>NC_042617.1:429355138-430561257 GCF_901001135.1 Rhinatrema bivittatum
AGTATTTCCATTCAGGCCGATACAGAACAGTGCGCTTGGTTGAGCGCAACATTTAGCCCCCGTTTGGCCACGCGTTTTTGACGTGCTATTATTACCCCTTATACTGTAATAGTGCGTGGAAAACACGTGGCTAACCCCCCCCCCCCAAAAAAAAACAAACCTAATAGGCTCATCACATGCAAATGCATGTTGATGAGCCTATTAGTCACCCGCAATACAGAAAGTAAAATGTTCAGCCAAGCCGCACATTTTACTCTCAGAAATTAACGCCTGCCAAAGGCAGGCGTTAATTTCAGACGGCACCGGGCAAGTGTACAGAAAAGCAGAAAAAAATGCTTTTCTGTACACCCTCCGACTTAATATCATATCGATATACTTTGACGGCATCCATTTTCCAAACCTGTGGCTGTCAGCGGGTTTGACAACCGACGCTGGTATAATTAAGTGTTGGCTGTCAGACCCACTGACAGCCGCCGCTTCCGCCAATAAGGAGGTGCCAGCACCTCCTTATTAGCGTGGGCTCTAATTTAAATAAAGAATCGCGTGCCCAGGAGAGGTGCCTGGGCGCGCGTCAGGAGAGCGGGCACTCGCCTCAGAGCGCCGGCTCTCCCGCAGACTTTACTGAATGGGCCTGATTGAGATTAATAAACTGATGTAAAAGCTCTAGAATTTGAGACATACTTTTAGAAGACAAAAGCCTTCTACAATGAATACATTTTCTTTCCTTTTCTTACAGAAGGGAAAAAATAGCAAGAGTTGAACCTCAGATAAGTTGACCTGTTGTTGTAATCACTGTTCATTTGAGATTTTTTTTTTTTTTAATGCTTTAGTGCCTTATTAGGAATTGATCTTTTATATTACATTTTCTGTCTTCCAGATGTCCATGTACTTCTGAATTCTTTTTCTCAGGTAAGTATGCTTATTCTCTTTCTCTTGCAGTGTCTCAGCTATATGTTGGTGTATTGCATCAGTGTGTCTATTTTAGTCTGGCCAGACTTTTTTATTTTTGGTAATGTGCCCACTTAGCTGTCGATTTGCATTCATAGTTTATGGTGTAGCTTGGGTGCATAGCTAGGGAGCATATCTAAAGTGTGATGTCCTCTTTTCTATCCTGTTCTGGACAATGTCTCCTCTCATGCGGAACTACTATCTAACTTTTACAAAATCAATAAAAAAAGACTTTCTTCCGGTATCTAATGTGTAAGCCCAAACATGCATCAGGATACTGCTGTGTACTGTTTTCTCTAGCTAATAAAAAGATAATCATAGTTTCTCTATTATTATTTATTGAGTACAGGTTTGTTATTTATTTTGCATTCACACTTATTTCCTTTGAAAAACCTGTAATAATAGGAATGACCGCCATTGTAAACTCGGATTTACCTAGATAACTAAAGAAATAAAAAATCATCTTTAAAAGAAAAGCAAAGTCCACAGAACAAATCACCCATTATTTTTTTATTTATTTACTTGTGCTGCGGCACTGAATAAAATGGGGCCAGTGGCAGAGAAGGCAGGAAGAATGGCCTGAGGCAGAAAGAAGAATTTATTAGCTTTCTCTTATACCTTTAAAACAATGTTGTGGTTCTGGAATTTTAACAAAAGCTTTGAAATAATTTTAAATAACCTTTGGCTGCACAGCATTGAGCTTTTCAGTTTATCTTTTATAAGAGTGTATTCTGTTTGGTATTTCCAAATTATTGAAACTAGAGTTCTCTTTCTGTCCCAGTTAGGTGTTGTTAATGAACTTTCTCACTCTCCAAATTAGTCGGTTTTAAAACAACCAAAAAAGTAATTGGAGCTTTCTAACTTGTCAATTTTTCAGTCTCTCAGAATTTTTAGAGTTCCAGGATACAGTGATCACCGTGACTTGTTGTCTGACTCGCCAAATGAGTCTCTTCCCAATTGAGGGCCACACAGAGCTAGGTCACTTACTCTTGGATGTCATCCTAGGGCTTTTCTTCTGTTCCTGTGAGTAAGTTGCTCCAGTTTAAAAACTGCTTTTCTGTGCACCCTCCGACTTAATATCATGGCGATATTAAGTCGGAGGTCCCAAAAGTTTAAAAAAGTAAAAAAATAAATAAAAATGTGAAATAGGCCCGTGGCTCGCGGGTTGAAAACCGGATGCTCAATTTTACTGGTTTCTGAACCCGTGGCTGTCAGCGGGCTCGAGAACTGACACCAGCAAAATTGAGCGTCGGCCGTCGAACCCGCTGACAGCCGCCGCTCCTGTACGAAAAGAGGAGCTAGGGACACCGGGCCTAATTTAAATACATTTATTTACTGTATCGCGCGCACAGGAGAGTGTCCTGTGCGCTCTCCCGTGTTTTTTACTGTATTGGCCCGAAAGTTTGGTATGCACCAGGTCCAGTATCATCCCCTCCTGTGCAGGTTCCATTACCAGTTGACCGAGATTCCAGGATCCATGCTCAGGGCCCTGGAGCAGCTGCTCTCCTGCTTCAGTGGTGGTCTCTACGCTGATGCTCCCGCCACTGTCCAGACCCATCTGAAGCAGCTACAGTAGTGGCAAGAGCAGTCAGCAGTGGCAGAGTCTCCTCCCTCTCTCTCTGTTCCTTCACCATCAGCCAGTCTGAAAGCACCATCTTGGGAAGGGGCAGGCACCGACAGCCTCCTTTCTGCCTCAGGCCCTTCTTCCTGCCTTCTCTGCCACTGGCCCCATTTTATTCAGTGCCTCGGCCACAAGTAAATAAATAAAAAACAATGGGTGATTTGTTCTGTGGACTTTGCTTTTCTTTTAAAGGTGATTTTATTATTTCTTTAGTTATCTAGGTATATCCGAATCTACAGTGGCGGTCATTCCTATTATTACAGGTTTTAGCATTTTAGGCAGGGTTTTCAGTGTAACAGGTTTAAAAGAAAGCATAGGTCTTCAGTTGTATCCTTGATGTTTTGGACAGATGGTCCTAAGAAAAGAGGAGTTATTAGATTTTACATATGGCTAGTTGAATGCTTGCTCTTTTGGTTCTAATTATCCTATGATTTTTTACTTAATTTCTGAATTCTGGAAAGGGCGATTCATAAATAATTTCAAATAAATAAATTAATTAAAATTACAGGTCTTTGCCTCAGGGGCTTGGTGAAATAATCTTTTATATGTATATGGAAGATCTTATTGGCATTTGGTTTTCTTCTGAATAAATGGTTGCGATATGAGAAATAATAATGTAAGTATAAATTCCATGCCGAGTGTAATGAAGACAGCGAGAAACACTGCGCTAATTGAGGACTCCAAAGCTGAATAACACTCTAGGCAGCAATTGATTGATCTTAGTCGTAATGCACGGCAGCGCATCATATCGCAACCATTTATTCAGAAGAAAACCAAATGGCAATAAGATCTTCCATGTACATATAAGAGATTATTTCACCAAGCCCCTGAGGCAGCCCCCGCGAGGGGGGCGAAACTCAGCCTGAGTCGGGCATATTGTGTATTGGACCTGCAAGTCTCCTTAATAAAGCTTCCAACGGACATTTTTAGGCATCTATTTTGTGTGTATTTCCCTCACGGCTTTCTTAGATCGCCTACCTCCTTGTTTTATCAACTTTGCACTTTCTGAGACATGGCTGAGGAATGGAGACAATTTTTTACTTCATTCATTTTTCTCTACAGATTATTTTTTCTTTTTTAAAAATAAGGATGGGGGGGGGGGGGAGGTAAGTAGCACTTTTGTTTTACAACTCTTTGAAAATTGCCAAGATTGAACTAAGAACTTTCAACTGGATTGAAGCCTTGCTAGTCAGGATGGATTTGGAATTTACATGTTTGATATTGGTGGTTTATAGTTCTCCAGACAAGTCTAGACTCTCTCTTACTCAATCTATGGAACTAATAGCTGAATGTCTGGCTAAATATGACCAGTTGATCATTTTAGGAGATTTCAAAGTTCAAATTGACAATGCTGTTAATACTGCTGATTTTTAATTTTTAAATGTTAGCTTGGACATTAAGCATCTTGGGACCTATTCACTGAGGGAGGGAGGGCATATATTAGAACAAAAGAACATAAGGCTTGCCATACTGGGTCAGACCAAAGGTTCATCAAGCCCAATATCCTGTTTCCTGTAGTGGCCAAGCTAGGTCACAAGTACCTGGCAGGATCCCAAAGGGTAGGTAGATTCCAAGCTGCTTATCCCAAGAATAAGCAATGGATTTCTGTAACTCCACCTTAATAATTGTTAATGGACTTTTCCTCCAGGAACTTGCCCAAACCTTTTTTAAATGCAGCTACACTAATAGCTTTCACCACATCCGCTGGCAACGAATTCCAGAGAATAATTATGCGTTGAGTAAAAAAATATTTTCTCTTATTAGTTTTAAATGTATTACCCAGTAACTTGATTGTGTGTCTCCCGTTGGCTTCATCAGATGTAGTAATGGTATCTTGTGCATTTGTTTTATTGTGAATCGACTATTGCAAATCATTATGTACAGGTATTACAGAAGCTAATCTGAAACTAATCCAATTGCTCCAAAATACTGCAGCTAGAATTATATTTAGTGCTTCAAAGTTTAATCATGTCTCTCCTTTACTGCAAGATTTCCATTGGTTACCTGTTTGCTATAGGATTATTTTTAAATTGCTTTGTCTCACACTTAGTCTTATCTAAGGGAATGCTGGATTATCTAACTAATTTCTTACTGCATTATGTACCCACATGAATGTTCAGATCATTTGCCTCCTTTGTTTTTCTTCTGGAGTCTCTAGTAACAGGTTCTTCAACCCCACACGAAATAGTGGATTCATATTTTTAAATTTTGTTACACTGTCAATGTGAGATTTACTTACTAGATGTCTTTTGAGGAAATCCAGTTTCCAGACCTCGTTCCAACTTTTACTCATAGAAAACTCTCCTACAGCTTTCGCTTCAGTGCAGATCAGACAAATAACTCCTTTATCTTTATCATACGAAAAAGTTTTTCGCAGGGCTACATGAGTTAGGCCATGTGACTTCGCGGTATTAGTTTCAACAGTCTCATCTAGCCATTTGGATTTAAATGATGTAGCTGTTCTCTTGTGTTTAACACCTTTTCTCATTTCGGTTTTTATGTGTTCAAATCTTATTATCTTAATTGTAATTAACTTAAATATTATCAACTTATTTAAACTTAACCAGTTGAAACTATCTTTTTCTAATATTTATTTATTTATTTTGGATTTTTATATTCTTTATAAATGATTTATATTATCACATGGCATCATATACACTCAGGGCTTTTTTAATCATTGGTTACCCAATGATTAAAAAAGCCCTGTCGCCTTCTAGAGCTGTGTTTACTAGAAATGTGCTGTCGTTTATCACGAATTAGGCAATTACAATGAAATTGCCTAATTCGTAGTGGTTTGGGGGCCCCGAAACCCGAAAAGTATTTTCCCCGAACTTCGGGGAAATTTCGTTTTTCGGGTTTGCATGGGGAGAGGGGCACATTTTTTTTTTTTAAAATTAAAACCACCCCAAACCACCCCAAACATTTAAATTAACTATAATACAACCCCCTCCATCCCGATCCCTCCCCAAGACTTACGAACATCCCTGGTGGTCCAGCGGGGTCCTTGGGGGGGTCAGGAGCCCCCTCCTGACCCCCCAAGGCTTGCCAATAATCCCTGGGGGTCCAGCGGGGGTCCGGGAGCGATTTTGTTGTCGGCTGCCAGTAATCAAAATGGCGCCGATAGCCTTTGCCCATACTATGTCACAGAGGCTTTTGGCGCCATTGGTCAGCTCCTGTCACATAATAGGAGCACAAGATGGTGCCGATGGCCATGTGACAGGGGCTGACCAATGGCGCCGGTAGCCCCTGTGACATGGTAGTTCAGAGGCTATTCGGCACCATTTTGAGCAAGCCTGGCAATGGTGCACATGGGCATGGAGGATCAAATGGCACCCGGGACCCCGCTGGACCACCAGGGATGTTCGTAAGTCTTGGGGAGGGATCGGGATGGGGGGGGGGAGTTTGTATGTATGTACGAAAATGCTTTTAAATGCTTGGGGTGGGCTTTTTTTTAGCTTCGTTTCCCGCTTCGTTTTTTGGCCCGGTTTCGGGTTTCCTCGTTTCGTTTTTCAAAAAAACTAAACGAGAAAACCCGAATTTTACCACGAAGTATCAGAGTCAAAAAACGACCCGGTAGAAAAAAACAAAGCACATCTCTAGTGTTTACAAGCTTTTAGGCCCTAGTGGCACTATATGAGGTTTCTCCAGAGTTTAAATAAACATTCACCCCAATTTTTTTGAGCTGGATTTATTATACTTTGATATTTAACAGTTCCCAACCAATTTTTGGATTTTCAATTTTTGTCATATACACTCAGTCATCCAGCTGCTGACACAGAGCATAGATTCTTGTACGCATGTGTATTGTGTAGCCTAGCAATGCTAGCATCCCATCCACACTGTGTCGCTGTACCCTGAACCGCTGCAGCTATGCCATTGGAGATTGGGAGTATGAACTCTCCCTGACCTCATCCCATTAATGACCTAGCAGGCTAGCAGTCAGTTCTAAGTAACAGGTGGCATCCTGGCCTCTGTCAGAGAGCCGCATCAGTGTGTGCACTTAGGCCTAAATTCACTGGGGTTACAGAAACCTTGGAGCAAGTGCTTAAACCAATACTATGGACTGTGTAGAGATCTCATCTGTCAGAGATCTCTTAACCCACAGAGTGGCATAGATATTATGTAGCGCACGTTAGGTGTCTCCCATCATTGCTGTGCAAGTATAATGATTTTAATCCTAATAAATTTGCCTAGTTTTTGGAAAAACTCTAGAATTAAAAACTCTAGAATTAAAAACTGTGCACTAAACTTTGTACCATGTGCGCGGCCTTCATGGGCCGTGTGCGCGAGCACACGCGCCCAGCTTAGAGGGAACACTGGTGCATATGGGCATTTCGGGGCGTAAATGCTTGCATGCCCAGAACTCTTGCCATGTAAGTTTACTTCTGCTATGGAGGAGTATAAGTTATAAAAGAAAGAAAACTGGGCAGATCTGTGGGGTTTTAAAATTAGAACAGAAGGCTATTAAACTAGGGGGGTTTGGACGACCTCTCTCTTAACTGGGCAAACTGGGGGTGGCATCCATGAGCACCCCTTTTAAAATCCCCCGACTTACGCGGTAGAAGCAGGAATCACATGCCCATGCGCACATCCACTTAAAATTTGGTGCACATTTGCGCGTGGCCAGGCTATTTTATAATATGTGCGCAAGTTATAAAATAGCTGTGCTCCTGGGACCGGGATGACGTATGCGTGCAAATGTGCGCCCACATGCTGGTTTGAAAGTTACTGTTTTCTGCCTTTATTTGTCAAAGCATCTTTTTAAAAGCACCTTATTCACAGATCTGAAGTTTTACAATGTTTTGCTTATCTTTTTATATATTTTTATTTTATGGTGTTCATTATTTTGCACAGATAAACTGCTTTTACATTTTACCTGCAAATATTTCATAATCAATAATTTGTTAATTTTTCTTTCCTTTACTTAGAAAGGTTTACTAGCTTTTCACACACTAAGTAAAAATTCAATTGATTTCACTACTGATTACCTATAACAATTTTCATGTATAAGGGTTTGGGTTTTTTTCTATTAAAAGTGTAACCAAATGCACTTTTGAATAGTGCACTAGTCTAAATACAGTCATGCAGACATCACTTAGATTTCAGTTCATATTAGTTTGCGCCCTGTATAACAATTCCCAAAAAGACAGGGGAATGAAAGAAAAATATTATTGCTATCTTATATACTAGAAAAACTGAAACACAAAGTAGAAAAGAAACTCAATGACAGAACATTAATGATGAGCAGACTGACCTCTCTATCATGCTGTAACTCCTAGTCCTCTCCTCCTCTTTATGCATTGCTCAGTGTGCGTGGAAATAGGCAGCATATTTGATATGGCAGATTCTGAAATTTAACTTGCTGACATTTATCATCAGGTAGCTAAGAGTGCATAAGAACGTAAGATCTGGCATGCTTTGTCAGACCAAAGGTCCATTAAGCCTAACATCCTGTATATGACAGTGGCCAGCCCAGGTCACAAGTAACCGGCAGATCCCCAAGAGTAGATATATTTCTTGTGGCTTTTCCAAGTCTTCTTTGCGAATAATGATTTGTGGACTTTTCCTCAAGGAATTTGTCCAAACCCCTTTAAAACCCAGCTAGGTCTTGACCATATACTCCAGCAATAAATTCCACAGCTTCATTATGTATTATGTGATTTATTTTAAATCTGCCACATGTTAGTTTCCTGGAGTCAATACCCTTTGAAAATACCCTAGTACAGTGATGGTGAACTCCAGTCTTCAAGTGCCACAGACAGGTGTTATGGTTTTGAGGTGATGGTAGATTCTTAGGTGCTGCAGTGATGGCCACTCCCACGGGGAGGACCCTGTGGGGAACTGCAGTACCAGGCTAGACTCAGATGCACAAACACAGAGAGAGTTTTTATTGTACAGCTTGTAGATTTCACCAGAGGTGGCAGTACTGAGTAGATTCCTGCAGCAGCAGTCTTGGGTCCTCGGCTGAGGAGACCCGTCCTACAATGATGGTATAGGGAGCTCCGATGCAGATCTTCAATGAGGAGCTGTAGGTGAGACAGACTGGTAGATGTTAGATTACTCACACTCTTGTAGCTGTAGTGGTGGAGATCCCAGAAAGTAGAAGTAATGGTAGCAGGCACCAAGGTAGACAACTCAGGCCCTCGAGGAGCGAGTACCTGGATATTGGATAATTACCTGGAAAGAAGCATAGGGCCCCCGAGGAGCGGGTACCCAAGTTTGTAGAATCCCGGAGGGTAGAGAGAGCTTCCAGCAGCAGCAAGAAGCGGCAGAGCAGCTTAGACCAGACTTTGAGTTAGCCAATCCTTGCTAACTCAAAGTCAGTCAGAAAATGGGCAGGCTAAATACCCGGATGTTGTAACATCACTCGAGGGGGATGCCCCCGAGGTTTGCACTAATGTTGGAATAAAGACGTGGGTAGCACGCGTGCAACCTAGGAGGCCCTCAGGTGAATCATGGTGGAATGCCTTGCCATAGCCATTCCGGGGACGCCGGGGAGTGCGGCAAGCAGACGTGGCGGTTGCCATTTTCCCGAGGCTGGTGGAGAAAGCGAATATTGAGGTGAGGCATGTGGGACGAAGCCATCTGAGTCCGACGGATGCAACAACAGGCCAGGTTTTTGGGATATCCACAATGAATATGCATGAGATATATTTGCATACAATGGAGGCATTGCATGAAAATGTTTCTCATACATAGTCATTATAAAAATCCTGAAAATCTGGCCAGTTTTGTGGCACTCGAGGACTGGAGTTCACCATCACTGCCCTAGTAAATTTGTTAGCTTCATAAACAGAGCTGAATGCCTAACAAATACAGTTTAAGCCATTATTTTTAATATTCTCATTCCAAAATTTAAATTGAGCAGGACAGACATTTGTATTACATGACTTTCTGTCTCTGTCATTGCACTAAAGCTTCTGTCACACTATTTACTTTTTTGTTTCTCTCAGTTAAGATCATTATTTCTCTGCTATTTTGTACAACAAACTTCCCAATAGCTACATCTAGTGGTTCTTGTAGCACACTGCTTTACTAAGAGGTAAAACACCATTTCAGGAATTCTAAAGAAGCTGGGTCTCTATTACCTTGATTTTACATGGTATAGGGCCAGACTATTTACATAAAAAACTTTGATGGTATACACCAAACCAACAAATACAATTAGGTCAAAGGGATTTGTTAACTGTTCCCTAATTCAAAGAAATGAGACTGATTCAGTTATGGGCTTAGATCCTTCTCATCTTTAGCACCAGTACTCTGGAATGCGCTGCCTTAAGAATTTAGGTTTGAGAATAACTATCTTACCATTAATAAACATGTAAAGACCTGGCTTGTCTCTTGGTAATCAATATAACATCTTGGTCAGAAGTGGCAGAATCTTAATGTATGTTTTCATTTTTTCCTTTGAGATAATAGTAGGTATGGTCAGGTTAAAGTGTTAAATTGTCAGTTTAGGTTGGATTAAATTTTAAGTTTGCAATATATATAAAAAGGAGTTTAATTAGCATAAGTTTGAAACTTCTAAGCAATAGTGTCAATCATCAAGGCTTCATCTTGCAATAAGAACATAAGAACATAAGAAAATGCCATACTGGGTCAGACCAAGGGTCCATCAAGCCTAGCATCCTGTTTCCAACAGTGACCAATCCAGGCCATAAGAACCTGGCAAGTACCCAAAAACTAAGTCTATTCCATGTAACTATTGCTAATGGCAGTGGCTATTCTCTAAGTGAACTTAATAGCAGGTAATGGACTTCTCCTCTAAGAACTTATCCAATCCTTTTTTAAACACAGCTATACTAACTGCACGAACCACATTCTCTGGCAACAAATTCCAGAGTTTAATTGTGCGTTGAGTAAAAAAGAACTTTCTCCGATTAGTTTTAAATGTGCCCCATGCTAACTTCATGGAGTGCCCCCTAGTCTTTCTACTATCCGAAAGAGTAAATAACCGATTCACATCTATCCGTTCTAGACCTCTCATGATTTTAAACACCTCTATCATATCCCCCCTCAGTCGTCTCTTCTCCAAGCTGAAAAGTCCTAACCTCTTTAGTCTTTCCTCATAGGGGAGTTGTTCCATTCCCCTTATCATTTTGGTAGCCCTTCTCTATACCTTCTCCATCGCAATTACATCTTTTTTGAGATGCGGCGACCAGAATTGTACACAGTATTCAAGGTGCGGTCTCACCATGGAGCGATACAGAGGCATTATGAAATTTTCCGTTTTATTCATCATTCCTTTTTTAATAATTCCCAACATTCTGTTTGCTTTTTTGACTGCCGCAGCACACTGCACCGACAATTTCAATGTGTTATCCACTATGACACCTAGATCTCTTTCTTGGGTTGTAGCACCTAATATGGAACCCAACATTGTGTAATTATAGCATGGGTTATTTTTCCCTATATGCATCACCTTGCACTTATCCACATTAAATTTCATCTGCCATTTGGATGCCCAATTTTCCAGTCTCACAAGGTCTTCCTGCAATTTATCACAATCTGCTTGTGATTTAACTACTCTGAACAATTTTGTGTCATCTGCAAATTTGATTATCTCACTCGTTGTATTTCTTTCCAGATCATTTATAAATATATTGAACAGTAAGGGTCCCAATACAGATCCCTGAGGCACTCCACTGTCCACTCCCTTCCACTGAGAAAATTGCCCATTCAATCCTACTCTCTGTTTCCTGTCTTTTAGCCAGTTTGCAATCCACGAAAGGACATCGCCACCTATCCCATGACTTTTTACTTTTCCTAGAAGCCTCTCATGAGGAACTTTGTCAAACGCCTTCTGAAAATCCAAGTATACTATATCTACCGGTTCACCTTTATCCACGTGTTTATTAACTCCTTCAAAAAAGTGAAGCAGATTTGTGAGGCAAGACTTGCCCTGGGTAAAGCCATGCTGACTTTATTCCATTTGTTGTGGAGCGCTAGGAGAGCGATCCCACTCCTGGGTGATGTGTGTCCTTGGGCCACGGCTGGACCCCAGAGGGCTCTGAAGAGGTGCCGCGGGAGGCGTGGCATGCCCGAGCATGAGCTGGACGGAAGCAGGGCTGGAGTGACATGGAAGACAGGCCCTCCTCTGGACCTGCACGCTTCGGAAGACCCAACAACGCAATGTTGGTCTTGTGAACAGTCCTCCGACTGTTCCTAGCCCTTTCGGACCTGCCGCAGGGTACGGCATGAAGCGGCAGGCCGGATGGAGGCCAGGGCAGCGACGACTGGAACATGGATTCAGACGAGACTCAGGAACGACGTAGACTCAGGCATAGACGTGGACTCAGGAACGAGGTGCAGGATCCATAGACGTGGACTCAGGCATAGATGCAGGATCCTTAGACGTGGACTCAGGCAAAGACGTGGACTCAGGAATGAGGTGTAGGATGCATAGACGTGGACAGGCACAGGCGTGGACTCAGGACTGGATGCACAGAGGTGGAATCAGGAACGAGGGCTGAAGGTAGACATGGGCACTGACCCTCAGGGCGCCCTACTCAGGCCACCCGCGGGACTGAGTCGCGGACCACCCTGTTCCATGCGCGCCCTACACAGCCCTGGAAGGCTGGTCGCGGACCACGCAGAGAGCGGGAGAGCACAGGAAAGAAGAAGCAGGTTCGCTGCACTCCTGGCAGCACAAGGCAAGGATACGCTGCTCTCCTGGCAGCACAAGGCAGATTAAAGCATCAGGATCAGGAACAAGGATATCTGGAACAGCAGGAACATCAGGACTGGAACACAGATACTGGAACAGGAGACACACCTCAGGGCTGGATCAAGAGACAGACCTTGGGACTGGAACGGCAGGCAGACATCAGGACTGGACGAGGAGCTCCGACAGGTAACACGAAACACAGGACCTTGCAGAAGTGCTGGAACACGGACGACTTCCTGGAGCGAAGGATCTCAGGAGTGACCAACTCCTTGCGAAGGCAAAGACACACTGAAAGCTGAGCCCTTTAGTAGGGCTGAGGTGGACAACACCCAGGGAGGGGTCAGCAGGGGGCCACACCTGGCTGGCCCTTTAAGAGGAGCAGAGAGGCGCGCCCCCGCGCCCTAGGAAGCTGGAGAGAAGAGCTGGAAGCTGGTGGCGTCCTCAGCCACGTGGAGGGCCCAAGGAAGCCGCGGAGCAGCCCTGGACTGGAGCAGGGTGAAGGCAGGTCACTGGAGCAGCTCCCAGCTGCAAGGACAGAAGCAGGAGGAAGCAGAGAGAGGTAAGGCTGGCTGCAGAGGAAGCGGGGGAAGGGCTGACTGCAGGAACGGCTCCATGCCGTGAAGACAGCAGGCAGAGCAGAGAGCTGAAGCAGGCTGCAGGCACTGGCAGGGATGGCTTCCCAGCCAGGCAAGGACCCGGACTGAAACAGGCACTGGGAGAGACGGCCTGCTCGCTGAAGGTCCCGGGATCGCAGCAGCACGTCGGGGAAAGGCAGAGACAGCAGCCGAGGAGCAGACCGCATGGCAACAGCTGTGGGAACGGCCCCAGCTGATTCAGGGAGAAAGAAGCAGCCCGACTGGCTGTGGCTGTAACAAGGTAAGAGCCTGCCCACGCTCTTGCGGGCAGGAGCGTAACACCATTAAACCATGTCTTATATGTTCTGTGATTTTGATGTTTAGAACACTTTCCACTATTTTTCCTGGCACTGAAGTCAGGCTAACCGGTCTATAGTTTCCCGGATCGCCCCTGGAGCCCTTTTTAAATATTGGGGTTACATTTGCTATCCTCCAGTCTTCAGGTACAATGGATGATTTTAATGATAAGTTACAAATTTTTACTAATAGGTCTGAAATTTCATTTTTTAGTTCCTTCAGAACTCTGGGGTGTATACCATCCGGTCCAGGTGATTTACTACTCTTCAGTTTGTCAATCAGGCCTACCACATCTTCTAGGTTCACCGTGATTTGGTTCATGCCATCTAAATCATTACCCATGAAAACCTTCTCCATTACGGGTACCTCCCCAACATCCTCTTCAGTAAACACCGAAGCAAAGAAATCATTTAATCTTTCCGCGATGGCCTTATCTTCTCTAAGTGCCCCTTTAACCCCTCGATTATCTAACGGTCCAACTGACTCCCTCACAGGCTTTCTGCTTCGGATATATTTAAAAAAGTTTTTACAGTGAGTTTTTGCCTCTACAGCCAACCTCTTTTCAAATTCTCTCTTAGCCTGTCTTATCAATGTCTTACATTTAACTTGCCAATGTTTATGCTTTATCCTATTTTCTTCTGTTGGATCCTTCTTCCAATTTTTGAATGAAGATCTTTTGGCTAAAATAGCTTCTTTCACCTCCCCTTTTAACCATGCCGGTAATCGTTTTGCCTTCTTTCCACCTTTCTTAATGTGTGGAATACATCTGGACTGTGCTTCTAGAATGGTATTTTTTAACAATGACCACGCCTCTTGGACATTTTTTACTTTTGTAGCTGCTCCTTTCAGTTTTTTTCTAACAATTTTTCTCATTTTATCAAAGTTTCCCTTTTTTAAAGTTTAGCACAAGAGCCTTGGATTTGCACACTGTTCCTTTTCCAGTCATTAAATCAAATTTGATCATATTATGATCACTATTGCCAAGCGGCCCCATCACCGTTACCTCTCTCACCAAGTCCTGTGCTCCACTGAGAATTAGATCTAAAATTGCTCCCTCTCTCGTCGGTTCCTGAACCAATTGCTCCATAAAGCTATCATTTATTCCATCCAGGAACGTTATCTCTCTAGTGTGACCCGATGATACATTTACCCAGTCTATATTGGGGTAATTGAAGTCTCCCATTATTACTGCACTACCAATTTGTTTAGCTTCCCTAATTTCTTTTAGCATTTCACTGTCCATCTCACCATCTTGACCAGGTGGACGGTAGTATACCCCTATCACTGTAGTCTTCCCTGACACACAAGGGATTTCTACCCATAAAGATTCAATTTTGTATTTAGTCTCATGCAGGATGTTTATCCTGTTGGACTCTATGCCATCCCGGACATAAAGCGCCACACCTCCTCCCGACTGCTCCTCTCTGTCATTGTGATATAATTTGTACCCCGGTATAGCACTGTCCCATTGGTTATCCTCTTTCCACCATGTCTCTGAGATGCCAATTAAGTCTATGTCATCATTTACTGCTATACATTCTAATTCTCCCATCTTACTTCTTAGACTTCTGGCATTAGCATACAAACATTTCAAAGTTTGTTTTTTGTTTGTATTTTCATTCTGCTTTTTAATTGATAGGGATGTTAGAATTTTTTAGCTCAGGTGAGTTTTTAGTTACAGGCACTTGGACTACTTTTCTAATTATTGGAACCTCACTGTCGGGATGGCCTAATTCTAATGCATCATTAGTATCCTTTAAAGATACCTCTCTCCGAACCATGCGCTGCTGAGCGACTGTCAGCTTTCCCCTTTGTTCTAGTTTAAAAGCTGCTCTATCTCCTTTTTAAAGGTTAGCGCCAGCAGTCTGGTTCCACCCTGGTTAAGGTGGAGCCCATCCCTTCGGAAGAGACTCCCCCTTCCCCAAAAGGTTCCCCAGTTCCTAACAAAACTGAATCCCTCTTCCTTGCACCATCGTCTCATCCATGCATTGAGACTCCGGAGCTCTGCCTGCCTCTGGTGACCTGCGCGTGGAACAGGGAGCATTTCAGAGAATGCTACCCTGGAGGTTCTGGATTTAATCTTTCTACCTAATTTTAGCTTTTTATGTTTGTTTTTTTATGACTTGATAATGATCTGTTAGTAATTTTGTTTCAAATGATTTATGTATGTTATTCTGTATACCACTTCAGACAGTTCTTGTTTAGATTGATGAAGTAGTTAACAAGACATTTAAAATAAATAAAATATATGTTTACAATTTAAAGTTAGTTCTTCTTTGAACAGTTGATCCGTGTGGACCACAAATCCTCTCTAGTTATATATTCTTGGAGGGTGGTGTGGACAGAAAAAGCATTGGAAATGTTAAGTTTACTGAAAATAATAATATTTATGAAGAATGGGAGGTAGATTAATCCCCAAACATTCCTCCAGTATTAGCAAAGAATAGAAACAAACATTTTTTTATATATAGACATATTCAAGGAAGGCAATATTATGGTTCATCATTCTTCCAGATACGTTGCTCACTTATCAAATCAAAGAAGATTGGAGTTGATATTCAAAAGATTTGTAGATGAAATTGGCTTTTGATCATATAGATATAACTAGTTAAAAATACCCCCCCTCCTGCCCCCATCCAGTTAAAATATGCCTGCGTAAAATAGCTGTGCACTGGGGATATGCAGAGGCAAATGTTTGTTCAGGTTCATGTATTCGTTTTGTAAGTTGCAATCATTTGGTTGGCTTGTTTCAGACAAAAATATTTCATGTATTTGTTTTATTTGTTCATTTGTTTCCCATTAAAGTCAATGGGGGGAGCAATGCAGTTTATTTTGATCTTCCAAACTGGTATTTTCAAATAATTTCATATGAAACTTGTGGGTAAGCATCATCAGAAGCATGAAGGACACTCTAATGCACCAAGAGTATATGAACATGTCATCAAAAGTGGCAGGAATAGCGCATGGAATTGGAATAGGACAAAATAGTACCTTCAGTGGCAGAAGTTCTCCAGGCACTGTAAGAAAGGCTAAGCAGCAGCAAGAGTGGCCATAGCACGTCAAGGCTCCAAAAGAGGGGCAAAGGGCACCAACAGTGGATGGAATCCCCCAAAGCAACATGAGAGTGGTAAAGTGCACCAAGTGTGGCATGACAGCTTAAGCAGCAAGAAAGGGTAACAAAGCAACAAAAGTGTCAGGAAAAAATGAAGGCACCAACAGAGGGTCAAAGCAGCAGAAAAAGTGTAATGAAGACTTCAAAGCACAATGAAAGGCACAAAGCACCATGAGAGGCACAAAGCAGCCACCTGCAGTGGCAAGAACACCTCAAGGCTCCAAATGAGGAGCTATAAAACTCTGCCCATCTCATACCCCGCTGGCAACTCTTTACTTTCCCTCAATTCTAACATGTCTCCTGGCAGCAGTCTCCATTCTGTGAATCTGATTTATGGCAAGCTAGCTGCTTCTAATCTTATAGACTTAGGAGCTGGGACTTCCTGTGGTACCCGCTGATGACATCAGTACTTCCCAGGCATACAAGGAATCTCAGTACATCAGATCAATGCCTCAGCAACAGGTCCTAGTGTGGATTCCTCTGCCAAGGTGTTTTCATTACTTCTGATCCTGCTTCCTGTTCCTGCTTGTCTGCCTGTCTGTTTGCCATGTTACTGCCTTCATTCTAATCATTGCCTCCTACCCGCCTTACCCTGTTTTTTGTTTGCCTTTGGACTGACATCCGTAGTGACGGATGACGTCACTACGGGGGGGACGCCCCCGAGGTTCACGCCCTTGCTGGTACAAAGTCTGGAGCGCGCGCAATGCCCTTACATCATCAGGAACATGGCAGATCCTGCGGCGTCAAGTCAGCCTGGGGACACCGGGACCAAGAGGTGGGGAGAAGCCGCAACTGCAACTGTCCGTCTGAGCCGAAGGGAGTCTCCACAAAGGTAGAGAGGGTGGAGCGAGGGCGGAAATAGGCACGAACGCAACAAGAAGAGACGGTTGAGAGGAGATATGATAGAAGTCTATAAAATAATGAGTAAAGTGGAATGAGTAAATGTTAATTGTTTACTTTTTCAAAGACTACAAAGACTAGGGGATATACAATGAAGTTTCTAGGTGATATTTAAAACTAGTAAGAAAATATATTTTACTCAAAGCGCTGGAATTTGTTGAAAGCTATTAGTGTGGCTGTATTTAAAAAGGGTTTGGACAAGTTCCTGGAGGAAAAATCCATAAACCATTATTAAAGTGAAGTTGCAGAAATCCATTTCTTATCCCTCCGGATAAGCAGCATGGATGGAACCTATTTATTCCTTGGGATCCTGCCAGGTACTTGTGACGTGAATTGGCCACTGTTGGAAACAGTGGGCTTGTTGGACCTTTGGTCTGACCCAGTATGGCAAATCTTATGTACTTAAATTGTGGTATAATCTCAGACCTGTCAGTATAATCTGTCTCCTGTACCTCCTCGCTGAAGGTGCTTTTGACTAGAGGCCCGAAATTCTCTTTAGCCATCAACTGTTCAATATCCTGTAATTCAAAGGATCTAGGATACCATTTTTTTTTCTGAATCAGTTTTGTAAATACTGTCTCCATTACCTGAGAAGCAGTAATCATAGAGTAGCTCAGTACTGCTTTTGAGTACTGCACATCTGCTGCACCTTCTTTTTGCTATGCTATAAGTTTAATATTGTTTTATGTTATTTTATGAGTGTACTTTGTTATCCACACTGAACAGATACAGGAAGTTGCAGAATAGAAGATTTTGTAAAGAAAAATATAAACAAGTAGAGAAATAAATAAATAAATGTGAAGGCTAAATACCGGAGAAGACCAATAGTCAGTAGGAACCGTAAGAGAAGGTAGTTTGAAGAAAAAGTCCAAGAGGGAATGAAATAATTCATGGTAACTGGGTAAAGTCTTTATGACAAACATCAAAAAAGGCAAAATCAGCCAATAGTAAATAACAAATTAGATCCTATTGTACCAGATGGTTAGTGCCTACTATAATACATGCATCAGCAAGCCTGATGGTGTGCTCAATGAGCTGTGAACATTGTTACCCTTTTTTACATGCAAGAAAAATGTTTTGAAAAAATACAATGTTTCTGAAAAAAAGAGACTTTCATAGTACGCAAATGATATAGGGGCACACTGTCAGGCTTGATGGTGCATGTATTATAGTAGGCACTAACCATCTGGTACATTAGGATCTAACTTGATATTTGTTATTGTTTGATTTTGTCTTTTTTGGTGTTTGGTGTCATTGTTTTTGGCAATTTTCTTGGCTCTTTGTGTTTTGACATAAAATCTTTATAAAGCATTAGATTGCCATGCCAAGACCAAGAGACTATAAGTACTATAAGGGAATTCAATTTGGAAAGAACCTCAAAGACAGCCAAAGCAGAGGGAAAATCATCCAAAGGTAGCAAGTATGGGCTGAAGCAGCTGCAGTGCTGGTGTTTAGAATCATAAACAATAGGTGCAAAACAGCACAACTAGAAGAGTGTCATCAAGATCCGAAGATATACAGAGAGGGCTAGGGCAGAAAGAAGAATGGCAACAAAATTCCATGACACCAAGAAGGGCAAATCTGTACTAGTGGCTAAAACGCTGCCCAAAGATCTATGAGTTGTGTAGCAAATGTGCAAAGCAGTAGATTGCCACAGCAAGGCAAGAATCATTGAGTATCATAAAAGAAGAAAATTTTGAAAGAATCTTGAAGACAACTGGAGCAGAAGAGTTCCACCCAAAGTACCAAGAGTGGGTTGGAGCTGCATCAGTAGCAACAGTATTAACATTTAAAATCACAAACAGTTGGTGCAGAACAATGTAGGAAGAAGCACAGCATGGCAGTGGCACATCTGTCTACTGGATGACTATGCCTATGTAGTATACTACAGTTGTACAGTACAATGCTATACCTAGTAACTCTGATAGCATATGCAAAAATGTCTCACACACACTATGTGTGTGCGCTAACTACTTTCACACATATAGAAACTGTGATACAGAAAAGAAACAGAAATGGCTCAGGTTCGAGTTCATTGTAATCTGTCTCTGAAGCTGATAGTAGATGCAGATTAGAATACAACACTGGAGTATGGAGAGTGAGACAAAAAGAGAAAGTGGCATCAAAGTCCCAAAACTGTAAAGTGCAGACTTTTGCAAATAGTATGGAGGCATTAAAACCATCAAGGCATAGAGTGCAGAATATTACAAACAGCACAGAGGCATCAATACCCAAAGGTATATAGTTTGGGGTATTGTAAACAGCTCAGAAGAAACAAAATCCCAAAGGCACCATGAAAGGGGCAAAGGAAGCCAATAATATTTGTAAGAACAGCCCAAGATATCAAAAGAGCAGCAAAGGCAACACCAATAGTGGCACAAATACCCCAAGGCATGAAAAAGCAGCAAACAGTAACTATAGTGGCAGATGTTTTCCAAGGCACCATGACTGAGCCAGGAGCACGCCAGGCAATAACAGTGACAGACTTAACAAGACATAGAGCCAAGAAAGAAATGGAGTGAAAGGAGAAATGTGTATTTTTTTATCTTTTCTTTTTGGGGACAAAACACCTCAGCATAAATAAGAGAAGCAAGATGGAAGAACTAGGCCAGTATTCTAGAGTAGAACAACAAAGCAGCATGGTAAAGAACCAGAAAAGAGGTACAGTGGGATGAGAAACTTGTAATGTTTTTTTCTATCTTTACATTTTATTTTGAAAACAGAACACCGCAATAAAACTAAGAAAGAAGCAGAGTGAAAAGAACTAGGCCAGGATTCTAGAGGTAACAGCAAGGTATGAAACCAGAAAAGACGTGGTGTGGGAAGAAAAATTTGTTGGTTTTTTCTTTTGACATTTTATATTAGGGAAAAAACACCCTATATCCAAGAAGGTGAGTGGCCTTGTAATCCAGTGGTAGAAGGAGAAGTAATATATATAACCCTAAAGGGTCACTAGATGGCATTGTAGCTCAGAATTGCTGGGGCTATGCATTTACTGTGATTGTTTAAGGTAGTTCAAAAGTTCAGCTTATACTTAAAAACATAGGCCCTGCGCGCTCCTATGTGATGCCGGAAATAAGATGGCGGTCGGCAGCGCCCACGCTGTCCGGGGTCACCGGGGAAGTTGGCGATGACTGGCGGAGGCCGCCATTCTCCCAATGATGGATGGTGCAGTGAAAAAAAAAAAAAAGAAGTGAGCATGAGAGGTCGCAGCCATCTGTGACTGATGGGAGCAGCAGTACCCCACTTCTTAGGGCCCCTCCCCGGGGGTTTCGGCTTCCTGGGGTGAGCCAGATGGAATTGCCTTATCAATTCTTTGTCCAAAATATTACTTGTAGGTTCCCAGCTGTTTTCCTCTGGTCCCAATCCTTCCCAGGAAATAAGATATTCCCATCATCTCCCATGTCTTTGCACATCGAGGATGTCATCTACCTGGTAGGTTATGTCTTCTTCCACAGAGAGGGGCTGCGGTTCAGGTGTCTTTTTAGAATATTTGGACAAGCTGAGCGGTTTCATCAGGGAGATGTGGAAGGCATTGTGGATTCTTAGTGATGATGGTAACTGCAAGCTGTATGTGACTGGACCCAAACAACGTAGTATAGGAAATGGTCCAATATACTAAGGTGCAAGTCGAATTGAAGGCAACTTGAGATGAATGATCCAGGTACTTAACCATGCCTTATCTCCGGGCTGAAGTTGAGGAGCTGCTCTATGATGGGCATCATAAAACTTCTTTGCTTGTTGTCCAGCTTTTTGAAGTATACCCTTAGTGTGTTCCCACAGCTGATGTAACTCCTGTACTGAAGCTTGAGCTGCTGGAGAGGTCACCAATAGGGGTATCGGTAGTGGAGGTAAGGGTTGGCGACCGTAGATTAGTTGAAACGGTGAAGAGCCTGCGGAAGCTGAAGGGTGTGAGTTCAGTGCGAATTCTGCCCAAGGAAGCAGTTCGGCCTAATCATTCTGCCTTGAATTGACATAGGCTCTTAGGAACTGCTTTAAAGTGCAGTTCATCCTTTCGGTTTGTCTGTTAGCTTGTGGGTGATAGCCGGAAGTCAAGTCTAGAGAAATATCAAATTTCTTACAGAGAAATCTCCAGAACATGGCAATGAATTATACTCCACGGTCTGAGGGTATGTGCTTCGGCATGCCATGTAAACGGAGGCCGCCATTCTTCCAATGATGGATGGTACAGAGAAAAAAAAGAGGTGAGCATGAGAGGTCGCAGCCATCTGCGACAGACGGGCACAACACCCTGCATAATAGATCCACAATAATGGAAATATAGACCTGCTTATGGAATGCCATCCAACATCAATAAAAAATAACACCTAGTGACAACATGGTGCAGGAATCTGAAGAACACAGCAAAAGCTAGAAGCAGTTTAGAATTTACTCATAACAGGGGCTGCAGTTGAACAGGGTGGAAGCACTGTCTTGGTGCTCTCTCCCATATGCCTCAGAAAATAACAAAATCCTAATTTAAAGAGAAACATCAGTAAAAGCATAAACACATAAGTGCATGAATAGTGTGAGTGAGTGAACTGCAGCACTGTATCTAGGCAAGGCAAGTTGTAGGCTAGTTTAGTTAAAAGTAATTTTGAAGCTGTCAGGTGGGGATTAGAGACAGATTATTAAAGATAGAGAGTGACTGTGATAGTGAGCTTGAGAGACCTAGCTGTTTACTGTCACTGACTTGGATCCTTTGTTCACTATCAACAGAGTAGTGAATAATATTCTTGTAGTCAGCAATACCTGTAAAGGTTTGCTGAGACAAGATACATAGTAACCACCTTGCCCAGATCTATATGCTACAAAAGGTAGCTAATTTGTAAAAACAGTGCAGATTCAAGAGTGAAAGAGAGCAGTGATAGCCATAACACCCCACTGTTTTTTCTCCATAGAAAGGGCTAATTAATTATTGTTTTATAGAAAACTAGTTACAGAAAAAGTTTCTAACAAGCCATTGAGGACATATACCAAAGGTATATTTCATACAATAGTCTGAGGAAAATTTATCAGTAGCAGGGAGATAAACTCTCTTTAGAGTTATTTAATATACAGCTAGTAGGAAGAAGAATCGAGAAGAAAGAAGAATGAAGAAGAAGAGATATTCACAGGAAAGATAAGTGTGTGCACACATTAGCATTAGTGGTGCTACCAACACCAGCCATAGCGAGACAGAAAAGGAAGAAAAAGATTAACAGTAGAGTAAAAGGAAAAGGAGATAGAAATATACATAACAGACAAGACAGACAAAGAAAACAAGAAAAAAAAAACATATACTTACCTAGCGTGCTCTAAAGTTCACCTCTGCTGATCCAGAAAACCTGAAAAAAACGTAAAGTAACACAAAGGATCAATTCTAGAAATATACATCTGAGACAATTTTACTGCATGAGATAAGAGTTTCTTTAAATAATTTATACTTATCTGAATAGAAGCTTAGTTCATGAATACATTCCTTCCAGAATTTATAGTGACAGTAGTGAAATATTTAGTTACACATATATGTATGTGTATATCTATGTATATCTATCTATTTATCTATCTATCTATCTATCTATCTATTATATATGAGTGTTACATTAGGGAAAATAAGGAATAGTTCATTGTTGGTAATATAGAGTAAGAGGCATACAAGAATATGCTTGTTATTGTTTTGATAACTTTGCCAAAATAAATTTAAGTTAATTTTATACAGGTGATTCCATCTAATTATTTTACATAAAAAAAACCCCTCTGCCTTTCCCCTCTACTTCCATGGTACTATTTGGGTGGGTAAATTCCTTTTCGTCCTGATAAGATGCCCTGACTGAAAGGAGAACATTCCTCTTGACTGCCCCCTTTGTGTCAGCACCAAGTGATGCCCATTTAGAAACATCGAAAAAAAATTATCTATTATTACACCTCAGCCACTGACAGCTGGAAGGTAATCATGCCGCAAAAGAGTTAGAGGAGGGCAACAGTGCTTCATTCTGAAGTGCTACCAAGGACCCACAATGTAGGTTTGAGTTGGTAGGGACTTATAGTGTGGGTTGGAGTGACAAAAGACCTCAGCATAGGTGGAGACTGAAACAGAGACCAGTGTGGAATGCAAAGTTTGGGCAGAGGATTGCCTAGGGTTTCCAACAACCCAAGAGGTGAACAGAAGTGCGAGAGAGTACATTACAAGGTCTTATTGATTAAGAAGAATTTGAAATTTGGATGCAGAGACTGTTTTGGGGGTGCTGGATGAAGTGCTCAAAACTAGCACTAAGCTGCAATGGACTGGGAGGGGGTGCACCGTTTCATGAGCTGCTTCAGTGTGAAGAGGATGGATTGTGAGCTGAATCTGAAAACTGAGTACTGAGTACTGGAAAAAGTATGAAGTTTGGATTTGGTCCTAATGTTAGAACTGTGTTGGGGTGGCGGGGGGTCCTGGCTGGAACACTGTTCCCTCTAAGTTGCATGCATGCATGGCTGCACACTTTTATTGCGGCCATGCACAGCTTTTACCCCATGTAGGAAGACTGGCGGGGCCATGGTGGAACCCATCCGACCATGGTCTGAAGAGAATGGAGGGGCCATGGTGTAGCCCATCCCACCATGGCATGAAGAAAAGAAGAGGCCCCGAAACTCTGGATGCTTCTCCTTCTTCCTGCCTACATGGCCCGGAACAAAAAAGATGCTGGAGCCATGTGAGCAGGAAGGAAGAGGAGCATAGGAGCAGTGTCTGTGGCAGGGTCGCTGTGGATCCCATCTCAAATGGCCCAAAAGGAGGAAGCCCAGAGGGGAGAGGAAGGCTAAGGCCCTGTAGAGAGAATTTAGAACCTGTATGTGTGAGAGACAGTAGGTGAAAGTGAGAGCCTCTGTGTGTGTGAGACAGCATGTGAGAGAGAGCCGGGGTGTATGTATGAGAGAGAGAGACAGCATGTGAAAGTGAGAGCCGTGTGTGTGAGGGAGACAGCATGTGAATGTGAGCCAGTGTGTGTGTGCTTGAGAGAGAGAATGTGAGAGAGAGATCATGTAATATCCTGTGTGTGTGAGAGAGAGCCCGAGTATGAAACAGCATATGGAAGTGGGAGCCTGTGTGTGAGAGAGCATGTGAGAGTGACAGTGTGTGTGTGTGTGTGTGAGAGAGAGACAGACAGCATGTGAGAATAAGAGCCTGAATGTGTGAAAGAGCAAGGGAAGACAGGTGGAAAGAGAAGAAACAGGAAAAAGAAAGAGATCCTGTAAAAGGATTTGGTAAAAGACTGAGAAAAGGAATGTGAAAAGAAAATCCTAGGACCAACCTATTAGGAAAATAAGATCAGACAACAAAAGGTAAAAAAAAAAATGTTGAATTTTTAGTGATTGGCTAGTGTTATCTTTGGGAATGTGCATTACCTATTTGTATTTTGTTCTCTCTTCTGAATTCAACTGTTCAGAGTTTGGTTTCTCAGGCTATCCATTTTATTTTTGTCTGCATGTTTCTGATTCTAATTTGTAGTCTCTTATTCAGTATTAGGAAAGGGTCTGTCTGTGTTCTTCATGTGTAACTGAGGTGCAGTATTTTTACTGGCATGTAGTTTTTTTGTAGGGCTTTGTAGCAGTACAGCTTGTTCTGTTAATCCTAGTAGGTGGTATATTAGTGTTCTAGGGCAATGTATAACATTTGCATTGCTGCTGTGTCTTAGATAAGGCTGCTGCTGTTTGGCAAGGTTCTAGCTGTCTTTTTTTTATTATTTCACAGGGGTTTGTGTTACTTCTCTAAGTGTTTGGCAGTGAAGGATTTGCAGATACTGTGTATGTGGAAGAAGAGGAGTGAGTGTGCATGTCTGGGGAGTGAGAATCTGGGGAGTGAATGAAAGGAAAAAGAGTCTGGGGAGTGAAAGAAAGGAAAGAGAGGGAGCGTGTGTGTTTGTGAGAATGAGCATGTATATGTAAGAAAGAGCATGAGAGTGAATATGGAAGTGTGTTAGTGTGTGTGTGTGTGTGAGAAAATTTGTGTGCATGCTGCTACCAAAGTTACCTCTAAGGACTGAGTTGCTGTGAGCATAAACTTGATAGGCTTTTTGCATCAAAGAAAGTAGTGTTCGCAGTGTAATGAAACAAAAAATATTTGCTCTTGAGCAAAACTTTTTGCACACAGCAACCTAACCCTTAGAGGGAACATAAGAACATAAGAAATTGCCATGCTGGGTCAGACCAAGGGTCCATCAAGCCCAGCATCCTGTTTCCAACAGAGGCCAAAACCAGGCCACAAGAACCTGGCAATTACCCAAACACTAAGAAGATCCCATGCTACTGATGCAATTAATAGCAGTGGCGGCTATTCCCTAAGTAAAACTGATTAATAGCCATTAATGGACTTCTCCTCCAAGAACTTATCCAAACCTTTTTTGAACCCAGCTACACTAACTGCACTAACCACACCCTCTGGCAACAAATTCCATAGCTTTATTGTGCGTTGAGTGAAAAAGAATTTTCTCCGATTAGTCTTAAATGTTCTACTTGATAACTTCATGGAATGCCCCCTAGTCCTTCTATTATTTGAAAGTGTAAATAACCGAGTCACATCTACTCGTTCAAGACCTCTCATGATCTTAAAGACCTCTATCTTATCCGGCCTCAGCCGTCTCTTCTCCAAGCTGAACAGCCATAACCTCTTCAGCCTTTCCTCATAGGAGAGCTGTTCCATTCCTTTTATCATTTTGGTTACCCTTCTCTGTACCTTCTCCATCGCAACTATATATTTTTTGAGATACGGTGACCAGAATTGTACACAGTATTCAAGGTGCGGTCTCACCATGGAGCGCTATAGAGGCATTATGACATTTTCCGTTTTATTAACCATTCCCTTCCTAATAATTCCTAACATTCTCTTTGCTTTTTTGACTGCTGCAGCACACTGAGCCGACGATTTAAAAGTATTATCCACTATGATGCCTAGATCTTTTTCCTGGGTGGTAGCTCCTGATATGGAACCTAACATCGTGTAACTACAGCAAGGGTTATTTTTCCCTATATGCAACACCTTGCACTTGTCCACATTAAATTTCATCTGCCATTTGGATGCCCAATCTTCCAGTCTTGCAAGGTTCTCCTGTAATGTTTCAGTCTGCTTGTGATTTTACTCTGAATAATTTTGTATCATCCGCAAATTTGATAACGTCACTCGTCGTATTCCTTTCCAGATCATTTATATATTTATATA
Organism: Rhinatrema bivittatum; assembly: GCF_901001135.1. Lineage (NCBI taxonomy): Eukaryota > Metazoa > Chordata > Amphibia > Gymnophiona > Rhinatrematidae > Rhinatrema > Rhinatrema bivittatum. The sequence goes on from NC_042617.1 coordinate 429,381,497, forward strand.
TATATATATTGAAAAGCACTGGTCCAAGTACAGAACCCTGAGGCACTCCACTGTTTACCCTTTTCCACTGAGAAAATTGACCATTTAATCCTACTCTTTGTTTCCTGTGTTTTAACCAGTTTGTAATCCACGAAAGGCCATCGCCTCCTATCCCATGAATTTTAGTTTTCATAGAAGCCTCTCATGAGGGTCTTTGTCAAAAGCCTTCTGAAAATCCAAATACACTACATCTACCGGTTCATCTTTATCCACATGTTTATTAACCCCTTCAAAAAAATGAAGCAGATTTGTTAGGCAAGACTTCCCTTGGGTAAATCCGTGTTGGCTGTGTTCCATTAAACCATGTCTTTCTATACGCTCTACGATTTTGATCTTGAGAATAGTTTCCACTATTTTTCCCGGCACTGAAGTTAGGCTCACTGGTCTATAGTTACCCGGATCACCCCTGGAGCCTTTTTTTAAATATTTGGGTTATATTGGCCACCCTCCAGTCTTCAGGTACAATGGATGATTTTAATGATAGGTTACTAATTTTAAGTAATAGATATAAATTTTAAGTAATAGATAGTTCCTTTAGTACCCTAGGATACATACCATCCTAGGGTACTAAAGGAACATTTCTCTTGAAGTGTGTGACTGGATGTGAATTGCTTCTGAAGTGAGTGCAAAGTGGTATCTTCTTTAACAAAGGACAACAAACCACCAGGGACACTACCTGGCCCCATCAAAGTACGGAAAAGAGTGCTGAGTGTGAGAGACTGCCCTGAAGTGCAGCAAATGGTAAAGGAAAAGGAATCAGTGAGGTTCAGGTGCCCACGTGGGACAGCTGGAAAGGATAGAGTGCTGTGTTAGGAGTTTTGTGATCTATCCAAGATGACAACAACCTTGAAGAAGAGTTTGAACTGTGATTTGAACTTGTAAATTCTTCTTTTTATTTCTCTTTGGATTACAATAAACATGTATTTTATTAGAGTACAAGTCAGGTGTGGACATTGTATTTTTTTGGATAGTGTTAGAGGTGTTCTCAGCCAGGTTGGCCTTACAGGTTATCCTGTCCCCAGCCCATGCCCAGAGACTGAGTCTACCCCACCCTAGGCTCGCCAGACACACTCTCCCCAGGACTGGGAAGGTGGAAATTTGGCACAGGGGTTACACATAAAATCAGTTTTAGCTATTGTTACACAAATTGAAGTCAGGTTGGATGAAATGTAAATCTGCATTCTTTAAAGTGAATTTTAAAAGCCCTGCATGCTCCAAAACCGTGAGATATGCAAATATGTTGGGCCGGCGCATGCTGAGTGGACTTTAAAAAGGCACCCGCGTACTCGCGTATCTCCTGCTGTGCACACAAAAAATATTTCCCCCAAAAGGGGCGGGGCATGGGTGTTCCTAGATTTCACATTGAAACCAACATGTAAATACTTATTCACACAAGTGCACTAGGGTCTCCTGCCGTGTAACTTTACTTCTGCTGTGGAAGGCGTGGAAGTCAGAAAACAAAATAAATGACACAGATCAGTGGAGTTTTAAGGGGCTAACAGTGGGAAGGGAGGGCTATTAATGTAGGGGGATTTGGAAGTCCAATCCCTTTCCTGGGCGAACTGGGAAAACGGGCAATTGCGTCAGCGTGCTTGTCTATTAAAATCCCCCCTCTCACACGATAGAAGTGGCATTTGCATGCATAGGTGCGCGTCCACTTAAAACTGCACGCACATGTGTGCGCGTTCAGCCTATTTTATAACATGCACACACATACGCACTTATCTAATAAAATAGCCAGGTCTCTGGGCGTGAGCGGGCAAACGCATGCACATGTATGCCCACGCATCTGCTTAAAAGTTAACAGCTTTATTATTTGTCCACATGTATAGAAACTTGAAGAAGCAGTAAAGTAAAATTGGTATTGCTTAATGCTTATCCATCTGTTTACCTTCATTAGTCCATTATGTTTATTTTCACACTATTGCTCTAAGGACTTACTGTTCTTTCTATAAATATTTTGTACCTAACATTTATTCTATCCTGTGGATTATGAGTAAAGCAAATCAAAACTGAATTATATCTGATAGATTAAGTAGTGGGTATAGAAAGAGTGATGAGTGCAGAAGATTAAAAGCAAAGGTTGCATTTTATTTTATTTTACTAAGGAATTTTCAAATTGTTGGAACATCCAGGAGCGAGGGGTAAGGTTTACTTCCTTGGCTTGAAGAGGAAGGAAAAAAAAAGGTTACTTGTTTTCATAATTGACCTTTGTCATGGGATCAAAATATGAAAATATCATCAGCACATGAAAGACATTGTTGCAGTTCTGAAACACTTATTCCAAAGCAAAAGCCAGTGTGGTTTCTGTAGAGGAAATCTGCTATTGCTATTTGAGAAGGGTCTGAACCTGCATGTTGGTCCTAGAAGACATTCAGATTGATCCTGAGAAGAAACTGCAGTGGGGATACAAACTGGAAATTGAAGAATGAAAAATTAGAACAACAGATGATCATTGTATCAAAAATGTGTGCTGGCACTAACTGCTAGCATTTGTGCAATGCATGCTCCACTATGTATCTCAAGCAATGCATTTCAGAGCAGGTTTGCATACCGATTTTAGTGCTATGTTTACACTGCATTGCGTTCGGCCTTCATTATAATACATATATGAAGGAGTGACCAGCATTGAATGAATGCAAGGCAAAGATTAGGGCTACTCACTGCTCCAAACCTAGCATAATGGATTGTATTCACCAAATTGTGCTGGGATCAGGTGCACATAATAGCCATAAGTTTGCCCATCTGAAAGGCAGGGACAAACTTGATAATGATGGTTGATTCACACTCACAGCGTTGGTGTTTTCTTATAATATTGTGCCTGCAGTGATTTATAGTGAGGAAGACTACAAATAATGCTTCTAGTAGCAAGTCTAGTAGCAAGTCATAAAATGGACAGGGTTCATATTCAAAAGCCGGTAGATTATCTAACTTTTGTTCTGGATATTCTGGATGACATATCAGGACAAGTCTGCCCCTGAATACCACTGGATAATTTTATCTGAATAACTTTCAAACAGACTTTCTTCCCGAACAGACTTACCCGCAAAACATTACCCAGACTGCCCTGAATATCAGCGCTGACTCCCTACAGTTTTATTGTGCCTCATGAATGCCTCTAGCCCTGACTCTTTTTAGGCAGATACATTTTGTACAGGCAATGATTTCCCTGAACAGATGTACCCATTCAGTGGAGGGATTGATAATTTAAGCCCAAATTTTGCCAGATCTTGAAAATGAAGCCGGCACCATCAGAGGAAAGAAAGACCTGAGCCTGAGTGAGGAGCAGGGAAGCGATTTCCATCATGGCTGCCATGTTTGGAGCCCTTTCCGTGCTGACAGGAAACTGCTACACTGAGACTGGGGCAGCATCGGCCTGCTGGCCCCGCCTCCCGTGACTGTTACCACACCCTTCCATTGATATCAGCCCAGCTTGGGGGCTGGACAATGAGGCTGCCACAACCAGAGCTGGGATGCCACTGCAGGTCTCCCTAAAGGGGCCATTGAAAGGGAGTCACCTCTTGGGGAGCTCCTTAGGAGTGACAGGAAGGGAGGGGGAGAGTATTTTTGAAAGGGTGGGATTTTGTGTGGAGATGGGGTGAATTGGACTTGCTTATTTTTGGTTGGTTTGGGCTTGTCAAGTTACTTAGGGGATATTTCCTAAAGGTTTTCTCTTATTTTGTGTCTGTGGGAAAAATGCTTAGTAAATAAGACCCTTATCATTTTTTCCTATAGACAGAAAAGGGCAAATTTTAAATCCCCTACGCACGTAAAATCTGGGGGATAAGCGCATGGCCGGGCCTTGCACACACTGGGGCAGATTTTTAAAAAGTACACGCGCTCGTACTTTTGTTCGCGCACCCGGCGCAAACAAGAGTATGCTGGAATTTAATAGATATGCGCGTAGCCGCTCGTATCTTTTAAAATCCGGGGTCAGCGTGTGCAAGGCTGTGCAAAATCGGCAGCCTCCGCGCACCGAGCCGCGCAACCTGCCTCCGTTCCCTCCGAGGCCGCTCCGAAATCGGAGCGGCCTCGGAGGGAACTTTCTTTCCAGCGCCCCCCCTTCCCCTCCCTTTCCCTACCTAACCCACCCCCCCAGCCCTATCTAAACCCCCCCTACCTTTAATATAAAAGTTACGCCTGCTGGCCGGCTGCCAGCACACAATTCCCTGGCCCGGGAGCAGTTTCGGAGGCCTCGGCCACGCCCCTGAAATGCCCCCGGGCTGGAACCACGCCCGTGGCACGTCCCTGGAACGCCCCCCGATGATGTGCCGCCACGACACGCCCCCCCGACATGGCCCCGACATGCCCCCCAGAAAAGCCCCGGGACTTATGCACGACCCGGGGCTTGCGTACACCGCCAAGCCTATGTGACATAGGCTCAGCATGTTCAGGGGTGGAAGGGGTGGAAGGGGCAGCCTTTTGGGGGTTACGCATGTATCTTACACGTGTACCCCTTTGAAAATCTGCCCCACTGTGCGCATTTTTGAAGGGTCCTGGTACATACATAAATGCCAGGCTTCTTGAAAGGGGAAGGCCAGGGAGCGGGGAGGGGTAGGACAGCGCCATTGTTCACTGTCCCGAAGACCTGGCTCCCGGCGTGCGCAACTTACTTCAGCTCTGGAGCTGAAGTACATTGCTGAAAAAAGGTAAAAAAAACCCAAAAACCTTGGGTTTCGGGGGTGGGGAGGAGAGAGGAAGGATAGGGAAGGTGAGGTAGGGGGTAGGGAAGTTTCCTCCCAGTCTGCTCCTTAGACTGGATTGGGAAGGAACTGGGGAAGGCCGGGATGCATCACTGAGTGGGAATTTCCTAAGTCCTCTCCCCCTTGTGTGCACTGCCCGCACATGCACATGTGGATTATAATATCTGGTGCGTGGCCCCCGGATTTTATACCATGCGTGCGCCGGTGCGATCATGTTATAAAATCGGCGCGTTAATGTGTGCGCGCCGGGTAGCACACACACCTTTTAAAATCTACCCCATAATTAGAGAAAACCTTTAGAATAGTGAGACTAACTCCAGTCCTCAAGAAAACAAACAGGAGAGGTTTTCAGGGTATCTATAATGAATATCCTGAAAACCACAAGGACTGGGGTAAGGATGCCCAAAATGACTGGGGTAAGGTCAGAATGGCACCATTTTAGAAAATTGCACCAACCGGGCTGGGTGTGAGGGTGTGCCTGGCCCTGACACGGGTTCTGATTTAAGGTATGGGTGTGAGGGAGGTGTGGGAGGAGACTCACAGTGGGGGAGGGTAGATAGGGGTGGGGCCAGGACTTTACAATTTTTTTTTCCTTTTGGGTGGGCTCAGGACCAATTTTGTTTAAATGGGGGGCCATCAGTGTCACTAGGGGGGTGGGAGAGGGGTCATGACATCAGGGGGCTTAAGTGTTATAAGGGGCCTGGGAAGGGGGGAATGGAGCCTCAAGTCAATTTAATGAACAGGGGTGCTTCTTGATAGACTTGGGGGGAGGGGAGGGAGAGGAGGTGTGTGTGGCTGTTGCCACATATCTAAATTGTTTTATTTTTTACATTTTTGAGGGAGTCAACACTGACCCCTGCTCATCCTCCCCGTTTGGTGCAACTTTAATTTTTCTGGCCAGTGGCCTTTAAGGCAATGGTGGTTCTGTGAGGTGGTGTTTGGTCGCAACACAAAGGAACGAGCCATATGGCTGCTATGCTTTTCAGGGTAGGTGCCCAATACACTCCCCCATGATAGTGGGACCCTCCTGTGGTAAAACATTGTGGCTTAGTGAATCTTGGAGTTGGTTTGTTAATTTATTATTTATTTAATTGGGCTGAGTTGTGATTGGAATAAGTGAGAGAGATTTGTCCTACTCATTTGTTCAGTGAGAGAAAGGGTCTTGGCTGAGAAAGTTTGAAATGATGGGAACAATTAAGGATAAAAAAAAATAAAAGTAGATTTGTCCTACTAACTTTGACAAATCTTTTGAATATAGACCGCAAGGAAAATATTTAATCAGCCCTGGTAATCATTTTTTATTATGAAAAATGAATGTTTGGAAAGTATGGTTTTTAACACACCTGTCATCCTAGCATTTTCAGTTGCTTCATTCATACATCTCAAGGAACTCATAAAAATAGTTATATGACAAATATTTTGAAATCCAGACACATTTCTAGCACAAATATTTTTGTTGATGGAATAAATCAGGATGCATGGTACAGCAAATGATAATGGCTGTCAATGTAAAATATTTAGGGAACATGCTGACATCTACATTGATCTAATACTGATAGTTTTCCAAATGTGATAGATGTTATTGATTTCACATATGTTGCATTTGATCTACTGCATTTCATATTGTTCAAATATTTAGCAAAAACCCTATTTTATTCCTGTTATATACAGGTCATGTATGATACACTCAAAGAAATAATACTTGCAGCTGTAACAAATCCGGGGGCAGCACACAACTCCTACATTTTAAAGAACTATCTGATATGAAACAACTTGAGAAATGGGATATATGGTAAACAAAGACTGCTTCGAACTAGCGGGATAAATTAGTGAAATGTAAAAAAAGGAATTGCATCTTATAATGGCGCTCTCAACAAGGATCCCTGCCCCCTCATTGAAACCATATCATCTTGCATCAACACCAATCACCCCACCATCATCTTAGGAGATTTCAGCTTCCACATTGACAAATTTCCCCACTCCCCGTCATGTGAGTTCCTCCTCAACACTCTAACTGCTATGGGCTTCAAATAAATAATCAACTCCCCCAAACAAAAATCAGGCCACACCCTGGATCTGATATTCAACAAGAAAATAACACTCAACTCCCTCCCTTCTACCACCAAGGTCCCCAGGTCAGACCACATGTTAATACAAATCAAGCTCCAAGTGGATTACGCCCATATCCACACTCACAAAGACAAAAAACTCAATGAATTCACCAAAACTTGCTCCAGTGAGATCCTAGAGAAAACCCTACCGGAAGCCCTTAAACAACTGGATACATCTAATACTATAACTGCAGTTAACACATTGTCCACAGTCAACACGGAGATAGCAAAACGTATATGCCCAACCATCAAAAAATAAATTAGTACCTCAGCAAAACGCAAAGCACCTTGGTATAACCAGGAGCTAAAAAACATAAAACGCCTGTTAAGGCAAGCAGAAAAAGCTTGGAGAAAACCCTCCACAAACCAATTACGTGACCGATACAGAACACTGCTCTACATATATACAACAGACATCAACAAAGCCAAATGGAATTTCTACACTAAAAGAATTCATGACTACCAATACAACCCGAGAGTCCTATTTGATTATGTCACTCAAGTGACTCGGCCCATCAACAACGCCCTTCAAAAAGATACCCCAACAATATCCAGTCAAAGATTTGCCCAATACCTTAAAGACAGAACATCCGAACTAAGTTCAAATAGCCCACCAATCAACCTTGAACCCCCTACACCATCACCCCTTACTACATCAAAATGGACACAATTTGAGACCATTCTCTCCACCGAGGTGGAAACTATTGTGCAGAAGATCAACCCAGCGGGTCATCCACTCGACCCCATTCCAACAAAAACCCTCAAACTAATCCCAAACGGCCTGGCAAGACCCATCGCGGACATCATCAACCTTTCCCTTGAACAAGGTCTCCTCCCAGATTCCCTTAAAAGTACCGTGGTTAAACCTATCCTAAAGAAACCTCAACTGGATCCGACCATCCCATCCAACTACCAGCCCATCTCTAACCTGCCTTTCCTGGCCAAGGTCATCGAGAAAACAGTTAACCACCAACTTTCGGAATTCCTAGAAAATCAAAATATACTTGTTCCAGCTCAACACAGTTTCAAGAAATTTCACAGCACGGAATCACTTCTATTCACCCTCACAGATACAATACTGCGAGGGTTTGACAAAGGCACTTCCTTTCTCCTAATTCTTCTTGACATTTCTGCCACATTTGACACTGTCAACCATGAGATCTTAATTCACAGACTAAGAAAAATTGGTCTCAATGGCACCATCCTCCAATGGTTTCAATCATTCCTCTCTAACAGATCCTTTAAGGTAACCTACAATAATACAACATCAGAACTAATACCCCTCTCACAAGGAGTCCCACAAGGCTCATCCCTATCCCCTACCCTCTTCAATGTTTATATGCTCCCATTATGCAACTATTTGGACAAAGCAGGCCTTTCCTATTTCCTGTACGCCGATGATGCACAGATCCTGCTTCCCATCACAGATAGCATCAATAATACACTAAACCGATGGGAAACATCTTACTGATAAAAAATGTATCCTCACCCAAATGGCACTTACGCTCAACCACAGCAAAATGGAAATTCTTCACCTTGCAAGCAAAACTGCAACACCCCCCCACTGACCCTACAACATTTCTCAAATACAAATCACTCACAACAGTTAGAGACCTTGGAGTCACCTTGGACAAGGAATTAAATTTCAAATGTCATATCAACACACTGATAAAAGAAGGTTTCTACAAACTACAAATCCTTAAGAAACTCCAACCCCTGCTACATCCTCCAGATAACTGGACTGTACTACAATCCCTCCTCTTCGCCAAGTTAGATTACTGTAACACCCTCCTAATAGGCCTGCCCGCTGCTACCCTCAAGCCCCTCCAGCTCCTCCAGAATGCAGCTGCAAGATCACTAACAAATAGCAAAAAAACAGACCACATCACACCCCTACTCAAACAACTCCACTGACTACCCATCCCATTCAGATCTCATTATAAGATCCTTATGCTCATCCACAAAGCTATCCACAATGACAAGGCCAGATGGTTACAAGGACCACTGCACCCCTGCAACCCTTCAAGGAACCTCCATTCAACCAACACAGGTTTACTTGCAATTCCCTCCATTAAGGAAGTTCATTGAGTCTTCACAAGAGAACGCGCTGCATCAATAGCAGGCCCCCACATCTGGAACAACCTCCCGGCTCCTCTCAGAACCGACCCCTCTACGCCTTCCTTCAGAAAGAATCTCAAAACTTGGCTCTTCAGGAAAGCATTCCCTCCAAAGAATTAATCTCTGGCTCCCTATCCCTCCTCCCCCCCCCCACCCTTTCCCCCCACTTTTGGTTACCCTCCCTTGGCACTGCCAGTTCCTTCCCCCCCCCAGCCCCGCCATTGTACATAGTAAGTTAAATTCAGAACATAAGTACTGTTAGTATAGCGATTATGTAAAACAAGTTTCATTATATTTACTCAGTTAATCTGTTATACTGTATCATGTCACCCAAAGGCCTGCCTTTGAGACATCCTGTTCTATGTAAACCGGTGTGATATTTTGAATTGAATATCGGTATAGAAAAATAAATAAATATACAAGAAACTTTTATATTTACTTCTCTTACCTCAGAGTCATGCATGGAACTATGTGTTGTAACTGGGCATTCTGTCTTGTTGTTATTTACATTCTCTTTGATCCTTCTGTTTAAATCATTACAGTGGTTGTGAATGCATGTCAAAGATTTGTTTGTACATACTATTTCATTTGTTATGAGAATTTTAATCTTCATGACTGTGGATTTTATTGTAAGGCCAGTTTCTGTAAATTTTACCTACAAAGATGAGTCTCATGTGTCCTCATCATTTCTAGAACATTCTGAAGTTGTTGTTGGGATATTTTAAATTCTCTTTTTGTCACCTTTCTTGTATGTATATTCTTCTGTGTTGATATATGAATATATATTTACTAATATATATAATATCAAATTCCTTTACTACAAAGATTTTTAACCATCTATTGTGGCCTTCATAATAGGCACTCCCAGTATTCAAATAAACTTCATTGCCTTACATATATAATGATAGGCCAATGTCCAATTTTTTTTACATTTTTCATTTGCACTTCAAAATACACTTATCTTAATAATGTTTTTCATGGATTATTAAGATAATTATATTTTAAAGTTCAAAAGAAAATTTTTTAAAAATTGGGCATTGGCCTATGTCAATAAATGTGATTTGAATACCAGGAGTGCTTATTATGACAGCCACAATAGATAGTAAAAAAATTGGAAAAAATTTGATGTTGTATATAATTGTAAGTTTTTCTTTGTATTGTGTGCCACCTGTTTGTCATTATATATTTACTAAAACATTACTGACAAGTGATTGCTGAGAATGTCTATCCCTTGATTAGTCATGCTTCCTCTATCAGCGAGCACAGTGTTGGAAACCTTTTTATGCAACGGCATAGAATTACTGTTGCACTACTTCAAAATTGTACTCAAAACTTAAAAACAAATTGACAGCTATTAGATTAGTGCCATAGGCCGCTATTTAAAATAAGATGCTGAAATACTGGAAGAGATAATACTGTGAGGCTATTACATTTAATGCAGTAATGTTTTGACTGGAAGAGAAGAGATTGAATGGACTCAGCTCAGCAGCTAGAGGGAGCAAAAAAAAAAAAATAAAATCAATCGAGTTCTTAAAACACAATGACTTATTATAGGAGAAAATGCTCCAACACTGTAGAGTTGCTTACCATGAATGCCCACAGTCCAGGTAGCTGCTTAACTGCTGATTGATTCAATGATTGTCGGAAAGGATTTGCCATCCAGGCCATAGAATGTCACGAGTCTGACTGTACATGCGGCAAAACCAGGGACCTTGCTATATTACAACAAAACTGTGATGCAGACCGTTCGCAAGAGATGAACCAGTGAACGAATAATTTAGCAAATGTCTCTTGTTGAATTAGTCTTACTGTGACCCAGTTATGGAACCGTAAATATGTTACACCAAAGTGGTTCCTTTCTAGATGAAAACTGCCAGGCCAAACTGCTTTAATTGGATACCAGAGAAAGAGAACCATAATCACTCGAAACTCAATTTTAAAAAAGGGAGTACAATATAACTGCTGCATTGGTGACAGCTGCACATAACAGATTAGCCAACTAGAGGACTGATTCATCAAAGTCTTTTCCCATAGGCACATAATGAGAGAAAATCCTTACTGGTGGATTTTAAAAGCGCTATGTGCACCAAAGCCGGGCGATTTGCACGTCTAGGGCCAGTGCATGCTGCCCGGATTTTAAGAAGTGCCCATGTACAAGCGTATCTCCCAGTATGTGCAAGGGGGCGGGCTGTGGGTGGGGTCTCGGCATGTTGGAGGAAGACCAAGAGATGTGTGTGTAAACACTTACACACACAAGTGTGTGCCAGGGGTCCCCACCGTGTAACTTTATTTCTGCTATTGCTGGCATGTAAGTCAAAAGATAGAAAAATCAGGGATAGTCAGCAGAGTTTTAAGGGTTGGGTCTATCAGGCGCACAGGGTGTCTTTATAAATAGGAGGGTTAGGAAGTCCTATCCCTACATTGGGTGAACTGGGAATGAACTGGAAAAAGGGTAATTAGCCTCGGCATGCACCCCATGTAAAATACCCCCCTTATGCAGTAGATGCAGCATTTGCACGTACATGTGTGGATCTAAATAAAATTGAGTACACATATATGCATGTGCAGCCGAATTTATAACATTTGAGCAATGTGCGCGCATGTTATAAAATGGCCACTTCCATTGGCGCGAGCCAGCAAACATGCACATATGTGCACGGGCCTTAAAATTCACCTCTTAATGAATCAGGCCCTTAAATGACTGAATGCATTTGGGAAAAGAAAAAAATCAGATTTTACCTGCAGGCAGTGGCTATTGTGAATGATCCACGCCACCGGTCCACCACTCCTTCAGATCCCGGCCGCTTCTGCCCCTGGCCTCTGGGCTCCTTTTTTGCACCGTCCTGCTACCCTTTTTAAAATCCCAGGCTTCAAAATGTACCTCTGCTGCCCTAGCCTGGCTAGGGCCCCTCCTTGAGCGGGGCTAGTAAATAAAGCTAGCCAAGCTCCCCCAAAAATAACATAGAAACACAAGTTATATCAACAGTCTATATTGCTCCAGACAAGTCCCTTTGCTACTTCCCCCAGTCCAACAGCTGGGTTCCCCCAAAATATCTCTTGTTCTTCAGAACACAAAAGTAATGCTCAGGCTTTTTAGCCCACCGCTGCCACCCTGCTAGGGGACTGCACAACTCTCCCCGACTCCCCTATGTTATGCCGCAGTCAGCGGTCTTCCCAGACCAGAATCAAGTAAAAGCGCAATCTTTACAAACAAGACAAAAGAAAGTAACATTTCTCTCAGTGCTTAAGTCTTCCCTTCCCCCAACCATGTCACCCATTTCCATGGCTGACTGCAAGGACTCCTCTGACAACAAATCCACCCCCATGAGACTTCCCTCTTCCTCTGAAGCGCAGGCCTCTTTCTGCCAGCTCCACCATTCTGGTACACCCTCCTCTTCGATTACCATCGGTTCAAGTGTGTCTAATTCACTATCATGGTGTACAGCTGGCTGCTCTGTTTCCTCCCTTTCCCATGGGGCAAGCTGTGGTCTCTAAGAACAGCATGTTATAAAACTGGCGGGCCGCGCACATGTGTGCTGGAGTTTGTAATCAGCATGTGCATGGCGCGCAAGGGGCGGGAGGGTAGATTTCTGCTAGTTTCGCGCAGCGACACATCCCGGCCTTCTCCAGTTCCCTACCCCCTACCCTAACCACCCTTCCCCTTCCCCTCTCCTCCCCAACCCCTAATTCCTACCTTTCTCCTTGTTTTCTTTTTATTTCACAACTTACTTCAGGGTCCGACCTGAAGTAAGTGCCTGCCGGCGCGAGATCCCCCGGCACAGCAGCAAATAGCTGCTGTACCAGCGGCCTCCAGCTCTGCCTCATCCCGCCCCCTGGGCCACCCCTTTTGCGAGGCCCGGCTCTTGTGCGCTTAACGGGGGTTATGCGTGGCTGGGTCCCTTCTAAAATGTGCGCAGCGCGCACAAGGCCCAGCCGCATACATAACCCCCGGAATTTACTCGCGGGGGGGGGGGGGGGGGGATTTAAAATTCGCCTGTAAGTCTTAGATGAGAATCTCAGAAAAAATGCATTTTTTAAAAAGGCCCAAACCATCTTGATGTAAGAAGCAAAGTCAGGGGGCAATTTATATGTTGGATTGGCTGAGCAAATTTGTCTTCTGTTTGTTGTCTGAGTTGTAGATTTTACTCTGATCTTATTTTAGTCTGGGATACTTTCTGCTAGTGCAGCACACTCTTGCAATTGTAGTTTATGAAGAATTTTAAATATAGAGCATCATTCTTATGGCATTAAAGCCATAAAAATCACCCTTTTTTGGATCTAGAAGTTATGTTTTATGGTGAGTGGTGCGGTTTTGTTATAGTTAACCAGTAAGCCCTTAATGGAAAAGTCTTAGAACTGTTAGCTAAGATGTGCTGAGACAGACATAACAAGCTGAACAAGGGATTTAATTTGCTCTGTATATAATGCCTCAAGCTGGCTGCATTTAGAAACATTAAGATATTAAATAAGTAGGGAAAGGCTTCAGGAACACTTTCCAACTTCAATTTGTGGAAGGGGTGAGCGGGTTCTTATTAAGCAGGGCTGGCTGTAGAGCAAATGGCACCCTGAGAGAAAATTGTCCCATACATTCTCTCCCTTTTCTGCTCCCTCCCTCCCAGCATTATCTCTGTCCTCCAGATATTCTGCCTCTTCCCCTCTCCTCCAGACATTCCATTCCTACTCTCCCTTCCTCCAGGTAATCTCTCCTCCCTCCCAGCATTCCATCTCTCCTCCAGATATTCTGTCCCTTCCTCCCTCCTCCAGACATTCTCTCCCTACTCTCCCTCCATCCAGCTACTCTGTTCCTTTTCCTCTTCTCCCTCCTCCATCCTTCCCTTGCTTCTACTCCTTTCCTCTCCAGACATTCTCACCCCTTCTCTCACTTCCCTCCAGGCATTCTTTCAATGTACATAATTTACCAAAAGCATGTCATAGTGGGTCAGACCAAGGAGCTATCAAGCTAGTATCTTGTTTCCAACAGTGGCTAATCCAGGTCACAAGTACCTGGCAGGATCACAAAAAGTAGACAGATCCCATGCCGCTAATGCCTAAGAATAAGTAGTGGCCTTTCCCAAGTCTATCTGGTTAATTACAATTTATGGACTTCCCCTTCCAAAAATTTGTCCAAACCTTTTTTAAAGCCAGCAATGGTAACTGCCTTTATCACATTCTCCGGCAATGAATTCCAGAGCTTAATTGCTAAATGAAAAATAATTTTCTCTGATTTGTTTTAAATGTGCTACTTATTAACTTTGTGGAGTGTTTCCTGTTCTTTTCTACTTGTGATTTTATAGATCTTTATCATTTCCTCCCTCAGCCATCTCTTCTCTTAGCTGAACAGCCTTAACCTCTTTAGTACTCTTTGTTGCACTCGGGGGTGGACCCTTGTCCTGGGGCAGAGATGGAAAGCCTCTTGAAGGGGAACAGGAGGTAGCTGCCCCCAGGGGGCGGAACACTGGAGGAGACAGAGGCTGGGATGAGCTTCACCACTGGAAGCCCGAGGTCCCCCCGGGAGGAGCCCGTAGGGACCCGGGCCGCTTAGACTTAGGTGAGCCTCGCAGGGTCTCTTAAGAGAATGAAAGTCTGATGTGCCCACGGAGACAGGGGGAGTGCGATCGGGTTCAAAGATGGCTGCTGGTTGGAACAAGGAGAACCAGAACAGAGTTGGTGATGACAAGGCAAGGAACGGAGCCAGAATCTGGAGACGAAGTCAGGCAGGCAAAGGTCAAGATCCAGAGGTCAGTCCGAGAAATGGTCAGCGAAGCAGGGGTCAGGTACCAGAGGTCAGATGACGTCAAAGGCAGGCTGAGGTCTTGAGGCAGGCGGCAGGCAGGCAGGCAGGCAGGTCAGGAACAGGCTGTGGTCTTTGAGGCAGGCAGGCAGGCAAGTCAGGAGCAAGCTGAGGTCAGTCCCAGTAAGACAGTCCGAGGGTACTACCTGGGTAGACAGACAGAAGAACACAGGAACAAGCAGGACACGGAACTAGGATGCAGGAACAAGTCAGGAACAAGTCAGGAACAGAACTGGAACAGAAGGATCCTGGAACGAGACTAGGAAAAAGCAGGAACAGGTACAAGCACAGAGGCAATCTTAGAACAAACCGACCTGATTGCCAAGGCAAGGAAGTAGACAGGAACTTCTTTATAACGAGGGATCAATCAGGGCACGCCGTGGAGCTAGGACCCACCCTTGACCCTACATGAGTCCGGGCCATATGCGTGCACGAGCGTATGGGCGTGGCTAACATTGCCAAGGACGCTGTGCCTCGGTGTGAGGCCTGGCGCGCAGTGGAAGGCCCGGCGACCGCTGCCGCGGGATGCCGGGGCCTGGAAGGACTGACTACTACCGCGAGGGAGGTCATCCCAGGACATGCTATGGGACCATGAACGTGAGTAGGCCCACGCGCGGGGTGGCCACGGGCGGGGCGCGTAACACTCTTGGGGGTAGATTTTAAAAAAGAGCGCGATCGCGTACTTTTGTTCGTGCAGCAGGTGCAAACAAAAGTATGCTGGATTTTATAAGATACGCGCATAGCCGCGCGTATCTTATAAAATCCTGGATCGGCGCGCGCGAGGCTGCCGATTTTGGGCAGCCTGCGCGCGCCAAGCCGCACAGCCTGCCTCTGTTCCCTCCGAGGCTGCTTTGAAATCGGAGTGGCCTCAGAGGGAACTTTCTTTCGCCCTCCCCTCACCTTCCCCTCCCTTCCCCTACCTAACCCACCCCCCCGGCCTATCTAACCCCCCCACTTACCTTTGTCCCTCAATTTACGCCTGCTAGAAGCTGACGTAAATCTACGCACGCCAGCGGATTGCTGGCGCGCCGTCATCCGACCCGGGGGCTGGTCCGGAGGCCTCGACCATGCCCCCAGGCCGGCGCCACGCCCCTGGTCCCACCCCCGAAACGCCGTGTCCCGCCCCTGAAACGCCGCATCATTCCGCCCCGCCCCCTACACGCCCCCGACACGCCCCCTTAAAAACCCCCGGGACTTATGCGCGTCTCGGGGCTCTGCGCGCACCGGCGGCCTATGCAAAATAGGCACGCCAGCACGCGAGGGCCCTGCTCGCGTAAATCTGGGCGGATTTACACGAGCAGGGCATTTAAAATCCGCCCGTTGATGCGGTCTCACTACGGACTAATACTCCATTTTATTCTCCATTGTCCATTTTGATATTCCATTTAATTCTCCATTTTCATACTCCATTCTCCATTTAGATACTCCATTTTATTCTCTATTCCTTTTCTAGAAATTCCTAACATTTTCTTTGTATTTTTGACTTTCGCTGCACACTGAGCCAAGGATTTCAATGTATTGTCTGTGATGATGTCCACTTTGTCCAGATCCTTTTCCTGGGTTGTAATTCTTAATATTGAACCTAACATCATGTAACTATAGGGTGGGTTACATTTCCCTATGTACATCACTTTGCGCTTATCCACATTAAATTTCATCTGCCATTTGAATGCCCAATCTCCCTGTCTTACAAGGTTTTTCGGCAATTTCTCACAATCCACTTGTAATTTCACTACTCAATTATTTTGTTTCATTTGCAAATTTGATCACCTCACTCATTTTATCCTTTTCCAGATCATTCATAACTATACTAAAAAGCACCGATCCCAGTACAGATCCCCAAGGGATTCCACTATTTACCTTTCTCCAATTTTTTTAATTTACCTTTCCAATTTTTGAAGGAAATATTTTTGGCTAAAACAGCCTCTTCATCCCCCTTTTAAATATGCTGGCAGTCATTTGCTCTTCCTCTTGCCTTTTCTAATGCATGGAATACATCTGATCTGGGCTTCCAAAATGGTATTTTTAAACAATGTCCACATGTAATGTAAACACTTTACCTTTGTAGCTACACCATTTCATTTTTTTCTATTTTTCTCATTTTATCAAAGACTTCCTTTTGAAAGTTAAATATTAGAGCAGTAGATTTATATAATGTCCTCCTGCTAAGAAGGGCCACTAATAACTTGGGGTGAAATTTGTGAGGTGGGATGAGTTCTGGGGGGTAATTTTACATGCACAGTCATGCATACAGACTGTGCATACAACAGAACAGTTACCAACAGTGAAGGCTTAATGTGGTTTGAAGGGATGAAAGGTAAAAGAAGAGTAGATTTGTACAGTTTACTCTCTATCTACCTTGACTGCAGCTAGGTAGATAGAGCATCAGGCAAGGTAGAGAGAACACGGTACAAATCTATTTTTCTTTTACCTTTCATCATTCCAAATCACATTAAATCTTCACAGGTGGTAATTATTCTGTTTGTATGTATGACTGTGCATGTAAAATTACCCCCCCCCCTCCCAGAACCCATCCCACCTCACAAACCTCACCCCAAGTTACTAGTAGCCCTTCTTACAGTGATATAAAAAGTTCAAATACAAGTAAACTTCTATAGAAACCCTCTTAGTTTGCCAGATGATCCTCTTCTATTCCTATTTAACTTTGACACCTAATAAAATCTATCACATTTCACTCATACTTTTTCAAAGCAAATTACCTAACTTTCCTCTCTTTATCAAAATTACCTACATTCCTTTTCTTTTTCTTAGGCACACACATTTAGAATTACCTACCTACTGGGAAGTGGGGAATAATTTAAACCTCAGGATTTGTCCTGCTATCTCAAAAAATTAGCTAAACAAATCATTTGAATATTGACATCAGATTCATTCAGATTTTCAAAGTGAACTAAATCCTTTAAAAGAAATCTCCACACAAAGTGAAATACCTGTTAAAATATAATTATCTGTTAGGATTTTTTTGATGAGGATTTTTTTTTACTTGTAAGAAACACAGGAACAGGCTTGCTTGAAGCTCTTAATGGGGTAGAGAAGGGAAGAGTAGGGGAGACTGGGGCAGCAGGGACTAGGGATGTGCAGAGGGACTGCATACATTACATTCGGTATCCGTATTTGTGGGGGGGGGGGGCAGATACGTTGCATTCGGCAAGGGGGGGCCCCAATCCGTTCATGCGTTCCATTCTTATTTGTTTCCCGGCTAAAATTTAATTAACTACAATCCCCCACCCTCCTGACCCCCGCAAGACTTAACAAAATTCCCTGGTGGTCTAGCGGGGGTCCAGGAGCCATCTACTGCACTCATGCCATCGGCTGCCGGTATTCAAAATAGTGCCGATAGCCTTTGACCTTACTATGTTACAGGGGCTACCGGTGCCATTGGTCAGCCCCTGTGACATAGTAAGGGCAATGGATGGTGAAGATTCGTTATATTCGTGGGAATCGCGATATGTTTCACTTCCCCACGAATACAACAAATATGGCCCTATTCATTGTGGATTGCCAATACGTTGCAAACAAATGCACACCCCTAGCAGGGACTGGGAGACTGGGTCAAGGGAAGAATAATTGGGGAAAAGGTAGGAACGGGGATTCAGAAATTGGTGGTTTGGGGAAGCAAGGACATGGAGATCGAGCAGGGATTGCAGTGGGAAGACTCAGCGATCAGATGGGGAGTGTTAGAATGGCTAAGGGTAAACATGAGTGGTGTTAGATGGGACTTGGGGGGATGTCACTCTAGAAAAAGTAAAAGGGGGCCCATCCACAAAAGTTAGATCAGAGACCCATAAGTGTTAAAGCAGCTCTGGATCCAAAAGAGGAAGAGGGCAACCATGAATGAGAAGAAGCAGGGTAGCTGGGCCTAGGTAGGCAAGATGGAGGGAGAGAAAATGCCTGGAGAAAGGTAGATGAGATTGTCAGAAGGGAGGGGAGGAGGAAGATAATGCTTAGAGGGAAAGGGAGAAGAGGGAGAAAATGCATGTAAAGAGGGGGAGAAGAGTGTGAGAATATTAAAGGAGGGAAAAAGAGGAGAAAATGGATGGGAGAGAATGCTGGGAGGTAGGGGGAGGAAATACCCAAAGGAAGGGGGAGATGCCTGCAGGAAGAGAAAGAGGGGAGCAAATAGATGGAAGGGGAAGGGGAAATGCTGAGAGGAGGATGGAGGGGGGAGATAGAATACCAGGAGGGAAAGAGGAGAAAGGGAGCGAATGACTGGGAAGGAAGAGGGGAGGTGCCATCAACAGTTTTTGCCAGAGCCACATTTGACATAGAGCTGCTTCTGATCTTGGATCCTCTCTTCCTGTTCATTCTATCATCCTTAATTCCCTCTCCAGCTCCTTCCATCCCTATGTCCTTTCTCTCGCTGCCTCCCTTAAGCTCATAAGAACATAAGAAATTGCCTTGCTGGGTCAGTGGCTATTCCCTAAGTAAACTTTATTAATAGCCGTTAATGGATTTCTCCTCCAAGATCTATTCAAACCTTTTTTGAACCCAGCTACACTAACTGCACTAACCACATCCTCTGGCAACAAATTCCAGAGTTTTATTGTGCGTTGAGTGAAAAAGAATTTTCTCCGATTAGTCTTAAATGTGCCACTTGCTAACTTCATGGAATGCCCGCTTGTCCTTCAATTATTCAAAAGTGTAAATAACCAATTCACATCTACTCGTTCAAGACCTCTCATGATCTTAAAGTCCTCTATCATATCCCCCCTCAGCCGTCTCTTCTCCAAACTGAACAGCCCTAACCTCTTCAGTCTTTCCTCATAGGGGAGCTGTTCCATCCCCTTTATCATTTTCATTGTCCTTCTCTGTACCTTCTCCATCGCAATTATATCTTTTTTGAGATACGGTGACCAGAATTGTACACAGAATTCAAGGTGTGGTCTCACCATGGAGCGATATAGAGGCATTATGACATTTTCCGTTTTATTAACCATTCCCTTCTTAATAATTCCTAACATTCTGTTTGCTTTTTTGACTGCTGCAGCCCACTGAGCCAATGATTTCAATGTATTATCCACTATTTTGCCTAGATCTTTTTCCTGGGTGGTAGCTCCTAATATGGAACCTAACATCGTGTAACTACAGCAAGGGTTATTTTTCCCTATATGTAACACCTTGCACTTGTCCACATTAAATTTCATCTGCCATTTGGATACCCAAACTTCCAGTCTTGCAAGGTCCTCCTGTAATGTATCACAATCCGCTTGTGATTTAACTACTCTGAATAATTTTGTATCATCTGCAAATTTGATAACCGCACTCGTCGTATTCCTTTCCAGATCATTTATATATATATTGAAAAGCACCAGTCCAGGTACAGATCCCTGAGGCACTCCACTGTTTACCCTTTTCCACTGAGAAAATTGACCATTTAATCCTACTGTCTATTTCCTGTATTTTAACCAGTTTGTAATCCAAGAAAGGACATCGCCTCCAATCCCATGACTTTTTAGTTTTCTTAGAAGCCTCTCATGAGGGACTTTGTCAAACGCCTTCTGAAAATCCAAATACACTACATCTACAGGTTCACCTTTATCCACATGTTTATTAACCCCTTCAAAAAAATGAAGCAGATTTGTTAGGCAAGACTTCCCTTGGGTAAATCCATGTTGACTGTGTTCCATTAAAACATGTATTTCTATATGCTCTACGATTTTGATCTTGAGAAATAAAAGTTTGCTCTTATATATGCTATTTTCAAATCTATGCATGTGTTTTTCCAGCAAAATTCTATCCACAACAAAAAGTCAGGTGCAAGTGTCTGCATGCACTTTGTACCTGTAGCAACTTTTGAAGTGAAAGTCCTCATGCATTTTCCCTTTGAAAATTGGTGCAAAGACCACAAGTAAAAAGTACCCATAGACTTTGCACAAATGTGAGCACTTTGAAAATTGCCTCCTATATTTGTCAGCCCACACTGTGAACCTGATTTACTAAACTTTATCCCATAGACACAGAATGGGGATAAAGCCTATGGGGGTAATTTTCAAAATGTTTTATGCACTTAAAACTGAGTTCTATGTGCATAAATACAATTTACACTCGTAAGTGGGATTTTGAAAATTGCTGTAATGTTGTTGAATTGTGTGAAGGAGTGTACAGAAAGGAAGTTTCAGAATACCTTAAGGGACATGCTCCAGGTATCTGGCCTGGTCCATATACCAATTCTTAACAAAACCACAGTTTCCTTGTATCATAGAAGCATCAACTCACTATTAAGGAAACTTCCCAAATATGTGGTAATGTGCGGATGCTATATCTGAGAGGACCTAATTGGGTCCCTTATTCAATAGCTGCCGACTTTATTCTTTTAAACAAAAATGTTTTCTTTTTTCTTTTTTCTGGTTTTCTATTTTTCTTTTTTCTTTTATCTATATTAAACCATGAATAATTTTTTACATTTTACTTTAATGACAGTCCTCCCTTTAGCGGTCAACCCAACTCTTTACAGTGTTCCCACTTTTTTTTTTTATCAATACTCATCAGTTCAGACTGAACTCTTCCGCTTTCTTTGGGTTGCTAACCGCTTCGCCCGACACTGGCCGTGTTTCGCTGGGTAGTCTGCCTCAGGGACTTCGGGGGGGAATTTAGTTTGTCATTTCATGATTCATTCACCTCCAAGTTTCTTCTTATCACTTGTGTTCTAATGGGTTCCAATTATGTTCTTTGTGTTCCAAGGGGTGCCGATTATGTTCGGCACCCATTGGAACACAAGTGATAAGAAGAAACTTGGAGGTGAATGAACCATGAAATGACAAACTAAATTCCCACCCAAAGTCCCTGAGGCAGACTACCCATCAAAACATGGCCGATGTTGGGCGAAGCGGTTAGCAACCCAAAGAAAGCGGAAGAGTTCCGTCTGAACTGATGAGTATTGATAAAAAAAGCGGGAACGCTGTAAAGGTAGAGGCATTTTCACTAGTGAGAAAATATGTCACCTGCTAGCTGGTTTAGGCATCTCACACTACAAGCTGATGATATTCAATTAATACTTCCAATTGATGACAATTGAGAAAACATTAAACATAGCCAACATGTATTTAGATATAATAAAATAACTTCTAAACCAAATGGAACTAGTTATTAATATAGAGAAAACAGAATTCTTACATCTAGAACGAGAAAACAGAACGATCATTCAAAACCCAATCACACTCAATAACAACCAGAAAATGCAATTAGCTGAGAAAGTACAAAACCTTGGAGTGATAATCGATACAGAACTAAGTATGAAACAACATATATCTCTAAAAGTAACAGAAGGATATGCCAAACTGATGACACTTAGATGACTAAAACTACTACTAACGCCTACCGATTTCCGATCACTATTACAAGCCTTAATGTTTGCCAGTACAGACTACTGTAATGCCCTTGGGTTTACCATACACTACAATAAGACCACTACAAATATTACAAAACACAGCTGCAAGAATTCTAACTCTTAAAAGTAAAAGAGAACATATCACTGATACCCTAACTGAACTACATTGGTTACCCATTGAGCAAAGAATACAATACAAGACTCTATGCACCATACATAAATTAATACATGACGAAAAAGCAGAATTGCTGAACACAGCCCTCCGCGTACACGTCCCCCACAGAAACCTGAGATCAGCAAACAAAGCATTGCTAACCATTCCCTCAGTTAAAACAGCTAGACTAACTCAAGTAAGGGATAGGGCCCTATCCCTGGCAGGACCTATAATATGGAACAATATGCCTTTAGAAATCAGATTGCAAAGAAACATCAAAACTTTCAGAAAAAGTTTAAAAACATGGCTATTTAAGCAAGCAGACCACAAAGAGAATGGAGAGTAGAGTCCAGGGAAATGTAGGATGCGGTCAGTAGAACTCCCACAAACACACCTTTTATCTGTGTGTTTTCTCATTTTTTGGTTTTTTTTTTCTTTCTTTCTTTTTTCTTTCAACAACAAAGTACTAGAGTTAAGTATTAATCTTATAAGTCATGTCCAATTCTATCTGTATTAGCTATAACACACACCAATTAATATTTATTATGAAAGTATGTTTCAGTATTTTGATGGCAACTGGTTAGTTAATATAATTTAAGACATTTTATGCAACATGAAGTTATATGCCTTATTGTGAACCATTGTGACGGCATCTAGCTTAACGACGGTATAGAAAAGATTTTAAATAAATAAATTGTATTTTTGACTCTTAACAATTGGGTTTTCATACAAGTTTTATGACACTTACAGGCAGGCATCACTGATAGGCAACAGCACCCCAAAGCACCACAGGAGAGCCAAAGCAGCATAAACATTGGCATGAACACCCCAAAACATAGAGTAAGGAGTAAGGCAGCAAGAATATTAGCATCCAAACCCCAAGTCAAAGAATGCAATCATTGATCTTTCATTGTTTGATTCTTTTTTAACATATGGAAATAATTCACATTATCTTGAAAAATCAGTTGTCCAGAATCGCTTTGTTTCTGATCATTCCAGATAAATTAAACACTATTGTATTAGGAACTTGAGGACAATGAAAGTTAGGATATTTGGGTGCTCTGGATGCTCTCTATTACAACATCTTCAGGTATGATACAGGACTCTATGGCTAATGACAGAAGTATCTAGTCCAGTGGAAAATTTCAGCAGTAACTAGTCATGATGAATCATAATTATTTTATAATGCTTCTAGCATTGACTTTGGTCAAATAATTTATCCAGATGAGGAACAGCTGTTTAAATGATTCATGCAATAAATTTCAATTTGACCACTGCCAACCCATAATTCTAGAATCAAACACATGTTTTCTTGCTCAATCTTTCACTCATAAGAACTGAAAGGATGAATCAACGTTGGAATATTAATCCCAGTCTTTACTTGTTTCATATAGAAAATATAAGAACATTTGATCTGAACATCTCAGTCACTCAGGGCTGTTATTTTTGGTTTATTAAAATAGATACAATTTAAAGAAAAGATCAGAATGATAATTTCTGATTAATGTTACCAAAGTGACATCTAATTCTTTACCTGGAACAAATCTATATATTTTAGCTCACGTAATCTGTTCTTCAGACTATTCACATAAGGGTAGATTTTAAAAGAAGCACATGCGGCCTACATGTGCGCACGCTACCTAGCGCACATGTACGCCCGATTTTATAACATCTGTGCGCAGGCGTGCGCATGTTATAAAATTCGGGGTTGGGTCACGCAAGGGGGTGCACAATTGTGCACTTTGCGCACGCCGAGCCGTGCTGCCTTCCTCCATTCCCTCCCAGGCCGCTCCGAAATCAGAGTGGCCTGGAATGGAACTTCCCTTCCCCCTAACCTGACCTACCCTACTCTAACCCCCCCAAAATGTTTCTTACCTTTTGCGCCTGCCTCCGGGCAAGCACTAGATGCGCACGCTGGCAGCCTGCCGGCACGCAATCCTCCAACAGAGCGGCAATGGCCCCGCCCTCGCCCCTCCCCTCCCCATAAATTTCCATTAATCCAACAATAGCACCCAAGTAGGGCTTAAGTAGTCTCCCCTATCCAGAATTCTCTCTAGGATTTTCTCAGTGATGAAAAAGAGTTCTTTCTGGATGAGGGCAGGGTTTCAGGATGGCTACTGGCATCGGTTCTCCACACTGAGGCTGGTCTTATACAATTAAATTTCCTCAATATTGGAAAGCATGTACCTTCCCCGAGGATTCCTCATCGCCTGTGACCAGCCCTATCGACAAGTTTTTTGTTTGCCCAGGAGAAATGGCTCAGACTGAATCTGGAGAGAAGTCCTTGGGGGATATGATGTACACATATGAAAATGAGGACTTAGTGTGTACCTGGTTAATAATATAATAGCTCACCCTTCAGGTGCTCAATAACTGAGTGGTATTTAATACCTGCCTTGGGCTGGGGTTAATTTTTTAATATTCATATGTAACCCCCACTCGCAGGCAATGGATTAGCTGGGGACCTCTCAGTACCAGGACTTAGTCCCAGCTCAATCCTACTAACCTGATATGGATTCTTCAAAAGGGGGAGGAGGATTAACTTCTAGAGCACAAGGTATTTAGGTGGTATGACACCAAGGACAGACAACACAGATATGGTGTTCCAAAATTAAAGTCTTTACTGAAAATGAATGCAGGTTAAACAAGTGGTAATTTACAGTTTTGGCGTGAGTAATCAAAAAATAGGTACTGAGATGTTAAGGAGGTTACTGATCATTGCTGATTGCATCCTCCTAGGATCCTCTCACTCCTTTTTCTGTTATTTAAGGACTCCCTTGGATTCAGTGGAGGATGGTAAACAGTGAAATGCTCTAGGAAGCTGTACTGGGACTGGTACTTTTATGGGAACAGTGAGTGATGAGATCAAATTTGCAGATAGGATAAGATTATTCTGAATTGTTAAATCACAAGTAGATTGTGAGAAATTGCAGGAGGACATTATCAGACTGAAAGACTGGGCTTCCAAATGATAGATGCACATAGGACTATCATGGCAGGCCACGAGAGAGAGAGAGAGAGAGAGAGAGAGAGAGAGAGAGAGAGAGAGAGAGAGAGAGAGAGAGAGAGAGAGAGAGAGAGAGAGAGAGAGAACGAGAACCTTACTATAGTGCCTATGCCCTACATAGGTATTTGAATCCCTATGGGAGGGCTACCTACTAACTCGGGGTGGGGATTAGGTATGAGCGTCGGGGGTTGGGGGCCACTTTCGCATTCCACATGAGACCTACGGACAGATCAGTGGTCTCTAGTGCAGATTTGCTGGCCGTCGGAGTGAGGACGCTCACTCCAAGAAGTGGTTTGGGCAACGTTCTCTCTACCTAGCTTGATGGACACTCTACCTGGGCAACAACATGCTAGGTGGAGAGAATGTTGCCCAAATCTCCTCTTGGAGTGAGCGTCCTCACTCCGACGGCCAGCAAATCTGCACTAGACTCTGCTTCCTGACTCCCTGCTGGACCACCAGGGAGTTTTGGTAAGTCTTGGGGGGGGATTAAGGAGGGTGAGGGGTTTAAATTTTTATTTAGGGAACCGGTGCACTTATGGACATAGCCTCAACTTATGGAATTCTACATATGTCCATATTGACCGAAATTGACCCTCACCTTCGACTTATGGACTTATGAACATAAACTTTTTGTCTGCACATCCCTAGTCTCAGTCCCCCGGAGCAATTTCCTCTTCCTCAGCCAGGCTTTTCTGAAGTGGCAATGTTGGAGCCGTTGCAGGGGAATGAGGTGGTAGGTTCTCTGGTGGGGGGTGGGGGGGGGGGGAGGGGGCTGCAGCTCCAATAATTCAGCCCGACATGGAAGTCAGCTTTTTAGGAGGAAATGGAGAAAAACCGTTTGCGGGAATCCCTACTTCTGATGCTGTGGAGGATGAAAGCTTGTCTGCTTCCCTTCAGAACTGTTCTTCCCAGCCTCTGGTAAGACCAACTCCCTATCTCCTTGGACTCATTGTGATCAGTTCTGGTGCATGTGGACTTTGCCATTAGTGGCTGTGCTTCAGATATTGGCCTATTGGTAAAATCTGTTTCATAGTTCCAGGAAGTTCATTTCCAATGGTTACAAGGGATTGAGTCTATGGTAGTGGATATGGGAAAAAAAAGTTCAAGAAATTCAAATGGTGACTATAGCCTTAATTCAAGACTAAAATACTACCCATAGGAAAATAGAACAACTAGAAAACTTCTCAAGACGTCTGAATTTAAGATTCTTAAGTTTTCCAAAAATTCTTGCAATCCCTTAAGGATACATTAAAAATACATCATTGAAGTTCTGGGTTTGCCTGCTGAAGCCTGTCCACCAACTAATAAGACCTTCTTTCTTCCTACACATGATGGAAGGATAAATGTTTGCCCTATTTTACCTGTGGCATCCTTGGACGTTTCCACTTTACTTAAGAGTTCTCTTGAAGAGGTTGTGGATAGAAATAGTCTTTTGGTTTCTTTTGTGTTTCTGCAGGACTTAAATATGATTTTATAACTATATTTTTGTAAAGCTCTAACTTTGTTCTATGGAAATCGGATTTGGATTTATCTGGATGCGGTTAAGTCTACACAGGAGAGAAGGAAATTGTTTCTTCTACTGTATCAGGAAGTTCTTTCCTTAGGTGTAACATTTCTCTTAGATATCCTTGCAAGTGTGTGGGGACATATGCAGGCAATAGATTTTACTTTTTTCTTCCAGACCAGTTACGATTTTTTCTGGATCAAAAGAAAGCTTCTCTTCCAGCATCTGTTGCTCCAATTAGTTAACACAAACTATGATTTGTAGCAAGTTAAAGCTTGTTTCTTTCTAATTGTTACTTGTGGCTCTTCCTTGTCTTTAATGTCCACTCCGTCTTATTATGGTCCATGACTGATATTAAAGATTATTTTGTTTAAATTAGCTGAATTATTTTTGTTTCCTATGTTATTACTTTATATAAATCTCCTGCCTTTTCTTTCTATTATATGGTTATGTAAATTATAGGTGCTATAAAAAAGAAAAAAATTATCATTAATAATGTACAGTAAATTGAGATCCAACCACTTAGGAAACAATTACTCTATATTTTAGTTGTACAAGAGAAGCTTGTTGTTAAACATTAGCTTAATGAAAGCACAGATCAATAGTGGATACTCATTTGCACAGAACACCAGATCATTGCTTACAGATGAGATGCATGCTGTTTATTTTTACTGCAACATGCCACGGGTGTTGTTTATTTCCAGTCTCATTACTGATTTTTATCCAGCCATGAATTCAGAATGATACCTGGAAGGTTCCAAATAGTAAACTAACAAAACATTAAAAGGGGGGGGGGGGGGGGGGGGAGGAGGACAGGGACTTTGAAACCACTCACATTGGTGCAAAGTCTGGGTATAAGCTTTCAAAGTGAATGCATGTGCATACATCCACTTTGAAAATTATCCATGAAAAACTACCCGTACACATTTATGCCTGCTAAGTTGGGCAGGTAGTTTTTCTGAGAACTCTAAATCATATACTTTTGAGAATTCAAAAGCATGTGCGTAAGTGCAAACCCCTCCCTGGCTTGCCCCCAGGACTACCTCCCCCTACTGTGGGTAAAGTTGTGTATGTGTGGTATCATTATGCATGTAAGTTTACCTGCACACAATGAAGGCAATTTTCTAAAAGCTCATTTAAATGCCATTGCTTGCAGAAATGGTTTTTAAAATTTACCCTCTAGCTGTTTAGCTGATACTATCAAATCAATGTATTGAAAATATAAACCCACCTTACAAAATCTTGTTGTGAGGGAGTATATAAGAAACTCTATTAGAACTAGGGATGTGAATCGGACTTCGGACGATTGAAAATATCGGATGATATTTTCAAAATTGTCAGAAATCGGGGGCTCCCCCCAAACGATAGGAAAACCCCACGATATTGATCGTGGGGGTTCTCTTATCGTTTTGGGGGAGGGCGGGAAAATCGGCACACAAAAATAACCCCTAAACCCACCCTGACCCTTTAAAACTAATCCCTTAGCTTCCCCCACCCTCCCGACCCCCCCAAAAACTTTTTACAGGTACCTGGTGGTCCAGTGGGGGTCCCTGGAGCGATCTCCTGCTCCCGGGCCGTCGGCTGCCACTAATCAAAATGGCGCCGATGGCCCTTTACCCTTACCATGTGACAGGGTATCCGTGCCATTGGCCGGACCCTGTCACATTGTAGGAGCACTGGATGGCCAGCGCCATCTTGTGCTCCTACCTTGTTACAGGGGCTGACCATTGGCACCGGTAGCCCCTGTGACATAGTAAGGGCAAAGGCTATCGATGCCATTTTGAATACTGGCAGCCGATGGTCCGAGTGCAGGAGGTTGCTCCCGGACCCCCGCTGGACATTTGGCAAGTCTTGTGGGGGTCAGGAGGTTCCCCCAAGACTTGTCAAAAGCCCCTGGTGGTCCAGCGGGGGTCCGGGAGCGATCTCCTGTACTCAGTTTCACTGAGCGGAGACCGTGCATATTGACATTGCGAACCCAGATCTCAGACATTTGATGTGTAATATAAGAATACGACTGTATTTAGAGAAAATCTGCATACAGCCCCTGAGGCAGCCCCAAGCGGGCGAAACTCGGCCTGAGTCGGGCGTTTATATCAATTTGTCTTCACTCAAATAAAGAACCGTTTGGACTTTTCTTGGTGTCTAACCCATTTCTTGTTGCCTATACGGCTTTCTTAGACAACCTACCCTCTTGCTTCATCAGTTCAACATGGAACAATAAAGAGACATTTTGACATTTTCCATTTATTCACCATTCTCTTCCTAATAATTCCTAACATTCTGTTTTCCTTTTTTACTGCCACAGCACACTGAGCCGACAATTACAATGTATTATCCACTATGATGCATAGATCTTTTTCCTGGGTGGTAGCTCCTAATAAAGAACCTAACATCGTGTAATTACAGCATGGGTTATTTTTCCCTATATGCATCCCCTTGCACTTGTCTACATTAAATTTCATCTTCCATTTGTATGCCCAATCTTCTAGTCTCACAATGGACTCCTGCAATTTATCACAATCCACTTGTGATTTAATAATGCTGCATAATTTTGTATCATCTGCAACTTTGATTACCTCACTTGTATTCTTTTCCAGATCATTTATAAATATATTGAAAAACACTGGTCCACGTATGGATCCCTGAGGCACTCCACTGTTTACCCTTTTACACTGAGAAAATTGACCATTCAATTCTACTATCTGGTTCCTGTCTTTTAACTGGTTTGTAATCCATGAAAGGACATTGCTTCCTATCCCATGACTTTTAGCTTTCTTAGAAGCCTCTCATGAGGGACTTTGTCAAACGCCTTCTGAAAATCCAAATACACCTCATCTACTGCTTCACGTATATCTGCATGTTTATTAACCCCTTCAAAAAAATTAAGCAGGTTTGTGAGGCAAGATTTCCATTTCTAACTATTTTCCTCATTTTATCAAAGTTTCCCTTTTGAAAATTTAGTGTTAGAGCTGTAGATTTACATATTGTCCCTTCCCAGTCATTAGTTGAAATCTGATCATGTTATGATCACTATTGTCAAGTGGCCCCCACCACCATTAACTCTGTCACCAAATCCTGTGTTCCAGTAAGGGGTACATTTTAAAACACAGCACACGCGCGAACAAAAGTACGCCAGATTTTATAAGATACGCGCGTAATCTTATAAAATCCAGGGTCGGCGCACGCAAGGGGGTGCACATTTGTGCAACTTGCACGCGCCGAGCCCTGCGCGCGCTGCCCGTTCCCTCAGAGGCCGCTCCGAAATCAGAGCGGCCTCGGAGGGAACTTTCCTTCCGCCTTCCCCTACCTAACCCCCCCCCCCGGCCCTATCCAAACCCCCCCACCTCTGTCGCACAAGTTACGCCTGCTCAAGGCAGGCGTAACTTTGCTTGCGCCGGGCCAGCTGCTGCGCGCCATGTTCGGTCCAGGGGCTGGTCTGGAGGCCGCGGCCATGCCCCTGGAACGCCCTCGGGCCGAAACCACATCCACGGCACCGCCCCCTGATGATGTGCCAACCGTGTCATGCCCCCCGACACGCCCCCCGATGATGCGCCGACTGCATCACACAACTTTTTTAAGTCCTAAGATTTCCTAACGCTATACTTACCAATCCTCTTCAACCATCATTAAGTTGACCTTCTCTCAAAGGACTGAGAGGTTTGAGATTAATGTGCCTAGTGGCATGTGCTTCCGGTCCTCTTCTACTGCAAAGGAAGCGGGGCATCTGGAAGCTAGGGCTGTGGAGTTTGAAGCCTGGATAGCTCGCTGTGATCTCTGGAATCTTCACCTGGATGATGCTGGGAACAGTATGTAGATGAGCCTTCTGATCCTCTTCTACTGCAAAAGATGTTGGCCTCTGGAAGCTGGGACTGTGGAGTTTGAAGCCTGGATTTCTCACTGTGACCTTGGGAATCCTCACCTGGGGATGTTGGGAAGAGTATGCAGATGAGCCTTTCATTCTTCTTCTACTAATAATCTTCTTGCTAATAATCAAATCACCAACTATGACAGGTGACCTAACCCTTCCCTCCTGGATAGTAGGTCTGGGAGACTCTTCCTTAGTGCAAGTTTATAATGAATCTCCTAGAGAGCAGGTCCTTGCTATAGGATCACTTCCTGCTATACCAAGGTAATGATTTCCAACTAGGTGACTTTCCTTCTCCAAGTCTGCAATGGGGCTGCCAGACTGGAGTTGGGATTTAGCTACTACTTTATGTCCCTGAAGTCTCCTCTGTGTACCTCTTTGTCTGCCTTAGCTCCTCCAGGTCTGCCAATCTATCTTCCAGAGATTGAACTCATTCTATGAGAGCCACGAACTCTTTATACTGGGTGCACACATACATCCTCTCACCAACTGGTAAAAACTCATACATGTGACACTGCTGCCTTTTAAGTTCTTTCTTAAATTGAGTTTGCTACGGGTGTATGGATGAATAAATTAGAGTCCTTTAAATTTATGTGGTATACTCACTATTATTCTGGTAGTAACCTGTGAGGAGAGAATTAAACTCTTGATAAAGGTTGTGAAATTGTCTCTTGCCTATAAATCAAAGAATGAGCTAGGGCTGGGTGGGAGGGAGGGAAAGACAGACAAAATTGCCTACTATATGATAGTTTTTTCTTTCATGCACACACAAACTCTAAACAATTACCTATCTTATAGTAGCTTTTTTGTTCAGGCACATACAAACTCTAAACAATTTCCTAATGTACCTTATGCTAGCTTTAATGTTCAGGCACATACAAATTCTAAACAATTACCTACCTTATGCTAGATTTTTATTTCAGGTACACACAAACTCTAAGCAATTTCATACCTTATGCTTGCTTTTTATTCATACACACACCAAAGAATATATGCTACTTTTTCATCTCTCTCCCAAACTGTATAAGTTCTAAAATTTCCCAAAGAAATATTCATTGATCTTTTTCGGTCAGTAGCAAAATCTTCTTCTCTTCTCAATATTCCCAAAGGATTGCGCACAGGCGATAAAATAAGTGCATTCAAAGCTAAGACACCATTTATTTTTTTAAATGCAATAGTTAATATATACAAAAAAGGAGCTAATCATAGACCTATGAATATATATAAAGGAATCTGAAAGCCGATATAGATGGTCGTGCTTAATATGAGGTCTTAAGCATTGTTTGAAATGTCAAATATTAGTTAATCATGAGGAGTTCAGGACTTCTTTTTTAGTCCACATTCAATTTAACATAAAATTAATAACATCTTGTACTGTGCAATTTGAAACCATCACCGCATGCCTTTTCCCTTCTCAGCCCACCTCATACTTCCTTTCTACCTCATTCACCTTAGAATTAGGAACAGTGATTAACAATTTAGGTGAAGCCATGCCATTGATTCTCCTGTGAACACAGAACTTAGTATTAAGAAGCTAGGACTCATTGGCTCATGGGCTTTATCTGAAAATAACTTTTCCTCTTTCTTGTCATATAGAAATACATCTTTTTTGAATAAAGGTCCCAAATGTTTTTTTTTAGCAAATCTATACTGATATAGATGCTGATGTATTAAATGTACATTAAAATTAAAGTTTACATTATCTCATGTTAGCAAGTGTGTTAATTAGTGCACTAAGGACAAAGGCCCCCAGCTCCTAAATGTTAACATGCTAGCATTTGATAAACAGGTACATAAGTACATAGCAACTTGAGTGCAGTAAATTTAGCTTCTCTCAGGGGGTCTGTACTAAACTGCTAGTGCACTAATCCATCATGCTAGCCATTTACTACTGAGAGAAGGCCATGTCCTCTGTAGTAAATACAAATAAATATAATACCCCCGCCCTACATCTTCTTGCTATTCAACTATTCACAAGACACAGTGGGGGTAATTTTCAAAGGAGTTACACATGTAAATGTGACATACTATCGTAGTAATTTTCAAAAGCTACTCGAGTAAAGTGCACTTACTTGAGTAAATCCTATGGACAATTCAATGGCATATATTGTAGCAATTTTGAAAAGCCCACTTACTTGAGTAAAGTGTATTTACTCGAGCAAAAACCAGTTTTGCTCGAGTAAATGCTTTTGAAAATCTGGCCCAGTACTTGTAGGCATATCTGTGAATTTTCAATTTCCACTCACCTGGAGATTTTCGCAGATTGGGGTAGGGATGGGTAGGTGGAATGATAAACAGCAGCACATGCAACAAGTTTCTCATTTATACACTCACATGTTTACTCTCACACTCTCTTTTACACACATACAAGCTCATTCTCACTCACTTGTCTCATTCTTCCATGCATAAAATCTCCCACACACATACACACACACACACAAACACACATCTCCTTCTTCCACTCATACACATGCATACTTATACACATGTCCACCCACACAGTCTCACACTCAAACATGCCCATACACTCTCACTCTTCTCCCTGTCACTTACATGCTCACTTCTCTCTCTCTCTCCCTCTTTCCCACATATACTCAAACACATACTCTTCCATTTGTACACCTGCTCATTCATTCCGCTTAAGCCAAACCACCAGTGACAACAGCCTCCTTCTCCAAGCCCACTGGATCTCATCCTGCTTCATCTGCTCCATGGGGAAGACCAATCTCCTGCTTCTTCCACCCTGCAGGAGCAACTGATTTCTTCACACGTCTTCTGCCCCATGGGGCAGACCAATCTCCTCCACGTTCCTTCCCCTACATGGGGCCCACCCACTGCAGCCCATGTGTCTTCTTCTGCCAGGAACCTAACACTCCTCTTCTCCCCCTTCCACACACAGCATAGACATCTTTTTCTTCCAAGGACTGCTGAAGCAGCACCCAGAGTTTTTGGATGTTAGCCCAGAGACCCAACAATTCCTTTAGAATTCCGGAATCTCCAGACCAGATCCAGAGAGTTCATGGGTATGCTTGTAGGCATCATAGATGCAAAGTACCTGAGGGCTTGCAAGCCCCACATAAATATAAAAAAAATTCCCTCTATAAAACTTAGAGAATAATGTTATCTTCTATTTTCCACTGGCAACCTGAAGGAAGCTGTGTGACTTGCTACAGTCCATCACAAGTCCAAAATTCAGCCTCATGTTTGTTTTTTGATTGTAAGCATCAGGAATATCTAAATTCTTTTTTGAGTAAGCGTCACTAATGACTGATGGACAATCAAGTGCAATTTAAATTGTTCTGATTAAATTTAAGGCATTGCATGTCCATGGTCTGACCTGAACTAAAATTTTCCCACTCATCCTTTACGTTACAAGGAGTGGTCCCTGTTCTGCAAAAGACCAGGTTGTCAGTAGGGATGTGAATCGTTTTAGGACGATTAAAATTATCGTCCGATAATTTTAATATCGTCTTAAACCGTTATGGAACACAATACAATACAGATTCTAACGATTTATCGTTATAAATCGTTAGAATCGTGAGCCGGCACACTAAAACCCCCTAAAACCCACCCCCGACCCTTTAAATTAAATCCCCCACCCTCCCGAACCCCCCCCCAAATAACTTAAATAACCTGCGGGTCCAGCGGCGGTCCGGAACGGCAGCGGTCCGGAACGGGCTCCTGCTCCTGAATCTTGTCGTCTTCAGCCGGCGCCATTTTCCAAAATGGCGCCGAAAAATGGCGGCGGCCATAGACGAAAAAGATTGGACGGCAGGAGGTCCTTCCGGACCCCCGCTGGACTTTTGGCAAGTCTCGTGGGGGTCAGGAGGCCCCCCACAAGCTGGCCAAAAGTTCCTGGAGGTCCAGCGGGGGTCAGGGAGCGATTTCCCGCCGCGAATCGTTTTCGTACGGAAAATGGCGCCGGCAGGAGATCGACTGCAGGAGGTCGTTCAGCGAGGGTTCCGGCGCCTCGCTGAACGACCTCCTGCAGTCGATCTCCTGCCGGCGCCATTTTCCGTACGAAAACGATTCGCGGCGGGAAATCGCTCCCTGACCCCCGCTGGACCTCCAGGAACTTTTGGCCAGCTTGTGGGGGGCCTCCTGACCCCCACGAGACTTGCCAAAAGTCCAGCGGGGGTCCGGAAGGACCTCCTGCCGTCCAATCTTTTTCGTCTATGGCCGCCGCCATTTTTCGGCGCCATTTTGGAAAATGGCGCCAGCTGAAGACGACAAGATTGAGGAGCAGGAGCCCGTTCCGGACCGCCGCTGGACCCGCAGGTTATTTAAGTTATTTGGGGGGGGGTTCGGGAGGGTGGGGGATTTAATTTAAAGGGTCGGGGTGGGTTTTAGGGGGTTTTAGTGTGCCGGTTTTTCGATTTTTCGATTTTTAACGATGTTCCGGCGAGGGATGGGGTTCGGGAGGGTGGGGGATTTAATTTAAAGGGTCGGGGGTGGGTTTTAGGGGGTTTTAATGTGCCGGTTTTTCAATTTTTCGATTTTTCGATTTTTAACGATTTTTAACGATTTTTCACGATATTTTACCCCCCCAAACGGCAACAATACGATTCCCTCCCCCTCCCAGCCGAAATCGATCGTTAAGACGATCGAGGACACGATTCACATCCCTAGTTGTCAGTGACCCATAATAGAGCTTTTTCCTGTTGTGCACCAGCCATGTGGCACAAATTACTCAAGGATATCAGGATCATGAATGAGTACTTTAGCTTTTGCAAACATTTGAAAACCTGGCTCTTAACCAAGCTTTTCATTCTTGAGTATATCTTGAGTTCATCTTGCGTGTAGTCATGGTTATGGGTCAGGGGAGGGGGGCCTGGAGCAAAACTTAGTTGTGATAAATGGAGGGTGGATTGAGAGAAGCTGATTCCAGGTTATAATGTATATAAATGTATTGATTTATAGTTATTACTATATTATATTGAGAATTTTACCATTATTTATGATTTTAGTTTTCTGTATAATATTTGGATATTATAGTCCTATTTTTTGGTCTTGATAATTGTTTAGGTATTTAGGTGCTTTGTCATTACTGGGCACTTGACTACTGATTTGTACTTCACTTCAAACACCTATTATGAGGAGGTGATTAATAAACATTTTTAAATCAGTCAATCAAACAGATCATGTTGTACCCACAGTTTTGCTGAGTGTGCCTTTACTAAATCAAACACACTAATTACAAACGTGAATTATTTTGTTTTCCATTTTCCTTGTTTGTGCTCTATATACTTGCTTTCTACAAAACATTTTTGTTTTACTTTTGGGCCAGTAATGGTATTGAGTGACATCTAGGGATTACTTTGAAATACTACATTTTCAAAATTTTTATTTAGCTGTGTCACAAGATGTTTTAAAATATTAGAATCTTGGAATTTCAAGTCATTAACTCTGTAAAATACTGCTATTCCCCCCCCCCCCCCCCCATTTAAAATAAAAGAAAAAACACATTAGAGGGTTCTAAACACTGGTGTAGCTCTTCCTGCTTGTCTTTTCCTCATCCTGCCTTTTTTTTTCTTCTGCAACTCTTTCCTATCTGTGCCTCTGTTCTGATATGTCACTTTATCTGTTCCTCTTTTCAACCCATGCCTCTGTGCTTTTTCTAACTATTGCTTCCTTATGCCTCTTCAGCCATGAGCTCGTCTACTCCCATTCCCTCCTGCAGTTCTACAGTACTTTGATATACTCTGTTTCCAAATGAAAAAAACATTAAGTATTTCACATAATTGCTGGATGATGTCATGGAAATCCATTTGTGATGGCATAATAGTACAATAGGGTGTTGAACTATGGTTGCTG
This sequence comes from Rhinatrema bivittatum, assembly GCF_901001135.1. Taxonomy (NCBI): domain Eukaryota; kingdom Metazoa; phylum Chordata; class Amphibia; order Gymnophiona; family Rhinatrematidae; genus Rhinatrema; species Rhinatrema bivittatum. The sequence continues at coordinate 429,417,951 of NC_042617.1, forward strand.
GGCACTATAATTGGCATTCATTTATATTAAAATCATGACACAATTACAACTCAGTTTTTTTTAAATGCCGGTATATCTGCCCATGTATATGCACATGTAGGTATATAAATGTAAACAGGCTTAGAAAGTAAGGATATGAACAGATCACATGAGATCACATGACAATTAGAAGTTCTGGAATGCACATGCACCTGGCAAATTCAGAAAAAAATACCCATTTCCAACTCCTTTTAGACCCCCTGTCATCTGAAATTTGGTAAGGCCTGAATTCAAAATAAAAAAAATCAGTAGGTGATGTAATTACACGCACATATTAATAAAATAAGTGCATCCATAATAAATGTTTCAGGTAGCAAACTGCCTATGGTGAGAACCCTTGGAGCTGGAGTGGAGCTGGACCCAGATGATGCTAGCTTGAACCGGACTGGGACTGGGCTGGTACCAGGATCTTCTGCCTGGACCAGCCACCTCCCTCTCAGGTTGAGCCCTTAGGTTCTGGTGACTGGCAGGACTTAAACAGAAGGTGCACTCGAGAGCAGGTACAGGAGGGCACTGGGGATGTGCAGCCGGAAAGTATACGTTGGATTCGGGATACGTATTCGTTGGGGCCCAGATACATTGCATTCGGTCAAGGAGGGTAAAGCCCAATCTGTTAATACGTTGAATTCGGCATTCGTTCCCTTTAAATTTAATTAACTACAACCCCCACCCTCCTGACCTTCCCAAGACTTGCCTAAAGTCCCTGGTGGTCCAGCAGGGGTCCTGGATCATCTCCTGCACTTGTGCCATCGGCTGCCGGTATTCAAAACGTTGCTGATAGCCTTTGACCTTACTATGTCACAGGGCTACCGGTGCCATTGGTCGGCCCCTGTCACATGATAGGAGCACAAGATGGCGCCGGCCATCCATTGCTCTTACCATGTGACAGGGGCCGACCAATGGCACCAGTAGCCCCTGTGACATAATAAGGTCAAAGGCTATCGGCGCCATTTTGAATACTGGCAGCCAACAGCGCGAGTGCAGGAGATGATCCAGGACACTCGCTGGAACACCAGGGACTTTAGGCAAGTCTTGGGGGGGTCAGGAGGGTGGGGGGTTTATTTGTTCAGGATTTGTTGCATTTGTGGGGGTTCGCCATACGTTTCATGAACCCACGAATGCAATGAATAGGGACCTATATGTTGCGGATTGCGCATTCGTTCAGAACAAATGCACATCCCTAGAGGGGCACCCACAAGAGCAGGGCCACAGGGAACACAAGGGTATCCACACACAAACACAAGGCAGGGAATGCACCACACGGCAGGCAGACAAACAGACAAAACAATACAAATACCAAATAAGAACAGGACCAGACTAAATACATAAAGGCCACAAACTTGGGCCAATACACCCAAAGCTAGAACAAGGACTTAAACAAGAACTAGGAAGGCCAAAGACTTGAGCCAGTACATGTCAGGCAAGAACAAGGACTCAAACTAGTACTGAAGTAATGGAGGCAACAATGAGGATCAGAACTGCACGCGCATCTTTGTTGAATATGTGGATCCAAAAAAATATCAGTTCCCAACTCCTCTTGGGCCCCCTTACATTCCTTGAAGGTTTTGTGGCAATAGTACACTGAATTGGAAAATTATTAGTGGGTGACAATCACAAACGCACACACACACATGGTGATCACACAAGCCTCATCCATTTTGGAAAGTCAATAGATTGAGTGAGATGAAGCCTTGGCCTGGTTTTCTTCTTTTTTATTTAAGTATTCTTTCCAAATTGAGTGGTATGATAGAATTTCTAACACAATTAGTCTTCCATTTGGTGTCCCTCAGGGCTCTATTCTATCTCCATTATTGTTCAATATTTTTGACTCTCCTTTGGCCACATTGATTCAGGACTTGGGCTTTCATCCTTCATTTTATACAGATAATTTACAGATATCGGCTTTTTCAATCTGAAGGATCCCATAGACATACCTGGGAACTTTTGATTTCCAGAGATTGTCATAGATTAGTGGAGAAGAGGGAGAGTGCACACTTTATCTTCTTTCAAATACACAAACTCCCTAACAAATGTATTCATTCTCTCTCTCTCTCTCACACGTTGATTCTCATGTACACTCCTCCTCTTTCACACACAAAAAAACCACACTGGCTCTCTCCCTACTCCCTCACACACATGCACAGGCTCTTTTCTCCATCCCCGCCCACACACACACACACACACACACACACACACACACACACAGGCTCTTTCACACTTACAGGCTCTCCCCCCCCCCACCCACCCACAGACACAGGCTTTTTCACATTCACTGACTCTCCCCCCCCCAGACACACACATTAGTTATCTCCCACCCACACACCCACTGGCTCTCTCTCACATATACACACACCTGCAGACTCTCACATACTCAGACTATCTCTCCCTCACATACACACACAGGCTCTCACACTCAATGACTTTCTCTCCCTCACATATATACATATATAATATATACACACACAAGCTCTCTTCCCCACCCCACCCAGCTCTGGCTGGAGGTTTGGAGAATGTGGGCAGGGGAAAAGGCAGGCTTCTGGGTCTGGTACTGGCAAAGCTGGCAGGTGGTCCAGGAAGGAGTCTGACTTCTAGGTCTGGTACTGACAGAGCTACTGGGCTGCTCTCCACTCCTCATTGCCTCAGACTGCATGTCATTCCAGCCCCAGGCAGGGCATCTCCTCTCTCTGATCTCCTGGCTATGCCTAGTCTTCTCCCTCCTTGATAGCAGGGGTTACTGTGCTGCTTTGGGTTCACTCTCTTTTTTTTTTGTTTCTTCCCTCCTTTTGGTTTGCTCCTATTTACCTTATTTGCCCCCCCCCCCCCCATATCTTATACTTTCCAGTTGATAAATATGCATAAGCTCATGCATAATCATATAGTGGGTGGAAGGTCTTTGCTGCATTGCAGGTCTTTTCTACCCTCCCCATTTCTTTGGGGGAGTCCTGCCATGTCTGCCAAGCTGTATGCCAGAGTCGGCATTGTCTGTTTCAGAGTGCCCCCCCCCCCCTTCATCCAAGTGTGGGAGTCCTTCTGACCTTTGCAGTTCCCTTGGCCAGTCCCTGACTCCTGCTTATGAGCTTAATTGGCTGCATTGTCCCTCTGCCTTGGTTTTATTTACACAGGCTCTTACAAATAGGCAGAGCTTGACAAATAAACTTTAGTTCTGTTTTATATTTCTCATCTGGCCAAAGTTTCTTTTCTTTAGCTGTGACAGTGTTTTTGGCCTATTAGTTCACTGGTATGAATACTTCTTTGGCTATTATGATTCATATTGGTGCTTTCAATGGTAAAACATGGGATATCTCCCTACATCTCTACTCCTACTCCTTCTCCTTCTACCACTTGCACTCTTCCTCCTCTCCTCTCTCCTGCCCTCCTCCTCCCTCTTCTTTTCCATCCTCTCCCTCCTCTCTTCACACCTCTCCTCTTTCCCTATGCCTTCCATGCTTCATCCTCTCCAGCTCCTCACTCCTTTATTCCTCACTCATCTTCCACTCCTCACTCTTCCACCACTCTTTTCTCACCCCTTCTCTGTTTCATGTGCCGGCCACAGCAGACCCACAGCCCGGCCCCCTCACCTCTCTTTGCCAAATCTAGCATCTAGTTCCTCATCTCTGGCGGCGGTGGGCTGCTGGCTCTGTCCTCAGGCCACCCCCAGTGCTCCAGCTTCTGCTACAGGCCTCTGTGCTCCACAACAGGCCTCTCCGTATGGCCCACAGGGAGACGCTGCCGTTCAACGCCACACCCCTCCCTAGGCGCGCGCATCACTTTGCTTATGAAGGGCCCACGGCGGGATCTTGGCCATGGCCCTGGATGATGACATCGCCGATGCTCTAGTACTTAAGGCTGGGCACAGCTCGTGATAGTCGCCTTTGCAACAGGTCTCCACGCTGGTCGTGTACTTTGTTGCCTCCTAGTGATTCTCCAGTGTTCCTGGTTCCTGATCCCTGCAAGTTCCAGTTCCTGTTCTCCTTCGTTCCTGCATTCCTGATTCCTAGCTCTTCTTCGTATTGACTTCTTGGACACGACCTCTGCATTGGCTGACTATGCTACTGATCCTCTCCAAGCCTGGACCTCTGCATTGCCTGACTACGCTACTGATCCTCTCCAAGCCCGGACCTCCGCTTTGCCTGACCATGCTACTGATCTTCTCCAAGCCCAGACCTCCACTTTTCCTGACCATGCTACTGATCTTCTCCAAGCCCAGACCTCTGCTTTGTCTGTCCATGCTACTGATCTTCTCCAAGCCCAGACCTCTGCTTTGACTGTCCATGCTACTGATCTTCTCCAAGCCCAGACCTCTGCTTTGCCTGACTACGCCTTTGATCTTCTCTTTGCTCAGACCTCAGCCTTGCCTTGCCACCACTCCTTGATTGCTGCCGGCCCTCACGCATCTTCAGTCTGTCCTGGACTTAGCCTATTCAGGCTTCAGTCTGTTCTTGCTCGGGCGCCCCCTGTCTGACTGGTTCTATTGGCACCCGGATCTCCGGGACTCCACCTCGCCAGTACAGACTTTCCAGCTTTTTTGTTGCTGCTTCTGGGCTGACCTCTCTACCTTTCCATTGAATGCGACATATGGAGGCCCACCTAAGCCCAGCCGGCCCCGGTACCCAAAGGCTCAACCAGCGGGAAACGAGGGCTGATATTGGTAAAGAATCAGCTGGCCTCCGTCCATCAGCGCACTCCACATGCAGATGGTGGGGACCCATAGTATCCTTCCTATGGGTAGCGTCAACGCCACCTCAGGCCAAGGGTCCACCTCCAGCGCAACATTCTCCACTCCTCATTCCTCCACTAATCCTCTACCACTCCTCTACTTCTCCACTACCACTCTTCACCTCCATACAAAGGGACAAATTGACAAACAAGCCAAACTAACAAACACTTCTACACACAAAGAGAAGAGACAAAGGTACAGGAAAACAGATGAAAACACAAACAGGACAACTCACTCAGATAATCACCAATAAACTCCTAAACTCCAACCAACAAACCTCCTCTCCTCTCTCCAACACCTGACACACCCTCAAAGAGGCAGCTTCAGGAAGCCGGTATATAAAAACAAAGAAAATAACTACCAAACATAAAATGACATGTGCTGCATCAAATGACATGCGATGAAAAAATGCATCACGCAACACGATAGAGTATTACGAGTTGTGAAACTTACATATGCAATGCGGCATATCAGTAATTTCCCTAACCATGCTCATCTTTTTATCACAGGACACTAACTCGCCAAGTTTTTGCTTTATTTACAGCATTTTGATGAATCTAGCCCTGAAAGTGGTAATAATTACTTTTCTGGTGGTATATGGCAGAATAGGGGAATTAGATTGCCTTGTTTGAAGAGATCCCATTTTGGTGTTTCTTAATCCAGGATTCTCTGTAAAGTACTATACTTTGTGCTACAATTTTTCACTGTTTAGTTTTTTTTTTTCATTAGTCTGTGCTAGTTGTATCATAGCATTATCGAAGGATAAATTTTCACCAAAACAAACTTTGTGTCTTGTCTTTGTAAGATATATTAAGATTTTTGTTCTTACAGGAAATGAAGAGAAATTGTTTCCTGGTTTTCTTTTTGCTATAAAAAGGAATTATATTTATTATTAGTGGTTCTTATTCCCTCTAAGAATGAAATATGATACTACTGATTTGCTAAGTTGTTCATCACATACAGATTCTGATGGATTATTGCTAAGGTACAGTGTTGATGGGAATTTGATGAAGAAGCTAATTGTGTGATAGCATGTAGATATTTACTTGATTAGTGGTTAATATTTCACTGGTTAGTGGTTTCTTAATGTAACCTCACTCCAGTGTGCCTGTCCTATATGGGTGGGTCCATAAAAGAATTTGTAAATTCTTCAGGGCAGGGACCTGGCTAGCTCTTCTCCACTGCTCTTTCTCCAAGGTGTGGATCCTTTTTATGGAGGGAAAGATTTACTTTCAGGGCCCAGTGCTGGGAGTGACTGACCTCCTTCGGGGTTGCCCCTGAGAAAGGGCAATTTTCTTTACTGTGTATGTGGTGTTCCCCAATGAACACACTAGACTCACTGGGTTAGTATCCAAAATAAAATCTTTTCTGCCAAATGCTGATGAATAATGGCACAATAAATATGACTCCAGTTCTTGAAGGAGAAGTCCATTAACTGCTATTAATCAAGTTGACTTAGGGAATAGCCACTGCTATTACTGGCATTAGTAGCATGGGATCTACTTAATGTTTTGGGTACTTGCCAGGTACTTGTAACCTGGATTGGCCACTGTTGGAAACAGGATGCTGGTCTTGATGGACCTTTGGTATGACCCATTACGACAACTTCTTATGTTCTTACTATAGACCTTTTTTGCTCTCTTTACATTTTCTCTGTCTGTGCAGAAATACTTTATACCAGGGTCTAAGAACTTCTAGCCTCCAGGGTTTGGACACTAGAATTCCCAGGTGGACAGAGTATCCCTAGGATGGGAGGGAGAACCCTTCTGAGCTTGCAAAAATGTAAAAATTCCGATCTCTGCACAGAGTCCAAATGTCTCTCTCCCCAGGTGGTAAAGACTCTGGATGAATATCCTCAATGATCTTTACAGTTCTTTTAGTTACAGTTAGCAGCTCTTCAAATTCCTTTTTGCTTTCTCACAGTTTCATCCTCCTCTGGACCCCTGATGGGAGGGATCCCTGAATGCAGATGACTTCCCCTGCTCCAATGCAGGAAAGAAGGGGCAGTCTATTTCCCTCCTGGATCTTTTAACTCAGTGTCCTTCCCCTGTTTAACCAAGAACAACACCAGAGTTTCTCCTTGCAGCTGGTCACCACCTCAGATGGGTAGTCCTTCCCTATCCCTGGGAGTCCCAAATACAGACTTCCCCTTGCCCTGAAGCCAGGAAAGGCCCAGGTGTCTCGCAAGGCACCGACCACTTTAAAATCTTAAACTCAAAAACATTGCAGAGGGATATCCCAACCAGCTAGTGAGTAGACTGGAAAGAAAAACCCTCCCGACTCAGGTCAGGATCCCCACGCTGGGTTAGTCTGCTTCCTCTGACTAAGCCTCAAAAATTATAAAACAGGTGAAGCTCCTTAACTACCTCCTAACTCTTCAAAAAGCACTGCACACAGACTCTCGGGTGAGAGCTGTTATAAAGCCTCTCAGGCCATTCCAGAACTGACAAAGGGAGGGGATGAATTTGAATGTATTACCCCCCTTTCACCAGCATATACTCAGTTTAGTATGGCACACCCATGCCTTAATGGTAACAGACTGGTTGTCGGTTACACCCCCCCCCCCCCCCCCCCCCCCCCCCCCATTTATTAAAAATCTGAGCCTATTTGAAACTCTTACACAGATTTTACAGTGAATACACTTAAAATATTGCATGGCAGTATACATATCACTAATAGTAACAAGGACACAGCATAATACATTTCACTTAGAAGCATATGCAGCCTTATATGTCTAAGTTGGGCCCAATCCTTGGCAGGTTCTACACCTAAGCATTTACATGCTCGGTCTGCTGGCTCCATCCTACAAAGGACAAGAGAGATTGCAATCATACCAAAATATTTCCACCAAAATTTGAATGGAAAATAGAATTTAGGAGATGAATGGCCAACACTGCCACTGCTGCCATCATCCTGATATGTAGTGGATGTTCTTACCATCCTGTAAAGTAAACACATATTTCAACAATGCACTGCACTTCCACCTTCAATGGTGAGGTGAATCTCCTTTTTGGTCTTCGAGAAGAACAGATGACTGTTTTGGCAAGATAGAGGAGATATTTGTGCAATAACCTGGGGAGAGAATTGATGGTTGGTATGTCTCCTGAAGATGGTCACCTCTTCCATGGTCTCCTCCTATAATAAGAAGGTTATAATGCACCAGATGGGCTGTTGGCACCCAATCTACAAAGAAAATGATCACTTTAAACTGGCAGTTAAAATGAAATAAATCCAAGGACACTATTTTTTCAAAATACATTTTGTAATATTTTTCAGATTTTTTTTTTTTTCAATAGGTAGCTTCAAAACTCACAGTCTTTAGTTCTTCTCTGTGGTAACCATACCACAGCTCCTTAAGAGCTTCCATCGCTGGCTAGCTCACCTCCTACAAAAAACAAAATCATAATCCTAGGAGCTGAGGAAAAAACACATAAGAAAATCATAGTCTCTTTGCAATTCTTTTCAAATACAAAGAAACTGAAGTAAAGGATATACAGTTCAGCAGCAAAAAATCTTCTTATGCGTTGCCACCTGTACCGCCAACAAATGCCAATCTGGACTGGCATGCAGGCACTGAACCACTCAGATGAGCCACAGCTCCAGCCCATCACATCCTCTCTGTATTCCTGGACCCAATTCTGTCCTGCTGTAGTGATGTAGCTCTGTTGAGAAAAAAGTTACTCTTAAAAGGGGAGCTGCCCCGTTAAGGACAGCTGTGCTATGTGTAGTTTTGCTGGCCTGCTGACTGATCTCTTTCCTCTTTCTGGTGTTCTTTGCCTGGTTGGCAATTCTACAACTCCTCACAAGTGTCAAGTACAGGCTCCTCTGATGCATGATCCTTTCCTAATGAGCTAATGGCACCATGGCTCTCTCCCATATGGTGCTGCTCCATTGGCATTGGCCCCCGCAAGGCTGCTTTCTTCTTCCCACAGTCATTTCCACAACTTTGCAGGCCAGGACAAGGCCTGCTCAGGACCAGGACAGCAACAGGAGATTTCATAATGGGGCTGCTGCTGCTAGGGAAAGTCTGGAGGTCTGGGCAGATAGCTTTTTCTGCCTCCTAATGGGGCAAACAGCTCAGCTTCAGGGACTGGCAGCAAATCTTTTCTTTCTATGCTTGCTGCAGCATTTAATCCTCCTTCCCTGGTGGCAAAGGGGTCCACCAATGGTGGATGTCAGCATGATCTTCAGCCTCCTGATGGAATGGCATCAGCACTCCCTGAACTGATGTCACCAATCCCATGTCTTTGATGTTGCCAAGCTCCTAAAGAACTGGGTAAGTAGCACAAGGGATTTGCTTCTGAATCCCTCCCCCGTGGGCAGGGCCGGTAGCTATCTTTAGCCAATATAATTCTATGGAGGATTTTTTCTCAAATTTTTTCAAAGCGCAGCAAAGTCCCAAAAGTGGTAAAATAGCTGTTTCTAAATCCAGCATGTTACGCTTTGCACCCCATACTCTTAGCCCCATGTTGGGCACCATTGTGTGTAGCCCCCACCCCGATGTGCCTGTTCAAGAGCTTCTAACCTTCACGGGTTTGGATAACTAGAGCTCCAAGGTGGGCAAAGTATCCCTAGGATAGGTGGGAGACCTCTTCCGAGCTGGCAAATATGTAAAGCTCTACACAGAGAGTCCAAATCTCTCTCTCCCCAGGGGGTAAAGACTCCAGATGGGTATCCTCAATTATCTTTCCAGTTCTTTACTCATGGTTAGCAGCTCTTCAAATTCCTTTTTGGTTTCTCACAGTCTCAGTCTCTCCTCTGAACCCCCTCATGGGAGGGATCCCTAGTTGCAGGTGACTTCCCCTGCTCCAATGCAGGAAGGAAGGGGCAGTCAAACAATCTTCCTCCTGGATCTTTAAACTCAATGTAATTTCCCCATTTAACCAAGAATAACACCGGAGCTCCTCCTTGCAGTGGGCCACCACCTCAGATGGGCAGGCCTTTCCTGTCCCTGGGCATTCCAAGCACAGGGTTCCCCATGCCCTGAGTCTGGGAAAGGTCCAGGTATTTCACAAGGCTCCTACCACTTAAAATCTTAAACCCAAAAGCAACCCAGAGGGATATCCAACCAGCTAATGAATAGATTGGAAGGAAAAACCCTCCTGATGCTGGTCAGCATAAAGGACTGCCCACAGACTCTTGGGAGAGAGCTGTTATAAAGCTTCTCAAGGGGATGACCATTCCAGACTCCACAAAGGGAGAGGCTGAATTTGAATACATCCTCTCCCATTCATTGATGGTCTAATTAAAGTTCTGTACATGCTCAGATTTTGAGAGTCACTTTGGAGAGAGAGCTCTCAGTCTGGTTGATGTTTTCTTCAGCGTGCATCCCTAATGGATTCAGCTTCCTGCGGAATGATTGCAAGCTGTAGGAAGGATTATGCAATCCAACTTAACTGTACTTTTCCTTAAGTGCGAATATGCATCAAACTATTTCTGCAGTGAGTGTAAGCCCAATGAAGGTGAATCTCAGTTAATGATCTCTGAATGCTAAAAAGGATGGTGAAATGCACTGTTAAGTCCGTTAAATTTTGGTGCAATGATTCTTCAGGATTCGATGTCTTCAAATGAAACAACTACCTCTTGCTGGCAAGACACTGTTTTCTATTGTTGTGTGTGTACATGTTAACTAAGATGGTTGGATTTAACAGATGTATACCAGATATTGTTATATAATAGATGTTGTTTGGAGTGCACATGCATGCAAGGTGAAATGGAACCATTGAGAGGAAGAACAACCACGGCATAACCCCTTAGACTACAAGTTCCAGAGAAGATAGGGAGTTGCAGGATACAGACACATAGGGCCAGATTTTAGTACCTATGCGCAGGCGTGGATTTGTGTGCGCAACCCGGTGTGCACAAATCTACGACCAGTTTTATAACATGCGTGCGCAGCCGTGCGCATGTTATAAAATCCGGAGTCGGCGCACACAAGGGGTTGCACACTTCTACACCTTGTGTGTGCTGAGCCCAAGGGGAGCCCCGATGGCTTTCCCCGTTCCCATCGAGGCTGCTCCGAAATCGGAGCGGCCTCAGAGGGAACTTTTCTCCCGTCCCCCCCCCCCCCCCCCCCCCAGCCCTACCTAAAACTCCCATCACCTTTGTTTTACAAGTTGCGCCTGCCTCTGGGCAGGCATAGGTTGCGCGATCCCCCGGCCTAGCGGCCCCACAAAGGCCTCTGGCTACACCCACACCCCACCCCCGGACCACCCACGCCTGCCCCTTTTTTTAAGGCCCGGGACATATGCACATCCCGGGGCTTGCACGCGTCGCCGGGCCTATGCAAAATAGGCTTGGTGCGTGTAACCCCCCTGCGCGCGTAACGCACGTAGGGCTTTTAAAATCTTCCCCATACTGTTTCACCCACGTGGATCTGACACAAAAAGCCGGTGCAAAGTATGCAGATGCTTTTAAATGGGTACTCTCTGTATGAAAATTAGATATGCACTGCCTTACCATGATAATCTCCATTTGTCTCCTTCTACACATATGAATCACCAAGTCTCCATTTTGTTTATTGAAAGATAATTGCAAATCTTTAGGATCTCCAAATGTTTTGGTCTTATTCTTCTCAATAACTTTCATCCTTATTGGTCAGAACAATGTTTTCATACATCTTAGTTGACAGAAACTTCTTCTTTTTCTGAGCTGTGACTTTATTTAGATCCATGAGAATCAACATGTTCTTTCCTTCCTAAGTGCAGTTGCTGATATCTTGAGTTTTTTGGGTGTCCTTGAGAATATCTTCAGATACAGATTATCATAGGTCTTAAATCTTCCTGCTGTTTGTTGCGCATCCTGTCCCCGCTCAGCCCGCGCCCGGGCCTGCTCACCTCTCCAACCCCTCCAGTGGTCCCGGGTCATCCTCTCCTGCAGCAGTGGCAAGCACAGCCAGGCCTCGGCGTCCTGCGGCGGTGGTCGCCGGGCCTTCTTTCTCCAGCCAGGCCTCATGGCGGGGTTCGGCGTCCTCTGTGGCGTCAGCCTATCAAGAGCCAGGGGTGGATCCCAGCTCCGCGGCGCGTCCTGACTGATAACAGTATAACAGGAAGTTCCTACCCTCACTTCCTTGCCTTGGCAATCAGGTCGATCACATCGTGATTTCTAGTTTGCCAATGTGTTCCAGTCTGTGTTCTAATCTCGTTCCAGTTTTGTTCCAGTCCTGTTCCAGTCTCGTTCTGTAACCGTCTCTTTTTAGTCAGTAAGGAGGCCCAGACAACTGATCCGTAAAGATAGACTTTTATTGCCAGCAAGATGCAGCTAAGACAAAGGCTCAGTACAACTGCATGCCACGCCCCCTTAGGAGCAAACCTTTATGCACTTTACAGTTCTTATCTTTCACACATGCGTTCTGGTTTTTGCTGAACAAACAATTTACAAACTGCTGAACAAGCAATAGCTAGCGTGGTCTCTAGTAGGTGTAGCTTATGATCAGACTATTGTTTCGTCATTTAATTGACGGGTTAGACATTTGCGGTAGCGTTCGTATTAATACAATACAAATTATGATTCCAAAATGGAGTTACGTTTCACTAAATGTTAGTGCGTGAATACGTCACTACGTATTAGGTTCCGTTTGCGTTGCAAATGTTAGTAAATCAAGATGGCTGTGCGTTTCACTGCAGGCATGACGAGACGAGAGGCGTCTCAGGGGTGCAGTCTTCAGGGGTTCATGGAATCGAACTCCTTCATTCCCCCCTTTGATACTTCAACTTCGGTGGAAGGTGGAAGTATCACTCGTAGCTGTTAAGTAACTGAAAAGAGAAGGAAAAAAAATTAATACATAGAACTTTTCAAGGTGGACCCTAAGTAGTTGCCAGGTCGTTGTTTTCTTCACGGGTTTGAGACGGGTGGACCCTATTGGCGTCACCCCCCTTTGTAGCCTGGCTTACCCTTAGCAACAAATGTGGTCCAACGTGGTGAGTTACTTATGGGGCATTAGAGTTTAGTATCAAGGTAATCGTCATCAGGATCAAAAGTGACATCAGAGTCAGATGAATCAGAATCGGGGAATGTGGAAATAGACACATACTTATTGATCATCATAACATGAGCAGCTGCTCTGCGATCTGCAATGGTTTCAATCATAGATCGTAGATTTCTGAAAATGAGAGGTAAACAAAGAGGAAATAAAATGCAAGTTAGAACAAAAAACAGCAGAGGGATGAGAATGTCTTTCAGTCCGGGAATTGAAGTAAGCCAATTTGGTAGAGAGGCTGTCCAGTCAAGGACACCGGTCCACGTCTGCACAGGGACATGGGCCAATCGGATCATTCGATCAGTAATCTCTTCGATGACTTTACTCTTATCATCAATCTGTAAACAACAATTAGAGAGATTAAACTTTCCACACACGCCTCCTTCTTGAGCTAGGAGGTAGTCCAAGGCTAAACGGTTTTGGTAGACAGCTGTGATTATTTTGGTGTTCTGCTTGGCAAGGATATTGAGAGCCATGGCAGAATCGTTAGTCAGAAGTTCCAACACTGCTTGCAGTCGGATGATACGATTTAACATATAGATTGGAGTTCTATATCCATAAGAACCATCTTCAGCCCAAGTGGCAGGGCCATAGTATTGTACAATTCGTTCAGGAGGCCACTCCTGATCCTTCCAATCTCCAATAGAAACTTTAGTAGTTCTGCGACGCTTGTTTGGTTTCATAGGACTGTAGACAGGTACACCTAATGTTTCTCCAGCGGTGATTGGTAAGAGAAAGAAACTTGGCCGAATGGTGGCCAAGAAACAGGTGCCATACCAGTTGAGTGGTAACAGTTCATAAGCCCTTCGGCCACAAACGAAGTAGTATCCATGTGGCGCCGCAAAGAGGGTGGTGGGCACCCCAGCTGCAGTCCACGTTTTGTTTAGGGTTGAGTCAGTCCACAAGGTAGTGGGCATAGTCAAATTTTCTGTCTGCCACCAAGTTAGTTTGGTTAGGTTAGCAGTAAGGACCCCTGTACATGGTGAATTTCCAACAGAGGTAGTATATATTCGGGAGTGTTGTCGAGATATGCATTGTCTGCCAATGACATCTGTCTGGAGAGCCCACTCGTATGGATGTGTCTTCCGTTTGTAAGTTATAGTTGTGTTCAATTGATTGAGGTCAGTTTGGAAGACCTCTTTGGCTTCCCATGGCCATTTCTCTCCTGTGTGTGTGCCTCCGCAGACAAAGCAATTCTTAACTTCGAGAGAGAGAGCTATATTCTCAGCCAGATTCACAAACATATTCTTTGCTTGATGTGAAAAGGCATGCTTCTTCAATTCTTCGGATACATGGGATATTTCATCAAAGAAGGATTGATAGCCCACTACAGTGGTCTGATGAATGATTGGGCGAGGCTTGTCTCTACGCTGGGTGATTGTTATGTATGTCATTGGGTCTTTTCCAGCTCCGTCGATGCCAAATCCCCAAGTATCTTGCCAGGGGGATCCTTCACCTCGTATGGGCCATTGCACGGACACAATATTACCGGTTACTGCTGTCAATCTGCCGATTCCGTGGCAGCCATGGTAACCTCTACCTGTATAGTCACATACCAGAGCCCAACCCGACAAAATCAAGTCTCCTTGACAGGGTAACCAACTGGATGGGTTGGCAGCTCGATTGTACGGACAAAGGTACTTGTGGTTATAAACATAGGAATTTTTCCAAGATCGAGATCCGCAATGGAGTGCATTTGGGTGTTTATCAATGGCTTCACAGGCATCGAAGGTTATTGTGACGGTAGACTCTCCTCCGATAAGGACTTTGGTTGAGTTGATGTAGTACAGGATACCTTTTCCTTCTGGGATAATACTTGATGTGTAGCTCTTTGGTAATCCAGCAGTGAGGGTAATGTTATAGTACTTGGGAGTTGTTGGTGTGTGACAAATAACCTTGTCACCCTCTAGGCATCGATGAAAAGACTGGTATCCTTGAGTGGTATTTAATGCGCATGCAGGTTGCGTTGCACATGAAGTGGGTGGCTGAGATTGGTGTATAATGGTAGAGACAACCTGGAATCCATCTGGAGTTGTAGTACGGATTGATTTGATGCATTCTGTGCAGTTCTTGCTTAGGGGTAGAACAAGAGATGTAGTTGTAGAACATGAGATTAGTAGAATAACTTGTAGAAGTCTGTTTCTCATGGCTGGAGGTTTAGAGTAAACACTTTATGCTTTGCCTTGTAAGTAGATCAGTTGATTAATTCTGAAAGGAAGAAAAAATGTATATGTTAGTACTCTTTAGGAAAGTACTATAGTCGTTTACCCTGGACTAATTTGTTGCCTGCTTTGAATGAACTTTAACTTGTTGTCTCCAATCCTGGAGTCCTGCCAACTGGAGGCAGCAGGTTTCAGGCGGGTCCAGTGAATCCATGAAGGGCATCCAGAGACTTTTACAGCAGTAGGAGTGGTGAGTAACACTGTGTATGGACCCTTCCATCATGGTTTGAGGAAATCTGATTCATCCCAGTCCTTCATCCATACAGAAGTTCCGATTTGGAATGGATGAGTCGGGGTTAGCAAGACTAGTGGTTCAATGTCGCATGTATAGCTCTGGATGGCGATGACTGTGTTATGTAGTCCCTTAAGTTGGTTACTAAGGGACAGTTCTCCTTGTATCTGCAGCGACTCAGGAAAAGATGGAAGGGGTGGAGGTCTTGCATACATCATTTCATAAGGTGTTAGACCAGACTTTCTTGGACTGCATCGGATATGTAGTAAGGCTAAAGGTAGGATGTCTGGCCATTTAGTCTTTGTTTCTTGGCATAGCTTAGCCATTTGATTTTTCAGAGTTCTATTAGCTCGTTCAACAGCTCCGCTGCTCTGGGGTCTCCACGCACAGTGTAGATGCCAACTTACACCCAGAATTCTGCTTAATTGCTGTGTAACTTCACTTGTGAAAGCTGGTCCATTGTCTGAATTTATTTGCCTTGGTAATCCGTATCGCGGTAAGATCTGATGAAGGAGCAAAGCCACTACCTCTTTGGCAGTTTCAGTTCGTGTGGGTGTGGCTTCGATCCATCCAGTATAAGTACAGACAGCTACCAGCATTGCTTTGTATCCTCTAGAGGGTGTCATGTGGGTGAAGTCGATTTGACAAACTTGAAACGGCGTAGTTCCTCGTAGGATATGTCCGGGGGCAGGACCAGGTCCATTTCTGGGATTGTTTCTTGCACACGTGACACATTGATTGATTGCATGTTTAGTCAACTGAGTAATTCTGTTGATGTAATACGTTTTCTCCAATAGCTTAATTAATGCATCTCGACCAAGATGAGTTCTGTTGTGGGCTTCTTTGACAATAGTCCACGCTAATGCTTCAGGTATCCATATTCTGTTATCTTGCAGAATCCACCAGCCATCGTGATGGTGGAATTTCTCAGCCTGTGCCCAATCATTCTCTTCCGTTGAATAAGCAGGAGTTTCCGTTGGGAATTGTAGAAGTGGACAAGTTGTAACTGGGATGTGCGGTGAATGGGCACGGGCTGCTTCTTTCGCTGTTTTGTCTGCCCATTGGTTTCCTTTTGCAACGGGATCTGATTTTCCTGTGTGGGCTTTACAATGCATGACAGCTACCTTTTGCGGTGCCCATACAGCATTTAGCAATTGATGTATTTCAGACGCATTAGCCAGTTGCTTTCCTTCGGCGGTGAGAAAACCTCGCTCTTTGTATAAGGCTCCATGTACTTGGATGGTGAGGAAAGCATATTTGGAATCTGTATAGATGTTCACAGTCTGTCCTTCTGCCAATTGTAGAGCTCGAGTGAGAGCGATGAGTTCAGCTTTTTGAGCTGATGTCCCAGGAGGTAGGGACTCAGCTTCAATGATGTCATCTTCAGAAACCACAGCATAACCGGCCACCCGAATTCCATCAATAACTTGGCTGCTTCCATCAGTAAATAGAGTCCATGCTCCCTGCCAGGGTTGATCCCTCAAGTCTGGTCTGCTGGAATGTATTGTAGTCATGACCTCTTCACAGTCATGGGCAACGGGTTCAGGTGCCGGCATAAGAGTGGCCGGGTTCAAGTTTTTGCTGTCTTGTATTTGAATTTCAGGTGTTTCACACAGTAAGGCTTGGTATTTTACAAGACGTGAGTTGGTCATCCATTTTGGTCCATGTGTTTCTAGAAGTCCTTGAATGGTGTGGGGAGTTGTTACGTTCAGAGTTTGACCAAAAGTTAATTTGACTGCTTCTGGAATTAGTAAGCATGCAGCCGCAATGCTTCGAAGACAACCTGGCCATCCTTTTGCAACATTGTCCATTCCTTTTGACAGATATGTAACAGGTCGTTCCCACGAGCCTAGAGTTTGAGTCAATACCCCAATGGCCATTCCCTTTTTCTCATCGACGAATAGATGGAATGGTTTCATTACATCTGGCAATCCTAGGGCAGGAGGTTCAATCAGGGCATCCTTCAGTTGTTGTAAGCTTGTCAATTCATGGGTTTCCCATTGAAAAGGCTGAGATTCTGCCTCCTTTCCCCGCAGCTTGTCGTACAGGGACTGGGCAATAACAGCATAGTTAGCAATCCACAGCCTGCAATATCCAGCAGCTCCAAGGAACGCTCGGAGCTCTTTCTTGCAAGTGGTTACAGGTTGACCTCGTATTGAACTGGTACGGGATATTCCAAGACAACGGGTACCTTCCCGGATTTGGAAGCCCAAGTATTCTACTTCCACTTCACAGATTTGCGCCTTCTTTTTACTTGCACGGTATCCTTTTGAGTACAACGTCTTTAGCAGGTGGAGAGTGGCTACTGCACATTCGTGATACGTTTCACGAAACAACAGAAGGTCATCCACATACTGTATTACTGGCCCATACGTGACTTGGTACATCTTCAAGTCTTTTGCCAGTTGCTCACCGAACAGCGTAGGTGAGTGCTTGAACCCTTGCGGCAAGCGAGTCCATGTGTACTGCTGCTTGATTCCAGTTTGTGCATTTTCCCATGTGAAGGCAAAGATCTTCTGGCATTCTTCTGCTACTGGAACGGAGAAGAAAGCATCTTTGAGATCAATAACACTGTACCACTTGGATGCAGGGGAAACTTGAGCCAAGATTGAGTATGGATTTGGTACGAGGGCTACTAGATCTGCTACTTGATTATTCACTTTCCGTAGATCCTGTACGGGTCGGTAATCAGTAGAACCAGGTTTCTTTACGGGCAACAAAGGGGTGTTCCAAGCAGATCGGATTCGTCGGAGAATGCCCAAGTCGTACAGTCTCTGCAGATGTATCTGGATTCCTTGCCTGGCCATATATGGAATGGGGTATTGAGGTTGATTAATCACCTGTGCATTCTGTTTCATTTCGATCCATATGGGGGTAGCGTCGATGGCTATTCCCCCTGGATTCTGCTCGGACCATACTTTAGGCACGCTATCCATTAGCAGTCTTCGTTGTTCGTTGAGAGGGGTTTTCACTTCGTATCGATGAGGAGTGATCTGTTCAAGGACGGGGAGATGTAGTCTCCATTCCTCTTGGAGTGGACAAATGAGAGAGACAGGATTATCGGCAAAGGATGCCTTAATTTCACCGGTGGGCTCGAATTGCAAAGTAGCCCTTAATTTACACAGGAGGTCTCTCCCTATGAGTGGTACTGGGCACCCTGGCACGTAAAGGAATTGATGGGACACTAACTGTCCTCCTACTGTAACCTGCCGTTTCTGGAGGAAGGGAGCGCTTAGTGGCTTTCCTGAAGCCCCGACTATAGAGATATTTTTTGAAGTAGGCGCGGTGATGGCTGTGGTCATTACAGATCTTTGCGCCCCCGTATCCAACAGTCCTTTGAATGTTTCAGCCCCTACTCTTATTTCCACCAAAGGGTCTATGGGAAGGGTTCCCCTATCTAGTCATGTTTCACTATCTTCGCCGGAAGTTTCACCTACGGTCATCTGCCATTCCGTTTCCTTAGATTTGGACGGAGTATATCCTCCCTGCTTTGCTTGCAGGGACTCCGGACACTCAGACTTCCAATGTCCTTCTTGTTTACAATATGCGCATTGATTGGTTCCCAATGGCATTCTTCCACCTCTAAACGATCCTCCTCTACTTGCTCGTCCTCTTGGCAGCCCTCTAGAGGGTGATCTGCCTCTTCCTCGGGGTCCGGGATACCCGTGATACTGCCTGGACGGGTTCCCGAAATTAGTTTCTTCCAACGCTGCGGCTAACAAACTGACACTTTCTCTTAACTTTCTAGTTTCTTTCTTTTCCTTCCTGTCTCCATCCGGTTCTCGGTTTACATAGACTTTATCAGCCATTGCTTTTAATTGGCTGATATTCATCCCCTCGAACCCTTCCTGCTTTTGCAACTTCCGGCGAATGTCTGGGCAGGACTGCCCAACGAAGCTCATCACTATGATAGATTGATGTTTGGGGTCTTCAGGATCAAATGGGCTGTATTGGCGGTACGCATCCATCAATCGCTCCAAAAAGTTTCCGGGGGACTCGTCTCTCTTCTGTACCACGTCTTGGATTTTTCCCATGTTTACAACTTTCTGCTTCCCTTTCTTTAAAGCTTCAAGAAACGCGGTCTGATAGGCGGTAATGCGCTCCCGCCCTGCCGCGGTCTGGAAATCCCAGTTAGGATCTGCAGTCGGGGCTAGGTCTCTCGCTATGTCTTCGGGACGTCCATCTGACCCGGCTCCTAATCGAGCTGCCTCTTCCATGTTTAATTGTATCTGTCGGCGTTCTTCAGTGGTAAAAAGAATGGAGGCTAAATGCCGAATGTCAGCCCAGTTGGGATTATGGGCTGCAAAAATGCTCCGTAAAAAGTCTATCATCTGTTCTGGTTTTTCAGCATATGACGGCCCAAGCTGTTTCCAATTGAAAAGATCGCTGGATGTAAAAGGTATGTAGGTAAATAACTTTATTGTTTGCGTAGTGCGATGTTCGTTTTCTTCAGTCGGGACTACAGGAACTACAGTTGATGTCTCCCTGATTGGTAATTGCAAACTTGCTGCGGCTTGGGTTTTACTACGAGTTCCGTCTGCCACGGACGACTCGCTGCCGCCTTCTACCTTTGCGGTTGCCGCTTCGGGCTGCTCTTCATGAGCCGGTGCCATCCTAGGATCGGCTTGCGCATTGGAGGGAACTGGGGGACTGGGTGGCGTAGGATATGCCAGGGGACAACTAGGGGCATATGGTGGCGGCAAGATATTTTCAGCGTCGGGCAGTGCTGCGGGCGGCAGGGGTTTAATTTTTTTTTCTGGAGTCCGCGGATTCCCTTGTACTACAAATATGGCCGCCGCAGATGACGCATGCTCTGTAGGTTCCAATATGGCCGCCTTTCCCCTTCTCTTCCGGTTTGGGGACTTCCGGTCTCCCATTTTGCATGCTTGAGTTACCATTACGAGGGCGGCTCCCTCTACTAGCTTCTTTGCCCACGACGGAGGATTTTCAATAACTGCCATCCAAGCGGTTATGTACGGTATATCCTCAGGGCAACCCGGATTCCCTTCTCGTATAACTATATTCTGGACCCTTGTGGCCATTTGGAAATTGAAAGTTCCTACCGGAGGCCAATTTACACACAAACTGGGCCACCTATGGGTACATCGTTGAATCATTCCGGGTTTTGTACATTTATGTCTATCGAACACTTCGCTATAGTGTTCCGTCATGACTTTTAATGGAGTCGAACCGCCCCCTCCCATTAGGATAGAATTCACAGACAAAGGAGGGAAGGGAAGACGGATAGGTAAGGGGTCCGTATCCGTCAGACACAAAGGGTCACAATTGCCCCGACTAGAACGCGGTCGCCCGGTCTAGAACTGCGAGGCCATTCACTCTCTTTCACACAACAAGAAACCTATTCCCACTATCGTATACTTCACTTATAATTTTTCCTTATCATGCGCGTGGTCTTCGGAACGTAATTCCTACTAACACACTGCGTGGGGTGTGATCAAGGCCCCCTCGGTCCGCCGGGGATGGACCGGTTATTTTTCTTATCTATTCTTCACTTATTCCCTTGTTCCATGATACTTGCCTGCAGGGGTCTTCCGATCGTCACGAAAGCCTTCTTCCCGGATCATCAACCCAGAGATCTCAGCAGAATTTCTGTGGAACGATCCCCTCAGAAACCTGATCGCTGAACTCAGCGGTGGCCACTCACCAGGTGTGTCTGGGGGACTGCTCCGCCACCAAACTGCCGGACCTTCTGGAGAGCTAAAATAGCGTCTCCGGTACCTCCTGGCTGGCTCGCCAATGTAACCGTCTCTTTTTAGTCAGTAAGGAGGCCCAGACAACTGATCCGTAAAGATAGACTTTTATTGCCAGCAAGATGCAGCTAAGACAAAGGCTCAGTACAACTGCATGCCACGCCCCCTTAGGAGCAAACCTTTATGCACTTTACAGTTCTTATCTTTCACACATGCGTTCTGGTTTTTGCTGAACAAACAATTTACAAACTGCTGAACAAGCAATAGCTAGCGTGGTCTCTAGTAGGTGTAGCTTATGATCAGACTATTGTTTCGTCATTTAATTGACGGGTTAGACATTTGCAGTAGCGTTCGTATTAATACAATACAAATTATGATTCCAAAATGGAGTTACGTTTCACTAAATGTTAGTGCGTGAATACGTCACTACGTATTAGGTTCCTTTTGCGTTGCAAATGTTAGTAAATCAAGATGGCTGTGCGTTTCACTGCAGGCATGACGAGAGGCGTCTCAGGGGTGCAGTCTTCAGGGGTTCATGGAATCGAACTCCTTCAGTTCCAGTCATGTTCCAGCGTCCTTCTGTTCCAGCGTCCTTCTGTCTCCTCGACTCCTCAGGTAGTACCGCTCGGACTGTCTTCTCGGTACTGACCTCAGCCTACTCTTGACTACGTTGATCACTGCGTGCCCCTGACCTTCTGCCTGCTTCCTCGACCACATCTGCACCCTGCCTGGAACTGACCTCTGCCTGATTACCGACCACATCTGCACGCTGCCTGGAACTGACCTCTGCCTGAACTCGACCACGTCTGACTGACTCCTGGAACCTGACCTCTGCTTTGGCTGACTTTCCACGGACTGACTACTGGTAACTGACCCCTGCTTTGCCTGACTATCCACGGACTGATTACTGGCTCTGACCCTTGCATTGGCTGACCACGCTTCCTTGAATTGTTGCGTCCGTCGGTCTCAGACAGCTTTGACCTCTGTGCCTCACCTTTCTTCCTTCTCTCTCCTCAAGCCTTGGGAAGATAGCTGCTGCCACATCTTCATGCCGCTCTGTCCGGTGTCCCCGGATCGGCAACAGTGACGGTGTTCGCCATGATTTTCCTGAGGGCCTCCTAGGGTGCGCGTCGCACGCCACCCACGTCTTTATCCACGTCATGGCGGGAACTTCAGGGGCATCCCCTCCAAGTGACATCATCACATCCTGGTATTTAGCCTGCTCTTCGTTTGCTAACAAACTGAGTTAGTAAGGATTGGATTGGATTGGATTGCCTCTGGTCTAAGCTGCTCTGCTGCTTCCCAGCTGCCGCAGGAATTACAGTTTATGAAGGTTAGTGGAGAAATACCCCGAAGGGCAAAGCTTTCTCTGCCCTTCGGGGTATTTCTCCACTAACCTGGGTACTTGCTCCTCGGGGGCCCTTCTGCTCTATTTCAGGTACCTATCTTGGGATACCGGGTACTCGCTCCTCGAGGGCCTGCTCTCCCTAATCTGGTGCCTACGACTGAACTACTTCTGCCTGCCAGGAACTTCAACAATACAGCTTTCTGCTTCAGTGAGTACTAACCCTTTCAGTCTGTCTCATCTTCAGCTTCAGCGCTCGGTGTCTACATCCGGGACCTGTTCCTGCTACGCCGCGCTGCCTACCACCTACTCAAGTGTGAGACTGGTTTCCTCTGCTGAGGACCCCTGGACTACTTCACTGGGTTACCTTCACTGCTGCCCGCTCCATGGGCAGTACCATTTAGCAGTACAATAAATACAACTTCTCTGTGTCAGCGTGTATAGAGTACTAGGCTAGACTCCCCGTGGGAGTGGCCATGTCCACAGTACCCAAGAATCCACTCCAACACCTCATAACCACAACAGAATCTGGCCTTGATCCTTGCCATACATTCAGAGACTCTCATTTGGCCTTCTCAGGCATCCAGGACATCTGGCTTGAATATCGACCGCACACCCTTGATCGTGGTAGGCACACCTCTGAACTTTCTATCTAGGAGATCCTGCGAGGCCCACCTAAGACAAGGCAGCCCGGGTACCCAAAGGCTCAACCCGAGGGAACCCCGGGTTGCTAGTGGCAAAGTTCCAGCTAGCCTCTGTCTCTTCTTGTGCTCCACCTCCTAGTGGCAGGCACTCTCTGGGTCCGACCAGGAAGCCTACCAATCCTGCACTAGGCCAAGGGTACACCTCCCAGCGCAACACTGTTGGTGTTCTAGGAAGGCACTCTGTACCCTCTTTTTATCCCAAGTCCTTCATAAACAGTAATTCTAGAATCTACACTATGACATAAATGTCTCCATAAATTTCATTGAGTCATCACTTTTCATTCCCTCTAGAATCTCCAAAATTTGCAGTCTACTCCC
Source organism: Rhinatrema bivittatum (assembly GCF_901001135.1). Lineage (NCBI taxonomy): Eukaryota > Metazoa > Chordata > Amphibia > Gymnophiona > Rhinatrematidae > Rhinatrema > Rhinatrema bivittatum. The sequence goes on from NC_042617.1 coordinate 429,441,217, forward strand.
TGGGCCAGTGGAAGCACTAGGTGGACTAGGAAGCCCCTTAGAGCGTAAAAGGTTTGGGGACGGTAGCCTATTCCTTCAACCAGCTCTGTATGGCATTCTTCTGCGGGATTGAAAGAAAGAACTGGAAGCGGGCTTGCACGGTCAAAATGAGTAGCGATTGGGGCCTTGGCACTGGAAGGAGGTGGAGCATTGGCGGACAGGCCCTTGCATTTTGAATAGCAGTATTGGCCGAGCAGTGTGGGCCAAAATTTGTGTGTGTGTGATTTCTAACATATTTTAAGTCATTAGAAATGCATATTTTGTTAATTGTGTGTGGGGAGGTCTAGGGAGTGCCCCTCTCTATCTCCACCTAGGGTGCCTAGTTTCCTTCTATACTTATTATTTGCATCCTCAAGGTCTATTTTCAAATAAAAATGTATTTTTACTTTGTTCTTTAGCAGTATTACATTATCTTCTAACAAAGAAGCTCTTTTCACCATTCATTCCCTTTTGTTTTAATGAAAGAATAGTGTAATGGAAGCCCACCTTAATTTAATTTTCTTAAATTGCACCATGATTCAGAATCATTAGAATCTTTAAGGATTGCAGCTTCTGTAAAGGTAGTTTTGGAGGGTGATGTGTGGACCTTTTGAATCCATGTGATGCCATGAAAGCCACTATTTTGTCCAGTTTTACCACTCTCATGACAGTAATCTCTTAGGATAAGTATTTGAAAAAGAGAACATTTTACTTGTAGAATTTGCTGATTTTTTTTGACTTGATACTCTGATATTCATCTGAGAGCAAGATGTCTAGATCCATCTAATATTTCTGATTTTGAAAGATATGAGTTTAAAGTTTCTCATCATGGATCATGTATTATCTGGTAAGAATTTTCAAAAATGTTCAGTCTTCTCAGCCTTATAAATCTGATCTGCCATGAAACCCTGTGATATAATTCTATAATTATTTTAAAAAATATATTAATAACAATTACAAAAATTTCTTTCTTGTGAGTCAACACTAAGAATTAATTTCATATATATTTGACACACATGCATTTTTACTGTGCCTTAGGAATGATGTTTTCTTTATAAATATTTTACTTTATCTTCTAATAGGCAAACAGGCTGTTTTGGTTCAAGAGTGACTGTCAGGGCACTTTTATGATGGCATCATCCTCTGTGACCGAAACTGTTAGGATTGTGGACCCTTGGGCCGTTGCGACTGCAGGTGTTGCACTGTGGAGACCCACAGTGAGTGTCGCAGCCGGGAGGCGGCGCTGAAGAGAGACTCCAAAGAAGGCTTCACAACTGGAAGTCGAAGGTCCCCCAGGAGGAGCCCATAGGGACCCGGACCTCTTGGACTTAGGCAGGACCCTATGCGACCAAGGATCCAGGAAGCAGTCGAAGAGATGGAAAATGAGGACGGCAGGGCCCAGGAGGATAGAAGAGTCTTCACCCTCAGAAGCCTGCTGCTCCCCTGGGAGGAGCCCATGAGAGCCCGAACCGCTGGGACTTAGGAGAATCCTCCAGGCCATTAAGAACTGGATACCTGTGGACGAAGGGGAAGCTGAAGTCGGAGCCGAAGAATGAAGCCAAAACCAGGGACAGGAGCAGAAGCCGGAGTCAAAGAACGAAGCAAGGTCAGGAGCCAGAAGTCAGACGTCGCAAGTGGTCAGGAACCGGGAAGCAGGAAACACAATTAGATCCTCCGAAGAGTGAACCTCGTTGCAAGGCCTCGTCCTAGTGAAGCTGCAGGGCATCCTCTTCGTATTTCCCGTGCTGGCCCCTTTAAGGCTCCAGCCCCCGGGCGCGCGGTCGCCTAGGGGGTGGGGCTAAACGCGTTGGGTCGGCGGCGTCTCCCTCGCACAGGGAGAGCCGCGGCAGGACGCTGGTTGGGCCTACCGGGCTGAAGAGGAGTCCATGCGGGCCGGGCCGGCCCCGAGGTAGGAGGAGGGACCGGGGCACGGCCCGGTCCCGTAACAATTCCCCCCTCCTACGACCCCTTCCTGGAGGCCTGGGTTTAGCTGGATGATCTACATGAAACTGATGGAGAAGGGTCTTGTCCAAGATGTTGGCAGCTGGCTCCAAGGAATTCTCTTCAGGACCGTAGCCTTCCCATGAGAGGAGATACTCCCAGCATCTGAGGCGGAACCGCACGTCCAGTACCTCCTTAACCTGATAGACCGTATCTTCTTGTGCCTCAGGAGTGGCCGGTGCAGGCGTCTTCCTATGGAAGGAGGACAGAACCAGTGACTTCAACAGGGAAACATGGAAGACGTTGTGTACCCTGAGCGTAGGCGGAAGACGGAGGTGGTAGGAAACAGCCCCTACCCTTTCCTTGATAGCAAATGGGCCAATGTACTTTGGAGCCAGACGCATCAAAGGAAGCCGCAGGCGGAGGTGTTTGGTGCTTAGCCACACCCTCTCCTCGGGGAGAAACGACAGGGCTGGCCGTTGCAGGTGATCGGCAAATTTCTTCGCAATAAGCACAGTGCGCAGAAGTTTTTCCTGGGTAGACTTCCAGACCCGGCGCAATTGCTGGGCCATGAGCTGCATGGCTGAAGATGGCACTTCCAATGGCAAGGGTAAAGGAGGTTGGGGGCATCTCCCATATACCGTGTAGAAGGGAGAACTACCGGTGGTGGAGTGCTTGTGGTGGTTGTATGAGAACTCCGCCCATGGGAGTAGGGCCATCCAATCGTTCTGCAGATCTCCTATGAAGGACCGGAGGAACGTTTTCAATGTCTGGTTTGTACGTTCCACTTGACTGTTAGCTTGGGGATGGAAGGTGGTTGTGAAGTCTAGCTGGACCCCAAACTTTTTACAGAGCGCTCTCCAATACTTCGCCGTGAATTGGGAGCCCCTGTCTGAGGCAATGTGTTGGGGAAGTCCATGAAGGCAGAAGATGTGGTGGGTAAACATGTTCACAAGTTCTGGTGCTGTGGGCAACTTAGTGAGAGGAACAAAGTGAGCCATCTTAGAGAACCTGTCAATGGTAACCCAGATCACTGTCTTCCCTTCTGAAGTGGGTAGATCTACAATAACATCCATGGACAAATGGGTCCACGGCTCAGTAGGCCCAGGCAGAGGCTGAAGGAGGTCCCAGGGGCGGCCGGTGGAGTCTTATGCTGGGCACAGGTTGGGCAGGAGCCAACATAGAGATGGACGTCCTTCTTCAACTGAGGCCACCAGTAGAACTCGGAGAGTAACTCCTGGGTTCTAGCTACTCCCGTGTGACCGGCGGTCAGGGAGTCGGCCCAAGAGGACCTTTTTTCGAAAGCGGAGTAGCACCACCATCTTCCCCATCGAGACCACGTCAGAGGCCGCAAGGAGCACTTTGGCCGTGTCAAAGATGTACTGTGGTGGGTTAGGGGTGTCCTCCGTCTCCGCCGTATGGGAAAGCGCATCTGCCCAGGTGTTCTTGTCTGCTGGCCAGTAGCGGAGAAGGAAGTCAAAGCGGCTAAAGAAGAGGGACCACCAGGCCTGCCAGGGATTAAGGCGCTGGACGCGGCACAGGTATTCTAAGTTCTTGTGGTCCATATACACAATCACTGGGTGCTGGGCCCCTTCCAACCACTGGCGCCATTCTTCAAAGGCCATTTTTATAGCTAGAAGTTCTTTGTCTCCGATACCATAATTTCTTTCTGCAGGTGAGAATTTCCTGGAGAAGTAGGAATACAGCAGAGCTTTACCATTGCTGGACAGTTGGCTCAGAACAGCCCCAACCGCCATATCAGAGGCATCAACTTCCACAATGAACTGACGTTGGGGGTCCGGGTGATGGAGACAGGAGTCGTGCAGAAAGGTTGCCTTCAGTTCCTGGAATGCCCAAGCCACTGCAGCAGGCCAGTTCCTAGCATCAGCCCCCTTCTTGGTAAGGGCCGTCAGAGGCGCCACCATTGTGGAGTAATGTGGTATAAATTGTCTGTAGAAGTTGGCGAAGCCAAGAAAGCGTTGGAGCGCTTTAACCCCCACAGGTTGAGGCCAGTCCCTGATAGTTGTGACCTTCTCAGGATCCACATGGAAACCTGTGGAGGACACAATGTACCCAAGGAAGGGTAAGGATTCCCGCTCAAATTGGCATTTTTCCATTTTAGCGAAAAGCCGGTTATCCCGACTTTGCAGAACTCAGCGGTGCGTGTTCAAGTCTTGAATAAATCAGGACATCATCCAGGTAGACAATAACTGACATGTGAAGCATATCCCTTAGTACCTCGTTCAAGAGGTTTTGGAAGACCGCAGGGGCGTTACAGAGGCCGAAGGGCATGACCAGGTATTCCTAGTGGCCATCCCTTGTGTTGAAAGCGGTCTTCCATTCGTCACCTGGCTGAATCCTCACCAGGTTATAAGCCTCACGGAGATCAAACTTAGTGAACACCTTGGCTCCTTGTAGCCTGTCCAGAAGCTCTGGAATTAAGGGCAAAGGATATCGGTCACGCCGAGTAATACTGTTCAGGCCGCAATAATCTATGCAGGGTTGGAGGGACCTGACCTTCTTAGCTACGAAGAAGAACCCCGCTCCAGCTGGGGATTTGGATGGTCAAATGAACCCTCGGTCCAGGTTCTCCTGGATGTATGCGGACATGGCCTGCGTCTCTGGAAGTGACAATGGGTATACTCAACCTCGTGGCGGTGTGGTACCTGGAAGCAAGTTGATAGTACAGTCAAAAGGACGGTGCTCCGGGAGGAGCTCGGCTTTCTCCTTGGAGAAGACATCAAGGTAGTCTTGATAGTGGGGCGGCAGTGCCACGTAAGCCATCAGGAGAGGTATCGACAGTCAGAGAACAGCAGTCAAACAGGAGTCGAAGCACGAGGGACCCCATGATGCCACCTGGAGGGTATCCCAACAGATTACAGGAGAGTGCTTCCGCAGCAAAGGAAGCCCCAGGATGACCGGATGCATGGACTTTCCCAAGATGAGGAACAAAGTTTCCTCTACATGCAGGAGGCCAGTGTGTAGCGTGAGAGGCTTGGTACAAGTGGAGATAGTTCCTGGAAGGAGTTTCCCCTGAATGGAAGACACACGGAGGGAGGGTCTTTGTGGTTGGACCCCAATCTGGAGTTTTTGGACTAAGTCCTTGAGGATGAAGTTTCCCCCGGCTCCAGAGTCAATCAGGGCCAGCGTATCAAACTCCCCTTTTGGGAGGAGTAAAGTCACTGGAATGGTACATGGGGAGACAGAAGTGGTGTGACCTAGGGTTAGCTCCCTGACTTTCCCTAGGTCCATGCGTTTCCTGGATGCTCCCCACAGTGGGCAAGGAAATGTCCCTTGCCACCACAATACAGGCACAGTCCCTGGGACCGACGTCTTCTCCTTTCCTCTTGCAAAATTGGGCCCCGACCCACCTGCATGGGTTCTGCATCTTGAACCCCAGAGAGGCAGAAGGGGGGTGCCCATTTCGGGATGGTGTGGTTCCAGAGCTCCTGGGTCTATGAGCAGGTTTCCTCTCCCGGAACAGGCATTGGATACGACGGTCCACACGGCCCGCCAGATCGATGAGATCATTCAAGTCGTCCTGGAGATCCCTGGCCACCAACTCATCCTGAAGTCTTGTGGAGAGACTTTCCAAAAAGATGCCGTGCAAGCTATCACTTCCCCAGTTCAATTTGGCAGCAAGAGTCCAAAACTCCACGGCATGTTCCGCCAATGGCCGGTTACCCTGACGCAGCTGGAGCAACTCGGAAGCGGCTGTGGGTCTATGGAAGGACTCATCGAAGATCCACCGAAAGCAGGTGATGAATTGTACCAGGCTGGCTAGGCGGGAGTCCTGACACTCCCACAGCGAAGAGGCCCAGGTCAAGGGTCTCCCATCCAACAGGGAGATAATGTAGCTCGTCTTGGTCCGGTCTGTAGGAACCTGAGCTGGCAGTAGATTGAAGCGGATATAGCATTGGTTCAAGAACCCTCAACATAACTTCGAGCCCCCTGAATACCGCAAGGGTGCTGGCATCTGTATGGGAGCAGCTGGCCCGGTATTGGTCACAGCTCCAGGTACCAGGGAACTAGAAGCAGCGGCTCAGTCAATGCAGTCAGCTAACCTCTGCACTGGTGCCACCAGTGAGTCGAGGCACATTTGCTGCTGTTGCAGCCTCTGTGCGATGCCTAGAATGGCTTTCAAACCTGTGAGATTCGCCGGGTCCATGGCCTTGCAAACTGTTAGCATTGTGGACCCTTGGGTCGGTTGCGACTGCAGGTGTTGCATTGTGGAGACCCACAGTGAGCATCGCAGCCAGGAGGTGATGCTGAAGAGAGACTCTGAAGAAGGCTTCACCACTGGAAGTCCGAGGTCCCCCCAGGAGGAGCCCATAGGGACCCGGACCTCTTGGACTTAGGCGGGACCCTATGCGACCAAGGATCCAGGAAGTGGCCAAAGAGATGGAAGATGAGGACGGCAGGGCCCAGGAGGCTAGAAGAGTCTTCACCCTTGGAAGCCCGCTGCTCCCCCGTGAGAGCCCGAGCCGCTGGGACTTAGGAGAATTCTCCAGGCCAATAAGAACTGGATACCTGTGGACAAAAGGGAAGCTGAAGTCGGAATCAAAGAACGAAGCCTGGGTCAGAAACCAGAACTCAGAAGTCTGAAGCCAAAACCAGGGGTGGAAGCTGGAGTCAGAGTCAGTGGACGAAGCCGGGTCAGAAGCCTGAAGTCAGATGTTGAAGCCAAAACCAGGGACAGGAGCAGAAGCTGGAGTCAAAGAACGAAGCAAGGTCAGGAGCCAGAAGTCAGACGTCGCAAGTGGTCAGGAACCGGGAAGCAGGAAACACAATTAGATCCTCCGAGTGAACCTCGTTGCAAGGCCCCATCCTAGTCAAGCTGCAGGGTTTAAATACCCTGCAGCATCTGACATCATCTGGGGCGTCCTCTTCGTATTTCCCGCACTGGCCCCTTTAAGGCTCCAGTCCCCAGGCGCGTGCGCGCCTAGGGGGCAGGGCCAAGCATGTCAGGTTGGCGGCGTTTCCTTCGCACAGGGAGAGCCACAGCAGGACGCTGGTTGGGCCTACCGGGCCGAAGAGGAGTCCGTGTGGGCTGGGCCAGCCCCAAGGTAGGAGGAGGGACCGGGGCACAGCCTGGTCCCGTAACATAAACTGAAGGCTAGAGCTTTTCTACTGAATCACTGTAGGCCAACTACAGAAAAGCATCAGTAAGACTCTAACAGTGATGTTAGTACCATATGTTATTAGCTTTGCTGTTGAAGCAATGCATGACAATGCTGATAATGTGGTTAGATTCTGTACCATCTCCCAGTGTATTCTTGGGGGTCTGGGGATTAGAATTCTGTGTAGGTTAGAATGGTGGAATTAGAGGTTGGCTTTCTGGCTGGAGGGTGATGAGATAGGATGGGGGAGGGAAGCTTTGAATTTTAATACCTGGGGATTCTTTGGCCTGGCAAGGCCCATGACAACTTCATTATTTTTGGGAGTTCAATGGTAGATAAGGTGCTATGCACCCATATTTAGGAAATTATTTTGGGAGGTGGAGGGTGGGTAGGCATTTAGGGGTTGCGGGCCTCCAGAATCTATTTTAATCTTAACTGGCCTATATATATAATCAGTTAAGTTCTAAATTATCCAGATAACCTTACCTGGATAACTTTAGCAACACGTATTCAGCAGGACATCCAAAGTATTCTAGATAACTTTAGTAAAGTATATTCAATAGAAGATTTGTACCGCTGAATATCCATAAAAAGATTTTGGGCTAACTTTAGCTGAATAACTTGTCTGCTTGCCAGCTTACTGAATATGGACCTAATATGGTATAAAATTTATTTACATAAAAGTTAAATATATAAAGATAGAAAAAGGGAGAGTTAAGAAGATATCGTTGTAATGGAGTTAGGTTTCAATAAGTGCTTTATAAAATGACTTTGTAATCAAGAATGAGAAAAAATAAAACTGGACTTCCTAATTCTGTTTAACATTCTAATTACTTGCAGTACATGCCATTTCATTAGAGTACACAATTGCTGTAACATCTGTTTAACTTCTGGCTGTCACTTAGCAGTTTTGTCTGTGCATATCTAATTTAATTTCAAATAAAAATCTAGGACTGTAATTTCCAAATTTGTTTCTTATGAGGTCAAAAAAAAGTGAAGTAGATTTGGAGACATTGTGTTCCCAATATAGCTTTCTGGTATTTGATGCATTAATTGTGATACTTAAATATCCTTATTTTAAAAATGGTATTTCATAACAATCAGAAGGATTCTATTTATATTGGAACTGCTTCTATTCACAATTCTGGTCATCTGTTCTCTAGAGAGATATTCATTTAAAAGAGATAGCGCTGGATCCTTTCACAATGGACTTCTTTATTTCACTTACTCAACAATAACTCTCTTACAAACACATAAGGTCAAAATTTTGGGCAACTATCTGGCATTTCCCGATTTGTTCATAATGTTTTGGGTGTGTGAGAGGGAGGGGGAGAAGGATGGCTTATTATGGAAGAAAGCAGTATTTCCAGTTTTCTTGCACATTTTCATCTTTATTTAAATCTTAATATTTATTTAAAATTGTTAATCGCTTATATAGTTATTCTAAGTGATGCACAAGTAACATACTTACCACACATTAAGAAAGGTGGAGGAAAGGCAAAACGATTACCGGCATGGTTAAAAGGTGAGGTGAAAGAACGTATTTTAGCCAAAAGATCTTCATTCAAAAATTGGAAGAAGGATCCAACAGAAGAAAATAGGATAATGCATAAGAGTTGGCAAGTTAAATGTAAGATTTTGAGAAGACAGGTTAAGAGAGAATTTGAAAAGAAGTTGGCCATAGAGGCAAAAGCTCACAGTAAAAACTTTAAAAAATATATCTGAAGCAGAAAGCCTGTGAGGGAGTCAGTTGCACCAGATGATAGAGGAGTTAAAGGGGCACCTAGAGAAGAGAAGGCCATTGCAGAAAGATTAAATTTATTTATTTTATTTATTTAAAATCTTTTCTATACCGTCGCTAAGTAATATACCATCGCAACGGTTTACATGTAGGCACATAAATTAAAGTAAGTGGGTGCCTACTATCGTACATTCTAGCAGGTGCCACAAAAGGTTCAGTTACAATAAATAGTTGTAAACAATCACTTGTTTAGTGAAGTAGGTCACGACCAGGTGTACCTGTAAGGTACTATCCACGGGTAAAAATCATATATATAGTGTTTATAAATACGTTTGTGAGGTAGATTTCATAGATTATTGAGATATTCATTCTTAGAATAGTGCTGTGTGTAGGTGTTCTTTTTCTGCCTATTCCTGTATATTTTCATTCTCATTCTCCAGTATCTTTATAAAATGCTTGTTTAAAAAGCCATGTTTTTAAACTTTTCTTAAAGGTTTAGAGATCTCTTTGCAACCTGATCTCTAGGGGCATTGTGTTCCAAAGTGTGGGGCCTGCTAAAGATAAGGCCCTTTCTCTCACTTGAGTTAGACTCAGTTTTTACTGAGGGAATGGTAAGAGTGCTTTATTTGCCGATCAAAGGTTTCTGTGTGGGACGTGCACTCGTAATGCTATGTTTAGCCAGTCTGATTTTTCATCATGTATTAGTTTATGTATGGTACATAGGGCTTTGTATTTAATTCTGTGTTCAATAGGTAGCAAATGAAATTCTGCCAGGGTTTCGGTTATATGGTCCCTCCTCCTTTTTCCTGTTAGTATTCTAGCTGCTGTGTTTTGAAGTATTTGAAGTGGCCTTAATGTTGTATTCGGGAGTCCTAGTAAAAGGGCATTACTATAGTCTGTGCTGAAGAAAACTAGTGCCTGAAGTACTGTTCTGAAATCAGTTAGTGTTAGTAATGGTTTTAGTTTTCTGAGTATCATGAGTTTTCCATAGCCTTCTTTTACTTTTAGCGATATGTGTTTCTTTGCTTCAGTGTTTACTGAAGAGGATGTTGGGAAGATATCCATACCGGAGAAGATTTTCATAGTTAATGATTCAGATGGACTGAACCAAATCACGGTGAACCTAGAAAATGTGGTAGGCTTGATTGACAAACTGAAGAGTAGTAAATCACCTGGACCGGATGGTATACACCCCCAGGGTTCTGAAGGAACACAAAAATGAAATTTCAGACCTATTAGTAAAACTTTGTAACCTATCATTAAAATCATCCATTGTACCTGAAGACTGGAGGGTGGCTAATGTAATCCCAATATTTAAAAAGGGCTCCAGGGGCAATCCGGGAAACTATAGACCAATTAGCCTGACTTCAGTGCCAGGAAAAATAGAGGAAAGTGTTCTAAATATCAAAATCACAGAACATATAGAAAGACATGGTTTAATGGAACAAAGTCAGCATGGCTTTACCCAAGGCAAGTCTTGCCTCACAAATCTGCTTCACTATTTTGAAGGAGTTAATAAACATGTAGCTAAAGGTGAACCGGTAGATATAGTGTATTTGGATTTTCAGAAGGTGTTTGACAAAGTTCCTCATGAGAGGCTTCCCAAGAAGGAGATCTAGGCGTAATAGTGGATAACACATTGAAATTGTCGGTTCAGTGTGCTGCAGCAGTCAAAAAAGCAAACAGAATGTTGGGAATTATTAGAAAGGGAATGGTGAATAAAATGGAAAATGTCATAATGCCTCTGTATCACTCCATGGTGAGACCGCACCTTGAATACTGTGTACAATTCTGGTCGCCACATCTCAAAAAAGATATAGTTGCGATGGAGAAGGTACAGAGAAGGGCGACCAAAATGATAAAGGGGATAGAACAGCTCCCCTATGAGGAAAGGCTGAAGAGGCTAGGACTTGGAGAAGAGACACCTGATGGGGGATATGATATGTTTAAAATCATGAGAGGTCTAGAACGGGTAGATGTGAATCGGTTATTTACTCTTTCAGATAATAGAAAGACTAGGGGGCACTCCATGAAGTTGGCATGTGGCACATTTAAAACCAATCGGAGAAAGTTCTTTTTTACTCAACGCACAATTAAACTCTGGAATTTGTTGCAAGAGGATGTGGTTAGTGCAGTTAGTGTAGCTGTGTTTAAAAAAGGATTGGATAGGTTCTTGGAGGAGAAGTCCATTACCTGCTATTAATTAAGTTGACTTAGAAAATAGCCACTGCTATTACTAGCAACAGTAACTTGGAATAGACTTAGTTTTTGGGAACTTGCAGGTTCTTATGGCCTGGATTGGCCATTGTTGGAAACAGGATGCTGGGCTTAATGGACCCTTTGTCTGACCCAGTATGGCATTTTCCTATGTTCTTATTAGACCATGGTGAAGAGTCACTTTGATCAATTTAAATACCAAAAGTTTTGTAAATTATTTGTAAATTATTTGGCCAGTACAACTCTACAAGAACTGGCGTAATGTTTTCTTAGTGGCTTTTACCAAAAACAACAAGCAGATCACCCTCATTTATCTTAGCTGCAACCTTTGAAGTCAGACATTTGAAAACAGAATGTCCCCTGGCAAAAGCTCGTTAACGCTCAAACCAGCTAACATGAGCCCATGTTTCGGCAGGCACGCACATTTTATAAAATCCGGGGTCAGCGCGCTCAAGGGGATGCTGCCTTCCCCTGTTCCCTCCCAGGCTGCTCTGAAATCGGAGTGGCCTCGGAGGGAATTTCCTTACCCTCCTAGCCCACCTTCCCTTCCCTTCCCCTACCTCCCCTGCCCTTTCCCCCCTACCTTTGTTGCTTTCTTTTTTTTTGTTTTAAAACTTACTTCAGCCCTGGGGCTGAAGTAAGTTGCGCGTGCCAGCCGACTTCCGGCGCGTGATCCCTGGCTCAGCAGCCGTGCAGAGGCCTCTGGCCATGGCCCTTTTGTAAAGCCCTGGGCCTTACATGCATCCCAGGGCTTTACGCGCATCGCCGGGCCTTTTGAAAATAGGCCCGGCGCTCGTAACCTTTTGAAAATTCGGCCCTTTATGTATATGAGACAGCCTAACATTTGTCCCATTCTGTCTCTTTATTGAGACACTGGGAATAAACTGTATCTAGTTGATAAGTCCACCATTGTTCCTTATGAATAAGAATAGAGTCATTGTTGCCCCCCTAATATTAAAATCAAGCACTTCTAATACCACAAACATAAATTCATTGAAGGAATGTCCTTTCCAATTCAGTGGGAAACCAGAGGGGCTTCCAAATGCTGCTGTTTAATCATGCTATATGATGCTCAATCATGTTTATTTATTTTATTTATTTATTTAAAATCTTTTCTATACCGTCGCTAAGTTATCTACCATTGCAACGGTTTACATGTTGGCACATAAATTAGTGTGGGGAAAAGCGTACTATAGTACATTCTAACAGGTGCCATCAAAGGTTCAGTTACAATATATCATTAAAGACAAACAATTGTTTAGTGAAGTAGGTCATGACCGAGTGTGCCAGTAAGGTACTGTTTACGGGTAATATTCATTAATCATAGTGTTACAATTATGTTTATAGTGAGGTAGAGTTCGTAGACCCCTCTACTGCATATTTGTAAGTGCTGTGCGTTGGTGCTCTTCTGCCTATTCTTAAATGGTTTTTATTTTCCCGTCTCTTTATAAAATGCTTGTTTAAAAAGCCATGTTTTCAAACTTTTCTTAAATGTTTTGAGATCTTTGTAATCTGATCTCTGTAGGCGTTGTGTTCCAAAGTGTGGGGCCTGCTAATGATAAGGCCCTTTCTCTCACTTGGGTTAGTCTTGTCGTTTTTACTGAGGGAATGGTTAAGAGTGCTTTATTTGCTGATCGAAGGTTTCTGTGTGGGACGTGTACCGTAATGCTGTGTTTAGCCAGTCTGATTTTTCATCATGTATTAGTTTATGTATGCTACATAGGGTTTTGTATTTAATTCTGTGTTCAATAGGTAACCAGTGTAATTCCGCCAGGGTTTCAGTTATATGGTCCCTCTTCCTCTTTCCAGTTAGTATTCTAGCTGCTGTGTTTTGAAGTATTTGAAGTGGCCTTAATGTTGTATTCGGGAGTCCTAGTAGAAGGGCATTATAATAGTCTGTGCTGGAGAAAACTAGTGCCTGTAGAACTGTTCGGAAGTTAGTTAAGTGTTAGTAGCGGTTTTAGTTTTCTGAGTATCATGAGTTTTGCATAGCCTTCCTTTACTTTTAGTGATATGTGCTGTTTTAGATTGATTTCAGGGTCCATTATTATTCCAAGGTTACATACTTTTTCAGCTAGTTCAATTTTCTGGTTGTCTTTGAGTATTATTGGAGTTTGGCTGATTTCCGTATTTTTCCGTTCTAAGGGGTAGATTTTAAGAGGCGCGCGAACAGCCTACTTTTGCTTGCGCATCAGACTCAAGCAAAAGTACGCTGGATTTTAGTAGATACGCGCGGAGCCGCGCGTATCCACTAAAATCCTGGATCGGCGCGCGCAAGGCTATCGATTTTGTATAGCCTGCGCGCGCCGAGCCGCGCTGCCTCCCCCCGTTCCCTCCAAGGCCGCTCCGAAATCGGAGCGGCCTCGGAGGGAACTTTCCTTTGCCCTCCCCTCACCTTACCCTCCCTTCCCCTACCTAACCCACCCACCCGGCCCTGTCTACACCCCCCCCTTACCGTTGTCGGGGGATTTACGCCTCCCGGAGGGAGACGTAAATCCCCGCGCGCCAGCGGGCCTGCTGCGCGCCGGGCCGCGACCTGGGGGCGGGTACGGAGGGCGCGGCCACGCCCCCGGGCCGTAGCCACGCCCCGTACCCGCCCCCAAAACGCTGCCGACACGCCCCCGCAACGCCGCGCGCTCCGGCCCCGCCCCCCCGACACGCCCCCGACACGCCCCCCTCCGAGAACCCCGGGACTTACGCGAGTCCCGGGGCTCTGCGCGCGCCGGGAGGCCTATGTAAAATAGGCTTCCCGGCGCGCAGGGCCCTGCTCGCCTAAATCCGCCCGGTTTTGGGCGGATTTAGGCGAGCAGGGCTCTGAAAATCTACCCCTAAGTGTAGAAATTCTGTTTTATCAATATTAATCACAAGTTCCATTTGGTTTAGTAGTTGTCTTATAATGTCTAGGTACATGTTAGCTAGGTTTAATGTTTTATCTAATGTGTCTTCTATGGGAAGAATTAGTTGAATATCATCTGCATAAATGTAGTATATGATTCCTAGTCCTGCAAGCAGATGGCATAAGGGCAGCATGTGCGTATGCACCGTGTGCATGGTTTTGCCAACATATATAAGCAAACACGAACACTACATAATGTAAACCAGACAAGTAGAAGCACAAGAAGAAATGGTTTTCAAAGTTGAAAGAGGCTAGGTTCTTAAGAGGTAAAGTTGTTCAACTGAATGACTGATTACACACAGAGCATTTGCCACAAGGGTAATATCCTAAAATCATTTGTGTAATACCCATGTAACTCCCAGGGCTAACAAATTCAGAACAAGCAAACATGTCTCTAATATTTCTATCTCTTTTAAAAGCCAACAAAGTTTTATCTTGAAAAAGAGGATGTAGACCTAAAACGCCCCAATGATGCTTGATAATCCATTGTACCTTATAAATATGTAAAGAATAAGGTACGATATATTTTGGGCGAGAAACAGGTTCACGGGCATGACTTATCAGCAACCAATCTCTGTTAATCCATTGTGCCCTCTTGTAGGCTCGCTGCACAACAGAGGGAGGGTACCCCCCTTTTTATGAAACACTGACACATCTCTTTAGCACATATTTTAAATTCAGTAAGATCAGAACAAAGGCTTCTCTACCTAAAAAACTGCCCTACTGGCAGATTGTCCCGCAAATGTTGTGGATGGCAACTTTGATAGTACAACAAGGTGTTGCAATCCATAGGCTTTTTAAAGATTGAAAAAAGGAATCCTTCTGGTGTCAAAAAAATTTTAATATCCAAGTAGAATACAGAAGGGTGATCAAAAGGATAGGTAAATTTCAAGTTCACATCCAAAGTATTTAACCAATCCATAAAGATACAGAATTTATTCCTGGTTATTCATCAATAAAACAGCGCCAAATCACCACTTGTGCACTAAACAGATTAGCTGATGTCTTACAGGTCTCAAAATTCCCAACATACAAGTTGGCCACATCAGGGGCCATTGTGGCACCCATCACCGCTCCCTTAGTCTGTAAAACTTATTGTCAAATTAGAAATTCTCTTTCATTGCTATGGTTGCAAGATCATAAACAAAAGAGGCAGGTACCTGATCACAAAAGGGACTACTAACCAAAGTATTTTTAATTTGCAGAGCCTCCCTTTGTGTAACATTAGTATAAAGAAATACCACATCAATGGTTGCTAGACTCAAATCATCAAAAGAACCACTAAATTGTTGTAAAATGTTAATAATATCCACCGAATCTCTTATATGATAACTGTAATACTGCCGGCGCTAAAAGTTTATTAACAAAGATTGATAGAGGCTCAAAAAGGGATCCTTTAGCTGAAATGATGGGCTTACCTGGCAGAGCAATCAAGGGCTTATGTATCTTAGGCAAAATATGTAGAACAGGAACGTTCGGTTTATCAACTCTCAAAAAAACAATACTCTTTAGTAGTAATCCATGAAGATTCTACTGCATGGTCTAAAATAGTATCTATTCTGATTTTCAAAATCACTGGTAGGATCTCTGGCTAGAGGAGTATAAAAGGTGGTATCTGATAGTTGATGTAATACCTCTCTCTTATATTTATCAGAATCCATAAACACCACATCTTTGCCCTTATCAGCTGGTTTCACAAACACTGAATCAACATTTTTCACATCTGCTAATGCCAAAGATTCATCCCATGTGTTTTAAGATCTAGCGCAAATGCTCTGCGTGTAACCAGTCATTCAGTGGAACAATTTTACCTCTTAAGAACCTAGCCTCTTTCACTTTTAAAACCATTTCCTCTTGTGCTTCTACTTGTGTAGTTTACATTATGTGGTATCTGTGTTTGCTTATATATGTTGACAAAACCATACGCATGGTGTTGCAGTCTGATACTGCAGGCGAAGTAGTAGACCCTTGGGCCGGCCTACCTCGAGTGACAGGGTAGGCCAGGAGGCGGAGCCAGAGGCTCGAGGTGTTCACCCGGGAACCAGGAACCCCCCAGGAGGAGCCCGTAGGGTTCTGGCACCTTGGGACTTGGGCAATAGAGAGAGTCCAGTGACAGGAGTGGCAACAAGCCGGAATGAAAGCAAGGAAGTCCAAAGGTACACGGTAGAGCGGATACTGAGGCAGGCGGAGGAAAGTAACTGAGTCTCTTTGGCAAGTGGGAACAGGAGCAGGCGTAGCCTGAAACAAAGTCTGTGACAAGCAGGAGCTGATGCAAGCTGTAACCTGGAACGGACTCCGTAGCAAGCAGGAACTGGAGCAAGCTGAAGACTGAAGCAGAACCAGAGACGAGCCGAGATGAGTGGCAGGCAGCAGGCTGAGCAAACAGGGACAGGCCAAGATCAGGGCAGGCGGCAGGCAAACGTAGTCGGGATCAAACCAGGGTCAGAGGCAGGCAGCGGGCAAGCGTAGTCAGGAACAAACCAGGGTCAGAGGCAGGCAGCAGGCAAAGCGTAGTCAAGGCAATCCAAAGTCAGCGACAGGAACACAGTGTAGACGAAGCGTAACTCAGAACTACAAGGCAGTAGTGAACCTCATTGCAAGGCGATGAGACGGCGTCCAGACGCCAGTTAAATCGTCCTGGGTGCGTGACGTCATCATCGCAGGCGGGGCTCGACTTCCGGGTGCTGGACGCACAAAGTGAGCGCACTCGCGCGCGTGCGCGAGGCCACGGTGAAACAGGCAGGAAATGGCGGACGCCACGTGGAGCCATCGGCATCCTGGGGTCGCGGAGCGCGGCGTCTCCAGCCACGAAGGTAAGCACTGGTCAGGCACGGAAGAGAGGAAGCGGTGCAGACCACAACACATGGTGCATATGTGCATGTCTGAGCATCGCAGTGCAATTAAACAGCAGCATTTGGAAGCTCCTCTAGTTTCCCACTGCAAGGAGAAAGGACATACTTTCAATGATTTTATGTTTGTGGTATTAGAAGTGCTTGATTTTAATATTTGGGGTGGCAATACTGACTCTATTCTTATTCATAAGTAATAGTGGTGTATTTATCATAAGTATAGTTTATCCCCATGGTCTCAGTAAGAAGATAGAAGGGACAAATGTTATGTCTCTTATACATAAAGTTTCTTTTATTCTAGCATGTGACGTCTGGCTTCTACATGTTTTCTATTGGCTAGTGCTATTTAAATCACTCCTTCCGTAGCATTGGGGTTGAGCGTTTTTGCCATCTTCTTCTACTATGTATTCAGAAGTTAACTTTGAAGCAGGTAAGAGAAAAATGTAATATTTTATGGTGGTGGCTGATTAAAATATTTAAAACAAAAGATAGATATATATTTTTTTCTTTTTTAGATTAGTGACCTCATATACAAACACTAAGTTTTGGCTCTACAATCGTCCCTGATGGAATAGGTATCCCTGAGGCAGACAGCGGTGTCCACAGAAACATGGTCTCATGTCGGGTGATTTGAGCTTTTGCCGTGGGACATTCTATTTTATTGTGTCCAACCTCAAAGGTTGCAACTAAGATAATTGCTAAGTGATTTTTCTAAAATTTTCTAAGTAGTGGGGGATATGTTTTGGGTTTTGAGTGATTTTTAAATTTGGGTATAAACAAAACAGTCAGTCTTGAGATTTAATAAAATTGAGAATAATTTAAAAGAAATGATTTTTGTGTTACGTCCGGTCGCAGACTGCTGCGACCACTAATGCTCACCTCTTTCTTTGCTGCCTTGTCATTTCTTGGACAAATGGCAGTCTCCGCCAACCACCTCCGACCTGCCTGGTGTTCTTGGGATGGTGTGGGCGCTGCCAAGCGCTATCTTGATTCAGGAATTACCTAAGTGCGCACGCGCGCCCATGGGCCACATTTGTACATGTCATGTCGTGAACCTCGGGGCGTCCCCTCCAGATGATGTCATCTCCCTGCTGTACTTAAGCTGGCTGGTCCTACGTTTTGACAAGTTAGCAACGAGTTCCCTCATTGCTGAATTCTGGTCCATTCTTGTACTTCCGGTTCCAGACTCTACACTTGTCATGAGACGCTCTGGGTAGCCGCTCCTCGGGGGCCCTTCCTCGTCTCTGGTTATCTGCTCATCGGAGGGCCTTCTGCCTTGGACTTCTTTCTATCCCGCTTCCTGGGATCTCTCCTGGAACCAGCTACTGTGAGTACTTTACTGCTATGAACTTCAACTACACCAAGCTTCCTTGTGGGATCCTCTTCCATGTACCCCATGCCTCAGGCCACTACCACATCATCCCCAGTAGAAGCCATTTCGGTATACCATGCACTGCAGGTCAGTACTGCACCATCACTACAGGATCTTCTTCGGGGTTCCTGCACCTCAGATCATCATCTCCTTACCACTACTGAGACACTTGTTCGGCGTACCCCGCTCTGCGGACCACTAGCAGCTCTACAAATCTGAACTACAGCTTTACTACTGAAGTAAAGCTGTAGCTCAGGATCTTCTTCGGGGTTCCTGCACCTCAGATCATCATCTCCTTACCACTACTGAGACACTTGTTCGGCGTACCCCGCTCTGCGGATCACTACCAGCTCTACAAATCTAGCTACAGCTTTAAAGCTTTTACAGCTTTAGAGCTGGTAGTGATCCGCAGAGCGGGGTACGCCGAACAAGTGTCTCAGTAGTGGTAAGGACTAAGGAGATGATGATCTGAGGTGGAGGAACCCCGAAGAAGATCCTGAGCTACAGCTTTACTTCAGTAGTTGTTGCGACCATCGCTGCCCGACGGCTTCACTCCGCCTACCTTTCCTTTTCTGCAACTCATCCTGCTCCTCATGGATGCCTGGCTGCTGTGGCGTCTGCCTGCCGTCCTCTCCGGCGTCCCTGGACCGGCTTGGGCTCTGCCTCCCGCCATGCTCTCCAGGTACCTTAGGGCTTGCGCCGCATAGCCCTCATTCTTATTTCTTAATTGGCGTGTTCCTCAGGGGCGTCCCCTGTGATGACGTCACGCTGCCCGGACATTTAAGCCTACTGTTTATTGCTAGCCGTTGAGTTAGCAAGGGTGATCTTACGGATGGGATTCGCTCTCCGTACTTCCAGGTACTCTGCCTTCCAACTCCTATTGGACTCTTTCTGCTAACAAGCTCCTCGGGGGCCTCATTGTTTCTTTCAGGTTGCTATCAGGTAACCGGTACTCGCTACTCGAGGGCCCATGTTCCCTGACTCGCTAACTGCACCTATCTCCTCTTCTACTTGGAAGAATTCGCTACAGACACCATCAGTGAGTACTACTATCATCTACCTCTCTCCTTGGCCCAGGGTTCACACTATTACAAGTTATAACATTTTGAACTTGGCAAATGAATGAAATTGTTGGTGTTTATTACTGATACTGCTTGCGGCCCATGGTGAGGTTAGAGGTGGTGGATGTACAACCAGCTATACTTGTTTTTTCTGATGCCCTGTTTATTTTAAAATTTCTAAAATTTTCTATTTTTGAACACATATAGGGGCGGATTTTAAGAGCCCTGCTCGCCGGTGAGCCTATTTTACATAGGCCTACTGGCGCGCGCAGAGCCCCGGGACTCGCGTAAGTCCCGGGGTTTTCTGAGGGGGGCGTGTCGGGGGGCGGGCCCGAACCGCGCGGCGTTTTCGGTTCGTGTTGGGAGCGTTCCGGGGGTGGGCCCGGGGGCGTGGCTACGGCCCGGGGCGGGCCGGGGGCATGGCCGCGCCCTCCGGACCCGCCCCCAGGTTGCGTCCCAGCGCGCTAGCAGCCCGCTGGCGCGCGGGGATTTACGTCTCCCTCCGGGAGGCGTAAATCCCCCGACAAAGGTAAGGGGGGGGGTTTAGACAGGGCCGGGCGGGTGGGTTAGGTAGGGGAAGGGAGGGGAAGGTGAGGGGAGGGCAAAAGAAAGTTCCCTCCGAGGCTGCTCCGATTTCGGAGCAGCCTCGGAGGGAACGGGGGTAGGCTGCGCGGCTCGGCGCGCGCCGGCTATACGGAATTGATAGCCTTGCGCGCGCTGATCCAGGATTTTAGCGGATACGCGCGGCTACGCGTGTATCTACTAAAATCCCACGTACTTTTGCTTGTGCCTGATGCGCCAGCAAAAGTACGCCAAATCGCGCGGTTTGAAAATCTACCCCATAAGGTTTTTGGTTTGTGTCGTTTTTCTGAGTGGCTTTTCCAGAAATGAGTCTGGCTGTCGCATTCTGAAGAAGTTGAAATGATTTCAGCATGGTTGTAGGAAGACCAAGATAAACAGCATTGTAATAGTCAATAAATGGGTAAATAGTAGCTTGTCATACAATTTGACCTCTTAAAAAATAGACCTATGAAATCTCTAAAGCTAATGCACTACAAAATCTTCTTTGTTGGTCCTAGAGAAGGCAGTTTTCAAAAGACATTTACCCATGCCAATGATTATCCTATTAATCATATAAATGGAAATACCAATCCACTTTCCATATAGATTTTATTTTTTGAACATGTAACCGAAAAATTTATTGGCATCTACTAGATAATTTATAAACCAAACTTATTTACGTGCCCATTTGTAAACCGTTGTGATGATGCATTACTAAACGAAGGTATAGAAAAGTTTTTAAATAAAGTAAATAAATACTCACTATTACCCACAATGAATTGAGGCATTCCTAGGGGCAGGAATAGAGCAGGGAATGCAATGACATACCTAGTTTTTCATTTTCAAAATTTAGTATATTATTTTTTCCGCTAAGAGGTATCCACAGAAAACAGAGGTGCAACTTTCTGTGGGTACTTTTTCCTTGGGCAGTTTTCAAAGGGAAAGTATGCACATACTTTCCCTTTGAGAACTGGTTTATAATCCATTGGGAAAAGGACCCCGCTGACTGCACCTTTTCACACAGTTTTGAAAATTGCCCCCTTAAAAATTCCACTCTTCTCCAAGACCAATATAGTTACATGTTTTCCAGTCATGCTGCATTTCTCTGTATCTACTATTTGTGATTGTAAAGGCCAATGCTGGTGCTGCAACTGTTGGAACCTTGGGCTGGTTCCACCTCTGCTCCAGCTGTCTTCAAGGTTCTTTCCAAATTCCTTCTCTTGGTCTTTCTGTGAACATCCAATGATTTACACCAGTGGCGAAGCCAGATCTGAATTTCTTTTTTTTTTTTTTGGGGGGGAGCACTAAGGTTAGCATGGGTGGGCAGAGGGTATGTAGGTTTGAGCCCTATTAGTTGTACTCTTATCAATAAATACCTTAGAATGCACCCAACAATGGATTTATTTCTAGTCTGCAGAAGCCATCATGCATCAGGAGTGATACTTTAAAATATTTTGTTTCAAGCACTTACCAACATTAAAAATAGCTTATTGATCTGTATTGATTTATTTTATAAGTATTGCAACTTATAAACACACAACAATATCTTTGTGGAACCCATTACCTTATGATCATCGCATACAAGACAACTGAAAAGTTTCCTTTTACAGCAGGCCTATTGCTAATCCTAAGTTAACAGATGCTGTTCAGCTGATGTTTGTCAAGCTGACAATTATTGTAAAATTCTGACTCCCTCTGAAGGTTGCTTCCTCCTTAACATTGTTATGTTTACCTTGTGCTGTCATTGGATGATCTTTATTTATTGTTATGTTTTTTTTTATTATGTATGTGATGTTATTAATTAATTTTATATATGTTTTACTGTAAATTGCTTAGACTTATTTTGTGTTAAGCGATCAATACATTTTCATAAATAAAAAAAAAAAATACAAATATAAAAAGTAAACAAAGAACACTTCACAGAAACATCAGATCCAATCATGTAATAAAACAAATATCAATGATTTCTTTTTATGAAGACTTTTTCCAAAAATACAAATTATATCATAATTACATTAAAACAGCAATAATCATAAGAACTTGAGACTTGCAATGGGTGCACTGCAGAACTAGGATTGTTCATATTATAACTCAGATATATTCAGATTCTGGTGTCACCTCAGTAACAACAAAACAAACTCCCTCCACTGTCAAACACTTTGTGAAGTAATACAACCCCTACAAAAAAATAATTAAAAAAATCTAGAACCTTGCCATACCATAACATAACAGCAATAATTCTCAGGACTCAAACAGTAGCAACCTTAACTATGAAAAGATAGAAAGGCAAACATTACACTAGGCCTTAGAACACTAATGCACAACCTAGTGGGCAAACAAGCCAGACTGCTACAAATCCCTACACAGAAACTACACACTAGGCGAAATACTGCACCTCTGTCACACATGCGCAAAACAGACAGAATAAGAAGCTATAAATTAGCTGATTACCTAATACAGAATAAGAAACTATAAATTAGAAACAGAAACCTGTAGACATGATGAAATGGAAAACCCCAAAAAACAGACACTGTGAACAGTAGAATACTGAAGAAAAAGTAAAATACAAATATATAAGAAATGCACATTCCCAAAGATGGCATATTTCAATTGCTGAAAGTCAAAATAATTTTTTTTATCTTCATTGTCTGATCTTATTTTTCTAATCAGCTGGTCACAGTCTCTTTTTTTCCCCTTGTCTGTCTTTTCCCAATTCCTTTTTAAAGGTTTCTTTTATTCTGTTTCTTCTTTCTTCTTCATCTTCTTCTCTTCCTCTCTCATAGAGGCTCCCACTCCCACACATTCTCTTACCTAGGCTCCCACTCTCACATGCAGGCTCTCACTCTCACATACTCTCTCTCTCTCTCACATGTAGGTTCTCACTCCCACACACACACAAGCTGTGACTCTTACATGCTCTCTCTCACATGCAGGCTCCCACTCCTAAATGCTTGCTCTCTCACAACCATAGGATCTTACACCCACATACTCTCTCTCATACACCCACATGCTCTCTCACACTCACAAAGGCTCTCCACACCCACAAACTCACTCTCTCTTTTTCACATCAGACAGGCTCTCCTCTCCACATGCTCTGTCTCTCACAAACACATACAGGCTCGTTCGTACATGCTCTCTTTCTCTCACACACACAAACACAACACACAGGCTTCTCACTACCATGCTCAATCTCACACATACATACACAGGCTTCTCACTCTCAACCATGCTCTCTCTCTCTCATACACATGTACACAGGCTTCTTACTTCCATGCACTCTTTCATACATACACACAGGCTTCTCACTCCCATGCTCTCTCTCTCTCATGCATACACACACAGGTTTCTCACTCCCATGCTCTCTCTCAAGCTCATACACAGGCCTCACTCCCATGTTCTCTCTCAAACATACATACACCACAGGCTTCTCACTCCCATACACTATATCAGGGCTCTTTCTCTCTCTTGGGACTCCTTGCTATGACAGGCCTCCTTCTCAGGCTGGGAGGGATGAGTTCTGCAACAGCCCTGAATTGAATGTCCTCTTCTCGGGCCATGCGAGATTACCACCACGACGGTCCTGCATCAGGCGTCCACTTCTCAGGCTGCACGAGATTACCTCCACAATGGCCCTGCATCAGGTATCCTCTTCTTGAGCCACACAGGATGACCCACGCAATGGGCTTCCGCTTCTCAATGCATGGATGAGATGATGGTGCAAGGAAGAGGGATTCAGTTTTGTAAGGAATAGGGGAACCTTTTGGGGAAGGGGAAGTCTTTGCTGAAGGGTTGAGCTCTACCTTAACCAGGGTAGAACCCAGCTGCTGGTGCTAACCTTTAAAAGGCAGATAGAGCAGCTTTTAAACTAGAACAAAGAGAAAAGCAGACAGTTGATCAGCAGCGCATGGTTCAGAGGGAGGTATCTTCAAAGAATTCTAATGAAGCATTAAAGTTAGGGCATCCCAACAGAGGTTCCACTAATAATAAAAGTAGTCCAAGTGCCTATAGTTAAAAAATCACTTGAGTTAAAAGATTCCAATTTATCCCTGACAACTGAAATACAGAATATTAATACAAACAAAAATACACTTTAAAATATTGTATGCTGATACCAGAAGTCTAAGAAGTAAGATGGGAGAATTTAAGTGTTTTGTAGTGAATGATGATATAACTTAATTGGCATCTCAGAGACATGGTGGAAAGAGGATAACCAATGGGATAGTACTACACCGGGGTACAAATTATATCAGAATGACAGAGGAGCATCTTGGTGGCAGGGTGGCGCATTATGTCTGGGATGGCATAGAGTCCAACAGGATAAAGTTCTGTGTGAGACTAAATGTATTTATTTATTTATTTTTGGTTTTTATATACCGGAAGTTCCTGTATACAATACATATCACTCCGGTTCACATTTAACAGAAATAACTATCGCCGGGGAGGCGGTTTACATGGAACATATCGAATATAATGAACGGATAATAATCAAGGTAAAATCTATTATGAAACAACTAAGATCAACTTAGAAAACAACTTGAAACATATAACTGACGCAATATGAACATTACAATAATGCTGTAAGACAAGGCTGAAAGTTTGTTCTTCTTGCTTTTAGCTCTCTGGGAAAGCTTGATGGAAAAGCCAAGTCTTGAGTTTCACTTTGAAAGTAGTATGGCACGGTTCAAGGCGGAGGTCCGGTGGTAGTGAGTTCCAGAGAGACGGGCCTGCTGTGGATAGAGCACGTTTCCTCAGGGTAGATTTAGCAGGTTGGGTGATCATTCTATTCTGGTATGCCCTTCTGGTTGGTTTGTTAGAAGAGTGTAGTTGAAGCTGGAAAGTTAAGTTGAGTGGGGAGATGTTATGTAATGCCTTGTGAATCATCGTGCAAGTCTTGAACTGAATCCTATATTTGATGGGAAGCCAGTGGAGATGCTGGAGGATTGGGGTGATATGGTCCCTTTTTTTGGCATTGGTAAGGATCCTTGCAGTAGCATTCAGAACCATCTGGAGTGGTTTGGTAGTGTATGCTGGAAGGCCTTGCAGGAGTGAATTACAGTAGTCTAATTTGGTAAGGATGATGGCTTGGAGTACTGTGCGGAAATCCCTGTAGAGTAGAAGGGGCTTTAGTTTCTTTAGCACATGTAATTTAAAGAAGCATTCTTTTGTAGTGTTATTTATGAATTTATTGAGGCTGAGTCTGTTGTCTAGTAGTACTCCCAGATCTCTGACTTGAGGTGCGGTGGAATATCCTGAGGCGTCTGGAGAGTTGCTGGATGTTGGCGGGGTAGAATGCTCCGGTGCTATTATGAGAATTTCCGTTTTTTTGGTGTTTAGCACCAGATTGAGGCTGGTTAGAAGATCGTTGATGGATGATAGGCATTTTTTCCAGTAGGCCATGGTTTTTTGTATGGTCTCCGTGATAGGGATGAGAATTTGAATGTCATCCGCGTATAAGAAATGGGTGAGCTTGAGGTTAGTAAGTAGATGACAGAGTGGGAGAAGGTAAATGTTGAAGAGGGTGGGGGAGAGTGATGATCCTTGTGGTACCCCCATCTTGACTTGGATGGGGTGAGATTCCTTGTTGTTTATCTTAACTTTCTATGTTCTGTTCTCTAGGAAGGACTTAAACCAGTTGAGAGCTGCTCCAGTGATGCCGATGTCTGTTAGTCGTTGTAGTAGGCTAGGGTGGTTCACGGTGTCGAACGCTGAGGAAAGATCCAGCAGCGCGAGGAGACAAGGATGGCCTTTTTCGAGATTGAAGATAATGGTGTCCGTTAGTGTGGCTAATAAGGATTCGGTGCTCTTTTTCTTTCGGAATCCATATTGGTTATTGGTGAGGATATTGTTGTCTTCGAGGAATTCAGAAAGTTGTCTGTTGACAATTTTCTCCATAATTTTAGCTAGCATAGGGAGGTTAGCTATGGGTCTATAGTTAGCCAGATCTGTAGTAGGAAGGTTGGGTTTTTTGAGTAGAGGTTTGAGCAGTGATAACTTGAGTTGGTCAGGAACTTGGCCTTGGGCAAGGGAGCAATTAATGATATCGGCAACTGGCTTGGCAATGATGTCATGGATAGAACTCAGCAAGTTTGATGGTATATGGTCTAAGGGGTGAGAGGACGGTTTTATCTTCTTAATGATATTTGCTATTTCTAAGGTGGATGTGGGTTCAAGAGATTCGAGCAATGCTGTGTGTGTGTTGGGTTGAGAAGCGGTTGCTGTATCTGATTGTTGGCTGTGGTTGCTTGCGAAGCTTGCTTGCGGTGTTGGCCCTTTGAGGGGGGTTACGAGGGCTGTGATTTTGTTGTCGAAAAAGTCGGCAAGTTCTCTGGCTTTTTTTAGAGCTTGGTCATCTGGGATGTTTGGTCCGGGAGGTTTAGTGAGGGCTGAGACATAAGAGAAGAGTGCTCTTGAATCAAATGAGAAGTGGTGTATCTTTTTGGAGAAAAATTCTCTTTTTGTTTTGTTGATTTCGTTTCTGTAGGTGTTGAGGCATGATTTGTAGTTGAGTAGGGTTGTTGTAGACGGGCTTTTACGCCATTGGTTTTCCTTGCTTCTAAGCTCGTGTTTACGAGACTTTAGTTCTGTGGTGAACCAAGGTTTCCTGTTGTCTTTGTCCGGGTTGATAGACTTTGTTGTCAAGGGACATACTTGATCTGCAACCTTGTTTTTGATGTTGCTCCATGATGAGGTTGCTGAGTTAGCATCGGTGAGGTCCAGATTCATTAGTTCTTTGGCTAGGTGTTTACTTAGGTGATCTCCTGAACACTGTTTCCTGACTGAGATGTTAATTGTTTGGGTTGTTAGGGGAAGGGGCTCAATGATCTTTAGCATTGAAGAGATGACTCGGTGGTCAGTCCAAGGAACCGCAAGGCAGGTTGGGGTGGAGTGGGATGTAAGACCTTCGTTTATAAAGATCAGGTCTAAGGTATGACCAGCTTTGTGGGTAGGTTCTGTCACAATTTGTCTGAAACCCATATGGTTGAGGGAGGAGAGAAGGGTTTTGCAGTTGGAGGAATGAGGTTGGACATCCACGTGGAGGTTGAAGTCTCCCATCAAGATAGCCGGTTTTCCTGAATTTAAGTGTTTTGCTGTTAGTTCTATGATTGGGGAGGGGTCTGATTCTAAATGTACAATTGAATCTTTATGGGTAGAAATCCCTTGTGTGTTGGGGAAGAGAATAGTGATAGGAGTATACTACCATCCACCGGGTCAAAATGGTGAGACAGACAGTGAAATGCTAAGAGAAATTAAATTAGGGAAGCTAACCAAACTGGTAGTGTAGTAATTATGGGAGATTTCAATCACCGGGAAGAAGAGAAGCAGAACCTTGCACATGAGCAAGTATCACAGTACACTGGTGCAGGTTTACACAGTACACTGGTGCAGGTTTTAGTCTGTACACAGTACACTTCTGAGTTTACACAACCTAGCACGGGGCGAGTTTTTAAACTCAGCTCCACATCAGACTGTCTTACAAAGGGTGTAGTGTACATTGTAAAATGTCCTTGCTCTCTACTCTATGTAGGCAAAACTACGCGAATGCTGAAGACCCGAATGATTGAACATTGTTCAAATATTCGCCTTCATAGAGTAGACGAGCCTTTGGTTTCGCACTGGATTGAATGTGGTCACACCGTCTCTGATCTCTCCTTTTCAGTTATCGAGGTGGTACGTCCCCCCCTTCGGGGTGGGGACTTCCCCGAGGTTTTGGGTCGGAGGGAGCAGAGGTGGATCTTTACGCTTAACACAGTTGCCCCCCAGGGCCTTAACAGAGAAATTGAATGGCACCTGTTTTATTAGGGATGGATCCATCGAGATTTGCTGGCTTTTGACAGCTCTCGCGAGAGCTGTCACGTTCGCGCCTTTTCCTGTGTTTAAATGGCTGACACCTGCGAGAGCCTGTGCGCTCCGGGTATCATTTCAGAGGTATGTACATTTGTCTAATGGATGTTACTATGTAGCCTTTCTCACCATTTAACTGAGTTGACTTTTATTTGCTTTTATACTTTAGATTTGAATGTACCCCTGGTCCCCCCCGACGCAGCCTAGCGAAACACGGGACCGTGTCGGGGGACCGAGTTAAAGTACTATTTGGAATTCATGGAGTTGCCTGTTTGAATTATATATATCCTTGATGTTCTGAAAATCCAATTCAAATACACCATAGAAATTGATGGTGATTAAATATTTATCCTGCACCAGTGTACTGTGAGATTTCAATCACCCCAATATTGATTGGGTAAGTGATACATCAGGGCATGCTTGATGGATAAAATAGTTCCTGGATGGAATAAAAGACAGCATTATGCAGCAAATATTTCAGGAACCGATGAGAGAGGGAGCAATTTTTTATCTAATTCTCAGTGGAGCATAGGATTTGGTGAGAGAGGTAATGGTGGTGGGGCCACTTGGCAATAGTGATCATAATATGATCAAATTTGAATTAATGACTG
This sequence comes from Rhinatrema bivittatum, assembly GCF_901001135.1. Taxonomy (NCBI): domain Eukaryota; kingdom Metazoa; phylum Chordata; class Amphibia; order Gymnophiona; family Rhinatrematidae; genus Rhinatrema; species Rhinatrema bivittatum. Next base: position 429,469,446 of record NC_042617.1, read on the forward strand.
GAAGGGGGACAGTATGTAAATCCACAGCTCTATCACTAAATTTTCAAAAAGGAAACTTTGATAAAATGATAAAAATAGAAAAACACTGAAAGGTGCGACTACAAAGGCGAAAAGTGTGGAACAGGTGTGGACATTGTTAAAAAAAAATACCATCCAAGAAGCACAGACCAGATGTTGTGAATCTGCCCGCTTCCGTGGACAGATTCCCTACCTTCTGGCTCCCTCGATGCAGCAGGACGCCACCGATTCTGTTTGTCACGGCCCAGAGGCCACAGCAGCTCCTGCTCTGCTCGACAGGACCGGCCCCGCCGAGCAGCCACTGACGCCGACACCTCCCATGCGCAGCCTAGGAGAGGCCGCGTGGTCTGCATCCATCTTTGGCCCTGCGCAGCAGGGCTGAACACCCGGGGGCCTCCCCTTGCAGCCGATACCACTCTGGCTCCCCGACACTCCTCCGGGAGTCCTCAGATGGCAGGGAGCCGTCCTCACTGCTGCCCGCGGTCCTCGACTGGCAGGGAGGCTGTCCCTGCCGGTGCCTGCAGCCAGCCAGCTCCTCCCTGCTTCTGTGCCGCCGGATGCCACTGACCGTGGTCCTGCTCTCTCTTCAGCCTTCTTTTAGGTGCCGGCGCACGCCTCTTCACGGTATTTAAAGGGCCAGCCACAGGAAGTGTTGCTGGCTCCTCCCAATGATGACTTCCTGCTTCAGCCCTATAAAAGGGATTCTTCGTCAGTCTCTCGGGACCTTCGAATCGGGTTCCACAATTGCCTGTGTCTTCAGACCGGTCCAGGTCCTCCGTGGTCTTTTCTTGCTTTGATCGTTTTGTGTTCAGTGTCTTCGTGTTCCTTGTTCCCAGTCCTGGTGTTGCTCAAGTCCAGATGTCTGTGTCTTCAGTTGTTTCCATGTTTCAGATGTTCCTTGTCCAGGTCTTCAGCATCTTCAGGTTCCTGACGTCTTTTGTCCCAGTCTTCAGATGTCTTCAAGTTCCCAATACCTGATGTTCCATGTCTCCATGTTCCAGAGGTCCCTCGTCCAGGCTTCCCCACGTCTCAGCCTTCCTGGTGTTCCAGCCCTCCTTGGTGTTCATTCTTGCTCCGGAGCCTTCTGTTCTGCCGGCCGTGGATCTCCGGGTGACACAGCTTCGTCATGGGAGATGCCGGCAGTGGACTGGTGTCCTGTGCTCCTGAGCTGTCTTGTCCTGCCAGCCTTTGTGGTGCTTCGGATGACATCTGGCTCCGTTGTCAAAGCTGTGCCTCGGCTGGATTCTTACCTACGCTTGTCCCGCTCTCTGCATGGTCTGTGATCAGTCTCCTCGGGCTGTGTAGGGCACGCAGTGAGACAGGGTGGTCCGCAACCAGCCCATTGGGTCTGCCTGTGAAGGTGGGCTGAGTAGGGCACCCTGAGAGACAGTTCCAATGTCTACCTTCCCAGTTTCTCGTCTTGTCAGGACTTCGTCAAGTTCTTCGTCTTGTCTCTGATGCCATCGCATCAACCTTGGTGTCATGTCTTCGCATCAGCCTCTCGTCAGTGAAGTCTTCGCATCAGCCTCTCGTCTGTGATGTCTTCACATCAGCCTTGGTGTCATGTCTTCTGTGTTTCAAGGACTCCATCTGCCCTCGTCCTCGTTCCAGCCTGCCACCCATTGCAGTACCCAGCGGCAGGTCCAAAAGGGCTTGGAACGGTCGGAGGACTGTTCATCAATCAAAATTACGTTGTTGGTTGTCTGGGGTGTGCAGGTCCAGTTGAGGGTCAGACCTTGTATCCTAGTCCTTGTGTCTGCCATGTCTTGCCATGTACCCATGCTCGCACCAGCTCACCTCCCACGGTTTGGCTTGGGGCTCCTCCCTGGGTCATGCCGTGGCCTAAGGGCTCACAACCCTGTTTAGAGAAGACCGCGCCTCTTTACCTCGGAGCGTGACGGCCGAGGGAGGTCACGCTCATAACACCAGATGTATTCCATGCATTAAGAAAGGTGGAAGGAAGGCAAATTGATTACCGGCATGGTTAAAAGGTGAGGTGGAAGAGGTTGTTTTAGCCAATAGATCTTCATTCAAAAAATGGAAGAAGAATCCTTCAGGAGAAAGTAGGATAAAGCATAAGCATTAGCAAGTTAAATATAAGACACTGATAAGACAGGCTAAGTGAAAATTTGAAAAGAAATAAACCATAGAGGCAAGAACTCACAATAAAAGCTTTTTAAAATATATCAGAAGCAGAAAGCCTGCAAGGGAATCAGTTGGACCACTGGATGATCAAGGGGTTAAAGGGGCATTTAGGGAATATAAAGCTATCGTGAAAGATTTAACAATTTCTTTGCTTCGGTGTTTACTAAAGAGGATGTTGGAGAGATACTCGTTCCGGAGATGTTTATCATGGGTGATGATTATGATCAACTGAACCAAATCACAGTGAACCTGAAAGATATGGTAGGCCTGATTGACAATGAAGAGTAGTAAATCAGCTGGACCAGATGGTATACACCCCAATGTTCTAAAAGAACCCAAAAATGAAATTTCTGATCTATTAGTTAAAATTTGTAACCTATCATTAAAATCATCCATTGTACCTGAAGACTGGAGGGTGGCCAATATAACCCCAATATTTAAAAAAGGCTCCAGGGGCAATCCGGGTAACTATAGACCAGTGAGCCTGACTTCAGTGCAGGAAAAATAGTGGAAACTATTCTCAAGATCAAAATCGTAGAGCATATAGAAAGACATGGTTTAATGGAACACAGTCAACATGGATTTACCGAAGGGAAGCATTTTGAAGGGGTTAATAAACATGTGGACAAAGGTGAACCAGTAGATGTGGTATATTTGGATTTCCAGAAGGCATTTGACAAAGTCCCTCATGAAAGGCTTCTAAGAAAACTAAAATGTCATGGGATAGGAGGCAATATCCTTTCATGGATTACAAATTGGTTAAAAGACAGGAAACAGAGAGTAGGATTAAATGGTCAATTTTCTCAGTGGAAAAGGGTAAACAGTGGAGTGCCTCAGGGATCTGTACTTGAACCGGTGCTTTTCAATATATATATAAATGATCTGGAAAGGAATACGACGAGTGAGGTTATCAAATTTGCGGATGATACAAAATTATTCAGAGTAGTTAAATCTTAAGCGGATTGTGATACATTACAGGAGGACCTTGCAAGACTGGAAGATTGGGCATCCAAATGACAGATGAAATTTAATGTGGACAAGTGCAAGGTGTTTCATATAAGGAAAAATAACCCTTGCTTTAGTTACACGATGTTAGGTTCCATATTAGGAGCTATCACCCATGAAAAAGATCTAGGCATCATAGTGGTTAATACTTTAAAATCGTCAGCTCAGTGTGCTGCAGCAGTCAAAAAAGCAAACAGAATGTTAGGAATTATTAGGAAGGGAATGGTTAATAAAACGGAAAATGTCATAATGCCTCTATATCGCTCCATGGTGAGACCGCACCTTGAATACTGTGTACAATTCTGGTCGCCGCATCTCAAAAAAGATAAAGTTGCGATGGAGAAGGTACAGAGAAGGGCAACCAAAATGATAAAGGGGATGGAACAGCTCCCCTATGAGGAAAGGCTGAAGAGGTTAGGGCTGTTCAGTTTGGAGAAGAGACGTCTGAGGGGAGATATGATAGAAGTCTACAAAATCATGAAAGGACTTGAACAAATTAATGTAAATCAGTTACTTACTCTCTCAGGGGACTCTCCATGAAGTTAGCAAGTAGCTCATTTAAAACCAATTGAAGAAAATTCTTTTTCACTCAGAGCATAGTTAAACTCTGGAATTCATTGCTAGAGGATGTGGTTTCAGCAGTTAGTGTTACTGGGTTTAAAAAAGGTTTGGAATAGTTCCTAGAATTTAAATCCATAAACTACTATTATGGTAATTAATAAGCAATAGTAGCTTGTGATCTATCTAATGTTTGGGTACTTGCCAGGTACTTGTGACTTGGATTGGCCACTGCTGGAAACAGGATACTGGGCTTGATGGACCCTTGGTCTGACCCAGTATGGCATATCTTATAATCTTGAATTGGCAGCAAAATTCAGTTGGCATCCAGTGCAATGAAGAAAATAGAGGAGTAATGTAAATATGGCAAGGAAAGTGGAAAATCATATGAGCAGCTGAATTTTCAAGGACCTGCAAAGGAGAGAGAGAGGAATTCAATAGCCCAGTGAGCTATGCATTACAATAACCTAGAAGAGAACCTGTAGGAGAGAGTGATATGTTTCAGTGAAGAAAGGAAAAAAAAATGTTTGCACTGTTGTTCAAATAGAATATATTACATATTTAAATAGAAGTTATTTTTAGAGTCTATTTATTATTTCAGTTTATTTAAGGAAACCAGGGGGAAAGTATTTTATGTTTATACCAACTGTATATCTGCCAAGTACAAATGGAATAAGCAGTCAGCATTAATTTTTCCAGTAGCCACCCTCTTCTTAACATCATGTTTTAGTTATGTGGTACTTTTCATTATATGCAAATGTAAAGAAATGCTAATTCTATCAATGAGGTGATTGCACTTACTTGACAATATCTTAAATTATAAAATGTGCATAAGAAAATATAAATTCACAGTACAAACCACCTTAAGATAGGTGTTATAGGACAAATAACGATGACCATTTGATTACATTGAAAATTAAAACACAGAGGTAAGGACATTTTAAGAAAGCTGTTGTAAGCAATCACCATCATAGATAAGTCATCAAGGTATAAGACATTCATGAGTCTCTGGGTCAGGGGCATTGTTAGCTATGGGCACATAGGGTCCATGCAATAAGTTCTGCTTAGGGATGCCTGGAGTCCTGGCTCTCCCCTTTCAAAGCTGGAAGTTTGTTCCTGGCCTGCCTGTCTGTGTTTCCCTCACCTCCCCTTGTCTGTGTCCAGGTTCTGCATTGTAAACAGTGGAGTGGTTTGAACTATACAGTTCTCTGAAGAGAGCACTATGTCATTCATACAGTAGTTGCATGAACCATGTAGTCCATGATAGAAAGAAGCGCACGTTTTATTACACCGGGCCAGGATCCAGATGAGGGAAGGTGGTGGGAAGAAAAGCAGGCAGACCAGAAGCAGGATCAAGTTTCAGCCTCCAGGAAGAAGAAGACAAATCTTTATTGCAACAGCTACTTGAGGTTGGGACGGAACAGGACATGGGAGAGGGAGGTGAGAGTGAGGACTCCTAGATATGGAGAGGAAAGAGGAATGGGTGTGGGTGGAGTGGGAGAAAAGGAGGAAGACAGAACAGGGGTCCCAAATGATGGGAAAGAGGAGAAGAGAATGGGGACTCCAAGACTGGGTGCAGAGAGTAGGCACTATCAGATTGCATGTGGGACTCTGGGATGGGAGAGGAGAGTGGTATCTCAGAGATTGTGAGGAGACTGGATGAGAGAATGGAGCCTGAGGGATTAGTGGGGGGAGAGAGGAACTCAGGAAGAGATTCAGAGGGTGAGAGAGGGGACTTAGGGATGAGTGAGGAGAATCGGGATTTGGAGTTTAATCAGGGATTGGAGGGATAGGTGAGACTCAGAGATTGCGTGGGAGAGAACCAGGACTCAGGGATGGGTGGGACTGTAGGGACTTAGCAGTTGGATTGGAGGTATGAATGTGGGTGTATTAGATGGGCTAAGAGGTATGAGATGAAGATGTGGGTGTGAAACGGAAGCATGAGAAGGGGAGCAAAAAGGTGGGGATGGGTCAAAATATGGTGTGAAGGAGCTGGAGGACTAAGAAGTAGTGAGAAGCAATGGAAAAGGATGGGCCTGTGAAGAGTGAAAATGGAACAAGGAATAAGTAAAAGAGGATTAATGTGAGACTGGGTAGAGGATGAGACAGAAGAAATGAGTTAGAGGCAGAGAAGAATATGAGTGCCAAAAGAAGATGGAGCTAATGAGAAGATGAGCGGCAGAGGACAGTAGTTGAGAGCTTTAGAGAGGGTGAGTACAGAGGGTGGAAATGGGGGAATAGGGAGTACAGAAAGGCTGAGGGAGGAGAGAGAACAATGGGGAGAACACAGGACTGTGGAGGGGTGAGAAAGGGAAAGTTGGCAGGTAGGTGAAGTGAAGAGAGGGTAAAAGAGGATTGAAGAATGGGAGGGGGGAAACATAGAAACTCCATGGGAGGTTTCTGTCCTCCCTGAGCTCGCCTTACTCTTAGGAGTAAGAGTGAAATCGTTTGAAGTGGATAGAGGCAGAAAATAAATAAATAAATAAATAAATAAATAAAGGAAAGAGTTGAAAGAGAAAAACTAATGTCAGAGAAAAGGGCTCAGTGTGCATAAAACCAGGGCTTTTGTTCAGGGAGTACTCACTGGTACTAAGTGCCACCATCTTTTTCTCCACCTGCTGGATTTGCCTTGAGGTCCCTCAAAAAATCCTGCATCCTGCATGTGAGTACCTGTACCAGCACCTTTTTTTCCAGAAAGAAAGTACTGCATAAAATTAGTGCACAAGTCAGTTACATGCATACTTTTCTACAAAATGGGTTGAGGCATCCGAGAGGAGGGAGGGGGGGGGATCAGAATTGGAATTTATACACAGAATTTTTTATTTTAAAAATATAGTAACATAGTATAGACAGTAGAAAAAGGCCAAATGGTCTATCCAGTCTGCCCAGCAAGCTTCTTCTGGAAGTATCTGCTGCTCTGTGCAGGTTACCCCCATGTTTCTGTTAAGGGTAGTACTCGCTGCCATATGCAAGTTACCCCAAGCCTTATGTTAAAGGCAGCAATATTAATAATGAAAACAAAGTACTAGGAAACCTACATCAAAATTACTGCTATCAACATGTTTACAGGGTGAGCAGCCTTCTTGATAATTCAGACAATGCTGTTCGAACGTGCTATGCTTTTGGACTTGGTCGTAGAAGCAGTCCTGCATTTTTTTTCCTTAATGTCTGCATATCAGTACCCCAGACAGTAAAGGTCGGGGCCCTTATTTTCATCCAACCACTATCGAAGCAGAGGGCGATGCAGCATTGTGTCAAAATCATGAAAGCTAATTGGTTAAGGGTAGTAATCCCCATGCCTTCTGTTAGGGGTAGTAGCTGCCGCTCTATGCACCCTGTTCTTCATTTCCACCTCCAGCCTTTAGGGATCCACAATGTTTATCCCAGGCCTTTCTGAATTCGTTTACTGTTTTATTCTTCACCACCTCCTCCAGATGGGCATTCCAGGCATCCACCACCCTCTCTGTGAAGAAATATTTCCTGATGTTGGTCCTGAGTCATCCCCCCTGAAGTTTCATATCGTGACCCCCTTCCAGAAAAGATTTGAGGAACACGCAGCATTAAAACCATTCAGGTTATCTGAAGGTCTGCATCACATCTCCCCTGCTCCTCCTCTCTTCCAAGGTGCACATATTCAGATCCATCAGCCTCTCCTCATAAGTCTTCCAATACACATAAGTTTACCCACACAAGTCACACCCTCTGAAAAGGAGGTGTAACCTTGTGCTAGTTATTTTGTGCATGTTCCAGTCCAATTACCTGTGAATTTTTAAAGCAAATTTATGCACATAAGTTTCCTTTGAAAATTTGGGGTAAAGTCTGTGTGCAAAAGGTACACACAGACTATCCAACCATGAATAGTTTTAAAATTACCCTCCCTATTACCACTTTAAAAAACACCTTGTTAAGGGGTTGATGTCAGCATTATTTTAAGAATGTACAACAAGTAGTTTGAAGACTATAAAGGGATGGATTACATGATCCAAAATAAATCATGTCATGTTGATGCTGATTCTGATGTTTGCCATCATTAAAGATTTTAAGAAGCAGTAAAATCTTTCAACCTTTTTTGGCATCTTTGACTTTCTTGCTTTGAAAAAAACAAAATAAAACACCAGAAGTCAGGAATGACCTTGGACACTATTTCTATACTTATGCATACATACATGAATCACGCTGTGAGTTACAGGCACCACTGAGCCAAAAGTTTATCTTAGTGCACTCTCTCTGTTAAATCAATATGTTTCAAGAACATTAATGTCAAAAAAAGAAGTGCAATCCATTCAATAAACAGGTAAGACTAGCCACAGGAGATCTCTGCCACAGAAATAAAAACTCATCTACATTAACAATGTTAGGTATCATGAAAGTCCTAGAGCAGGTTATAGTCTGCTTATGGATTCTTATGAATTTTACAACAAATAAGTAAATAACATTATGCAATTAAGGGTAAATCAGTTGTGGGAAATACTAAACGATAAGAAAGGACATTAAAAGAACAGAACAGGAATGCCAGGCTATTTGTATACCAATTATTAGTGCAGCAGTAGAAAGCCAAAGATAGTGTGATCCAATAGCATATATTTATATTTACAGTTCATTAATTGAAAATCATCCTTTTATTTTCTCTTTCTCATTTCACAAGAAACATAAATCAACAATCAATGTTCTAAAGGTAATACAGTAGTATTTTCCCAATATCTTTCTTTGTAAAGGAAAATGTACATTTGCTTGTCACGTTCTAATTATGGATTTTATCACATTCTCTATTCATTACTTTTCCAGAGGCTGAAACATGAAGGCACAGTGATTGAAGTATTCAGGTTGTTGGGCAGTTTATACACAGAGAAGAAGAAAACGTTAATGAAGATTGATATATTATAGACATCATGATGCATTGTATTTTGGGAACCCCCTTCTCCCCCAATCACTTATGCTAGCATGTTTGCTTGTATTTTTTCCATGCATTATGATGGGGGCCATGATAAATTTACAAATTATGACACTTATTTAGATGTGGATGTCACATATTTTTCTGTATTTCATTATAATTATCCATTCAGGAGACAGAGAATAGAACTGAAACCAAATTCTAAGAAGTGGTGAAAGTTACCCAGCACTAGATAGAAGGGCAACTCTCCTGGCAAAGTTCAAGGTTAGAGACCTGGAAGATGGCAGCTTGACTAACCTGCCCTAATAACCCCTGATTTAAAATATTGGATACACTTTTTGTTTTGTTAATAAAGAACATTGGTACCCTGTAAGAATTTGCAAATATTACACAACACAGTAAAAGTTAATCAAATTAAAAAAAAAATAGCCACACTAGTTGTGATGGAATCAAGAGTTTGCACATTGAGAAGGCAATGAAGGATATAGAAGAGACAGGCTATAAGCTACATGAAGAATATGATGAGGTGAGTGTGATTTTAAGTCAGAAGTTTCGAGGAGTTATAGACTATAGACTCTGTCCAACCTGGAACAGCCAGAGATTAATGGGCAATTGGCCACCAGGGGAGCAGAGGGTCTGCAAGGAAATTCAGAAAGGAATTGATGTCATCATAGACATGATATTCAGATACAGTCTGGATAACAAAGTTAGCCAGATAAACTTATCCGGTTTATTTTGGACATATATTCAATAGTGTAACTACACTATTAAATAAAGCCAGATATCTTAAAGTTAGTCAGCTAAACTTAGCTTGCTAACTATAGGACAGCTCTTTAGCTATCACCAGGTGGATATACTGTAGTTCAAAAAGATGCTTAGAGAGTCTTCAACCTAAGGCCATGCTTAAAAAGTGGTAGGCTATAGACTTAAAGGGGATTTTAGTGTGTTACAAGCTTTCTAGGTATCTGCCTGTATATATATGTCTGTTATATGGAATTCTGATTTCTCCAGAAAGTAACAGTGTTGTCATTTCTAGTTTTGGAAGTAGAATAAAAAATACTGTTTCTGCAAGTTTGCCTGGTTGATTGGGGGCTAATTAGCATATTCTAGAATATGGAGAAAACTGTGCCTTGTGACATTAGAATAAACAATATCCTTATACATGTTACTATTAAGGCACTGGTCTTCAACCTCTTCCTTGAGGCCTATTCAACAGATTTTATTTTCCGGATATCCATAATAAATATTCATGAGCTAAATTAGCTTACCTTAGGTTTCCAATACATGCAAATATATTGTATGCATATTGATTGTTGGTAGCCTAAAACCAGGCCTGCTGGGCATAGCTCAAGCACTATGTTATGGACCAATGTATCACAATACATACAGAAGTTAATATTCAAAAGGTTTTGTCTGGCTATCTTCAGGAATTAGCAGGACAAATCCTGTTTTAAATTTCCCATCCTGGTGAATGGGTAATTTTCAAAGTTATTACTTGGTTAAAATTTAGGCAGATAAGAAAGAGGCAGCCTAGGGCATTCTGGGGGCATTCTTGGAGCTAAATTTATCCAGATAATTGTAGCTGGAAAAATTGCTGTCTTAAAATTAGTTGGATAACATAAGGAAAAACACTACAAGTAAAGCAGCGGCTGATTCCCCCAACCCTCTTAAAAATATACATTCACTGTAATCCGAACCAGCAGCCCTTTCCCCCTCCAAAAATAAAGAACAATCATAGCCTAGGCTAGCAGCCTTCTCCTACCCCCCACAAATGTGCAATCATTGTAGCAGGGCCAACTCCAAAAGTATCTCCCATTCCAGAGGGAGAAGAGGAAAGGCTCTTACCTCATCTTGCTCTGACAGCCACCAGCACTTAGTATTAATTTATTCACTAAACTCTGGTGAATAGAGAGCAATGATCAGGCCTGGATTTCCCAATAGGCACGCTAGGCCTGAGCCTAGGGCGGCAATAATCTGGGGGGGACAGCAGGCTCACATAAGATGTGCTGTCTCCTAGCTGTACTAAATCTCACTCATCAAAAAACAGCCTTCTGCTTCCGGCTGCAGCCCCCCCAGTGCAGAGAACTGGAGGGTGGGGGGGAGGCTGGAAGAGACAGAGCAATGACAAACTGCTCTATTCCCTATTCCATCCTATCCTCTCTGCAGGGAGCAGGAAGAGAAGGGCGAGGCCAAAGTAGTCAGCAGGAAGTAAAGAAAAGCCACTCTGTTCTCTAATCCTGTTGCACCGCCCCCACTCTCCACCTCTCTTCTTATTATTTAGGGACATGAGGGGAGAAGATACGCATGACCCAGATAGAGCAAAGCAAAAAACCCTGCGTCTTATACTTTCTGACCCTTGTCGGGGGAGGGGGGCAAGGGACATCAGCACCAACAGTGCCTAGGGGCATCAAAATACTAAATCCATCACTGGCTATGATTGGTACCTTCACTGACATCTTTTAAAAGTTGATCTCCCTAAGAGACCTTGTGTATTAAAAAATATAACAAATTTGTTCACTTGCTATAAATTAGTCATGAATTAGGTACTATTATATTATATTGCATTTATATCTATACCTATATATCTATATCTATCTATCCATATATATATATATATATATGCTAATATTTAGCAGACTCAAGGCACACTATCTTTAAGCTTCATTGATAGTTAGATCTCTCCTTTGATCCCACAATAGGGAGTGAAATAAATACCAATAGGAGACACTAGGTCTCTAAACTGTGTTGCTTAACTCAGTCCTCAGGACTCATCTGGCCAATCTAGAGGTTAAAGATGCCCACAATGAATATGCATGAGATACCTTTGTAAACACTGCCTCCATTGATGCTAATCTTTCTCACCTATATTGTTTGTGGATATCCTTCAAACTCAGTAGGCTGGACGTGTCCTGAGGACTGGCTTGAGAACCCCTGCTCTGAGCAACTAGATTTTCACTACAAAGGAAGGCTTTGTCTGTATAATATATTTTTAGTAGATATTCTTATACACTGTAGAGGTTTTAATGCCAATGTTTTCAAGGTCATGTAATCAGTGATTGTTGAAATTGATGCCAAGCACTGCATATTTGTACTTAGTCATAAGAGATGAAGTGAGGCCAACAAAACAAGTTTTAAAAAGATATTTTAAATTTGGGGTTATTCTAAGATCATGTGAAATGCCATTATTCTGTATAAGAAACAGACTTCATGTCTTCTGCTTTTTGTGTAAGTCAAAACTGTAGGAACATTAATCATGACATGCCATGAGATCATTAAGTTTTTAGGATGTACTTATGAAGGCCAAGAGGATAATTCATTTATTCATCTCTACATGCTTTTTTGCTACTAAGTCCCTACACTGCTAAATGTTTTCTTATGAGCACTACTGATGAGCTTATTTTCAAATGCATGGCATTAATCAAGGGGCCTCCTGTAAGTACTAAATCCACACTAAGTTTAGTGTGTTTGGTTAATGCATTTACTGTGCACGCCAATGACAGAGTTAACAACATGAGGTCAAATTAAAAAAAAATGCTCAGCATTTGATTTAGGGCTTGATTTACTAAAAATGTTTCCTGTTTTTATTTTCTTTGTATGTGTGTATGTGTGTCTCTCTCTCTCTGGGGAAAAAAGGTTAATAAACCAGGTATTTAGCTGGCTAAAACTTAGATAAGTAAGTTGATTTTCAGCTTGACCCAGCCAGATAGATACCTCAAAATCTAATCAGCTAAAACTTAGCAGGCTAGAACAGGGATGGGCAAACATTTTGAGCCACGGTCCCCCCTTCCATTCATGCAATTGGTTGGGGCCTCCCAAGATGGGTCTTTCTCTCTAAAATTATATATATATATATATATATATATATATAGAGAGAGAGAGAGAGAGAGAGAGAGAGATAACCCCTACTTTGGTTTATGAGTCAAGAGGGAGGGAGGAACGCACGAGGGTCCCTGGGCCTGTTCTCAACTTCTCTCCCACTCCAACTCAATCCAGGGGCCCCAAGACTGGGCTCTTTTCCAGTGGAGGGGGAAGGAATAAATCATCCAAGGCCCAAAATGGCAGGAGTGACTCTCAATTTCACTATACTGAGGTACTAAGTCATTGTCATCATTAGGGATATGAGTGTCAACAAAATACTCAGAAGGCTCATGTTCAGTATCCAAATTTAATCTTTACTGCAGAAGGTCTTAACTGGCAAACTGACACAGATCACATCGGTTCTTGGCCCAACAGATGGAAATCACAGGTTTCCAATCAATTTTGTGCAAAGGTCTCTATGAATCTAGGTCAGGGAAAACTCTTACCCTCCAGGGCATGAAAAGGCAAGGCTTCCCAGGTGGGTAAGGAGTATCCTAGATGGGTGGAAAAAATATTATGTTTCAGTCTTTGAAAAGTTCCCATAGGTACCTCTCTCCTAGAGTTAAGATTCCAGATGGGGGTTCTCAGATGTTTAAAAAGGTTGCACCTGCAGTTCTCCTCTTCAGATGACACAAAGGGTTTTTCCTTGGGAAAGTGCAGATAGCAGAGAACACAGCAGATGTCTCAGATGTCCTCTCTACAGAGTAGGAAGGGTGGTCACAAATTTCCTCCATAGTAACTCAAGGTAAAAGTCTTCACAAAAATGAGAAAATCTGGAATCCTCGCACAAGTCAACTTTGATTCAATCCATGGTTTGTGGGATGGAGAGCAGAGGAATATTCTCTACCACCTGATATAACCTAGCTATTGGACTTCCCAAAATCCTCCAGCCAGGGGTATCTATCAGGGCTCTCACAAAAAAAAAACAAAAAAACTTCAAAAGGATAAGTCCAAAAATCAGTAACCAAACTTCTGGAACCAGCACCCAGCAGGTACAAATTCCCTTTCTTTCTACTCTCGGGTGTTAATCTAAGCCTTGAGGGCTAGCACCCAGAGCAACGGAACAAATCTAAATAAGGTAAACATTCCTATTCCCCCTGCTCTCCATTTCAAATGCCACACTTTGCAATTCTAACCCCCCCCCCCCCCCCTCCGGGGAGTATTCATAGTGACCCTCCTGCTGCGGTGGCTGAGGCAGCACTGGAACATCAATGGAGTTTCAGGTGTTACCAGAGGAATCACAAATTGTAATTGCTCAGAAAGAGAAAGGATAGAAAAGGAATTCTACTTTATACCGGGTCTCCCAATATTAGGAATAGGGGTCTAGAACCCGCCTAGCAAGTCTCCCAGGGGAAGAGACAGACAGACACAGACACTTTCCTCAGAATTTCAGTGACAAAATGGAGTTTGATTTTTTTCTCTTTTACTGAGAAAATGTGTTTGGAAATCCAAATCGTTCTCTTCCAAATAATTAGGTAAGGATTTTGAAGTGATTCACAGCATTTTCTAGTGTTTTAGATTCCCTCTTTACCATAAAACCTACTTCCTTTAAAACCATAATATATTTAAAAATTCCCACTCTTTCATTAAAATAAAATATGTAGAGGGTCCTCTTTCTCCATTTCTGCTCATCTCCAGAATATAGCCTCTGAAACCTCACAGAAACCCTCCAAAAACAAAGGATAAAGGGGATGGAACAGCTCCCCTATGAGGAAAGGCTGAAGAGGTTAGGGCTGTTCAGCTTGGAGAAGAGACGGCTGAGGGGGGATATGATAGAGGTCTTTAAGATCATGAGAGGTCTTGAACGAGTAGATGTGACTCGGTTATTTACACTTTCAAATAATAGAAGGACTAGGGGGCATTCCATGAAGTTAGCAAGTAGCACATTTAAGACTAATTGAAGAAAATTATTTTTCATTCAACGCACAATAAAGCTCTGGAATTTGTTGCCAGAGGATGTGGTTAGTACAATTAGAGTAGCGGGGTTAAAAAAAGGTTTGGATAAGTTCTTGGAGGAGAAGTCCATTAACTGCTATTAAGTTGACTTAGGGAATAGCCACTGCTATTAATTTCATCAGTGGCATGGGATCTTCTTTGTGTTTGGGTAATTGACAGGTTCTTGTGGCCTGGTTTGGCCTCTGTTGGAAACAGGATGCTAGGCTTGATGGACCCTTGGTCTGACCCAGCATGGCAATTTCTTATGTTCTTATGTATTTAGATAGGCATCTCTGCCCTGGCCAATATGGATCTTCAGGTCCACCTTTGGCACTCTGGGGTATTTTTGACACATTCTGAGATCCCAGACCACCTTTAGCTGCCAGGAGAAGCCCCTCCATCTTGGCCTCAATGCATATTTTCTCATAATTTTAACTTTAAAAAGAGCTCTGGGACTCCCCAAAATTGGGAAAATTCAATTGAAGCTATAAATCCAAGGTGGGAGCTCAGACAGGCTTTCCCCACCTAGAATCTGCATTTTTAAAAAATATTTTGGTTGCTCAGATCCATTTTTATAAACTTTTTAAAGTTCTGATCTCTGTAAAACCAGGAAGTCCCTCCTCCAGGTCACTTATGGGTTGATGACTCACATGTCAATTCTCCTGCAGCTTTATTGCACATACACTGCCTTACTGAATATAGAGAAGTCATAGCATTTAGATAGAATCATAACAGCTCTCTTTGACAGATTTCTAGCAGCTCTTTCTCCTTGCAGGAACTCAGTATACAATCATGTGAGCCATAACAACACTCCCAGGCATCAGACCCTCAGCAGCACAGGGAGGGGAGCAGGAGCTCTTACAGCTGCCTGCACATCTTCCCCATGCAGCAACTTACCCAGTGAGAGAAGGGGGGAAAAAACCCCTTCTGGTTACGCAATATTGTAAGTTGCTTTTAAAACTCCCAAGTGATTGGCTATTCCAGCAACCTCAGTGAAGGAGATGTTCCAAAATGAGGCACTGCTTCCTATACTACCTAAAATCTACTCTCTAGCTCAAATGAACTTAGAACTAGGGCCATATTCATAATGAATCCCAATGGATCATTACATACACACACAGTTGCTAAAAGGATTAAGCTCACACTTACACACACACATATGGGCAGAGAGAGGAAGGCACAGAGAGTAACAGACACCTCATACCCAGACAGACACAGAAACCCCACATCCAGACTAACAGAGAGCGAAACAGATTCCCAGACAGACATCTGACAAAATGGACTCTGTCCTTGAAAGCTCATGCAGACACAGACATTTCACAGAGAGGCAGAAACCTAATATCCATCCAGGCACAGGGAGACACAGACATACTACAGACAGACACAGAGAGAGTTATAGCCATCATGCACCCAAACAGATAAACACAGGCAGACACATCACACCCAGTCACAGAGAGAGACACAGGCAGAGAGACCAAAGCACACCAGAGAAACACAAGGACATACACTCTGTACCCACACATGCCACACACCACAATGGTAAGGATTGGAACATTTTTCAAAAAATTTAGTTGCCAGCCAAAATTTTTAAGGAGCTGAGAAAAACTCCATTCCAACCTGCCCAATTTATTTATTTATTTTGCCATTTTACTGTTTTTATTCCTTTTTCCTATTTTTTCTTTATTTTTGTATTTTTCTTATTTTACTCATTGTTTTTTTAATTTTCACATGCTTTCATTTGCTTATTTAACTTCTTTACAATTTTGCCTTTATTCTCCTTTCCGCACCATTTCTTCATTCTCACTGGCCTCTTTGCCTATTCCCCTCTACAACCTCACCACTTCTTTTCGCTGGAGGGCAATAGCTTTCATCTCGCTCCCTTAGAAGGGACCCGGAAGCAACAGGAACTCCTCCTGGGTTGAGGCCTGAGGGTAGTAATTCTTTCTGACTTGTGGACCACCAGCTATTCCCATGTCCAGGTCTGATGCAGAGAAAGCAGTTCCTCACCTGGGTCTGCCACAGCAAAAGCAGCTCCTCTCCTCATCCCACTGAACAAAGTGCATGGCTAAACTGTGGCAGGTTTACAGTGATATCACTACGTTCTGGCAGCTCCCTCCCTCCTGAGCTTGCAGTGCCTACATGGCACAGATACTCAACAGTATGCTTACTTTTTTTTTCCCTGACTGAGCAGCCTATGTGCCTTCCCCTTAGGAATATTCAAGCCCCTCCTTGGAGACTGCTTCACCTTTGCCTTATTCCTTTATATTTTATCTGAACCAGGAACCAAATGAGGACACCAGTCAACCTAGCTACTGGCTATGAGAAGGCTACATTAACCTGCATATGACTTTTTTTTTTATTACATCTTCTATAATATTTTTAATATTCTCTACAGTGCCATTCTTCTGCTAATACACAATGTCCTCATGTTGTTGTAACCCTCTCACTTCTCAATTCAGGCCCTCCAGGTAGAGAGATGTGGGGCACGGGGGCATAAACTCAAATAATAGCATTCTCACTTTTACCAAGGTTCTTCAAGATGGAATTCTGGCTACAAATTTTATCTGTCTCCTATGTGCTTGCTACCTCCGAGCATGCAACACTCTGTAACAATAAAAAATTCAGAACAGAAAGGAATTGCAACAGATGAATTTTTATTGAGGCAATCAAAAAGGAGAGGTTAAACTTGTAATCAGACAATGCTGCTGAGCTCAGTTTTTTTTTTGGTCCTTTAGGGAAAGATCAGTTCACTTTATGTGTGTGTGTTGCAAATACAGTTCTACTGTTCCCACCTGGATTGCTGTCTGAGATGCTGAAACTTCAAAGATGGGGAGCTGGGGCAGGTTGAGGAGTCCTACTCCTGGGGGAATTCTGTGCTACTGAGGAACGCAGAATTTCCCCCCTGCGCAGAATTGCCAAATTCTGCGTAGAAAATAGCAGAGGAGACCCCGACATGCAGTGAACGGAGCGCATCCCGCAGCACATGCTCCGTTCGCGGCGAAGATAAAGTCCTGGCGTGCCATTCATGGCAAATAGGGAAGGCCCCGTGTGACGCGGGACGCGCTCTGTTCACGGTGGAGATGAAGGCCCGGTGCACCATTCATGGCACATGGGGGCCTTTCCTTTTCACCGCAAACGGTGCGCTGGGCCTTCATCTTCGCCATGAACCGAGCGCGTCCAGCGGCATGCTGGTGAGAGAGAATGTGTGTCAGAGAGGGGAGTGGAGGGTGAGAGAGAGTAGGAGAGAGAGCATGGGGGGAATGCCGTGAGAGAGAATGTGTGTGTGTGAGAGGGGAGGGTGACAGAGAGCATGGTTGGTACGAGGGGGGGTGGTGGAGAGGGTGAGAGAGAGCAGGAGGGTGTGAGAGAGCATGGGAGGTAAGAGACAGTGGGTGGGGGGGATGCTTGTGTGTGGGTTTCAGAAAGGGAGCCTATATGAGGAGAGGGGGTGTGGAGGAGGGTGAGAGACAGCTTGGTTGGTAAGAGGAGGAGTGGGGGGGATGCTTGAGTGTGGGTTTCAGAGAGGGAGCCTATATGAGGGGAGGGTGACAGAGAGCATGGGAGGTAAGAGAGGGGGCTGGGGGGATGCTTGAGTGTGGGTTTCAGAGAGAGGAAGTCTATATGAGGAGATTGTGAAGGAGTGTGTATGTGTGGGAGAGATTGGGAGCTCGTGTGTATGAAAAAGGGATTGTGTGTATGTGAGGGTGCTAGCCTGTGTGAAGGGATTGTGTATGTGTGAGACAGAGACAGAGCCTGTGTGAAGGGCTGCGTGAGAGAGAGACATAGCGTAGCCGCGCTTATCTTATAAAATCCGGGGTCGGCGCGCGCAAGGCTGCACAAAATCGGCAGTCTGCCTGTGCTGAGCCGCGCAGCCTGCCTCCGTTCCCTCTGAGGCCGCTCCGAAATCGGAGCAGCCTCAGAGGGAACTTTCCTTCCATGTCCCCCCACCTTCCCCTATCTATACCACCCCCCAGCCCTACCTAAATCCCCCCCTACCTTTGTTGGGTAAGTTATGCCTGCTTGAAGCAGGCGTAACTTGCGTGCGCCACCCCGGCGCTCCCGGCCCGCCCCCGAACTGTTGCCACTCCCTGGACCCGCCCCCTGCCCCAGACACGCCCCTTGGGCACGCCCCCTTCCGCCCCTTTTACGAAGCCCCGGGACTTACGCGCGGCCCCAGGGCTTTGCGCGCACCAGTGGCCTATGCAAAATAGGCGTGCCGGCACGCGAGTGCCCTGCGCACGTAAATCCAGGAGGATTTACGGGTGCAGGGGTTTTAAAATCTACCCCAATCTGTGTAAAAATAAATGATTATCCTGATTTGGAGCAAAATTTGAAGCTAGAAGAGTTGTGCTCCTGAACAACTTCCCCAAGACCAATATATAACTTCCCATTGGATCTGTAATTTGCTTTTCCATTTGAAACAATATATTCTTGTTGAATAATGTTCTGCAAATATTTGTGCTACCCATCTTTCCTTCAACTTATGTTAGTCCTGGTGGAATTCTGCGATACTGTAGAGTGCTGAATTTGTGCAGAATTCGCCCCTTACGCAGAATTGCCATTCTCTGCGCAGAATTTGGCAAAGATGGAGGAGGTCTCAGCATGGCGCAAGCAAAGCTCTTCCCGCTCTTGGCGAAGATGAAGACCCTGGCGTCCAGCAAGCGGAGCATGTCCAGTGATCAGCGAAGATGGAGCAGGCCCCAGTGAGAGTGAGCGTATGTAGAGGTGTATAAGTGTGTGTGTGTGAGTGCATGTGTGTAAGATATGTGTGTGGGGGGAGTGAGAAAGAGCATGTGTGAGGGTGCCTGAGTGTGGGTGCCAGAGGGAGGGAGCCTATGTGAGGAGATTGAGAAGGAGTGTGTATATGTGTGAGAAATTAGGAGCTGGTATATTTGAAAAAGGGATTGTGTGTATGTGAGGGTGCTTGTTTGTTTGTGTGAGAGAGGGATCCTTTGTGAAGGGATTGTGTATGTGAGAGAGTGAGTCTGTGTGAAGGGGTGTGTGGGAAAGAGAGAGAGATAGGTAGACATAGGTAACCTGAGTAAGGGTGTATGCGTGAGAGAGAAAGGGAGCCTGTGTGGGTGTGTATCCAAGAGAGAGATGGACCCTGTATGAAGGGATATGTGTGTGTAAGAGAGAGGGTCCCTGTATGAGGGGATGTGTGTATGCAAGAGGGAGAGGGAGCCTGTATGAGTGAGTGTGTGTATGAGAGAGTGAGAGACCCTGTATGAGGGTGTGTGTATGTATATACTCTGGAGAGAGGGAGCCTGTGTGTGAGAGAGAGTGGTACAGAGGGAGCCTGTGTGAGGGGCAGTACTGAGAGCGAGGTCAAACTCTAGATAGAGTGGAAGGGGTTGAGCCTAAAAAGTGGAGAGAGACTGGCAGGTGAAGGAGTTGGGGCCTGAGAAGGCAAAGTGGCCAGGGGAGTTGCAAGAGAGTGGAAGGGACACTCTTACAGTGAATTTCTAGGGATATTCTGCTCAAAATATTTAAAATTGTGCATTTTTAAGTAATAATTTTTTTCTGTATTACATTTTAAATTACTTAAAAACTGTTATGTATTTTATATTATTTTGATAAGAGATGAAAAGCACACTACCACTGAGTTAGTAGCACACCCATCTAGAAATGCTTCTCTCCCCTCCTAAACCTCAACTGCAAACAATTTAACAACCTTATAACCATTACAGGTAAACACTTTATCACCAGACACCCTTTTTAGAGGGCAAGGGATACATTTGGTGCATATGGGTGCCACCCTCCCAAAAAACAAGATATATCAGTTTGCCCCTAAATTATCTGCAATTCCATAAATGTTATAATATTGCAGCTTAACGCAACATGCGTAATTGGTGTCATATTTCGAATTACTTTAAATTCTGTGCATATCTTCAGTCAGCTGTGTTACTATTTTTCTCTTCAAAAAGTAGATCATAACATGAAGAAAATGGCGAGCAAACAAATAAACAAGCTCTCTCATTTCCTGTGCCTATCAGCATGAATGCAGCTAAATGATATCAAAACCTACAAAAAACCATAGTCGCAGTATAGGAGAAAAAAAAAGAAATGTTTAAGGGCCCGGCTTGAGTCACTTTAGTTTGGATAGAAATTTATGTAGCTGTATTGCGTAGCTATACTTATAGCCACTTACTCATCAATCATATCCAACAAAATATGGAAAGATAAAAATAAAGTTCAGACAAGAGAACATACTTGGCTCACAACTGCTGCTATATGTGTTTATCTTCACTGAGCTGCATTCCAGGCACCACTCAGTTAATTCACAGTCCTCCATTTTGAATCTAAGAAACTCTTTTGCAGACTTCACAGATCCGAATTAGTACAACTTATCTTTATGATGAATTCTCAGCTTAGCTGGATATTGTAAGGCAAGGTTTATATTCAGTAATGCAAGCTTGAAGCACACTGGTACAAATTATTTTCATAAAGATGAGACACAGTTAGAGAAATCTTGAAATATCATCATTTTCTAACCATGGTACAGATGTTATTTCTTTTTATGCTAGGCCTGCAGGATAAGTGTTTTATGAGCAAAGTTCAGTAATTTTGTGATAACGACTCACAGTTGAGCATGCACCATCAACTTCACTCCCAACTGATGCGCCCACTCAAACACTATTATCTCTTGCATTTCCGGCAGGCTTAGCTCATGGTGGGAGCCATGTCACAAGTAAATTTACAGTTTTTGTTTGGTTGCATTTTCTGAGATTCCAATATACCATAAGTTGATACGGTGTGACTTGTTTCCTAAGTTGTCTATATTATTATCTGTCTCAGTGGCTGTTTTTTCTAGAGATTTTGTCAAGCAACACACTACATCCTCGGTAGCACTTAAGTACATCTTGACAGAATCCAAACATTTCCCATTTTACAATATTGAATTTTTAACTTCAACAATGTGGTCATAAATTCATTCAAAATTGCTATCCAGTGTTATTATCACACCTTTAGTTAACTCACTAATATCTAGTGCTCATGGAGACATGTTTTCCGTGAAGTTGGCCATTTTGTTTTCCAATTGCTTGCCTTTTTCTTTCTCTTTCCAAAGAGTTTTAATGGACATATCCTCCTTATTCTTTAAAATAAATCTGTCCATATAGTGATGGGATCACTCCTGTGGTCAGTCCAATTCTCATGATAAGGTAGGGAGCAGAAAATATTTGCTATTTGGAGGCAACCAGAGCTCAGAAGCAATGTTTTTAGACATAGACGGTTCCTCTTTCAGATGAGTCTGCTCCTTTTTGATTGTCTATGTTTAAAAAATCCTCCCCATGGGTCATGTGATGCAGTGAATTAATGAAGACATGTTGCTTCTGAGCTCTGAGTGCGGCAGAAGTGATCCCATCACTATATGATCAAATATGTTTTAAAGAGTAAGGAGGATAAAAGACATTGTGCTAATAAGTATCAATGAGGATGACATATTATTGTGAATAATCTACAAGGAGTTAGATTAGTATCTAACAGAGCAATTTAGGAGTCTTAAAGTATTTATGAAACAGATCTGGTTCATCCAAAGGAAAGAGCTGTGGAAACTGCAATTCTTCATTGTTGTGGCTGGACAAACCTCTTGTGAGCTGGCTCCAGAGGCTCTGAAAATTTAGACAGTCCCATCCTTTCACCATGAAGTAGGATAGCCAAGGAAGAACTCCCACCTCAATTTTGTCTTGCTTGACTGGGGTCTCTAGTTGTACCAGGCTTGTTGGATACTGCCGTTGGTCCCCGTGGATGGGGTCACTATGTCGTAATCAATCTGGAGTTGCTTCACTAACTCTTTTGATACAAGCATTTTCACACTCGCAGAGTCCACTAACTTCATCTAGCTTAACCATAATCACAAAAGTAGAGACTCCCTGGCTGAGGACAACCATGAAATTAGCAAAGTGTGAGGTCACGGTATTAGCGTCCATTGGTTCATCTTACCTGTGGGGACAGTCTCTGGCAAAATGTCTTGTTTCTTCACAATTGAAACATGGAGGTCTGGCTGAGGTTTGCGGATGAAGTGCAAAGTCTGGCTAGGTCAGCACTACTGGTTGTCATGGCCTCTGGCTCTGAGGGCTCCTTCATGCTCTACCTGGGTTGAATGGCTTCTCTGGTGACCATGGTGACTCAGGATGATATGGGCTGGTAATAGGCCTCCACCACTTCCAGCACCTTTTCCAGCACAAGGTTTGGGTGTCAGCAGACCCATTGCCGCATAAGCCATTCCAGGCTGTCTAGTTTTTCTAGCAGAGCTGCATTGGCTATCTCCACTCTGGTCTTCCCTTCTGGGCATAGCCACTTGCAAGCAACATCCTTGAGTCTGTAGAATAGATTTCTTGGCTTTTCCCCAGCTTGAAGAACTCCCCGCCAAAACCGCTGTTGGTAGGCTTCCAGGGTGAATCCCGCTCTATCTAAAATGGCGGCCTTGACTTCCTGGTATGTGGCCCTCCCTTCTGGATTGGTGGTTTGGAAGGCATCTTGACTATTCCAAGTGAGTAGATTCTCCAGATAGGTAGCCCACCTGTCCTCTGGCCAATCTACTACTCAAGCAGTGTGTTCAAAGTTTTTCAGAAAACCATCGGAGTCTTCTTCTGGGGTCATCTTAAGTAGTCTCAGTGACAAAGGAGGTGGACTGGTTACAGCGGTTTGCACAGCTTGTGCTATCTGGGTTAGCACAGTATGTTGCTGCATCTCCTGTCCTTGCACTGCCTGCTGCTGATCAATTTGAGTTTGCAGGGCATTCTGTAATTGCTCTTGACCGATAGCAAGGACCTGGATCACTTGCTCCATCTTCCCCGCTTACTGAGCTACCTCCAAACTGGGTAACTCTCCAGGGAAAGGGAAGGTGAAAAATAATTATAAAAAAACAACCTACTGGCCTGTTCAGCCCTGACTCACTGCGTGAACCCTAACTGCATAGGCAGGTTACCCCCTTAGCCTGTTGTAGTTTCAGCTGGGTGATAAGAACTGGGAGGCCCCATGAAAAACGATGAAAAATTTAACTCTGAAGGGTTTTTTTTCTTGCTGATGCAGCTATGGACTCCTGCCTGTGTTTCCCGCTTAGGCAAGAGATCCCATTTCTAACACCATATGTGGTAATATGGCCAATTGTGGCTTAGGAAACAGCCAAAAGAAATAAGGGGGCAGATTCTGGCTGTTCCTTAACTGTAGTTTATTTACAGTGAGAAAACCAAAATCAAATAAATAGTGCAACTCACCTTAACTTCAGGTAACACAGAGTCCTTAAATGTAGCAGGTTTTAGTGCAGGCCTGCTGCCTCTTTAACCCTTCTAGGCCCTGAATTCTTATACTCTGGTGAGCAGCTCCTCCCTTCACTCAGGATTCCTTGTGGTCTGGATCTTAAGGAGGACCAGGAAGGTCAGCTGTGTCAAGTCCTTTAAGGTAGTCTGAGTGCATTTTCTATAGACTCCCTCACATACTCATGGACATGTGGTAGTATGACAATTCCCCCTTATATACATATACTGTATATACTGTCAAGTTCATTCCTAATGTTTTGCAGTCTTTTTCATACTATTATTACATCCTTATGAATAGTTTGTATATGTCCATAAAGGTACTCCATGGGACATTTCAGAATTGTCCACCGTGAACTACATCAAAACACACATGATTTTAGGATTGATATTTTCAACTGATTTATCTGTTCCATATTTCTTGCCTGGCAGCAGCTTTAATTCTTTTACCACAGACTGGAATCAATACACATTTGCTGAATATGAAATACATAAACATACTTGACAACAGTAAAGAAGAAAATGTTTCCTGTAAGTTTTCCTAATTTATTTTCCATATTTGTTGCGGTGCTGACCTGAGTTTGTTTTTCAGCTGGGGCTTTATTTCATAACACTATTTCCTTGTGTACCAGACCTTCTCTCTCTCTCTTTTTTTAATTTTTAATTTTCAAAATTTCAAATTTTTCTTACATAAAACAAATATGTGAAATACAGTACATCATTCTGGCATACATATTTTTCTTATCGGCCATCCGAGATGACCATAACATATAATTCCAACTTAGAAATAAATATTTCCAGATTATGCACTTAAATATAGGAAGTTGTGGGGCAAGTGAAATCAGAACGAAATAAGCATATTATTAAATTTAAACTTCATAGAGATAGGTACGCAACTATTACTTTAATTGATCACACTCCGGGAACATCTTGGGAATGGCCTACAAGAAATCCTGCAGTTGTTTAGGATCGAATAAAACATAATTATTCTCTTGGTACCTAACGCAGCATTTACAGGGAAATTTTAATACATAACGGGCACCCAAATCAGTAACCCTTTGTTTCATGGCTAGAAAATCTTTCCTGCGCTGCTGCATTTCCTTTATTACATCAGGGTAGATCCAGATCTTGGCTCCATAAAATAGAGCCAATCTGTTTCTCAAAAACATTTTTAATACGTAATTACGATCAGAAATAAATGCGAAAGTTATTAACATTACTTTCCTTTCTTTGACCTCTGCTTCCAGCGATAACGCTAATAACTCAGAGATATCCATAGAAGGTCTGTCTTCTCCTCCAACCTCAGAAACAGCTTGTGAAAGGTAATAAGCTCTAGTGCAAACAGGCAGAGCAGTTTCTGGAATTTTCAAAACTTCTTTCAAGTATGTTTTAAAAAGTTCAACTGGGGAAATCATCCTAATAACTGGAA
The DNA here is from genome assembly GCF_901001135.1 of Rhinatrema bivittatum. Taxonomy (NCBI): domain Eukaryota; kingdom Metazoa; phylum Chordata; class Amphibia; order Gymnophiona; family Rhinatrematidae; genus Rhinatrema; species Rhinatrema bivittatum. The sequence continues at coordinate 429,494,545 of NC_042617.1, forward strand.
AGTTTATCACACGCAGGTTCAGCATTCTTAAATTATTCTCTAATCTTTCAATTCTTCTTTTTGCCATAGTTTCTGATTTAGCAAAATTATGCTGTAAAGACTCCATCTTTAATATTCTTTCCTCGTGTTGCTGAATTTTCCCTTTATTTATGCCAATCATGTTTTCATTTTCCTTAGTTTGCAACTTAACTTCAGTAATAGACTGAGCAATGGATTTTAAAGCTGAATCAATGGCTTTAAGAGCATACCAGACTTTCCCCAAAGTTATATCTTCAGGCAGTCCTAAATTTACTTTTACTGTAGAAGATTCCTCTCGGGTTCCACCCAAGTCCCGTTGTGGTTCCAGAATATGAATATTACCTGCGATGGTATCTGCAGTAAAGGTCCTTAGTTCTTCTCCCGGACCCGTCCTCAGCTGTCTAGGGGGCTCCACAACTCGTGTGGCTTCTGTCTCCCCTCGAGTCGACCCAGCACTCTCCCGCGCTGGTTCAACAGGCTCCTGTTGTTCACCGCCTCGTTCAAACTCGAGTGGAGACTCCTCTCCCTGCGTTGGATGCTCTGGTCTCATTGGCTCGCCTGGGCTCAAGGTGACGTTCGGGGTCAGGGGGAAATGTGTTCATTCTCCCAACATTCCTCCAGCGACCTGCCTTTCAGGCGTTGCAGTTGCTCCAACCAGGAATCCCTCGATGCGCGGCTGGTAAGGGTCAGCTACCGGGGAACTAGTTAGGGCTCCCCGGATTTTCCCCTTACGTTTCGTATGAGGCATTTTCTATAAGAATTTAGAAGAAGGAAAAATGCCGCTGCAGGAGCTTGCTTCCTGTGCAACCTATCAGGCGGCCATCTTGCCCCCCCCTCTCTCTCTTTTTTAAAATAAGAAACATGAGTTTCTTACTTTTTGAGCACATATTTCATTGTAGAATGAAAATTTAAGAAACGTATATAGAGCATAGCTTGTTTGAAATTGTAGGATTTTTAGGACTTGAAAATTGTTCACCAAAGTCATACATGCATGTTTTCATCACACAACTTAAACTTTCTGCCAATACAGAAATCCCTTGGTAGTCTGTACTCGACAGTCTCTTGAACAAAATATCAATTGTTGTAAACTGTTTTGACAGAACATATGAAAAAAATTATAAAGAAATATCTTGCAAATAGTTGCTCTAATATGGAGTCTTTGGATAGCAATATGCAAATCGATTTTAAAGATTTAAATGACTTTCCAGCCTCCTCTCTGCTCCCACTCTTGTGAAGCCGAACCATCACCTCTCTTCTCCAATCACTCGGCACCACTCCTGTTTCTAGGGATCTATTGAACAAGTCACGCAGCGGACCAGACACTGTGTCATGTTTTCTGAAACATATATTTTGCAAAACAAAGTTTATAATTTAAAAACATGATGTCCAATTATGTAATTTTATAGATTTGTTCGGGGAAGGATTATAGTGGGGACATAGTAATAGTTGAGTTTAATTATAAAAAACACAGGGGGAGCCTATGAGCCTGACAATTAATTGAGGATGGTGTGCGTGGCTGAAAGACCTAGAGAAGTAGTTCCTAAATCTGTTCTGGACTACCCCCAGCCATTCATGTTTTCAGGATACTGCAATGAATAATCTTGTGTAGGAAAAAGCTAAGGGCTGCCTCGGGGCTCACTGGCCCTGTGTTGACTTTAAGTTTCTTCTGCTATTGATGCTGTCACTGCAGAAAGATCTACAACATTGCAGATCAAGGAGCATCGGAAGGAGGAGAGACAGAATGAGGGAGAGGGGAGGGGGCTGCTGCTTGGCAGCGGTAAAGAGTGGGGCCAAAAAAGGGACTGCTCTATGCAGTACATTGGGGGCAAGACAAAAAAAAGAGAGGGGCCTTCTGCTGCTGCTGAGAAGAATGGTGGAGGAGAGGGGACTCCTGCTGCTGGACAGGGGGTGGATGAGGGTGAAAGGAGGAAGCAAGACAAGTGGTGGGTGGGGGAGAAAAAGGAAGATTCTAGGGCAAGTGGTAGGGAGATACAGGGCAAGGAATGGGGGCAGAAAGAGGGGACTCAGGGCATAGAGCAGGGTGGGAGCTAGAGAGGGATACAGGGGAAGACAAAGGATTGCCAGACATGAGGTGAGGAAGAGAGAGTTGGATGCTAGGCAGGAGGGGAGAGAAAGAGGTGTGTTTTGCTGAAACTGCCACCATTATAGGGACACAACTGTACCTTTGCTGCTCAAGGAGAAAGTGCTGTGTCAGAGCAAACACTGGTAAGTGAAAGGAGGGGCCATGTAATTTTGTATATCTGCCCCAGGTGCAGAAAATGCTGGCCCTGGCTCTGACCTGCTGTAGAAGGTGCGCCACACACAGACCCCTATCATTCTCCCATCTCCCACTTTTCCAAGGGCAAATGCTGGGGGACATAGGAAGCAGGTTGTAGGGTTCCTGGGAGTGTGGCAGCGTTGCCTTCCTTCTAGAAATATCACTGACCCTCTTATCTGCTACACTTCTGGAAACTCTGACCCCAGCTTCCCCCCTTCTGCAACATTTCAAATCAGTGAAAGTGCCAGACTACAAAGAGAACTCCCCCCCCCCCCCCCCCTTGCCCATCTTGATGATTTGACCTGGGCCAAACCTTGGAAGGGGCACTGCAGGAGCACCGTGTCATTCCTCCTCAGGCAGCGGATTCCCTTGAGCTGCCCCTGGCAGCAGCAGCCTAGAAAAAAAATTCAATGCGATGCTTGCAGCCGACAGCTGCATGGTCAAGGCCCTGCCTCTTGCATGGGTTTTCATTGTAACAGGAAGCACATGTGGGAGAAGGAGTCAGAGCCTTAAGCAGGTGACTACAGGCCCCATGCTGAATTTCTTCTAGTTTGCTGTTGCTGTCACTACTGAAACAAGATCAGGACAGAGCTGCTCTAGGTAAGTGGCTAGGTAATGACCCCTCCCCCCAGGAGAGGGGATGGTAAGGGGGTGTCCACCATTCCCCTCCCCCCGGTGCCTATGAGTGCCAGCAATAGAAATCCGGCCCTCTTAGTAAGTAGTACAATTAAAACACAATGGAGAAAATTATTTGCCACTCAACATACAATTAAGCTCTGGAATTTATTGCCATAGAATGTGGTAAATGCAGTTGGTATAGCTGGGTTTAAACAAGGTTAAACAAGTTCCTAGAGGAGAAGTCCATATACTTATTAACCAGATGGACTTGGGAAAAGCCATTACTGATCCCTGGTCATTAGCAACATGAGATCTATTTCCTGTTTGGGATCTTGCCATGTACTTGTGACCTGAACTGGCCAGTTCCAAGCCCCCAGCATGGAGTCCCTCCCCCAATTTTCTTCCCCGCCCCTTGTAACATCTCCTTCAATCCAAATCTGCTTCGCACCACAAGATGAGGCCTCACCTATCCTTCAGAGACAGTCCCCCCTCGTCCTCAGAACTTCAAGTAGAATTCTTAGCATCTCTCCCCCCAATCCTTGCCGGCTTGCAGGCATCAAATGATGCCAGCTGACCTCATACTACTCTGTGCCCCAACTGTTCAGAGCTTTAGAGCAGTGTATGTAGTTGAGCGGGGGCTTGGACCCCAATTTAAAACTCTAGGAATTGAAAGATCTCAATGCTCTGGAATGAGGAAAAGTTTATCACAAAGTTATTAATTTGTAACTACTCAAGTGCTCAGTACAATTGTACGTTAAGAGAATTCAATGCAAAATCAGAACATAATAATAGCAATACTTGGTTAGACTGAGGGTCTCTCAAGTCTAGTTTCCTGTTTCCAGCAATGGCCAGTTCAGGCCACAAAAAATTAACTACTGCTCCTGAGCTGTAATTAACTTCCACAGAGCAGCAGCATTAATGCAGCTTATGCAAACCTTTTTAACATGGATATTAATTCATTGGCCTTTTTCCCAGTAAAGTTTTTCATATGTAGAAATAAAGACAACTGAATGCTGAATGTTGCCAAGTTGAATAACTCAGCAAGCAACACGTAACTGATCAAATAGGGGAATAATTCAAGAAGTTGTTAACTGGATCGGAAAATCTTGAAGTAGTAGTAGAGCAGTGGTTAAAGCTAAAAAGATATTGGGCAAGTAACCTTTTTGTTAGGAAAGAGGCCACTATGTGTTTCTAAAGAAGTAGCTTAAATAATAAGGAAAAAAAAGGTTAGGATTCACAAACTACAAAAGACTGCAGGAAGAAGAAGACAGGTAACAATATCTGGAAAAACTAAGCCAGGCTAGGAAAATAGTCAGGAATGCATGTACTGCCTCCATTGTATACAAATCTCATTCATGTTTATTGTGAGTATCCTAAAAACTTGGCCTGTTTGAGACACTTGTGGACTGAAGTTGGCCACCCCTGGCATATTGCTGTTGGTGGTGGAGTCATATATGGTTTCTACTTACTCTGAACCATGAAGTACAGTGTTTCCTAACCCTCTCCTAGAGGAACACCTATCCAGTTGGGTTTTCAGGAATGACACAATGAGTTGGCATGAGATGGAGTTGTATATCCTGGATCTCCAAAGGGAGAATGATATAGGTTGGCTGCTACAGAAGAACAAGGGATCCTTGAGGGGGGAAGGTAAGCTAAACTTCACATACTTCTCCTATCTATTTTAGGAAACATATGCATGTATATTTTATACTTGAATAAAATGTGACTTGCTCGCTTAAAAACCCTGATTTACATGTGTAAACTAGTATATTTTAGATAGAATATGTATACGTATTTGAAATCACCAGTTTTCCATTTCCTCCACCAGTTCACCCAACTCTTCTCCAGGTCATGATTATCCTTCTAGATCTTCAGCCTGAACTCCCCCCAGTTCACTCAAACTTCCCACCCAACCAATACCTGACAACAGATATCAATTGCATTAGATAATTAGCAGGTGTAATATTGCATGAATACGTTTTCACATGTTCTTATGTAAATATCTTATAAAATAGCAATTTAATCATGTACCTCTTAGCCATGACCCAGAACGTCCTGAGACTGACCTTTTTTTTACACATGTAGATGTGCGCACAAAAGTGAAAATAAGTGCATATATTTATAAAATAGTACTTGAGTACAAGCTACTAGTACATGTATATGTTAATTTTACATGGATAACGCCTTTGAAAATCCACCCAATGTGCACAAGTGCCTTTGCTGCCCTAGCTCCATCCCCTGGAACATCTCTGCTCAGTTTGCATAAAAATATGTACAACATGCAGTAATAGAAGAATGCAATTGAAAAATTATTCAGAAACAGGTCTAAATATTTCTGCAAAAAAAATTCTTTTCTGAAGGAAGTGTGTTTATTATAATTCAAAGAGACAGAAACATTAGAACAGAATCTGATGAATACTTAGTAAAATAATTGATGATGACAGAAAGACAACCTTTGGATTTGCTTACATTTCAAACTTTGGAAATCAGCTCCATTTATATAAAGATTGATTCAATAAATTCCTAAAAGCAAACTGAACAGCAGAAATTGTTAAATTTGATTCTCAAAAGTTGCAAACTGTTCTTTCTTTATCTTTATTAAAATATATTAATCGTCTAATGGGCCAGGTTCTAGGCAATTTACAGCATCATATATATAATGCATTTATGGCATTACATACATATTATATCTGCAATAAACATGCATACACATTGGCACAATTTCAACAAAGATTATTTCCCATAAGCAGAAATTATTTATTTATTTATTTAACACTTTTTTATACCGGCATTCGTAGGACACATCATGTCGGTTTACAAGTAACTGAGAAGGGAAATTACAATGAACAAGGGAGGGGCTAACTGGGTAATATGCAAAATACAAAGGAAGAGAGTCAACAGCAGAATTACAACTTTTTTGCATTCAAGTTAGGGTTAAATATGCAAAAGAACTTATAAACAAATTAAATGAGGCATGTACACTTGAGAAATTAGCATATGAGGGCTTATTTACAGTATGAGGAGGCAAGTGCACATATGTATAGTTAAAAGCTAGTGGGGGGGGGAGAAAGGAGGGAGGGAGCAGGGGGAGAGGGGCGGGTGGGGTAGAGTGAAGAGGGGTACAGTAAGGCACAGGTACTTTGAGGGAGGGGTTGCTAAGGGGTGAGAGGGAGGGGTAATGGGGGGCTAGGAGTGCAAGGGAAGGAAGCAGGAAGGGGTGGTATAAAGGCTGAGCGTGAGCTGAGGTGGTTCGTAGGACAAAATTAGGATTGAGAGGAGTTGGGGTATGCCTGTCTAAAGAGCCATGTTTTGATTCCTTTTTTGAAGTGGCTCAGGGATGGTTCTAGGCGGAGGTTGAGGGGGAGGGAATTCCAAAGTGTGGGGCCCGCAATAGAGAAGGCTCTATCCCTGGTAGTGGTAAATTAACAGCAAATTCTTCATTAACATGGACCATTGGATGTAAATTAAATAAGAATCAGGTCAATTTATGTGTATCCATTGTCCTGAACTAATTGACACCCTTAATCTAGCCATTGCTATTATAAAATGTATCAATCTATAATATAGAACTTAATTTGGATTTTAAATGATTCAGATTATGTGGCATATGCACTCAAACTCGCACTAAAAATATAAACATGCACTCTTAAACATCACTTAATGGGCAATGGATTGCAATTTTTTAGTAATGTGCTAAAAATTATCCTCAATAGTGTGCACTCATAATAAACAGTGTGAAACAAGACAAGATGAGTATGGCTGACATTTACTAAAAGTACTATAGTTCTCTTTGTTTTTCCAGTTAAAGAGGGATTAGGGATAAATTCAACTATATAGTCTTATGCAATTTAAACCAAAGAAAACCCTTACTTTGCTGAAAACATGATATGTGCTTTGCTAAAGAAAACATTATGGAATAATACAACACTGTTCAAACATTTTATTTTATCATAGGCATTACCATAGACACAGAAAAGGAAATATGTAATAGGGCAAAAATGTAGCAAGTATCCGTAGCTATAAAGTGAGATAGAAGAATAGAAACATATCATTCATTTACAGTGAATTTCATTTTTGAATGAACTATTTAAACAAGGGTAGTAAAAAAGAATATTGTTTATTGGTATTTGTTACTGTTTTACCTTCTGTATTTACATTTTCTCTCTCTTCGCTTCAGTTTTGATTAAACTTTTAAGTCATTTGATAAACCTTAGGCTTTTACATAGGTTAAAAACCTATGTACCTGGGTAAAATACCAGTACAGAAAATTGACCCCTCACCCCAAAATGCAGCTAAAAGTAAGCTTCCAGTGTCACAATGAACACTTTTAGCTACATTTAGGAGAGACGTTCCTGGAGAGATCTTTTGGGTAGTTTCAGAAAATAATGCATGTAGCTTACAATTATCAAATTGTAAGCTACATGCAAAATTTTCCAGGAAAATTTTACTTGCACAAAAAGCATGCACAAAAAACCATGGGGTACTTTGCACCATGACAATATTCATACAGAAAGTACAGATGTTGAAATGGCCTGGGAGAGGCAAAGAAAGGAACTCAACAAGAGAGACAGAAATGACATGGACTACATAGGTAGATTACAGTGGTCACAGTAGGCAAATGCCATGAAATTAATCAAGAGTTATAAAATTCTCAGATAAATTAGCCAGTGTTACATGTATTTGCAACAATTTGCTTTTGCCTGCCCAAACATCTGGTTAAAATTAAAATAAGTTTGATTATCTTAAGCAAATTAAATAGATCAGCATATAATAGGATAATAGTACATTGTTTGTGTTGGAGTTTAGTTTTACTTATGTAGACCACTCAGCTTGTGGACAGGCTTCTTTTCTCATTTGTAGATATACAGTAGAAAGTTATTCTCACATAAAAGTAAAGGCTTTTGCTCTTGGAAATAATTTTGAATCAAATTTGTAGTAAATGTAAAGAACACATGTTCATGCTTCTTCCATCCAAAATAATGCATGTGTACAAATCCCTAACTGACTGAACATTAAGAAAGAATTAGCATAAAAATTAATTTACCGAAAGATTATACAAAAATTTAAAAAGCATTCAAAAAAGCTAATGTAAGAACTTGGGCCTGGATTTTCTAAGGTCGCAGACCTTAGAAAAACCAGCAGTAACAGGGGGCGGGGGGAGAAGTGGGGGGGCCGGCCTGTGAAAGCCGGCAGCCATTGCACCACTGTGGTGCGCTGGCTGCCGGTTTTCGCACCGAATAACTACACCATAAAAAGTGTAGTTATTCGGCGCGAAACTGGCGGCGATAAGGGTCCTTACCTTTTGCCGCCAGCAATGTCTCTGCAGAGTCAGCCCTGGTGCCGCCCCGGCTCCCCCTGGACTCCGCCCCCATTTAGTGATTGCACACGGAAAGGAACTTTTCGCATGCGATCGCTTGTGAAAATGACTCTCTTAGTTCTTACATTTAACAATTTTTATTGATTTGAACTACAAGTATATTTATTAGGGATGTGAATCGTTTTAGGACGATTAAAATTATCGTCCGATAATTTTAATATCGTCTTAAACCGTTATGGAACACAATACAATAGAGATTCTAACGATTTATCGTTATAAAACGTTAGAATCGTGAGCCGGCACACTAAAACCCCCTAAAACCCACCCCCGACCCTTTAAATTAAATCCCCCACGCTCCCGAACCCCCCCCAAATGAGTTAAATAACCTGCGGGTCCAGCGGCGGTCCGGAACGGCAGCGGTCCGGAACGGGCTCCTGCTCCTGAATCTTGTTGTCTTCAGCCGGCGCCAATTTCCAAAATGGCGCCGAAAAATGGCGGCGGCCATAGCCGAATACGATTGGACGGCAGGAGGTCCTTCCGGACCCCCACTGGACTTTTGGCAAGTCTCGTGGGGGTCAGGAGGCCCCCCACAAGCTGGCCAAAAGTTCCTGGAGGTCCAGCGGGGGTCAGGGAGCGATTTCCTGCCGCGAATCGTTTTCGTACGGAAAATGGCGCCGGCAGGAGATCGACTGCAGGAGGTTGTTCAGCGAGGCGCCGGAACCCTCGCTGAACAACCTCCTGCAGTCGATCTCCTGCCGGCGCCATTTTCCGTACGAAAACGATTCGCGGCGGGAAATCGCTCCCTGACTCCCGCTGGACCTCCAGGAACTTTTGGCCAGCTTGTGGGGGGCCTCCTGACCCCCACGAGACTTGCCAAAAGTCCAGCGGGGGTCTGGAAGGACCTCCTGCCGTCCAATCGTGTTCGTCTATGGCCGCCACCATTTTTCGGCGCCATTTTGGAAAATGGCGCCGGCTGAAGACAACAAGATTCAGGAGCAGGAGCCCGTTCCGGACCGCTGCCGTTCCGGACCGCCGCTGGACCCGCAGGTTATTTAACTCATTTGGGGGGGTTCGGGAAGGTGGGGGATTTAATTTAAAGGGTCGGGGGTGGGTTTTAGGGGGTTTTAATGTGCCGGTTTTGCGATTTTTAGATTTTTAGATTTTTCACGATTTTTCACGATATTTTACCCCCCCAAACGGCAACAATACGATTCCCTCCCCCTCCCAGCCGAAATCGATTGTTAAGATGATCGAGGACACGATTCACATCCCTAATATTTATAGCTGTGGATAAGCATTCAATATTTCTTAAAACTGAAGCAGCAATACATTATACATTGGCCTCCTATTAAAGCCAAGAAAAATATTGGTTTCCAAAACAATTCTTGACCATCATTCATTATTAGGGATGTGAATCGTTTTTCAACGATTAAAATTATCGTCCGATAATTTTAATATCGTCTTAAATCGTTATAGAACACAATACAATAGAAATTCTAACGATTTATCGTTAAAAATCGTTAAATCGTGTTAGTGCGCACTAACGGGAGTTAGTGCGCACTAACGGAAGTTAGTGTGTACTAACAGAAAATGATACAAATTGACACTTTACAGGTCAGTAAAGGTCAGTTAGGAATGAATATGTATTCCTATTGGCTGGCTGCCCTCTTATCTATTGATGTTACCAAGGTTCCCACTGAGGTGATGGTTGAGGGGATGGGAAATGGAAATGGAACTCAGGAACACTAACAGAAAATGATACAAATTATTGACACTTTCCAGGTCAGTAAAGGTCAGTTAGGAATGAATATGTATTCCTATTGGCTGGCTGCCCTCTTATCTATTGATGTTACCAAGGTTCCAACTGAGGTGATGGTTGGGGGGATGGGAAATGGAAACTGTTGGTATGTGATCAGTCAATATGACTAGAACTTGTGCCCTATTCCTGATACCAGGGGTGTTGTGATCTTCCTGCACACAGTGCCCTAACCCTGACACCAGGGGTGTTGTGATCTTCCTGCACACAGTGACCTAACCCTGATACCAGGGGTGTTGTAATCTTCCTGCATGCAGTGCCCTATCCCGCCTGCATTACTAGTGAGAGGCTGGCTTCACAGACAGGGGGGAGCTGCCTGACCCTCACTCCTGACTTCCCCCCTGTCCCAGCCAGTGAATGGTGTGTGGGTGAGGGGGGGGGGGAGGATGGTGAAGTCTGAGACAGCTCCCTCCCTGCATTACTAGTGAGAGGCTGGCTTCACAGACAGGGGGGAGCTGCCTGACCCTCACTCCTCCGGGGTATTGTGATCTTCCTGCACACAGTGCCCTATCCCTGATACCAGGGGTGATGTGATCTTCCTGCATGCAGTGCCCTATCCCTATTAATACCAGGAGTGTTGTGATCTTCCTGCACACAGTGCCCTATCCCTAATACCAGGGGTGTTGTGATCTTCCTGCACACAGTGCCCTATTCCTGATACCAGGAGTGTTGTGATCTTCCTGCATGCAGTGCCCTATCCCTGATACCGGGATGTGTGCAAGAAGATCACACCACCCCCGGTATCAGGAATAGGGCACTGTGTGCAAGAAGATCACAACACCCCCGGTATCAGGAATAGGGCACTGTGTGCAGGAAGATCACAACACCCCTGGTATTAGGGATAGGGCACTCTGTGCAGGAAGATCACAACACTCCTGGTATATAGGGATAGGGCACTGTGTACATGAATATCACAACACCCCTGGTGCCAGGGTTAGGGCACTGTGTGCAAGAAGATCACAACACTCCTGGTATTAATAGGGATAGGGCACTGTGTGCAGGAAGATCACAACACCCCTGGTGTCAGGGTTAGGGCACTGTGTGCAGGAAGATCACAACACTCCTGGTATTAATAGGGATAGGGCACTGTGTACATGAAGATTACAATACCCCTGGTGCCAGGGTTAGGGCACTGTGTGCAGGAAGATCACAACACCCCTGGTATCAGGGTTAGGGCACTGTGTGCAGGAAGATCACAACACTCCTGGTATTAATAGGGATAGGGCACTGTGTACATGAAGATCACAACACCCCTGGTGCCAGGGTTAGGGCACTGTGTGCAGGAAGATCACAACACCCCTGGTATCAGGGTTAGGGCACAAGTTCTAGTCACATTGACTGATCACATTACTTTTTTTTTCAAGCTACCAACTGTTTCCATTTCCCATCCCCCATATATTGTCAGTGGGAACCTTGGTAACATGAATAAATAAGAGGGCAGCCAATAGGAATACATATTCATTCCTAAACTGACCTTAACTGACCTGAAAAGTGTCAAATTGTATCATTTTCTGTTAGTGCGCACTAACGGGAGTTAGTGCGCACTAACTGGGAGTTAGTGCGCACTAACTCTCGTTAGTGCGCACTAATCGGAAAAAACGATTTTTAACGATTTTTTAACTAAAAAATCGTGCCTAACACGATTTTCTTCTCCTGCCAGACGATTTCTATCGTTAAGACGATATGGCACAAGATTCACATCCCTATTCATTATAGCAGTTTCAGTCTGCTGTAAGTCTAATCTCAAACATATTGGCATTACTGATACAGTTTTATCATGGTTTAAGTCTTTTCTCCTAAATCAACCCCAGCAGATTACTATTGGTGAACACCACTCCAACTGGTACTGTACTAACTCAGGAGTTTCCTAAGGTTCCTCCCTTTCCGCTATTCTCTTCAATATCTATTTACTTCCTCTCTATCACTTCCTATCTGGCCAGGGCCTTTCCTTTCACAACCTCCTGGTCAAATACATTCTCGTTAATTCATTTATATCTTAAAGCAATCAACATATAAGAACATAAGAAATTGCCATGCTGGGTCAGACCAAGGGTCCATCAAGCCAAGCATCCTGTTTCCAACAGAGGCCAAACCAGGCCACATGAACCTGGCAATTACCCAAACACTAAGAAGATCCCATGCTACTGATGCAATTAATAGCAGTGGCTATTCCCTAAGTAAACTTAATAGCTGTTAATGGACTTCTCCTCCAAGAACTTATCCAAACCTTTTTTGAACCCAGCTACACTAACTGCACTAACCACATCCTCTGGCAACAAATTCCAGAGCTTTATTGTGCGTTGAGTGAAAAATAATTTTCTCCGATTAGTCTTAAATGTGCTACTTGCTAACTTCATGGAATTTCCCCTAGTCCTTCTATTATTTGAAAGTGTAAATAACTGATTAACATCTACTCGTTCAAGACCTCTCATGATCTTAAAGACCTCTATCATATCCCCCCTCAGCCATCTCTTCTCCAAGCTGAACAGCCCTAACCTCTTCAGCCTTTCCTCATAAGGGAGCTGTTCCATCCCCAGCGGGCCCATCTCTCTGGAACTCTCTACCACCAGACCTTCGCCTTGAGCCGTGCCATACTACTTTTAAAGCGAAACTCAAGACTTGGCTCTTCCTTCAAGCTTTCCCAGAGAGCTAAGAACAGGAAGAATGACAACCCTCCTGTCTTACAGCAATAATGTAATGTTTATTTGCTTTATTTATGTGTTCTAAGTTGATCTTATTATGTATTCTACTTTATAATAGATTAATTGTTCGATATGTTCCATGTAAACCGCCATCCCGGCGATAGTTATCTCTGTTACCTGTGAACCGGAGTGATATGTATTTTATACAGGAACTTCCGGTATATAAAAACCAAAAATAAATACATAAATAAATCATTTTGGTTTCCCTTCTCTGTACCTTCTCCATCGCAACTATATCTTTTTTGAGATGAGGCGACCAGAATTGTGCACAGTATTCAAGGTGCAGTCTCACCATGGAGCAATATAGAGGCATTATGACATTTTCCGTTTTATTAACCATTCCATTCCTAATAATTCCTAACATTCTGTTTGCTTTTTTGACTGCTGCAACACACTGAGCCGACAATTTTAAAGAATTATCCATTATGATGCCTAGATCTTTTTCCTGGGTGGTAGCTCCTAATATGGAACCTAACATCGTGTAACTACAGCAGGGTTATTTTTCCTTATATGCAACACCTTCCACTTGTCCACATTAAATTTCATCTGCCATTTGGATGCCCAATCTTCCAGTCTTGCAAGGTCCTTCTGTAATATATCACAATCTGCTTGTGATTTAACTACTCTGAATTATTTTGTATCGTCCGCAAATTTGATTATCTCACTCATCGTATTCCTTTGCAGATCATTTATATATATATATATATATATATATATATATATATATATATATATATATATTGAAAAGCACCGGTCCAAGTACAGATCCCTGAGGCACTCCACTGTTTACCCTTTTTCACTGAGAAAATTGACCATTTAATCATACTCTCTGTTTCCTGTCTTTTAACCAGTTTGTAATCCATGAGGGACTTTGTCAAACGCCTTCTGAAAATCCAAATACACTACATCTACTGGTTCACCTTTATCCAAAAGTTTATTAACCCCTTCAAAAAAATGAAGCAGATTTGTTAGGCAAGACTTCCCTTGGGTAAATCCATGTTGACTCTGTTCCATTAAACCATGTCTTTCTTTATGCTCTACAATTTTGATCTTGAGAATAGTTTCTATTATTTTTCCCGGCACTGAAGTCAGGCTCACTGGTCTATAGTTACCCGGATTGCCCCGGAGCCTTTTTTAAATATTGGGGTTACATTGGCCACTCTCCAGTCTTAGGGTACAATGGATGATTTTAAGGATAGGTTACAAATTTTAAATAATAAATCAGAAATTTCATTTTTGAGTTCCGTCAGTACCCTAGGATGCATACCATCCGGTCCAGGTTATCACATAACTGCCTGGAACAAAATGCTTCTAAAACTGAGATGGTTTATTTACCTACTATACCAATACTTATCCCATTGTCAACCTACTGAATTCATATATGAAAATTGTTCTATTCCTATTGTACACTATGGGGTAGATTTTCAAAGGGTTGCGCGCATAACGTACAGGTGCAACCCCCAAAAACCTACCCCTGCCTCCCCCTGTGCACGCTGAGCCTATCTTGCATAGGCTCAGCGGCACACGCAAGCCCTGGGATGCGCAGTTGTCACGGGGCTTTCAAAAAGAGGCGGGAACAGTCCAGGGCGGGGTGGGGCCAGGGTGGGTCATGGCCTGAGCCTCCAGGCACAGCGGCCATTTGCTGCTGTGTCCAGGATTGTGGGCCGGCTGGCGGCTGGTGCACGTAACTTCTTCAACAAAGGTAAGGGGGGGGGAGTTCTAGCTATGGCTGGTGGATAGGTTAAGTAGGGGAAGGGAGGGGAAGGTACAGTGGGGCGGAAGGAAAGTTCCCTCCGAGGCCGCTCTGATTTCGGAGCGGCCTCGGAGGGAACAGAAGCAGGCTGTGTGGCTCAGCGCATGCAAGTTGCATAATTGTGCACCCCCTTGCGTGCGCTGACCCTGGATTTTATAACATGTGTGTGGTTGCGGCTGCGGCTGCAGTAGCGTGGTCCAGAGCAATCAAAGCAGCTGGCAATCGGTAAAGGAGTCATCAGTATAAGCCTTCCGTGGCTGATGGGATTCTTCTTTCTTGGCCTGGAGGAGGCTGCTGCAGCTACCATTTGTGCTCGGGGGGCGGGGGGGGGGGGGGGAGGAAGTGAGTGAGAGAGACAGCCAGCCTGTGAGAGAATGTGTGTATGAATGAGAGCATGTGTGTAATTGAGAGCATGTATTTGATTGAGAGCATGTGTGTAAGTGTGTGTTACGATCCCGGTCACTAGGGTAGTGACCGGGTGCCTACCTTCCTCCGCCGCGCCGCAAACCGCCGGGTTCCTGGCCTCCCGGGCCGCATGGCAGCGGCGTCTCCTCGTGGAGACGCCGCCGGGGACTCCTCCCCCCATCGGGGGAACGCGCGCGCGCGCGTAGACCCGCGTTTTGAGGCGTCTGCATCCGGATGTGCAGACACGCCTCCTTTGACGTCAGACGCCGGCTAGGGTATTTAAACCAGCTTCCAGCCTTCCAAACTTGCCTTGCAACGAGGTCTCTCTGCGGAGTTCTAGTTGCCTGATTCCGGTTCGTCTGCCTGCCTGGTTCCTGATCCTTGCCTGCCTGATTCCGGTTCGTCTGCCTGCCTGGTTCCTGATTCTTGCCTGCCTGATTCCGGGTCGTCTGCCTGCCTGGTTCCTGATCCTTGCCTGCCTGTTTCCGGTTCTTCTGCTTGCCTGGTACCTGATTTTGCCTGCCTGATTCTGATTCGCCTGTCCGCCGCCTGCCTTGACCTCAGCCAGTGACCTCTACTCTGCCTGCTTGCCGCCTGTCTCGACCTCAGCTTGTGACCTCTACTCTGCCTGCTTGCCGCCCGTCTCGATCTCAGCTTGTGACCTCCACTCTGTCTGCTTGCCGCCTGCTCGGACTCCGGACCGAGTCTTCATCCGTGGGTTCTTCTGCCTTCTCCTAAGTCCCAGCGGCTCGGGTCCCTACGGGCTCCTCCTGGGGGGACCTCGGGCTTCCAGGGTGAAGACTCCTAAGTCCTGGCAACCCGGGTCTCCACAGCTCCTCTGGAGGGACCACGGGTTTCCAGGTGAAGCCTTGTCTGTATCATCGAGTTCTGCCTCCCGACTGTCCTTCTCGGCGGTCGGCCCAAGGATCCACTTCCAGATTGGACAATCACAACAGTTTGCAAGGCCATGGATCCGGCTTGATCTCGCTGGTCTCCAGGCCATTCCGGGTCTTGCGCAACGCCTGGTACAGCAGCAACAGGTGCTGGACTCATTAGTAGCCACAGTGGAGCGCATGGCTACTCGCATGGATGCCGAGCCTCAGGCGCAGGTCCCAGTTCCTGTACCGGCTCCGGTTGTCACAGTCCAAACTCCTACGCAGCTGCCTGCTCCTTCTCGTTACGCCGGAGATGCCAAGGCCTGCCGTGGATTTCTTAATCAATGTTATGTACGGTTCGCTTTACTCCCCGGCCAGTTTCCTACCGACTCTGTCAAGGTAGCATACATTTTCTCCTTGCTGGATGGCAAGGCCCTGAACTGGGCATCGCCTATGTGAGAGAAGAATGACGTCACACTTTCAAATCTGGATCTCTTTGTGGCTAGTTTTCGGGCTGCTTTCGACGAGCCTGCTCGCCAGACCTCGGCCACGTCTGAGTTACTGCAGATCCGACAGGGAACCCGCACATTGGCGGAATACGCCTTGGAATTCCGCACACTCGCACTGGAGGTGGGGTGGCGTGATGACGCCCTTCGGGGCATTTTCCTCGAAGGTCTGGCAGGTCGGATTAAGGACGTACTAGCCGCCAGAGATCTTCCTGATGACCTGGACACGCTCATTGAACTCGCTGGGCGCATTGACCAGCGCTTGCAACAAAGGGCCAAGGAGATACGACCACCACGACGGTTCTCGCCTCTGGCACCAGCTTTCTCCAGACCGCTCACGCCGGCTTCCCGGTCCACGGGGGCGTCCGCAGCCTCTTCCACTGAGGAGCCTATGCAGTTGGGGAGAACCTCCTTGACTGAAGAGGAGAGACGTCGCCGCCGGACACAAGGGCTGTGTCTATATTGCGGAGGGAAAGGGCATTACCTTTCTCAATGTAAAGAGCGGCCGGGAAACGCTCACGCCTAGGAGTGACGGAGGAGTGTCTCCTGGGCTGTCTTAATGCTACTCCTCAATGTACTGTACCTGTGACTTTAAGATTTCTTGGAGGTGCTTTTGAGACACGGGCTCTGATTGACTCAGGCGCTGGAGGGAACTTCATCTCTCACGCACTGGTTGAGCATCTTCAATTAACTACACGGCCCCGTGAACCACCGTTACGAGTCACCTCCATCCAAGGAACACCATTGCCTGGGTGTATCTCGGTGGTTACGACCCCAGTTACTCTTCAGACCGGACTACTTCATAAGGAAGAGATCTCCTTCCTCGTTTTAGAAAAGTCAACACACCCCATAGTTCTTGGCCTGCCCTGGTTACAACAACATTCTCCAGTAATCCGCTGGGATGATTTACAGATTGGCCAATGGAGTCCACGGTGTTTCCAATCCTGTATCAAGTCTACAGTGGTTCCACCTATTACCTTGGCACACGCTGGGTCCTTACTTCCAGCTCCATACAGCGATTACTCCGATGTGTTCTCTAAGGAAAGGGCGGAGTTACTGCCACAACATCGTCCCTTCGACTGTGCCATAGAACTTCTTCCTGGCACAACACCTCCCCGAGGTAGAGTGTATCCGTTATCCCAACCGGAGACTAAAGCTATGTCAGACTATATCAAGGAAAACCTCGCTAAGGGATTTATACATCAGTCCAAGTCGTCTGCGGGGGCAGGGTTCTTCTTTGTGGCCAAAAAAGACGGCTCACTACGGCCCTGTATTGATTACCGGGGTTTGAATAGTATTACCAAGAAGAACCGTTACCCGTTACCCTTGATCCCGGAATTGTTGGACAGACTTCAGGGGGCTCAAGTTTTTACTAAGCTGGATTTAAGAGGGGCTTACAACCTGGTGCGTATCCGTCCCGGAGATGAGTGGAAGACCGCCTTCAACACCCGGGACGGCCACTACGAATATTTGGTCATGCCATTCGGCTTATGTAATGCCCCCGCAGTGTTTCAGCATCTTATGAATGAGATTCTTAGGGATCTATTGAACACCTGTGTTATAGTTTACCTGGACGATGTTCTCATCTTCTCGCAAAATATAGCCACACATCGCCGGCAAGTTCGTCAGGTTCTTCAAATTCTTCGGGAGCAACATCTCTACGCAAAACTGGAGAAATGTCTCTTTGAGCAAGACTCTTTGCCCTTCTTAGGATACATTGTTTCAGCTACCGGATTCACCATGGATCCAGAAAAAGTGTCTGCCATCAAAAAATGGCCTCAGCCTACTGGATTAAAAGCGTTGCAACGCTTCCTTGGTTTTGCCAACTTTTACAGGCACTTCATTCCGGGATACTCCCGGTTGGTCGCACCTTTGACAGCTCTAACAAGGAAAGGAGCGGATGTTCGTCATTGGACTGAGGAAGCTTGTAAGGCATTTCAGGATTTGAAGGACGCCTTTCTGCTGGAGACGTGCTTACGCCATCCAGATCCGTCTCGTCCTTTTGTGGTAGAAGTGGACGCTTCTAGCGTGGCGGTAGGAGCAGTACTATCACAGCACTCCAGTACGGGGAGTTTACTGCCATGCTCCTACTTTTCTAAAAAATTCACTCCTGCCGAGAATAACTATGGTATAGGCGATAAGGAGCTGCTCGCCATCAAGTTAGCTTTTGAAGCATGGAGGCAGTGGCTGGAGGGAGCTCAACATCAGGTCACGGTTTACATCGATCATAAAAATCTGGAGTTCCTTTCGCAAGCCCAGCGCCTCAATCCCCGGCAAGCAAGATGGTCTCTGTTCTTTAGCCAGTTTGATTTTGTCCTAAAATACCGACCCGCTTCTAAAAACGTGCGGGCCGATGCCCTGTCCCGAAATACTATCCTCGAGGAAAAAGAAGATTCCCCACAATACATTATTGACCCAGCCAAGATCTCTCTTGCCAGCACCAGTATATCCACGCAAGGGAGAGTGGTAGTGTCTCGACGAGACTGCAGGAAGGTCCTGGAGTGGGCTCATGACTCACTTACTGGAGGTCATGCCGGTCAAGAAAGAACGTTGACTCTCCTAAACCGGTTCTACTGGTGGCCTCGAGTGCGACAAGACGTACGGGAATATGTGGCATCCTGTCCAGTATGTGCCAGACAGAAGCCTCTCACAGGACGGCCTTGGGGTCTTTTACAACCCTTGCCTATTGCCACTGAACCATGGACGCACATTGCCACGGACTTTGTGGTAGATCTACCTCCTTCTGAGGGTAAGACGGTGATTTGGGTAATTGTGGACCGTTTTTCTAAAATGGTGCATTTGGTACCTCTGGATAAACTTCCTACAGCGCCAGAATTAGCAAATCTTTTTATACTACACATCTTTCGAGTCCATGGTCTCCCACAAAGCATTGTTTCTGACCGCGGGCCCCAGTTTACGGCTCGCTACTAGCGAGCTCTTTGTAAAAAGTTTGGAATCCAGTTGAATCTCTCTACGGCTTTCCACCCCCAAAGTAATGGACAAACCAAAAGAATGAATCGGTCCCTCAAGACCTTTCATCGTAGCTTCATTTCTGAGAAAAGAGATAATTGGGTTTCTCTACTGCCTTGGGCTGAATTTGCATACAATAATCATGAACATTCCGTCACTGGCCAATCTCCATTTCAAACAGTCTTCGGCCGGCACCTCAGGCCTCCTGTTCCACTTCCCGTGGAGGTTACTTCACCTGCGGCTCAGTCCGTAGCCGCTCAACTTCATCACCTCTGGACAGCGCTTCAACCTCGACTTTCTTCAGCAGCGCAGAAAGCACAGACAACAGCGAATCGTCATCGACGTCCTGCTCCAGCTTTACTACCCGGGACTAAGGTATGGCTAAGTACCAAAATCTGCATTTTCCTGGTCATTTACGCAAGTTGGCTCCCAAGTTTTGTGGTCCTTTCCCGGTGGCAGAACGGATAGGATTGGTGTCCTACAGACTCCGTCTCCCATCTTCACTACGGATCCACAATGTGTTTCATGTGTCACTCCTGAAACCAGTTGTGCACTCCCGTTTTCATCAACTCACTCCAGATGATCTCTCAGCTTCATCTCCTGAGGATCCAGTTTACCAAGTACATGAGGTACGAGATGTCCGCTTTCACAATCGCCGGTGGGAGTATTTCTTGTCCTGGGAGGGCTGTGGCTCCGAGGAGGACTCTTGGGAGCCTGCTCGAAACATTTTGGACAAATCCCTGTTGACCCAATTCCATCAGGACAATCCCGGGAAGACCGGTCCTCTACGGAGGGGGCGTAAAGGAGGGGGTACTGTTACGATCCCGGTCACTAGGGTAGTGACCGGGCGCCTACCTTCCTCCGCCGCGCCGCAAACTGCCGGGTTCCTGGCCTCCCGGGCCGCATGGCAGCGCCGTCTCCTCGTGGAGACGCCGCCGGGGACTCCTCCCCCCATCGGGGGAACGCGCGCGCGCGCGTAGACCCGCGTTTTGAGGCGTCTGCACCCGGATGTGCAGACACGCCTCCTTTGACGTCAGACGCCGGCTAGGGTATTTAAACCAGCTTCCAGCCTTCCAAACTTGCCTTGCAACGAGGGCTCTCTGCGGAGTTCTAGTTGCCTGATTCCGGTTCGTCTGCCTGCCTGGTTCCTGATCCTTGCCTGCCTGATTCCGGTTCATCTGCCTGCCTGGTTCCTGATCCTTGCCTGCCTGATTCCGGTTCGTCTGCCTGCCTGGTTCCTGATCCTTGCCTGCCTGTTTCCGGTTCTTCTGCTTGCCTGGTACCTGATTTTGCCTGCCTGATTCTGATTTGCCTGTCCGCCGCCTGCCTTGACCTCAGCCAGTGACCTCTACTCTGCCTGCTTGCCGCCTGTCTTGACCTCAGCTTGTGACCTCTACTCTGCCTGCTTGCCGCCCGTCTCGACCTCAGCTTGTGACCTCCACTCTGTCTGCTCGCCGCCTGCTCGGACTCCGGACCGAGTCTTCATCCGTGGGTTCTTCTGCCTTCTCCTAAGTCCCAGCGGCTCGGGTCCCTACGGGCTCCTCCTGGGGGGACCTCGGGCTTCCAGGGCGAAGACTCCTAAGTCCTGGCAACCCGGGTCTCCACAGCTCCTCTGGAGGGACCACGGGTTTCCAGGTGAAGCCTCGTCTGGATCATCGAGTTCTGCCTCCCGACTGACCTTCTCGGCGGTCGGCCCAAGGATCCACTTCCAGATTGGACAATCACAACAGTGTGTGAGAGAGAGCATGTTTGTGATTGAGAGAAACTGGTCAGAGAGGTGATGTGTATATATGTGAGAGACAATAAAAGTGACTGGTCAGGGAGATGACGAGTGTGTGAGAGAGTGAGAGATTGGTCAGGGAGGTGACTGATGTGTGTGTGTGTGTGTAAGAGAGAAAAAGCATGGAAGTGAGAAATCTGGGTATGTAAGAAAGCATGGGAGTAAGAAGCCTGGTGTTGTGTGTGTGTGTGTGTGTGAGAGAGAGAGAGAAAAAGCATGGAAGTGAGAAATCTGGGTATGTGAGAAAGCATGGGAGTAAGAAGCCTGGTGTTGTGGGGGTGTGTGTGAAAGAAAGCATGGGACTGAGAAGCCCATATATGTGAGAGAGAGCATGGGAGTGGGAAGCCTGTATGTGTGTGCATGCATGAGAGAGAGACTGGTTGGTAAGGTGACGGTGTGTGAGAGAGAGAGACTGGGGTGTGTGTATGTGAAAGAAAGTGATTAAGGGAATGAGAAGCCTGTGCATGTGGAGAGAGTGAGCATGGGAATGAGAGAGAGACTGGTGCGTGTGTGTGTAAGAGAGAGAAAGTGATTATGGGAATGAGAAGCCTGAGCATGAGAGAGTGAGCATGGGAGTGAGAAACCTGGGTGTGTGTGAGATACAGTATGGGAGTGAGAAGCCCATACATGTAAGGTAGAACACGGGAGTGGGAAGCCTGTGTGTGTGTATGGTAGGGATGTGAATCGTTTTAGGACGATTAAAATTATCGTCCGATAATTTTAATATCGTCTTAAACCGTTATGGAACACAATACAATAGAGATTCTAACGATTTATCGTTATAAATCGTTAGAATCGTGAGCCGGCACACTAAAACCCCCTAAAACCCACCCCCGACCCTTTAAATTAAATCCCCCACCCTCCCGAACCCCCCCAAATGACTTAAATAACCTGCGGGTCCAGCGGCGGTCTGGAACGGCAGCGGTCCAGAACGGGCTCCTGCTCCTGAATCTTGTTGTCTTCAGCCGGCGCCATTTTCCAAAATTTCGCCGAAAAATGGCGGCGGCCATAGACGAACACGATTGGACGGCAGGAGGTCCTTCCGGACCCCCGCTGGACTTTTGGCAAGTCTCGTGGGGGTCAGGAGGCCCCCCACAAGCTGGCCAAAAGTTCCTGGAGGTCCAGCGGGGGTCAGGGAGCGATTTCCCGCCGCGAATCGTTTTCGTACGGAAAATGGCGCCGGCAGGAGATCGACTGCAGGAAGTCGTTCAGCGAGGGTTCCGGCGCCTCGCTGAACAACCTCCTGCAGTCGATGTCCTGCCGGCGCCATTTTCCGTACGAAAACGATTCGCGGCGGGAAATCGCTCCCTGACCCCCGCTGGACCTCCAGGAACTTTTGGCCAGCTTGTGGGGGGCCTCCTGACCCCCACGAGACTTGCCAAAAGTCCAGCAGGGGTCCGGAAGGACCTCCTGCCTTCCAATCGTGTTCGTCTATGGCCGCCGCCATTTTTCGGCGCCATTTTGGAAAATGGCGCCGGCTGAAGACAACAAGATTCAGGAGCAGGAGCCCGTTCCGGACCGCTGCCGTTCCGGACCGCCGCTGGACCCGCAGGTTATTTAAGTCATTTGGGGGGGGGTTCGGGAGGGTGGGGGATTTAATTTAAAGGGTCGGGGGTGGGTTTTAGGGGATTTTAATGTGCCGATTTTTCGATTTTTCACGATTTTTCACGATTTTTCACGATATTTTACCCCCCCAAACGGCAACAATATGATTCCCTCCCCCTCCCAGCCGAAATCGATCGTTAAGACGATCGAGGACACGATTCACATCCCTAGTGTATGGCATGAGAGAAACTGTTCAGCAAGGTGACTGGTGTGTATGTCAAAGACAGGCTGGGAGATGATTGGTGTGTGAGACAGAAACTGGTCATGGGGGTGTGACTGGTATGGTGTGTGTGTGTGTGAGACAGAGAGACTGGTCATGGGCCCTAAGGAAGAAGACCATGAGTATAGAGCTTAGCCAGTACTACTGCTCCTGGTGTGTGCTACGGCCTGCATGGAAGAGGACAGGAGTAGGAAAGCTGCTGGAGGGGGTAAGTAAAGGTGGCTTTTTAAGTTTTTCTTTCTAGATTGACTGCCATTTTAATTATTTAATATTATGTGCTGTGTCTGCTTTTTTGAAATATTTTATTGGTGTTTGGAGAATTTGTAATAGTTTTTATGAGTTTTTAATTGTTGGATGTTATTCTGTTCATAGCTGTTTTGAAACATTTATTCTGCTTATTAGTATAGTTTTACAATTATTTCTATGTGGGGATCTATAGCTGCTTGCTAGTTCTGTTTTCCTAATAAGAGGTGTATTGGTTTTTAGGGCCTGATTTAATATTTGTAGTGTTGCCTTTTCATAGATAGGGTTGTTACTGGTTGAGTGCATTCCATAATACAGGTGTAACTGTGTGCGGATTAGTTTATGTACATAACTGCAGATCCTGGGAGTATGTTAGGTCGGTTCTGTGTCAGTTACCGAGATGAGATATTTTACTAGCATGTAAGTGTTGTATCAGTCTTATTTGTTGTGTTTTCTCAAGAGGACATGCATTGGTGGTAAACTGCTGTCTTTCATAAGTAGGGCTATTGAGCCTGGTAGTAGAAGGAGTTTGAGTTGCTGTTACTGAGATGACACCGGAACCAGAATATCTTTTTTGTAGGGTGAGTTGTATGGGGAATGTCGTAATTCTGCTTTACATCCATTATTGTGGGTCGGGGGGGGGGGGGGGGGTGTTCCCATGGATGAAAACTTTTACATCTAGCCCATGACGATCATGGATTCAGTGTGTCATGCATGTGAGAACCATCTGTCAGGTGTGTCCCGACAGAAAAAAGGTTGAGAACCACTGTCCTACAGTGGTCAATCCTAGTCACAAATACCTGGCAGATCCATCATCAGTCTTTAAAAAGCCTGACTCTGAGAAACATAGGCTAGAGATAAGGATATACCCTAGATGCAAGCCAAAATGTATGACCAAAGACTGTCTTTTTTGTTTTCCTTCTTTATACTCCACCATCTTGGGTTGAACAGCATACAAATTCCCCACTTAGATCCCCACCAGCAACCACTCCTCCCATGTCCAACCATAAAGCTCTGTAATAATCTAAATAGCCAGCAATACTAGCATGGGCATTACATGAACATCCAGTCTCTTAGCCTGTCAGACAAGAACCAGTTATATGAGTGCTTATGTTTCCATTAGGTCACCCAGTTATTACTTCTAGTTTTTATAGTACTTTCAGCTTGCTAGACAAACTCAGCTGTTAGAGGGCTTCTATCATCACAGCCTGATCTAAATAGTTATGATTACTTGTGAAAATCCTAGGTCTCACTTGTAGTCTGCCAGACAGACTAGGTTATGTGAGTACCTGCATCTCCATTTGGACTTTTAGTTATTATAAAGTATGAAAACACTCACTGTGTCCCTACTAGTAGGATTATACCATTTGTGTAGGCAGAAGTATGCCTTGTGTTGTATAGCTCCCCCATGTGGGTTGCTGCGATGGAAATGTCCTAGCTTTAGAAGAACAAGGGACATAATTTTATTGTATGGAGTTTTTAACTTAACCTTTGAGAACACAGGATGGAGTTTTTGCCTACTCCTAATTTTGTTCCTATTATTTGGAAGGGAGTAACTGAGACCTTAAGAAGTAATTTCTAGGTCAGATGAAAGAAAGGGTAACTCCTTTCCTTTTTGAGAAAGTGATTTTACCTCTTTAGACATTTGTTTTGGTGGAAGTTTTGTCCACACTTTCATCATCATTTGTTGTCTTCAGAAGTCTGGATTGTTTTGTTTCATCCAGCAACTAAATTCCCCAGGGCTAGGGAATTTAATCAGTTATGAAGAAAGGAGTTTTTATAGAGTTCTTAATTAGAGAGATTCAATGGCCCTTCACAGGTCAATAGAAGGAATGGATTTCTATGCATTCTTGACAGAAGGATGGATGTGTAAGAGGAGGAGGATTGTGGCACCTATCTGGTATTAACTATCACTTATCATCAGGATATACTGGAGGAGGTTGGATAAGAAGTAGTCATCTGAATTAAGGAATGACAAGTGGGATTGCATTTATGCCATCTAAATTTAGTGAAACATAGAAATGACGGCAGAAAAGGATCAAATGATCCACCTAGTTTGCCCAGCAAGCTTATGCCAGTATCTGGTGCACTGTTACCCCCATGCTTATCAGTTTACCAGAGCACAAAAGTCAGGGCCCTTGGATGCTGTTTGAATCCAATTTCCCTTAACCATTGCCATGAAAGCAGAGAGCAATGCTGGAGTTGCATCAAAAGTATCAGGCTTAGTAATTAAGGGTAGTAAGCACTGCATCAGCTATTTACCCCCATGTTTATTTGTTCCATAAACCGTAAACGTCGGGGGCCTTGTTGGTTGCTGTTTTAATCCAATTCCCCTTTTCTCACTGCCATTGAAGCAGAGAGCAATGATGGAGTTGCATTAAAGGTATCAAGGATTAATTGTTAAGGGTAGCAACTGCCACACCAGCAAGTTACCCCCCATGCACTCTTTTCTTTATTTCCAACCTCTAGACCTTAGGGATCCACAGTGTTTATACCATGCCCCTTTGACGTCCTTTACTGTTTTCACCTTCATCACCTCTTCCGGAAGGGCATTCAGGCATTCACCACCCGCTCCATGAAGAAATATTTCCTGACATTGGTTCTGAGTTGTCTTCCCTGGAGTTTCATTTCATGGCCCCTAGTTCTAGTGATTTCTTTCCAACAGAAAAGGTTTGATGTCTGTGTATCATTAAAACCTTTCAGATATCTGAAGGTCTGTATCATATCTCCCCTGCACCTCCTTTCTTCCAGGGTATACATATTCAGATCCTTCAGCCTCTCCTCATAAGTCTTCCAATGCTGACCCCTCACCATTTTGGTTATTCTTCTTTGGACTGCCTCTATCCTGACGTTATCCTTTTTGAGATATGAGCACCAGTATTGAACCAGTAGTGAAGAATCCTATTCTACCAATTCTGGGAAGCAGTTCCAAAACTACACCTACAACTGGAAAGAGATGTAGAAGCAGAAGAATAAAATAAAACATCAGTAAATAGTCACAGATTTTTTGGAAAAAAATAATGTAATAAACTATATTGAACAAGACCGTGTAAATTGTAATTTATTAGAGATAGGCATTCGGGAAAAACAAAATAGGAAATGAGATAAAATTTCACAGAACCTCTCGTACCATTTTGAAAACCTATCAATTAAAAAAGTCACTGGTCAGGCCCGAAACTGGGACCTTGCCAAGGGAGTACACTGGAGACCCAAAGCAGAGGTCCTGACCTATGCCCAAGTGCGATGCCGGGGTCTTGGCCTTGGTCCTGGTCCAATGCTGGGGCCTAGGACTGAGAACCGAGCAAAGGTCCAGGCCTGGGAAATTTCCTATTGACCTCCCTCACACTTACCGAATCCAATGCTGCATCCTGGTCTGTTTCCGATGTCAGGGCCTCGGCCTGGACCCAGACACAACACTGGGTCCCATTAACAGGGCCTCACCTAGGCCAAGACCTGGACCTAGGCCCGATGCTGCAGCCTGGCTCAGAAGTCAAGTTCCACTGCTGGGGCCTCAGCCTGAATCCAGGTCCAATGCTGGGTCCCAATGCCTGGGCCTAGGCCAGGGACTGGGTTGAGTAAATAAGGGTAGGGAAAGATCATGATGCCTAGGCTAGGGCCTGGACCCAGGCCTTATGCTGGGGAGGCAGTTTTCCAGCTGGGAAGGATGGGTGGGGAGTCTGAGAGGTTCTGGGAGACCCTGGGGTTTTTTTTTCATTTTTGGTTTTTTTTTTCCAATGTTTGTTTCATTTTTTTTAAACTTTAGTTTAAAAAAAATGAAACATTAAACAAAATGAAATTTATGAGGGAAAAGACCCTCAAAAACAGAAAAATGAAATGAAATTTTCCCCCTCTGCACCTCTATTATTTATCTTCATTTACAGTCAACTATCAGTAAAGTTATGTTGGAACTGCATTTATCATCCAATGTGATTATTTCTGTACATATTAAAGACATTTAAACAACACTCAGGGCCTTGGAGATCAGTCTCTCCTGCCCCCAACTCCCCACTTTCACTTCCTGACAGTGAATCCTGGAATCAGAGGGACTTAAGGACAATATATGAGGTTTGGAACGCTTAAGCCCTGGGAATTAAAGGTGGCCTGTGGGCTCATCATTGAGGATCTCAACCCAGGGGTTACATACAACATGAGACCTGCCAGACAGATATACTTGCTATCTGATTGTACAGTCGCAGTCTACCAGAGAAAATCAGTCATATGGTTTCCTGTATTTCTGCTAGGATATCTAACATTTCATATTAGACCCTCTGCCATTCATTCTGTTAGACCCAACATTCATTGTTGAATCAGGTGAGCATAATACTATAAACACTTGTCAATAGGTCATATGTTTTGCAGTTTTCACTTTTAGCAATTGTGCTTATTCCACATCCTCTTAAATTCTGATACCCACCCCTCGAAGGAATTCGATGCTTCTACCATGAAAACATATTTCCTGATTTTGCACCTTATTCTACCCATGCAGTGCCTCAAAATTCCTTGTTCTAGAAGCCCAGTTTCCTTTGAAACAGGATTGCTTATTGTGCCTAAATACCTTTCGGATATTGGAATGTCTTTCATGTCTCTTCTTCTTTTTTTGCTTCTTTAAGGATTACATGTTTAGAAGTCTAAGTCACATGTCAAAGGGCTCCTGCTACCGACCCCATAGCATTTTGGTAGCCCTTCTCTGGACCAACTCCACTCTGCTGCTATCTTCCTGGAGATTAAGCCTCCAGAACTGGACAGAATAGGAAAATCTTGGGACTGACCAGATAATGCTAGTAGTGAATGTGAGAGGATTACAAGTTCTTGCTGAATAAGACTGAGTCTGGGATTTGGAATTTGACCTTTCCATACATTCTCTTCTGTGAACGGAGTTTTGTATGCTCCACCCCCATCCATAGACTTGTCAACTAGGGACAGCCCTTCTCCAGGGTCTTCTTTAGTGAACACAGATTCAAATATTTGTTTAATATTTCAGCCATTTCCGGTCATAGCTTACCAACTTGTCTTCCTAGGATTGTTGCTCTTCTTAGTCTTTTTGAATATGAACTTCTTCCTTTTTTTGCCAATTAGCATCTGAATAATTGCTTTCAAGACAGTTGCTATTCAGGTGGAGTAGTCTAATAGAGTAGAGGGCTGAATACCAGGGAAGCCAGGGTTCAAATTCCGTTTCTGCTCTTTGTGGTCTTAGGCAAGTCAATTCACCTTCCATTGCCACATGTATAAACCTAAGTGCTCATTCATTAAGCTGCAGTATTTTTGAAGGAAAAATACCACAGGAGTCACCAAGCCACTGTAAATCACCTTGCAGCTTGGTGACTCCTGTGATATTTTTCCTCCCACTAAAATACCAGAAGAAAAAATATCTTGGTGGTAAATGAGACCTAAGAATGTGCGGAGATAGTCCCCAATAAGGTCCCCCAAAATGCTCAAAAACCTGGGGGCCTGTGCAGGCCTCCTGTTTTCTCTCCCATACTTCCACCTGGAGGCAGCCATAGTGTTAAAATAGTGGAAAAAAAGTAAACATATTAGGGTACATTTTCAAAAACAGCGCGCGCGCGAACAAAAGTACACTGAATTTTATAAGATACATGCGTAGCCGCACGTATCTTATAAAATCTGGGGTCGGCGCACGCTGCCTCTTCCCTCCGAGGCCACTCCGAAGTTGGAGTGGCCTCGGAGGGAACTTTCCTTCCGCCTCCCCTCCCCTCACCTTACCCTACCTAACCCACCCCCCCGGCCCTATCTAAACCCCCCTACCTTTGTCGGCAGATTTACGCTTACCCAAGGAAGGTGTAAATCTGCGCTGGTCTGGAGGCCTCGGCCACGCCCCCGGGCCGGCACCACGCCCCCTGACCCACCCCAAACCGCCCCCTGACATGCCCCCTCTCACCCCTTTTACGAAGCCCCAGGACTTATGTGCGTCCCGGGGTTATGCGCGTGCCAGCAGCCTATGCAAAATAGGCGCGCCGGCGTGCGAGTGCCCTGCGCACGTAAATCCAGCCGGATTTACACGCACAGGGTTTTTAAAATCCGGCCCATTGTGACCAGGCCTGGGCTCCATCCCCTCCATTACAAAAATGTGGGTACTGCTCCCCTATCCTAGCCCCCCCAACTATATGATAAAGACAAAGGCCCCAACTGGACCACCAATACCACTTTTATGAGTTGGAGGGCTTCTGGCCTTTGGGACCCCATTTTTGTGATAAAGGACTGGAAGCAGAAGGGGGATCCTGGCCCCAGTGTTTTTACTTTTTTTCACTATTTTTCAATAGTGGCTAAGGGGGGGGGGAAGGGATCTTTGAAGACCCCCTGGTTTGTTAGTACTTTTTGAGGGAGGGGAGGCTGACTCGGGACTGCCAGTCTCTTTAAGACAGGGTCCCAGGTGCATCGGATCAAGCATGAACAGCCCAATGCACCCAGGGGAAGTTAGCTACAACTATTGAGTTGTACCTAATTTCAAATGAAATAATGCAGCTTGCAAAATTTTCGGTAAGCTCCATTATTTGATTTGCATCATTTAGGGTATTTATGAATCATTAGCATGCATTTTAATGCTAATGAGCTCATTTAAATACACACAATGTCGGGCTCAAATAATGAAACATATTTAAAATACCTTGCATTATCTTCACGACAGATAAATTACCATATGAAAAACAGTGTTTTTCATATGATAAATAGCTTAATACTGCTTAGTGAATACGTTACTTAGACTGTAAACCCTTTGGGGTAGATTTTCATAGGTACATGCTGATTTTATGACATGCACACGCATGTTATAAAATCATTAGGCCATGTGCGCATAGAGGTACATTTCTGCTAATTCGTACGATGACGCATTGCGGCCTTCCCCAGTTCCCTCCCAGTCCGCTCAAATTAAGGAGCGGACTGGGAGGGAACATCCCTAACTCACTACCCTAACTTCCCTTCTCCTCTCCGCCCCCTATCCCTATCTTATCTACCCCTGGGTGGTTTTTTTTTTTGGGGGGGGTTACCTTTTGCTCCTCAACAGGAGCAGTAGCAAGTTGTGTGCACCAGTGGAGTGCTGGTACACGCTTCCCTGACACAGTGGCAAATGGCCGTTGTACCGGCGCCGCAAGGTCCGCCCCTCCCCTTTTCTTCGGCCCGGCGCTTCTGTGTGTAACAGGAGTTATGCGCATGGCTGGGCCCCTTCTAAAATGCGTGTGGCATGTGCAAGGCCCAGCCGCGTGCGTAAGCCCCAGATTTTACGCTCACAACGGATAAAAAATTTGCCCTTTTAGGAATAGGGAAATACCTATAGTACCTGAATGTAATGTGCTTTGAAGTGTCACAAGGTGGAATATAAATCAAATCAATAAAAAATTACTATTTGCCTTCCAGAGATCAACATGATTTTTAGGTGAAATAAGCCTTGTCGACAAGTGTGTATATATAGATATTTTTTAATATATATTTTATTTATTTAAATGTTTATACACCTTCATTCCTTGTGAGAATCACTAGTTCATAATGGTTTACAGGTAAAACATTCATAATTATAATGAGTGTTACAAGGTAGACAGATATTCATAATAAATGGAAGTATTACAATCGTAGACATAGAACATGAAAACAGAGCTAGATTATAGGTTATATATAGATTATATAAAGATTATATATCAACTTCCACATTTTGAAAATACAATTATTTGCATTTGATAAATTTACAGAGGTAAGTCTTACTTTCTGCGGGCAACTATTTACTAGTTCCTTTTATTGGTTGTTGCAGAAAAAAATGACTAATATAATCATCTTAAATTTGTTTAGAAGTCACAGTTATTCAGAGCTCTATGGACTTGTCAAGATGATGGGAAAAGTTGACTTTCAGGGTCTTAGTTTTAATAAATCATCTTTATGCAGTTAAAATGACACTTTTTAATGAAAATAAACCAATGAGAAATAGTGAGGAGTGGAGTAGAGGAGCAACCTAGTAGTTATAGCAGAGGGTTACGAACCAGGAAAACCAGGACTCAAATCCCATTGTCACTCTTTGTAACCTTGGACAAGTCACTTTACCATCCATTACCTCAGGAACAAACTTATCACTTTAGAGCTCTAAAGCTCTAAAAATATCACAATGGTGTGATATTTTTCAGTTCTCCGCCCAGATACCTTCCCCTATTAGAAAGACCTTCCTTGTGTGCAATTTGCATGCATGAATAATGCAAATACATGCAAAGAAGGTCACTACTAGTCAAGTTGATACAAATATTTTATCGCGGCTGATGAGAAGGTGGTCAGCAACGATAAAATATCTACATCTATTTGAAATGGGTTAGATGTACCACAGGAGGCCTGAGACTCTAAGACAGGTCCTGAAGCTGCCGCCGCACATTTAAAGTGGCAGAAAAAAAAGAAGTTGCGGCCAAACGAGGAAGTTGAGCGAGGGTCAGCCCTGACTCAACCTGGGGTGCCAGTCAAGGAGGCACTGATACCCCCAAAATGTCTAAAAATTAAAAAAACAACTACTTGACTAAGGCCCAGTCCCCTCTTTCCCAAAGCACACAATAAAATGTGGCCCCGGCACCCAATACCCCCCAACCAAATCACTCCAATGAATCCTCCCCCCCCCTTCCAGCCTCCCCAAAGTCACCCCATGAATCCTCTTATCCCCCCCAAAAGTCACTTAAATCAATTTCCCCATTCCCCTGGCCCCCTAAAGTTCCTACAGGAACCCCCCAAAAATTGCAGGACCCCTCCCAGTCACATGGCTGGAGCAAGGTCAGGTTGGCACCATTTTGGAAAATAGTGCTGACCAGGCCAGGTGTGAGGGTGCACCTGGCCTCGACACGGGATCCTTTTTAAAGTACAGGGAGTTCTGGAGGGGGATCAGGGGTGAGTATGAGGGGTGGTGGGGGGGTCCTTGACTTTTCTTTTGGGTAGTGGGAATTTCCTGTAGGGACTTTGGTGAGTCCGGGGAGTGGGTGATTGATTGGAGTTACTTCAGGGGGGGATTCATGTGGTGACTTCAGGAGGGCCAGGGGGGTGGAGGGATTCATTGGAGTGACTTCAGGGGAGCCGGGGGATTCAGGTCATAATTTGGAGGGGGGGGGATGAGGCCACATTTTATTGTGTGCTTTGGAGAAAGAAGTAGGGGCGCAGGGACCATCACCACGTGGTTTTTGTTTAACTTTTAGACATTTTGGGGGTGTTGGGGCCACCTTGATTGGTGGTCCTGGATTGAGACAGGACAGGGGTCAGCACTGACTCCAGCTCAACCTCCCTCTTTGGCTGGGACTTTTGGGGAGGGGGGTGGGGGGGGGGGAATCAGTTGCCCTTTAAGGTGATGTTGCTCCCATGAGGTTCAGGCTGCCATCACACTAAAGGGCCACTCGCCACGTACTTTTGTGCCATGGAGTTTAGCTGCAACAAAAGAAGAACACATCATACAGCTGTGATACTTTTTCGGAGGAGGAGCTTCACTATCACGGTGACACCCCTCCGTGATAGTGGGATCCCTCCTGTGAGAAAACATTGTGGTTTAATGCATCTGGGGGTTAGATTGTGTGCCCTCTGTGGATAAGGAAATACTTACAGTACCTGAATATAATCTGTTTTGAAGTGCTGAAAATCAGAATATAAAATAAATGAGGTAGATCTACAAATATCTTGTTATATTGCTTTAAATGGCCATAAGTAAAATTATTTAGAATTAATCATCTATATGTAATCACATAAATGCCTCTTTTTTCTAATTCTGTTACAGACAGGACAGAGTTATACCACAGTTTCAAATGGTATAAGAGCTAATGATACTCTTTCTTTAATTAAATTATCACAGAGGCAAAGCTATTAAAATACAAAGAAAGTAAAATATTTAATCACTGAACTTGAGGTAGATATCATGCTGTTCCTTTCTTAAGTCATTATTAAAACAACAGACAAGTATATGCCAATTTATTAAGGAATTAGGATACAGAATATATAACAAAAATTTTCTATTCATGAAAAATCCTTTCAGTTCTTTCAATATATAAAGATTTTATTTATAGTTTCACATTGTATACCCAAAAATAATTTTAAAAAGTCTATATTTACATAAATTCTTATATTCAATTTCCAATTTACTATAAATAGATCAACAGTTATAGACTGCTTGATAGATTTCTGTTCATGCATTTATACAGGGTGGCCCATGGAAAAGTAGCTCGCCTCCAATACCAGTGCCACGCAGTCAGGCTATTTTTCCATGGGCCACCCTGTATATTGCACAGTAGCTTTATAATAAACTATATTTACCCATATATTTTTAATAGCCCTGTATATATCACTATAACATATAAGCAGCCTATAGATTAGATATCATTAAGTTCATTAAGTTCAGTATTCATTTAAGTTAACATAATTGGCAGGGAAAATACCAGTTTCCCCTCGTACCCTTCCTTCCCACCAGTCAAACTGTGAATCCGTTTTTTTTGTCACAGTAATCTTGTCACCAGCCTTGAAATTGAGATCACCTGGCTGTAGGCCTTCAAAAGAGTAAACAGCTGTTGCAATTATAACTTCATTCCTGGAACTCCCTAAAATCCAAAAATAGGAAAATGTGTGATATTTAGATCATTTGTCCTTCCATAAACATTTTCAAACATTTAAGTTCCTTGATGATGTAGAGCGGATGAATGGTAAGAAAAGTGAATAAATTGTGAACTAGCTCTGATCCCACAGGTCACATCTGAGCTTCTCTTACAAGATTTATCCAATTCAACTTAACTTACTCTAATTCACAAAAGTTTCCTGCAAGGTGATATTCCAGTTATTGAGAGGGCCATTTTCTAGGTCAATTACCCTGTAAATACCGATTTGACCTGTCCAAAACTGTCCTTTTTAGAGGTGCAGAAAAGTATGCATGGGTTTCACAAGGCATGCACTTTTATCCTTTTAGCCACACTAAAAAAGGGTATTCCTGGGGGCTTGTTTAGTTCAGGAGAGTAAAAGTACACACACAGAATGGAATTTTCACAATCTTTGTGAATACTTTTACACCCTTTCCTCTGCCTTCACTAAAAGGAGGTACAAAGTGCACGGGGAATTTTGTGCATGCAAATTTTCAAAAGGAAAAAAAATCTGTGTGAAATTTTCTTTGAAAACTACCTGCACAATTTGCACCTATATGGGCTATAGAAAATTGCCATCAAAATATCTTTGTTTACCCTTCTTCACCAGTAGTTATAATAAGTGCGCTTGTAAAGCTTTTCTTGAGAAAGGTTATCACAGTGAATATTTTGTGCACATATGCTTACTAATGTGCTGGATGGGGATCCTGGGAACAAAACTTTCTCCTTTATTCATAAAATAATGTCAGAGAATAACATATTTACCAAAGGCAGCAGAGTTGGTGACAACCCCATGATAAGAAATTGGATGCAATCGCTGAGTATGCTCAGCAGAGTTATAGAGTTTCAGATTAAATCTGAAACCAATCTGGAAAGGATTTATTTCTTATATGAGGACTCAAAGTTCTCTGATTGGATTGAAGAGTTTGAGTAGCTTTGAAATATCAGACTGAATCTTCACTACCCGACCCATTCTTGATATATAATATTCTTATATAGGGTTGAAATTAAGCCACATTGAAAATTAATTTAGATTTTAAACTATTCTATAGTAAGGATTCCAACAATACCCCAACAAAATCATGCCTGCCAGTACTGCAAAAGGCTTTCTGGACTACAAAAATATGTGTTAGTCATTTATTTGAGCACTTTAATGAAATATCATTATGGATATCTTGAAAACCAGACCTGAGTCCAGCACTCAGACAGCAGTTTGCTATTCCTGCCATAAACAATGAGAGCCAAGATTAAATGCCTATATACACAAACAATAACGTATTCAGAAGAAGAAAATGTGCTTATAGTCCAAACACTTCATAAGGCGCATTTTCAGAAAATCCATGGCTCAACCATAGAATCTCCCATAAGATTCTTGCAGCTGAGCATGGGTGGGATGCTCTGCAGGAAGCTGAATTCTTTAAGCAAGCAGTAATGTAGGGGTTCTTTACAGACCTTAATGCTATAAATCAGTGAGTTAAATCTCAGCTTTACATTTTCATGATTTATTTTTTTGATGGCATTATAAAATGAGTGCTACAATATGTTGACTGAAATCACCTTTGTGGGGGGCAATTATCAAACTGTTCATATTGAGACAAAGTCTGCAGGTACTTTAACCCATGGTCTTCCCGGCAATTTTCAAAGAGAAAATACATGCGCACTTTTACTTTGAAGCTTGCTGCAGGTGCAAAGTACCTAAGGACATTTTTACTTGGCCCTCACTTTTACAATCTGGGGTACTAATACACAGACATAAGGGAAAAAGAGCAGGACTGCTTCTAAACCAAGCTCAAAAGCAATGCATGTCAAGCAGCATTGTCTGAATTTTCAAGACGGCTCCTCACCCACTAAAAATGTTGCATTGTTAATATAAGGCTTGGAGATAAAGTGCACGGAGCAGCAGTTACTACCATTAACAGAAGCATGAGGGTAACCTGCACAGAGCAGCAGTTACCTTCCTTAACAGAAACATGGCGGTAACCTGCGAGGAACGGCACTTGATATCAGAGCAAACTAGCTGGGCAGACTAGATGGACCATTTAGTCTTTTTCTGCTGTCAATACTATGTTACTATGGATACTTTTTTATGGAAAAAATAATGCACATAAAATAGAAAATTCAATTTACATATATTGTTTTCCATTCCCGGAACACTTCTTCTACATGTACCCAACAATATGTGCATCATGAACAATGAGCATACTTTTAACTATATTAAGAAAGGGCAAGTTTCCGAGAGCCAATTTATGTGTATAGATCTCACTTTACTCATGTAAAGGATTTAGAAATTGTCCTCCCCATGTAACTTCTAGAAACATAGAAATGAAGTGACGGCAGAAGAAGACCAAATGGCCCATCCAGTCTGCCCAGCAAGCTATGCACTTTTTTTTTTTTCCTCTTACTTGTTACGCTTGGCTCTTAGTATCTTTTAGTTCTATTTCCCTTCCACCCCACCATTAATGTAGAGAGCAGTGTTGGAACTGCATCTAATTGAATATGTAGCTTAGTTAGGGGTAGTAACTGCCTCAATAAGCAAGCTACACCCATGCTTTTGTTTGCTCGACTATGTAATTCAGTCCTTGTTGGTTGTTGTCTATAAGAACATAAGAACATAAGAAAATGCCATACTGGGTCAGACCAAGGGTCCATCAAGCCCAGCATCCTGTTTCCAACAGTGGCCAATCCAGGCCATAAGAACCTGGCAAGTACCCAAAAACTAAGTCTATTCCATGTAACCATTGCTAATGGCAGTGGCTATTCTCTAAGTGAACTTAATAGCAGGTACTGGACTTCTCCTCCAAGAACTTATCCAATCCTTTTTTAAACACAGCTATACTAACTGCACGAACCACATTCTCTGGCAACAAATTCCAGAGTTTAATTGTGCGTTGAGTAAAAAAGAACTTTCTCCGATTAGTTTTAAATGTGCCCCATGCTAACTTCATGGAGTGTCCCCCTAGTCCTTCTACTATCCGAAAGAGTAAATAACCAATTCACATCTACCCGTTCTAGACCTCTCATGATTTTAAACACCTCTATCATATCCCCCCTCAGTCGTCTCTTCTCCAAGCTGAAAAGTCCCAACCTCTTTAGTCTTTCCTCATAGGGGAGTTGTTCCATTCCCCTTATCATTTTGGTAGCCCTTCTCTGTACCTTCTCCATCGCAATTATATCTTTTTTGAGATGCGGCGACCAGAATTGTACACAGTATTCAAGGTGCGGTCTCACCATGGAGTGATACAGAGGCATTATGACATTTTCCGTTTTATTCATCATTCCTTTTCTAATAATTCCCAACATTCTGTTTGCTTTTTTGACTGCCGCAGCACACTGAACCGACGATTTCAATGTGTTATCCACTATGACACCTAGATCTCTTTCTTGGGTTGTAGCACCTAATATGGAACCCAACATCGTGTAATTATAGCATGGGTTATTTTTCCCTATATGCATCACCTTGCACTTATCCACATTAAATTTCATCTGCCATTTGGATGCCCAATTTTCCAGTCTCACAAGGTCTTCCTGCAATTTATCACAATCTGCTTGTGATTTAACTACTCTGCACAATTTTGTGTCATCTGCAAATTTGATTATCTCACTCGTCGTATTTCTTTCCAGATCATTTATAAATATATTGAACAGTAAGGGTCCCAACACAGAACCCTGAGGTACTCCACTGTCCACTCCCTTCCACTGAGAAAATTGCCCATTTAATCCTACTCTCTGTTTCCTGTCTTTTAGCCAGTTTGCAATCCACGAAAGGACATCGCCACCTATCCCATGACTTTTTACTTTTCCTAGAAGCCTCTCATGAGGAACTTTGTCAAACGCCTTCTGAAAATCCAAGTATACTATATCTACCGGTTCACCTTTATCCACATGTTTATTAACTCCTTCAAAAAAGTGAAGCAGATTTGTGAGGCAAGACTTGCCCTGGGTAAAGCCATGCTGACTTTGTTCCATTAAACCATGTCTTTCTATATGTTCTGTGATTTTGATGTTTATAACACTTTCCACTATTTTTCCTGGCACTGAAGTCAGGCTAACCGGTCTGTAGTTTCCCGGATCGCCCCTGGAGCCCTTTTTAAATATTGGGGTTACATTTGCTATCCTCCAGTCTTCAGGTACAATGGATGATTTTAATGATAAGTTACAAATTTTTACTAATAGGTCTGAAATTTCATTTTTTAGTTCCTTCAGAACTCTGGGGTGTATACCATCCGGTCCAGGTGATTTACTACTCTTCAGTTTGTCAATCAGGCCTACCACATCTTCTAGGTTCACCGTGATTTGATTCAGTCCATCTGAATCATTACCCATGAAAACCTTCTCCATTACGGGTACCTCCCCAACATCCTCTTCAGTAAACACCGAAGCAAAGAAATCATTTAATCTTTCCGCGATGGCCTTATCTTCTCTAAGTGCCCCTTTAACCCCTCGATCATCTAACGGTCCAACTGACTCCCTCACAGGCTTTCTGCTTTGGATATATTTAAAAAAGTTTTTACTGTGAGTTTTTGCCTCTACAGCCAACTTCTTTTCAAATTCTCTCTTAGCCTGTCTTATCAATGTCTTACATTTAACTTGCCAATGTTTATGCTTTATCCTATTTTCTTCTGTTGGATCCTTCTTCCAATTTTTGAATGAAGATCTTTTGGCTAAAATAGCTTCTTTCACCTCCCCTTTTAACCATGCCGGTAATCGTTTTGCCTTCTTTCCACCTTTCTTAATGTGTGGAATACATCTGGACTGTGCTTCTAGAATGGTATTTTTTAACAATGACCACGCCTCTTGGACATTTTTTACTTTTGTAGCTGCTCCTTTCAGTTTTTTTCTAACAATTTTTCTCATTTTATCAAAGTTTCCCTTTTGAAAGTTTAGCACGAGAGCCTTGGATTTGCACACTGTTCCTTTTCCAGTCATTAAATCAAATTTGATCATATTATGATCACTATTGCCAAGTGGCCCCACCACCGTTACCTCTCTCACCAAGTCCTGTGCTCCACTGAGAATTAGATCTAAAATTGCTCCCTCTCTCGTCGGTTCCTGAACCAATTGCTCCATAAAGCTATCATTTATTCCATCCAGGAACGTTATCTCTCTAGCGTGACCCGATGATACATTTACCCAGTCTATATTGGGGTAATTGAAGTCTCCCATTATTACTGCACTACCAATTTGGTTAGCTTCCCTAATTTCTCTTAGCATTTCACTGTCCATCTCACCATCTTGACCAGGTGGACGGTAGTATACCCCTATCACTGTAGTCTTCCCTGATACACAAGGGATTTCTACCCATAAAGATTCAATTTTGTATTTAGTCTCATGCAGGATGTTTATCCTGTTGGACTCTATGCCATCCCGGACATAAAGCGCCACACCTCCTCCCGACTGCTCCTCTCTGTCATTGCGATATAATTTGTACCCCGGTATAGCACTGTCCCATTGGTTATCCTCTTTCCACCATGTCTCTGAGATGCCAATTAAGTCTATGTCATCATTTACTGCTATACATTCTAGTTCTCCCATCTTACTTCTTAGACTTCTGGCATTAGCATACAAACATTTCAAAGTTTGTTTTTTGATTGTATTTTTATTCTGCTTTTTAATTGATAGGGATAAGTTACAATTTTTTAGCTCAGGTGAGTTTTTAGTTACAGGCACTTGGACTACTTTTCTAATTATTGGAACCTCACTGTCGGGATGCCCTAATTCTAATGCATCATTAGTATCCTTTAAAGATACATCTCTCCGAACCATGCGCTGCTGAGCGACTGTCGGCTTTCCCCTTTGTTCTAGTTTAAAAGCTGCTCTATCTCCTTTTTAAAGGTTTGCGCCAGCAGTCTGGTTCCACCCTGGTTAAGGTGGAGCCCATCCCTTCGGAAGAGACTCCCCCTTCCCCAAAAGGTTCCCCAGTTCCTAACAAAACTGAATCCCTCTTCCTTGCACCATTGTCTCATCCACGCATTGAGACTCCGGAGCTCTGCCTGCCTCTGGTGACCTGCGCGTGGAACAGGGAGCATTTCAGAGAATGCTACCCTGGAGGTTCTGGATTTAATCTTTCTACCTAAGAGCCTAAATTTGGCTTCCAGAACCTCCCTCCCACATTTTCCTATGTCGTTGGTGCCCACGTGTACCACGACAGCCGGCTCCTCCCCAGCACTGTCTAAAATCCTATCTAGGTGACGCGTGAGGTCCGCCACCTTCGCACCAGGTAGGCATGTTACCAGGCGATCCTCACGCCCACCCGCCACCCAGCTATCTACATTCCTAATAATCGAATCACCAACTATGACGGCCGACCTAACCCTTCCCTCCTGGGCAGTAGGCCTTGGGGAGATATCCTCAGTGCGAAAGGACAATGCATCACCTAGAGAGCAGGTCCTTGCTACAGGATCCTTTCCTGCTACATCTGGTATATATATATATATATAGATCCTCTTTTCTACATGGCCCTGCCATTGAAGCAGAGAGCTATGCTGACTATGCGTTGAAAGTGAAGTATCAGACTTTCTCCCCTGCCGTTGAAGCAGAGAGCTATGCTGGATATGCATTGAAAGTGAAGTATCAGGCTTATTTGGTTTGGGGGCAGTAACCGCCGTAACAAGCAAGCTACACACCGCTTTTTTGTGAATGCAAATCCTTTTTTTTTTTTCCACATTTCCTCTTACCGTTGAAGCTTAGAGCAATGTTGGAGTCGCATTAACCATATGTATGTATATTGAATAAGGGTATTATCTCCAGGTGGTAGCCTTCATTCCCGCGAGCCACCCCCTCTTCATTCATGTCCTCTAGACTTGATGGATCCACAGTGTTTATCCCACGCCCCTTTGAAGTCCTTCACAGTTCTGGTCTTCACCACTTCCTCCGGAAGGGCATTCCAGGCATCCACCACCCTCTCCGTGAAAAAATACTTCCTGACATTGGTTCTGAGTTTTCCTCCCTGGAGCTTCAGCTCGTGACCTCTGGTTCTGCTGATTTTTTTCCGACGGAAAAGGTTTGTCGTTGTCTTTGGATCGTTAAAATCTTTCAAGTAACCTTTCTAAACTATGTAAACTATTCTTTCTAAACTACCTTTCTAAACTATATAAAGCAAAATGAACTGATGGATCACCCACATACTTTCCACAAAGGGATATAATAAATCTTATATTCTTTTAAAGAATATTAAATAACTGTCAAGAACAAAAAAACTATAACCAAATTAAAGGATTGTGCAAAAGTTCCACAAGCATCATTTGTACATCATATAGGGGGCAATTTCATTACTATGAGGACTCTTGCAAAGTCTGCAAATACTTTGCCCCAGGAATTTAGCATTAAATCTTGAAGGAAATTATGCACGCACTTTCCTTTTGATAATTGCTGGGAGAAAAAGTATTCATACATATTTGCACCTGCTTTGTCTACTGATACTTTTTCCCTGAAAAAAACAATGAGGTTCATATTCAGAAGCATTTAGCCGGATAACCCATATCCCATATTTATCCGCATAACCCATATCCCACCCAATTAGCGCTTCTCACCTTAATTAATCCCCCTCCCCCCCTTCCCCGCTCACCCTTCCCCCAGCACCCCCCTCCCCTCAGAACCCCTCAGACATATGTTATGTTACGAGGTCTATAGGTTGTTGCACATGTTACGAAGTTTTAGTTATTGCATAGATTATGAAGTTCTTAATGTTCTCACTACCCTGTTATAATACAATGTCACTTATGATGCTCCACAAACCATTTGCTACTCATGTTACAAAGTTTCATGTAATATAAGAAGTCTATGTTTAATAGACTCCTCCATTTGTTACTCATGTTATAAAGTTTCAATGTGAAATAAGAGGTCTATGTTTAATAGACTCCTCTGTTAATCTGTAAACCGGTGTGATATGTCTAATTGAACTTCGGTATAGAAAAATAAATAAATAAATAAATAAATAACTCTATGTTATCTAGCTAGAAATTACCAGTTAAGTTAGAGCATTCCAGGGCTATAACTATGAGGAGTTGAAGTAGCTAGATGTTATTCAGCTAACTCCAATATTCAGACTTAGCTGGATAACTTAGGGCCTGTAGACCTGCCCTAACATTAGCCGGCTAAACTTAATCAGCTAATTTTAAGATAGCAAGATTTTTTTATTTATTATTTAACACTTTTCTATACCGACCTTCATGGTTAAAAAGACCATATCAGATCGGTTTACATCGAATTGGGGAACTGTAACAAAAACAATAGTTTAAACAGGAAGAACAAAGTTACATTTAACAAGGATAGTAAACTTGGAAGCATAGACTGCTGGAAAAAAAAAAGGCCTAGGAACGCAGTAAACAACGAGTATAAACAATTGGTAAGTCAGGGGAGGATCTTATTAGAAACTTGAAGGTAGTACGGAGATCCATAGAACCTCGTCTAATGTGTATCAGGGGGATCTGCGAAGGCTTGGCGGAAAAGCCAGGTCTTAAGTTTTTTCCTAAATGTTAGGAGGCAGGGTTCATATATATAAGTAAGATATATTCAGCAGCATAATTATGGCACTGAATATAAGGGCTAAGTTAGCCAGATACTGAATTTCCATCACATGGTCAAAACCTGGCTTTTGCACCAAGCCTACTTCTCCCTAAACCTAGTGCACTGAATATTTATCCACCACCCCATGACTGTTTAATTGACTCCACACTATCATTTGCTGTTCTGTATTATATGTACTGGTCATGTATAAACAGTATTACACCATAA
Source organism: Rhinatrema bivittatum (assembly GCF_901001135.1). Classification (NCBI taxonomy): domain Eukaryota; kingdom Metazoa; phylum Chordata; class Amphibia; order Gymnophiona; family Rhinatrematidae; genus Rhinatrema; species Rhinatrema bivittatum. Next base: position 429,536,964 of record NC_042617.1, read on the forward strand.
GGTACCACGTGTTGTTCTGATACGTAGTCATAACTGTTTTTATGTACTGTAACGTACTATATCAAATATAATCTTTCATCATGATTATGTAAACCACCCAATAATCCTGTACCTTGCTCTGAGTTTCCTTGGTAGTACAGCAAATAATAAACCTTTTAATAAATAAATAAAATGTTTTCATTTTGAAAACTATGCATGAAGAGGTCCATATTCAGTTGCTCTGTGGCTCGGCTAGTTATTATTTGCTGTACTACCATAGAAATTCAGAGGAAGGTACAGGATTGTTGGGTGGTTTACATAATTATGAGGGTGTTGTCATTGAGCATCAGTTTGAGGTTGTTGATTGAGGGGATTAGTACCTCTATTTTGTTGGGGTTTAGTTTAAATTTGTTGGAAAAGGCCCATTTCCAGATTTTTGTGAGGCAGAGGTTTGCTCTGTGCACTTTGATGTCTCTATCGAAACACGATGAGAAGACTTGAATGTTATCAGTGCAGGTAAAAGTATGTTCGCTTCTAACCCCCATTCTGGGTGGGCAGTTTTCTGACAACTTATTTACCTAGGTAAATGGTTTTTGAAAATTGTCTTCTCTGAATGAATGAGTTTGCATTTCACCACATTTGCTTTAGATACAACCTGCACTATTTAGAACTATTGAAGATTACTAACTGGAGGCATGTGAGTAAGTTTTTTGGCATAACCTTTGAGTACACAGGAACTTACCTAGTATACAATAATTTTAAAAGAGGAATTTATATCTTTTTTTGCCTACTTCTTAAATTTGGTCACAATTATTTATTTGAAAATCAAAAGCTGTTTTATTATATATAATCCTGTTATGTTTAAAGCTAAGATATACAGAATTATAGTCATCACTACAGGAATAAAATAAAAGCTTTACTAAGTTTGAAAACACATTTTCAACTTACACAAGGTGGTGCTATAGTTCTGCATGAATAGCATACGATGGAGAGCTTTTGTGGACTTCAAACTAGAGGTTTACCGAGGAAAAGGTATCCCTAAACTGGGATATAATTGAAAAAGTAATTTAAAATGCTGTGACATGAAATAGTACCACCAAGCTGGCCTGATGAAGGGAGCTTGACACTCAAAAGCTACTGTAGTTACAGATGTATAAGTCAATGCAATAAAAATATATTGCTTACAAATTATTTGCTAACTCTTATTTCTACATAATTAAATGGATTAACATTGCAATCACAATTCTTCATCCCCCAGAAATTAAGCATCCGTTTATATAGCTGCATACTGGCTGTATCTAGAAGTGGCATTCTACACTGATCTGTCTGATTTAAAGGTTATCTAGTAAGAAAGGATTCAAAATATAACCACGCTGACAAGATCTGTTTTTTATGATTATTACTGTATGTAGTATTTCCATAATTGGATGCACTGTTTATATTGTTTTAGGTGATTTAGTATTAACAACAGTAAGGAGAAATTACTACTTACCTGATAATTTCCTTTCCTCTAATGAGGACAGACCAGTCCCCACCAGTGGGTTATGCACTTCTGCCTGCAGAAGGAGATGGAGTAAGAAGCTGATGTCATGGATATATAGTTCTGCCCCGACATCAGCCTGCCAGTATCCTCTGGAAATGGCAAACTGTGGACAAACTAATTAAACTGGAAAATGATTATTAAAAATTTACCACTGCTTCCAATCAATAAGGAACATTGAGCTTAGCCGAAAGAATAAACTTATTTACTAAACTGGGGGGCTGGTTAAGCCACTTACCAGTTTTCAAACAAATAGCAGGAACAACATTCTGCAATGTCCACACCGAAAGACAAACCAAAGGTAAAAATGCAGCAGCCGAGGGTGGGTCGGGGACTGGCTTGCGCTCATTTGAGGAAAGAAAATTATCAGGTAAATATTAATTTCTCCTTCCTCTGCATTCAGGCATGCCAATCCCCACCAGTGGGATGTACCAAAGCTACTTCTGAACAGGGAGGGAGGCTGCCCACAGTCCAGGCATCACCGCCTGTGCAAACGTGGCATCCTCCCGAGCCCAAGCATCCAAACGGTAATGCTTGGAAAAATTATGAAATGATGACCACATCACCTCTCGGCAAATTTTGCAGGAGACAATAATTGAAGTTCCACCCACGTACCACCTGAGCACTTGTGGAATGCGGTCTAATCTGCTTCGGCAAAGGAATCTCTGCAGCCAGATAGGCAGCCATGATGACCTCATGAACCCATTGGGCTATAGTCACCCACATTGCTGGAGTACCCTGTTTGCCTCCATCATGGAGCACAAACAGGAGATCAGACTTCCGGACAGATTTAGTAACCTCCAAGTACCACAGCAAATGTTGCTTGATGTCCATGTAACAAAAGTCGATACTCACTTTTACCTCTGTCCCTGTCCAAGATAAGCATGGAAATAGACTGATTCAAATGAAACAATGAAACCACTTTTGCCAAGAATGAGGGCACAGTCCAAAGCTGTATCGCTTCTGGAGTCATACGCAGAAAAGGCTTATGGCAAGGAAGGGTCTGCAGTTTGGAAACCTGATGTGCAGAACAGATTGCCACCAGAAAAACTGTCTTGAAGGTAAGCAGCCACAAGGAAAGACCACATAGTGGCTGAAAGTTTGGACCTGCCAAGAATTCCATAACCAGATTAAGGTCCCACAGAAGCCACATCAGGATGGGTAGACAAAGGCCCACCATTGACTTGCCCCCTATAACAAGCGAGAGCTGCCTCTTGAACCTTCAAGGTGTTAAGGACCAGACCTTTACACAATCGATCCTGTAAGAATTCCAAAATTAAGGGAATATTCACTTTGAGAGGCTGAGCATCTCGCCCAGTACACCAAGCCTCGAAAATTTTCCAAACTCTAATATAGTCCAGAGGAAGAAATTTCTATTGCGCCAGAGGTGGACCCTTGGGCTGAGATGGGGCTGAAGCAACCTGTAGGAGGGATCATGCGGGTCCCCACCGTCGGCAGGCAGAGTGGGCTGAAGGACGGAGGCCGGCTGGCGCTTCACCAATACCAGCCCTCGTTCCCTGCGGGTTGAGCCTTTGGGTACCGGGGCCAGCTGGACTTAAGTGGGCCTCCATATGCTGTCGTCGATGGAAGAACAGAGAGGTCAGCCCAGAGGCAGCAACAGTAGAATGGAGAAGTCTATACTGGACGAGGCGGAGTCCCGGAGACCCGGGTACTGGACGGCGGCATCTCTCCACGGGCCACACGGAGAGGTCAGACGTGGAGCACAGCAATCTGTAGCTGAAGTTGAGGCACCGGGGGCGGCTAGAGGACGGAGCCGGTGGCCCACCGCCACCAGGGATGAGGAACCAAGTACTGGATTACCCAGAGAGAGGTGAGAGGGCCGGGCCACGGGTCTGCTGCGGCCGGCACAGGTAACAATTTCCTGGCCAGAAGCAAAGTGGAAATTACGGCAAACGAATAACCACGTTTCAACAACCTAGCCCTCTTAATGGCCAAACCATAAGACAAAATAGATCCGAATTGTCATGTAGCATGGGTCCCTGCCACAACAGATCCATCCGAGGTGGTAGCTTGAGGGGACTACTCACCAGCAGTCATTGCAGATTGGCATACCATGGCCTCTGGGGTCAGTCCATAGCCACCAAAAATACGATGTCGGCTTGACTTTCAACCTTCCAAACAATCCTGCCTATCAGAGGCCAGGGCAGGAAGGCCTTGGCCACACCTGAATGAGAGACTTGATGTCCAGCGCTTTTGGATCCTGTCTGTGACTGAAAAACCATGGAACTTTCGCTTTGTCAGAGGTCACCAGCAAGTATAGGTATGGGTGACCCCAGTGCTCCACAATGCGCTGAAAGGCCTCGGCCGCTAGCTCCCACTATCCTGAGTCTAAGTTCCTCCTGCTGAGAAAGCTGGCTCTGATATTGACCTTTCCAGAAATATGAGAGGCGGATATGCCTTATCAGATGTTGCTCTACCCACACCATGAGTGCATCTATCTCCTCAGACACCTGTTGACTCTTGGTTCTGCCCTGATGATTGATGTAGGCCACTATCATCACATTGCCTAACATTATCTGGACCATCCAAGACTCTAGAAGTTCTGCAAACTGCAAGCATGCTAGATGAACCACCCAAGCTTCCAATTGGTTGATGTTCTACTGCTGTTCCTTGGCATTCCAGTGACCTTGCACTATCAACTCCTGAGAGTGAGCCCCCCAACCCAGAAGGTTCGCATCTGTTGTGAACACTAACCAATTTGGCATCTCCAAGGAAACTCCCGTCCTGAGATGATCCACCTGCAACAACCACTGCCACTGGGCGCTCACCTTCAATGACAGGAGAAGTCTCACTGCATAGTCTTGTGACTGCAGGCTCCAGCAGGAAAGCAACATGCGCTAAAGTGGTCACATATGAGCTCTTGATCAGGGAATTACTTCCAATGTGGCCACCATCAAACCCAGGACCTGTAAATAAGACCACACTGTCTGGAAAGCAGCAGTAATAAAGCTCTAGAGATGTGTATCGTGTGATCGATCGTCTTAACGATCGATTTCGGCTGGGGGGGGAGGGAATCGGATCGTCACGGTTTTGTTTTTTAAAATATCGTGTAAATCGTAAATCGGGGGAGGGCGGGAAAACCGGCACACTAAAACATCCCTAAAACCCACCCCGACCCTTTAAAATAAATCCCCCACCCTCCCGAACCCCCCAAAATGTCTTAAATTACCTGGGGTCCAGTGGGGAGAGGGGGGGTCCCGTTGTGATCTTCCACTCTCGGGCCACGAGTGCGTTGATAGAAAATGGCGCCGGCGCTACCTTTGCCCTGTCATATGACAGGGCAAAGGTAGCGCCGGCGCCATTTTGGTTCCTGTCCCCGACGTCACGAGCGTAGAAGATCGCTCCCGGACCCCTGCTGGACCCGAGGGACTTTTGGCCAGCTTGGGGGGTCTCCTGACCCCCACAAGACTTGCCAAAAGTCCAGCGGGGGTCCGGGAACGACCTCCTGCACTCGAATCGTGTTGCCGTAATGAAAAATGGCACCGGCCGTACGGCAACACGATTCGAGTGCAGGAGGTCGTTCCCGGACCCCTGCTGGACCCCCAGGGACTTTTGGCCAGCTTGGGGGGGCCTCCTGACCCCCACAAGACTTGCCAAAGTCCAGCGGGGGTCCGGGAACGACCTCCTGCACTCAAAATCGTGTTGCCGTACGGCCGGCGCCATTTTGCAATATGGCCGGCGCCATTTCTATCAACCCACCCGTGGCCCGAGAGTGGAAGATCACAACAGGACCCCCCCCACTGGACCCCAGGTAATTTAAGACATTTGGGGGGGGGGGTGGTTCGGGAGGGTGGGGGATTTATTTTAAAGGGTCGGGGTGGGTTTTAGGGATGTTTTAGTGTGCTGGTTTTCCCGCCCTCCCCCTTCCCCCGATTTACGATTTTTGACGATAAATCGGGGGAATTCCTATTAAATATCGCCTCTAATGATTTTTGACAATTTAAAATATATCGGACGATATTTTAAATCGTTAAAAAATGATTCACATCTCTATAAGCTCTACTGAGCTAGACAGATGGGTCTGTTTCACGCAGTTGGATGATATCACCCATGTGTATAGGCTAATTCAACACTATTTGTCAATAGAGAATATTATATTTATATTGAACTATTTTTAGATATAACTTGCTTTGAGGAATACAGGGAGAAAAGTGAGAATCAATTCTAATACATGCTCTGAATTTTTGAAGGCTGATTTCCAAATGGTCTTAAATTTAACCCACTATAACCAGGATCTCAATTAGGTATGCAGTAATTATTAAAAAAACTCCAAAGAACTTAAAAATAGGTTCAAAAGTGTACCACAGTTACTGCATTATTGGCACAGATATATTATAATATAACAATCAAAATATTTATATTACAGTTCATTTGCATATATGTTCAACATATGGCATTTTTTATATATATTTATAGACATTTTGAGGTAGCTATCTATCACCAAAAGAAATAATGAAACAAAATATTAACATGTGGCTCAAGGGTACTACAGCATCATATTTCAAACTGCAAGGATAGTACTATAGAAAGTATAAATTATACAGAGAAATCTACATTCTATGATATTCCTTTACAGGCATTTTACACATTAAGTGGCCAGTTGGGTCTATATTTGGATTGTGAGACTAGTGAACCAGGAAATTATCAGATTTTTGCAGTGGTTGGAGGTATTTTCATTGTGATAGCAATTTTTTTATTTAGAAATTTTAATTATGATTTCCAATCTTAAAATTGGCTTGCAGACATACATTTAAACTCTTTGTGATCTCTACAATAAAAAAACAATAACAAAATCCCAGCCCATTTCTAATAACATTAGTAATGATGTACATCACCCAATTTATTAAACATTATTCCTAAATATACAAATTGAAAATCTGCTTTTAAAAGAAACATATTTCAAAAGCATTTATTTATTTATTTATTTATTTTGAGGGTGGCAAGGAAGGGGCAAGAACATATTTGTCATTCTGCTAAGCATAGAATGTTTGGTACTTACCTGCACTGGAATAATAACTCGGAAGCTCTGGATAAAGCTTGTTTGCATTGGCTTTACCTACAAAATATAAATAGCATATTATGCTCACAAAATATATGAATATAAATTCGTATCCTATTTTATTTGCAGATGTGCTTTGCCATTCTAAGAATATGTCTATCATTAGCTCTTTACTTTTAATAATACATCAATAGATAACTTTTGTAAGGAACCTCATTTCCTTACCCAAGGAGTAGTTAACTAGTGGGACAGATGCATAGAGATTTTGTGAGTTCTCCCCTTTTGTTGCCTTAGACTTTTTAACTAACAGTTAGCATGTTAGAGTGTGGGATTTAGTTAACTTTTCAGAGGACAGGAGTTCTCTGTCTCCTGTTATTTTTCTACTACATTCCAGAAAGGTTGCCTGTTTTGCTGTTTGTGAGTCAGCTGGTCAGTCTGACTTATTTCTAATTGCATTTTACTTTATTAAGCCACTTTTTGGAGAGCCTTGGTACCCCTTCACAGAGGATTGGGATATCTCTGTGTAAGGTTAGATCAAGGGATAGGGAAGATTCTGCTGACTCTATCTCACTTCCAGTAGCTAGATCAATCAGTGACCTGATGCAGAGGAGTTTTATCCTTGAGTTGTCTTTTTCAGTGTAAATCTCCTCAATTTTGACGCAAGAAAGTTTTTTCCACCCTTTCTATCTCTTGTTTTGTTTTCTCCTTGTATTGGGTCAAAGTATAGTTTTGTTTTTGTAACTGAGTGCCCTTGGTACCAGGGATTCATGTTTTAATCTACTGGGAGGAAAAGGTATTTCATCTGGGAAGTGCCTAAGAAGAGGGGGTTTCTTCAGAAAGGAACGGACCCCTGTCCATTCCCTACGGAAGGAGCTGAAGGTATTGTTTAAGAGATGTGGTTGCTACTGACTCAAGTGTGCTGCACTTGAGAGGAGAATATTCACTTGCTGCTTTCAGAAGGAGATCCAAGCTAGTTAAGACTACAGGAAAGGAATGAGAACTGGGGCTTGCTATGTTCTCATAAAGAATTGGGATTAAGATCTAACCACCTCACAGTGGGGAGAGGATTGAGATCATTTTGGGACTTTGAAGTAGGCTTTCATCCTTTGTCAGCCTGAGTAATTGGAAGTTCAAGAGATCAATTATTAAGGAATTGGCTTATATAAAATCAGAGAATTTACTAGAAAAGTGAGGTCACAAATTTATTCATTTTTCTTTGTTATTGTTCATGCACGTCATCTAAGTGCTGTAAATATTCTTCAATCAATTTAATCAACTATCAGTAAAGAAGTTAGAAACCACATTGCTTCTCAGTGTGATGTTTGCTACTATAGATTTTGCAGATTATCAGTGCTGTTTACTGAGACAGGGAAAAGGGTTTATATGTTAGCTAACCAAAAGGGCCATGAAACAATGTTTCCCCCACAGGGAGCCCTGGACCTCAGAAGTGAAAGCTAGCCATGGAGAACTGGTTGCAGATAGGGTCTTATTTTCTTTCTATAAGCCCCTTGGTTCAGTATCAGGGTTCTATCCCACCCAAGGATTACACTTGTAACTATGATTTGGAGAAAGTTTGCTCTGAATAAAAGGAAGCATTGAGAAGACAACAAATCTTTATATAAGGCAGGTTAACAAAGGGAAAAGGGAAAAAAAACCCAAGAATGATACTCTAAAGGAAGGAATAGAAATAGTAAGAACACAGAGGTTAGCAATTAAAACAATATTAAAACCACACAGGTAGGTCAGCGACAGGCAGAATTATCAGTAAAATATAAGGGAAGCTGGTTAGAAAAGCAAAGGCCAAAACAGAGGAAAAAACATTTAGATATATAAAGGAAATGCAAACAATACAAAGGGAAAACAGGCACGATAAAAGGAGAAAGTGGCATTTTTAAAATTATTTTTATTTATGTATTATCAAATTACAATCCAAGAATCTACTTGATTTGCAAACTATGGGTCTTATTTTCTAAGGCTATTACAGGCATGCGCTAACAGCCTGCGATAGCTAGCGAAGGTAGCGCACGCCTGCGCTACCTACATCGGGGTGGAGTCGGCCCCGGAAGAGGAGGAGTCGGGGCGTCACCGGGGCCGACTCTGCGAGGACGGCGCAGACCGCCCCCCCCCCCCCCCCCCCCGTGTCGGCTCCCCGCCCCTCATTACCGCAGTTTTCTAAAGTACTGCAGGCCTGCGATACTTTAGAAAATGAAGCCCTATGAGACATATAAAAGTAAGTAGTATATAGAAATGATTAAAAAAAAAAAAAATACAAATAAGAAAAAAAAATAAAGTCTCAAAAATCCATGTCCACAATATCAGAGACCCAAGAGCACAACATCAGGAAAAAGAAAAAATTATTGAACATAAAGGAAATGACAAGCATATCAAAGGAGAGCCAATTTAATTAATGAACAGACTCATTTCTGGATTTCTTGCGTTCTTCTTTCGGCTATAGGAGAAGAACTTTAAAGAGAAGAAAGCTTATTATTCAAAAAGAAGGAAAGTTGTCATTGCTGGAAAAAGATATGAAACTCGTCAAACAATCCGAACACAGGAAAGGTATAAGCGTGGCGAGTGGTGTCACAGGGAAAATAATTTCAAAACCTACAGCGATAACATTGGACTCTTTGTGGATGGCATTAATGTCCTTAGAGCAATCGATTACATCCTTAATATCTGCAGTGGCGGACATAAATAAACGCTCTCAGATGTCGGAAGAACAAGTGGGTCTGCATTCAGTCAAGCTGCAGGAAAGAGGCTCGGCACTTGTGTGCGTAAACCCCTGGTTTTACACATGCAGGCCTTTTAAAATCCGGCCATAAATGTAGAAGCTGAAGATAATGAAGTCTTCTAGATACAGGAGCAGAGCAAGAGTATGATGACCTTCAAAGTCTGGAAGATTGGGCGTCCAAATGGCAGATGAAATTTAATGTGGACAAGGGCAAGGTGATGCATATAGGGAAAAATAACCCATGCTGTAGTTACATGAAGGTAAGTTCCATATTAGGAGTTACCACCCAAGAAAAAGATCTAGGCATCATAGTGGATAATACATTGAAATCACTAGCTCAGTGTGCTGTTGCAGTTAAAAAAGGAAATGGAATGCTAGGAATTATTAGGAAGGGAAAGCAAAGTTGCTTACCTGTAATAGGTGCTCTCAGAGGACCGCAGGATGTTAGCCCTCACACATGGCTGACATCATCAGATAGAACCCGATACAGAAAACTTATGCCAAAGTTTCTAGAACTTTGACTAGGCACACTGGGGCAGATTTTAAAAGCCCTGCTCGCACGCCGGCGCGCCTATTTTCCATAGGCCTGCCGGCGCGCACAGAGCCCCGGGACTCGCGTAAGTCCCGGGGTTTTTTGTCGGGGGCGGGACGCGGCGTTTCGGGGGCATTTCGGGGGCGTTTCGGGGGCGTGGTTTCTGCCCGGGGCGGTCCGGGGGCATGGCCGCGCCCTCTGGAACTGCCCCCGGGTTGCGTCTCGGTGCGCCAGCGGCCCACTGGCGCGCGCGGATTTACTTCTCCCTCCGGGAGGCGTAAATCTGCGGACAAAGGTAGGGGGGGTTTAGATAGGGCCGAGGGGGTGGGTTAGGTAGAGGAAGGGAGGGGAAGGTGAGGGGAGGGCAAAAGAGGGTTCCCTCCGAGGCCGCTCTGATTTCGGAGCAGCCTCGGAGGGAATGGAGGCAGGCTGCGCGGCTCGGCGCGCGCCGGCTGCATAAAATCGGCAGCCTTGCGCGCGCCGATCCTGGATTTTAGCGGCTACGCGCGTATCTACTAAAATCCTGTGTACTTTTGTTTGCACCTGGAGCGCGAACAAAAGTACGCGAACGCGCCGTTTTTAAAAATCTACCCCACTGAGCATGTCCAGCATGCCCTATACCATGAGTCCACACAGGGGTCCCCGCTTCAATCTCATAACATATAACTACAATAAAAATAAAAAATAGGAGAAACCCAACTTCGTGGGGTGGCGGGCAGGTTTTGTGAGGACTAATATCCTGCTGTCCTTGGATAACACCTATTATAGGTAAGGAATTCTGGTTTCTCCAAGGACAAGCAATACGGTAGTCCTCACACTTGTGAATCCCTAGCTATAGGCTGCTCCCGAACACAAAAAGTGGACCAACAGACAGCTAACCAGGTGTGTGGCACAACACTACCAATGCTTTTGGTAACAGAGAGGGCGACAGCCTGAACCCAAACCATGGGTCCTAGGTTGGGAGAGTTGGGTTCTACACCTCAAGCAGGTTCCAGAGGACAGACTGGCTGAATCTACTGTCATGTTGGCTATCCCTAGCTAGACAGTAATGTGATGTGAATGCATGGAGAGAACTCCATGTTGCAGCCTTGCAGATCTCCTCCATGGGAACTAATTATAAGTGGGTCACTGATGCTGCCATGGCTCTGACAGAATGAACCTTGACATGACCCCCAAGACGCAGTCCTGCCTGGGCATAATAGAAGGAGATGCAGTCTGCTAGCCAACTAGATAGTGCCTGGCAAAAGCAACCTATTCTTAACAAAAGAAACAAAAAGTTGGGTGGACTGCCTATGGTCTTCTGTCCACTCCAGACAGGAGGCTAAGGCTCTCTTGCAGTCCAAATTGTGTAGTGTGTGTTTGCCTTGGTGTAAATGGGGCATGGGAAAGAAAACGGGCAGGGCGATTGACTGGTTAAGATGGAAAACAGTTACCACCTTAGGCAGGAAATTAGGGTGCATATGCAAGACCACCCTGTCATGATAAAACTTAGTATAAGATAGATAAGTCCTGGAGTTCGCAGACCCTATGTGCTGAAGTGACCACCACCAAAAATATGACCTTCCAGGTCAGGTACTTCAGGTCACAGGTGTTCAGCGGCTCAAAAGGAGCTTTTATTAGCTGAGCTAACACCACTTTAAGGTCCCAAGTCACAGCAGGAGGTTTTAGAGGAGGCTTCAATTGAAGCGGGCCCTGCATAAAATGTACAACTATAGGCTGTACAGAGATGGTGTACCAGGTACACTGTGGTGGTATGCACCAACTGCACTAAGATGAACTCTAATGGAGTTGGTTTTTAAGCCAGTCTCCAATAAGTGTGGAAGGTAAGCAAGCAGTTTTTATGTCACACCACATAGAAAATCTCCTCCACTTCAGTCTAGTAGAAGGCTTTCTAGAAGCCACCAGGATCTGACACATATCCTCTAGAAGATCAAGTGGCTGCAGGATTAACCTTTCAACATCCATGCTGTGAGCAAAAGGGCTTGGAAGTTGGGATACCACAGCCTGTCCTGACTTTGCGTGATGTGATCTGGGTAAGTCCCCAGACTGATCAGTTTTCAGATGGACAACTCCCACAGGAGTGGAAACCAGATCTGTCTCGGCCAATGAGGGGCTATGAGGATCATAGTCCCCCTGTCCTCATGAAGCTTCAAGAAAGTCTTTGCCACTAAGGTAATCAGACGATTATGCATACAGAATACCCTTGCCCCAATGACAGGCAAGGTGTCCGAGGCTGGCTTGCCATCCGATTTGGACAGGGAGAACAACCAAGGCAACTACCTGCTGCAGGGCAATGCGAACAGATCTATGTCCAGGCTCCCCCAGAGGTGGAATATCCAATTTGCTACCTCTTGGCCCAGGGCCCACTTGTGGGGTCTGAAGGCTGGACTCAGCCTGTCCGCTCTCACGTTCTCCGTCCTGGCCAGGTACATGGCTCTGAGCACCATCCCATGGGACAGGGTCCATGACCAGATCTGGACTGCTCCCTGACACAGGAAGTACAATCCCATGCCTCCCTGCTTGTTGACATATCACATGGCTACTTGGTTGTCAGTCTGGATCAGGGCAACTTTGTTGGACAGCCCTTCTCTGCAAGCCCAAAGCGTATACCTGATAGCCCTGAGCTCCAGGAAGTTGATTTGATAAGAATGGTCCTGAGCGAACCACAGACCCTGGATGACGAGCCTATTCACATGAGCTCCCCACCCCAGGGTAGATGTATCTATGCTTAGCACAATTTGAGTAGGGAGACTCCGAAGGAGATCGTCTGCTCCAAATTGGAAAGTACCTGCCACCAGGACAATGAGTCCCTGAGAGATGGGGTGACTCGGATGAAATGCTGGAGATTCTGAGTGGTTTGGCACCACTGTGACTTCAGGATCCATTGGGCTCTGCGCATGTATAAGCGTGCCAAGGGAGTGACAAGGACGGTTGTGACCATGTGGCCCAACAGCCTCAACATGTGCCAGGCTGACACCTGTTGGCTCTTTTGAACCTCTGCCGCAATGGTCATCAAGGTGATGGCCCTCTGGCGAGGCAAAAAAGCTAGGCCTGAGCCATGTCTAGCAGGGCTCCTATGAAATCCAATTGAGGTGACAGGCTGAGATGGCATTTTGGGTAGTTGAAGATGAACGCTAGTGACTCCAACACCCAAATGGGCAAGTGCATGGACCTGACGGCTCCTGCCTGAGATATGCTTTTGACCAGCCAATCATCCAGATACGGGAAGACATGCACTCCCAGTCTGCACAGGTGCGCTGCCACTATGGGCAGGCATTTTGTGAAGACCCATGGGGTGGACACGACCCAAACGGCAACACCCAGTTCTGATAGTGCTATTTTCCCACCACGAATCGGAAATACTTCCTGTGGCTGGGGAAGATATCAATATAGGTGCATGTGTCCTTTAGGTCAAGGGAGCATAGCCAGTCCCCTTTTAGCAAAAGGGGATCAAGGTGCCCAGGGAAACCATCTTGAACTTTTCTTTCAGGTCTAGGATGGGACAGAGTCCTCCTGTTTTCTTTGGAATTAGGAAGTACCTGGAGTAGAATCCCTGCCCTCTTTGCCCTGGTGGAATGGGCTCCACTGCTCTGGCTGTTAAGAGGGAGGAAAGCTCCAGTGAAAGTACCTCCTGATGCGCTACTGGCTCACAGTATGGGTATGAAGGGCAATTTGGCGGGACATCCGAAAGATTCAATTGGTACCCTTGATGGATGATGGACCAAAGGCCTGTGGTGCCTGCTCCACTGCCAGCTGGACTCAATGCTCCTGCTCCTCTTTGAACACTGCTGATGCCAACACCAACTGGGATTAAGGAAGGGTGGCAAGAGCTTCCTTGGACCCACGATGGCAATCGGTGACTGGCACCAGGACCAGTGCCAGCTTGTACTTTAAGACCTTTATGAATTGTTCAGAATAGCATCACCCAACTCCTAACTGGTACATCAATTTGTAATCATTTGCTCCTGTGTTAACTGACCTACATTGGCCACATATATATCTGTGCATGAAATTGAAAATCCTGTCACTAATTAAAAAAAAATGAATCTATAAGATTAAGCCCATCTTGCTAAATTTGATTTTGAGAATATACAAGCTGTCTAAGTGATCAGGTCAGTAAACAGGATTATTAGAAATTCCATCACTTAAACTTGTCCATCAAATAGAGGTATGTGACAATGTCTTAGTTGGTCCTATAGCTTAGAATGACCTTCCTGAATCATTGCATCTGTCCTCTGATACAGCTCAGTTTAAAAAGATGTTAAAAGCTTATCTATTTTGTAAAGTATTTGCCACCAAAGATTAAAGCTCTCATTATGAATGCCTTGTCCATCTGATAGCTAGCGTCAGTTGTTCACGTATTTATTTTTATGTCTGCTTGATTTTAAGTATGTTTTTATTGTAACTCGCTTTGTCTGTTTCTGGAGACAGCGAGGAATAAATAAATGAAATGTAAATATAAATGTAAATATAAATGTAAATATAAACTCAACCTCGAAATACCCTTCAAACTCCATGCCTCCAAGAGACCAACTAGAGAAATTCACAAAGGTACGCTGCAATTTCCCCCAACTAAAGCCACACTCCTCATTTTGACCAAAGACCGAGCTTTTTCTACAGCAGGCCCATCTATCTGGAATAACATCCCATCAGACCTCAGACTGGAACCCTGTCTCTTAACATTCAGAAAAAAACTCAAAACGTGGCTTTTCCGCCAAGCCTTCTCAGATCCCCCAGATACACATTAGTCTGTCCTTATTCTCTACCTGAACGATGGACCTATCCACTGACTGAACGATGGACTCTGATACTTCAAAGCACATGATGATTTAATCTGTTTTTTTTTCTCTCTACTGTATTATATTATATTCTTACCGCCGCTTTAACCTCACTTTCCAGCTGATTAAGCTTCCAAGTTCTTACCCCTTGTTTTAATGTAACTTTGGTCTCTTCCACTTCATTTGCTTATTTATTCTAGTTGTCACTCCAGTTATTACCATGTTCGATGTAAACCGATCCGATATGGTTTTTAACTATGAAGGTCGGTATAGAAAAGTGTTAAATAAAATGTATATTCTTCACATCAAGCAGACTTCTCAATTTCAGATGTTCTCACATCTCATCTATGGAACAAGTTCTCTTTTGACACCTAGGATCCCCCACATTGTTTAAATCCAGGTTCAAAACCCATATTTTCAAGTTTGCTTTTGATAACTCATTAATTAATCATTTAAACTCACTAATTTTTACTACTTGTGTGTGATCTATATTGGTATTAATGTCTTCTGAGGCACTCTGATTATAAACACTAGTTAAATGCTGAAATAAACATTTTCTGCTTCTGCTGGATGTCTTTATCACACTTATGTAAAGAAAGTACTATTTCCCTTCTTTAAGATAACCCACAGTTTCTCAACCCCAGACTCTATTCATGTTACTTGTATTATGTTATTCTTAATATAAAACACTATCATTCTTAACATAAATACCACATTTCTGCCTACCTTATCTTTCCTGAACAAATTAGAACTTGGCATGGATATAACCCAATCATGGCTCTTAATGTACCATATGTCTGTGACAGCAACACTTTCCTCTGCCACTAGGAACTTCAAGCCTGGGATTTTATTACCCAGACTATAAACATTAGTATGTACAGCTTTCTAGATATTGCATCAATTTTTTGGGAAAGCCTGATTCAATGAGCTTCTTCCGCAACCACCTCATCTAGTTTAAACTTGTGTCAATATATGTTATGAACTGTTCATCTTCAGTCATAGTTTTGCTTTTAAAAATATTCAGTATTATCAGTATTCAGCATATGATCTTGACTAAATGAATGTGGATACACTGGATACATTGTGCTGACCAATGAATATACTACAGTGATAATTTATAATGACACATGGATTGTGAATTATATATGAAATTAAAGAAAAAGATATGTGGTCATAATTGTGATTTGTCATTTTAGAAGGTTTACATTCTGTACTGTTAAATATTCAGTTTTCAGTTAAACAAATGTCTTTATTGTAAAAAATAAGATATGTTAATTTCAATCTAACATCTCGAATGAACATTTGTTATTTTAATTGGGTTGTATGAATGTGTGAGTGTGCTAGCTTAGTTTTAAATGTCTATGTAGGTATATATGTGGATATTTTCAATAAATATTATATAGGCTAAATATGTTGTCTCTCTAAATTTATGGTTGAGTTTATGACAGTGACATAGAGAGTTGTATCTAAAAGATTACCCTTAGTGTTTACAATACAATGTGAAGTTAAAACAGGCAGGCAGCACCTTTGAAATAGCTATTTTTATTTATTTCCTACTGATCTATTGATCAGGATTTCTTAAATGATATTAGTAATTAGGAAGATGGGAGAGATTCTCCCCCCCCCCTTCCCCACACACATACACACACACACACACACACAAGGACAAACACACTTATCTGCACTTGTGGTTCAGAAATCTTCTGGATCCAGAAAGAACATTTCATTTTTGTTTTTGATTGACTTGGTTGCCATCTTGAAACAAATAATTTATTTGAGCATTTCTTCTATATTATATTTTTATATATCATCTATATCACATTTACTATATGTTTAAAACTTCATTTTTGGGAGGAAACTATCTGTACGGAGTAGCAGTTACAACCCTAAACAAGGTGAAGGGGTAACCTGCACAGAGCTGCAGTTACAACCCTGAACACTTTGTTAAGCAGACTGGATGGACCAGTTGAACTTTATCTGATATCATTTACTATGTTACTCTGTAAAAGATTTTATCTGAATAATTAAGCAAGGACCCAGGTAAATTTGGGAGCTGAACATTGCCCTCCTTTCTGTTAAAGTATACACATTTTTAAACTTTCACCTGTACTGCCAAAGGGGCTGGTTTGGGAGGAGAGTATGGCTAGCAAGGAACATGTTGGGATTTCAGTTTGAAATCCTTGTGTGTGCTTTCCAACACTACTGGTATGGAAGTACCTGCAGTGCCACTGGTCCTCGAACTACAAAAGGAAACACTGTGGTGAGTTTCCTTTTTAAAATTTGGTTACAGGTTTATGGGTACACAGTAAAACTTTGGAAGCCTGGCAAACATTTTTTTAAGTGCACACTACTGGTACCAAAATTATTAAGGCTTCTGATGAAGCGTAAACCGCGAAACCTCGGTTGTTGTCGAGCCTATTGAGATGAATGTTTCTGGATATTTACATTTCTAAGAATTATCCTTGTGGAGAATGATAAAAAATATTTTCTAAGTGATTCTTGAGTTAAAGATATTTTTGTAAGGAGGCAATTTTAATTCTGAAAATATACCGCAAATGATTGAATAGACTGGGCAGTCTCTTAACATATATAGAAACATTGAAATGACGGCAGAAGAAGACCAAACGACCCATCCAGTCTGCCCAGCAAGCTTTCACACTTATTTTTTTCTCATACTTATCTGTTACTCTTGGCCCTTATTAGTAACTTTTTGGTTCTATTTACCTTCCACCCCTGCCATTGATGTAGAGATCAGTGCTGGAGCTGCATCTAAGCGAAGTATCTAGCTTAATTGGTTAGGGGTAGTAACTGCTGCAATAAACAAGCTACTCCCATGCTTATTTATTTACCCAGCCTGGGCAATTCAGTCCTTGTTGGTTGTTGTCTGAATATAAATCCTCTTTTCTTCATTCCCTCCTGCTGTTGAAGCAGAGAGCTATGCTGGATATGCATTGAAAGTGAAGTATCAGGCTTATTTGGTTTGGGGTAGTAGCCGCCACAATAAGCAAGCTACTCCCCCGCTTTTTTGTGAATGTAAATCCTTTTTTCCATATTTCCTCTTGCCGTTGAAGCATAGAGCAATGTTGGAGCCGCATTAACCGTGTGTATGTTTATTGAATAAGAGTACACGCTGACAGGCTTGCTGACGTGGTACTTGATAAACTATATTATATTTTTCTATATTTAAATAAAATAAATTAAAAAATATATTAAAAAGTGAATGCAACTGGTTGGGGAAATTAGCTGTGAATCTACATTGACTTTCCCTTTTTTTGTGACATTTTGTATAACGTGGGAATTTTCTGGCTCTTTTTTGATTTTTTTACCAACATTATTTTACATTTTTTTGTCCATTATTATATAGCCAGATCAATATAACCATGCAGAAGTGAATACATTTAGCATATTCATTTGATGCTTTCCCAATCATGTTCAAATCCAGATGCAACCTTACAGAGTACGTTGACGTATTTCCAACAAAGTATCTATAAGAATAAAATGGGACATATCCTTTATTTTTTAAAAAATGTATTTTATTTACTATAATACTGTCTAGGGATTTTGGATACACATCAGAAAGTCCCATATCTCAGTTAAAATAATTCACAGAATAGGTTGTCTATAGCATTTTCACAAGTTTTGGAATATTTGCAAAACATCAGGTATAAAATGAAACAGACTAAAGTCCCTATTTGCTCCTAAGAAGAAACACTAGATTGCCTACATTACTTACATTTCACAAAAGAATAATGGATGCAGTACTATGCAGCATGTCAGTACCATAGCTTGTGTTTCCTTATATCTTTAAATTATACCAGAACTTTTACTTACCTTCAGATGCATTGTTCCCTGAAGGGTATTGTGAATGAGGCCTTGATGATGGTTTTGCAGGTATATCTCTGATCTGCAATACAAACAATGTCAAAATTAAACAAAAATATTACCTTCAGCTGATCCTGCCATCATCTCCAACTACTGCTCGATCTCCTCCCTATCTTTCATGGCCCAAGGAATTAGAAACAGCAGTTCTCCACCAAACAAACAAATAAACTCTGAAACTTCATTAATACTAATAATATCTTCAACCAATATCAGTTTGCGTTCAGGAAGCACCACAGCACTCAATTACTGCTGCTCTCCAGCTTGGATGCCGTAAGATGGGGTTTTGATCAAGGCTCAGCATTCATTCTATGTGTACTCGACATCTCTGTTGCATTTGACACTGTCAATCTCTCCATCCTACTCTCAAGACCGTACTCCTTTGGCATAATTGGCTCTGTGCTGTCCTGGTTCTCCTCATACCTCAACAACATGACCGAACAACTCAGAATTGATTCTTTTACTTCCTCCTTGACATCTATGAGCTCTGGGGTGCCCCAAGGTTCTGCTCTTTCTGCTGCTTTATTTAACCTTTACCTAACTCCATTATGCTGCACCCTTGAGGACCTTGGAGTTCACTATAAAATTTATGCAGACAATATAAAATTCTTCTATCCTCTGAAGGAAACATGGGCCCTTGCAGAATATTTCCTCACCCATTGTCTCACCACCATCCCAAAATGTCTCAACATATCTAAAACGGAAATCATTATTCTACCACGCCATCCTGTCATTGACACTCCCAGCCATTTCTCTTTTGATTCCCATTCCATCTCCATCTCCCAAAGTGTATGAAATCTGGGAGTCACAATTGATCCCTCTCTCTCCATGTGCAACCACATAAGAACTATTACCAATGCCTCCTTCTTCAAACTACACTTGCTCCGCCACCTTAAGCCCCTTCTTGAACACTCTGACTTCAGGACAGTTCTTAAATCCCTGCTATTCTCCTGGATAGACTACTGTAACTCCCTCCTGACAGGTCTACCTTTATACACAACCTGTCCTCTACAGATCATATAAAACTCAGCAGCAAGACCTTTTACAAGCACGCCCATGCGTGATGACATTTCTCCTGTACTAAACGTTCTACACTGGGTCCTTATCTCTTACCAAGTACAATACACTCCTTGATTCACAATTTACACTCCCCATGGATCTCCTCAACAATAAAAATCCACACCCTTCCGACCACTCAGATTGTCTAGCTTAATGCTATTAGATGTTTCACCTTCAAAGCTCACCCACCTTCAGGAAACCAGAGAATGTGCCTTCTTCTCCACAGGACTACGCCTATGGAACTGCCTACCTAAGGAATAAGATGTCTCTGAGAAAGAACATTCTTTTAAAAAGCCCTAAAAACTTTCCTCAAGAAAGCGTTCCCGAACCTAAATATTAATGGACTTCCCCCAACTTGCCCCTCCTCAGATGGTACTACTTAGCTGACTACTGTCCTCACCTCTGGCCCCTTTCTCAAAAGAATGTTTCCCATAGGTGCTTATTTGTTTCTTCCCCTTCTGAAGAGTTATGTTATCCCTTTCTCTTACAAAAAAAAATGTTGTATTGTCCTGTCCTTTCCTTTTCATTTGACTGTGCATGTTTATATTGTACCCCACTCTGAACATAGGAAGGGTTGGTAATAAATGTTTTAAAATAAATAAATACCAGAAAAATGTCACTTTATTAAAAAAACAAACAAATAAAAAAAACCCTTACATACATAATCCATATTGTTTTAAATTCAGATACATTTAGGTGCTCGAGTTATCTCTTATGCTTTTTGCCTCTTGGGTTAACAAAGGAGTCTTCCTGCTATAATCAGTAGAGGTGTGCATATTTTTTTTTTTCGTGCCCATTTTGTTTTCGGATTGTGGGTAGGCCATTCTCATCCACCCTCAGATCAGAATTTTTGTTGTTGTTAAAAATATAAATACCCCAAAACCTGCCCCAACCTTTCCAATTTCATTAAATATAAAGCACCCCCCCACCCTCCCAACCACCTCAAGACTCACTCAAAGTCCCTGGTCATCCAGCAAGGGGCCTGGGAGTGATCTCCCACTCCCAGGCCATCGACTGCCAGTAAAGAAAATGGCACTGGTGGCCTTTTCCCTTACCATGTGACAGGGGCTACCAGTGCCATTGAAAAGCCCCATGATGTCCCAGGCTTCCTGCACAGGGGGGAAAAGAGCCACACTCATTTGAATATTACTCAGTCCCATGTGTAAGGGGTGCCAAAATTTGCCCCTTATTAGCAGTTGTTGTCCTTTTACCTTTATGGCATCAGTGACCTCATCTTGCCTGTTATGCCAGCAGTTTGAGTCAGAAGTCTCAAGAGACCCTTCCCCTTTGTCAGGTGTCTACCCATAGATAGGTTAGTGAAGTACCATGCCCCATTGAAAGGGTTATGGAAGTCAATTAAAGTTTCTGCATCCTTTGATGCAGAGTGAGTGAGGAAGCACAAAGGAGTGATGTAAGCGACTTCAGGATTTGAAGTCTGAAAGTGGTAGCCATCTCTTCACAGACTGGTACCATTAGGCCTGTGTTCCTCCACAGGGTATGCTTGGGGAAAGAAATTCTGCCAGAAGAGGATTTCTGGAGAAGAGTGATAGTCTGGACCAGGGAAGAGGCTACAACCAAAAAGAGAGGTGCACAGACTTTGCTGCACAGAGAAGATTGGGATAAAAGGTTAGGAAGAATACCTCAGTTACCCCAGAAAATAGTTAAGGAACTTGTAACCTGAGAAGTGTGGTTAGCATTGGGGAGTTCTGGAAGGAAAAGAAGATGCCCTACTTGTGGAAAAAGAAACTTGAGAAAGTTCTAGACAAGGAAGAGTTTTCTACTAGAAACTCATAAAAGAGATCAGAATTGAGTGAAGAAAACATTATCTGCCTATTTAACAGGTATTGGAGGGTTCCCAGGAAAGGAGGGCCCCTAAACCTGTGAGCTAACTGGAAGTTTGTGGAATCTTTTGTAAAGGGACTCTATATTTATTATTTGTGTGTTGTTTTTAGACTTTTGTTAACCTGCTCAACAACACCAGTAAAGACTTTATTTTTTGAACAACTACCTGTGCTTCAGTGTAATGAGTAGTAAGAGCAGAAGAGCCTTGAAAAGACATTCTTTCCCTTCTGTGCAGGAACCCGGGGTCATCATGGGGCTTTGCAATGGCGCTGTGACCCTTCCAGGGTGACCCCGTATCCAAAAGCTAACCAGGTTGAGGGCTGCACAAGTTTTTTCCATTGCCGGCCCTACTTTATGGGATGCTCTGCCTCTAGATCTCCATTTTCAAGATAATTTAATCTTTAGGAAGAAAGTTGAAATGCATTTTTTCTATCAGGCTTTTAGAACATTATTAGAGAATACATGTTTCTTTGTGCTTTATTTATCCCTTTGTGATGCACTCTTGTTTTGTTTCATATTTTATGTTATGATGCAACTGATTCTATTTTATGTCATTTTATGTTTTATTAGTGTCATGTGCTACTTTTCAGTGACACACAAAAAAAAAAGAGCCAAATTTGATTTCTACTCAAGGATAACTTCTTCCAAAAAGGAAAACAAAAAAAAAACAATTTTTAATATTGAACAGCCACTCACACTACTTTTCAGGGAACAATTTTTTTAGACTCATGGGTTATAAATGTGCTAAAATAAATAATTAAATATGCAGTCATAATAGGATTAAAATAGGTTCACCTGGGCTGGAAGCCTAGGAATTATAGGAAATCTTATGAGATCATTAAAAAAAAAAAGATTATTAGATATCATGCGGAATCCCAGTTTGCCTTGATTCAATGGCTACTGCTACATAATTTACTTTCTGCTCCAGAATCAGGGCAAACTAGCTACCTTGCTCTTTTTACCTACTACTTTGGCAGTACAGCATTTATCCTAATCTCAAATTCCCCAACCTATGTCTAGATACTTTCAGCACTTGGCACCCCTCTTTCTTCAAATTTAGTTTCTGCTACTGCAGACAACAGCCCACTCATCCAATTTTCTATTGGTCAGGTAATGCTTCTGTGGCTGCTGTAATATCTCTGACAGTTATCACCATGCTACAGTAGCCTCACCATCCTGTTGACTCTTTGTTGCCTTCAATCTTTGGTCTTGCTTCTTCCTGTCTAGTTTCTTTCATCATTGCAACAACCGCCGCCTCTGGCTGCTTTCGCCTTCCATCCCAAACCTCTAAACATCCTTCCAACCACTGCTGCAGTCTCTGGCTTATCTTGGGTTGGGTGGAGGGAATGGTTTGCTGGGGCTCTTTTCTGAGTGGGTGCAGCAATAAGCAAAATGTTTTCCTGTGATGTTCTGTTTTATATTGAGTTGCTATTATGTATGTTTGCTTGTCTCTTGCAGAAATTTGTGGATCAGCAAGTTATAAATTTTTGTAAAAAAATAAAACAAATAACCTAGCCATTGTCAGTCTCCCATAGCCACTCGTCTCTGTCAAATTCTTTCAATGCCCTATTGTTGACATGAAAAAAAGCCAGGTAGTACTGGCTGTAATGGAAGGAAGGTAATGAACAACAGGAGCCAACAAAAAAAGACAAGCTGGTGACACTATAGAGAAGTAGGACTGCAGGGAAGGGAAAAGAAGCTAATGGGGGGGGGGCAACTGCAGGAAATGTGAAGATGGAAACTAACACAATGTATGACTGGACGTGAGGAGAAGATGACCAACAGTGCAAGACTGGGGGGAAGAAGTACAGAAAAACTGGTTGGAAAGGTGAATGAAGGAGAAGATGAAAGGGAAAGAGGAAACATTACAAAAGAAACTGGACACTCAACACACAATTAAACTCTGGAATTTGATGCCAGAAGATGTGGTTAGTGCAGTTAGTATAGCTGTATTTAAAAAAAGGATTGGATAAGTTCTTGGAGGAGAAGTCCATTACCTGCTATTAATTGACTTGGATAATAACCACTGCTATTACTAGCAATGGTAACATGGAATAGACTTGGTTTTTGGGTACTTGCCAGGTTCTTGTGGCCTGGATTGGCCACTGTTGGAGGCAGGATGCTGGGCTTGATGGACCCTTGGTCTGACCCAGTATGGCATGTTCTTATGTTCTTAATGAGAGAGATACTGTTCAGGATGAAAAAGGATAGGCTGAACAGAAATGGGAATACAGGATAGAGCAGAACAGGAAGGAAAAAAGGGAAGAATAAGAGATGAGGGGAGGGAGAAATGAACAGCCTGGAGAAGAACATAAGATCATACCATACTGGGTCAGACCAAGGGTCTGACCCAGTATGGCAAGGGTCCATCACGCCCACCAGCTGGGTGGCTGGTGGGCGTGAGGATCGCCTGGTAACATGCCTACCTGGTGCGAAGGTGGCGGACCTCACGCGTCACCTAGATAGGATTTTAGACAGTGCTGGGGAGGAGCCGGCTGTCGTGGTACACGTGGGCACCAACGACATAGGAAAATGTGGGAGGGAGGTTCTGGAAGCCAAATTTAGGCTCATAGGTAGAAAGATTAAATCCAGAACCTCCAGGGTAGCATTCTCTGAAATGCTCCCTGTTCCACGCGCAGGTCACCAGAGGCAGGCAGAGCTCCGGAGTCTCAATGCGTGGATGAGACGATGGTGCAAGGAAGAGGGATTCAGTTTTGTTAGGAACTGGGGAACCTTTTGGGGAAGGGGGAGTCTCTTCCGAAGGGATGGGCTCCACCTTAACCAGGGTGGAACCAGACTGCTGGCGCTAACCTTTAAAAAGGAGATAGAGCAGCTTTTAAACTAGAACAAAGGGGAAAGCTGACAGTCGCTCAGCAGCGCACGGTTCGGAGAGAGGTATCTTTAAAGGATACTAATGATGCATTAGAATTAGGGCATCCCGACAGTGAGGTTCCATTAATTAGAAAAGTAGTCCAAGTGCCTGTAACTAAAAACTCACCTAAGATAAAAAATTCTAACTTATCCCTATCAGTTAAAAAGCAGAATAAAAATACAAACAAAAAACAAACTTTGAAATGTTTGTATGCTAATGCCAGAAGTCTAAGAAGTAAGATGGGAGAATTAGAATGTATAGCAGTAAATGATGACATAGACTTAATTGGCATCTCAGAGACATGGTGGAAAGAGGATAACCAATGGGACAGTGCTATACCGGGGTACAAATTATATCGCAATGACAGAGAGGAGCACTCGGGAGGAGGTGTGGCGCTTTATGTCCGGGATGGCATAGAGTCCAACAGGATAAACATCCTGCATGAGACTAAATACAAAATTGAATCTTTATGGGTAGAAATTCCTTGCGTGTCAGGGAAGACTACAGTGATAGGGGTATACTACCGTCCACCTGGTCAAGATGGTGAGATGGACAGTGAAATGCTAAGAGAAATTAGGGAAGCTAACCAAATTGGTAGTGCAGTAATAATGGGAGACTTCAATTACCCCAATATAGACTGGGTAAATGTATCATTGAGTCACGCTAGAGAGATAACGTTCCTGGATGGAATAAATGATAGCTTTATGGAGCAATTGGTTCAGGAACCGACGAGAGAGGGAGCAATTTTAGATCTAATTCTCAGTGGAGCACAGGACTTGGTGAGAGAGGTAATGGTGGTGGGCCCGCTTGGCAATAGTGATCATAATATGAACAAATTTGATTTAATGACTGGAAAAGGAACAGTGTGCAAATCCAAGGCTCTCGTGCTAAACTTTCAAAAGGGAAACTTTGATAAAATGAGCAAAATTGTTAGAAAAAAACTGAAAGGAGCAGCAACAAAAGTAAAAAATGTCAAAGAGCCGTGGTCACTGTTAAAAAATACCATTCTAGAAGCACAGTCCAGATGTATTCCACACATTAAGAAAGGTGGAAAGAAGGCAAAACGATTACCGGCATGGTTAAAAGGGGAGGTGAAAGAAGCTATTTTAGCCAAAAGATCTTCATTCAAAAATTGGAAGAAGGATCCAACAGAAGAAAATAGGATAAAGCCTAAACATTGGCAAGTTAAATGTAAGACATTGATAAAAAAGGCTAAGAGAGAATTTGAAAAGAAGTTGGCTGTAGAGGCAAAAACTCACAGTAAAAACGTTTTTAAATATATCCGAAGCAGAAAGCCTGTGAGGGAGTCAGTTGGACCGTTAGATGATCGAGGGGTTAAAGGGGCACTTAGAGAAGATAAGGCCATCGCGGAAAGATTAAATGATTTCTTTGCTTCGGTGTTTACTGAAGAGGATGTTGGGGAGGTACCCGTAATGGAGAAGGTTTTCATGGGTAATGATTCAGATGGACTGAATCAAATCACGGTGAACCTAGAAGATGTGGTAGGCCTGATTGACAAACTGAAGAGTAGTAAATCACCTGGACCGGATGGTATACACCCCAGAGTTCTGAAGGAACTAAAAAATGAAATTTCAGACCTATTAGTAAAAATTTGTAACTTATCATTAAAATCATTTATTGTACCTGAAGACTGGAGGATAGCAAATGTAACCCCAATATTTAAAAAGGGCTCCAGGGGCGATCCGGGAAACTACAGACCAGTTAGCCTGACTTCAGTGCCAGGAAAAATAGTGGAAAGTGTTCTAAATATCAAAATCACAGAACATATAGAAAGACATGGTTTAATGGAACAAAGTCAGCATGGCTTTACCCAAGGCAAGTCTTGCCTCACAAATCTGCTTCACGTTTTTGAAGGAGTTAATAAACATGTGGATAAAGGTGAACCGGTAGATATAGTATACTTTGATTTTCAGAAGGCATTTGACAAAGTTCCTCATGAGAGGCTTCTAGGAAAAGTAAAAAGTCATGGGATAGGTGGCGATGTCCTTTCGTGGATTGCAAACTGGCTAAAAGACAGAAAACAGAGAGTAGGATTAAATGGGCAATTTTCTCAGTGGAAGGGAGTGGACAGTGGACTGCCTCAGGGATCTGTATTGGGACCCTTACTGTTCAATATATTTATAAATGATCTGGAAAGAAATACGACGAGTGAGATAATCAAATTTGCAGATGACACAAAATTGTTCAGAGTAGTTAAATCACAAGCAGATTGTGATAAATTGCAGGAAGACCTTGTGAGACTGGAAAATTGGGCATCCAAATGGCAGATGAAATTTAATGTGGATAAGTGCAAGGTGATGCATATAGGGAAAAATAACCCATGCTATAATTACACAATGTTGGATTCCATATTAGGTGCTACAACCCAAGAAAGAGATCTAGGTGTCATAGTGGATAACAGATTGAAATCGTCGGTGCAGTGTGCTGCGGCAGTCAAAAAAGCAAACAGAATGTTGGGAATTATTAGAAAAGGAATGGTGAATAAAACAGAAAATGTCATAATGCCTCTGTATCGCTCCATGGTGTGACCGCACCTTGAATACTGTGTACAATTCTGGTCGCCGCATCACAAAAAAGATATAATTGCGATGGAGAAGGTACAGAGAAGGGCTACCAAAATGATAAGGGGAATGGAACAACTCCCCTATGAGGAAAGACTAAAGAGGTTAGGACTTTTCAGCTTGGAGAAGAGACGACTGAGAGGGGATATGATAGAGGTGTTTAAAATCATGAGAGGTCTAGAACGGGTAGATGTGAATCGGTTATTTACTCTTTCGGATAGTAGAAAGACTAGGGGGCACTCCATGAAGTTAGCATGGGGCACATTTAAAACTAATCGGAGAAAGTTCTTTTTTTCTCAACGCACAATTAAACTCTGGAATTTGTTGCCAGAGAATGTGGTTAGTGCAGTTAGTATAGCTGTGTTTAAAAAAGGATTGGATAAGTTCTTGGAGGAGAAGTCCATTACCTGCTATTAAGTTCACTTAGAGAATAGCCACTGCCATTAGTAATGGTTACATGGAATAGACTTAGTTTTTGGGTACTTGCCAGGTTCTTATGGCCTGGATTGGCCACTGTTGGAAACAGGATGCTGGGCTTGATGGACCCTTGGTCTGACCCAGTATGGCATTTTCTTATGTTCTTATGTTCATCCTGTTTCCAACAGTGGCCAATCCAGGCCATAAGAACCTGGCAAGTACCCAAAAACTAAGTCTGTTCCATGTTACTGTTGCTAGTAATAGCAGTGGCTGTTTTCTAAGTCAACTTAATTAATAGCAGGTAATGGACTTCTCCTCCAAGAACTTATCCAATCCTTTTTTAAACACAGCTACACTAACTGCACTAACCACATTCTCTGGCAACAAATTCCAGAGTTTAATTGTGCGTTGAGTGAAAAAGAACTTTCTCCGATTAGTCTTAAATGTGCCACATGCTAACTTCATGGAGTGCCCCCCTATTATCTGAAAGAGTAAATAACCAATTCACATTTACCCATTCCAGACCTCTCATGATTTTAAAGATCTCTATCATATCCTCAGCCGTCTCTTCTCCAAGCTGAAAAGTCCTAACCTCTTTAGTCTTTCCTCAAAGGGGAGCTGTTCCATTCCCTTTATCATTTTGTTCACCCTTCTCTGTACCTTCTCCATCGCAACTGTATCTTTTTTGAGATGTGGCGACCAGAATTGTACACAGTATTCAAGGTGTGGTCTCACCATGGAGCAATACAGAGGCATTATGACATTCTCCGTTTTATTCACCATTCCCTTTCTAATAATTCCCAACATAATGTTTGCTTTTTTTGACTGCCGCCTCACACTGAACCGATGATTTCAATGTGTTAACCACTATGACGCTTAGATCTCTTTCTTGGGTGGTAGCTTCTAATATGGAACCTAACATTGTGTAACTATAGCATGGGTTATTAAGAACATAAGAACATAAGAAAATGCCATACTGGGTCAGACCAAGGGTCCATCAAGCCCAGCATCCTGTTTCCAACAGTGGCCAATCCAGGCCATAAGAACCTGGCAAGTACCCAAAAACTAAGTCTATTCCATGTAACCATTGCTAATGGCAGTGGCTATTCTCTAAGGGGCGGATTTTAAGAGCCCTGCTCGCGTAAATCCGCCCGGATTTACGCGAGCAGGGCCCTGCGCGCCGGTAAGCCTATTTTACATAGGCCTACCGGCGCGCACAGACCCCGGGACTCGCGTACGTCCCGGGGTTTTCGGAGGGGGGCGTGTCGGGGGGCGGGCCCGGTCGTCGCGGCGTTTCGGGGCGTGTCGGCAGCGTTTTGGGGGCGGGTACGGGGGCGTGGCTACGGCCCGGGGCGGTCCGGGGGCGTGGCCGCGCCCTCCGTACCCGCCCCCAGGTCGCGGCCCGGCGCGCAGCAGGCCCGCTGGCGCGCGGGGATTTACGTCTCCCTCCGGGAGGCGTAAATCCCCCGACAAAGGTAAGGGGGGGGTGTAGACAGGGCCGGGTGGGTGGGTTAGGTAGGGGAAGGGAGGGTAAGGTGAGGGGAGGGCAAAGGAAAGTTCCCTCCGAGGCCGCTCCGATTTCGGAGCGGCCTTGGAGGGAACGGGGGGAGGCAGCGCGGCTCGGCGCGCGCAGGCTATACAAAATCGATAGCCTTGCGCGCGCCGATCCAGGATTTTAGTGGATACGCGCGGCTCCGCGCGTATCTACTAAAATCCAGCGTACTTTTGCTTGAGTCTGATGCGCAAGCAAAAGTAGGCTGATCGCGCTTCTTTTAAAATCTACCCCTAAGTGAACTTAATAGCAGGTAATGGACCTCTCCTCCAAGAACTTATCCAATCCTTTTTTAAACACAGCTATACTAACTGCAAGAACCACATTCTCTGGCAACAAATTCCAGAGTTTAATTGTGCGTTGAGTAAAAAAGAACTTTCTCCGATTAGTTTTAAATGTGCCCCATGCTAACTTCATGGAGTGTCCCCTAGTCCTTCTACTATCCGAAAGAGTAAATAACCGATTCACATCTACCCGTTCTAGACCTTTCATGATTTTAAACACCTCTATCATATCCCCCCTCAGTCGTCTCTTCTCCAAGCTGAAAAGTCCTAACCTCTTTAGTCTTTCCTCATAGGGGAGTTGTTCCATTCCCCTTATCATTTTGGTAGCCCTTCTCTGTACCTTCTCCATCGCAATTATATCTTTTTTGAGATGCGGCGACCAGAATTGTACACAGTATTCAAGGTGCGGTCTCACCATGGAGCGATACAGAGGCATTATGACATTTTCCGTTTTATTCATCATTCCTTTTCTAATAATTCCCAACATTCTGTTTGCTTTTTTGACTGCCGCAGCACACTGAACTGACGATTTCAATGTGTTATCCACTATGACACCTAGATCTCTTTCTTGGGTTGTAGCACCTAATATGGAACCCAACATCGTGTAATTATAGCATGGGTTATTTTTCCCTATATGCATCACGTTGCACTTATCCACATTAAATTTCATCTGCCATTTGGATGCCCAATTTTCCAGTCTCACAAGGTCTTCCTGCAATTTATCACAATCTGCTTGTGATTTAACTACTCTGCACAATTTTGTGTCATCTGCAAATTTGATTATCTCACTCGTCGTATTTCTTTCCAGATCATTTATAAATATATTGAACAGTAAGGGTCCCAATACAGATCCCTGAGGCACTCCACTGTCCACTCCCTTCCACTGAGAAAATTGCGCATTTAATCCTACTCTCTGTTTCCTGTCTTTTAGCCAGTTTGCAATCCACGAAAGGACATCGCCACCTATCCCATGACTTTTTACTTTTCCTAGAAGTCTCTCATGAGGAACTTTGTCAAACGCCTTCTGAAAATCCAAGTATACTATATCTACCGGTTCACCTTTATCCACATGTTTATTAACTCCTTCAAAAAAGTGAAGCAGATTTGTGAGGCAAGACTTGCCCTGGGTAAAGCCATGCTGACTTTGTTCCATTAAACCATGTCTTTCTATATGTTCTGTGATTTTGATGTTTAGAACACTTTCCACTATTTTTCCTGGCACTGAAGTCAGGCTAACCGGTCTGTAGTTTCCCGGATCGCCCCTGGAGCCCTTTTTAAATATTGGGGTTACATTTGCTATCCTCCAGTCTTCAGGTACAATGGATGATTTTAATGATAAGTTACAAATTTTTACTAATAGGTCTGAAATTTCATTTTTTAGTTCCTTCAGAACTCTGGGGTGTATACCATCCGGTCCAGGTGATTTACTACTCTTCAGTTTGTCAATCAGGCCTACCACATCTTCTAGGTTCACCGTGATTTGATTCAGTCCATCTGAATCATTACCCATGAAAACCTTCTCCATTACGGGTACCTCCCCAACATCCTCTTCAGTAAACACCGAAGCAAAGAAATCATTTAATCTTTCCGCGATGGCCTTATCTTCTCTAAGTGCCCTGTTTCCTTTCTTTTAGCCAGTTTGTAATCCACGAAAGGACATCGCCGCCTATCCCATAACTTTTTACTTTTCTTGGAAGCCTCTCATGAGGAACTTTGTCAAACGCCTTCTGAAAATCCAAATATATTACATCTACCGGTTCAACTTTATCTACATGTTTCTAACTTCTTCAAAAAAGTGAAGCAGATGTGTGAGACAAGACTTGCCTTGGGTAAAGCCATGCTGACTTTGTTCCATTAAACCATGTCTTTCTATATGTTTTGTGATTTTGATATTTAGAACACTTTCCACTATTTTTCCTGGCACTGAAGTCAGGCTAACTGATCTGTAGTTTCCCGAATCGCCCCTGGAGCCCTGTTTAAATATTGGGGTTACATTTGCTATCCTCCAGTCTTCAGGTACAATGGATGATTTTAATGATAGGTTACAAAGAAGTAGAGGAAGGTGAAAAGAAAATAACCTTTGAAAAGGGGAGAGAAACACAACAATGAGGAGGGTAAGAAGAAAAAAGTAGGAGAGAAGAAAGTACACTGCAAAAAGTATAGTAACAGAAAGAAGCAGAAAAGGGAAAAAACTCAAAGGGAGAAAAAACTGAACAAAATTATTCTCACATATATAAGAAAGGTAGGAAAACTATTTAAAATTTGATTTTACAGTAACTTTGAGGTCCATATTTAAATGGTTTGTCTGGCTAAATTCCCAATTTTGCCAGACAAATGATTTTTGCATTTCTTGCCAGTTTGATTGTCCCTGATTTATCTAGTTAAGTAGTTAGCCAGTAAGACTTAGCTGGATATGTTAGCGGCACTCCAAAGCAAAGCAAAATTATTTGGGTAAGTTAATCAGATAACATTAGGCCTAACTTAGAGCAGTCCTAAAATTAACTGGATAAGCTTATCTGGCTAATGTTTAGATAGCTGGGTATATTCCGAGACACACCCAGACTGCTGAATATCCAGCACAAGTTAGGCAGATAGGTTTATCCAGCTTACTTAACTGGATTCCCATAGCTGAATATTAACCTTAATATTTATTTTTACATACTAAGCATCACATAACTGTATACAATGTTCAACAAATGTGCCATAAAATCTTGAAAACTGTGTTGCCAAACTTTCTAACCCTGGCAGAAGAATCTATCTCTGAGGTGCTGTAGGAAACTGGGGGCCTTAAAATAAGTTATAATATATAAGACTAGCATTCTTTACCTACTCATCTTTTTCTAATAGTGCAGTTATACCTCATGGCAGTCATACATCGAGTGCTGGACACATTAAAAAAAAGCAAACAGTGTGGTATGTCTTTAAGGAGGCATGATCAGAAGACTAAACTGGAAATAATTTTACAATTATTTCATCTTATTTATTGAATCTGTTACATGCCAATACATCAAAGTTAATTAAAAAAAAAGAAAGGAATCTAATAGTATATACAGAGGTACATGACAAACCTTTTTTTGTTCTCTAGCTGCTTTTCTCGCATTGTTACTCTGCTCAGCATTTTCATATTTTTCAGTGAAAGAATCAAGAACTTCATAAAGTTCATCTGCTTGAGCAGGACGCAGCACATCACCAGATAAGATTTCACAAGCACGAATATCTTGACAATAAAACCTAAACAAGAAAATGTATATTCGTTACTGTATATATTGTTACATGATACAGTGTCTCCCAATCTTTTCAAACCCAAAACAAAAATGTTGTGTGGCACACATCTTCCACAAAGCAGGCAGTGCAGACAGTGAGAGAACTCATGGCCAAATGAAGAACTCGGAAAGCAATGAAAGTCCCACCAGTCTCTACTCCAAATTTTAAAACGAAGGGAGAGAGACATAAGAGCCCATCTCGATGAACCAGTTCCTGCTAAATACAAGTGCAGGAGAAGGGAACATTCAAACTGATGTGGGCAGCCAGCTCAGTTAATTAATTTGGCTGCTGAATGTAGCTGTCAGTTTCTTCACTGCTACTGCTCCCAACTTTCAGAGAAATATCCAGTGCTCAGTGCATGCTCTCCCTGTCTCATTCAGCCTGGGGATAAGACAGATTAGAAGGACTCAAATCAGGAAAGATGAGGAGTTGCAGTGTCACGTGTTAACCCGGTTTTTTTTAAACAACAACTTAGGCAGTCTTCTTAAAATTAAAGAATTTTATTATTGAGAGGAATAAAGGAAAAGAAACTCAGAAAAGTACATTTAAAATCACTGCACAATCATTTTCTGAGGTACTGGAATCAGATCTCCATCTGTAGCAGAGAAATATGCCAGTCAACTGGTCCTTTGTTCCAACCAAAACTTTATACCCTTCTTATCTCTATCACGCCCATTTCCCCTTATTTGGTATTACTCCTCACAGTTTCTCTGGTATCTATAACATTCCTGAGCCCTGAGCAGACTTCACCACAGTGCTTTGGTATTTACGTGTTACTTAGCATACATATAGAGTCTCTTGATGTGATTGGGGTTAAAAGGTCTTAGACCCATGTATAGGACATGATAGGAAATAGTAAAGGCTAAGATCAAAGGAACTGTAAAAACAACAATTAGAATCAACAACAATTAGAATCACCACCTCTCACCACCATCCGACCTCTCCAAATCCTACAAAATACAGCCGCCAGAATACTCACAGGAACAAGAAAATTTGATCATATTACTCCAACTCTCATTTCACTACACTGGCTTCCAATAAAATACAGGATTGACTACAAAATACTATCCATAATTCACAAAATAATATACGAAAAACAAACATTGGCTCAGCATATCCATAAAACTCCACTTACCAAATAGAAATGTCCGATCAGCGAACAAAGGCCTACTAAAAATCCCACCAACCCGTCACAAACTCATCTCAACTTGGAAGAGAGCCATATCCCTAGGAAGTCCTGAACTTTGGAACTCCCTCCCAACGGACATGAGAACACAACAAAATTTAAAAACCTTCAAAAAAGAGCTAAAAACTTGGATGTTTACAAAAGCCTACCAAACCTCCGAATGACACTATACTTAAACGACTTTACCAGACTATACCAGAATGACTCTATGAAAGAATATATACTAGAACGACTAAAAGCCATGTTAACAAATGTATGATTGTATGATTGTAGAAATTGATCCTTTGTAAACCGTTGTGATGGCGAAACCGAACGACGGTATATAAAACTCGATAAATAAATAAATAAATAGAATCAAAGGCTTTGCATACAGGTTATTTCCTGAGACTTTTGAACTGCATCTGGGTCTTATTCCTCACACAGTGCAGTGTATGGGGTCCAGCTATCCACACTCTAGGGCTCATGTTGTACCTAGGAAGAAGAGTCATGCATGATTACATACTTTATCAGAAAGGAGCCCCTACACATTTATAAGAGCCACTGCTTGAATCCGTTGTTTCTGCCGGGTGCTAAGAGCAGAGGCCAAATGCTGGCCTGGATCTGAGCATCAAGCACACCTGATCAGGTCTGAAAGCACATTGGTTGGGAAATACTGACATAATAAAATCATTTAAAAGAAGAAATAAAGGTCAAATAAAGGTCAACATTTAATCTTGAAGGGAAAGTATTTTTATTGAACTAAATTATGTTTAAACAATTTTTATTGGATTTTCAACAGATACATTAACAAATACATTAACAAAGGGGAGGGTGAGGTCTGATCCCTCCCCCACAAAAGAGGAACCCAACACAATAACAACATTACCCCCAGTCCCAAGAGCCCCTCCCCCCCCCCTCCCCTCATAGTCCAATACTGGTGGAACAGACGAATGGTGCCAGGCCTGGGAGACCCGGGCGCCGGGCAAGGTCATCAGAACACCGGCGGTCTCACTCACTCATTGAGCACGAGGCTCCGCGCCCGGGAGGACAGCTGTTGAAGATATGGATTCCAGATATTGAAAAACCGCTGTCGTCGTCGCGGAGAACCTCGAGCCGCCGTACCCTCCATAGTCAGCATCGCGTGCAGTTGATTCCTCCAGGCCCAGAAGGATGGGGGGGGGGTCCGTGGAACGCCAGACCTGCAAGATCGTTTTTTTTCCCACCAGGCTGGCTTTTTGTAACAACAGTCATATCTGTAGACTAGCTTTTGAAGGCTATGCCCCCTTCATCAAGTCAATTCAAAATGAGCTAGGTATGAACTTACTGATGTCCCTATAAAATCCTTTTTACATGTTTCAAAACTGCTTAATTTAGATTGTCTAATGTTCATAGGTAGTTCTGAAGTTCTATTTTAATGTCTGGTCAAAGGAATATCATCTTGCTTTTTTCCTGTAATCTTGTATCCGTGAAAGTGTATTCATTTCTTTAACTTAAAAACATAAGAATATAAGAAGTTGCCATACTGGGTCAGACCAAAGGTCCATCAAGCCAGCATCCTGTTTTCAACAGTGGCCAACCCAGGTCACAAGTATCTGGCAAGATCCCAAGGAGTAGACAGATTCCAAGCTGCTCATCCTAGTGATAAGCAGTAGATTTCTGCAACTCTATCTTAATGATGAATTATGAACTTTTCCTCCAGGAACTTGTCCAAACCTTTTTTTAAATGCAGCTACACTAATAGCTTTCACCACATCCTCTTTCAATGAATTCCAGAGCTTAATTATGTACTGAGTACAATTTTTTTCTTTTATTCGTTTTAAATGTATCACCTAGTAACTTAAATTTGTGTACCCTATTCTTCATACTTTCTGAAAGAGTAATCAACCAATTGTTTACTCTTTTCATTCCACTCATTATTTTATAAACCTCTTATCATATGTCCCCTCAGATGTCTCTTCTACAAGTTGGAGTCTTAACCTCTTTAGCCTTTACTCATAGGGGGACTCGTTCCATTCTCTTTATCATTTTGGTTGCCCTTTTCTATATCTTTTCTAATTCTGCTATATTTTTTTTGAGATGTGGTGACCAGTACTGCACACAATACTCAAGATGAGGTTGTACCATAGAGTGATACAGAGACATTATAGTCTCTATTCCTTTCCTAATAATATCTACCATTCTATTTGCTTTCTTGGTTGCTGCTGCACTCTGTGCAGAAGATTTAGATGTATTTTTAACTTCACTATTCGCCTTTTTCCATTAGGAAAATTTACCAATTATCCCTATTCTCTTTCTGTCTTTTAACCAGTCTGCAATCCACAAAAGGATACTGCCCCCATCCCATGATTTCTTTAATTTCCTAAGAAGTCTCTCATGACAGACTTTCTGACTATTTTCACCAATGCAACATCCAGCTTTACTTTTTCTTTTTACATTGAATAGTGCAAAACTTTCAGATACCTGAAAGGTTTTAATGATTCACAAACTTCAAACCAGTCCGCTGGACAGCAGATAGTAGACCTAGAGGTCACAAAATGAAACTCCAGGGGAAACGACTCAGAACCAACATAAGAAAATATTTCTTCATGAAGATGATGGTGGATGCCTATAATACCCTTCTGGTAGAGGTAGTGAGGATGAAAACAGTAAATGAATTCAAAAGGGCATGGGATAAACACTGGCTAGAGCATGTAATGAAGAAAAGTATTATTGGGGTGAACTTGCATGGAGCAGCAGTTACTACCCTTAACCAATTAACTTTCGTGCTTTTGATGCAATTGCAACATCGTGCTCTGCTTCAATAGCAGGGGTTAAAGAAGAATTATGCAGATATTAGGCAAAAACACAGGACTGCTTCTACTGCCAAGCCCAAAAGCAAAGCACATTCAAGCATCATTGTCTGAATTATCAAGGTTGCTCACCCTGTAAAAATGTTTCTAGCAGTAATTTTGTTATGGGTTTGACATTTGCTTTTTTTTTTTTTTTTTAAATATCTTTACTACTGTGAGTAGTAGAATAAAAATAGAATCTTCAAAACTACACAAATCCAATGGCTAGGGCTACAATTTTCATACCAATATACAGACTCAACATTCACACCCTATCCTGTTTATGTATTTATTTTTTATCAAAACACAATTTTGATATGAGTCCAGTTACAACACAGTTCCCAAATGTTTCCATAGCTTAAAATATTCTCTGCAGGACAATAAAGACTTATAACCTTGAGATCTATGTGTCTTAACATTTCCATTGCTGCATGTGTCTACATTTTGGCTTTCCATAACAAAAATTATGGTAACTCCTCAGTATTCCAACATAACAAGATCTTTTTTTTTTTTTGCTAAAGTAAGAGCAACACAGATACATTTCACTTCACCTGCTAGTAATTGTAAGCCACCATTAACATTATACAAATATGCCATACTGCCATTCCAATCAATAGTTTTGTTTAATACATATTGTAATACATTACGCATGTTTCCAATATGTTTGTAATTAAGATATTCAGTAAACAAATGACACAAATTGCCACTTTGGTTCTTACATTTTAAACACAAATCGTTATTCCAGAGCTCCATCTGTGCACCTCTTTTCCTTGTTCGATAAACCCTATGTAAAACCTTGAACTGTATCTCTCTCGTTTGTGGTTGTAAATTGTAAATTTCTTTATACTGCCATAAATGCTTTTTCCATATCAGCTACTTCAAGAACAAGACCCAAATCCTCACCCCACAATACTGCTAGTTTATGCAATCGTTGACTATCTTGATATTTCTTATTATGGTTCATCCAAATAATTATTTAGTTAGGCATTTTGTATACCGTCATTCCAAAAGAAGATCACAACGGTTTACAGTATTAATGGTTTACAGTATTATCATTCATAAGCATGGTCAACAATCACAATGTGGGCAGTGTGGAATAGGCTACACCCATTTACTCCTCTTCCCCATCTTCCTCTCCCTTACCCTCCCACTTATACCATGCCCATATTAATCCACTCTCATGCTGCTTAAGTTCGAAAATTGCTTTTATTGTTGGACAAATAATGGCCATAGCCCAAACATATATATTACTAGGCAAAACTTGCAATGTTATAACATCATAACATAACCCAATCAAACAATGTTCCTTAATCTAAAACTATACAGGGTTAACTCCTGGTGACCAACGCCCTACTAGCAAGTGATGAGCCAATTGGCGGATGTGGCTACTCCGGCTGTAGAAGCCGGGATAGCGCAGCAGACACCTGGCCGTAGTAGCCACGGCGTCGTCGTGGGATGAGCTTACCACAACCCGACTGTGGAATTCCGGGTCTCTTGGTCGAAACACCCTCAGTGTCCCCTACCCTCTTGGCTGTTGAAGCGACAAGGGTCTGGGTCATAACCTGTTAGGCTGCCGGCCTGCTCCTAGCCTGCCTGTTCACGTGCTCCTGGGCCGCTGGCCCAGGCAAAGGCCTGAAGTATAATCCATACGGGCCTTGCTAATGTACTGGTCACTGCACCGCAATGCCACGGGCTGTGACAAGCGCTTAAGGAGGTCCCTAAGGCACTAAGGTAATGGGAGGCTGGGCGGGATGCCAAATCAGCCAGAACTGGGCAGGAAAGGGTCCTGCCGAATCGTGGCTTCCCCCTTTAAGGCCCGGCCCCAGCCAACGAGATGCCACGCGTCCCTACTCGTTCGTCCCTCCCCCAACGCCATTGCATCACTTCCTCCCTCTCCCTCCCCCTTCCCTGCCGCTGCCTTCCGCCCTCCCCCACGTCCCCATTGTGCCCCGCTCCCTAATCAGAGTTGCGGGCTCTCAATGTGGGCAGTGCGGAATAGGCTGCACCCATTTATCCCATTCCCCAACTTCCCCTCCCTTTCCCTCCCACTTATACCATGCCCATATTAATCCACTCTCACGCTGCTTAAGTTCGAAAATTGCTTTTATTGTTGGACAAATAATGGCTGCAGCCCAAACATAACATTGCAAGTTTTGATTGGTAATATATATAACATCATAACATAACCCAAACAATGTTCCTTAAACTAAAACTATACAGGGTTAACTCCTGGTGACCAGCACCCTACTAGTAAGTGATAAGCCAACCCTGCCATTGGCAGACGTGGCTACCCCGGCCGTAGAAGCCGGGTTAGCGCAGCAAACACCTGGTCGTAGTAGCCATGGTGTCGTCATGGGATGAGCTTACCACGACCCGACCGTGGAAGTCCGGGTCTCTTGGTTGAAACGCCCTCAGTGTCCCCTACCCTCTTGGCCATTGAAGAGCATGGGTCTGGTGCCGAATCAGCCGGAACTTGGCAGAAAACGGGCCTGCCGAAACGCAGCTTCCCCCTTTAAAGCCCTGCCCCGGCCAACCAGATGCCGCACCTCCCTGCTCACTAGTCCCTCCCCCGACGCGTTGCGTTGCTTCCTCCCTCTCCCTCCCTTCCCTGCCGCTGCCTTCCGCCCTCCTCCATGCCCCCATTGTGCCCTGCTCCCTAATCGGAGTTGCGGGCTCTTAAGCTTTGTTCCGTCATGCAAAGAGAAGATCACAACAATTTACAGTATTAGCAATTATATTCATGGTCAGCGTTGTGTTATCGTTTACCCTTCTAAATCAACACTGAAGCTAATACAAATTTGAATTCATGGTTATGCATTTTCAAGGCTTTCATAGTGGTTCCTATCTAATTTAGTTCCTATTAATTCATACAAGATCTACATAATATTGAGAATAGGTTCTAATCCTACTAGTAATTCCTATCTGTCTCGGGTACAGTCAATGCAGTTATCAGGTTTATATAAGTTTATGTTAAATCGTATGCGATTCTGAAGAGCCATGTTTTTAGTTCATGCTTGAAGTTCTTTCGTTCTGTTATTTGATGGTCGATCTTGCCCGCTAAATCAATCAGGGTGTCCAGAGACGCGGGAAGGTCGCGGGCTGCCAGCTCATCCTTAATTTTAGGTGAGAGCCCTTTCAAGAAGATGGCCCTAAGACAGGGTTTCTCCCAGTGGAGTTTGGTGGCATCCTGAACTCGATGGTACAGTCCATCAGGGAACGTCCCCTTGATGGAGGAGCAGGAGCTCGGTGCTTGCCAGAGTCTGCCGACCGGGGCTTTCGATAACGGACCGTAACCGGTCCAAGAATCCAGAGAGATCTAGGAGAAAAGGATTTGAACGCTCCCATAGTGGTGAAGCCCAGGCCAGGATGTACATCATCTTGGTAAGACTATCTGGGAACAGTGTAGACTGAAGGCAAAAGTGCATATTGCACTGATTGAGAAAACCATGGAACTGATGAGGATCGCCCGCATAGCAGGGAGGAGCCGGCAAGGAAACAACTGGTCAATGAACTGGAGCTGCCAGCGAAGAACTCGGCGTAGGTGAAGCAGCAGCATTCGCTGAGGTGACTGAGTCCAAGCGGGCATTGAGACGCTCCATAGATGCCGCAGGTGACTCCAGGACTTTCCGTTGCTCCAGTATCTTTGTTGCCAGACCCGGTATAGCCTGAAGAGCAGAAGCCTCCGCTGGATCCATGGCCTTGGCTAGCTGTTATGGGTCGTAGATCCCTGGGCTGAGGGGGAATTGGCACTACCCGTGGGGAGGAGCCCCATGGGTCCCCACTGTTGGCAGGCAAAGCTGGGAGTGGACTGAGACCCTGCTGGAGCTTCACTACTACCAACCCTCATTCCCCTCAGGTTGAGCCCTTGGGTACCGGGCTAGCTGGACTTATGTGGGGTCTCAAGGAGTTCGAGTACAATGTGGAACCTGGTAAGGCAACTCGTGAAGACTGGGCACAGGCTAGGGTCGTGACAGGCAGCTGACTGTGGTCCGGGTGCAGGCATAGGTCTTGGCAGGTGGTGAATCCCGTAGTCCGGGAACAGGCGTAGGTCTTGGCAGTTGGCGAATCTCGTAGTCCAGGTACAGGTGTAGGTCTTGGCAGGTGGCGAATCTCGTAGTCCGGGTACAGGCATAGGTCTTGGCAGGCAGCGAGTCTAGTAGTCCGGGTTCAGGAATAGGTCAGAATGCACAGGCAGGTCAAGATGCAGGAATGAAGGAATGGAACTGCCAGGAACAGAAGCAGGAGCCAAGTAGCCAAGGCAAGGACTGAGAGGCAGGGCTTGCTTTATATAGGCCAGGGTCAAGAGGGAGAAGCCCTGGCACCTACCGTAGAGGGCCCTCTAAATAGGGTCATATGATGCGCACGCCTAGGAATCCCGGGGTGTGCAGGAGGGCCCAGCCGGAGCTCGGCCACGTTCTGGCCAGGAAGGAACAGCAGAGTCGGAGGCCCGGTGGGGGATCAATGCGGGAGGAGCACTTTTGCTGAGGCTCCCTGTGGCCGTGAGACTCCCGGGGCCAATGAGCGGCGGGCGGCCACACCGATAGGTGGAGGGAGCCGGTCGCAGACTACCTTGGCTGGTTCCCATAACAGAGGCCTAGTATAAGGGAATTGCAATAGTCTAAGTTTGAAAATATAAGTGTTTGTAAGACAGTGCGGATGCCTTGTATTGTTAATAGGGGTTTTAGTTGATGTACAATTATCAGTTTGGTTTATCCTGATTTGATTAATTTGCTTTATGCTTTTTCATAGTGAAGTTCTCGTCGATTTGAATTCCTAGGTCTTGTACTTCATCTGATGATATAATAATGGTGATTCCTAGGTTTAGGGTTGGTGGATTGAATGTCAAGTTATTTCTCCTTAGCCATATAATTTTGGTTTTTTTTGTGTTTGGAGTTAGTTTCAGTTGGGAGAGTTTTTGTTGTATGGCCTTCATATATATTGACAGAGTTGTTGCAGTTTTTTCAAATGTTTTTCGAAAGGGATGTAGAATTGTATGTGTTGGCATATATATGAAGAATTTTATTCCCAGATTTGCTAGTAGAACGCATATGGGCAGGTGATAGATGTTGAACAGAGTGGCTGA
Source organism: Rhinatrema bivittatum (assembly GCF_901001135.1). Taxonomy (NCBI): domain Eukaryota; kingdom Metazoa; phylum Chordata; class Amphibia; order Gymnophiona; family Rhinatrematidae; genus Rhinatrema; species Rhinatrema bivittatum. The sequence continues at coordinate 429,578,371 of NC_042617.1, forward strand.
GAGTGCTGAACCTTGGGGGACACCTGTATCGATCGGAAAGGTGTCCAAGATTTGATTACCTAGCTTGACTTGGAATGTACTATCTTTTAAAAAGGAGGAGAACCATTTGTAGACATTTCTGCCTATTCCAATTTCATTCAGCTGGTAGTATAGCAGGGTGTGGTCTACTATGTCAAATGATACTTTTAAATCTATTAGAGCCAGTATATATGTTTCATTGTTGTCAAAGCCTTGTAGCACTGGGTCAGTTAAAGAGATGAGCAGAGTTTCTGTTGAGCAATTTTTTCTGAGTCCAAATTGGTTTGGGTATAGTATTTTGTTGTCTTCAAGGTGGTTTTCTAATTGTGATAAGGCTGCATTTTCAAGGACTTTTGCGATAAATGGCAGGTTTGAAATTAGTCGGTAATTTTCCTAGTCATCAATTCTGCCAGTTTTGTTTTTTAGAATTGGTTTGATCACAGCTTGCTTTGCCATGTTAGGGACCAGGCCTTCTGCAAGTGAATGGTTTATTATGGTTGTGACTATTGGGGTAAATTTGCTGTGTACCTTTTTCAGGGTACTTGCTGGGATAATGTCCAGTAGGTGAATCGCGGGTTTCATTTTAGTGATTATTTGGCTTACTTCAAGTTTCAATACTGTGTCAGATGAGTCCCATTCCACTTGGATGGATTGTATTTCTGGTTCTTTTGATGGTCATTCATGGGAGAATTGTGCTTTGAATGTATTGATTTTGTTTAACAATGAATTAGCATATTTATTGTACGATGTTTTTGAGAAGTAACAGTTGTTTGAGATGGAGGAGGATGGGTCATAAGAACATAAGAAATTGCCATGCTGGGTCAGACCAAGGGTCCATCAAGTCCAGCATCCTGTTTCCAACAGAGGCCAAAACCAGGCCACAAGAACCTGGCAATTACCCAAACACTAAGAAGAACCCATGCTACTGATGCAATTAATAGCAGTGGCTATTCCCTAAGTATAATTGATTAATAGCCATTAATGGACTTCTCCTCCAAGAACTTATCCAAACGTTTTTTGAACCCAGCTACACTAACTGCACTAACCACCTCCTCTGGCAACAAATTCCAGAGCTTTATTGTGCGTTGAGTGAAAAAGAATTTTCTCCATTTAGTCTTAAGTGTGTTACTTGCTAACTTCATGGAATGACCCCTAGTCCTTCTATTATTCGAAATGTAGAGATTACTTACCTGATAATCTCCTTTTCCTTAGTGTATGCAGATGGACTCAAAACAAATGGGTATAGTGTGCTCGTGCTAGCAGTTGGAGACGGATCTGACGTCAGCACGGGTACATATACCCCCACAGGAAGTGCCGCAAATCAGTAATCTTCCTTGCAAAAGCTGTAGCTGACCGATCAATTAAATGAACAGGATTATCCTGACCGATTGATAGTAGCTGGAGACCGCCAGTGTTCACAACTGGAAGGCGTCAACACCCGGCAGGGTGGATGCCCTATTATAAGAAAACATGGCTTACCGTGAGTCGGTGAATCCCCATGTATGCCGGCAGCCGGGCGGGATGCTGAGTCCATCTGCATACACTAAGGAAAAGGAGATTATCAGGTAAGTAATCTCTACATTTCCTAGCGTGTAGCAGATGGACTCAAAACAAATGGGATGTACAAAAGCTACTCCTGGACTGGGCGGGAGGCTGCCCGAGGGCCGTTTAGGATTGCCCTCACAAATGCTGTGTCCTCCCTGGCCTGGATGTCCAGACAGTAGAATCTGGAGAAGGTATGGAGGGAGGACCATGTCGCCGCTTTACATATCTCTGCAGGTGACAGCAGCTTAGCTTCTGCCCAAGAGGCGGATTGCGCTCTGGTAGAATGAGCCATGACCTGTAGAGGCGGTGGTTTTCCCGCCTCTATGTAGGCTGCCTTGATAACTTCTTTAATCCAGCGGGCGATGGTTGGCCGTGAGGCCGCTTCCCCTAGCTTCTTCCCGCTGTGCAGGACGAACAGGTGGTCCGTCTTTCGTACTGCTTCTGACATTTCCAGATATCTGGACAGCAGTCTGCCGATGTCGAGATGGCGTAGCATTCGACCTTCCTCCGACTTCTTCAAACCTTCCGTGGTAGGCAAGGATATGGTTTGGTTGAGGTGAAAGTGTGAGACCACCTTAGGTAAAAAGGATGGAACTGTGCGAAGATGGATAGCCTCTGGAGTGATTCTGAGAAATGGATCACGACAGGATAGTGCTTGTAGCTCTGAGATGCGGTGTGCTGAACACACAGCCAGCAAGAACACCATCTTCAAGGTTAACAAACGGAGGGACAGGCCTCGAAGGTGCCTGAAGGATGATCTCGCCAAAAATTCCAATACTAGGTTGAGGTTCCACAAGGGCACTGGACACTGCAGTGGCGGGCGAATGTGTTTGACTCCTTTCAGGAAACGTGAGACGTCTGGGTGTTTGGCAATGGTGTTGCCATCACTCCTGGGACCGTAGCAAGACAGCGCTGCTACCTGGACCTTGATGGAGCTGAGGGACAGACCCTTCTGAAGTCCATCTTGTAGGAAGTCCAAAATGATAGGAATCTTAGCGGCATGCGAATTGGTGCCATGAGAGTCGCACCAGGCTTCAAAAACTCTCCAGATCCTGATATATGTGAGGGATGTGGAGAACTTGCGTGCTCGGAGGAGTGTATCTATAACCGGCCCTGAGTATCCCCTTGTCTTCAGTCTAGCCCTCTCAATGGCCAGACCGTAAGAGAGAACTGAGCCGGATCCTCGTGGAGGATGGGACCTTGCTGCAGCAGGTCCCTGTGTGGAGGCAGGCGTAGAGGATTCCCTGCCAGTAGTCTTCTCATGTCTGCGTACCAGGGTCTTCTTGGCCAGTCCGGGGCCACTAGAAGAACTAGGCCTCTGTGTCGCTGAATCTTGCGTATAATGGCGCCCAGCAGGGGCCATGGAGGAAAAGCATATAGCAGGATTCCCTGAGGCCACGGCTGTACCAGGGCATCGATCCCCTGGGATAGCGGATCCCGCCTGCGGCTGATTATCTGGGTACTTGAGCGTTGGACCTGTCTGCTAATAGGTCCATGCCCGGCGTCCCCCACTGATCCAGAATCATCTGGAAAACTGTGGGTGACAGCTGCCACTCCCCCGGGTTTAGGCTTTCTCTGCTGAGGAAGTCTGCCGTCGTGTTGTCCTTCCCGGCAATGTGGATGGCGGAGATGTCCTGAAGATTTGCTTCTGCCCAAATCATCAGGGGTGTTATTTCTAGGGACACTTGTTGGCTTCTGGTTCCGCCCTGTCGATTGATGTATGCCAACATGGTGGCGTTGTCTGACATCACTCTGACCGCTCTGTTGCGAAGTCTGTGGGCAAATCGCAGGCACGCTAGCCTGACTGCCCGTGCCTCTAGTCGGTTGATGTTCCACCTTGACTCTTCTCTGGTCCACCGCCCTTGGGCGGTGAGTTCCTCGCAGTGTGCTCCCCATCCGTTCAGGCTGGCATCTGTAGTGAGCAGGATCCAGGTTGGGGAGGACATTCTTGACCCCTGGCTCACGTGGCCGGGCTACAACTACCACCGTAGCTGATACCGCACTCTGGCCAGTAGAGACAGGCGTACGGTGTAGTTCTGTGATCGTGGGCTCCATCGAGATAAAAGGGCGCGTTGAAGTGGTCTCATATGAGCCCGTGCCCATGGTACCACCTCCAGAGTGGATGCCATGAGGCCGAGGACCTGTAGGTAATCCCGAGCTGTGGGCCGGCTGGCGCTCAGCAGGACCTGCAGATGACTCTGGAGTTTTGCCTTTCTCTTGGAGGTTAGGCTTATCTTGTCTTCTTGGGTGTCGAATTGGACCCCTAGGTATTCCAGCGACTGGGATGGCTGTAGGAGCTCTTGTTTATGTTGACTACCCATCCAAGGCTTTCCAGAAGAGCTATAACTCTGTTGGTTGCCCGGTGGCTCTTCTCCGGTGACTTCGCCCTGATCAGTCAATCGTCCAGGTAGGGATGGACGAGGATTCCTTCCTTCCTGAGTGCCGCCGCCACTACTACTATGACCTTGGTAAAGATCCGTGGCGCGGTGGCTAACCCGAAGGGTAAAGCCCGGAACTGGAAGTGTTGATGCAGGACTTTGAAGCGTAAATAGCGCTGGTGATCCCGATGGATTGGGATATGCAAATAGGCTTCCGACAGATCTAGGAATGTGAGAAACTCCCCTGGCTGTACTGAATTCTTGACAGACCGCAGAGTTTCCATGCGAAAGCTGGGGACTGACTTGAGGTCCAGGATGGGCCGGAAAGTGCCCTCCTTCTTGGGTACTATGAAATAAATGGAATAATGCCCAGAATTTATCTCTCCTGCAGGTACTGGGATTATGGCTTTTAGGGCCAGGAGCCTCTGTAAGGTCACTTCTAGTGCCGCTGCCTTGAGCGGTGAACAAGGAGATTCCACAAACTTGTTCGGCGGAAGCCGAAGGAAATCCAGGTAATATCCTTCTCGGATGATGGCGAGGACCCACTGGTCCGAAGTGATCTCGACCCACCTGCGGTAGAAGAGGGTTAGCCTGCCCCCTATGGCTGCTACCCCCGGATGGGTCAGCTGATTGTCATTGTGGGTTGCGGCCGGGGCCAGAACCAGAGCTGGGTCTCTTCTTGTTGTGCTTAGTTCGAAAGGACTGGTTCCTGGCCTGGGAACGAGGCGCTCGATAGCGAGTCCTATAAGGGTTGAAGCGCTGAGAATTTCTACCTCTAGATGGTCTAGAAAAAGAACGCTGGCTCCTCCTCGCCCTGTCTTCTGGCAGACGGGGTAATGGAGAGGCACCCCATTTAGTAGCCCAGTTCTTGATATAGCTGCCGAACAGTAAGGAACCCTTAAAGGGCATTCTTGTGAGCCGTGTTTTGGAGGACGAGTCGGCTGCCCAATTGCGTAGCCAAAGCTGTCTCCTGGCTGCCACTGAGGAGGACACTCCCTTGGCCGCCGTACGGATGAGGTCGGAGGCTGCGTCAGTGAGAAATGCGAGAGCTGATTCCATGTCTGCTCCCTGGGTGTTGTTTCTCGCCTGTGATAAACAGGAACGCGTCACCACGGTGCAGCAGGTCGCGATTCGTAGGGACATGGCTGCTACCTCAAAGGCTTGTTTCAGAATGGTGTCCATGCGTCGGTCATGCGAATCCTTGAGGGCCGCTCCCCCCTCAACCGAAATGGTGGTGTGCTTCACTATTGCATTAACTATGGCGTCTACCCTGGGGCACACCAGCAGCTCCTTGGATGCCAGATCCAGAGGGTACATGCCTGCCAAGGCCCGACCCCCTTTGAATGAGGCCTCCGGTGCCTTCCATTCCAGATCGATTAGCTGCTGTGCTGCTTGAAGGAGGGGAAAATGGTGAGCCGGTTGGTGCAGGCCCTCTAACAGGGGGTTCATTTTAGGATCCCCTGGGGTCTCCTGGCCCAGAATGGCCAGTTCCGATAGGCATTGTGAGACCAGGCCTGAAAGATCCTCTTTCCGAAAGAAGCGCCTCATGGTCCGATATGGCTCTATCTCCGAGGGAAATTCACCCTCCTCGGGGGGGCTCCTCACTATCCTAGAAGCAATCCGAATCCCCATAATCGGGACTGTCGGGAGGTGAGTGGCCACGCCTAGGTCTCGAGGGGCCAGGTACCGGATCCACCGGAACGGAAAGACTCATTCGAGGAGCAGACTGCATCTGGACAAAGGCATGAATCCCCTTGAATAATTCCACCCAGGAAAGCGAAGCCGGATCTGGCCGTAGGGGCACCAGGTCTCTTGGGTTCCCTGGTTGCTCGCCGCGGCCCGCTAAGTCCGGTCTGCTCCCTGAGGAACCGCTGGGCTGGGGCCGGTCCTCTCCTGGAACTCCCATGGCCTCCTCACATTGGGCACATAGTGAGTCTGCTCCCTCGCTCTGTGTGGCTCTGAGGTTGCATGCTGAGCAGAGGCTTAGAGCTTTCATGCCAGATTCTGGAGGTGCCGGCCCTGCGGCCGCATGGGCTCTCTTATGCTCCATTCGCCTGAAAGTCGGTGTCGCCCAATAAAGTGCGCCTAACAAGAGCGCTTAACAGCAGGCGCCTAGGAACGGCGTCTTAGAAACGTGCGCCTATACACGGGCGGCTTATAAACGTGCGCCTATACACGGGCGTCTTATAAATGTGCGCCTATACACGGGCGGTTTATAAACGTGCGCCTATACACGGGCGTCTTATAAATGTCCACCTATACACGGGCGGCTTACATACGTGCGCTTATACACGGGCGTCTTACAGACGTGCGCCTATACATGGGCGTCTTATAAATGCCTATACGCGGGCAGCTTACAATGTGCGAACAATGTGCGCCTCTCGCGTGCGCTAACAATGTGCGCCTATCACGTGCGCTATCAACGTGCGCCTATCGCGTTCGCTATCAACGTGTGCCCTATCGCGGGCGCTGAGCTTAGCAACGTGCGCTCATCGGCGAAGATGAGTAGGCAGGCAAAAATGGCGACCTCCTTGGCGTGCTGCCTCATAGGCAGGCCCAGCGAATCCACACTTCCTCGGAGACCAAGTAACGATATACGCCTTACCTTGTCTTCGGCGCTTCCCGGCTGCGACCCGGGCGGTCTCCGGCTGTGGGGGGAGAGTACCTTCAACCGCCGCGCATAAGGAAGTGCGCCCGCTGCCTCTAGGCCGCTCCTGAACCCGTCTCGCTCGGGGGCCAAGTCCACGCCGGGACCGAGGCTGCCTCCAGGCTGCGCCCGAACTCGTCTCGCTCGGGGGCCTGAGCCCTTCTCACTCGGGGGCTAGGTCCCTGCTGCGAACCGGCCACCGGACCGAGGCTCTTGCTTCCGAGGGACCACGGAAGTCAGCTCGGGAAACTCAACTGGGTGAGTGACCACCTGGTATCAGCACAGGAGTGCGGGGTTTGTCTTCAATAGGTTTCTTCTAGGAATTTAGTCGTTAGAATTTGGAAACACGCTCAGCGAGCGTGAGGTAGCTCCAAACTGCTTTGGAGACGGAAATTACTGATTTGTGGCACTTCCTGTGGGGGTATACGTACCCGTGCTGACGTCAGATCCGTCTCCAACTGCTAGCACGAGCACACTATACCCATTTGTTTTGAGTCCATCTGCTACACGCTAGGAAAGTGCAAATAACCGAGTCACATCTACTCGTTCAAGACCTCTCATGATCTTAAAGACCTCTATCATATCCCCCCTCAGCCATCTCTTCTCCAAGCTGAACAGCCCTAACCTCTTCAGGCTTTCCTCATAGGGGAGCTGTTCCATCCCCTTTATCATTTTGGTTGCCCTTCTCTCTACCTTCTCCATCGCAACTATATCTTTTTTGAGATGCGGCGACCAGAATTGTACACAGTATATAAGGTGTGGTCTCACCATGGAGCGATACAGAGGCATTATGACATTTTCCGTTCTATTAACCATTCCCTTCCTAATAATTCCTAACATTCTATTTGCTTTTTTGAGTGCTGCAGCACACTGAGCTGACGATTTAAAAGTATTATCCACTATGATGCCTAGATCTTTTTCCTGGGTGGTAGCTCCTAATATGGAACCTAACATCGTGTAACTACAGCAAGGGTTATTTTTCCCTATATGCAACACCTTGCACTTGTCCACATTAAATTTCATCTGCCATTTGGATGCCCAATTTTCCAGTCTTGCAAGGTCCTCCTGTAATGTATCACAGTCTGCTTGTGATTTAACTGCTCTGAATAATTTTGTATCATCCGCAAATTTGATAACCTCACTCCTCGTATTCCTTTCCAGATCATTTATATATATATTGAAAAGCACTGGTCCAAGTACAGATCCCTGAGGCACTCCACTGTTTACCCTTTTCCACTGAGAAAATTGACCATTTAATCCTACTCTCTGTTTCCTGTCTTTTAACCAGTTTGTAATCCACGAAAGGACATCGCCTCCTATCCCATGACTTTTTAGTTTTCATAGAAGCCTCTCATGAGGGACTTTGTCAAACGCCTTCTGAAAATCCAAATACACTACATCTACCGGTTCACCTTTATCCACATGTTTATTAACCCCTTCAAAAAAATGAAGCAAATTTGTTAGGCAAGTCTTCCCTTGGGTAAATCCATGTTGACTGTGTCCCATTAAATCATGTCTTTCTATATGCTCTACGATTTTGATCTTGAGAATAGTTTCCACTATTTTTCCCGGCATTGAAGTCAGGCTCACTGGTCTATAGTTACCCGGATCGCCCCTGGAGCCTTTTTTAAATATTGGGGTTACATTGGCCACCCTCCAGTCTTCAGGTACAATGGATGATTTTAATGATAGGTTACAAATTTTAACTAATAGATCAGAAATTTCAATTTTGAGTTCCTTCAGAACCCCTTGATTAGGTTTCTTACTTTTTCAAAGAATAGTTTTAAATTATATATTGCACCATGGATCTGTTTTGTATAGTTAGCATTGTTTAAATGTTCACGGTATTTAGTTAATAATGATCTGTATTTTTCTAGATATTCCGTTGAGTGGTTTTTTTCTCCTTTGGTTTTCAGATTTTCTCAGGGTTTGTTTGGCATCCTGGTTCAGGTTATCCTGTTGCCTCATGCGATCCAAAAAGGATTGCATGCCGCTTGTCGTGTCCCTTTAAAGGGCTGCGATCGTCATCGGAGGGCGCCTCCGGCACCCCTCCTGACGTCATGCCCCCCGGCGGGGTTCGGGGTTCGGCAGCAACCAGGATCGGAGGGCGGAGAGGTTGGTATTGGGGGTAGGGGAATTTTGGCCGTTCGACCTTCGCTGCGCTCCCCCCCCCCCGTCCTAATTAGCCGGGCACGCTGCCATCAAGGGTGGGCTCCGGTTATTCGTCACTGGGCTCACCGATAGCTCTTTGTTCTACCAAGGTTTCTTTTGTTTAGTTGTGTGGCCATTGTTTTTGAATGCTTTTTCCCTGGATTTAGGCAAAAGTTATTAGCTATTTCGTTGATGATGTTGTCCCAGGAGTCAAAGGATGAGGAGGCATTATTGTGATCAAACGCAGATAATTCATTTTTAATGGATTCTTCAAGTGTTTTAGGTTCTATCTTTTTTTGGAACTTAAAAGACTGGTTATTGTGTGTGTTTTTTGGTTGTGTGCTGAGGAGAGATATTTCTGCCTTTATTATCTGATGATCAGACCATGGTAATATTTTGTGGGATAGATTGATTTTCAGTTGTTATTGGCAAATATTAAGTCAAGGATGTATCCTGATTTGTAGGTGGAATTGGTTACAAATTGTGTCCACCAAATGGCTTCCATAGTATCAAGGAAGATTTTGCATGATGTAGCTTTTGTTGTACTGTCTACGTGACGGTTAAAGTCACCTACAATTAGAGTTGATTCAGGAGCTGGGAACAGCTTATGGAAGATTTTGATTAAAGGTGAACAATCTTTTTGGAGGGCTATAGATCAGACTAATGTTTAATATTGGAGATTTTAGTAAGACAACTTCATTGGATGGGTTTATCTCAATTTTGTATGGTTTAAGCTTAAGAACTTTTTTGCAGATTATTAAGAGGCCTCCACCTTTTCGCTTGGGTCTGGGGAAGTGAAAGATATCATCGTTAGGGTGGTCAGTTTGGTTTAAGAGTACATTATCACAGTCTTTCAGCCATGTTTCAGTGATGCAGAAATTGAGGGGTTTAGTTCTTCTAGCAGGTCATTTATAAGGGAATTTTTTTTTTTTTTTTTAATAATGAATGAAACATGTATTTTGTTAAATTTTTGTTTCATTTCCAAAATAGTTTCATCATCCTCAGTGTGAGTAATATCTGACAAATCATCTTTACTGGAAAAAAAGACAGTAGTGCTGAGCCTGTAAATATGCAAATAAGCTTCTACTGGGGATATTCCAATCCTCTAACTCTTGGAAAGGATATATAATTTGTTGCTCTGGATGGACAAATTGCCCCAAGCAATATAGCCCTTGATCCTTCCAAATCTGAAAGTTGTTACAGTCCCTGCATCCTAGAAACTCTGGATTATTCACCAGAAACAACAAAGGAGAAACCTCCAGCCTAAGTTGTTGTGCATTTCTCCACCATCTCTCCATTCCTTCCTAAATACTGGGAACCAAAAACCTCATGAGTTATATGTTTGTAATTAATGTCTGGCAAAGTGTAACAAATTTATGGGAGTATAGCGTCTAGCCATTTCCATAAATAACTGGTCCAAGTCAAATTTTGACTGCAACAAAATATAATATTGAATATAAAACAACATTGTGGCAACATTATATGCTCGCAAGTCAGGAAATGCTAATCCTCCCTTTATTTTTCTCTCTGGTGAGTTTAAATGATATTTGCACTATCATTTTTTGCCATATAAACAATGTTATTAAGGATCTGAATTTTTGAATCTCTATTTCATATCCACATTTAACATCTGTAAGTTATAGAGCAATTTTGGCAAAACTCCTATTTTAATTACTGTGCACCTACCAATTAAAGATAAAGGGTAATCCATCCATTTTCTTTTCAGCTTGGAACAGTTTTCCAATGTAGCCACAATATTATGCTCATACAGCTCCCTCTCAGAAATAGCCACTCTGATACTCAGATAATTTAATGTACCAGTATTCCATTTCAATGGAAAAGACAAATCTCATTTATCTTTTAGGGAAATATCTATCGGAAAGGCTTCTGTTACGTTCCTTGGTCCGCGAGCGAACCCTGTGAACTGCCATCCTCACCTCTCAGGCTGGGCCCCAGTCGTGACAAGATGCCCTTGTGGCAAGACACTGCTCTCCCTCCATGCCACGCCCCACTCCTCTTCACAGCAAAGCACTGCCAGCTTGCCTTGCAGCTGGACGCTGCTGTCTGCTCCTGTGCCTCCCACAAGGTGTGGCACGGCCACAGATGCTAGATTTAAAGAGCCCAGGGTGGGAAAAATCCTGTGGTGCGGCTTGCTGACCTCACATAGCCAGGCTTATAAAAGGCCCTCCAGACCTTAACGTCCTTTCCTCAACAACAGTTCTCCCTGCTATAGTAGCAGTGTATGTTGCTCTAGCGTCCTGTCTCAGTTCCAGCGTTCCTTGTCTTCATTTCCAACATTCTTTGTCTTCAGTTCTTCATTTCCAGCATCACTGTCTTCAGTTCTTCCACACCTCCCTTCCTGCCCACTTGATCGTCTCCTAGCCTTCCTGCCCTGCCTATCTGTCCTGCCATTTCTTTCAGAAGGATACCTGATACTGAACCTTGCCTGACGTCTGGATACTCTTAATTGCCGCTTGCCACTGACCACTGCTTGACTCTAGGATACTCTTGATTGCTGCCTACCACTGACCTCTGCCTGCTTTGTGGCTGAAATTACAATATCCTCAACTTTTTTGGACAGCTATAGTGATGAGACTAACAAACACACAACATCCATCTGTCAAATTAAGAGAGAAAAGGTTCAGATGACACAGATGACCCTTATCGAGTTATCAAAGTCAGATCAGATCAGAGAAGGATGGGAGGGCTGGCTGACAACCTGACAAGGTAAGAGAACCACACTTGTCTGGGCCATGCTGGAGCAATGAGGAAAAGGCATGCCCAGCCCTTGAATGCCTTCTGCACCATTTGCATGACCAATGAGAGAAAGGATGTACAGCATCTCTGCATCCCACTTAAGCAAAAATGCATCTGGAGTAGATATGAACTTGCTTTGAAGAACGAAGCAGATTTTTTTCTGTTTTCCTACTGTCCTATGATATGAATAAGTCAATTGATGGATGACTCCCAAGATTGGACAACCTGTTACTCTTTAGTCTAGAGACCACTCATGGGGACAAGAAACTTTTCTGAAATGATCCTCCAGAGTGTTGGTGATTCAGGGAAATTAGGCTGCATATAGAAAGGCTTTGTGGCTGCAAGCCCTCTCCCAAATTTTTAGAGATGGGCCACAATTCTTGGCAGATGGTCCACGACCTTGTGCCCCCTTGTTTGATAATGTAGATTATTGTTACTTAGTTGCTAGTTTGGACCAGAATTCTCTTTCCCTGAAGAAGATGTGAAAAAACACTCAGTGCATCTCTTATTCATAACTCCAGGAAGTTGATCTGAAACAGATGCTCTGTTGCTGACCAGATCCTTTGGATTCAGAAGGAGCAAGTATGAGCACCCACCCCCTGCTGGATTCATCCATTACTAATATTTCTTGATGAGGTACAAGCAGAAGAGGAGCACCTATCTGCAGGACGTTTGGGTCTAGCCATCACTGGACAGACCTCTTCATATCTGTGGGGACTCTCACAGGATGCAACAAGAACTGAAGCAACTGATCCCACTGAGCACAGAGGCCCCTCTGGAGATCCCAGAGGGGCCTTCATGCTCAGAGGGTACTTGCCAGGTACTTGTCACTTGGCTCACCCACTGGTGGAGACAAGATACTGGGCTTGATGGACCCTTGGTTTGACCCAGAATGGCATATCTTATATTCTTATGTGACCCTCATTTGAGATGGGTCATAGAAATTACATGCACCGCTGCTGCCATATGCCTCAAGGTAACCAGAACTTTTCAGACTGTGACTTGATCCTGGTATAGTAGGATCTGGATCAAGGTTCAAAGGCAGAATGGGTGATATGAAAGGAAGATCGCTTTCTTCTCCATTAAATCTATCTGTGCCCTGATGAATTTGAATCTTTGGGTAGGCACTCTAGCGACTAAAGGAGCTGGATTGTCTTCTGCAGGTAAGGCCCCATCAGTCAGTCATCCAGGTGTAACCCCACCTCTGGGAGTGGGCTTTGTGGGCCATAAAATAATTTTACTCACTCTTTGGTGCTGGAACCTCATTGGGCTAGCTCTTAAAACAGTCTAGTTTCCCTAGGGTCTGAATCCTTTGTTGGGTGGGGGGAAAGGTTATCCTTTCAGGGCCCAGAGTGCAAGGAGTACCTTTCTCTTTAATCTTTGTCCCTGGGAGAGGGATATTCTTTTTCATTCTGCCCACTGTGGTCTATTGCCAAATAAAACACTGGAGACTTCTTTGTTTGTGTCCAAAATACAAGGCTTAACTGAGGTGAATTAGAAGTGGTAAATGGCACAATTAAGAGTCCTTAGCACCACAGTGACTTTTCCATTACAGCCTCTTCCCTTAATCTGTATACAGTGTTAAGATTTGTGGCTCGTGGATTGGCCCTGCGAGCCACTGTACTTGCCCTCAACTCTGATGCTACTCTCTGCCGCCATGCTCTGCCTCTTTTCTGTAGTTTCCTTAGGCATGAGGTGCCTCTTAAAGGACCTGCAGCAGGAAAAACCCGCAATGTCCTTGGATGACGTCGGCAGCCGATCCTATATAAGCTTTCCACAGACCTTCCTGCTGTACCTCAGTAATGGATCTCCTGCCTTAGCAATGCATGTTACTTTTGAATTCCTGGTTCCTGTGTCCTGAGTTCCTGTTTCTTCATCCGGTCTCTCCAGCCTCACTTCGTCCAGTCTTACCTTGTATTGCCCATTAGGGATGTGAATCGTTTTTTGACGATTTAAAATATCGTCCGATATATTTTAAATCGTCAAAAATCGTTAGAGCTGCGATACAATAACAATTCCCCCGATTTATCGTCAAAAAATCGTAAATCGGGGGAAGGGGGAGGGCGAAAAAACCGGCACACTAAAAAACACTAAAACCCACCCCAACCCTTTAAAATAAATCCCCCACCCTCCCGAACCCCCCCAAAATGCCTTAAATTACCTGGGGTCCAGAGGAAGGGTCCCGCTGTGATCTTCCACTCTCGGACCTCCGGTGCTTGTAGAAATGGCGCCGGCGCTACCTTTTGTTTTTCCGTACGGAAAAACAATTTGCGGCAGGAGATCGCTCCCGGACCCCCGCTGGACCCCCAGGGACTTTTGGCCAGCTTGGGGGGGCCTCCTGACCCCCACAAGACTTGCCAAAAGTCCAGAGGGGTCCGGAATGACCTCCTGCAGTCGAATCGTGTTGTCTATGGCTGGCGCTATTTTGCGCGCCATTTTGCGCAAAATGGCGCTGGCCGTAGACAACACGATTCGACTGCAGGAGGTCGTTCCGGACCCCCACTGGACGTCCAGCGGGGGTCCGGGAATGATCTCCTGCCGCGAATCGTTTTTCCGTACGGAAAAACCAAAGGTAGCGCCGGCACCATTTCTACAAGCACCAGAGGTCCGAGAGTGGAAGATCACAGCGGGATACGCCATACGGCGCCGCCATTTTGCGCAAAATGGCGCCGGCCGTAGACAACACGATTCGACTGCAGGAGGTCGTTCCGGACCCCCGCTGGACTTTTGGCAAGTCTTGTGGGGGTCAGGAGGCCCCCCCAAGCTGGCCAAAAGTCCCTGGGGGTCCGGGAGCGATCTCCTGCCGCGAATCGTTTTTCCGTACGGAAAAACCAAAGGTAGCGCCGGCGCCATTTCTACAAGCACCGGAGGTCTGAGAGTGGAAGATCACAGCGGGACCCTTCCTCTGGACCCCAGGTAATTTAAGGCATTTTGGGGGGGTTCGGGAGGGTGGGGGATTTATTTTAAAGGGTCGGGGTGGGTTTTAGGGTTTTTTTTTAGTGTGCCGGTTTTCCCGCCCTCCCCCCCACTGGACCTCAGGTAATTTAAGGCATTTTGGGGGGGGGGTTCGGGAGGGTGGGGGATTTATTTTAAAGGGTCGGGGTGGGTTTTAGGGATGTTTTAGTGTGCCGGTTTTCGATTTTCACGATATTTTAAAAACCCAAACCGCGACGATCCGATTCCCTCCCCCTCCCAGCTGAAATCGATCGTTAAGACGATCGATCACACGATTCACATCTCTATTGCCCATTTTGTCCAGTGTATTCTGTGTGTCCATGTCCACCCTTGGCCCGACTTCTGGATCTGACCTTTTGCCTGGACCTGACATAAGAACATAAGAAAATGCCATACTGGGTCAGACCAAGGGTCCATCAAGCCCAGCATCCTGTTTCCAACAGTGGCCAACCCAGGCCATAAGAACCCGGCAAGTACCCAAAAACTAAGTCTATTCCATGTAACTATTGCTAATGGCAGTGGCTATTCTCTAGGTGAACTTAATAGCAGGTAATGGACTTCTCCTCCAAGAACTTATCCAATCCTTTTTTAAACACAGCTATACTAACTGCACTAACCACATCCTCTGGCAACAAATTCCAGAGTTTAATTGTGCGTTGAATAAAAAAGAACTTTCTCCGATTAGTTTTAAATGTGCCCCATGCTAACTTCATGGAGTGCCCCCTAGTCTTTCTACTATCCGAAAGAGTAAATAACCGATTCACATCTACCCGTTCTAGACCTCTCATGATTTTAAACACCTCTATCATATCTCTCTTCTCCAAGCTGAAAAGTCCTAACCTCTTTAGTCTTTCCTCATAGGGGAGTTGTTCCATTCCCCTTATCATTTTGGTAGCCCTTCTCTGTACCTTCTCCATCGCAATTATATCTCTTTTGAGATGCGGCGACCAGAATTGTACACAGTATTCAAGGTGCAGTCTCACCATGGAGCAATACAGAGGCATTATGACATTTTCCGTTTTATTCACCATTCCCTTTCTAATAATTCCCAACATTCTGTTGCTTTTTTGACTGCCGCAGCACACTGTACCAACAATTTCAATGTGTTATCCACTATGACACCTAGATCTCTTTCTTGGGTTGTAGCACCTAATATGGAACCCAACATTGTGTAATTATAGCATGGGTTATTTTTCCCTATATGCATCACCTTGCACTTACCCACATTAAGTCAAAGATGCACATCTGGCAACCACAAGAGAAAGAGCCTTCTCAATTGCCTCACCCAAAATGTGGAATACACTACCTAAATTCTTACGAATTCAACACGATCTAAAAATATTCAAAAAGGACTAAAAAACAATAATGTTCCGCAAGTTCCTCACTGACTTTCTTTTTTTTTTTTTTTTTTTTTTTAATTCTTTATTTATCATCTTTTAAACAATATACAAATAAACATTTGTATTAGAAATCTCAGAGAAATTTTAGGAAATAAAGGTGAAAATAATAACAATTTTCCAACATATAATAGAAATAACATAGTATCATATCAAGTCTCTTAATACTTAGGAAATATTGGAGAGAAAGGAAATATACAAGGAGTACACACGACATCTATCACAAATTTATGCCCAACTCCACACCTAATTTTCTATTGTCCCAAGATTCTCATCCTCCTCGGGTGGTCTCCTGCCAGATAAGAAAGCTCTCAGTTGATCTGGTAAAAAGAAGATATATGTGTTCCTGGCCAGCTTGATAATGCACTTGCAGGGGTACCTCAATTTGAAGATAGCCCCCAGTGCTATAGTCTCAGGTCTCATCAGTAGGAAATCTTTTCTATGCTGCTGAGTAGATTTTGCCAAATCCGGGTATACACGGATGAGTCCACCGCAGAATAATGTGGAAATATTTTTAAAGTAATTTCTCATTATTTTTGAGACATCACTTTCTTCAAAAAAGGAAACAAAAAGAACTGCACGGTCTATTATTTCTATATTTGAATTCTCGAGGTAATCGGTCAGATTTTGAAAGCCTGACCCTTGTTGTGGGACCGTTAAGGGAGTGCTAGTTCTTTTCGGAAGAAAAAATATTTTTTTTACAGGTGGTATCTCTTGATGGGGAATCTTCAAAACTTCCGAAATATATTTCTTAAACGATAGCAGAGGGATTTCGCCCATTATGATCGGAAAATTCAGGAATCTCAAATTTAAATGTCTCACATGATTCTCAATAGACTCTAGCCTTCTCAATGTAGACATCCTTTCTGATATAATAGAGGCATTAGTATTCTGGAGGCTTTTTATATCTTCAGTTATTTGTTTAATGGAGCTAACTTGTTCAACAAATTTCTGCTGTGTATCTCGTTCTAGCAAACCGAATTTGGTTGAAATATATTCAAGTTGCAGGGCTTGATTATCTAGTTTAACCAGCATCCCATTCATGAGATCCCAGATGTTATCGAGGGTTATTTTTGCCGGCTTTACAAATTGCTGGGTGAGGGATTTTCTTACCCCGGTTCCTGCTCCTTCGTCTGACTCCCCTGTTGTCCTGGAGGTAGACGCCGCCATCTCCCCCTCACTTCCTGGCGTCTCAGCCACGCGAGACTGCAGGACTCCTCTGGGGTCACCAGCCTTCAAGGCGCTCTCTGGGCCACCCCGCTGAAATATCTTCACCTCTTGGGTATGTATTTCAGCGCCTCCATCGCCTTCCAGGGGCAAAGCTCGAGCCGGCGTTTTGGGATCCGGGGGGGTTAGTGAAAGTTCCCCGGGAGAATATGGCTCTCCTCTCACCACAACTCCAATGGGGCTAACCTCCTCCACTTCTGGTGCGGCCGCGGCGAAGTCTGTTATTAGCCGTTGTCCGATTGCAAGGTCTGGGTCGGGTGGAAATACCCGGACCTTGCCCTTCCTTTTGTGAGGCATTCCGGAAAGAAATATCGCTAAAAGAGCTTAAAGTTGGCAATAAGAAAACAGAGCTCGCGGCTATGCTCCCGCTCAGGGCGCCATCTTGTTTTCTCTCCTCTCACTTCTCCTCACTGACTTTCAATCATCTAATCATCCCGACCTCCAACTGAACTCCCAATTGTTTACCGCATAATTCACCCTTTCTCCCTTTTCCTCCTTCCCTCCCCCTCTATCCCAATTTAAATCATTCTGGACTTGATATCCATTTCTCTGATATTGTTTAATAGTTCAAAAAGTTTTGTACTGCTACCCATCTGTTAAGAATCTGTTTACTGTTTCTTACTAATGCTCTGTTACAAGATAATGTACACTCTTGTAAACCGTTATGATGGCTCAACCGAATAACGGTATATAAAACTCATCAAATAAACAAATAAATAAATAAAAATAAATTTCATCTGCCATTTGGATGCCCAATTTTCCAGTCTCACAAGGTCTTCCTGCAATTTATCACAATCTGCTTGTGATTTAACTAGTCTGAACAATTTTGTGTCATCTGCAAATTTGATTATCTCACTCGTCGTATTTCTTTCCAGATCGTTTATAAATATATTGAAAAGTAAGGGTCCCAATACAGATCCCTGAGGCACTCCACTGTCCACTCCCTTCCACTGAGAAAATTGCCCATTTAATCCTACTCTCTGTTTCCTGTCTTTTAGCCAGTTTGCAATCCACGAAAGGACATCGCCACGTATCCCATGACTTTTTACTTTTCTTAGAAGCCTCTCATGAGGAACTTTGTCAAACGCCTTCTGAAAATCCAAGTATACTATATCTACTGGTTCACTTTTATCCACATGTTTATTAATTCCTTCAAAAAAGTGAAGCAGATTTGTGAGGCAAGTCTTGCCCAGGGTAAAGCCATGCTGACTTTGTTCCATTAAACCATGTCTTTCTATATGTTCTGTGATTCTGATGTTTAGAACACTTTCCACTATTTTTCCTGGCACTGAAGTCAGGCTAACCGGTCTGTAGTTTCCCGGATCGCCCCTGGAGCCCTTTTTAAATATTGGGGTTACATTTGCTATCCTCCAGTCTTCAGGTACAATGGATGATTTTAATGATAAGTTACACATTTTTACTAATAGGTCTGAAATTTCATTTTTTAGTTCCTTCAGAACTCTGGGGTGTATACCAGGTGATTTACTACTCTTCAGTTTGTCAATCAGGCCTACCACATCTTCTAGGTTCAACGTGATTTGATTCAGTCCATCTGAATCATTACCCATGAAAACCTTCTCCATTACAGGTACCTCCCCAACATCCTCTTCAGTAAACACCGAAGCAAAGAAATCATTTAATCTTTCCGCGATGGCCTTATCTTCTCTAAGTGCCCCTTTAACCCCTCGATCATCTAACGGTCCAACTGACTCCCTCACAGGCTTTCTGCTTCGGATATATTTTAAAAAGTTTTTAATTGTGAGTTTTTGCCTCTACAGCCAACTTCTTTTCAAATTCTCTCTTAGCCTGTCTTATCAATGTCTTACATTTAACTTGCCAATGTTTATGCTTTATCCTATTTTCTTCTGTTGGATCCTTCTTCCAATTTTTGAATGAAGATCTTTTGGCTAAATAGCTTCTTTCACCTCCCCTTTTAACCATGCCAGTAAGATTGCCTGCTGACTGGTCCTGATTTCTTGCCTCAACCTGACCACAATTGCCTGTCACCTGGACCTGAACACTACTGCCTGCTGCCTAGACCTGACATATTGCTTAGAACTAACCACACTTGTTTGCCGCCTGCCTTGACCTTGGTCTGTCTCCTACTCCGTTAGTCTGATGCCTGCCCTGAACCTGGCGTGCCATTGGACTTTTGCTCTAGTCACCAAACTAGGGACCTGCCTAAGATCTGCTAGCCACCAGAACCCAAGGGCTCAACCTGCGGGGGAGGTGGCTGGTATAGGTGAAGATCTAGTCTGTCCTGCTACAGGGCACTTAGGCCTTGTAGGTCTACGAGGCTGCATCAACTATGCTGTAGCACAAAGGGCTCACACACATGCCACCCT
This sequence comes from Rhinatrema bivittatum, assembly GCF_901001135.1. NCBI lineage: Eukaryota > Metazoa > Chordata > Amphibia > Gymnophiona > Rhinatrematidae > Rhinatrema > Rhinatrema bivittatum. Next base: position 429,597,791 of record NC_042617.1, read on the forward strand.
TTATGCATAGGTGTTAAATACTAGAAAAAAGGGAACTTCTACCCTCTAATATTTACATAAGTGGGATCCTGGGAGAGCAGGGTATTACTTGGTGGAAAAGGAGAAAACCCCTTCCCAATTTGTTAAAACTAGCCAGTCACTGTACAGAGAGTCCAACCTTTTCTCTCCCCAGGAGGTAAAGACTAAAGATGGGGGTCCTCAAACTTGTACTCAAAGTTAGCAGGTATTCTTTCTTGTATTTTGTTCTTGACTCATAAGAACATAAAATATGCCATACTGGGTCAGACCAAGTGTCCATCAAGCCCAGTATCTACTGTCCAACAATGGCTAACCAAGTCACAAGTACCTGGCACGTACCCAAAATTAAATTAATAGAATCTCAAGCTATTAATCCTTATTGATTAATAGCAGTTTATGGACTTCTGTTCTAGGAACTTATCCAAACCTTTTGTAAACCCAGCTACACTAACTGCCATAACCATATTCTCTGGCAATGGATTCCAGAACTTAATTATGTGTTGAGTGACTATCTCAATGTTCTGTGATTTTATTCTTTATAAGTTTCCAGGATTTTTCCCAGCACTGAAGTCAGGCTCACCGGTCTATAGCTTCCCGGATCATCCCTGGAGCCCTTTTTAAATAACAGGGTTACATCAGCCACCCTCTAGTCTTCACTTCAGGTTTAATGGACAATTTTAATGATAGGTTATACATTTTTACTAATAGGTCTGAAATTTCATGTTTGAGTTCTTTGAGAACCCTGGGGTGTAACTATCTGGTCCAGGCAATTTACTACTCTTCAGTCTGTCAATCTGACCTACTATATCTTCCAGGTTCACCATTATTTGGTTCAGTTCATCTGCATCATCACCCTTGAAAACCATTTTCAAAACCAGTATCTCCCAAACATCCTCTTCTGTAAACACTGAAGCAAAGAATTTGCTTAGCCTTTCCACAATGGCCTTATCTTCCCTAAATACCCCTAAAACCGCTTAATCATCTGACGGTCCAACCAACTTCCTTGTAGGCTTTCTGCTTCGGATATATTTAGAAAAGATTTTATTATGTTTTTTGCCTTTACAGCCAACTTTTCAAATTATCTCTTAGCCTGTCTCATCAATATCTTACATTTAACTTGCCAATGCTTATGATTTATCCTATTTTTCTCTGATGGATCTTTTGAATGAAGATCTTTTGGCTAAAATAGCCTCTTTCACCTCACCTTTTAACCATGCTAGCAATTGCTTGGCCTTCTTTCCACCTTTCTTAAAGGGATCGCTCCTATTCCAGATAGGAGAGAACCCTCTGGGAGCAAGCAATTCCAGATGTACCAGGTTCCAGACAAGAAAAGGGGCAAAATTCTTCCTTTTGGCCAGCAAATTAAATTCTATCTTCCCCAACTCAGAATGAACTCCAGAGGATGCTGCATTGGGTCAACATCATACCTCCATTTCCTGGGCTGGTGACAGTGAGGAAGATCTTACCTACCCAGGGCCCCCCTGAAGATAGGCTTTCCCATTACTTCTTCCCAAGCAATACCCTGGGGTCTCTTATAACAAAAAGGTAAAATCTCCCAAAATAATCCAGGACAACCAGGCTGCACCTATGGATTGGGGTCCCTGATCTGACCCAAAAATCCCAGGCAAAGCCCAGGCCTCCAAGTAGGCCAAAACCTCTAACAGAGAAAAAATCTCCATACCTCCTTCAAAATTCTCAACTAATACTGCTCCCCCCTCACTGAGCTCTCTGTGGAGAGCTCCTTATATACCCAGAGAGGGGGATGTTCATCTCAGCACTCTCTAAGGGAGGACTGTATTGAATGGATCCTGCCCTACTATTCCCCCTAACTGCATCTCTATAAGGAAATATCCAAGGCTTACTGGTAACGTAACTGTAGGGTCCATTACACAGGTGTGAAAAGACACATATCCCTGGTGACAAAGGTGTGGTGCTGCTACCACTAGGCATTTTATAAAGACCCTCAAGGTCCTTAGTGCCTGAAATGGAGACCCTTGTACTGGTAGTGAGAGAAATCCACTGTGAAACGGAGAAATCTCCAGTGAGAGTGATAGATGGATATATGAGCATACTCATCTTTCAGATCCAAGGCACACATCCAGTTTTTTGCTTTAATGAAGGGAAGAATAGTATGAAGGGTCTAATTCAGTCTTTATCAATTATGGATAGCTCTCAGTCCCTCTAGTTTCTTGGGAATAATGAAATAGCTGGAATAGAATTTCTAGTTCTTTTTTGCTAAAGGCAGTCATTTCAATTTGGGTAAAATATTCTGGTATCAACAAGACAAAACAGATGACAATATATGTAAGTGACCTGTACAACATAGTTTTCAGACATCTACCTATTTTTTCTTTAATTATGCTACTTTCAGCTTTTCATTAGCACTTACTTGCGATTTGTTTCTTTCCTTTCAATTAAGCCAGATCCTTCCAATGAAATTCCAGCAAACAGACCACGGGATTTGCAGTAAGTATACACAGCAGCAGAACTTCGTATTGCAACATCACCCTCTAAATTTCTACAAAAAAAAAATCCAGTTCTTTCATTACAGCATCTCTCCATAACAAATTATAACATTTCTAATATCAAGTATAATTCTGATTACTTAGAACAGAAATAAATGTTAGTGTTCCATGTACACAATGCAATTAGAATTTGCCTTTAAAGCAATGCACACATTTGAAGAACATCAGTTTTGGACTGATTAGTAAAAATACAAACACATATTAAGTGATGAAGTACTAAAATACCCATGTTGGTGGACAGTTAGCACTTGTATCTCGCACACTGTGAAAGCCTTTGTGGATTCTTTGAAATAAAAGATTCTTCTATGGTGTTGCGACCGTCACTTCCCAACTGCTTCACTCCGCCTACCTTTCCTTTCTTGCGACTCCTCCTGCTCCTCATGGATGCCTGGCTGCCGCAGCATCCACCTGCCGTCCTCTCCATCGTCCCCGAACCGGCTTGGGCCCTGCCTCCCGCCATGCTCTTCAGGTACCTTAGGGCGCACGTGCCGCGCGGCCCTCATTCTTATTTCCTCATTGGCGCCTCCCTGTGATGACGTCACGCTGCCCCGATATTTAAGCCTACTGTTTGTTACTAGCTGTTGAGTTAGCAAGGGTGATCTTACGGATGGGATTCACTCTCCATACCCAGCTACTCTGCCTTCCAACTCCCACTGGACTCTTTCTGCTAACGGGGTACTCGCTCCTTGGGGGCCTCATCGTTTCTTTCAGGTCGCTATCAGGTAACCGGTACTCTTTCCTCGAGGGCCCATGTTCCCTGACTCGCTGCCTGCATCTATCTCCTCTTCTGCTTGGAAGAATTCACTACAGATACCATCAGTGAATACTATTATCATCTACTCCTCAGAGCTGTCTCCCTGGAACCAGGTACTCGCTCCTCGAGGGTCTGCCCCTGTTCCAGCGCCAGTGCCATCTCCTATGTGGAACCGCTGTGCGAGTACTTTGCCAACAAGTCTCTCTACCTCCAGGGATCTTGTACTTGCTCCTCGAGGGCCAGCTCTCCCTATTTTGGGGATTCTCCATATCTGGGACTCTGTGAATGTTCTATTGTACTCACTTTCTCAGTTCTCTCCACTACAGCAGGGGCAGCAGAAGAATCACTGTTCCAGCGCTCTGCGGAATACTAGCCCAGCCGGGCTACATCTTCTACTCACTATCGCCACCTCTAGTGGCTTCTCAAACTGTCTAAATAAAGAACTATCTGTGTTTGTGTGTCCAGAGCTGAGCCTGACCTGTGGCCGCTCAAGGGACTTCCCTCGTGGGCGTGGTCAGCAGCCACAGTTTCCAAGGGTCCACCCAAACCTCACTATCTATAACAGATTGCTAACTCCATGGATCCGGCACAGCTCAATGCCTTGCAGGCCATTCCCGGCCTAGTCCTGTGCATTGCTGAACAACAGGATGCATTGGAGAAACTCACTTCTGCATTCCATCAGCTGCACGCACAGAAGAATCAAAGCGCTGCTTCCAGTAATGAAGGTCAGTTACCTGAAGTAACTATAAAGATTACGGTACCTCTAGCTGCTCCAGTTCATTTCTCTGGAGAGATTCAAAGAACTAGAGGTTTCCTGAATCAGTGCTGTATGCATTTTGCATTACAGCCTTCTCACTTCCCCACAGCCTACGCCAAGACTACTTATATTCTATCTTATCTTGATGGAAGGGCCTTGTCTTGGGCCTCAACGCTGTGGGAACGTAAGGATCCAATTCTGCAGGATATTGACATAATATCCAATTCTGCAGGATATTATGCTACTTTCAGCTTTTCATTAGCACTTACTTGCGATTTGTTTCTTTCCTTTCAATTAAGCCAGATCCTTCCAATGAAATTCCAGCAAACAGACCACGGGATTTGCAGTAAGTATACACAGCAGCAACCATTTTTGATGAGCCTGCTCAAGTGACTGTTGCTGGTTCTGCTCTGGTGGACCTGAAGCAAGGCAACCGTCCACTGGCTGATTTTGCAATAGAGTTCAAGACTCTAGCTACCGAATTATGTTGGGATTCCAAATGTCTGAAAACCCTCTTTTCAGAGGTATGGATACTCGCTTAAAAGACGAGCTAGCCGCTCGTGAAACACCTGACTCGCTGGATGAATTAGTGGCTTTGGCTACTAGAATTGACCACCGGCTTCGTGATAAGGTGAAAGAACTCAATCCTAGTAGAGGACCGGTTCAGAGGAAGGTTCATGCTAAACCTGCACTTCAGATGGTTCCAGCAATACCTGTCGCCAGTGGAGAGGAACAGATGCAACTTGGTCGCAGTCACCTGACTTCACAAGAGAGAAGACTTCAGAAGAGGCATGGCCTGTATAGGTACTGTGGACAAGCTGGTCACGATGTCCTAACATGCCCAATTTGTCTGGGAAACGGACCGGCCTAAGTCCTGAGGGAGGACTGTTCTTAGGCCTTACTATGCCCTCTCCTCTGCTCTCTCTCTCCCAGTGTCCCTGATCTGCGGACCGTCCAAAATTCAAACTCTTGGCCTAGTGGATTCAGGGGCAGGAGGCAACTTTATACTTCGACGCCTAGTGGAACATTTGAGGATTCCCCTCGTCACTTTGAAGATTCCACTGCTCTTATCATCTATCCATGGAGAGCCTTTGCCAGGTGACGTGACCCATCGCACGGAACCGGTAACCCTCTGCACTGGAGCCCTCCATACTGAGTCGATTTCCTGCTTTGTGTTAGAGAAGGCCATGCACCCTATTACCCTGGTTGCAATCGCATCAGCCTCAATTCGACTGGGCCACCTTGGAACTCTCCCGCTGGGGCCCAGGTTGTCATGGCAAATGCCTTAAGGAGGTTTCTCCTGTCCTCTGTATGCCTACCACTCCAGTGATGTCAGGACTGCCGTCTCAATGCACATCATTCGCTGATGTGTTCTCCAAAGAAGCTGCTGACATCCTTCCTCCACACAGATCTTATGACTGTGCCATAAGGCTAAAACCAAACACTGAACCTCCCCAAAGGACGTGTCTATCCACTCTCTGTAATAGCCTTATTCTCTATGTCCGAGTACATCGAGGAGAATTTACAGAAAGGATTCATCAGACCATCAAAGTCTCCAGCTGGCGCAGGCTTCTTCTTTGTGGGGAAGAAGGACGGTACCTTACATCCTTGTATAGACTATTGAGGTCTGAATGAGATCACGTTCAAAGATAGATACCCCCTGCCTTTAATCTCAGAGCTGTTCGACCGGCTTCAAGGTGCCAAGATATTTTTGACCTGAAGGGAGCCTATAACTTAGTTCGCAGTGGCAGTGGCGATGAATGGAAAACAGCCTTCAACACTCGAGATGGTCATTTCGAGTACTTAGTAATGCCCTTCAGCCTGTGCAACGCACCCGCTGTGTTCCAGAACATGATGAACGACATCTTGCGGGACCTGTTGTACAAGAGTGTCGTAGTGTACCTAGATGATATCCTGATATTTTCTCAGGACTTGTCTACTTATCTAGAGGACGTCAAACAAGTACTACGAAGACGTCGAGAACTTCGGCTCTACACCAAGCTATCCAAGTGCGAATTCCATAAGGACTCTGTGCCTTTTCATGGCTATATTGTGTCTAAAGATGGCTTCCAGATGGATCCACAAAAATTAGAGAGTATTAAAAATTGGTCCCAACCTACCAGCCTGAAGGCCCTGAGACGATTTTTGGGGTTCTCTAATTATTATAGAAGCTTTATAAAGAACTACTCTTCTTTAACTGTGCCCTTAACTGCAATGACCCGGAAAGGGGCCAACGCTTCTAAATGGTCTGCGGAGGCCATATCTGTGTTCGAGGATTTAAAGACTGCCTTTTCCACCGAACCATGCCTGCGTCATCCAGACCCTGACAAGCCATTCATCGTGGAGGTTGATGCTTCTGATGTCGGTGAGGGAGCTGTATTGAGCCAAACCGGAGACTCCAAATCCTTACGTCCCTGCTCCTTCTTCTCATGACGTTTCTCTCCGGCAGAGAAGAACTATGGGATTTGAGATAAAGAGCTCCTGGCTATTAAGTTGGCATTCGAGGAATGGCGGCCTTGGCTTGAAAGCACTCAACATCAAATTACCGTGTTTATGGACCATAAAAATCTAAAGTATCTCCACCATGCACGTCTTAACCATAGACAAGCCAGATGGTCCTTATTTTTTAACCATTTTGACTTCATGCTCAAATATTGCCCCGGAGACAAGAATACCAGAGCTGATGCCTTGTTATGCTCCTTTCTCTCAGAGGATGTTCCAGAATAACCTCAGCATATTATCGACCCGAAGAAAGTCGTCTTGGTGGCAACTCATACTGTGCCCGCTGGTAGGACCATCGTGCCTAAATACCTCAGGAAGAAAGTGCTCTTTTGGGCGCACGATTCCAAGCTGACTGGCCATCCTGGTCAACGCCGTACCCTGCTGAAGCTCCAGAAGTATTATTGGTGGCCAACTATCAAGGAAGATACACTCTCCTATGTAGCATCTTGTACCAACTGTGCCAAGCAGAAACCTACTTATGGCCAACCATGGGGATTGCTGCAACCGTTTCCAGATCCGGAACAGCCCTGGATGCATATCGCTACTGACTTTGTAGTCGATCTATTCCTCTCTGGAGGTATGAATATCATTTGGGTCACAGTCGACCGCTTCAGCAAGATGGCCCATTTTGTGGTGCTGCCTGGCTTACCTTCAGCCTTGGAGCTTGCGAAGCTCTTCATAACCCACATATTTCGCCTTCACAGTCTACCGAAGCACATAGTCTCAGATCGAGGATCACAGTTTACGGCAAAGTTCTGGAAGGCTTTGTGCAAGCTTTTCGACATCTCTCTAGATTATACATCTGCCTATCATCCTCAATCAAATGGCCAAACAGAACGGATGAATAGGACCCTGAAACAGTTCATTCGGGCCTATGTGAGTTGCCTTCAGAATAACTGGACCAAACTGTTACCATGGGCTGAATTCGCCATTAATTCTCATCCAGCTTCATCCACTGGATCAACACCTTTTGAAGCGGTATATGGACGTTCACCACCACCGCCACTTCCACTGAAGCTCTCAGTGACGTCCCCAGCTGCTCAATCCACTGCTGATGATATCCATCAATTATGGACTCAGACGAAAGAAATGCTACTCAAAGCGAGTGATTGAGCAAAAAGGTTTTATGACGCTCACCATTCCAAAGCATTTCTCTTTCAACCTGGTGACAAAGTCTGGCTATCCACTAAGCACCTTAGACTGAAGTTACCCTCCACTCGATTTGCTCCTCGCTACGTTGGACCATTTCCAATCCTCCAACGTCTTGGCAATATCACTTACAGTCTGAAGCTACCACCTGGATTAAACATCCACAACGCTTTTCATGTTTCACATTTGAAACCACTCATTCTCAGTGAATTCTCTTCCAAGTCTCAGGAACCATCTCCCATCAATGCAGAAGATGACCTAGAATACAAGGTCGAAGCCATCCTTGACTTCTGAAGATGAGGCAAGACTTGGTAATACGTTCTTTCATGGGAAGGTTTTGGCCCCGAAGAAAATTCTTGGGAGCCTCTGGCTAATATCCTTGACAAAGAGATGCTCCATCAGTTTCATCTCTCGCACCCTTGGAAACCTAAACCTGGTACCCTCAAAGGAGACCGCCCTTTGAAGGGGGGTACTGTTGCGACCGTCACTTCCCGACGGCTTCACTCCGCCTACCTTTCCTTTCTTGCGACTCCTCCTGCTCCTCATGGATGCCTGGCTGTCGCGGCGTCTGCCTTCCGTCCTCTCCGGCATCCACGGACCGGGTTGGGCGCTGCCTCCCGCCATGCTCTTCAGGTACGTTAGGGTGCGCGCGCCGCACGACCCTCATTCTTATTTCCTCACTGGCGCGTACCTCAGGGGCGTCCCCCTGTGATGACGTCACGCTGCCCGGATATTTAAGCCTACTGCTTATTGCTAGCCATTGAGTTAGCAAGAGTGATCTTACGGATGGGATTCGCTCTCCGTACCTAGCTACTCTGCCTTCCAACTCCCATTGGACTCTTTCTGCTAACGGGGTACCCGCTCCTCGGGGGCCTCATTGTTTCTTTCAGGTCGCTATCAGGTAACTGGTACTCTTTCCTCGAGGGCCCATGTTCCCTGACTCGCTGCCTGCATCTATCTCCTCTTCTGCTTGGAAGAATTCGCTACAGATACCATCAGTGAGTTCCTTTATCATCTACTCCTCAGAGCTGTCTCCCTGGAACCAGGTACTCACTCCTTGAGGGCCTGCCCCCGTTCCAGCGCCAGTGCCATCTCCTACGTGGAACTGCTGTGTGAGTACTTTGCCAACAAGTCTCTCTACCTCCAGGGATCTGGTACTCGCTCCTTGAGGGCCAGCTCTCCCTATTTCGGGGCTTCTCCATATCTGGGACTCTGTGAATGTTCTATTGTGCTCACTTTCTCAGTTCTCTCCACTATAGCACGGCTACTGGAAGAACCGCTGTTCCAGCGCTCTGGGGAATACTAGCCCAGCCAGGCTACATCTTCTACTCACTACTGCCACCTCTGGTGGCTTCTCAAACTGTCTAAACAAAGAACTATCTGTGTTTGTGTGTCCAGAGCTGAGCCTGACCTGTGGCCCCTCAAGGGACTTCCCCCGTGGGCGTGGTCAGCAGCCACAGTGTCCAAGGGTCCACCCAAACCTCACTAACTATAACATATTGTTAAAGCTTTTGACAACTTGAATTTTGCTTCACACCTCTGACTTGATCTCCTGTATGATTTGATAGTGTGCGCTTGTCTTTTGACTCTTTGCTTTATACTAAAATACCCTATATAATGAAGCATACAACTTAATTAGACATGGATTAAGAAAGTCTGACTATTTGCAGTAGAAAACTAAGAGGTAGAAATTGCTGATATTCAGCTACCTAATCCTGCAATATCAAAACATGAGCTAAATAACTTGCTTAAATGAATAAAAGTATAATTGTTAAAAGACTTCATTACTGTTATACCAAATAAATGTACATATATTAAGCTGTAAAAATAATATTATATTAAATATTTTATTAATTTCAAACTATTTTATTATACTAACTACCAGGGAATTCTCTTGAATAAATTATTCTGGCTACTATGTTATACTTGAATACATAGTAACAAGGGAAAACAAACAAATCATAAGTGATACTTGTTAATTGCCTAATAAACTATTACCCTGCAAGGCAAGGAAGAGCGCATAGCAAGAGACTGCCTAGTGCGTTTCCTTCAACTGTGAGAAATTTAATGCCTACTCAGAGGCATGCATTAAACTTCAAGTGACTGGCCTGACCAAAGCTTCCTCCCCACCCGCAAGGTCTGGCCCGATGGGCCAAGCGATCTGGGTCAGACTTGGGGGTCCTTTACCTGAAATGGTACATTCTGAGCTCCACGTCTTAAAACAGCCCTTGCTGTCAGGTCAGCTTTTGAAAAGGGACGAGTACTTTTACTTTACATGTGATGGTGAATGGATCAATCAGCACTAAGTGAATAAATTAATATTGTGACAACTTGGATGCCCCATGGAGTTACAGGAGCTCCGAGTATGTTCCAGCGACTTATGGGAAAAACTGTGGGAGACATGAATCTCCTGGAAGCGCTGATAAACTTAGATGACCTCATTGTCTTTGGAAAGACATTAGAAGAGCATGAGGCAAGGCTGATGAAGATCGGTTGGTAGCTCAGGGACTCAAACTGACCCTGGACAAGTGTCAGTTCTGCCTACCTCAGGTGAAATATAAGGGGCATATTGTGGCACAGAAGGGCACCAACTAGTGAGAGGGCCGGTGCTAGCTTTTTTGCTGCCCTGTGTGAACAATTATTGTGGTTTCCCCCCCCCCCAACACCCACTTCATTCACTCTCTGTCTCAGGCCAGCCAAAAAAAGACCAGTTCCTTCCAGTGACCTAAACTTTAAACAGTGTCATCCCTCTACTCTCCGGATCTTCACCCCCTGCCCTGGAAACTATTGCAGGTGCAAGAGTATTAGGTGCTCTAGGCAAATGTTATACCCTTGCACCCCCCTCTTCCTGCTCTCGCCATGTACACAATTAAAAATTAAGCATTTATAATAGATTTTACATGAAAAAGAATATTCAAAGAACAGTCTTCTGAGGTAAAAAAAAACAAATCACAACAAGTATTTGCATGTACTTTTTTGGTTCCAACCAGAAAACCCTACAAAAAAAGACACTTGGAACCCATATGGCATTAGGGCTACTGTAATGCGTGTCAGATGTGGGCTTGACCCTCAGAAAGCCATGAGTAAATTACAATTAAAATATAATAAACCTCCCACACCAAAACAGCTCTACCTGCCAGCACTTAAAAATGTAACAACCCTACCTATTAAAAGGCAACACTACAAATATTACACCAGGCCCTAAAACACCAATACACCTCATATTAGGAAACAGAACAAACCAAGCTGTTATAAATTCCTATATGCTAGCAGAATCTCTCATCTCAATCACATATGTAGATCCCGGGCAGACACCAAATACAGAAAAAAGAAACCATAAAGTATAAATAGAAACATGCAGGCAAAAACCAAATAGGAAAACCGCAACAGAAACCATCACCAATCCTCAAATATTAAACAATAAAATAAAAAAATATAATAAATACATTAATCATAATAGTATACACATACTAATAAAAAGAATATTTCAAAACAGCTGGTGAACAGAAGATCCATTAATTAAAAATTCAAACAATTTGTTATAAATTTCTTAGATATCAATAACATATTTTAAAACAGCAGACACAAATAGCATCCAAAAATTAAAATGAATAAGGATAAAATAATTCACGCTTGCCATGCCTGGAAACTTTTGATTTCCAGTCACTCAGATTGTTGTGAATCAGTGAGAGAGGGATGCATAAACTTTCTCCTCTCTCATACACATTTATTTATTTAAAATTTATTTATTTAAAAGTTTTTTATATACTGCACATTGAGGCAGGAATCTGACCGTCTAGGCGGTTTACAGTAAAACATTCATAATACCACAACGAACAAACATTAAAATACATCGCATTTACATTAAGTTTAGTCTTAAGGACAGTGCAAATTCAGAGATAAAGAATAATCATTATTGTGTATTACAAGCGCTTGTAAATAGATAGGTTTTCAGTATTTTCTTGAATTCTTTGGAATTTGCCGTTAAACAGATTTATTCAGGAATAGAGTTCCATAAAGTCGGTCCTGCAACAGAAAAGGCTCATTTTTGGGTTAGTGCTAGGCTTACAGTTCTTACTGAAGGAATTTCCAGTATACATTTGTCCATGGAACGGAGTTGTCTGGTGGGTCTATATAGTCGCAGTAAGGAGCAAAGCCAGATGGAGTTGGAGTTGTATAGTAGATTGTGAATGATGGACAGGATTTTATAAGTGATACGGTGGGATACTGGGAGCCAGTGAAGCTGCTGTAATATGGGCGTTATATGTTCTTTACGTGGCAGATTGAATAGAATTCTTGCTGTGGCATTTTGAACAAGCTGCAGTGGATATATTGTAGATAAGGGTAATCCTAGGTATAAGGAATTGCAGTAATCTAGGTTTGCTAGAATTAGAGCTTGTGTAACTGGTCGGAAGTCGGATGATAGTAATAGGGGTTTAAGTTTTTTAAGCATGTGTAATTTAAAAAAGGATTTTTTTTACTATTTCTAATATACTGTTAGTCATTGATAATCTAGAGTCAATGATCATTCCTAGATTCTTTGCATGGGATTTTATGGGTATGTATTGGTTTTCAAATGTGAAGGTTTGAGGCGGTTGATGAGCTGAATCCGGTACTGTTGATAAATAGATTAACTCTGTTTTTGTGGTGTTTAGTTTTAATCTATTATGGGACAGCCAAGTTTTTATTGTCGTTAAATATAGTTGTAGTAAAGAAAAGGTTTTGGACCAAGATTCAGAGAATGGAACAGTAAACTATATATCTGCATAGATTTTATAGTTTAAATTCAGTCCAGCTAAGAGATGGCATTGGGTAGAAGGTATATGTTAAATAGGAGGGCCGAAAGTGCTGAGCCTTGTGGCATACATATGCTCTCTCCCTCATACACGCACATGCTTACTCCCTCTTACATACACATGCCCCCTTCTCTCACTAACACATTCTCACTCACACATATGCTCACACATACACAAATGCACAAAAGATTCATCTTCCTCACATATCATGCTCAGACACACACACACACACACACACACACACACTCACAAATATGGCCCTGCAACTTCCTCTTGTTTGCTATGTGGCCTTGTGGCTCCTCCTCCTGTACTCTTGCTCTTCTTCTTTGCCACGCAGCAGACTGGGAACCACTGCGCAGCCGTACAGCTCCTAATCATCGCCACACAGTAGGTTGGGAAGCACCAGACGGTGGCACCAACAGCTCATTTGGCCTCAGGCCACCGACCCCTCTAGGCCATCGCCCTGTGCAAGTGCTTGCAGAGTGGGTTGCACCGGCCCTGACTACTGACCCTGAAGATTGCAGCGGTGGCTGCCTGGTTGAGGACAACCGATTTGAGATCTTTTTAGGTTTTTGTGGCTATTACAGGAGATTTATTCAGAACTATTCCTTATAATACAACCCTTGCTAGACCTCACAGAAAGAAAAAATAAGATCAAGGGCCCTGCCTCTGGAATGAAGTATTTTAAGCCCTCTGTGCTTTTCTGTGTCAGATGGATGACAGACTGCGAAGAGGCTTTCAGAACAATTATTTATTATCTAACGCTTCCCCTATGTTGGCTTTTGCTGAGCCATCTGCCGTATATCCTGTTCAATGATGCTAACTTGGAGGGGGTGGGAACAGTACTATACAAAGAGCACTCCAACTGCATGTGGCTTGTTGCTTTTGCTAGTAGGAAGCTGACTCAATCTAAGAAAAAGGACCCAGCGCATCAGCTTGAATTCTTTGCATTTAAAATGGATTATAGTGGACAAATTCCATGATTACCTATAAGTTGCCAAGTTCACTGTGTACACAGACAATAAATCCATTGACCTATGAACTCACCACTGCTAAGCTCAATGCAACAGGCTCAGAAATGTGACCCTGGTTTTGGGGTTATCCGATGAGCTAAGAAGTATCGTAGGCCAGCTACATCTGTGGTGTCACAGCTCCCAGATGTTCCCCTGTTGCTGAGAGAATGGGACCGCATAATGATGACCGATGACCTGCTGTACCAAATCACTGAAAGCCCACATCTAAGGTAAATAAACAGCTAATATTGCCTCAGAAGTTCAATAGGAGTAGAAGTAGAGCAGAAAGTTTTGGTGTTGGGGAATACTACCATTGATCTGGGCCAACAGATATCTTCGATTAGAGTTCAAACAAACTCTGTGCAACAAACCCAGCTTGTGCTGGTGAAAGAAAATGCTAATATGGCACTAAAGGTTGAGAATCTAGAAAATACTATAAGGAATAAAAATTTAAGAATTATATATTTTCCCAGAATGCCTTTGATCTCCCCGAGAGATATGTTCAAAAGATACTTTGTTGAAATATTACAAGTACCAGAGAATGCAATTCCTCCTACTTAAAAAATATATTACCTTCCACCGTTTAAAAGGGAGACTGAAAGAATACAGAGGGAAGGCATGGAAATGTTGCGGCCTGTTGAAGACCCATCAGTGGATATAATAGCTCTACTTGAAACTTCGGATACTGGGATAGGTGGCGATGTCCTTTCGTGGATTGCAAACTGGCTAAAAGACAGGAAACAGAGAGTAGGATTAAATGGGCAATTTTCTCAGTGGAAGGGAGTGGACAGTGGAGTGCCTCAGGGATCTGTATTGGGACCCTTACTTTTCAATATATTTATAAATGATCTGGAAAGAAATACGACGAGTGAGATAATCAAATTTGCAGATGACACAAAATTTTTCAGAGTAGTTAAATCACAAGCAGATTGTGATAAATTGCAGGAAGACCTTGTGAGACTGGAAAATTGGGCATCCAAATGGCAGATGAAATGTAATGTGGATAAGTGCAAGGTGATGCATATAGGGAAAAATAACCCATGCTATAATTACACAATGTTGGGTTCCATATTAGGTGCTACAACCCAAGGAAGAGATCTAGGCGTCATAGTGGATAACACATTGAAATCGTCGGTTCAGTGTGCTGCGGCAGTCAAAAAAGCAAACAGAATGTTGGGAATTATTAGAAAGGGAATGGTGAATAAAACGGAAAATATCATAATGCCTCTGTATCGCTCCATGGTGAGACCGCACCTTGAATACTGTGTACAATTCTGGTTGCTGCATCTCAAAAAAGATATAATTGCAATGGAGAAGGTACAGAGAAGGGCTACCAAAATGATAAGGGGAATGGAACAGCTCCCCTATGAGGAAAGACTAAAGAGGTTAGGACTTTTCAGCTTGGAGAAGAGACGGCTGAGGGGGGATATGATAGAGATGTTTAAAATCATGAGAGGTCTAGAACGGGTAGATGTGAATCGGTTATTTACTCTTTCGGATAATAGAAAGACTAGGGGGCACGCCATGAAGTTAGCATGGGGCACATTTAAAA
This sequence comes from Rhinatrema bivittatum, assembly GCF_901001135.1. Lineage (NCBI taxonomy): Eukaryota > Metazoa > Chordata > Amphibia > Gymnophiona > Rhinatrematidae > Rhinatrema > Rhinatrema bivittatum. The sequence goes on from NC_042617.1 coordinate 429,612,857, forward strand.
CGAATCGGAGAAAGTTCTTTTTTACTCAACGTACAATTAAACTCTGGAATTTGTTGCCAGAGGATGTGGTTAGTGCAGTTAGTATAGTTGTGTTTAAAAAAGGATTGGATAAGTTCTTGGAGGAGAAGTCCATTATCTGCTATTAAGTTAACTTAGAGAATAGCCACTGCCATTAGCAATGGTAACATGGAATAGACTTAGTTTTTGGGTACTTGCCAGGTTCTTATGGCCTGGATTGGCCACTGTTGGAAACAGGATGCTGGGCTTGATGGACCCTTGGTCTGACCCAGTATGGCATTTTCTTATGTTCTTATGTGATGGCGGTCCCAGCGACACTTATAGTAACTCTGGTTCTTGAACCTGATAGAGACTGGCTGATGAGATTGTTCTTTAGACACAGATAGAAATTTTCATGCAGCTTAAAGTTAAAGTATTTCCAGATGTCTCTAGACAAACACAAAAAAAGTGTAAACAGTTTTTGTTGATGAGATCTCAAGTGCAACAGATAGGGGGTGTTTTTTTTCTAAAATTTCCCTGCAAATGCATGGTGAAATATTAAAATAATTCATTTATATTCTTTGATCCACCCCAGTTGACACAATTCTTGATTGGAAAAATTCCTCCTGTTAATCTGTCTGATAACCCCTAGCCGTAATAACTCGTAATATGTTCCTCAAATGTAATATGGCTAATGCTGCCTAACTGTTAGTAGCCTTTCTTCTTATTTAGTTTAATATATATTTCTTTGGGTTGTGCTCTTGTTTCTCTTCTCTACATTGAGGACTGGGAAGGTATTGAGTACGATTGCATGATTCTATTAAGTATTTTTGAATATTCTTTGTGTAAATATCGGTTTTCTGTCAAGATTGAACTTGTTTATATTTGTAAATTCATAAACAATAAAAAAAAAAGAAGTTCAATAGGAGTATGAGGAGCTTGCATGATGATTCTGGACACATGGGGATAGATCGCATGACTGAGTTAGTAAAGGCTAGATTCTATTGGCCCCGGCAGTCAGCAGATGTGGAAGCATATGTAAAGACCTGTGGGAAGAGCAGTATGCGGAAGACCCTGCCTACCAGAGCTGCCTCTTTAACTAACACCACCAGCAAGGGCACCCTTGATCTAGTTTGCATCGATTTCCTGTGCTTAGATAAAGACAACCGCAATATTGGTAATATCCTAGTAGTTACTGATCACTTCACTAGGTATGCATCTCCACCAAATATCAGCATGCAGCTACTGTGGCCAAGGTACTATAAGAGAAATATTTCGTCCATTATGAATTTCCTAATCATATCCACTCAGATCAAGGTCGAGACTTTGAGAGCCGCCTGATTAAAGAAAAGTGTCAGATTTGTGGTATCAAGAAATAACATACCACCCCTTATCATCCTGAAGGCGATCCCCAGGCTTGAGTGATTCAATCAAACCCTATTAAACATGTTGGGTACTCTAGATCCCCGGCAGTACCCGGCAGTAACATCAATGGAGCCAGCATGTGAGCAGTTGATTAATGTCTATAATGGTACAAAGTGCACTGTTACTGGCTATTCTTCCTACTACCTCATGTTTGGTAGCTCACTTATGATGTGTTGGAGGTACCCTTAGTAATTCCTCAGCTAACAGCCTCCTGGGAAGTAGCGAGTAGTATAAAAAGAACCCTAGGTTTGAACTGATATGAAAAAGTGAGTTGTTAATGTTCTCCGGACTGTAGATAGTTCACTATCTACAGTCCGGAGAATTGATGGACCAGAGGCAGCATGGATTCACCAGGGGAAGATCCTGTCAGACAAATCTGATTGACTTTTTTGACTGGGTAACCAAGGAATTGGATCAAGGAAGAGCGCTCAATGTCATCTACTTGGATTTCAGCAAAGCTTTTGATAAGGTTCCGCACAGGAGACTTGTGAATAAAACGAGAAGCTTAGGAGTGAGTGCCGAGGTGGTGACCTGGATTGCAAACTGGTTGACGGACAGAAGACAATGTGTGATGGTAAATGGAACTTTCTCTGAAGAGAGAGCGGTTTTAAGTGGTGTACCGCAAGGATCTGTGTTGGGACCGGTCCTGTCCAATATCTTTGTGAGCGACATTGCGGACGGGATAGAAGGTAAGGTTTGTCTTTTTGCGGATGACACTAAGATCTGCAATAGAGTGGACACGCTGGAAGGAGTGGAGAGAATGAGACTGGATATAAGGAAACCGGAAGAGTGGTCGAAGATATGGCAGCTGAGATTCAATGCCAAGAAGTGCAAAGTCATGCATATGGGGAGTGGAAATCTGAATGAACTGTATTCGATGGGGGGGGGGGGGGGGGGGGGAAGACTGATGTGCATGGAGCAGGAGAGAGACCTTGGGGTGAAAGTGTCTAATGATATGAAATCTACGAAACAATGCGACAAGGCGATAGCAAAAGCCAGAAGAATTCTGGGCTGCATAGAGAGAGAAATATCGAGTAAGAAAAGGGAAGTGATTATCCCCTTGTACAGGTCCTTGGTGAGGCCTCACCTGAGTACTGTGTTCAGTTCTGGAGACCGTATCTACAAAGAGACAAAGACAAGATGGTAGCGGTACAGAGAAGGTCGACCAGGAAGGTGGAGGGTCTTCATCGGATGACATACGAGGAGAGATTGAAGAATCTAAATATGTACTCCCTGGAGGAAAGGAGGAGCAGGGGTGATATGATTCAGACTTTCAGATACTTGAAAAACTTTAATGATCCAAAGACAACGACAAACCTTTTCCATCAGAAAAAAATCAGCAGAACCAGAGGTCACGAGCTGAGGATCCAGGGAGGAAGACTAAGAACCAATGTCAGGAAGTATTTCTTCACGGAAAGGGTGGTGGATGCCTGGAATGCCCTTTCTGAGGAAGTGGTGAAGTCTAAAACTGTGAAGGACTTCAAAGGGGCGTGGGATAAACACTGTGGATCCATCAAGTCTAGAGGGCGTGAATAAAGAGGAGGCAGCAAAACACTGCATGGAGTGGCAGTAGCCACAGAGGCATTCACAGAGCGGGATGCCAGTGGTTGGTGTTCCACCTTCACAGAGCGGAAGGATGGAGGGCTGCCATCTCCAAAAAAAAACCAAAAACAAAACAAAAAACAGGGGTGGGTAAAAGTATGGGGCAGGGGTGTGGCCTGCTTGTTGCAGCGGTTGCTACCCCTAATTGAGCTGGATGTTCACTTGGATGCAGATCCGGCGCTGCTCTCTACATTGGTGGTGGGGTGGAGGGGAATTAGGGCTGGAGGGTACTGGAAGCCAATAGTAACAGGTGGGAGAGAGAAAAAGAAAAAAAAGGATAAAGTGCGTAGCTTGCTGGGCAGACTGGATGGGCTGTTTGGTCTTCTTCTGCTGTCATTTCTATGTTTCTATGTTTCATTAGTTAGTGACTGAATTGTATTAGACAGAGGTTGTTTTAACCCATTTCCTTTTCAGAAACATGAGGACATGCCCCCATCTAAATGGGGGGGGGGGGAGGGGGGATATAGGAAGCTACTGTAAATCAGGTTCCTGCCAACACAACCTTATCATGTGTTGGAGCCTTACAATGTAGACCGAGCTGCATTCAAATCTGAGTCATGTGTTTTGGACCTGCCCCAAAGGGGTTTTCAACCCTGTAGAGACTGCAAGCTGCCACAGCCAAGGTGAAGGAATGTAAGAATAAGTCAAAACCTCTGTGTGCTCTCTTGTGAATGACAAATGTTCTGCAAGAACCAGCAAAAAGGACTCACAGTGTTAACAAGTTGGGATAAGGGCTGTACTGTTTATCCCACCCAGAGAACAGCACTACATAGCCAGCAGAGGATGACACCAAAGGAATGCTAGGAGACCATTTAAGGTAGAAAAGGCACAATTTGACTGGCTCTGTTCATGAGTGTGCAGCAGGTACAATCAGGAGTTGGAGCCAAGAGCCAAGGTATGGTGGGTAAGAAGAAGAGCTTCCTAAATCAAGAAAACACTAAATAATCATAGGCTTAACCTGGAAAAAAAATATTTTTTGAAAAAAAATGAATGTGCAATAAAAACCTAGAAGCAATAATGAAACTCATTTTTTTGAACTCCGCCATTTCCTTGACTTTGGCTCCAAACTGATTTCTACTATAGAAAGACATGTCTGAATCTTTCCTGCCCATTTTCACAAAGAACTGAAATCCACAATTTTAACAATCTGAAGTTATCATTAGCTAGGGCTTATGCGTTTGATGCTGTTTCAAACACAATAAACAGAGGGCTGTATAGAGCAGATGCTACTTACATGCCTCATCAGTCTCCAACAGGTAACATAATTCTACCCGTATCTCTTGCAGGAAAGACTTACTGAATTCCTGAATCCATTCAGTGATTGTATACAAATACGGCATCATACAGATTTGATAAGGATCTATATGGAACTGGGGCATAGTGTTCTGGTAATACTTCATCCCAAAAAGCCACATAATCAAAGTCACATCCAAGAGGTAAGAAGATGTGAGTTCTCAATTTCTTGGCCCATTTCAGATGCTAAATGAGGCTGGTTGAATCCCTCACTTGCCTTTGAGATGATCTTTGTACTTGCCTTTTTACCAAATGGCAGTATGATCTCACACATCTGCTTCCACACTATATATATCCTGAACTCTTTAGGGGAAAGCAGGTACTTTAAGAGGCTTAGAAAATGTGCCGTTAAAGGTCTTTCTAGAAAGCATCAATCAGCACCAAGCATGATCACATGACTCAGGCATATGACTGTGAACTGCTTGTTTTCAAAGAAAGAGAAAAAATGAATCTATGTGTAGGGACACTTGTATAATTAAAATATATGGGGAAACCACATGTATTTTCAGAATATACATTACTTTTCAACTATGATTCAAGGCCAGAAAAGGCAATATTTTGCTGATTTGTATGTCCAGGTGTGTACTATTAGTGATTTGAAGTTACAAAGAGAATTTAGAATCTGTTGCAACAGAAAATTATCTTCCCCTAATTAATATTTCTGCTAAGATGGTGTATTTGTGAATTGTGGGAAAGATAAAAGAGAAAGGACCAATATAAAATGTAAGCAACTCAATTGGTGCAGATTCTGCACATACTCAAAAATTGTATAAACTTAAGGATTTTCCCTTTGAAAAAATGCTTGACTTTTAGTAAAATTACATAAAGAAAGATTTTTAATTTCTGCAAGGACGTGTACTTCCCTGCTGATAGGTTTTAGAGCCTGTTCTGTTGAAGTTCCTAGTCAAACTAATATAACCTCATGGGAATATTGGTGACTGTCCTCCATTCATGAAAGGAAAATGATACCAGCTCGGTTGTTCCTATTAATAGTAACTAACTGTACAACATTGCCAGAAAAACATGTGGTACAGCAAAAAGCAACTAACTGTAACTTAGTGACCCCTCAGGCAATGAAGAGCATCCCTCCTTCTATCATGCTGTCTGTCTGGGGTGGCCTTCACAAAAAGACAGAATTGTGGTTCTTCTCATCTGAGGAGTAACAAGAAACAAGTGAAAAGGTCTACTCCTTTTTCCACAATCCCATCCCTCTGAAATAAATAGGATAAGGGCTAATCCTGCCTGGCCACAACTTAGTAGACATAAAAGGCTGGGATGGATACAAAACAAATGCAATCTTTATTTACATTTTTTAACAAACTAAACAATTCAACTGTTTTTAGAGCATAGTAAATCAGCAATCACAACTAAAAGATTTCAGTGTCAAATTTTTATGTACCCCTCTTGCTGAAATATTACAAGGAACATCTCTCAGGCAGGTAAAGAAAATTTTCCAGACCAACAAACTATGTTCAATCTGTACCAATTTGAATTTGTACTGCAACTTTTAACTCCAAAACATTTTTCAAAATTCTTACTTGTCTTAGAGATTAATTGGAAACCCCAATGTATGTATGAATGCAAATAGTGAGCTCATGATTCATTGGGGCCCGTCTGATGAGGTTCTGCAGTGCAGACAATTCCTGGTTCCTCGATGGACATGACTCCCCTTGCTGTAGCTATTCTAGAGCCTCTTAACTCACGACTGTACCTATCTCCAATACTTTAACACAATGCAAAGGAAGAAAAATACCCTAAATACTATTTCAAAGAATTTTCTTTAATTAACTTTGTATAAGTATACCCTCACTCCAACTGGAACCTTAGTGAACTGTGGGAAGCTAGATGTTAAGGAAATAAACATTCAGTGTCCCTATCTAAATGTAAGAAGCAAAAGAAAATTAGAGCTCACAGTCACTCTTACTCTGTCATACAGAGGCAGCTCAGGGATGCTGCTTTGTGAATTTCTTCAACTGTAGAGTCCTCTTGGAATTTTCTTAGAAACTTTCTTTGTGCCCGGCTTTCAGACTCTGACTGGATTCACAAGCCCAGAAAACTAGGCTCTCCCTTTCCCTGATGCAGGCCTCTCACCTCTAGATCTGGTCTGGTGTGTATCTCTCTCTGGAACAGAGTTGACATTCTTATTCTCTCTCTCTGGAGCAGAGCTCCTCTTACTAGATCTGGTCCTCTCAGTATAACTTGGCTCTCAGCTCCCTTCTCTGTTTCAGCAGCCTCAGGCAGCCTCTCCTACATTAGGGTCACTCCTCTCAGGCTCTACAATTCTTCATAGTTTCTTGCTACCTCTTTTCTCAGTCTTCACATAGGCTTTTTTATCTTTTCCTCTTCCCAGCACATGGCTATCTTCCACTACAGCAAGCATTGGGCTCCACTTGCTTTCTAATCTTTTTCCATGTCTTTCTTTATTTGGATAGTCAGGTCCCCATTTTAGTGTGTGTGTATACGCACATATGTGTGTGTACACACGTGCATGTGCATGGGGGGAGGGGAGATGGTTGAACCTTGCTCTCCTGTCACTTCCTCCTACAGCTGAATAGGACAGTTCTGCTTGGGGGTGGGACGCCATTTTTAATTTTTTTTATACTGTTTACATAACCAAACTAAAGCAGAATGTTTTCTAGCATTACACTGGCAATCACTAATGTATCTTGCCAATGCATGTAACTTAATCAAAACATAGGTTTCAGTAAAACTAATCAGACAATTTTGATTTAAAAGAAACACTTAGGGTACGATTTAGTTAGGTTTTTTTCCCCAAAAAGAATAGGGAAAAAGCCTTAATCCGTCATGCTCTTAATATATTAAAGTAACACACTTCAACTGTACTCACCTCCCCAGAGGCCCAATTGCAACTGTAAAATTTCCACCAAGTGTAAGGTTTCCTCCTTTTGCAAAAGCTTCAACTGCCCTTTTATGATTTAGTATTATTACTAAATCAGACACCTAAAAAAAAATCAATAAAATATATAATTTATGCTCTAATTACATTGTTTCAAAAATAATCTACAGTATAAAAAGGTTAGTTTTCAAAGACATTTCCATAGCTAAAGCTGGCACAGCTTTAGCCATTTTGCCTTACTAGCAAAATGGCCTGTTATAAAATTGCCAACCTGATATGCTGGAAAGCTTAAGTGCACATAGTCTGAATATGTGTAGATTTACATCAGAGAGCAGAAGCATTCCCAGGGGTGGGTTTTGCACATAACTGCATATATTTGCATCTTCAAAAAGTATATGTGTACATTCCCCCCCTCCCCCCCTTAAAAATGTTATGTTCAAATAACAGGTGCAATTGTGTACAGGAAGTTTTTGGGGGGTAATTTTCAAACAAGTGTGAGTGCACTGTCCCTTTGAAAATTGGTGTACAAGGGCCAACTTTTACGGTCTGGGAATCTGTTAAGGATGGGGGTAATCTGCACAGTGTAACAAATACTACCATACACTTGAAAAGAAGACTGGATGGACGATTTGATCATTTTCTGCAGTCATTTCTATGTTTCTATGATTTAAAATTTATGTGAGCTGTTACAAAATTACCCTCTAAATGGATAAAGTGAAACAGGAGATAAGAAAACCTGCTGATTTATAATATACATGTGTAAGCAGACAATTTTCTTGTGGAATTATTACTACTCTGTCAATTAACATTCAACATTATGCTTTCAAAATATTAAAGATTAGTTAGAGTTTCCTAAGAAAACATAAATCTACCATTTCCTTATCACACCTAATTAGTGTCCAGGAGCAAACATGTTAATAGTTCAATTCTGAAAGCTTAATTGATAATCCATAGAAGAAGTGTATACATATTTCTGTGAAAATAATGGAACAACACAATGGATGCTAGCAGTTAACCCACCTAGGGGAATACATGAAAAAGTTTAGCCTGCGTACTAAGGCCATTTAACATGTGCTAAAAATAGCATGTTATATATTAATGGCCCAGTGTGCTATGCAATAAAGGCTAGCTAAACTGGTTCTTCAAGCCATTAGTGTGAATGCACTATATAGTGTGCAGGGGCACACAATATATATACTGTGACATGCTCCACATGCTATTTACCATACACTCACTAATGCCAAAAATGTAACACCTGCTTCAGAGCAGATGTTAAATGTTTACTGTGCACACTAAGGTTTAAAAACATTCTGTTGGCCTTTAGAAATCCCCTATGCTAACTAGAGAAAAGTGAAAGGGCCAACTTCCCTGGAGAATTTCCTTTCTCACAACATCCCTTCCTTGATGACTATCTCTTCCCCAACAACCCTGTGCACCATCTGATCCTTACCTTCTGATATAGCAGAGTTGCTTACCTGTAACAGGTGTTCTCCCAGGACAGCAGGATGTTAGTCCTCACATATGAGTGACATCATTGGATGGAGTCCTATCACGGAACACTTTTGTCAAAGTTTCTAGAACTTTGACTGGCACACTGAGCATGCCCAGCATGCCACTAATCCTGCATCCAGCAGAGGTCCCCCTTCAGTCTCATTTGTAGCAAAAAGTACGAGCGAAAAATAAAATAAGAAAACATAAGTGAACCCAACTCTGCGGGGTGGAAGGCAGGTTTCGTGAGGACTAACATCCTGTTGTCCTGGGAGAACACCTGTTACAGGTAAGCAATTCTGCTTTCTTCCAGGACAAGCTGGATGGTAGTCCTCACACATGGGTGAATAGCGAGCTACAGGATGCCCGAATAGAGGCAACCAAGCAGCACCCAATGATGTGCAACAGGCACAACAACAGGGATGCTGTTGGTTATTAGGGCAGCCTGAACTTCACAGTGGGTCGTAGGTAGGAAGTTGGGTTATTAAACTGGAAACAAATTACGTAATACAGACTGGCTAAAGATGGAATCTTGTCTGCCAGCCTTGTCGAGACAATAATGAGCTGCAAATGTATGGAGAGAGCTCCATGTGGCAGCTTTACAGATGTCAGTAATAGGTACGGAACGGAGGTGCGCCACTGACGTTGCCATGGCTCTGACCGAATGCGCTTTCACGCATCCCTGTAGCAGTAGGTCTGCTTATTGGTAGCAGAAGGTAATAGGGTCCGCCAGCCATGTGGACAGGGTCTGCTTGCCCACCGGAACTCCCAGTTTGGTTTTATCAAAGGAGACAAAAAGTTGGGTGGACTTCCTATGGGCTGTAGTGTGGTCCAAATAAAGGTGAGTGCACGTTTACAGTCCAAGGAATGCAGTGCCCACTCACCTGGGTGTGAGTGAGGCTTTGGAAAAAAGGTGGGTAGTATTATGCACTGATTTAAGTGGAAATCAGAAACTACCTTTGGCAAGAATTTAGAGTGAGTGTGGAGTACCACACGATCATGGAGAAATTTGGTATAAGGTGCGTATGTTACTAGTGCCTGTAGCTCACTGACCCTGCGAGCCGATGTTATAGCAACTAGAAAGATTACTTTCCAAGTGAGATGTCTGAGATCACAGGAGTGTAGGGGCTTGAACAGAGGTTGCATGAGCTGTGCTAGCACAACATTGAGGTCCCTTGCAGCAACTGGGGGACACAGTGGAGGCTTCAGCTGGAGTAAGTCTCTGAAAAAGGGGTTGCACCGAAATTGGGGCATCTCATACACCTTTTATGGTATGTGGCTAAGGCACTTATATGTACTCGTATGGAGGAAGTTTGTAGGCCAGACTCCGAGAGGTGCCAGAGATAGTCCAGGAACCATGTTGTGGGGCAAGAAAAGGGATCTATTTCCTTTGTCGTGCACCACAAGGAGAATCTTTTCCACTTTGAACAATAAGATTTTCTAGTGGAAGGCTTCCGTGAAGCTACGAGGACCTGGGACACATCGTTAGAAAGGTTGAGGGATTGTAGAATCAACCTTTCAACATCCATGCCATCAGAGACAGGGAGTGGAGGTTCGGATGCCGCAACAGTCCGTTGTTCTGTGTTATTAGAGTTGGATCTGTGCCCAGGCGAATTGGTTGCTGGGCTGAGAGGTCGCGTAGGATAGGAAACCAAACTTGTCGCGGCCAGTATGGGGCTATGAGGATCATCGTGCCCCGGTCTTGTCGTAACTTCATGAGAGTCTTGCTAATGAGTGGAATAGGAGGGTAGGCATATAGAAGACCCGTTTTCTACGAGTGAGCGAAGGGATCCATCGGTGGTGACGCGTGGCTAAGGTGTAGACAGTAGAATTGGTCTACTTTGCGGTTATGAATTGACACAAAGAGGTCTATGTGCGGGCGACCCCACTGGTGGAAAATTCTGTTCGCTACAGTGGAATCCAGGGCCCATTCGTGGGGATGAAAGGTCCAGCTGAGACGGTCTGCTATCACATTGTCTACACCTGCCAGGTAGGTTGCTCTCAGCAGCATGGAATGGGAGAGAGCCCAGGCCCCGATCAGTGCCACCTCCTAACATAGCAGGCAAGAGCCTGTGCCCCCTTGCTTGTTGAGATACCACATCGCTACCTGGTTGTATGTTTGAATTAGGATTACCTTGTTGGATAAGCAATCCCGAAATGCGAATAGGGCATACCGTATCGCACAGAGCTCCAGAAAATTTATCTGGTGGTTTGCTTCTTCCCTGGCCCAGGTTCCCTGGGTTTGTAGTTCATTGACATGGGCTCCCTGACCCAGGATGGAGGCATCTGTTGTCAACTTAATCTGAGGGTCTGGCGTTTGAAAGGGTAGTCTTATCTGAAGACTGGACTCTTGTATCCACCAAGCTAGTGAGAGGCAAATCTTGCTGGTTACGTGGACAATCTGTGACAGAGGTTGGTGTGATTGGGACCACTGGGACTTTAAAGTCCATTGTGTTACTCTCATGGCTAATCGAGCCATTGGGGTAATGTGAACTGTAGATGCCATGTGTCCTAGCAAGGTGAGCAGTTGACAAGCTGTAGTGGTTTGGCGAGTCTGTACTGCTTTGGCCAAGGTTGATAGTGTGCGAGCTCGGTCCTTTGGGAGGAATGCTCTGGCATGAATGACGTTTAGATCTGCTCCGATGAACGAAAGGGTGCGTGATGGAGTCAGATGTGATTTGGGATAGTTTATGAGAAACCCCAAGGACTGTAGCAGTTGTATGGAAAGACAGAGGGATTGAAATACTATCTCCTTGGATGGACCTCTGAGTAGCCAATCGTCTAGATACGGATAGACATGGATACTGCACTGTCTTAGGTAAGCTGCTACTACTGCCAGGCATTTCGTGAATACTCGGGATGCTGATGCAAGGCCGAACGGTAGCACTCTGTATTGGAAATGCCTTTGACCTACTATGAACCTGAAATATTTTCTATGAGGAGGGGATATGACTATATGGGCATAAACCTCCTGAAGATCTAGAGAGCAGAGCCAATCTCCCTTTTGAAGGAGAGGGAGCATGGTGCCCAAGGTAACCATCCTAAACTTTTCTTTCTGGAGATGTTTGTTTAGGGCGCAGAGGTCCAGTATAGGACATATGCTGCCCGACGTTTTTGGAATCAGAAAATATCGAGAGTAGAACCCTTTTCCTTGCTGCAGTCGGGGAACCGGTTCCACGGCATTGGACTGCAAGAGGATTGAGAGTTCTGCCTTGAAAAGTGGAGTGTGATCAGTTAGACACCACGCTGGACTCAGTGGAGATGACAGTGAAAGTCAGGATAAGCTCTGCTCCTATCCTACCTTTTCATAAGACCCTCCAGCCCTTAGGGAAGGAGTTTATTATTTACAGATGAGGGTTCCCCAATAGAGTTGTTTAAAAAATAATTTAATCTGGATGTATGAAAATAACAATCTCTTTATTCAGATAAAAGTTATAATCTTTTAAGGCATGTGATTAGCTTGAGAAACATTACATTTTTCAAACCTTATCTTAATCAAACAGTACATAGCTATAAGTATGATAACAATAGTTACTGAAATTATAGCAATCAGATAAATATCTACTAAAGACATTTTTCTTGTAAAATAAATTCTTTCTAGTACATGTCTTGCTAATACTAGTGAAGGTTTAATTGTACTAGTGAGGGTTCTCTTATGCAGAAAAAAATCAAATGCTTACCAATACATGAAGAGATTAGCCCTTTAATGTCTCTCTTGCGGTCAGACAGAGTTTATTTTGCTCCTCTGCTGTACTGTCCTTAACAGGGGTTAGAATAGCCAGGTGGAGGCTAGTAAATGTAAGAAAAGTTAACTTTTGTATCATTTTTGAGCCCCCCCAAGGACAAGGATAGCCAGGTGGGGACTAGTTTGTACTCCTAACTGTAAGAAAGTTACGTTTCTTACACTTTTGAGTCTCCAAGGACATACGTGTCTGAAGTTGGAAGGCATCCCAGTTGAGGCCCAAAGTACAGGGAGTATAAAAAAAAAAGCATGTCTTATGCTTCAATACTAACTTGATTTTACTGACTACACTTTTTAGATGCATGACTACAAAGAAACACTTTTTTCTAACACATTTTCTGACAGAGAGTCCGGTGGCAGTGTAAGGAAATTTAGATGGTAGCCTATTATAGAAAGGACCCATTGGTCGTTCATGATTGTGTGCCATTTGTTGACAAAGTGGCACAGGCAGCCTCCCACAGGAAAGATGGTTGGAGGGCGGTTTGACTGCTGCTCTCTAGAAGGAAGTCAAAACCCCGATGCAGGACCAAGCTGAGAAGCTGGTTGGGCTTTTGGGGGCCTGTACTGACGAGGCTGACCTCTGTGAGAGGGTCTGGTCAGTCTAGCCCGGGATGGAGGAGGGTAATACCTACATGGTTTATAGGTTAGCCTTCTAGGTTCTCGTCTAAAAGTTCTTTTGGTGGTAGACGTCGGACGAGAAGGTTTCGTGGTGGTGGTAAAAAAATAATAGAATCAAGGTTACACTTAAACATTAAACGAGGATAAATATTAAAAACAAGATAAGAAGGCATTAAATATCATAGAGTGATTGTATAGGATAGTTAATAAGGGCTGAGTGAATTGTTAAGGATCTTGGTATGCCTTCATGAATAGCCAGGTCTTTATATCCCTTTTGAATAGTACTCCATTTGAGTTATATTTTTATTTTTTTTAATATATGCAAAATAGAATTCTCTCTATTTTTGTTTTAAAAGATTATCCCACATTCACTTGTATGGTTCAGAATGTCATCTATCTGGGGCTTTTATCCTGTCAGGACAGCATCACACAATCAATTCTCTGTCAAAGCAGTACATCAAACACAATTAGAAAGCACTCTGCTCACTACATGAACCACAAACAACCACAAACACTCACAAACAAGCTGGACTGCTATAGATTCCTACCCAGAAACAATTGAGTAGCAGAATATTTTACCTCAGTCATAAATTCAGAACACAGACGGATCATCAACAATTACAGCACCTGACTGCAAATTAGAAATTAGAAAACAAGCAGACAAACATTGAAATAGAAACTCTGAGAAGCCAGCTTCTGAATGCGGTATAACACAGGAGAAAGATAAACAGATATATTTGGCCTCCTATCCTGGGCAAAATACGAAAATTATAAGAGGCACACATTCCCAAGTTATCTTCCAATCGCTAAACAGAAAATAAAGGGTTAATATTCAAGGCCATTTACCTGGATAATTCACAAGTTTTGAATACTGAAGCACTTATCAGATTAGAAGGGTCAGTTGGGGCATTTCTTTCTTTTCTACTATGGAACCGGGGAGGGGACAGGGTTGCCAACATAAGACTCAAAAATATTTTAAAATAACTTTTGGAGGGATTTGAGGGTGGGGGCTAAGCCCAGCAAGACTATTTGTGACGTAATGGAGGAGGGGGAATCAACCATATGTCCAAACTGAACTTTTTTTTTTTTTTTACCCATTTTTAATATATCCAGCTAAATGGCATGTTATCCTGCCACATATATAACTTTAAAGCCTAACCAGTTATATTCAAACTTGCCCCTAGATTCATCAAAATGCTATAATATCGCATGCATAATGCCGCAGCTCACAAAGTGCCTAGGCAGAGAGAGAGAGAGACACTCCATAACAGGGTACCATCAAGCTAGGCCAAGATAACATAGTAGAAATCTCATCTTTGTGAGACTTTCTTCACTCCAAATTACTTCAAATCTTCACCGAGGTGTACTGTGCTGTTCGTACATCTCACTCTGCATGTAAAACTGGCCCCTAAACCCTAAACCACCACCAACACCTCACCTCGAGCTATTAGATGGCCCTCCTATAGTCATATAAATAGTTGAATACTGTGATGACCTCCCCAGAGGTTCTTTCTCTCTCTCTACTCCATTCCACAACCTCTCCCCTCCCAAGCCCAGAAATGGCCGAAATGCAATTTGCAAAATTTATCGCAAATTGCGTTACAGCCATTTTGGGCATATCACACAGCTTAATGCCAAGAAAAAAGATAGTTATTTCCAGTGTTAAAACCGTGTGATAGCATGCATTATGCTATCGCACAGTATGGTATTGCTACTCATTATAATTAATCCTGCCCAAACCTCTCCATAATCCTGCCCCTTCCAAAAATTTGCATTCGCGTTGTGTGATAGTACTATTAACACATGCATTATGATGTTATTGCATGCATTAATGCCATGTGCAGGTGTCGTGCCGTCACTTGAACTGCCGGAGATTGTACTGTCAAAGGCAGAGGAGGCCTCGGGACCTTTCCGTAGACTAACTGGAACTGAGACTGGCCAGTCGCAGAGTGCTTGTGGCGGTTATAGGAGAATTCCGCCCATGGTAGCAAGGAAACCCAATCATCCTGGAGGGCCCCCACGAATGACTGGAGGAAGGTCTTCAATGTCCTATTGGTGCGCTCGGCTTGCCCATTAGCCTGAGGATGGAAGGCTGTGGTTAAGTCAAGCTGTATGCCGAACTTCCTGCAGAGGGCTTTCCAATACTTAGCGATAAACTGGGGGCCACGATCAGAGGTTATGTGCAACGGAATTCCGTGGAGACGGAAGACATGTTGAGTAAAGAGAGTGGCCAATTCTGGGGCTGACGGCAGCTTGAAGAGGGGTACGAAATGGGCCATTTTAGAAAAATGATCGACCGTGACCCAGATCATGGTCTTCCCATCTGAAACTGGTAAATCAACAATAAAGTTGGTGGACAGGTGGGTCCAGGGCTCGGTAGGAATTGGTAGCGGCTGAAGAAGACCCCAGGGACGTCCGTGCAGGGGTTTTTGCTGAGCACATGTGGGACATGACTGAATGTAGAGGCGAACGTCCTTCCTCAGTTGTGGCCACCAGTAGAATTCAGATAGGAGGTCCAGGGTCCCAGCCACTCCTGGATGCCCTGCGGTCAGGGAATCATGGGCCCAGGCTAACACTCTCGTACGGGAACGGATGGGCACAAAGGTCTTCCCTGCGGGAGTCACCTCAGCCGCCGCTAAGAGGACTTTGGCCGGATTTAGAATGTACTGTGGCGGAGGGGCAGCATCTTCCATCTCCGTCGTACGGGAGAGAGCATCCGCTCGAACGTTCTTAGAGGCGAGTCAATAACGCAGGGCAAAATCAAACCGGCTGAAGAAGAGCGACCAGCGTGCTTACCGTGGGTTAAGGCGCTGGGCGCGACACAGATACTCCAGGTTCTTGTGGTCTGTGTAAACAGTTATCTGATGTTGAGCCACCTCAAGCCATTGGTGCCATTCTTCAAAGGCGAGTTTAATGGCCAGCAGCTCCTTGTCCCCTATGCCGTAGTTCCTCTCAGTGGGGGAGAACTTGTGAGAGTAATAGGAACACGGCAAGAGTTTCCCTCCCTTGGATAACTGGCTCAAAACGGCCCCAACCGCCATGTCGGAGGCATCGACCTCCACGATGAACGGGCATTGGGGGTCGGGGTGACGGAGACAGATGTCTTGGAGAAATGCCTCTTTCAAGTCCTGCGGCCAGTGCTTGGCGTCAGCGCCCTTCCTGGTAAGGGCCGTCAGTGGAGCCACTTTTTGGGAATAGTGGGGGATAAACTGCCGGTAGAAGTTGGCAAACCCCAGGAAGCGTTGGAGCGCTTTCACCCCTTGTGGTTGTGGCCAGTCCCTGATTGCGGCGACCTTCTCAGGATCCATAAGAAACCCGGTAGAGGATACAATATACCCTAGGAAGGGTAATGAGTCCTGCTCAAAAATGCACTTCTCGAACTTGGCGTTCAATTGATTATCTCACAGCTTCTGTAATACCCGGACATCCTGGCGGTGCGTCTCCAGGTCCTTGGAGTAGATGAGTACATCATCGAGGTAAACGATGACCGAGGAGTGGAGCATATCTCTGAGAACCTCATTCAAGAGGTTTTGAAAAACGCCGGAGCGTTGCAGAGGCCAAAATGCATAACTAAATACTCATAGTGGCCATCCCTTGTATTAAATGCAGTTTTCCATTCGTCACCGGGAGAAATTCGCACCAAGTTATATGCTCCTCGGAGGTCCAGTTTGGTGAACACCTTGGCCCCTTGTAGCCTGTCCAGGAGTTCCGGTATCAAAAGCAGGGGGGTACCGATCCCGCCGGGTAATGCTGTTCAAGCCACGGTAATCTATGCAGGGTCGGAGGGACCTGTCTTTCTTCGCTACGAAGAAAAAGCCTGCTCCAGCCGGGAGATGGTCGAATGAACCCTCGGTCCAGGTTCTCCCGGATGTATGCAGACATGGCTTGAGTTTCTGGAAGGGACAACGGGTAAACCCGTCCTCATGGTGGCGTGGTACCTGGGAGCAGGTTGATCGCGCAGTCAAAGGGGCGGTGCTCCGGGAGGATCTCAGCCTTCTCTTTGGAAAACACGTCGAGATAATCCTGATAGTGGGATGGCAGACCCAGGGTCGAAGTCAGGAGAGGAATCGGTGGCCGAGTGACCATGGCTAGGCAGGAATCAAAGCACGCTGGTCCCCAGGATGCCACCTGAAGGGAATCCCAAGCGATTACGGGTGAGTGCTTCCGAAGCCAAGGTAGGCTCAGGATAACCGGATGCATGGACTTCTCTAGAATGAAGAAGGAGATCTCCTTCTGATGCAGAATGCCCGTGCGTAGAACGAGAGGCTCGGTGCGGGTAGTGATGGCACCAGGAAGGATTCTCCCCTGAATGGAGGACACGTGGAGAGGGGGTCTTTGGGGTTGTACTCCGATCTGGAATTGTTGAACCAGTTCCTGAAGTATGAAGTTACCCCCTGCTCCAGAGTCAATCAGAGCTTGCGAGTCGAACTCCCCCTCCGGGAGGAGTAAGATCACCGGCACAAAACATGGGGAGTTGGAAGCAGTATGACCTAGGGTTAGCTCCCCGACTGTCCCTAGGTCTGAGTGTTTCCCGGACGTTCACTACAACGGGCAAGGAAATGGCCCTTGCCGCCGCAGTACAGGCATAGGCCGAGCGACCGGCATCTCCTTCTTTCTTCTTGGGAGATGGGTCCCCGACCCACCTGCATGGGTTCGATGTCTTGGGCCCTTGAAGAAACAGGCGGGGAACTCCCGCTGTGGGAAGGAGTAGATCCAACGGGCCCTGGCCTATGAGTCGGCCTTTTTTCTCGAAACCGGAGCTGTATGCGGCGATCCACAAGGCCTGCGAGATCAATCAGAGCGTCCAGGTCATCAGGGAGGTCTCGGGCCGCCAATTCATCTTGCAGTTTTAGGGAGAGACTCTCCAGAAAAATGCCGTGCAGGCTGTCGCTCCCCCAGTTTAGTTCGGCGGCGAGAGTCTGGAACTCTACGGCGTGTTCTGCCAGAGGCCGGTTCTCCTGGCTTAACTGGAGTAACTCTGAGGCAGCAGCAGACTTGCGGGAGGCTTTGTCAAAGACCTGCCTAAAGGCAGAGACGAAGTGCACCAGGTTGTCCAGGCGAGGATCTTGACGCTCCAAAAGGTTGGAGGCCCATGCCAGGGGTCTCCCGTCCAACAGAGAAATAATGAAACTTGTCTTGACCCGGTCCGTCGGAAACTGAAGCGGAAGCAGGTTGAAGCGAATGTAGCACTGGTTCAGGAACCCTCAGCATAGTTTTGCGTCCCCTGAATACCGCGAAGGTACTGGCATCTGGATGGGAGCTGTAGCGGCGGAAGTGGCCCCGGTTCCTGATACAGTGGAGCTGGCAGCCGTGGCTCCGTCGATACGGTCGGCTAACCTCTGTACAGTCGCTGTCAGAGCGTCGAGGCAGGTCTGCTGCTGTTGCAGCCTCTGGGCAATACCCGGAATGGCTTTCAGGCCGGCAAGGTCCGTCGGGTCCATGGCCTTGCAAACTATTACGGTCGTGGACCCTTGGGCCGGTTGGGACAGAGGATGGTATGCTATGGAAGGCCACAGCAAGCGTCCCAGCCAGGAGGCGGCTCGGAAGAGACTCAGAGGAGGCTTCACCACCGGATGTCCGAGGTCCCCCCAGGAGGAGCCCGTAGGGACCCGGACCTCTTGGACTTAGGTGGAGTCCCATGCGACCAAGGACCCAGGTAACGGCTGAAGAGACTGACAATGACTGGACCCAGGTGGATGAAGAGACTTCACCCTCGGAA
Organism: Rhinatrema bivittatum; assembly: GCF_901001135.1. Lineage (NCBI taxonomy): Eukaryota > Metazoa > Chordata > Amphibia > Gymnophiona > Rhinatrematidae > Rhinatrema > Rhinatrema bivittatum. Next base: position 429,631,598 of record NC_042617.1, read on the forward strand.
GCCCGTGGCTCCCCCGGGAGGAGCCCGTGAGAGCCCGAGCCGCTGGGACTTAGGAGAAACCTCTGGGCCAGTAAGTACCGGATACCTGAGATGAGGCAGTAGCTGAAGTCGAAGTCCAGGAGCGAAGCCGGGTCAGGAGCCCGAGATCCACACCAGAGCCAGGGACGAAGCAGGAGACGGAGTCAGGAACGGAGCCGGGTCAGAAGCCAGAAGGTCAGAAGACAATACCAAGCCAGGAACAGAAGCCGAAGACGAAGTCGTGGGACGGAGCCGGGTCAGAAGCCAGAAGTCGAACGTTGAAGCCAAAACCAAGGGACGGAAGCAGGAGACAGGTCAGAAGCAAGCCGGGTCGAAGACAGAAGCAATCCAAGTGCAAACAGCAACTAGCAAGACAGGAACACCTGAGGAACCTCATTGCAAGGCAAGGAAGAACCAAGAAGCAGGGCTTAAATAAGCCAAGGTGTCTGACGTCATCCAGGGGCAGTCCTGAGGTTTCCCACGCTGGCCCCTTTAATTCTCCAGCCCCTGCGCGCGCCTAGGGGGCAGGGCCAGCCGCGGCGAAATGCCGGTGTCTCCCTCGAGGAGGGAGAGCCACGGCAGAGGCCCGAGCAGGCCTAATCGGGTCCACGGCGGCCCGGGCCGGCCTCGAGGTAGGTGGGGGACCCGGGGCATGGCCAGGGGCCGCAATAGCATATCCATGTCTTATGTTCTGCCTTAAGCTTTATTGCTCAGCTAAGCAGCACAGTCTCAAAATCTTATGACAAGTGTCTGCACAACTAATAATGGAATTCAAAAATGGAACCCCTGAAATTTATGACACTACCCACCAGGTCATTATGCTCTTCTGAGAAAGGTCTTTTAAAAATTCCTTTCCACATTAAAATCATAAGGCATTCCACCATCTCTTACCAATCCTTTTTTTATGAAACTCCTTGCCTTTACAAGTTCGACTGGAAGCAAATTACTCTAAATTTTGTAAAACTGTAAAGGCTTGGCTTTTTAGCCCAACTGCTAATTGATCGATTATTGATTTTATTATGCTGGCTGTTGCAATATTTTATTACATTAGGTTTGTATTGTTTATTGGTTATGTATTATGGGGTCAATATTCAAAAGCCATTTAAATGGATAACAAAGTTAAACATCTAAATGACAAGTTGTGGTATATTTATCCTAAGTCATCCAGCTAAAATTTAGCCAGATGAAAAAAGGGCATTCTGGGGTGTGTCAAAGTTATCTGGCTAACTCAGCCGATTTTCAACGAAAACCAGCTAAGTCAGCCAGATAAATTTAGACCTGCTTCCAAGCAGTCTAAAGTTATGCAGCTTTGTGTGGCTGGATAACTTAACAAGATATGTTCAAAATAATATATCCAGTTAAGTAGCATTTCTATAAAAAAAAAAAACAAATCACAAATCAAAGGCCAGCAGGCCCAAACCTGTCCACGAACTCCAAAGGCCCTGTGGGGCCAAAACTAGCCATTTCCTCCTTAAAGAGATCCATTTTTAACTTTTATAAAATGTATCAGGGCCGAGAGACCAATGCCATTTATTTCCCCCTCCACCCTTCCTGCTCCCTCTTCATGTATTTTAAATGTATAGATCTTGTGTCCAGAGCCACCCCCACTGGCCACTCCAACACTTTCCCTTCTACCCCCCAAACCAGTACCTTAAATTTGTTGTATTTTCTCACCCGGATCGTGGTAGCATCCCATTGAAATCAGAGTCTAGCGCGTCTGCCATTGCTAGGCCAAGTGTCTTAGGCAAGGTTTTTGTGAGAAATCCCGTTTGAGAGACTGGAAGGCCTGAATGGCCTCTTCCAGCCAATGCTTAGTGCCTGCATCCTTTTTTGGTAAGAGTGGTAAGTGTGGCTGTGACTGAAGAACATCTGGGTATAAACTGTCTGTAGCAATTTGCAAAGCTCAGGAAGTATTGCAATGCCTTGAGTTCCACGGGTTGGGGCCAGTCCACGATGGTTTTTGTATTTGCAATGTCCATGCGAAATCTGCATTGAGAAACAATGTATCTCAAAAACAGGAGATCTTCCTGCTCAAAGGTACATTTTTCCAGCTTTGCGTACAGGTGATGTTCCCGCAGCCTTTGTAAAACTTGCTTGACGTGCACGCGATGTTTAGCCAATGATTGCGAGAAGATGAGGATGTCATCCAGGTATACTTCAATGTGGGAATACAGTAGATCCCAAAAAGTTTCATTGATCACGTGCTGGAAGACAGCAAGGGCATTACATAGAATGGCATGATGAAGTACTTGTAATGGCCATCCCTTGAATTAAATGCTGTCTTCCGCTCGTCACCTTCTCTTATGCGTATGAGATTATATGCCCCCCTCCCCCCTCGAGGTCAAGTTTAGTAAAGATCCATATCCCTTGAAGGCAATCAAACAGCTCTGTGATAAGGGGCAAGGGGTACCAATTCTTCTTGGTGATTGCATTAAGGTCCTATAGTCTATACAAGGTGTTACCATTCAGCAACCTGCTGCATCAGTTCCTTCTGTCGGGGCTGGTGGCCGTGTTCCTCGGCGGCATTCCCCAGCTGCAGTGCAGCTTCCCCCGGAAGTCCCCACGTTAGCACGGGAAATAGGGCTATTTAAACGCCACTCTTCAGCACAGCATTTGCCTCGGCTACAGGCTTGCTTGTGCTGGAGCTGCTCTCGGATTGCTGGTGACCTGCCTTGCTGTCTTGGATTGTACTTTGGACCTTCTCTTGCTCGCTACCTGCCTCGCTGACCTGGATTGTACTTTGGACCTTCTCTTGCTTGCTGCCTGCCTCTTTGACCCTTATTGTGCCCTGGTCCTGCTATTGCTTGCCGCCTGCCTCTCTGAACCGGATTGTGCTCTGGACCTTCTATTGCTTGCTGCATGCCTCGTTGACCCGGATTGTGACGGACTTTCTCCTGCTGCTTCGACCAGATTGTGGTCTGGACCTTCATCATCGACAACCAACTCAGAGGTACTGGATTACACCCTTGGCTGGGTTTTTGGCTGTGGTCCAAGGGCAAGTCAAGGTAAGACTGTTACACTATCTTGGGTCCAGAATCCCCGTGAGGGAATATGCAATTCAGTTTCGGACTCTTGCCACCGAACTCCGTTGGGGTGAGGATAGTCTCACAGCAATCTTTCATCAAGGGCTATCAGAGGCCATCAAGGATGAGCTAGCCACTCTAGAACCACCAGAATCCCTAGAAGAATTAATTCGCCTAGCTATCCATCTGGCTCTCAGGTTTCAGGAGAGGTCCTGGGAGCGGGCGGCTCTTCGACATCCTATTCATCTTGCTTCAGCCTTTCAGCGACCGCTTGTGGTTCCTAAGACTTCAGAGACCCAGCTCAATATGGATTAAGCCATGCTGATTGACCGATTCCAGATTTTTCCTGAAGAGCGGCATCATCAAAGACAGAATAATCTGTTTGTACTGTGCTGGAATAGGGCATTTCAACAACAAATGTCTGAACAAGTCTGGAAACTCTCGGGCCTAGGTCTGGTGGGAGAGGCCTCCCTGGTCATGCTGCTTCCTTTCCACAAATCTTAATTCCAGTAACGTTACCCACTGCCGAAGGTTTCACCCATCTCCAGATTTTTTTCGATTCTGGTGTTGCTGGTAATTTCATTGAGGGAAGCCTTGTTTGTCAATATCAACTTCCCATAGAACTCTTGAAAATACTGCTTACAGTTTCTTCAGTATCAGGACAGCCTTTGGGGAATAAAATTTTGTTTATCACCAAACCTATCAAAATGACTATGGGGCTACTTCATCAGGAAACCATTCGATTTTATGTGCGCCCTTCCGCAGTTAATAAAGTGATTCTAGGTCTAACCTGGTTAAGACTGCATCAACCTCGCCTGGACTGGGGATCTTTGCAGCTAGCAAGTTATAGTTCCTTCTGCCATCAGAACTGTTTGATTTCAGTGAAACCAGCTAAGTTTCAGATTCCTTGCTCCACAATTATTCCCTCTGGCTTACCTCATCAGTATGCTGAATTTGCAGACGTTTTCAGCAAGCAGGAGGTGGAGGTCTTACCACCACACTGGGCTTATGATTGTGGAATAGATTTACTTCCAGGAAAATCCCCGCCCGGGGTAGAGTCTACCCATTATCAGGACCTGAGTTGGACGCCATGACTCAGTATATTCAAGAAAATTTGGCTTAGGGATTTATTAGACCTTCCTCATCTCCAGCAGGGGCCAGATTCTTTTTTGTTAAAAAAAAAAAAAAGATGGATCTCTCCGACCTTGCATTGATTATAGAGTAAACGGCATTACCAAGAAGAATCGGTACCCTATCCCGCTTATTTCTGAACTATTTGACCAATTAAAAGGTGCACAAATTGTTACTAAACTCGACCTCCGTAGGGCATATAATTTAATATGAATTAGGGAGGGCGATGAATGGAAAACCACTTTCAACATGAGAGATGGACATTATGAGTACCAGGTAATGCCTTTTGAATTCTGTAATGTCCCGGCTGTATTTCAAGCCATGATCAACATCTTTCGAGACCTCTTGTATTCTCACATTCTGGTTTACCTGGACGACATCCTTATTTTTTCCAGAACTAAAGATCAGCACCAGATTCATGTTCGACAAGTCCTCCAGCGCCTTCAAGGGAACCAGTTATATGCTAAATTAGAAAAATGTGTGTTCCACAAAGAAGAGCTACCCTTCCTAGGCTACATTGTCTCTTGGACTGGACTATGTATGGATCCAGGAAAACTCAAGGCCATTGTAGACTGGCCTCAACCCAAGGGCCTCAAAGCCCTACAGTGCTTTTTAGGTATTTCCAATTACTATCGTCAGTTTATTGCGGGATACTCCACCTTAGTAGCCCCTTTGATGGCCATGACGAGGAAAAGGACTGAAATTCAGAAGTGGTCTTCCGAGGCTGTCCATACTTTTCAGCATTTAAAAGAAGAATTCATCAAAGACCCTTGTCTTCAATGACTGGACCCTACTAAACCTTTCATCATGGAGATCGATGCCTCAGCACTAGGAGTAGGGGCAATCCTTCTGCAACCTTCAGAATCAGGGAAGCTACTTACCTGCGCTTATTTTTCTAGAAAATTTTCTCTGGCAGAGAAAAATTATGCCATCGGAGATCGAGAACTAGCCATTAAGTCCGCCCTGGAGGAATGGTGACATCTATTAGAGGGAGCCAAATATACAGTTACAATTTATACAGATCATAAGAACCTGGAATATCTTTCACAAGATCAACATCTAAACCCACGACAGGCCCGCTGGGCGCTGTTTTTCAGTTGATTCAATTTCAATTTACACTTCTAACCTTCAGAGAAGGATCAGCGAGCAGATGCCTTATCTAGAAGTTTTCTTCCCGATGACACTCCTGACCCATCTCGCTATATTATTGATCCGGCTCAAACCTTGCTCGCCGCTACCTTCACGGTACCTTTGGGGAAGACATGGTACCCAGGCGACTGAGGCAGAAGGTCCTTCATTGGGCTCATGACTCTCATTTATCAGGACACCCTGGAATAGCCCGGACAAGGGATCTTGTTTCTCATCATTATTGGTGGCACCAATGGAGACTGGATACCAAGAGGTACGTTGATTCCTGTCCCACCGGTGCGGCAATAAAACTCCCTGAAGGTGACCTTGTGGGTTGTTGCAACCTTTGTCCATTCCTGATAAACCATGGACCCACATAGCTGCAGACTTCATTATGGATCTTCCCCTGTCTGACGGGAACACGGCCATTTGGGTTGTTGTGGATCGATTCTCTAGAATGGCCCATTTTATTCCACTCCCCGGCTTGCTTATGGCCCCGGAATTGGCTCGACTATTTATACAGCACATTTTTTGAATTCATGGCCTGCCCATGACTATCGTGTCTGACAGAGGAGTGCAATTTACACCTCAATTTTGGAAGGACCTTTGTAAGAAATTCAGAATAAAACTCAATTTTTCATCAGCCTATCATCCCCAATCCAACGAATTAAATGAACGGACAAATCAATCACTCAAGACCTTCCTGCCATGTTATGTTAACCAAAGACAGGACAATTAGGCACAAGCCACTGGATCATCTCATTTCTTCTTAGTCTTTGGCAGACATCCTCGAATTCCTTTGCCTATTATTACCCCTTCGTCTTTTCCAGCTGTAGACCAAACCATCTGCTCCATGACAAAGCTATGCAAAGAAACCCGACAATTGATACAGCAAACTGCAATCAAGGCTAAGAAACAGGCGGATAAAAGAAGGAGACTGGGCCCTCAACTCCGACCAGGGGACCCTGTATGGTTGAGTACCCGGAATCTCTTTAAAATTTGCACCTAGATTTGCTGGATCTTTTCCTATTGAAAAACAACTTGGTGAAGTCACATACAAGCTTCGTCTGCCACCCATGCTGCGGGTCCACAACACTTTTCATATATCACTTCTTAAACCTGCAATCTTGTCCTGGCCATCCAGGAGACCTAAATTGTCCATCCCCACTATTGTGGAGGATGACACTCAATATGAAGTCGAGGAAATCCTGGATGTCAGACGAAGTCGAGGAACTTTGCAATATTTAATTTCCTGGAAAAATTATGTGCCAAAGGAGAACTCCTGGGAACCAGCTTGCAACATTCAGGCTCCATGGTTACTCCAGGAGTTTCATCAATGGTTCCCACTTAAACCTCATCCTCAGAATCGGAGAGGGAGGCCTTGTGGGGGAGGTACTGTAACCATTCAGGAACCTGCTGCATCAGTTCTTCTGTCGGCGCTGACGGCCGCATTCCTCGGCAGCATTCCCCAGCTGCAGCGCAGGCTGATGCACGTCGCGTCAACTCCTCCAACCACAGCACGTCATCGCTTCCCCTGGAAGTCCCCACGTTACCACGGGAAATAGGGCTATTTAAACGCCACTCTTCAGCACAGCATTTGCCTCAGCTATAGGCCTGCTTGTGCTGGTGCTGCTCTCAGATTGCTGGTGACCTGTCTCGTTGACCCGGATTGTATCTTGGACCTTCTCTTGCTTGCTGCCTGCTTCTTTGACCCATATTGTGCCCTGGTCCTGCTATTGCTTGCCGCCTGCCTCTCTGAACCAGATTGTGCCCTGGATCTTCTATTGTTTGCTGCCTGCCTCATTGACCTGGATTTTGCCTTGGACTTTCTCCTACTGTCTACCTGCCGCTTGGACCTGATTATGGTCTGGAACTTTTTATCGACAACCAACCCAGAGGTACTGGATTACGCCCTTGACTGGGTTTTTGGCTGTGGTCCAAGGGCAAGTCAAGGAAAGACTGTTACACTATTTTGGGTCCAATAACTAGACTGTAACACAAGGCCTAAGTGATCCGTCTCTATTTACAAACAAAGAATAAGCCTGTGCCTGTAGCAGATGAGGAAAGCCGGATGAAGCCACTTTCCAAATTCTCTTTGATGCACTGTGACATAGCAGCAGTCTCAGGTACTAATAGGGGGTAGACCCTACCTTGAGGCGGCATCTTACCCAATAGAAAGTCTCCGCCTGTTGCTTGAAGACATCAGCATATGCGGCATATTGCAGCAGTAGGCCTGGCATTGGAACAGCTAGAGTCATGGTAAGCGGGGGCAGGTCTTGAGATAGACATATCTTGGCACACATGGGCCCCCACCATGAAGTTGCAGTGTACCTCAGTCGATAGAGGGTTAATGTCGCTGAAGCCAGGGTAGTTCCGAGATAATGGGGTTGACCGCTTTGCGTAATACATAGAAGGTGAGGGTTTCTTTGTGAAGAAGGCCTGTCTGTATGGTAAGAGGCAAGGTGAGCCAACTTGGAAGAAGCTCACCATAGACTGAAGATATAGTAATGGCATTCTCCAAGTGATTGTTGGCAGGTTGTGCAGATGGACCAGCAACACTTCAATAAAGTTACCACCTGCCTCAGAGTCCAAATACACCTCTTTATGGGTTGATGATTGCTCAGTGGCAAGGCAGATTGGTACGAACATCTACAGAGGGGGAGGTATCCGACCTAGGGTTGCCTCTCTGATCAACCCTAGGTGTGGGAGTTTCCCAAATTCTCAGGGCAGTGACTGGCAAAATATCCCTGTCCAGCACAATACAGGCAAATCTGTCTCTGCTTCTGTTTCTCCTCTTCAGAGAGCCTTGAGTGATCCAATTGCATGGGCTCCTCTGCAGGAGGGGTCTGCTATGGGATAGGTGTGGAAGTCAGTGGCATTGGACCTAAGGGGCCACTGGGAGGCCTTGCACTCCTGAACTCTTTCTTGAAACCTCAGGTCTACTCGATTAGTCAGAGATATCAAACTGTCTAAGGTAGGGGGAATATCACGGCCACCAGCTTGTCTTTAATCTGACTAGACAACACCTGTCAGAAGATGGCTGTCTTACTGTCTTCGCTCCATCAAAGCTCTGAAGCCAAGGTATGAAAACGTATTGCATATTCTCCAACCTTACGTGTAGCTTAGTGGATTTATAGGAGTTCTGCCACTGTGGATGATACAGAACTGACAAAGAAACTCCTGAAGCTCCTATATAAATGGGTCATCACACTCTTGCAACAGGGAAGGCCAGGCAAGAGCCATACAACCTATAAAGGAATTCCACACTTTAAGAAAGGTGGAAAGAAGGCAAAACGATTACCGGCATGGTTAAAAGGGGAGGTGAAAGAAGGTATTTTAGCCAAAAGATCTTCTTTCAAAAATTGGAAGAAGGATCCAACAGAAGAAAATAGGATAAAGCATAAATGTTGGCAAGTTAAATGTAAGACATTGATAAGACAGGCTAAGAGAGAATTTGAAAAGAAGTTGGCCGTAGAGGCAAAAACTCACAGTAAAAACATTTTTAAATATATCCGAAGCAGAAAGCCTGTGAGGGATTCAGTTGGACCGTTAGATGAGCGAGGGGTTAAAGGGGCACTTAGAGAAGATAAGGCCATCTCAGAAAGATTAAATGATTTCTTTTCTTCGGTGTTTACTTAAGAGGATGTTGGGGAGGTATCCGTACTGGAGAAGGTTTTCATGGGTAATGATTCAGATGGAGTGAACCAAATCATGGTGAACCTAGAAGATGTGGTAGACCTGATTGACAAACTTAAGAGTAGTAAATCACCTGGACCGGATGGTATATACCCCAGAGTTCTGAAGGAAATAAAAAATGAAATTTCAGACCTATTAGTAAAAATTTGTAACCTATCATTAAAATCATCCATTGTACCTGAAGACTGGAGGATAGCTAATGTAACCCCCATATTTAAAAAGGGCTCCAGGGGCGATCCGGGAAACTACAGACCGGTTAGCCTGACTTCAGTGCCAGGAAAAATAGTGGAATGTGTTCTAAATATCAAAATCACAGAACATATAGAAAGACATGGTTTAATGGAACAAAGTCAGCATGGCTTTACCCAAGGCAAGTCTTGCCTCACATATCTGCTTCACTTTTTTGAAGGAGTTAATAAACATATGGATAAAGGTGAACCGGTAGATGTAGTGTACTTGGATTTTCAGAAGGCATTTGACAAAGTTCCTCATGAGAGGCTTCTAGGAAAAATAAAAAGTCATGGGATAGGTGGCGATGTCCTTTCATGGATTACAAACTGACTAAAAGACAGGAAACAGAGAATAGGATTAAATGGACAATTTTCTCAGTGGAAGGGAGTGGACAGTGGATTGCCTCGGGGATCTGTATTGGGACCCTTACTTTTCAATATATTTATAAATGATATGGAAAGAAATAAGACGAGTGAGGTAATCAAATTTGCAAATGATACAAAATTGTTCAGAGTAGTTAAATCACAAGCAGATTGTGATAAATTGCAGGAAGACCTTGTGAGGCTGGAAAATTGGGCATCAAAATGGCAGATGAAATTTAATGTGGACAAGTGCAAGGTGATGCATATAGGGAAAAATAACCCATGCTATAATTACACAATGTTGGGTTCCATATTAGGTGCTACAACCCAAGAAAGAGATCTAGGTGTCATAGTGGATAACACATTGAAATCGTCAGTTCAGTGTGCTGCGGCAGTCAAAAAAGCAAACAGAATGTTGGGAATTATTAGAAAGGGAATGGTGAATAAAACAGAAAATGTCATAATGCCTCTGTATCGCTCCATGGTGAGACCGCACCTTGAATACTGTGTACAGTTCTGGTCGCCGCATCTCAAAAAAGATATAATTGCTATGGAGAAGGTACAGAGAAGGGCTACCAAAATGATAAGGGGAATGGAACAGCTCCCCTATGAGGAAAGACTAAAGAGGTTAGGACTTTTCAGCTTGGAGAAGAGACGTCTGAGGGGGGATATGATAGAGGTGTTTAAAATCATGAGAGGTCTAGAACGGGAAGATGTGAATCGGTTTTTTACTCTTTTGGATAATAGAAAGACTAGGGGGCCCACTCCATGAAGTTAGCATGTGGCGCATTTAAAACTAATCGGAGAAAGTTCTTTTTCACTCAACGCTCAATTAAACTCTGGAATTTGTTGCCAGAAGATGTGGTTAGTGCAGTTAGTATAGCTGTGTTTAAAAAAGGATTGGATAAGTTCTTGGAGGAGAAGTCCATTACCTGCTATTAAGTTGACTTAGATAATAACCACCGCTATTACTAGCAACGGTAACATGGAATAGTCTTAGTTTTTGGGTACTTGCCAGGTTCTTATGGCCTGGATTGGCCACTGTTGGAAACAGGATGCTGGGCTTGATGGACCCTTGGTCTAACCCAGTATGGCATGTTCTTATGTTCTTATTTTAGCACAGTTGGAAGGAAACAGGGTAGACTGAGGCTCAAAGTGCCTTCTGCGCTAATTTATGAAGCCCCTGCATTCCTTAGGGTCCCCAAAGTATCGAGGACATGGTGGAAAGTACAGAATGGGTCCTGAGAGACAGGCTAGCTCCAGTGGAGGTAGGAGCCACAGGAGGGGGAGCCGTTGCTAGTGGTTGGGCCTGCATGACATTCATTCTTCCTGCCAATTCTTTGAGTAACCCAGTCACTTGATACAGAATTCCTTGCTGCTGCTGAATGTGCTGGGCTAGGTCTGGGATAGCCTGAAGGAAAGACAGGTCCACCAAGTTCATGGCCTCAGCAATCTTGTAAAGAAAGTGCACTCTTGTGCTGTGGCGTGGTTGGCGCAGCCTAGTAGATGAACCCACTAGGCCAATGCCAACAGCTAGTGGATGTCCCCTGGGCTTGGATGAAGCTGAGGCTTCATGTGTACCAGCCCCATTTCCCACAGGTTGAGCCCTTGGTTTCCAGGGGCCAGCAGGACTTAGGCGATGGTCCCACAGGGCAAAGATGAAGAGAGAGTCCGAAGCCAAGCTGAAGTCAAGGCAGACAGAAATCAGAGAATCTCTGGGTTCAGGTAAAGAGTCAGGGCAGGTAGTGAGAACAGCGTGGTCCAGGTTGAAAGCAAGGGTCAGTGGCACGTAGCAGGCAAGAGAGTAGTCTGGGTCTGAAGCAATGGTCAGTGGCAGGCAGCAAGCAAGAGTGATCCTTGTCCAAAGCAATGGTCAGTGGCAGGTGACAGGCAAGAGAAGGGTCCATATCGAGGCAGAGGTCAATACCAGGAATCAGGCCGAGACAGGGACGTGCTGGAGACAAGACATGGAGGACCAAGGCAAGACGGAGTGGACAAAGCAGGATAAAGAGATAGGGCTATGGAGGCAAGGAAACAAAACAAGACAAAGGCAGAACAAGGAGACAAGGAAACTAAGAGAAAGACAAGGCACAGGAGAAACAACATGCACTGTTGGGCAGGAGGACCTGTTACTGAGGTGCTGGCTGGGAGCAGGGCAAGGGTTTAAATACCCAACCAGTGCAAACATCATTGCCTCAAATGTTTCTGGCACAGCACGGCATAGCAGGAGCAATTGCGGTCCTCAGTGTTTCTGGTAGAGATCAGTGGCATCTCAGCTGTTAAGAAGGGGATCTTCGCATCCACAGCTGTCGGAGTGAGTGCAGCCAGTTGTGGGATCCTCCCATGACCAGCCAAATGTAGCACTCAGTCTCCTTATGTTAGTCATTGGCATCAACGGAGCTCTTGCCCTCATCAACTCTGGGGTAGTGGGCAATTTTATTTGTTATGGCTGTCAGCCGAATGGTCCACGGCCAGGACCAAAGGCTCACTCATGGCATCGGGTCATCTCTGTGGCTCCTGCTGGGGCAGGCAGCCTCCCCGGCGCTCTCCTCGCGCCCATGGCCACTGCTGAGGCTCCTAGCTGAGGTTTGCCTGAGCTCTGTGTTCCTGGTTCGGTTCTGCTCTTCGTTCTGTTTCTGCTCCTCGCCCCGTTGGACTGATTCCTTGGCTTTTGACCTTCGGACCGGTTGTGGTGATTCTCTTGGCTTGATCCTGGACTGCCTTCGGACCCTTCTCCTGGTTGCTCCTGGACCGGCTTCGGACCCTTCTCCTGGTTTGCTCCTGGACCGGCTTCGGACCACGCTCCTGACTTGTCCCTTTACCGGCTTACGACCCTCCTCTGGTATTCGACCCTTGGTCCGGCTCTTGACTATTGTTCGACTCCCACTCCTGTACTCACTACAACCTGCTGGAGGCGGCAGCCGTCTGGAATCCATGACCTGCAGGAGGTGCCTGCATCCAGACCTATATTCAGTCTTCAGGGAGCCTCCTAAGTCCCAGTGGCCGGATCCCTACAGGCTCCTCCTGGGAGGATCGCGAGTTTCCAGGGTGAAGTCTTCATTCTACATCTGCATCCTCAGGCCTTGCCCTCAGATGGTAGAGACCTAAAAGGGTTGACTCCCTTTTTGGGTAGCGCTAACTCTACCTCAGAACAGGGGACCACCTTCTGTTTCGTAACATTATTAGCCTGGATTCTATCCATCTGAATGGAATTTCTTCCAACCCAATCCTGCACCAGCTTCCATTGTCACCTTTGATGGTTGGTCCTTGAATCAGTGGGGGTTGCAATGGGTCATAGCGGATCAGAATTTACTAGTGGGTATGTGGCACATCAAAACCATTTTTTTTAAGTCCTCACATTGCCTTGCTATATAGTATTCCGAGATTACAATGGCTTCAAGTACTTATCCCACTCACTGACTGGCAATCAGGACAGATTGTCTCTTGGTCTACTTCTTGCTTCTCTTTTTGTGTTCTGGACCCAGGGTCTATAGCTTGTACCCTTGTGGCTAAAGAGTGCTGAATGTTCTTTGAATATTGACCTCAATGATTTTTGAGACCTTCTCTCTCAGTATATAGTGAACTACCTTGAAGACATCTTGATCTTCTTCCGGACCTGACCATCCATAGGCAGAATGTAGTGGAGGTCCTTTCTTGTCTTTGCCAGCACCAGCTTTTCTGCCTAGACAAGCATTTATACTCAAACTTTTCTTCAGTCAGTTGCCAGAGCTTGGTCACAACATCCTGGTCCTTGTACCCTGGCAACATCCTTGGTGCCTGAATCCAGAAGACTTTGCCATCTCTGGTTTCTGCTTTCAGCATTCCTGTTTGACCTCTTTGTGTTTCTGGTTTCCTGAGCATGCAAATAGCAAATGAGATTTAATGTGGAAAACTGCAAAGTGATGCACTTAAGGAAGAGTAACTTGAATTATAGCTACATAATGCAAGGTGCCACATTAGTAGTCGCCATTCAGGAAAACGATCTAGGTGTCATCGTGAAAAATACATTGAATTGTTCTGCTCAGTGTGAGGCAGCAGTCAAGAAAGCAAATAGTATGCTAGGGATTATTAGCAGAGGAATGGAGAATAAAACAGAGAATATCATAATGCCTCTGTATCGCTCCATGGTGTGACCTCATCTCGAGTATTGTGTGCAGTTCTGGTCACCACATCTCAAGAAAGATATAGCAGAATTAGAAAAGGTACAGAGAAGGGTGATTAAAATGATAAAGGGGATGGAACAATTTCCCTACGAAGAAAGGCTGAAGAGGTTAGGATTCTTTAGCTTGGAGAAGAGACGGCTGAAGGGAGATATGACAGAGGGCTATAAAATAACAAGTGGAATGGAATGAGTAAACGTTAATCAGTTGTTTACTCTTTCAAAAAGTACAAAGACCAGGGGACACACAATGAAGTTACTAGGTAATACATTTAAAACTAATAAGAGAAAATAATTTTTTACTCAACACACAATTAAGCTCTGGAATTCGTTGCCAGAGGGTGTGCAAAAGCTATTAGTTTAGCTGCATTTAAAAAAGGTTGGACAAGCTCCTGGAAGAAAAGTCCATTAACCATTATTAAAGTAGAGGTAAAGAAATCTATTGCTTATTCTTGGGATAAACAGCTTGGAATCTATCTACCCCTTGGGATTCTGCCAGATACTTGTGATCTGTCTTGGCCACTGTTGGAAAAAGGATACTGGGCTTGATGGACCTTTGGTCTGACCCAGAATGGCAAATGCTATGTTCTTATAATGTGGTCTAGCTTATCACTCTGTTTTAGGCTTCTCACATCTTGTTTATATCGAGGACTAGCCCTGTTTCTCATGTCTTGCTGGCCAACAGCAGCTGAAGGCTCAACCTGAGGGGAAGGTGGTTGGCACAAGTGGCAAACCTCCTACCATTGGCTACCTGGATTTGCCTCTCCAAAGCAGATCGGTTAGGCTGCTCATTCCTGGGTCAATCCACAGATGACTGAGGTCTCATTTTGCACCTGTCCACATTAAATGTTATCTGCCATTCGGATGCCCAATCTTTCAATCTTATTTATATATTTATTTGTTTTTATATACCGACGTTCGTAGGGAACATCACATCAGTTCACAATAAAATATTAAATGAAAATTTAAAGAATAAAAATTGAATTATAATATTATGCTCAAAAATTATAAAATACATAAATATTCTTAATAAAAACATCTAAAATACAATAACATAATCAGTTACAAGTAAATCATGGAACGTGAAATATAATATCTGTCATTATAATTATGTAAATGCTTGTTGAAAGTGCCATGTTTTTATTCTCTTCTTAAATGTTCTGATATTTAGTTCAAGTCTTAAATCTTGTGGTAAGGAGTTCCATAATTGCGGCTCAGCAATTGATATAGCTCTTTCTCTTACGGAATTTAGATGTGCTGATTTGGGGGATGGGATAGGTAATGTCCCATTACTTGCTGATCTTGTAGTTCTCTGTGGAGTGTGAAAATGAAGGGACGCAGTGAGCCATTCTACTTTGTCATTATAAAGGGTCTTATGAATTAATGATAACATTTTGAAATTGATATGATGTGTGATAGGAAGCCAATGCAACTCTTTTAGAATTGGGGTTATGTGTTCAGATTTCTTGGAATTTGACAGTATTCTAGCAGCTGCAATTTCTCACAAATCAGCTTGTATTTTAATAACTTGAAAGAATTTAGTGTCATCTGCAAATATGATCACTTCATTCACTGCTCCCTTTTCTAGATACTTTTGGGATCCTACCAGATGCTTGTGACCTGGATTGGCCACTTCTGGAAACAGGATACTGGGTTTGATAGATCTTTGGTCTGACACTGTATGGCAAATCTTATGTTAAGAACATAAGAACATAAGAAATTGCTATGCTGGGTCAGACCAAGGGTCCATCAAGCCCAGCATCCTGTTTCCAACAGAGGCCACAAGAACCTGGCAATTACCCAAACACTAAGAAGATCCCATGCTACTGATGCAATTAATAGCAGTGGCTATTCCCTAAGTAAACGTGATTAATAGCCGTTAATGGACTTCTTCTCCAAGAACTTATCTAAACCTTTTTTGAACCCAGCTACACTAACTGCACCAACCACATCCTCTGGCAACAAATTCCAGAGCTCTACTGTGCATTGAGTGAAAAAGAATTTTCTCCAATTAGTCTTAAATGTGCTACTTGCTAACTTCATGGAATGCCCCCTAGTCCTTCTATTTATTCGAAAGTGTAAATAACCGAGTCACATCTACTCTTTCAAGACCTCTCATGATCTTAAAGACCTCTATCATATCCCCCCTAAGCCGTCTCTTCTCCAAGCTGAACAGCCCTAACCTCTTCAGCCTTTCCTCATAGGGGAGCTGTTCCATCCCCTTTATCATTTTGATTGCCCTTCTCTGTACCTTCTCCATCACAACTATATCTTTTTTGAGATGCGGCGACCAGAATTGTACACAGTATTCAAGGTGCGGTCTCACCATGGAGAGATATAGAGGCATTATGACATTTTCCATTTTATTAACCATTCCCTTCCTAATAATTCCTAACATTCTGTTTGCTTTTTTGACTGCTGCAGCACACTGAGCCAACAATTTTAAAGTATTATCCAGTATGATGCCTAGATCTTTTTCCTGGGTGGTAGCTCCTAATATGGAACCTAAAATCGTGTAACTACAGCAAGGGTTATTTTTCCCTATATGCAACACCTTGCACTTGTTCTTATGATGCTCTCACTCACCTCCAACCATTCAGTCTCATCTCTTCCCCCAAACCACTTGTTTACCTCTCCCACAACTCTTCAATCTCCATTTATACTTTCTCCCACTCTAGGTTGGAGCACTCTTTACTCCCAGACCAATGCAGGGCCAAATCATGGTCTCCTCCTGCCAGGCAGTGGTTGTTTTTGATACCCTCATGCTCCAGCCATATAGAGAGGAGGGGTTGACTAGGCAGTTGAAAGTCTTCAGCCCCCATAGCCATTAAAAATGGTGGGGGACAATTTTTGTCTTTGACTGGCAGGACCTGGGGAGCAACGCTCACCGCTAGATCTTCAATTTATTATTTGGCTACTAGGGCCTGGGAAACCTTGATAGCCATACTGCTCTTATAGCTGGCTCCTTGCTTTTTCTTTGGTTGGGGGGGGGGGGGGGGCTTGAGGAGCCCAACTAGACATGCTGCTTTATCCTCCAGCTTCTCATACTGTTTTCCTTATTTGTCAGTTTTAATCTGTTTTTGCATGGAAACTTATCCATGTAACTTTCCACACATGTCAGATAAAAAATTGCACAGATGAAAAATCATTAGGTGCCTAAGGCATTCATATAGTTCTAAATATAAAGAACTCTTAAAATGGATTTGTTTAATATATAGACAAAGAAATTGTCCTGTTTAGAGAGTCATTTGATATCATGGCTCACCAAGTGTAAGTAAAAAATATACTGTATTTTTTCTTATTTTAAAATGATGCAGTTATTCAAAAAGTATCACACAATGAACAGAATAAGTAGAAAGTCTTAACATTAACCCTTCCCCTCAATGGTTAAATACATTGCCACACTATATACCATTTGTTTTGTCTACAAAATATATTTTTATACTCACCTCAATTCCAATTTCAAATCCACCACCCAAGCCAGCTATTCCTATTGCAGAGGGAGCAGACCATTCTGAAGTTACAAAAGAAAACAAAGTTAAAAAACAACCATTCAAAATATAAAGCAGTGTTAATATTCTTTACATTGCACTTTCAATTTTCCTTTAAATATGAGCAATCATTAACCATTAGTGAAACTAATCAAGTAAATCAAATAAAAAATGCAGATTAAATCTAAAACATTTAACAAAACAATACGTTTCTATATCCTCACACAACTTTTCTACTCTGAGCCTGCTTTTCATACACAGAATAAGTCTGGTTGCTGTACTAAAGTTAAATGAGTGATCATGGACATATATTTATGCTGCAAATTGTTACATTGAAGCCTGGAATATGACAGCAGAAAACCACAGGACTCCTCCACTTTTCCAAAGTTATAGAAATGTTTGTTTCTAGTAAAGGAAAACATAGGCAGTTTGTAATAGACTTGATGTATTCTATGCATTATCCGGTGTTCTAAGAGTAATCATCTTATCCAACTGGTCTAGAGAGAAAACTGTAGATTGTAAATCAGTTTATCAAATTAACATTTCTCAGTGTCAGTCGCTAAATATAATACTCATTCGAAAATCTAATTTGTAAAAGTATCTAATTTGTAAAAGTATCCCCATAATAAAAATCATTTTCGCACCTTATTGTCTCCCAGCAGTGAAGATAATCATCATAGGCTGAAAACTAACAGTCAGGTAAATTTGTTTACAACAATCTTGGGTGTAGCTTTCCCAAAACGCAAGTTTGTGTTCCCTATACACAACAGGTTTAATTAGCTATGACACATAGGGCGATGTCATCTGACAGTACCAAATGGACCTCTTTCTTAGCTCATAGAGCTTTGGCTCTACTGAGCATGTGCGGGAGTTCCTGCATGGGCATTGTCTCATAAGGCCCTCAGTTGATTTTAGAGCTAAATCAAGCTAGGTAGTTGACTCTTCATGGAGAAGAGTGGATATTTAGCATGGCTAATTCATCCTGCTTTCTATAGAGAAAACTGTTTACAATAAGCACTCTTGCTTTCTCCATCAACAAGCAAGGCTGAATTAACCATGACACATGGGGAGTCCCAAACTAAGGGTTGCAACAGAACATTTACTGAATAAGCAATCCAGACCCCACCATGGAGAGTGGATTACTTGGCGAACAGGCTAAGCAAAACTGCTTGTCCAAACTTACTTTCACTCTTTGATAGATTGTTTAGATAGTAATGGGATGTAAAGCTTTGCAATAACGACCAAGTTGTAGCTTTGCAAGTTTCTTCAGGACGCACAGCTTACAGATGACACTGATGCAGCCACGGCAGTCGCTTGATGAGTCTTAACTAAATTTGTAATCTGGATGCCTGTTAGTCAATTGGATGAAGTATGTTTGGCAACTGCTATGCTCAGTCAGTTAAGATTGTAAGAGACAAATAGTTGAGAGGCCTGATGATGTGGCAGAGTTCTTTTCCAGTAATAAGCCAAAGCTCTTTTACAGTCCAAGGAATGAAGGGCTTTTTCATCTTCATACACATGTGGCCTTGGAAAGTACATGGGTAACATGATGGTTTGATTTATATGAAAACCTGATACTACCTTTGAAAGAAATTTTGGGTTTGTGAGGAGCATATCTCTGTTGTAGAAGAATTACTTATAAGAAGAGCAATGAACCAATGCCTGAAGCTTATTGACCTCTAGCTGACCTGATCGCAACAAGGAATAATACTTTCCATGTGAGAAATATCACAGAAGTCAACTCCAGGGTCTCAAAAGGTGGTTTCATAAGCTGCGCCAGAACCATATTAAGGTCCCATGGAACAGTAGTTTGGCCACAGGAGGTTTAGTGTGCCAGAAGCCTTTCATAACCTTTGACACTAAAGGTTGAGTGGAGACCAGTTAACCATCTAGCTGAGTACGGTAGGCCGCTATAGTGCTGATGCATTTTCACTGATGAGGCGCTAAAACCTGAGGAAGAAAGAAGGAAAGAGCAAGTACTGAAGCAGCTCCCACAATTCGCATGAGAATGAGTCCAAGGAGCTGATACCAATACAAGAACAATTTCCATTTAAAGTCTTAAGCTCTTCTATTCAAGGGCTTTTTGGTGGATATTATTATATCTTCAACTTCCTTCGGTAAGGAGTCTGAAGCAATCAGCAAGTACTCAACATCCAAGCTGTCAAGCTGAGAAAGGGAAGATTAAGATGACATTGATAAACCTTTTCTTGAGTTACTAAGGATGGATTGGATACTGGATGGATGGGAGCCAGTAGATATTTGCACTACATTTGTCTGGGCATTGCTGGTGCAATAAGTATCAGATGGGCCCAGTCCTTAAGCAGTTTTTCTATTGCCATGGCTATGAACAGTATCAGCAGAAAAGCGTTCATGAGATCTGCATTCTAGGCGAGCAAAAAGTATCCTAAGCGGATCCTAAGCGGATCCTAAGCGGATCTGAGTTTGTTGGGAAGAATGGAATAAAATCTCTTCACTCTCCTGCAATGAGGTTGACTGAGGGATGTGCCCAAAGGTTGAACAGTCTGTTGGTTCTTGACTGATAAAGGGGTCATGCAAGAGGGCAAAATATCCTGCTGAGTTGATCTGCTAACATGTTGGTGATCCCCAGAAGATAGGGCACTTGGATAACATCTCGATGGTTGCATGCCTATCCCTACTGCTACATAGCTAAGAGTCCATGACCCTGTGCCTCCTTGATTGTTAATATAAAACATGGCTACTTGGTTGTCAGTTGAATAATAACTCTCTTTCCCTCAAGAGATGCAAGCAAGCACTTAAGGTATGTCTGATTGCTAGTAGTTTCAGCAGGTTGATTTGAAACTGCATTTCCACCAACAACCAAATTCCCTGGATTCTGAAGGGACACATGTGGGCTCACCATCCCTTGGGTGAAGCGTCTGTTGCCAGCATCACCTGATGAGTTAGAAGATGTACGGTGATTCTTCCTGTAATATGTAGGGATCTAGCCACCAGTGAAACTCTCACCTTATCTCTTGTGAGACATTTGCTAAAGTTGACAAGGATTGAATTAAAATGGTACCATTGGGAGTGAAGGCCCCATTGCAGAATTTGCATGTGGAGGTAGGTGAGTGAAACTACATGAATCAATGTCAGCATGTGGCCCAGAACGACTAGCACTTCCCTGGCTGTTATAGGATCTGTGTTCAGCAAACGATGAGCCAGAGATTTGAGAAGGTTTGCTCAATCTATCCAAAGAAACAATCTCTCCCATACAGTCTTATCCATGCCCAATGAATTTGATTTTCTGCAATGGTTTGAAGGTTGATTTTTTGAAATTCACTATGAATCCCAAGGATTATAGGAATTGATATGTCTTCCCAAGGGTGTTCAAAATTGCTTCCCTGGAAGTTGCCATTACCAGCCAATCATCCGGGTAAGGGAAAACATAGATGCTTTGATGACAGAGATGTGCTGCTATTACAGGTAAAGATTTGATAAAGTTCTTTGGTGCCTCTTAGAGACCAAAGGAGAGTGACTGGTACTAGGAGTGGAAGGATTCCACTAAAAAGTGTAGATAATGCTAGTGGAGAGGGATGGATGGGTACATGCGCATAAGCATCTTTCAGATCCAGGGCACATATCCACTCCCCCACCTGGATGAAGGATAGAAAAACGTGGCACAAGTTCATCTTGAATTTATGCTGTAGTAGGTTCTTGTTCATGCTTCTTAAATCCAGGATGAGTATCAATCCCCTGGATTTCTTGGAGATAAGAAAATCATGAGAGTAGAGCCCCAGCCCATGTTGAACATGTGGGACAGGTTCTATTGCCTGCTGTCTGAAGAGCTACTCTACCTCTAGGTGGAGCTGTGTGAAGGGAGACAGATCTGGATTGAAAATTGAGCAATGGGAAAGCATGGGAAATCGGGAGACATGCAAGTGGTAACCAGATTCTATTATTCATTTAAACAATTTATATTCTGTTGATCCACATCAATCTTTGGTTTTCTTGTGCCATTCCGCCAGGTAGAGATAAATTCTCCCCCCTACCAGAGAGAATGAGTGCTGTATTTGAAGACTGATCAAAAACTTGGTAATGGTTTTGGCTGGACCTGCTGTGTTGCTTTTAATTGGCACCTTTTGCATTGCCAGCGTCAAGCTGGAAGTTACTGTTGCTACAGAAGCAGAGGAGGAGCACGTTACTGCTGGACTTGGCAAAAGAGGCAGTTCTGAAAGTATGACCATTTAAAAATGAAGTAGGGCCAACTTGAGGTCGACTGTTGATCAGAGCTAGCTGAGAGGGACTGGACTGCCACATGCTGAGCAACTGTTTCTCTGAGTCTGTCTCCAAAGAGGTGATGTCCCAGGCAGGGGATGTCTGCTAGCTTATCTTCGACATTGCTGGGCAAACGTCTGGCCCTTAACCAAGCCATTTGTCATGCTTCAATGGAGACTGATAAGGAGCGGGCCATCATTTCAAACACTTCATAAATTGATTGAATAAGATGATGTATATACTCCTTTGCATTTACGAGCAGCTGCCAGTATGCAGAGCTGCTGTCAGCTGGGGCAAGGAGTGGCTTCAGAATTTTAATACAATCATTGAACCATATAAAACTGGTGTGCAGAAATATGAGCAAAAAGCATGGAACTCTGGAACATCTTTTTTTCAAAATTGTTCAGCAGTCTGAGATCTTTTCCTGGTAGAGAGTGTTGGAGAATACTTATTTTAATGCTGACTACAACTGATTGGTGAGGCAGCAGTGCTATCATAAATCCCAGAGTTTTCTAGACTCTATAATTTAGGTCTATTTTTCTGGCTATTGGGGTGAAGAAATTCAGATTCTCCCACAATCTAGTCTGTAATTCTTACAGGATTGAATGGATCAGAATGGCTTCCGGCTCCACCGAGATGTCTGATCAAAGGGGAGAAGGGACACTGATCCAGGATCCCAATGATGATATAGATGGCTGAAGAGGAATCAATGATTGCCTTGGAGGGGAGTATTCCTGGTGAGTGTCCCCTGATTGGCTGGACTCCATTGCAAGAGAATGGCGAGGAATGAAACCACCTTGCAGGGGTTCTGATGGAGTACCCATTGAGTCAAAGGTATAAGGGACTCCCTTTTGAGGAAGTAAATATGATATTCTGGAAACGAGAGATTGAAGAGTTCCATCTTTTTCCTTAGCCACAGAGGTACAGAAAGTCTTCAAAAACTTTGCTGCTTGGTCCAAGGACTGCTATCCTTTCTGGACAGACATTGGGGGTGGAACATCCTGTTCAGAGACCAAGATAGAGTCCTTTTGTAAATCCTCTGGACTTTGTAAAATTTGTCCAAGGAGTTGGTTAGAAACTAATATCACCACGGAGCATATATGATCTGATGTGTTCAAATGCAGGCCTTGCTCCAGCAACCTCAATTTCTACATCACTCTCAAACTAGGAGGAGGTAAGTAAAGTCTATCTACCTCAGCACCAGGTATCTTCTCCAAAGGTATGGAAGGAACTGACAATTTGATGAAAATTTGCATCGGTAACTCTGAGGCCTGGTGTGTAGACAGAGCAGAACCCTGCTTCAAGGCTCAAAGCATCAAGGGAGAAAGTATCGTTGGTGTCGAGGTTCCATGCATTGAATGCTCCAGTGGTCGATACATCGACGGGGCTGTGGCATGATGTACTAGTGAATGGTGCATCGATGTTGCTGATGCTATATGTGGCACCTGCTTTGTCAGCAAAAAGGCTTAGTGCTTCTTTGGCATTGGTTGCCCCACTAGCTCTAAAGAATGACACTTCTTTATACTAGATCACTAGCTCCACTGTGTCCACGAAGGGCTTGCCAATGCTTGAGAATGGTACTTTTTCTGCTTACTTTACCCCAACAAAGTGGAGGGGACCCATGTCTGCTCCAACAAAGGAAAGGCTTGCTTGAGTTGCTCCTGCTGAACTCGGCACCTAGAGAGCTATAAGAAGCTCCACTCTGGGAGAATAATTGGCTATGGCTCTTCAGAGACTTATGCAGTTCTTTTTTTTTTTTTTTATTATTTTCTATTTATTCAGATTTACAATAATTTCAAGAACCACTTGAATTGAAAAATACATACTTCATAGCCTTAAACAATAAAAAAAAAAAGTAACAATAGAACAAATATTTCCCCTATAAAATTAGATATTACACTAAACGTTTAGGAAAACAAATGAGCTACAAAGCATATAAATCAAGCCCTCAAACATAGGTCCAAAAATGTACACAATCTCAAGAAAGTTTTTAACTAATGAGGAAATTAAGATAAAGGAGTAGTAGTACAATTTTTATGACAGACAAGTTACACTTTTAGAAGTGTACATTCAATTTGCAAAAGAAGAGGACACTACTTTATCCTTCTTACTAGTTATAAAGGAAATTAATTGAGAGGGTTGAAGAATAATAAAGGAATTGCCCTGGAATTTAATCAGGCATTTACAGGGAAATTTCAACAAAAATAACCTCCCAATTCCAAAATCTGAGGTTTCAAAATGGTGAGATTACTTACCTGATAATCTCGTTTTCCTTAGGGTAGACAGATGGACTCAGAACAAGTGGGTATAGTGTGCTCATGCTAGCAGTTGGAGACGGATCTGACGTCAGCACGGGTACATATACCCCCACAGGAAGTGAAGCTCTTCAGTAATCTTCCTTGCAAAAGCTGTTATGGATATATATGTACTGACGATCAATGAAATAGTGAAAACAGGATTCCCCTGACCGATTGATAGTAGCTGGAGACCGCCAGCATTCCCAACCGGAAGGCGGCGACACCTGGTAGAGTGGACGCACTCATGTAAGAAGTGATAAGGCTTACCTTGAATCGGTGAAACCAATGTATACAGGCAGCTGGGCGGGATGCTGAGTCCATCTGTCTACACTAAGGAAAACGAGATTATCAGGTAAGTAATCTCACCATTTCCTGTCGTGTAGCCAGATGGACTCAGAACAAGTGGGATGTACAAAAGCTTTACTCCCGGACTGGGGGGGAGGCTGCCTGAGGACCGTGTAAGACCGCCCTCGCAAATGCTGTGTCCTCCCTGGCCTGGACATCCAGAAGGTAGAACCTGGAGAAGGTATGGAGGGAGGACCACGTCGCCGCTTTACATATTTCTGCAGGCGACAGCATCCTAGATTCTGCCCAAGAGGCCGCCTGCGCTCTGGTAGAATGAGCCTTGACCTGCAGAGGCGATGACTTCCCGGTCTCTACATAGGCCGCTCTGCTCTGAAAGATGCGCTGGTTCCTCTTGGACCTGTCTTCCAGCAGTCGAGGTACTGGAGAGGCGCCCCATGTGCTGGCCAGTTTATCTAGGTTGCTGCCTCTACGTAGGCCGCTCTGATGACTTCTTTAATCCAGCGGGCGATGGTGGGCCGAGAGGCCACTTCTCCTTGTTTCTTCCCGCTGTGCAGGACGAACAGATGGTCAGTCTTTCGTACTGTTGCTGTCATTACCAGATATCTGGGCAGCAGTCTGCTGATGTCGAGATGGCGTAGCAAACGCCCTTCTTCTGATTTCTTCAGACCTTCGTAGTCGGCAAGGATATGGTCTGGTTGAGGTGAAATTGTGAGACTACCTTAGGCAAGAAGGATGGAACCGTGCGAAGATGGATAGCCTCAGGAGTGATTCTGAGAAAAGGATCACGGCAAGACAGTGCTTGTAGCTCTGAGATGTGGCGTGCTGAACATACAGCCAGCAAGAACACCATCTTCAAAGTGAGAGAACGGAGAGACAGGCCCCGAAGGGGTCTGAAGGTGGATACCGCGAGGAAATCCAAAACTATGTTGAGGTTCCACAAAGGCACTGGCCACTTCAGTGGCGGACGAATGTGCTTGACTCCTTTCAGGAAGCGAGAAACATCTGGATGCGTGGCAATGGTCTTGCCATCCCTCCTGGGACCATAGCAAGACAGCGCAGCCACCTGAACCTTGATGGAGCTGAGGGAGAGACCCTTCTGAAGCCCATCCTGCAGGAAATCCAAAACAATATGGATTGTGGTTGCATGTGGATTGGTGCCGTGAGTGTCGCACCAGTCTTCAAATACTCTCCAGAACCTTACGTAGGTGAGGGATATGGAAAACTTGCGAGCTCGGAGGAGTGTATCTATCACCGGCTCCGAGTAACCTCTTTTCTTCAGTCTAGCCCTCTCAATGGCCAGACCGTAAGAGAGGATTGAGCTGGATCCTCGTGAAGGATGGGACCTTGACGCAGCAGGTCCCTGAGCGGAGGCAGGGGAAGAGGCTCCCCTGCCAGTAGTCTTCTCATGTCCGCGTACCAGGGTCTTCTTGGCCAGTCTGGTGCCACTAGAAGAACTAGGCCCCGGTATTTCTGAATCTTGTGGATAAGGGTGCCCAGCAGGGGCCACGGAGGAAAGGCATATATCAGGGCCCCTGGAGGCCACGGCTGAACCAGGGCATCGATCCCTTGAGAGAACGGATCTCTCTTGCGGCTGAAGTATCTGGGTACTTGAGCATTGGACCTGTCCGCTAATAAGTCCATGTCTGGAATCCCCCAGTGATCCACAATCATCTGGAAGGCTGTGGGCGACAGCTGCCATTCCCCCGGATTTAGGCTTTCTCTGCTGAGGAAGTCTGCCGTGGTGTTGTCCCTTCCGGCAATGTGGATGGCGGAGATGTCCTGAAGATTCGCCTCTGCCCAAGCCATCAGCGGGGCTATCTCTAGGGACACCTGTCGGCTTCTGGTTCCGCCCTGACGGTTGATGTATGCCACCGTGGTGGCGTTGTCGGACATCACTCTGACTGCCCGGTTCCGCAGTCTGTGAGCAAATTGCAGGCAGGCTAACCGGACTGCCCGTGCCTTGAGGCGATTGATGTTCCACCCCACTTCTTCTCTGTTCCACCGCCCTTGGGTGGTGAGTTCTTCGCAGTGTACTCCCCATCCGCTCAGACTGGCATCTGTGGTGAGCAGAATCCACGTGGGGGAGGACATCTTCGATCCCCTGCTTGTGTGGTTGGGCTGCAACCACCACCGTAACTGGGTCCTCACTCTGGCCGGCAGAGGTAGGTGCGTGGAATAATTCCAGAATCGGGGGCTCCAGCGAGAGAGCAGGGAGTGTTGAAGAGGTCTCATATGGGCTC
Organism: Rhinatrema bivittatum; assembly: GCF_901001135.1. NCBI lineage: Eukaryota > Metazoa > Chordata > Amphibia > Gymnophiona > Rhinatrematidae > Rhinatrema > Rhinatrema bivittatum. The sequence continues at coordinate 429,657,916 of NC_042617.1, forward strand.
TTGCCCAGGGCACCACTTCCAGGGTGGAGGCCATAAGGCAGAGAACCTGCAGATAATCCCAAGCTATGGGCCGGCTGGCTCCCATCAAGGACCGGAGACGCGTCTGAAGTTTTAACCTTCTCTTGGTAGTGAGACTGACTGTGTCTGCCTGGGTGTCGAACTGTACTCCCAGGTATTCCAGTGATTGGGAAGGCTGTAGGCAACTCTTGTTGAGGATGACTACCCATCCCAGGCTTTCCAGAAGGGCGATCACCCTGTTGGTTGCCCGATGGCTCTCCTCCCGTGATTTCGCCCTGATCAGCCAATCGTCCAGGTAGGGATGGACGAGGATTCCTTCCCGTCTGAGCGCCGCTGCTACCACTACGACCACCTTGGTGAAGGTCCGCGGCGACGTGGCTAACCCGAAGGGCAGAGCCCGGAATTGGAAGTGGTGTCCCAGAACCTTGAAGCATAGGTAGCGCTGATGATCCGGATGGATCGGGATGTGCAGGTAGGCTTCTGACAAGTCTAAGGCCGTGAGGAATTCTCCCGGCTGGACTGCGGTCTTGACTGAGTGCAGAGTTTCCATGCGAAACCTTGGGACCCTTAAGTAGCGACTGACTGACTTGAGGTCCAACACGGGCCGGAAAGTGCCCTCTTTCTTGGGTACCATGAAATAAATGGAATAGTGCCCAGAATTCATTTCCCAGGCAGGTACTGGGATGATGGCTTTCAAGGACAGGAACCTCGCCAGGGTAACTTTTAATGCCGCCTTCTTGTGGCTGGGACACGGAGACTCCACAAACCTGTCCGGAGGGGTGTGATGGAAATCCAGATAGTAACCCTCTCGGATGATGGCGAGGATCCACTGGTCCGACGTTATCTCGACCCATCTGGGGTAGAAGAGGGTTAACCTGCCCCCTATAGCTCCGTCCCCCGGATGGATCGGCTGATTCTCATTGGGAGGCGCGGCCGGGCCCTGAACCCGAGCCAGCTCCCCTCTTCTGCTGTTTGGGCCGAAAGGACTGGTTCCTGGCCTGAGGACGAGGTGCCTGGTAGCGACCCCTATAGGGAGTGAAGCGCTGGGAGCTTCTGCCTCTGGATGGCCTCGGAAAGGCGCGCTGGTTCCTTCTGAACCTGTCTTCCGGCAGTCGAGGCATTGGAGAGGCACCCCATGTGCTGGCTAGTTTATCAAGGTCGCTGCCGAACAGGAAAGAACCCCTAAAGGGCATTCTGGTGAGGCGTGTCTTCGAAGGACATCGGCTGACCAATTCCGTATCCAGAGCTGCCTCCTGGCAGCCACAGAAGATGAGATCCCCTTAGCTGTTGTACGGACTAGGTCGGATGCAGCATCCGTGAGGAACGAGAGAGCGGACTCCATGTCCGCTGCTGGAGCATTGTTCCTGATAAACAGGAACGCGTCACCACTGTGCAGCAGGTTGCAATTCGCAAAGACAGAGCTGCTACCTCAAATGTCTGCTTCAGGATGGCGTCCAGTCACCGGTCATGAGGTTCCTTGAGGGCCGCCCCCCCCCTCAACTGGAATGGTAGTGCGCTTGATCACCGCGCTAACCAAGGCGTCCACCTGAGGGCACGCCAGCATCTCCTTGATTGCCGGATCCAGGGGGTACATGCCTATCAGGCCCCGACCCCCTTTGAATGAGGCCGCAGGTGCAGCCCATTCCAGATCTATTAGTTGCTGTGCGGCTTGCAAGAAGGGAAAATGGCGGGCTGTAGGACGAAGACCTTCCAGCAGAGGGTTCTGTGTAGATGGCACCGTAGTGCTGGGGCCTGAAATATCCAACTCCGCCAGGCACTGAGATACTAGGTCGGAGAGATCTTCCTTGGGGAAGAACTGCCGCATGGTTCGATATGGCTCAATCCCCGAGGGAAGTTCCCCCTCCTCGGAGGGTTCTGATTCGGTCTCTGAGACATCAGGGTCTGCCTGAACCGGACTGCCCGGAGGCGGGTGAGCTTGCCCACGAGAGGGGCACGAAGGTCCAGGGGCAGGATCCGCTGGAGCAGCAACAGGAGCAGCAGCAACAGCAACAGCAGAGCCTGGATGGGAAGCTGATTTCATCTGTACAAAGGCATGGATCCCCTTAAAGAAATCCACCCAGGAAATGGAGGTGGTCTCAAGTCTACGGGGAACCAGGTCCCCCGGTATCCCAGGTTGTTCGAGACTACCCGCGAGATCCGGGGTGGCCCCTGGGGAACTGTCAACAAACCTCGGTTGAGACTGGTCCTGGCCCGAGGCTCCCACTGCCTCCTCACATTGGGCACAAAGGGAGTCTGGCTCCTCGCTGTGCGTGGCCCTAAGCTGGCATGCTGAGCAGAGGCCGAGGGCTTTCACGCCGGAATCAGGAGGCGCCGCCGCCAGAGACGCCGGGGCGTCTGAATGTTCCATCGCTGAAAAATATGCGCTCAAGAATATGCGGCAGCAAAATGCGCTCAATACAATAGGTGCTCAATAATATGCGGCAGCAATATGCGCTCAATACAATAGGCGCTAAATACAATACGTGCTCAATAATATGCGGCAGCCATATACGCTCAATACGATATGCGCTCAATAATATGCGGCAGCTATATACGCTTAATACAATATGCGCTCAATAATATGCGGCAGCAATATACACTCAATACAATATGCGCTCAACAATATGCGGTCAGCAATATATGCTAAATGGCTTACTTCAGCACATTCTGAAACTGATCTTAAGTTTTTTGTGATCGACGTGTTACCTTCCCTGACTCGGGGTGGTAATTTTTCCGAAATGTTGATTCAAAGGGAGCAAAAATGGATCTACAGATTGGATTGCCTGGCCCCTAAGGGCTTAAACAATGAAATAGAATGGCAATATTTTGTTTAATGTTGAAGGTTTGCTGTCCGTCAGTTCTCTTCACTGTACACCTGTTTTGACTGTACACTTGTTATGTTGATATGACTATCTCTATAATTGGCTGGTGCTGTCATGAGCTGGTGCTTTTTCATTGGTCTGATTTTTCGCGCCAAAACCACAGTCCCTTTAAATGTTTGTAGCCGTCTTTTCCGTCTGCTCTCCTTGCCTTGTCAAATGTTAGAATGTAACTACAAACAATACCAATATCGACAATCCCTTGTCCAATGCTAATTATTTTTCAAAAAAACGAGAACAATACTGTTCAGCTCACCAATTTATCAATCTATACAGATTATCGTATTGATTAAATAATTTTATTTCAAAGATTCTACATACACAATGTTTTCACTTATTTAAATACACCATTCACACCTCATTCACACAACATCCCCCTAAAAATGTACACTAGTATCTTTTGTATATATAAAAACCCCACTTCTATTTCATACCCACAAATGTGCAAAAATGCACCCCAACATGTCAAAATCCCTTTTTTTCCACAAATTTGGATCCTCAATAGTTCAAGATTCAGAATTCAGTTCCCAATGATGGCTCAATTCATAAAGATTGTTATTTCAAAACAATAATTTTGCATCTTCCACCATTGGCAATCAAGTTGGCCTTTTGAAATAAGGGCTGGGCTTTTGAAACAACAATTTTGCATCTTCCATCATTGGGAATAAGGGCTGTTGAAATAACAATCTTTATGAATTGAGCCATCATTGGGAACTGAATTCTGAATCTTGAACTATTGAGGATCCAAATTTGTGAAAAAAAGGATAAAAAGATTTAAATGTGAATAAGAAGGCAGTATTTATTTATAAAAAGAAGGTTGGATTGATGGGATTTTGACATGTTGGGGTGGATTTTTGCACATTTGTGGGAATGAAATAGAAGTGGGGTTTTTATATATACAAAAAATACTAGTGTACATTTTTAGGGGATGTTGTTGTGTGAATGAGGTGTGAATGGTGTATTTAAATAAGTGAAAACATTGTGTATGTAGAATCTTTGAAATAAAATAATTTAATCAATACGATAATAGATTGATAAATTGGTGAGCTGAACAGTATTGTTCTCTTGTTTTTTTGAAAAATAAATGTTAGAATGTGACTTCACATATAAGGTAGGTTTATTGGCAAAATAATTTACGGTATATCATTTTATTTTTGTCCTTGTAATGACAATATTTGAAACTTTGATGTATTTACATTCCAGTTGTTGAAATTGTCATTGATTACTGTCACTCCCGACGCAGCCTGTTGGCGAAATACGGGGTCAGTGTCGGGGGACCCTATCGAGAACTGTATACTTTTTGACAGATGAGCAATGGAGTTGCCGAATTGAAAAATCAAAATCAAAATTTGATATTCTTTCTTTACAAATTGATTCACGAGTTGGACCTTATTCATTTTTTGCATCTCCTTGGATGTGTGGATATTTAATAGTTGGAGTGCAATTTCTCCTGCTCCATTTTTTGTTTTTTGGGCTTATTAATAAAATATGGAAACATACAAATGACGGCAGAAAAGGACCAAATGGTCCATCCAGTCTGCCCAGTAAGCTTACAGTAGTATCTGCTGTGCTGTTGAGATTACCCCATGCTTATCTGTTTCCCAGACCATTGGTTGCTGTTTGAATCCAATTTCCCGTTACCCCCATGTTTAGATGTTTCCCACACAAGTCCTCATTGACTGATGTTGAATCCAATTCCCTGTTATGCCTTGCTGTTGAAGCACAGAGAGGTTTGGATAAGTTCTTGGAGGAGAAGTCATTGACTACTATTAATGAAGTTGGCTTAGGGAATGGCCTCTGCTATTACTGGCATCAGTAGCATGGGATCTTCTTGGTGTTTGGGTACTTGCCAGGTTTTTGTGGCCTGGTTTGGCCTCTGTTGGAAACAGGATGCTGGGCTTGATGGACCCTTGGTCTGACCCAGCATGGCAATTTCTTATGTTCTTATGTTTGAACTGCATCAAAGTATCAGTCTTATTGATTAAGAGAAGTAACCGCAGTATCAGCAAGTTATCCACATATTTGTTTCCCCAGACTGTAAAAGTCTGGGCCTTCAGATTCCTCTTTTCCACCTGCTGTGAAGCAGAGAGCAATCATGGAGTTGCTTCAACAGTATCAAGGCTTATTGGTTAAGGGTAATAACTGCCACAACACTAAATTAGTCCATGCATTCTTTTCTTCATTTCCATCTTTTAGCCTTTAGGGATCCATGGTATTTATCCTATGCCCTTTTGAGTTCTTCCACTGTTTTGGTTTTTACCACCTCCTCCGGAAGGGCATTCCAGGCATCCATTACCCTCTCCGTGAAGAAATATTTTCTGACTTTGGTTCTGAGGCGTCCTTCTTGGAGTTTCATTTCATGGTTCTACGGATTTCTTTCTAATGGAAAAGGTGTGATGTTTGCACATCATTAAAATCTTTTAGGTATCTGAAGGTCCGCATCAATCACCCCTGTGCCTCCTCTCTTCCAGGGTATACATATTCATATCCTTCAGTCTCTCCTCATAGGTTTTCTGATACTGATCTCACACCATTTTGGTAGCCTTTGTCTAGACCGCCTCCATCCTGTCTCTATCCCTTTTGAGATAAGGGCTATAGAACTGAATACAATACTCCAGGTGAGGCCTCTCCAAGGACTTGTACAAGGGCATCCATTTTCTTACTGGTTATTCCTTTCTCTATGCAGCTCAGTATTCTGGATTTAGTTATCACCTTGTCACAGTGCATCGCCATCTTCAGATCGCCAGAGACTATCACCCCAAGATCCCACTCTCGGTCCGTGCACATCAGCCTCCGGTTGCCATGGCTCTTACTGAGTGCGCCTTCACTCATCCCTGGAGAGGAAGGCCTGCTTTTTCATAGCAGAATTCAATACAGTCTGCTAGCCAGTTGGAGAGAGTTTGTTTGCCCACTGCAACTCCTAGTCTATTTTTGTCAAAAGAAACAAAGAGTTGGGTGGATTTCCTGTGGACTGCAGTGTGGTCTAGGTAAAATGCAAGTGCACGTTTACAATCCAAGGTGTTTAAAACTCTCTCACCCTGGTGGGAGTGAGGCTTTGGGAAAAAGGTGGGCAAGACTATAGACTGATTCAAGTGGAAATCAGTAATAGACATGGTTCGGGGGCACTCCGGACATTTTCTGAAACCTGTTGCCATAATCTCAGAAGTTGAGGCCCAAAAACGGTCAATGGCCTGCAGACACCGAAAGAGGTGGAAGCGGAAATCGACCAGGGATAGTGAACTTTACTCACTGCGTGATGGAAAACACTATCACAATGGGAGATCCCTATGAGGGAATCTTTTTTGAAGTAAAATTTAAGTTTATTCCAAGAGGAAAATTGTGTGAGAAATTTTCACAGAGCTCCTAACCGCGAGGCAAACTCAGCGTGGAAAAAAAGAGACTGAAGGGAGACCCCTGTGGCTGCAGGGATCATGGCATGCTGGGCATGCTCAGTGTGCCAGCCAAAAGTTCTAGAAACTTTGACAGAAAAGTTTTCCATGATAGGGCTCCATCCAGTGATGTCACCTACATGTGAGGACTACTAACCTGCTTGTCCTGGGAGAATAATATTCTTCCAATTAAGAGTTTACATTTCTTCCTCTGTGAAAGAGCTCCAAGAATTACAAAGATGCACTATGAAGAACTGCTTTTTATCCCTGTAATATGAACTGCATAAAACCTATGAGTTAAAATGTTTCCAAATCAAAATTTTGCAGTCTCTTCCCAAGAAGCAATTTCATATTGTGAAATTACCACCAGACTAGGAATCTGAGACCTACATTTCATTTTCATTTTAACCCTGCCTTACTACATTTCAGAAAAAAATTTGCTTTACTGTTTTTAGGCAATACTCTCTTCATGAACACACAGGTATCGTTTTAAACTTGTACCCTGTGACAGGTCAGCTGTAATGCTCGACCGACCGCAGCAGCCATGCCGTTGCTGGCCCTCAATCACCCAGCACCTGCCTACACCTCCAACTGCTGACTGCCACCATAATCCAGGCTGCTCATAGGCACAAACACATGCATATCTCTTGCAACTAAGGTGGCCCCATGGTGTGAAATGTCCTGTGACACCACTGGATAATGTCACCTCATCATGGATATTTAAACTCCAGCTGACATCCAAGCTGATGCTTCAGCAACAGGTCCTCCTGCCTTGCCAGCGTTTGTTGATATTTCACCTGTCTGCCTTGTTTCAGTACCTTCCCATTTGCATTTGCTCCTGTCTCTTCCCACATCCCCGTCTTGACTCTGCCCTCTCCTGTCCCTGTCTTCTGCCCTCCTTGCCTCCACTAGATCTCCGCCTGCCTTGACCTCTTACCTGGATTCCGACTCTGATCTCCGCCTGCCTCAATTCTGATGCTGCTTAATCTCTGCCTGCCTTGACCCCTTGCAGGATTCGGATGCAGCTTGATCTCTACCTGCCTCGACCCTTGCTTGGATTCTGATACTGCTTGAACTCTGCCTGGATACTAACACTGCTGCTCACCTCCTGCCTATACACAGACACCACCTGTCCACTGCCTACCCTGATCTTTGGATTACATTTCCTACTGTGGCCTATTTTCAAAGTTCTGCCGGCCTCAGAACCCAAGGGCTCAACCCGCAGGGGAAGAGGCCAGTATAGGTGAAGCCATTCCATTAGTTCTGGCATGGGCTGGATCCACTGGCGTGGATCCAGCCCATGCCAAGTGTTGGGTAGTACCAACCACGCCACAGCCCAATAACTCACACACCATTACATCAGCATACCCAGGATTGGTATTTTACAATTTATGTTGCAGAATAAAAGGCATACATTTTAGGTGAAATATATGGTGCTTAATGAAGCTCTTCTAGATTGCTGTTTCTGAAACTGTTTCTTTATTTTTTTTATATAATGGGTTAGTTCTGCTTATGCAGTCAGCAGTTACATAAGACGCTCTGACTGAATGAAAACACTTAATAGTGTAATACTACCTTTAAATTCATCTTGATTTAAGAAAAAAATAGATTGAGTTTCCTCTCAAGCTGTCTTCCCTGTGGTATAAGGATGATGTTTTACAGAATCCTAATTATCTCAAATTGAGAAATAATGTTAACTTACTTCCATCTGGAAGACGAGCCAATACAATTCCACTACCTCCTCGAGCAGTTACCAAAAATCCAGCTTTTATCACGGACAAGATGGCAAGACCTTGAGCTCTAGCTATCACATGAGCTGTAAATAATGAATGGTTGTTAATTAAATGGAACACAAATCTAAAAGAACCACAATGTTTTGAAACCTGAAGATCAAGGTTTCACTCCCAAACACACAAATCACAATGTAATCTTCAGTAAGTTACATAACCTCACTATTTTTTAAAGTGGTTCTATCACAGGCATGCTGTGGTGTAATTTTTCTTGCAATAGTACCTTCTACACTGAAGACACTTTAGAAATAATGAAAAAAAATTGCATTCTGTATTTTCCAGTGTATAAGTCGCACCGGTGTATAAGTCGCAACCCTCTATATTCTGCTCTTATAACGAAAAAATTAGTAAATAGGTCACACCTTTGTATGAGACGCACCTGTGACATCCACAGTGTTGTATGTTAATCGCTGTCTCTCGAAGAAGGAGCTAGGAGGCCGGAAACTGCTGGTTCTGAGAATGTTACTGGCTCTCGTGAGGAGTAGGTGCTCTGATGGAGGTATGAGTTTACTGTCTGTTTTGGCACTGTAACATACCTTTATGAGATAGTGTTGAGCGATAGCGACAGCACTGTGAGGGAGAGACCAGATTGCCAGGGAAGTCAGCATGTGTGGGTGTGGAAAGGTAGGCACTCTGAGATGATGGCGTGGTTGCCAGCGTGCGAGAGAGAATGAATGTGACAATAGATAGGTCATACTGGTATACAAGTCGCAGTCACTGAACTCGTTGAAACAAAATATAACTTATACACCGGAAAATACAGTACTCATAATACAGTCACAATTAAAACAACAATGGTTCTTGGAAGAATATAAAAAATCCTTTTAATAAAAGGTCCTCCATAAAGACAATTGAAGTCTTTGTATTTTGTTCCTTTGGTTTTTTATTTTCATTCATTTCGAGGTGGGTATTTTTAATCTGTATTGCTAAAGTCTAGGGCTGTTTTTTTCTTTTGCTGAATCTTCCCAAAAAATCTGTATCCTTAGAACTTTCTTTTCATCTTTACTCTTTAACCAATTGCTTGTCATGTTTAAAATGAATCCTGAAAAACACAAGGGCCGATGCAATACAGTGCGCTCAGCCGAGAACACTGTATAACCCGCAGTCGGACGCGGGTTAAATAGGTGCTAATCCACCCCCTAATGCAATAGGGGGATTCGCGCCTATTTACCACGTGTCCGACATGGAGTGAATGCAATAGCGCTCATCACATGCATAAAAGTTTTATTATATTTCATTTTTTTGTCCTGTGTGGCACCAAGAGAGGTTTGTGACTGACCAAAGAATAGATTCAGTCTAGATTCTTTGCTCATAAACCTTTCATGACTTGCAGATACACAAACAGAAACAGTGCTGCTTACCTTAATGGCTTTCAAAAGCAAAAATACAGCAATGTAATTCACAGCTAGTCACCACTGGCCTTTTCTTGGTTTCAGTCTCTTGACCTGGGTCCCATTGTTCTCCCTGCGCTCCTTAAACCCATTCTAAGAAAAACACCCTCAGAATAGAACTCCCTTCCTGTATATGGTTTAAGCTCTATCAGATTAAATGCCTGGTCCCAGTGTTTTAAGGAAGGTCTATCATATACTCTTTACACCCTGACTTTTTTTAATTTCTTGCCAGCTTGAGTACTGTAGGGTGTTTTCCATTGTTTACACTTGAATAGATATTGTTTTTAGTTCTGGGATAGCCTTCTCTCTTTGCTATAGCATGGACTCGCAAAATATATTTTTAGGAGTATTTTTCTGTTAATTCTATTCTGCTAATTTTGAAAAACATAGGAGAGGAAAAATTGCCTAGATTATTTATTATGGTAAATTAAAATCACTGTATGTATCAGTCAAATTTGACTAAAAACGTATGAGATACTACTATTTTAAGGAAAATGTTTTAATAAAATGTAATGTACAGCTGCTCATGGTTTTATTTGGTGAAGCCTGAGTGATCAGAGCATGCTTCTGAGTTGAATCAGTAGGTGGTGTTTGTGAGCAGCTTGCAATGGAAATGAAAGCAATGTCAAGATGTTGCTAATCTTTCCACCGACACCAGCAACTTGTTTTAGTAGATTCCTGTTGGGTACTAGGTAGCATCATCCTAAAACTGGAAATGTCGTGCGATTGCCTGGATGTGGACCCTCGGCCCATGGAGGATGTGGTATGGCGAGAGGCAGGCCCCTCGGGGTCCTCAGACGGTTGGCGAGACGACAGAGCAGGAGGAGGCATGGTTCTTCGCCACTGGAGACCCACGCCTCCCCCCCCCCCAGGAGGAGCCCGTAGAGGCCCGGGTGGTTCTTTGATCCTTCGGGATCTTCTGATGATAGATGAGACAGGTAGAACAGGAGGAGGCTTGGTTCTTTGCCACTGGAGACCCGCGACCCCTCCCCCGGGAGGAGCCCTTAGAGGCCCGGGCTGCTTGGACTTAGGTGATTCTTGGAACAAGAGGAAATCAAAGGCCAGCCCAAATTCTGTAGCCAGGAGTCACTCACCGCCGGTCCGGGTCAAGCCAAAGGGTCGTCAGTAGCCGGTCCGAGTCAGAGCCAAAGGTTGCTGGGAAGGCAATGAAGATCTCCGAAGCACAGCGAAGTCAGCACAGGGAGCAGACTTGTTGCCAAGTCAAGGAGGCAGGAAGAGGCAGACTCTTAAGTAGTCCCAGCGCTTCTCCCCTCCTCTCCCCAACTGTAGCGCATATTCTGATGATGGCCCTTTAAGAGGGATAAGGAGGTGTGGCCTCGCGCCTAAGGAGGGGGCTGCCTGGGGCGGAGCCGGAGACGCTGCCACGCGGCCCAACGGCACGGGGAGCGGCAGGGGAAGGGCTCCTCTCGCCGAGCGCCGCTGCACATCCCCGGTGCCCCACGTGAGAGCAGGGACTGAGGACTGGCACCGGAATGCCACCGGCGGAAGTGCCGAGACGCCGGCAACGGCCGGGAGGTATGACAGGAAAATTAGGGCCAATTCTGAAAGAACTAGAAGTGAGGACTAAGGAATTTATCATGGATGATATGGTAAATTAGGTTCTGTTAGAATTATTATATGGGAAGATCAGATCCTGAGGAAAGTGAGACATAACTGTACAAATGTATACTGATTTATTTTTCAAAGAACTGTCTATGTTGAATATCATCCATCTGATCTACGACAGACTGTGATTTTCATAACTTTTATTGTAATAATAAAAGAGGAGTCGGAACTTCACTCTAAAGCATGCTGTTTTTTTTATTGAGGTATATTGCACCTAGTGATCAAGGCAGGTATAGCATAAGGAGACATCTTGAAGTTCCCTTAATAGTTTTGTAACAAGATTAACCCATTTTAGCTGCCAGTGAACTAGAAAACAGGGTACTCAGGTTACACAGGAAATAATTATTAGGATTTTTAATGAAGCACATGGAGAAATTTCATACTTGTTAATTTATTTTCCATTAGTCCTACTACACCAATCCAGAAAAGTGGGTTCTTCTTCCATACCAGCAGTTGGAGGCAGAGAGCACAGATTTTTCTATGATGTCATCACAACTACTTTCATGTGGTGCAGTCCACAAAATTCCTTAGTATTCAAAGCACTAAATGCATCACAAATATTGATAGATAATAGCTTGTAACAAATTTCAGAACCAGATCCTCTGACAGAACCACCTCTCCATAACAAGAGGTAAACAAACAAAATTTATATAACCTTGTAAAATTTCTCTGAATTCACATTTCTTATCATCCATATTATCTGGAAGAAGCATATTTTCTGCCATACCATGGCCCAGCTTCCTTGGAGGGTCCAAGACTAGTTTTAGCAGGAATAAATGAATGGAAATTAATAGGCCAGACATTTTTCCTTCCTCCTCATGCTGCTATACTAGTCCAAACAAATGGGAAATACCAAAGACCAACTAATCTGGGAGGGAGGAAGTAAGGGCCACCAGGGCCACCAGGAAGTAAGAACACCAGCTCTGAAAGCTGTATCCTTCCCTAACCCTAACATCCAAATGATAATGCTTGACCACAAGCCACATTACAAATGTCCTCTGGTGCAATAGCCCCAGCTTCAATCCAAGAAGAGGATTGAACCCTGGTAGAATGAGCCTGGAGACTAGACAGAACAAAATGACCATTGAGTATGTACACTGAATAGATAGTGTCCTTAATCCATCTGGCCAAGGTAGCTTTGGAAGTTGCCTTGCTCTTGAGAGGACCTCCAAAAAACACAAATAGCCTATCCAACTGCTGAAAGGATTAGTAACATCTAAATATCTTAAGCAACCACAATGGACATCCAAAAATCTCAAAGACATGCTCACATGCTGATATGCATTCCTTGGAAAAAGCTGTGAGGCAAATGGACTGATTAAAATGCAATACTGCAATCATCTTGGGTAAGAAAAAAAAAGATACCAGTCGAATAGTCACTGAATTGACAGGGACCACACAGAATAAGGCTTGCAGCTCTGAAATATGCCAAGCCAAAGAGATCACAAACTTAACAGACACCTGCTTCAGAGGCTCAAAGTGTGTATGGGAGGGTAGGGGAGGAGAGAGATAAGGCCCTAAGAACCAAATTAAGGTCCCACTGAGGAAACATTGGTCTTAATCAAGGTCATAGTCTCTTAACTCCCTGAAGAAATTGAACAATATCAGGATGGGAAGCCACTAAGAGACTTTGCATTTTACCTCTATGACAGGAAATAGCTGTACCTTCAGTGAATTCAATGCCAAACCTCTAGTCAAATTCTACTGGAGAAAAGCTAAAATGACAGATACATCATCCTGCCACAGAGAAATTGAACACTTCTTGCAAAATGACTCAAAAATCCACCAGACTCAAATGTATGCCACAGAAGTAGACCTCTTATGGGCTTTTGCAAGAGTGAAAATTACAGAGTAGGAATAGCCTTTCCATCACAAATATAAGCTCTCAAGAGTCAAATAATACCCAAAAAGGGAGAAGAGTAAACAATTAAGTGGTACCAGAATCTGATATTACAGAAGGCCTCACAGATGTGCTTAGAACTGATAAGAACACAGAGATGGAGGAAGCATCACTCCCAAGCTACTGCCAGTTTTAGTGCATAAAAAATGAGAATAACTGGGGGTGGGGGGAGGAGATTACTTCCCTGATCTAACAGCACAGACTGATCCCTTGGATCCCTTGTGGATGGGTGTGCAATATATATTGAATAAGATTGCCAACAAAGCAGATCCTTGCAGTACCCCCAGTTGGCACAGCAAGAAGCCTTGTTCCTCAAACTGACTTTTGGGTTTGATCAGATAAAAAGGAGGTAAACCATTTGTGAACAGTCCCTGCAATGCCTAAAGATTTCAGGCGTGAAAGCAGTATTTCATGATCCCAGGTGTCAAAGGTGGCAGTGATGTCAAGAAGAACTAGTACAAATTCCAAACTGTCATCGAAATCCCAGATTCAATATTAAAACTGGACAGAAGTAATGTTTCTGTACTATGCAGTCTTCTAAATTCAAATTAAAAGCCATCAATTATTGCATTTTTCTCAAAAAATATATCAATTGTGTTAAAACTACAAATTCCATTATTTTAGATAAACTTGGCAATGATGAAATTGGCCTATAATTTGCCAAGATTCACAAGTTGGCTATTGATTTTTTAATTAGTGGCCTAACAGATGCTTGTTTCAAGCAGCTATGAATGTCTCCTGATATCAGAAACAAATTTATGATAGTAGTGAATCAATATCTTCTCTTAGAATTTTAAGTAATGCAGTTGGGCATGGATTTAATGGAGAAGATGAAGATTTCATTCTAGCTAGAATTTTAAATATTTCAATTTTAAATGTTAGTTCTAAATAATCCCATGTAGCCTCTGAACATAAGAACATAAGAAATTGCCATGCTGGGTCAGACCAAGGGTCCATCAAGCCCAGCATCCTGTTTCCAACAAAGGCCAAACCAGGCCACAAGAACCTGGCAATTACCCAAACACTAAGAAGATCCCATGCTACTGATGCAATTCATAGCAATGGCTATTCCTTAAGTAAACTTGATTAATAGCAGTTAGTGGACTTCTCCTCCAAGAACTTATGCAAACCTTTTTTGAACCCAGCTACACTAACTGCAGTAACCACATCCTCTGGCAACAAATTCCAGAGCTTTATTGTGCGTTGAGTGAAAAAGAATTTTCTCCGATTAGTCTTAAATGTGCTACTTGCTAACTTCATGGAATGCCCCCTAGACCTTCTATTATCCGAAAGTGTAAATAACCGATTCACATCTACTCGTTCAAGACCTCTCATGATCTTAAAGACCTCTATAATATCCCCCCTCAGCCGCCTTTTCTCCAAGCTGAACAGCCCTAACCTCTTCAGCCTTTCCTCATAGGGGAGCTGTTCCATCCCCTTTATCATTTTGGTTGCCCTTCTCTGTACCTTCTTCATCGCAACTATATCTTTTTTATATGCAGTGACCAGAATTGTACACAGTATTCAAGGTGCGGTCTCACCATGGAGCGATATAGAGGCATTATGACATTTTCCATTTTATTAACCATTCCCTTTTTAATAATTCCTAACATTCTGTTTGCTTTTTTGACTGCTGCAGCACACTGAGCCAACAATTTTAAAGTATTATCCACTATGATGCCTAGATCTTTTTCCTGGGTAGTAGCTCCTAATATGGAACCTATCATCGTGTAACTACAGCAAGGGTTATTTTTCCCTATATGCAACACCTTGCACTTGTCCACATTAAATTTCATCTGCCATTTGGATGCCCAATCTTCCAGTCTTGCAAGGTCCTCCTGTAATGTCAGCTGAAGTAATGTCAGCTGTAAAGTCAGCTGTAGTTGTTAATGTAGAAACTGAGTTGAACTTGCAATAAACGTTTGACATAGTAGACACAAAAAAGGAGGCAAACTAATTAAATAGATCAACTGTAGCGATCTCAGCCAGATGTAGATTTCTGGTGGTTAGAAATTTCACTACTTTAAAAAGTTTGGCTATATTATTACCAGCAAAACTAATTTTCTGAGAGTAATAACACTTTTTGGGGCATTAATCGTGGCTCAATATGCTGCTAGTTTTGATAGTAGGTAGTTTTTGATAGGCAGTTCTAAACGTCTCAGTTGTTTCATTATCTATACAAAAAAAAATAAATCTCGGTAAACCAAGAGGCATATATGTGCTATCTAGGGTAAAAAAAAACTTTTGAGGGGCTATACTGTCTAATGTTTGGACGATTATCGAATTCCATTATTCACCTGCCAAACTAATGTTTTTCATGGTGATTTCAGAAAGACGAGAAGTAATAGATGTTCTAAATATATCTGAATCAATATGGCCTCATTTAGTTATTTGATGGCATGCAGTATTATCTGGAAATAAATTTATCTTGCGAGAATATATCATGTTAACTACATAGTGGTCTGACCAAAGGACTTTAGATATTCTTACCTGAACATTCATCTTGAACAAAATTTTTATTCAAAAACTCAAGTTTAAGGTATGACCCTATTTGTGAGTTGGTCCTTTAACATGTTGATCCCAGCCCAGACTGGACATGGTGAACAAAAAAGCTTCAACTGATGGAGATAATTGGATATTACAGTCTCCCAAAACAATAGTATGGGGCAAATCTACATTTAAAACAGCTAAAGATTCAATTAAAGATGAAACATTATTCAGCAATTGCCCCGGGGGAAATTTCTGATTTAAAATATGACTAGGATAATTTCCAAGGGTAATATGGAATCGAAGGTAATTTATAACGGATGAAATTACCTTTTATGATAATCATCAGACCTCCCCCCCCACCACACCTGTAAGGCCATGGACAATGCTACATAATCAGGAGGGCAAATTTGACTCAAGAGAACTGAATCAGTCTCAAACAGCCAAGTTTCCCTTAAACAGAGACAGTCCGGAGATTTTGCCTTTAACAGATTGTGAATTATTTGTGTTTTCTTTGTAACAGATTGAATATTTATTTAAGAGCAAAATGGATAGGATAGAAAAAGCAATTAAAGCATTTGCTGAATTAATACTCTCAGATATTAGATAGGAAGAACGACTGTAATCTGACTTCTGATTGCACTTTGATAATTTCCTAATTCACTGATGATCTGTAATGGTGGGAATAGAATAAATGTAGGAACTGGCCTCACTATGAACAGCCATTGCAGACAAAACTACAACAATGAAAGGTAATGATGGGAAGCTCATTAAAATTCATTGGCTTTCCTGCACAAAGGAGCAAGCTCCTTTCTGTGTGCCCCTTTGTGTGCGTGACAAGATGTGTGTGCACACTGCTGATATGCTTCACCTCTGGCATTGCAGCGACTCAGTTATAGTCCTGTAATGATTATGTCAGAAGAGGGTGGAGTCAGATGGTCCAGACCGTGGGAAACAAGGCACCAGAGGGAAGCAGACTCCTGACAGGCTCCAAAACAGGCACAATCCACAGCATAGGTAACTTTAGGAACTGGAGGGTAAGCACAAGCAGATATCAATCAAACCTCTGTCATTGCAGTGACTCATTTATAGACCTGCACTGATGATTTTAGACAGGGAGGGGGCCAGATAGTCTTGGCCATGAGAAATAAGATACTGCAGGCAAGCAGACGTCTGGCAGACTCCAAAACAGGCAAGCAGACACAATCCACAACAGGTGGATTGTGTCTGCTTGCTTTTGGCTACATGAATGGCTAAGATTTGAGCTGTGGCCTTTGAGGACATCTTCAGAACTGCAACTTGGTCATCAGTTAACATCTTCACTTCCCACTACTGTTTGGACAATCTATCAAGAACTGACAGTAAATTTAGACAAGCAGTTTTGTGCAGTCTGTTCACCTAATAGTCAACTCTTCATGTTGGGGTTCCAGGTTACTTTTTCAGTAAGTGCTCCTCTGCAACCCTTAGGTTGGAATTCCCCACAGCTAATTTAACCCTGCTTGTCAACAGAGAAAGCAAGTTTGCTTACTGTAAACAGGGATGAATTAGCCATTCTTAATACCCACCTGCCTTCCTGGAGAATTGGCTATTCAGCTAAAGCTCAGCTCTATCATCAACTGAGGGGCCACATGGCAATGCCCATTCAGGAACTCCTGAACGTGCTCAGTAGAGCAAAAACTCTGAGCTAGGAGAGAAGGGTCCATTTGGAGCTGTCAGATGTGTTGGAAAGTAGATCACTTGCAGGAAGGCTTGTTATCACAAGCCCATTCCCAAATCCTTATGGATTCCTGGCAGATGGTCTATGATCCTGTGCCTCCTTGCCTGTTGATGTAAAACATCGCCATTTGGTTGTCAGTTTAGATGAGTGTTCTCTATCCCCGGAAGAGATGCAAGAAAGCTATCAAGGTGTGCATGATTGCTCGAAGTAGCAGATTGATTTGTAAAAGGCATTCTATCAACAACTAGATTCCATAGGTTCTAAAGGGACATTTGTGTGATCTTCATCCCTTGGTGGATGCATCTGTTGCCAATGCACTTGATGGGGAAGCAGATGAAATGGTGGTCCCATTTCTAAAAACTTCAGGTCCAGCACCTTCTCCATTTCCCATGAGACATTCACAAAGGTTGACAAGGGCTGAGTTAACTGGCCCCACTGGGAGTAGAGGCCCCTTTGAAGAACCCACATGTGAAGGCAGGTTAGAGAAACCATATGAACCAGTGCCATCATGTGGCCTAGGACAATTAGCACTTCCCTGGCTATTTCCTGATCTGTATCTATCAACCAACGAACCAGGGATTGGAGGCAACAACTTATTTCATTGCCAGAAATACTCATTCTTCTAGAAAGTTTATTTATGCCCCACTGAACTTTATTTTCTGGGATGGAATTAGGTTTGATTTCTCAAAATTGTTTATGAAACCTAATGACTGAAGAAGTTGGATTGTATTATGCAGGGAATTCAACACCTCCACCTGTGTAGCTCCCATTACTAGCCAGTCACTCAGGCAAGGGAAAACACAGATGCCCTGATGACAAAGATGTGCTGTAACTACTGCCAGGCATTTGGTGAAGACCCTCAGCATTGCTGAAAGTCTGAAGGAAGCACCATGAACTATTAGTGAGATGAATCCACTACGAACTGTACTTAGTGCCAGTAGTAGGGATGGATGAGTATGTAAGTGTACGCATCCCTCAGATCCAGAGAGCACATCCAATCTTCCACTTGTATAAAGGCAGGACAGTGTGGTGGAAGTTCATCGTGAATTTCCCCTATAACAAGCTCTTATTCAGGCTTCATAAATCCGAAATGGGCCTAAATCCTCCCAATTTCTTGTGGATCGGGACTGAGTCTCGATGGAGCATTTCGATCTGACTTCCGCCCCCCCTGATGTCAACAGGAGCTGCCAGCTACACCTATTTAAACCTTGGTGCAGCGGCACACGGCCACCGGCACGCAGCCACCGGCGTGCCGCTGAAGCCGCACGCCAAAGGGGTGCGCCCCTGGGGGAGAATTTTTGAGAAAGTTCTTCTCATCATATTTTGATGGGAAAGAAAAGGAAAGCAAGAATTGTGGCTTCCACGCCTGCAGCAAAAGATGTGAAAGGCCCGATGGATATACATCTCGTCCGAAGGGTGAGTCAAACCACGAGAGAGGTTATCCCTGATATATCATTCTCGTCGGGAGCCTCTGCTAGTCCCAGCCCAAACCAGTCACCCAATCTTACCTCTGGAGTTAATGGGGCTAGCGTAATGAAAGCTAACCTCAATTTAATGGAGTTAACAACTCCTTTAACACCTAATGATAGAGGGAATGAAAAACTGGAACAGGCTGATGCTAATTCTTTAGCAGTGAGAGTAATATACTGCCATGTGTAAATTTTACACCTTTGGAAATTGGTACTGAAATGGTTGAGCCTGATATCATCACTCTGGTGGATGTATGGATGTATGGATGTATGGATGTATGGATTGTGATAAGATGTTATCACAATCCATGTCCCAATCCACAAATTTTGCTGGAGAGACTAGGAAAACCATTGAGGACTATGGCAAGCAAATTACACAATTAGAATCATCAGGTGCATCCTCTACATTACAAATTAGTTCTCTACAAACAACAGGAACTACTTTATTAAGGATACCCTAATTATTTATAAGCAATTGGAGGGGTTAGAAAATATTATAAGAAGTAAAAATTTACGTTTTTTTGAATTTTCCATTTACGAGATTACTATCAGCCCAGGAAATGTTTAAAAAATATGTAAAAGAAATTTTGTGTATTTCTAATGATTTGCTAATTTCTAAAATGTACTATATATCTAACATGGAGAGCTATGTTAGCACCTGAGGGTGAAAGGGATATTTTAGTAACAGCCCAAATTTAACATCTTTTTTTAGAGGCATCTGTTGATGACATTCAAATAAGAGCCACCTTAATAGTGGCTTTTAATTTAGAACAAGAGAATCATTTACTTCTTCAAAAATATTTTAAAAATAAAGAGTTTTGTTTCTGTGGTCAGAAAGTCCAGGTTTTTCCAGATGTCTCTAGGAATATGCAACTAAGGCGGAAGCAGTTTCTATCTATGAGACAGAGCGTTATGGCCCTAGGGGCCACTTTCTTTCTCAAATTCCCTTGTAAATGTTTGATTACCTTTCAAAAGAATAAGTTCGTATTTTTAGATCCTGCCCACCTGGAATTATTTCTTACTGATAAAGGTGGATGAGAGAATAGCAACAGTTTAAATTGGAGAAGGTTACTGGTAGAAAATAATTAGTCTCCTCTTGTTCATGTTGGAATGAATATTGCTATAAGAATATTTCTGAAACGGTTCCCATTAATGTGAACTTTAATATTGGAGTTACATTTTGTTGTTTATTTTTCTTCTGATTCTGTAATGTATGTTTGCTTGATGAAGATTTGCAATGTATTCCAAAGTTTACTTATTTTTCTTTTTTCCATTGTAAAAAGTGAATTAAGAAATTAATAAAAAATTTAAAAAAAATAGCAGGAGTAGAACTCCTCGCCATATCGGTTGGGAGGGATAGGTTCTATTGCCTGCTGTATAAGACGCGACTCCACCTCTAAGCAGAGCTGAGACGAGAGAGACAGATCTGAATTAAAGACTGAACAATGATGTAGCGCCAAAAACCAGGAGAAGTGCAAGCAATAACCAGATTCTACAATCTTGAGTACCCAGTGGTCTTTGATGATTTTTGATTCACTCTTCAAAGTAGAGATGAATCCTCTCCTCTACGAAGGGGCTGAATTCTTGCTGTTGAGGCTGATCAAAAACAGCCCAGGTTTGGGTTGGGCCTGTTGCGTCATTTTCAGCTGATGCCTCTCATGCTGCCATCCTTGAGCTGAAAATTGCTGCTGTGAAAGTGCAAGTTTAGCACAATACCACTGGAACTGGTGGAAAGGGCATCTCTGGAAAAAGGAGCATTTAAAAGTGAACTAGGGTCATCTCAAGGATGACAACTACTAAGTGAGCATCAAAAGAGATTGAGCCACAATGTGTAGTTTCTTAATTTGATTAACCATTTCCCTGAGCTTGGCTCCAAAGAGGCGATTCCCTCTGGTGATGTTCCAGTGCAGGGAACATCTGCCAACTTAGAAACATAGAAATGATGGCAGAAGAAGACCAAACGGCCCATCCAGTCTGCCAGCAAGCTTTCACACTTATTTTTCTCATACTTATCTGTTACTCTGACTGCTGAGGTCAGGGCACTTATTGGTAACTTTTTGGTTCTAATTTCTTTCCACCCCCACCATTGATGTAGAGAGCAGTGCTGGAGCTGCATCAAAGTGAAGTATCAGGCTTAATTGGTTTGGGGTAGAAACCGCCGTAACAAGCAAGCTACTCCCACGCTTATTTGTTTACCCAGCCTGTGCAATTCAGTCTTTGTTGGTAGTTGTCTGACTGTAAATCTTCTTATCTTCATTCCCCCCTGCCATTGAAGCAGAGATCTACGCTGGATAGCATTGAAAGTGAAGTATCAGGTTTATTTGGTTTGGGGTAGTAACTGCCGCAACAAGCAAGCTACTCCCATGCTTATTTGTGAATGCAAATCCTTTTTCCCACATTTTCTCTTGCCGTTGAAGCATAGAGCAATGTTGGAACCGTATTAACCGTGTGTATGTTTATTGAATAAGGGTATTAATCACCAGGTAGTAGCCGACATTCCCGCAAGCCGCCCCCATGCCTCTTCTCTTCGTTTACATCCTCACGACTTTATGGATCCATAGTGTTTATCCCACGCTCCTTTGAAATCCTTCACAGTTTTGATCTTCACCACTTCCTCCGGAAGGGCGTTCCAGGCATCCACCATCCTCTCCGTGAAGAAATGCTTCCTGACATTGGTTCTGAGCCTTCCTCCCTGGAGTTTTAAATCGTGATCCCTGGTTCTGCTGATTTTTTTCCAACGGAAAAGGTTTGTCACTTGCTTTGGATCATTAAAACCTTTCAAGTATCTGAAAGTCTGTATCGTATCACCCCTACTCCTCCTTTCCTCTAGGTTATACATATTTAGGTTCTTCAATCTCTCCTCATAAGTCATTTGATGAAGACCATCCACCTTTTTGGTCGCCCTTCTCTAGACCGCCTCCATCCCCTCTCTGTCCCTTCAGAGATACGGTCTCCAGAACTCAGCACAGTACTCCAGGTGAGGCCTTACCAAGGACCTGTACAAGGGGATAATCACTTCCCTTTTCTTACTTGATATTTCTCTCTCTATGCAGCCTAGCATTCTTCTGGCTTTAGCAATCGCCTTGTCACATAGTGTCTAATGATCTGAAGTCAGTGAAACAGTCTCTCTCCTGCTCCGTGCACATCAGCCTTTCACCCCCCGTCCAATACAATTCTTTCGGATTGCCACAACCCATATGCATGATTCTGCACTTCTTGGCATTGAATCTCAGCTGCCATATCTTCGACCAGTCTTCCAGCTTCCTTAAATCCAGTCTCATTCTCTCCATTCCTTCCTGCATGTCCACTCTGTTGCAAATAGACAAACCTTACCTTCAATCCCATCTGCGATGTCGCTCTTGAAGATATTGAACAGTACCAGTCCCAACACCGACCCTTGCAGCACTCAACTCATCACCGCTCTTTTTTCTGAGTAAGTTTCATTTACCATCACACATTGTCTTCTGTCCTTCAACCAGTTTGCTATCCAGGTCACCACCTTGGCACTCACTCCCAAGCTTCTCATTTTATTCACAAGCCTCCTGTATGGGACCGTATCAAAAGCTTTGCATGACCTAATTCCCTAGTCACCCAATCAAAAAAGTCTATCAGATTCGTCTGACAGGACCTTCACTTGGTGAAGCCATGCTGCCTCTGGTCCAGCAATTCTGCTGCTTGTAGATAGTTCACTATTCTTTCCTTCAGTAGCGACTCCAATACTTTTCCCACCACCAAGGTGAGGCTAACTGGCCTGTAGTTTCCAGACTCCTCTCTGCTCCCACTCTTGTGAAGAGGGACCACTGCTGCTCTTCTCCAATCACTCGTCACCAATCCCATTTCCAAGGATCTATTGAACAGGTCATGCAGCGGACCCGCCAGCACATCTCTGAGCTCCCTCAGTATCCTGGGATGAACCTCATTAGGCCCCATGGCTTTGTCCATTTTCAGTTTTCCTAGCTCTTCCCATACGTTCTCTTCCATAAACAGAGTTTCATCCATTCCACTCCCCTCCAGTTTCTTGTTAACTAGCGACTGTCATTCTCCGGGGTCTTCTTTAGTGAACACCGAACTGAAGTATTCGTTTAATATTTCTGCCATTTCTTCATCTGTCTCCACCCATTGATCTTTTTCACCTTTCAATTTCACTATACTTGTCATGTACATCATTGTGTAGACTGCTGGACCTCAGTCAAGCCATTCAGGGAGCTCCTATGGCTGCCAATGACAACTGGACTGTAGTGATAAACAACTTGTACAATGACCAAATGAGGTGGCATACACATTCTTCTGTATCCATACGAGCCTATAGCCTGTATCCTCTGGGTCTAACATCAGCTTCAGTTTCTGAATGCAATCATGTAAGTACTATACCATATAAAACTGTGAGCTCAATGCGGGCATTGAGCATCAATCTGTAGAAAATCTTTCCTCCCCAAAGTTGTGTTTCAATCTAGGACCTCTGCCCAGCAGAGTGTTAAGAGAAGACAAGATTCTTGTTTTCTTTGCATGGTTTAGTGCTGATTCTACAGCAGCCAATTGGAACAGTTGTACTACTCCAAATCCCAATTTTATATATTCTATTTTTGAGGTTCAGGATTGACTGTAACAGAATCTTAATGGAATTTCCAGGATCTGGAGAAGGCCAAAGACTTCTGTGTCTTTATGGATATTGATTCCTTGGGTCTTACCCAGCTTGTCAAGAAATCTGGAATAGGAAAGATATTTGGGTGATCAAGATTGTTCTGGAGATTCATATAGAGGTATGAAGGAATCCCCATTGATCCTTTCTCCAACCCGTGGGGTGAAGGGACATGAACACAAGACCCCAATGACAACATAGGCAACTGAAGTAGGGTTATCAGTCATCTTGCAAGTGAATATTTCTAGGGAACATCGTTTGACTGACTGGACTCTGCCATGAAAGAGTGGCGAAGGCTAGAATCCATCCGTGTGGGTTCTGATGGGACATCTCTGGACGTAAGAATGAAAAGAACCCCTTGAAGGAAATATTCAACACTTTGGACAGGAAACAGAGTGCCCTCCTTGTCCTTAAATGCTAGAGAGGCAAAGAAAGTCTTCACCAACTCCAATACTTGTTCTCAGGTCTGACGTGTCTTCTAGACAGGCACTGGGAAAGGAACATTTTCTTCTGAAACTAGTATAGTATCCCCTTAGACCCTTAAAAACATAAGAAATTCCCTTGCTGGGTCATACCAAGGGTCCATCAAGAATAGCATCCTGTTTCCAACAGAGGCCAAATTAGGCCACAAGAACCTGGCAAGTACCCAAACACCAAGAAGATCAAATGCTACTGATGCCAGTAGAGGTCATACCCTAAGTCAATTTGATTAATAGCAGTTAACTGAATTCTACTCCAAAAACTTATCCAAACCTGTTTTGAACGCAGCTACACTAACTGCACTAACCACATCCTCTGGCAACAAATTCCAGAGCTTTATTGTGCGTTGAGTGAAAAAGAATTTTCTCAGATTAGTCTTAAATGTGCTACTTGCTAACTTCATGGAATGCCCCCTAGACCTTCGATTATCTGAAAGTGTAATTAACCGATTCACATCTACTCGTTCAAGACCTCTCATGATTTTAAAGACCTCTATCATATCTCCCCTCAGCTGTCTCCTCTCCAAGCTGAACAGCCCCAACCTCCTCAGCCTTTCCTTAAAGGGGAGCTGTTCCATCCCCTTTATCATTTTGGTTGCCCTTCTCTGTACCTTCTCCATAGCAATTATACCTTTTTTGAGATGTGGCGACCAGAATTGTACACAGTATTCAAGTTGTGGTCTCACCATGGAGCGATATAGAGGCATTATGACATTTTCCATTTTATTAACCATTCCCTTCCTAATAATTCCTAACATTCTGTTTGCTTTTTTTGAATGCTGCAGCACACTGAGCCGATGATTTTAAAGTATTATCCACTATGATGCCTAAATCTTTTTCCTGGGTGGTAGCTCCTAATATGGAGCCTAACATTGTGTAAGTACAGCAAGAGTTATTTTTTCCTATATGCAACACCTTGCACTTGTCCACATTAAATTTCATCTGCCATTTGGTTGCCCAATCTTCCAATCTCGCAAGGTCCTCCTGCAATGTATCACAATCCACTTGTGAAATAACTACTCTGAATAATTTTGTATCATCCGCAAATTTGATAACCTCATTCGTCATATTCCTTTACAGATCATTTATAAATATATTGAAAAGCACCGGTCCAAGTACAGAACCCTGAGGCACTCCACTGTTTACCCTTTTTCACTGAGAAAATTGACCATTTAATTCTACTCTTTGTTTCCTGTCTTTTAACCAGTTTGTAATCCACGAAAGGACATCACCTCCAATCCCTTGACTTTTTAGTTTTCTTAGAAGCCTCTCATGAGGGACTTTGTCAAACGCCTTCTGAAAATCCAAATACACTACATCTATCAGTTCACCTTTATCCACATGTTTATTAACCCATTCAAAAGATGAAGCAGATTTGTTAGGCAAGACTTCCCTTGGGTAAATCCATGTTGACTGTGTTCCATTAAACCATGTCTTTCTATATGCTCTACGATTTTGATCTTTAGAATAGTTTCCACTATTTTTCCCGGAACTGAAGTCAGGCTCACTGGCCTATAGTTTCCTGGATCACCCCTGGAGCCCTTTTTAAATATTGGGGTTACATTGGCCACCCTCCAGTCTTCAGGTACAATGGTTGATTTTAAATGGTAGGTTACAAATTTTAACTAATAGATCAGAAATTTCATTTTTTAGTTCCTTCAGTATCTTAGGATGCACACCATCCGGTCCAGGTGATTTGCTACTCTTTAATTTGTCAATCTGGCCTATTACATCTTCCACCTTTTGGACTCTGTAGTGGCTGCTTCAAGGAGCACATAGAGATCAAGGGCTCCACTGAACAAATTGGTCCAGCTTCTCCAGACAAAGACCTTGCTTTAACAGTTTTGATGATGAGATTGTCCTGAAGATAGGGGGAAGTAAATAGAGCATATCTCCCTCTGGAGCACATTGATGAAACTAGTGAGTGTTGTACTGATTTAAGGAACAGCTGCATAAGTAGAACAGAGGCCTGGTCCATCAATGGTGGCGATCCATACTCCAAGGCTCGGAATGTTGAGGGTTCCCAGCCCCAATATGTTGATAGCATTGAGGCTGAGTGCATTGACAGCACCTGGAATTAATGCACTGATGATTGGCATGTGTACTGTGCAGGTGTTCCAGAGCGCAAAACTTTGATGCTGCTGAATGCACCAATGGCTCCGAGGAATAGCACTTTTTTTTTGGGTTGGCATCGAGCCCAGTGGGACCATGAAGGGTTCATGGATTTCAGAGTCTGGCACTTTTGCACTTTATAGTCCTGGGGGAATTCTGCGCTACTGCGGAGCGTAGAATTCCCCTCCTGCTTGGCTGCGCAGATTCTGTGCAGAATTTGGTAGGCCCTGGCATGCCGCAAGCAGAGCCCGTCCCACTCACAGCAAAGAAGGAGCAGGCCCTGTTGTGCCGTGAGTGGAGGCTGTCCTGCTCGCGGCGAAGAAGGAGCAGGCCCAGGCATGCTGCAAGCGTAGCCCATCCCACTTGCAGCGATGATAAAGCAGGACCATGTGTGTCGCGAGCAGAGGTGTCCCACTTGTGGCAAACATGAAGCAGGCCTAGGTGTGCCACAAGCGGAGGCCATCCCGCTTGCGGTGAAGATGGAGCAGGGCCTGGCGAGAGTGAGCCTCTGTGTGTGTGTTTGTGTGTAAGACTAGAAGCCTGAGGAGTAAGTTAGAGAGCATGTGTGAGAGTGCGTAAGTCTGGATGCCAGATAGAGGGAGCCTATGTGAGCAAATTGTGAAGGAGCGTGAGAGACTGGGAGCTGGTGTGTGTGAAAAGGGAGTGTGTGTATGTGAGGGTGCTTGTTTATTTGTGAGAGAGGGAGCCTCTGTGAATGTGTAAGAAAGAGATCCTTTGTGAAGGGATGGGTGTGTGTGTGTGAGAGAGAGAGCTAGCCTATTTGTAGGGGGTTGAGCAAGAGAGAAAACCGGTGTGCAGAGGTGTGAGAGAGAGACACATAGGTAGCCTGTGTGAGAGTGCATGCGTGAGATAGTAAGGTAGCCTGTGTGGGTGCGTGTGCAAGAGAGAGAGACAGCCTCTACTAGAGGGTGGGTGTGTGTGCGTGAGAGAGAGAGAGAGAGAGAGAGCCTGTATGATGGGATGTGTGTGCATGAGAGAGAGAGAGAGAGAGCCTATATGAGGGGGATGTATGTGCACTAGAGAGAGGAAGCCTGTGTGTGAGTGTGAGAGAGAAAGTGAAAAGGGGGAGGGGGGGGACAGAAGGAACCTTTGTGAGGAGCAGTACTGAGAGAGAGGGGTCAAACTCTGGGAGTCGAGATAGAGTGGAAGGGTTTGAGCCTAGAGGGAGAGAGGAGAGATAGTGGCAGGTGGAGGAGTTGGGACCTGAGAAGGCAAATTAAAAGGAGCCTGGCCAGGGGAGTAGGGAGAGAGGGTGGAAGAAACGCTCTTCAGTGAACTTGTGCTCAAAATATTTAAAACTCTGCATCTTTAAATAATTTTTTTTTCTGTATTACATTTTAAATTAATTACTTGAAGACAGTCATGTATATTGTGTTATTTTGACCAATATAAAAGTATGCAGAATTTTAAGTTTTTGTATTCAGAATTCAAAGTTTTTTTGCACAGAAACTCCCCAGGAGTAACTTTACTAGACCCTGAAAAGGTGAAGGGCCCAAAGTCTGCACCAAAATAGACAGAGCTCTGCTTGATGAACTCCTCTTCAGCTCAGAGCCCGAGGAACTAGAAGACACTCCATTCCAGGAAGAGGATTGACTGCAGCTGTTTACCAACCTGCATAATTCCTCCATTTTCCAAGCTATAAATCTCTACATCCAAGATGACATCCGATCACATTGGTAATAGGATCATTGCGGTCAGGCCCAAGACACCAATGCCACATACTCAGTACTTGAATCCACTGAGAGTGGTTTTCTTAGATTTGGACATTCTGATTATTCTTCCTTTTTTTTTTTTGTGCAGTGAAAAGTGCTGCTGTGGGGCTGCTGAGACAGTGAGGCAACACAAAATGCTGCAAAACTTTAAAGAATTCTAAAGAGAGGATGATTTAGAAATCAGGAAGACAGAGAGATGGGTACATACCCATGCTATAGCTAAGACAAAAAAGACTGAGGGGCTCACAAGGTAGTACCTTGTATGCTCACTAGAGCAGGGCTTCCAAAACGTTTAGCCAATGTGACCCCATTTTACCACTTGAAAATTCACACGATCCCAGAGGACAACCAAACCTATTTAGCGAGGGTGTAGTTCATCTCCAACAATCCCTCCACTCACCATTCCTGCACTCCAACTGATCCCCTCTCTCAACCTCCATCCCCCTCCAGAGGGCCTCTCAACCTCTGCCCCTCCAGCTGATCCCCCTCTTATATCCCCTAGTTCCTCTCCCCTTCCCAGCCCAGCCACTCGCTCACCCACTCCAGCTTTTTACATCCTCCCCACTAAACTTCTCTCACCTCCAAGCCATTTTTGTAACACCAATTGATCATCTGTCATCCCCTTCCTCTCTCTTTTCTCATATACCTCCCCAGTTGATACTCTCACCCATAGCTCCTCTCTTGCATCCCCCTCTCACCTTCCACAGCCAATCCCTCTCCCACTGATTCAACTCTCAAACCCTTCCTGTATCTGATTCCTCCCTTCAAACAGCCCCCATCCAAACATACTCTTGACTAGGATCAGCAGCAACATTTTCCTTTGGGCCTCAGGCGATAAGTGGATGACAGCTAGTGGGAAGAGAGGGCAGGCTGATGACAGAAGCAACATTTTTCTCTTAGGTAAGTTCAGTGATGGGAGAGGACAACTTGCACAGACCTGTGCACACTGTGCCCACTCTTCCCCAATGACTGGTCCAATGCCTGATGTTGATCTACAACTGGCAGCAGCATTAGTAATGAAAGACAGCACAGGATCTGTGAGCCAGTAAACGTTCACAGGCCCTGCAGTGGTCCCAATCCCTCCTCATACATGGCTTCCTGTTCTCATGGAAACTCAAGTGAGGGCGGGACCATTGTAGGATCTGAGAGTGCATGCTAGCTCAAAGATCACATGCTGATTTCAACTACTTCTGCTGCTGGTGATGTCTGGAGAGGATTGCCCTTTGAGGCATTTGTGACCCCGGGTGGAGGTTTTGTGACCCCATTTGGGGTCCCGACCCACAGTTTGGGAAGCTCTGCACTAGAGCAAAAGCTAGTAGAGATAGGTTGGTTCAGCATAATCAGATGATGTCACCTACATATCATGACTAATTCAGCCATTCTTGTCAATGGAAAACGTAAGTATTGTGTGCAGTTCTATTCTCCCTATCTAAAAAAAACATAGCATAACTAGAAAAGGTACAGAAAAGAACAATCACGGTGATAAAGTGGATGGAATGACTCTCATAAAAAAAAAAAAAAAGCCTAAACATGTTAGAGATCTTCAGCTTGGACAAGAGATGACTGAGAGGGAATATGATAGAAGGTTATTGTTGCGTTGGAGGTAGACCTTTGGGCTGAGGTGGGGTTGACGCAACCCATAGGCGAGGGCCTACGGGTTCCCACCATCAGCAGGTGGAGTGGGCTGAAGCTAGAGGCCGCTGGAACTTCACCTATACCATCCTTCGTTCCCCTCGGGTTGAGCCTTTGGGTGCCAGGGCCGGCAGGACTTAGGTGGGCCTCGAGGTTAACTAGAGATAAATAGCAGTTCAGCCCAGAGACAGCAGTCTGTAGGTGGCATAGGTCTCTCCTGGACAGGATTCGGTACAGAGGCTCAGGTGCCATAGGAGCAATGGAGAACTGGAGGCACCCAAGCAAAGGAAAGCCTAAGCCTAGAAAGTCCATGTCCAGAGGATAGGCGAGGAGAGGCATCACTGACAGGCTAGGTTCGGAGCAGGCGGTGAGTGACAGTTGTGGCAAGCAACGTAGAACTCTGGACTCAGGAAAGTCTATAAGCATAGTCATGAAAAGCAAGGGTCAGGGCACAATGAAGACAGGTGTGGTCAGGCGTAGTGGAGGTCCGGGGCTGGAGAGAAGCTGAAGAGTAGTCAGGCATAGCGGAGATCCGGGGCTGGAGAGAAGCTGAAGAGTAGTCAGGCATAGCAGAGATCCAGGGCTGGAGAGAAGCTGAAGTATAGTCAGGCGTAGCGGAGGACCGGGGCTGGAGAGAAGCTGAAGAGTAGTCAGATGTAGCGGTGACCAAATCCAGAGAGTCAATCCAACACATAGACAAATAGGAACAAGGAGAACAGGAACTGGGAACCAGGGAGACAGGAACACAATGCTGAGACGAATCAGGAATAGCAATGAGTACAAGGAGTACAAGGAGACCTGTTGCAAAGGCAGCGCTATGGAGCGAGGCCTGAGCTTATATACGCTGAAGAGTCTGACATCAACATCTGGGTCCATGGCCAGGTTCCCACCGTGGGCCCCTTAAAAAAAATCAGTGATGCGCACACTCCTAGGAAGGGGCGCAGCGCTGATGGCGGCATCTCTTCGTGGGTCACGTGGAGAGGACAGACGAGCAGGGACATCTTGGCTAGCAACACTAGGTAGCGTGGCAGGGTCGGAGGCACCGGAAGGAACCCAAGGTCGGACCTGGTGGCCCACCTCCACCAGCGAGGAGGAGCCAGCAGCTGGAGTCCATCTGGAAAGGTGAGAGGGCCGTATCGCGGGGTTGCCGCTGGTGGCATGCGTAACAGTACCCCCCCCCCCCCCTTTACGCCCACCTCCTGGAGATTGGGGTTTGCCCGGATGGGCACGGTGGAAGTTCTTATCCAGAATATTTCAAGCTGGCTCCCATGAATTCTCTTCAGGTCCAGATCCCTCCCAAGAAAAGAGGTACTCCCATCGGCGTCCCCTGCGACGGACGTCTAGGACTTCGTGGACCTTATACGTCATGTCAGTTTCTGCCACCAAAGGAGGTGGCTCAGGAGCTTTCCGGGCAGGCCAAGACAGGATCACAGGCTTTAGAAGTGATACATGGAATGTGTTATGTATCCCCAGTGTAGGGGGCAGCCGAAGCTGGTATATAACAGGTCCGATGCATCGGGTAACAGGAAAGGGCCCGATAAATCTGGGGGCAAATCTCTGCAAAGGAATTCTGAGTCGGATGTATCTAGTAATTAACCAGATTTTCTGGCCAGGAAGGAATTCAGGTGCTGAGCGGCGTCGACTGTCCGCAGTTCTCTTGGCCAGGGAGGCGGCCTGACACAGGCGAAGATTTGTCTGTTCTCATAGTGTCTTAAGGGCGTCCACAGTAGCTTGTGCCACAGGGGACGGCTTGGATAAAGGTATGGGTAACGGTGGTCGAGGTTGTTTCCTATAGACGATTGAAAAGGGGGATGTACCAGTAGCCGTAGCAATGTGAGAGTTGTGAGAAAACTCTGCCCAGGATAAGAGGTCTGACCAGTTATCTTGTAGGTCATTGATGTAAGTGCGCAGAAAAGCCTTCAAAGAGCGGTTCATCCTTTCGGCTTGCCTGTTGGCCTGGGGATGATAGGTGGTTGTAAGGCTGATGTTGATACCAAACTTTCGGCAGAGTGAGCGCCAATACCTGACGACGAATTGAGGACCTCGATCTGAAACGATATCCAAGGGTAATCCAAGCAATCTGAAAATATGATGGAAGAACAATCACACTAGCTCTGAAGCAGATGGCAGGCCCGGTAGAGGTAGAAAATGGGCCATTTTTGAAAAGCGGTCTATGGTGACCCATATTACGGTGTGACCCTTAGAATGTGGCAGATCCACGATGAAATCCGTAGACAGGTGAGTCCACGGTTCTTCAGGTACTGGAAGCGGTTGGAGAAGACCCCAAGTCGCCCGACCGGAGTTTTCTGCTGTGCACAAACATTACAGGATTCAACATTCGCTTTCATGTCGGAGGCCATGGTAGGCCACCAGAAGAACCGCTGGAGCAGTGCCAAGGTTCGTGCTCATCCTGGGTGACCGGCAAATTTGGAATTGTGTGTCCAGCGGAGGACTCCTTCTCGGAGTTATCGGGGCACCACCGTTTTATCAGCAGGAACTGGGTGAGTGGCAGACAATGAGATACAAGCTGGGTTATGTGGGTTGGTTCTTCTGCAATGTCTTCAGGTTCAAAGGATCGTGATAAGGCATCTGCCTGGAGGTTCTTGTCAGCTGGGCGGTAGCAGAGTTCAAAATCAAATCTAGAGAAGAACAGAGCCCATCGGGCCTGACGGGCATTGAGATGTTGTGCTTGACTCAAATGTTCCAGATTTTTATGATCAGTGAACACCGTAAACTTATGTTGTGTGCCCTCTAGCCATGGGCACCACTCCTCGAGAGCCAACTTTATCCCAATGCTGTAATTTTGTTCTGCAGACAAGAATTTATGGGAGTAAAAGGAACAATGAACTACAGCACCAGAAGTGGTGCGTTGGTTTAGGACTGCCCCAGCCCCAATGGTGGAGGCATCAACTTCGACTAGAAATGGGTGAGTCGGATCTGGGTGATGTAGACAGGACCCCTTCTGGAAGGCTTCTTTCAAACAATGGAAGGCGGTAATGGCCTCGGGCGGCCAGTCTCGTGTGTTTTGGCCTTTATGGGTCAAGGCTATCAGAGGAGTAGCCAGTGTGAAATAATGTGGGATGAAGTGATGCTAGTAGCTAAGAAATCCCAAAAAGTGCTGGAGCACTTTGAGTCCCACTGGTTGCGTCCAATCTCAGATTCCTTTTAATTTAGCGGGGTCCATGGAGAAGCCTTGTTGAGAGATTATATAACCCAGAAAAGGCAAACTGGACTTTTCGAACAGACATTTGTCCAATTTTGCAAACAGGTGGTTTTCACGGAGACAGTGGAGGACAGTTTGTTCATCGGTGCGGTGAGTGTCAAGATCTCTGGAAAAGACGAGGATATCGTCCAGAAAAGCCACGACTTTAGTGTATAATAGATCTCTAAAGATTTCGTTCTGTTCAATTCGGAATTAACAGTCTGCTTGGAATTAGCAATCTGTTGTTATTTAGGAGAGTTGTGGGTGGATCCTTGGACCGGTGGCAGATGACCACGCCCCCGGGGGAAGATCCCAAGAGGGATCACCGGTCAGGCTCAGAGTATGGAGACAGACACACACTAGTTCTTTTATTAGACATTATATTGAACCACCAGAGGTGGCAATAGTGAGCTGGAATGCCCAGCTGGGCTGTAGTCCCTCGAATACTGGAATAGCGATCCCTGGAGGCTGAGCTGTAGAGAAACTGAAATAGTGAGTAGGCAGGGTATGCAGAATTCGTGTACTGAACCAGATGGTAACACTCACACAATGTCTCATAGAAGCCCAGGAGCTGGAAAGTATAGGCCCTCAAGGAGCGAGTACCTGGTTCCAGGGAAAGCTCTGAGAGAGCGATGGTAACTCACTGATGTAGTTGGCAGTGATGACTTCCAGGCAGAAGAGAGTACCGAGTAAGTCTGGGAACAAGGGCCCTCGAGGAGCGAGTACCGGTTCCAGACTGTCACCTGAAAAACAAAGGAGAGAGCGAGGCCCCCGAGAAGTGGTATCCCTAGTAAGTCCGAGGAGGCAGAGTAGCTTAGGTAGGGTAACCCTTTAGTAAGTCCGAGGAGGCAGAGTAGCTTGGAAAGTCGAAGCGAGTCCGTAGTCATTCCTTGCTAACTCAAAGTGTTAGCAAATTCTAAGACCTTATATATCAGTCGCGGGTGACGTCATCTTTGGGCGACGCCCCCGAGGTTCGCGCCATCGCCGGTACTTCAGTTGGGGCCACGCGCTCGCCCCTAGGCCTCCAGGAAACATGGCGGGTTGCAGCGTCTAGCCAGTCCGGGGATGCCGGAGAGCCTCGGCAGAAGGACGCCGCAGCAGCTAATCTTCCCGCGGTCAAAGAAGGAGGCACTAAAGAGGTAAGGAGGGCATAGAGAGGGCGTCGGGAACTGACGGACACAACAGTACCCCCCTTCAAAGGTCAATTTCCTCTTCAGGTACCAGGATTAGGTTTCGAAGGATGCGCGAGGTGGAACTGACGAAGCATCTCTTTGTCCAGGATATTGGTCTGAGGCTCCCAAGAGATCACTTCAGGGCCGAAACCCTCCCACTTTAGAAGGTATTCAAAAGTCTTGCCTCTTTTACGAACATCCAGAATCTCAGTGATTTTGAGTTCTACTTCGTCTTCTGTATTGATGATAAATGAGTCTTGAGATATGTAGGATAGTTCACTAGGAATAGTATCATCTTCGACTGGAGATACTGAAGAACATTCCTTGGTTAGTGTATTGTCTTCCTTTCCCCCAAAACAAGTGTCCGCACCATCTGGCGACTCAGATGGTCAGATAAAGTCCTTCTGGAGATTTGCATCAATGTCTTCCAATTTGCTTTATTCTCAAATGCTGAGAGAGAGTGCATCTGTCCTTTCGGAGACTCAGTTTTAGACTTCTGTCTTATGGCACAGTCATAGGGCTCCTGTGGAGGATGAATATCAACTACTTCTTTGGAGAAGATATCCCCAAAGGGGGTGTACTGGAGCGGTAGTCCCGGTACTGCTGGAGTCACAGGCATGCCAATAATAGGCAATATCTCCTTAAGGCATTTCCCATGACATTCTGAGCCCCAGTGGGAGAGATCCAGGATGCCCAGTCAAATTGGGGCTGGTGTACTTGCAACCAGGGTAACCCCAGAACAATAGGGTGCACAGCCTTTTCCAGTACAAAGAAGGAGAGTGATTCCGTATGAAGAACTCCGGTGCAGAGAGTAACTGATTCGGTTTGGCAAGACATATCTCCCGGTAAAGGCTCTCCATGAATGGAGGATAGTCGTAGTGGGTTTTTCAACTTGATGAGGGGGATCCTCAAATATTCCACTAGACTTCTGAGAATGAAGTTGCCTCCTGCCCCCGAGTCCACCATGGCAGGAGTCTGAAGCGTGACTGGACCGTAGGTCAAGGAGACTGGGAGAAAGAGCATAAGAGAGGGCGCAGTAAGGCTTAAGAATAGTCCTCCTGAAGGACTTTGGCCTGCCGTGCTATCGGACAAGTGGAGCATGTAAAGACATCATGGCTGGGCTGACCACAATACATGCAAAGGCTGCGTTTCTTCTGAAATCTTCTCTCCTTGGAAGTCAAGTGTCCATGACCAATTTGCATAGGTTCATCTGTATCAGCAGCGGGGACTACTGGAACCATCCAAGGTGTAAAGACAGTACTAGCCTGTTTCAACCCGGGTAACACCCTAGGCCGGAGGTCCTTCACTCTTCACTTTGTCCCAGAGACGTAGATCAAACCGAATAGCCAAGGATATTAATTCATCCAGCGAGTCAGGTGTTTGGCGAGCGGCCAGCTCGTCCTTCAAACGGTTATCCAGGCCTCTGCAAAAGAGAGTCTTGAGACATCTGGGGCCCAGCGTAGCTCTGCCGCAAGAGCTTTAAACTCGATGGCGAATTCAGCCAATGATCTGTTGCCTCGCTTCAAATCCACTAAAGCAGAACCGGCTACAGACATTCGAGCAGGGTCATCGAAAACGGATTTAAATAAGTCCATAAATCCTTCTATGTCCTGCAAAATGGAGTCCTTGCGTTCCCACAAGGTAGATGCCCAAGACAAGGCCCTTCCATCCAGGTAAGAAAGGATGTAGGTAGTCTTGGAGAGAGCTGTAGGAAATAGAGACGGCTGTAAGACAAAGTGCATGCAGCACTGGTTCAAAAAGCCCCGGGTCTTCTGGACTTCTCAGGAAAAGCAGATTGGAGCCGCCAGTGGTACAGAGGTCTTCAAAGTTACCTACGATGACTGACCTTCTTGGTTGGAGGCTGTGCCTTGAACCTTCTGTGTGTGTAGCTGATTAAATGCTGCAGTAAATTTCTCCAAGGCGTCTTGCTGCTCCGCAATGCGCTGGGCCAGGCCCGGTATGGCCTGCAAGGCATTAAGTTGTGCCAGATCCATGGAGTTAGCAATCTGTTCAATTCTGTTCAATTTGGAGTGAACAGTCAGCTTGGAATTAGCAATCTGTTGTTATTTAGGAGAGTTGTGGGTGGATCCTTGGACCGGTGGCAGATGACCACACCCCCAGGGGAAGATCCCGAGAGGAATCACCGGTCAGGTTCAGAGTATGGAGACAGACACACACTAGTTCTTTTATTAGACAATATACTGAATCACCAGAGGTGGCAGTAGTGAGCTGGAATGCATGGCTGGGCTGTAGTCCCTCGGATACTGGAACATCAATCCCTGGAGGCTGAACTGTAGAGAAACTGAAATAGTGAGTAGGCAGGGTAAGCAGAGTTCATGTACTGAACCAGATGGTAACACTCACACAATGTCTCATAGAAGCCCAGGAGCTGAAAAATATAGGCCCTCGAGGAGCGAGTACCTGGTTCCAGGGAAAGCTCTGAGAGAGTAATGGTAACTCACTGGTGTAGTTGGCAGTGATGACTTCCAGGCAGAAGAGCGTATCGAGTAAGTCTGGGAATGAGGGTCCTCGAGGAGTGAGTACCTGTTCCAGACTGTCACCTGAAAAACAAAGGAGAGAGCGAGGCCCCCGAGGAGCGGGTACCCCTAGTAAGTCCGAGGAAACAGAGTAGCTTAGGTAGAGTAACCCTTTTAGTAAGTCCGAGGAGGAAGAGTAGCTTGGAAAGTCGAAGCGAGTCCGTAGTCATTCCTTACTAACTCAAAGTGTTAGCAAATTCTAAGACCTAATATATCCGTCGCGGGTGACGTCATCTTCGGGGACGCCCCCGAGGTTCGTGCCATCGCTGGTACTTCAGTTAGGGCTGCGCCGCGTGCGCACCCCTAGGCTTCCAGGAAACATGTCGGGTTGCAGCGTCTAGCCAGTCCGGGGACGCCAGAGAGCCTCGGCAGAAGGACGCCGCAGCAGCTAATCTTCCTGCAGACAAAGAGGGAGGCACCAAAGAGGTAAAGAGGGCGTCGGGTACCAACGGACACAACACATTCATCATTCGTTGGAATACTGCGGGTGTGTTACAGAGGCCAAAGGGCATCAGCAAGTATTCGTAGTGGCCGTCCCTGGTGTTAAAAGCAGTTTTCCAAATATCATCAGGGCGAATCCTCACCAGATTATATGCCCCGTGTAAATCCAGTTTCGTGAAGCTGGAGGCACCCTGAAGACGGTCGAATAATTCTGAAATCAGCGGTAAAGGATATTTATCCTTGCGGGTTATGGCATTTAGGCCACGGTAGTCAATACACGGCCTAAGTGACCCATCTTTTTTGGTCACAAAAAAGACTACTGCCCCAATGGGTGATATAGATGGGCAAATAAATCATTTTGCAAGATTTTTCTGAATGTATTCGGTCATTACCTTTGTCTCAGGTAGTGACAAAGGATAGGTGCACTCCCGAGGGGGCATGGTTCCAGGGAGGAGCTCAATTGGACAGTCAAATCTTTGGAGAGGCGGAAGGAGGTCAGCCTTCTGTTTAGAGAACATGTCCTCATAAGCAGCATATGGAGCAGGTACGCCAGAGGATGTAGTAGCCAGGGGAACCACAGGAGATGGTATCACTTTTTGGAGGCAGGACTGATGGCAAGCGGGACCCCACTCTACTAGTTGCAATGAGGCTCAGCTGAATTGAGGAGAATGCATCTGTAGCCAGGGGAGTACAAGTACTATAAGGTGGATAGACTTATCCAAAACTATTAATTCAAGTTCCTCGAGATGTAAAGCCTCGGTATGTAACTGGACAGGTTCCATAGTCAAGGAAATCCAGCTGGGTAGCTGCTCTCCATAGACAGAAGCAATGCATAAAGACGTATCAAGCGAAAGGGTTTTTATACCCAAAAGCTGCACAAGATCTTTAAGGATAAAATTACCTCCTGCTCCGGAGACTACCAGAGCAAGAACCAGGAAGGCCCAGGAGTCCCAGATTAAAGTGACCGGTATTGACAATTGAGGGGCTGGAGAAGTTGCACCCAAGTTGGCCTGAACTCAGGCCAAGGAGTTTCCCGGACGGATAGGGCGTCTGTAGATAGTGGCCAGGTGCTCCGCAATTCAGAGACAGGCTGGTTTGTCTCCGCCGGAGGCGCTCTTCCGTTGTTAGCCGCCCTCAACCCAACTGCATAGGTTCTTCCGCCATGACCACTCTAGTGTCACTGCAGGATGCAGGGTTGGTAACTGGTGGTGAGTGGGAGCGAACCCACGAAGGCTTCTTGGGCATCTGACTCTCCCGGTGACGCTCTAGAAGACTATGGTCAATTCGACCTGCCAAATCTATAAGGTCCTCCAGAGAGGAAGGGAGCTCCCATGCAACCAACTCATCTTTTAGCTGTGGAGAGAGTCCATCCAGGTAGATAGCTTGAAGGCAGTCTTCCTGCCAAGCAAGCTCGGTAGCCAAAGTCCGAAACTCAATAGTATAATCAAAAAGACTTTGTCCTTGATGAAGATGTAGCAAGCTGGTGCATGCATTGGCATGTCGCCCGGGATCATAAAAGGTCCATCTGAAAACATGGACTGGCTCAACAGATTGAGCCAGTTCCTTCAACAAGGAATCCGAGTTTTCCCACAAGGGAGAAGCCCAGGCCAGCGCTTTCCCTTCAAGGCGGGATAGGATAAATGAGACCTTAGTCAACTCATCCTGGAAGACGGAAGGTTGCAGAACAAATTGCATGTTGCATTGGTTTATGAACCCTCTGCAGAGTTTGGAGTCGCCATTGAAGCGTGGAGGCGCTGGAAGTGTCAACAAGGCTCGAGGCATCGATGGAGGTGGCTGTGGAGGAGGAGGGGCTGGGGCAGAGACGGGCTCAGCGGAATGATCATTAAGCCGGGTATGAAGGCGTCCTATGGAAGCAGCCAATGCTTCAAGGAATTGCTGCTGTTCTTGCACCTTGGATGCCAGGTCCGTTATGGCCTGGATGGCACATGGCTCCACCGAGTCCAATGCGTTTGCAACCTGTTGCGTTGGAGGTGGACCCTTGGGCTGAGGTGGGGTTGATGCAACCCGTAGGCCGGTCCCCACCATCAGTAAGTGGAGTGGGCTGAAGCTTGCGGCCGCTGGAGGTTCACCTATACCAGCCCTCGTTCCCCTCGGGTTGAGCCTTTGGGTACCGTGGCTGGCAGGACTTAGGTGGGCCTCGAGGTTAACTAGAGATGAATAGCAGTTCAGCCCAGAGACAGCAGTCTGTAGGTGGCGTAGTTTTATCCTGGACAGGATTCGGTACAGAGGCTCAGGTGCCATAGGAACAATGGAGGACTGGAGGCACCCAAACAAAGGAAGGCCTAAGCATAGAAAGTCCACGTCCAGAGGATAGGCGAGGAGAGATTCACTGACAGGCTAGGTTCGGAGCCGGCAGTGAGTGACAGTTGTAGCAAGCAATGTAGAACTCTGGACTCAGGAAAGTCTATAGCGTAGTTGTGCAAAGCAATGGTCAGGATATGAAGAAGGCAGGCGTGGTCAGGCGTAGCGGAGGTCCGGGGCTGGAGAGAAGCTGAAGAGTAGTCCGGCGTAGCGGAGTTCCGGGGCTGGAGAGAAGCTGAAGAGTAGTCCGGCATAGCGGAGTTCTGGGGCTGGAGAGAAGCTGAAGAGTAGTCCGGCGTAGCGGAGGTCCGGGGCTGGAGAGAAGCTAAAGAGTAGTCCGGCGTAGCGGAGGTCCGGGGCTGGAGAGAAGCTGAAGAGTAGTCCGGCGTAGCGGAGTTCCGGGGCTGGAGAGAAGCTGAAGAGTAGTCCGGCGTAGCGGAGGTCCGGGGCTGGAGAGAAGCTGAAGAGTAGTCCGGCGTAGCGGAGGTCCGGGGCTGGAGAGAAGCTGAAGAGTAGTCAGGTGTAGCGGAGGTCTAATCCAGAGAATCAATCCAACACACAGCGAACAGGAACTAGGAGAACAAGAACTGGGAACCAGGAAGACAGGAACACAATGATGAGATGAATCAGGAATAGCAATGAGTACGAGGAGACCTGTTGCAAAGGCAATGCTATGAAGCGAGGCCTGAGCTTAAATATGCTGAAGAGTCTGATGTCAGCATCCGGGTCCGCGGCCAGGTTCCTGCCGCGGGCCTTTTAAAAGAATCAGTGATGCGCACACCTAGGAAGGGGTGTGGTGCTGATGGCGGTGTCTCTCTGTGGGCCACGCGGAGAGGCCTGACAAGCAGGGACATCTTGGCTAGTAACACTGGGTAGTGTGGCAGGGCCGGAGGCACCGGAGGGAACCAGAGGTCGAAGCTGGCGGCCCACCGCTGCCAGCGAGGAGGAGCCAGCAGCTGGAGTCTCACTGAAAATGTGAGAGGGCCGCACCGCGGGGTTGCTGCGGGCTGCAGGCGTAACATTTATAAAATCATGAGCAAGGTGGAACAGGGAAATAAAATCAAGAGTAGGGTGGAACAGGTAAATAAGGGACAGTTATTTAGTTTCAAATTATATTAAAATAAGGGGATATTCCATGAAACTAACAACTAGCAGTATTAAAACAAACTATATAAAAAAAGTATTTTTCACTCAAACATCAATCAAGTTATGGAATCTGTTGTTAGAAAACGTGGCCAAGGTAACTAGCATAGCAGAATTTTAAAAAGTTTTGGATAAGCTGCTAAAGGAAAAGTTTGTAAACAATTATTAGCCAGATGGAATTCAGAAAGCCATTTCTTGTTGCTGGGAGTAGCTAACAAGAAACAGGTCTTACTTTTTGGGACCTGACAAGTAATTGTAATCTGAATGGACCAATAGACCTTGATCTCACCTAGCACAGCATATCTTATTTTCTTAAAATATGTGGGTTCAAAGGTACCCATGTTCCACCAGAGGCCCACATTTTCAAAAGGAACCTACGCAAGGATTTTCCCGTTGAAAATGAGCCTGCAGGTTGAAAGCTGCAAAGTTTCATGAGCCTGCAAGCTCTTTGCAGAGTTTCATTACTGTCCTTCAAACAAACAACTTGTCTTTACAGAAACGAACACCTTCACCCATGACAATAATACTGCTGCAATAATGTCAAAAGACCTATCATATTCCTTACTAGGTGAGAGGATTTTCTTGCCATTATTTCTGAAAGTACAATGCCTTTTCATAATTACTCAAATCCTTCACAACCTCATATAGCAGTATTGTCAAATAGAAGCAATAAATATACAGAAAAGATCATTAATTTCAGAACAGCATAAGAAAAAGTAGTGTGGTTGCCATGTTAGTACACTTAAATAATTAAAAGTCAACAAAAAGTTTGAGGGTTAAATTTTCAATACTAACCAGGAATGATCTTATCAGGTCCATTTCTAGAGCTTATTTCAGTAAATTCTTTTAATATTTTTGCTGCTTTTTTTGCTTCTGATTTCAGATTGGAAGGGATAGGATTATTCACTGAAAAACAGAAACAATAACAGATGCTTAAAACATGATGTTACAAAATTTCTCGCTTATTCATGGTAATTATTCTAGAAAACATCCCCCATAAAAAACATAAGTGACAGATCTAGTTAATATGCAGAAAATAAGATCATATTATGGCATTCAAAGACTGGAGTTGCTTACCCCTGACAGAATATTGACTGCCATACTTCAAGGAAATCATGTGTTTTCTAATTTCATCTGGACTGCAAATTCACAAAAAAATTCAAGAATGTCAAATTACGTACCTTTATTATTTGTTCTCTGATAGCAGGTTAAAATTAAACATGCATCATGAGAAACCATTACATACATTATTGGTGTTGCGTCTGTCAGTCGCAGGCGATTACGACCGCTCTGCCTTACCTAATTTCTACCCTTTTTCTCCTCCTTGGGCAAGATGGCTGCCTCCGGTGCCGAGTGCGGAAACCCTCGGCATCTCCAACTCAGCATGTGCGTTCCAGTCTTCCATGCTCCTTCCCGTGGCCTCCTAGGGTGCGCGCACGCACGTTGCCTACGCTTAAGTACACGTCATGGCGGGAACCTCAGGGGCGTCCCCACCACATGACGTCAATACCTCTGGGTATTTAAAGCCTCTGCTACGCTACCTACGTTGAGTTAGCAAGGACTTCGGTTTAGCTACTCTGACCGCTCTAAGCTGCTCGCTTAGATGCCTTCTACCCTCCGGGGAATCTCGCTCCTGATGAAGCTCTAGACAACCGCTCCTCGGGGGTCTCTCGCTTCCAACAACCCTTCGGGGTTTCGTCTAACCAGAAAACCGCTCCTCGGGGGTCTCTCTATATTTTTTTCAGGATCTATGAACTACCTGGTACTCACTCCTTGAGGGCCTATCAGTCCAGTCTATCCTGCACCACAGACC
Organism: Rhinatrema bivittatum; assembly: GCF_901001135.1. NCBI lineage: Eukaryota > Metazoa > Chordata > Amphibia > Gymnophiona > Rhinatrematidae > Rhinatrema > Rhinatrema bivittatum. The sequence continues at coordinate 429,699,807 of NC_042617.1, forward strand.
TTTGGTCCCACCATCTCCATTGCCAGGAAGACGCCACCCTACGCTCCTGTGAGTACATCTGCGATCCAGATCTCCAACTCCACCCACCAGGCTCGGCTTTCCCGCTCTGCGGGTTCCCTTCTACCTTGAACATCTGGGTGAGACTTCTACATCTGAGATTGTCTGAACGTATTGGCACCATGCTGGACTTCAGTGCCTTTTCTTCCTGCCTCATACCATCTATCTACGGCAGTACAATAAAGCTTTCCACCTACAAGTGTCTGCTCTCTGAGTTTAGCCTATCGCTGCGGTTCCCCATGGGGCACCACCCCATGGGAGGAGTCATCTCTACTGTGACTAAGGGTCCACATGATGCCACAAACACAACAATTGGATAAATGTCTAGAGATTTTCCAGAAAAAAATTATGTGAATTCATATAGAGAGATCCCTGAGGCACTCCACTGCCCACTCCCTTCCACTGAGAAAATTGTCCATTTAATCCTACTCTCTGTTTCCTGTCTTTTAGCCAGTTTGTAATCCACGAAAGGACATCGCCACCTATCCCATGACTTTTTATTTTTCCTAGAAGCCTCTCATGAGGAAATTTGTCAAATGCCTTCTGAAAATCCAAGTACACTACATCTACCGGTTCACCTTTATCCACATGTTTATTAACTACTTCAAAAAAGTGAAGCAGATTTGTGAGGCAAGACTTGCCTTGAGTAAAGCCATGCTGACTTTGTTCCATTAAACCATGTCTTTCTATATGTTCTGTGATTTTGATGTTTAGAACACTTTCCACTATTTTTTCCTGGCACTGAAGTCAGGCTATCCAGTCTGTAGTTTCCCAGATCGCCCCTGGAGCCCTTTTTAAATATGGGGGTTACATTAGCTATCCTCCAGTCTTCAGGTACAATGGATGATTTTAATGATAGGTTACACATTTTTACTAATATGTCTGAAATTTCAGTTTTTAGTTCCTTCAGAACTCTGGGGTATATACCATCCGGTCCAGTTGATTTATTACTCTTCAATTTGTCAATCAGGTCTACCACATCTTCTAGGTTCACCATGATTTGGTTCAGTCCATCTGAATCATTACCCATAAAAACCTTCTCCAGTATGGGTACCTCCCCAATATCCTCTTCAGTAAACACCGAAGAAAAGAAATCATTTAATCTTTCCCTGATGCCCTTATCTTCTCTAAGTGCCCCTTTAACCCTTTGATCATCTAACGGTCCAACTGACTCCCTCACAGGCTTTCTCCTTCGGATATATTTAAAATGTTTTTACTGTGAGTTTTTGCCTCTACGGCCAACTTATTTTCAAATTCTCTCTTAGCCTGTCTTATCAATGTCTTACATTTAACTTGCCAACGTTTATGCATTATCCTATTTTCTTTTGTTGGATCCTTCTTCCAATTTTTGAATGAAGATCTTTTGGCTAAAATAGCTTCTTTCACCTCCCCTTTTAACCATGCCGGTAATCGTTTTGCCTTCTTTCCACCTTTCTTAATGCGTGGAATACATCTGGATTGTGCTTCTAGGATGGTATTTTTTAACAATGACCACGCCTCTTGCACACTTTTTACTTTTGTAGCTGCTCCTTTCAGTTTTTTTCTAACTATTTTTCTCATTTTATCAAAGTTTCCCTTTTGAAAGTTTAGCACAAGAGCCGTGGATTTGCTTACTGTCCCTCTTCCAGTCATTAATTCAAATTTGATTATATTATGATCACTATTGCCAAGCGGCCCCACCACTGTTACCTCTCTCACTAAATCCTGTGCTCCACTGAGAATTAGATCTAAAATTGCTCCCTCTCTTGTCGGTTCCTGAACCAATTACTCCATAAAGCTATCATTTATTCCATCCAGGAACTTTATTTCTCTAGTGTTTACCAATGATACATTTACCCAGTCAATATTGGGGTAATTGAAGTCTCCCATTATTACCGCACTACCAATTTGGTTAGCTTCCCTAATTTCTCTTAGCATTTCACTGTCAGTCCCCCCATCTTGACCAGGTGGATGGTAGTATACTCCTATCACTATAGTCTTCCCCGACACACAAGGGATTTCTACCCATAAAGATTCAATTGTGCATTTAGTCTCATGCAGGATGTTTATCCTGTTTATCCTGTTGGACTCTATGCCATCCCGGACATAAAGCACCACACCACACCACCTCCCGGGTGCTCCTCTGTCATTGCGATATAATTTGTACCCCGGTATAGCACTGTCCCATTGGTTGTCCTCCTTCCACCATGTCTCTGAGATGCCAATTAAGTCTATGTCATCATTCACTGCTATACATTTTAATTCTCCTATCTTACTTCTTAGACTTCTGGCATTAGCATACAAACATTTCAAAGTTTGTTTTTTGTTTGTATTTTCATTCTGCTTTTTAATTCATAGGGATAAGTTAGAATTTTTTTTATCTCAGGTGAGTTTTTAGTTACAGGCACTTGGACTACTTTTCTTATTATATTGGAACCTCACTGTCAGGATGCCCTAATTCTAATGCATCATTAGTATCCTTTGGAGATACCTCTCTCCGAACCATGCGCTGCTGAGTGACTATCGGCTTTCCCCTTTGTTCTAGTTTAAAAGCTGCTCTATCTCCTTTTTAAAGGTTAGCGCCAGCAGTCTGGTTCCACCCTGGTTAAGGTGGAGCCCATCCCTTCGAAGAGACTCCCCCTTCCCCAAAAGGTTCCCCAGTTCCTAACAAAACTGAATCCCTCTTCCTTGCACCATCGTCTCATCCACGCATTGAGACTCCGGAGCTCTGCCGGCCTCTGGTGATCTGCACATAGAACAGGGAGCATTTCAGAGAATGCTACCCTGGAGGTTCTGGATTTAATCTTTCTACCTAAGAGCCTAAATTTGGCTTTCAGAACCTCCCTCCCACATTTTCCTATGTCGTTGGTGCTCACATGTACCACAACAGCCGGCTCCTCCCCAGCACTGTCTAAAACCCTATCTAGGTGACGAGTGAGGTCCACCACCTAGGCATGTTACCAGGTGATCCTCACGCCCACCAGCCACCCAGCTGTCTACATTCCTAATAATCGAATCACCAACTATGACGGCCGACCTAACCCTTCCTTCCTGGGCAGTAGGCCTTGGGGAGATATCCTCGGTACGAAAGGACAGTGCATCACCTGGAGAGCAGGTCCTTGCTACAGGATCCTTTCCTACTACACTAGGTTGATGCTCTCCAATCGTGAGACCTTCTTCCTCCAAGGCAGCATGAGGGCTGGCAGTCTGAAGTTGGAATTGGCTACTATGTCCCTGAAGGTCTCATCTATATACCTCTCGGTCTACCTCAGCTCCTCCAGGTCTGCCACTCTAGCCTCCAGAGATCGGACTTGTTCTCTGAGAGCCAGGAGCTCTTTGCATCGCATGTACATGTACAACTTCTCACCGGTGGGTAAAAAATCATACATGTGACACTCGATGCAAAAGACTGGGAAGCCCCCCTCTTGCTGCTGGACTGCTGCCTTCATCTCAGTTTTTATCAGTTCCTAGTTAAGTTATAGGTTACTATGGGAGTAGGAATGTGTCTAATTAACATCCTTTAAATGTATTAGTGAATTCACTATATGTCTGGTAGTGTTCTACAGGTGTCTGATCAAACTCTCAATAAAGTTTTTGTTGTTTTGGGTTTTTTTGTGAAAGTGGCACCTGCCTATAAATTAAAGAGTGAGCGAGGGGTGGGCGGGTTGGGAAATACAAACAGTCTAACTTGAATTATTCAGCCATAGTGACTCACTGCTCTCTTGATTAACAAATGTTGGTACCTATTCAAACAAAACCACACTACCTCAACACCTTTCCAAGGTGAGTAACTGAACTTTTCAACCTTTTTACTTAGGTATACACTGCTCCTAGCTTATTTCTAGCTTCTGGCTACTTTTTTTTTTTTTTTTTGGGGGGGGGGGGGGTGTTGTGTGTTTTTTTTCTTTTTTTAAATACAAACACTCAGTTCTGCTTACTAGCTGCCTTACAGACTTTTAAAAATAAACACACTACCTACTGCTTACTAGCTGCCTTATTGACTACTTAAAAATACAGTCTAACTTGTTTATTCACTGCCTTACTGACTATTAAAAACTCAAACACACTAAATAATATTCCCAAATAGTTAACTTTGCCCCAATACTTTTAAAAAAGACAATGTTCCAAGCAAAAACTTACTGATTCCTTTCAGCCACCAGCTAAGTCATCCAGCTAACTCTGAATACCGGAGTTAGCTGGTTAACTTACGGGGTTATTTTCCAACCCGTGAAAGGCTTTATCGCGGCAGTAGCATTCAAATTAGGTGGAGGGGAGGAGTTAGGGAGGGGATTAGGGAAATAGGCCGGCAACACCGCTGCCAGCAATAATGTTTAGAACATTATCGCCGGCAGTAGCGCTGGAAATAGAACCACCTTTTATGGTGGTGCTATGCCCGCAATAGTGTGCAGCATGGCCGCTCCGCGGCAGGCAAAACCACACTGCCGTGGTGCGGCCGACTGCCGGCTATCGCCCAACCGCCCTCCTTCTTCGCCCTCCCCCCCACCCTTTACTGCTGTGTTCATCATTCCGCAAGGAATGATGAATCCTGGCCTTAGCCAGCTAACAACTCTTCTCAGTTATGCCCCTGGAACACCCCTAACTTAGCCGGCTAGAATTTAGCTGGATAAGTGCCCAAATATTCATTTAGCTGGCTAAATTTAGAGATAGCAGGCTAAATGCTTTTGAATATGGGCCTCACAATGTCATAATGTATCCATTTAAGAACCATAGATGTGCTATTTGAGTCATACCAAATGTCTACTAAGCCCACCATCCCGTCTCAGACAGAGGCCAATCTGGGTCATTAGGAAGTACCCTACATATCCTAAACAGTAGATCCATTCCTTGTTCACTCCCAGAATAATAATTGTTTATGGAATTTTCCTTGGAAGTTTGTCGAACCCCCTTTCAAAATCAAGATATGCTAGAGGACTTAACCAAATCCTCCAGCAACAAATTCCAAAGTTTGATTGTGCAACACAGAAAAATTATTTTCTCCCATTTGTTTTAAATCTACTAATTTTTAGTGTTCGTCCTCTTATTCTTAGTACTGTTTGAAAGGGTAAACAACCATTTCCTGTTTACCTGTTCCAATCCACTCTATTAGGATCCATGGCACTCACCACGCTCAACGCAGCAGGAATGTTGCCAGATCCAGCTGCTATGACCAGCCTCCTCCTGGCTGCGCAGAAAAAGCACACAATGGCAGAAAGACCCCACACAGTGCCTCCTGATGACATCAGCCTCCTGGCATATATATATATATATATATTCATATTCAGGCCCTGAGGTAATTCCTCACCTCAGCAATAGATCTCCTAATGTGCCTTGCTCATCAGCGTGTGTTGCCTTGTTCCTGCTTGTTCTGTGTTTCAGTGTTTCTACATTCCAATCCTGCCTTTGTCTCCTGCCTTGTTCCCGAGTCCCTGACTTGCTTTGTCCTTGCCTTGCCTGGTCCTGTTCCTATCTTTGCCATTCCTCAGTCTTGTACTGTCTTGTCTTTCCCGCCCTCGGTCTGTCTTTCTGGATTCTGATCTCGTTCTGAACTTTGACCATTCTTGTCTGTTGCCCACCTTGACCTCTAGCCTGCCTACTAATTCTCATTAAGAACATAACATAAGAAATTGCCATGCTGGGTCAGATCAAGGGTCCATCAAGCCCAGCATCTTGTTTCCAACAGAGGCCAAAACCAGGCCACAAGAACCTGGCAATTACCCAAACACTAAGAAGAACCCATGCTACTGATGCAATTAATAGCAGTGGCTATTCCCTAAGTATAATTGATTAATAGCCATTAATGGACTTCTCCTCCAAGAACTTATCCAAACCTTTTTTGAACCGAGCTACACTAACTGCACTAACCACCTCCTCTGGCAACAAATTCCAGAGCTTTATTGCGCATTGAGTGAAAAAGAATTTTCTCCGATTAGTCTTAAATGTGTTACTTGCTAACTTCATGGAATGCCCCCTAGTCCTTCTATTATTCGAAAGCATAAATAACCGATTCACATCTACTCGTTCAAGACTTCTCATGATCTTAAAGACCTCTATCATATCCCCCCTCAGCCATCTCTTCTACAAGCTGAACAGTCCTAACCTCTTCAACCTTTCCTCATAGGAAAGCTGTTCCATCCCCTTTATCATTTTGGTTACCCTTCTCTGTACCTTCTCCATCGCAACTATATATTTTTTGAGATACGGCGACCAGAATTGTACACAGTATTCAAGGTGCGGTCTCACCATGGAGCGATACAGAGGCATTATGACATTTTCCGTTTTATTAACCATTCCCTCCCTGATAATTCCTAACATTCTGTTTGCTTTTTTGACTGCTGCAGCACACTGAGCCGACGATTTTAAAGTATTATCCACTATGATGCCTAGATCTTTTTCCTGGGTGGAAGCTCCTAATATGGAACCTAACATCATGTAACTACAGTAAGGGTTATTTTTCCTTATATGCAACAGCTTGCACTTGTTCACATTAAATTTCATCTGCCATTTGGATGCCCAATCTTACAGTCTTGCAAGGTCCTCCTGTAATGTATCACAATCCGCTTGTGATTTAACTACTCTGAATAATTTTGTATTATCCGCAAATTTGATAACCTCACTCGTCGTATTCCTTTCTAGATCATTTATATATATATTGAAAAGCACCGGTCCAAGTACAGATCCCTGAGGCACTCCACTGTTTACCCTTTTCCACTGAGAAAATTGACCATTTAATCCTACTCTCTGTTTCCTGTCTTTTAACCAGTTTGCAATCCACGAAAGGACATCGCCTCCTATCCCATGACTTTTTAGTTTTCGTAGAGGCCTCTCATGAGGGACTTTGTCAAACGCCTTCTGAAAATCCAAATACACTACATCTACCGGTTCACCTTGTCTGCTGCCTGCCTTGAACTCTGCCCATATTTTGCACTCTTGTTCTGGTCACCATCCTAGCGACCCATGTAAGACCTGCCAACTGCCAGAACCCCGGGGCTCAACATGTGGGGAAGTCGACTAGTATAGGTGAAGCTCCAGTCAATTCTGCCATAAGGCATGTCCACCAGCTGATTGGGCTGGCCTAGAGGGTTTGTCTGCAAGGGTGTGCCAATCACCCCTCAGCACCTGGGGCCACCATCATCTGATCCTTTGCCTTCTTTACACACTCATTATTTTATAAACCTCTATCATATCCCCTCTCAATCATCTCTTGCCCACAATGAAAAGCCCAAACTTTTTTTTTTTTTTTTTTAATGAGGGAGCCATACCAGTCCCTTCATCATTTTTTATACCCATTTCTGTATCTTTTTTAATTCTGCTATATCTTTTTTAAGATAGGACAACCAGAACTGCACATATAACCTTTATTATAACTTCCCTGCACTTAGAGGGTAGTAAAAATTCTGAGGTCCCTTTAAGAATTTACTAAAATTTGCAGTAAACTATAAGCAGTGCCCTTCTGTTGATTAGTTAGTTGGATACTCTTGGGGGAATTCTGCGCACAAACAACTTAAAATTCAGCAAGATTCTGAGAACTTTGTATTGGATCAAAATAACACAATATATATGACAATTTTTAAGTAATTAATTTAAAATGTAATACAGAAAAAAAGTTATTACTTAAAGATGCAGAGATTTAAATAATTTCAGCAGAATTTCCCAAAACATTCACTGTAAGAGTGTCTCTTCCACCCTCTCTCCCCCTACTCCTCTGGCCAGTCTCCTTTCACTTTGCCCTCTTAGGCTCCATCTCCTTCACCTGCCACTATCTGTCTCCTCTCCCTCTAGGCTAAACCTCTTCCACTCTATCTCCACTCCCAGAGTTTGACTCTTTTCTCAATACTGCCCCTCACCCAGGCTCCTTCTGTCCCTTTCTCTCTCTCTCTCACACCCACACAGGCTTTTTCTCTCTTGCATACACCCTTACACAGGTTCTGTCTCTCTCTGTCACACACTCCTGCACACTGGCTCCCTCTCTCGCTCACCCCCCTACACATAGGCTCCCTCTCACACACACACACACTTCCCTTCACACAGGCTTTCTTACACGTATACACATCTTTGCACAGGCTCCCTCTCTCACAAACAAGCACCTATCCCTTTTTAACACACTCCAGCTCCCAGTCTCTCACACATATACACAATCTTCACAATCTCCTCACATAGACTCCCTCTCTCTGGCACCCACACTCACACATGCTCTCTCTCGAACCCAGGTTCACAGTCTCAGACACTCTCACCGAGGGCTGCTCCATGTTCACTATGAGTGGAACGGTCCTCACTCACGGCACACTGGGGCCTGTTCCATCTTCGCTGCAAGTGGAGGCTGCCCGTTATGGTAGTGACTACTCCCATGTTTCTGTTAAGAGCAATAAATGCCGTTCCATGCAGTTATCCCTAAGTCTTATGCTAAGTGTAGTAACTGCTGCTCCATGCAGGTTACCCCCAAACCTTTTGTTAATGGTAGTAATATTAATCAAAGTAGGCAACTCTCAAACCCATAACAAAATTGCTGCTAGCAACATTTTTACAGAGGAAGCAGCCTTCTTGATAATTCAGACAATGCTGTTTGATCATGCTTTGCTTTTCGACTTGGCCATAAAAGCAGTCCTGCACTTTTTCCGTAATGTCCATAAAAGTCAGGGCCCAGCATTGGCTGTCATCTGAATCCAATTACGTACTCCACCCCTGCCTGTAATCCAACATTTTCTGTTGGATTAACAGAAAATGTTACTAAGTAATTTTGCAAGTAAAAATTTTTGTGAATAAAGAGGAATTTCTTGCTTGTGCTGTGACAACTGCATTTGTGTTAAATAGTTGGTAAGAGAGATTGCTCCACTGGCAGTCTGAGTCAGATGCATTTAATTGCTCTCCATTTCCACTTGCTAATTTTCCTTCAAAGATGCTGCCTAAGCGTAAAGGGAAGGTTTGAACCTACCCCCCAGACTCTTCCCTTCCCTCTGGACAGTGATTATATTTACAAACTTCGCTTCTGAATCAGCTACAAGTGAGGGGGTACCTGTCCCTGCTGTGATAACCAGTGAGGGAGCACCGGAATTGCTTGGGGAAGTTATCTTGAGTCCCCCGGATCTTTGGCTCCCGCTGGCTCCTGTGATTTCCTCGCCTGACTACAGTACTGGGCGACAATGTTGCTCTTGGGACTGTGGGGGTGGGGGGCAGAGTGGAATTCTACCGTTGGTACCTTTATCCTCTCCCCATTTCTGTCGGAAGTTACGGATACCTTCAACGCTGCTGTCTGTTTTGTCACTTCTTCACTGGCTGAGATTAAGGGGGAGTGTGAAAAGGTTCCTTCAGAGTCGGCAAAAAATGTTCCAGGAATGCCGTCTCTTGGAACTTTGGGGGAGTTCTTCCACCTTCCTCCCAAGCCAGCAATTGTTACTCTTGAGGCCTTATGGGCCTTTATTGTGGGGTTTGGCTGTTCTATGAAAGATTGCCTGATGAAGATTAAAGACCTAACTACAAAAATGGACTCTATAGAGGTGAAATATGATGGCAAACTTAGGGGAATACAGTGTCAGATAAGGGTTTTGGAGGCAGTTGCTTCTGAGGCCCAATACTTATTTATTTATTTTTATATACCGACATTCGAACTAGTATATCACATCAGTTTACAAAAAATAAACAGTTACTTACAAAGAAATTGAGAATTTTTACAGTGTTTGTTAAATAAAGGCTTAATATACATTAGTTATAGATTTGCGTGAAGGTAAATCCTGCAATGTTAAGCTGATTAAAGATTTTGGTAATTGCTCTAGAAGGCTGGAATTCCTAGAGAACCATATTTGACATTTAAATCTTCAATTCCTGAATTTCCCCAAGGTTGTAGGGGAGGACTCCTACCATTCCTTAAAGAAATATTTTCTTGAAATACTATGGTTTGAGGAAGGAAAAATTCCCTCTGTAAATAATACTTTTTCCTACCAGTTGCTAATAAAGAGAGAATATCTCAGGATCAATGCCCCGAAGCTATTGCTAATTTAACTCAATTTCTTGAGGATTCCACTGAAGAGATCTACGATCGTTCAACTCTTCTTGTTTCCTTTATTTCAGAACATGAACTAAACAAAGTAATGAAGAGCTAAGACTATAAGAATATCTCTGTACCTTTTTATGGACAGACAATATGTATCTTTCCGGACTTACTTTGGGTTACCCAAGAACGAAGACATAATTTCCTTATTGTCCAACCTCACATTACCTCTCTAGGGTTCTCTTTTGTATTAAGGTATCCTTGTAAATGTATAATTCAGTCTCAGAATGAATGTTTTGTATTGTCTTTCCAGAGCAACTTAAATCCTTCATTAACTCCAGGAGTATATTGTATACTTCTCCTGGGAAAAGTTAGGTCCTTTTAGATCCATGATATAAGTTAGCCGATCTCACGTTAAACCTGTTTCTTTGTATTTTTGATTCCTTTAATCTATTTTTGCTCCCATGTATATTAATTGAATTTCTGTTGTATTTTGGACATTGAAGCATGGGCCCTTGTCGCTGTAAGAGATGACACCTCCCATAGGGCAGAGCCTGTGGGAACTTGCAGCGATAGGCTAGCTCTAGGCAGAGATGGACACAGAGATATATCTTTATTGTACTGCAACGTAGATGGTAACCAGAGGATCGGGTGAGGATTCTAGCTAGGAGTGGAGAGCCAGATGATAATGTTCCGTCTGTATGTTGCAGAGTGGAATGGCAGCCCACAGTCTCACCAGGCCCGTGGTGCAGGGTAGGTTGAGAGTCTATGGAGAGAGAGATGAGATAAGCAAAGACAGAACTGGAGCGGCAGTACTCACTCTGATGCTGGTAGTTGTAGTAGGAGAGAGCCTCGAGGAGCGGAGATCTTGGACGAGCAAGGCCCCGAAGAGCGGGTACTGTAGGCATCCTGGTAATAGGTAGACAACCCCGAAGGGTAAATAGGAGCAAGGCAAGGCCCCCGAGGAGCGGGTACCTTAGGCGTCCTTGTTGGTAGCAGATAACCCCAGAGGGTAAAGAGGAGCGAGGCAAGGCCCCCAAGGAGCAGGTACCTTAGGCGTCCTTGTTGGTAGCAGATAACCTCAGAGGGTATAGAGGAGCGAGGCAAGGCCCCCGTGGAGTTGGTACCTAAGTCATCCTGGAGCGAGAGTACACATAGCGGAAGCGTCTGGTAACGTGGAGAGATCAGCATGGAGGATTCCTTGCTAACTCGTAGCTGGAATAGTGAAATGGATTTAAATATCCTGAGCCTGTGATGTTATGCGGTGGGGACGCCCCTGAGGTTCCCGCACGTAAAGGATGAGGCGGCGTGCGCGTGCCCTAGGTGATCCCGGGAGAAAGATGGCAAACGCAATCGCCCATGCCGGTCCAGGGACGCCGGAGGGGTTGGCATAGAGAAGCGGAGGCAGCCATCTTCCCAAGATGAACGGAGTCAGGCAGAAAAAAGGTGAGCAACAGAGGGCGCAGCCGTCTGCAATCGACGGGCGCAACAATTTCCTTTTGGGAAAATGTCTTAATAGGATTTAATTTTCCTGTAACGTATTTCAATTCTCTTTTTTTGATAAGCCATTTTTTTTCTTGCTTTAATATGTTGAAACTAATAAAAATAAAAAAAAAGTTGGCAAGAACATGATATTGTAATTGCAATTTATCATAATAGTTATTTTTAAAAAAGTGTTATGATTAACATGCATATTATGATGTTGCAGAGGTTTATATATTGTAATGATTGGTAAATGTTTTAAAGGTGAATTTTCAATAGTTATGCAGGGGCTCTATATGTAAAAATAGTATATACATATCAAAGTAGCATGTGTGTATGTATATATTTTAGAAATCTCCAGAATACACACATACTTACAGTATAACACATAAATGTGAATAGGGAAGAAAGTGGTTGTCTAGGGGTGTTCCTAGGCCAGGTTTGTAACTACACACACAAGTTGCTATTTTGAAAGAGGTACACATGCATGCATTACTGAACTTGTACAAACACTTTTACATTTGCTAATTGACTCATGTAATTGACATCAGACTTCTCTTTTGTCTGATGTTTCTAGCTGGAAGGTCTGGGTGAATCAGTGGAGGTGTTGGCAAACTAGTGGTTCCAAGTACACATGCAACTATTTTCAGAAAACAATGTTACTTACCTGTAACAGCTATTCTCTGTGGACAGCAAAACAAATCAGTCACACACATGACCTATGTGTACCGATAACTAAAAATAAGCTCTCTCTGTAAGCATGCCTGAGAGTTCCTGCGCTGTCATCCCTGCATAAGCCTCTTCAGTTATTCCTTAGATGAACTTTAACTTCGGGAGGTGGAGGGGATTGTGTGACTGATTTTTTCTGCTGTCCATGGAGAACACCTGTTACAGGTAAACAAGGTTTTCTCTATCTGTGGACAAGCAGGAAACAGCTACACTAGTGGGGACTCCTCAAATAAGGGTTGTATAAAAAACATCTCAGTTTTGCTTTTTTTTTTTTTGCATGGAGCTCATAGCTGAAAAGGAAGTTGAAAAACTGTTAACGTAATAAATTCTTAAGAATTGTCTGGACAAACTTGCTATCATTACGTGAGTCCTGTCCTTTCAAAGAAATTTACCACATCAAGTTCTGACACATGGACCCCACTAAGTTGGCCTCTCTGCCCAAAGAAGACTTCTGGGAGACTTGAACTAGTATTTGGATATGCAACAGAAACAAATCGATGTGCACATTCCAACTCACCAAACAGAGCCACCCGCAAGAGTGCAATTTCAGGAGTCAGCCTCTCTGACTCCTGCACCTCCAGCAGCCCAGTATTATATCATAAGGAACCTTGCAAGAGATCTGAAGTCTTTTTGAGGGTTTCTGAACCAGTGATCTATTATGTTTAATTTATAGGCATCCTACTTCTGTACTAGAAATCTAGGATGGCCTATATTGTCTTTCTATTGATGGTGGAGGCACTAGCTTGGGCTTCTCTACTTTGAGAGAAGCAGGATCCTGTGGTCCCTGATTACAATGATTTCATTCACACTTTAAAATGTGTCTTTGATGACCCTTGCCGGCTGGCTTCTGCTTCCTTCACTCTTCAAATAAGATAAGGAGTGCATAAAGTAGGGCAGTATGCTGTGGAATCCCACACTGCCAAGACAGACATAAGCTGGAATAATGAGACCTTGGTGGTGGCAGTTTAGAATGGCTTTTGTGCACAAATTAAGGATGATCTGACCTGAATGTGCTGATGCCCCTGTGCTTGTGCTCGATTGCTCTCATTCTGGAATTTTAGTCAGAATTCCAACATTCATGCAGGGGCACTACCTACACTATTAGTCCTTTGTATGCTTGCCCCTTACAGGCTGAGGTATCTGTGAAGGTGAGCTGTATAAGTGTTAGGTTGCTGGTAGCAGAGAAAGACCAAAGGAGGCTGTATTTGTCTTTCTATTGTGCTGGACAAGGGCACTTCAATGCAACCTGTCTGTGAGAGTGCCCCTATAAACCTGAGATGGAGTAAGTAAAAAACCATGGTAGCTGTCTGGCCAGGCTCTTCGAAGTCCATCTCAAACAGTTCAGTACATTGCTGCAAGTTATGCAACAAAGAGTCTACATGCTTTCAGAGAGGGGAGGGTCACGCAAGAGCTGTACCATCCAAAAGGGAGAGAATATAGGTTGTTTTTTTCAAATTGTCTGGAACAATGGTGCTTGTAAGAAATCAGTGCATGCAGCACTGATTCAGGAACCAACGGCATTGCTTGGGGTCACCAGCATACCAGGGCAGAGAAAGTTGCTGTATGAGATGGCTGAAGGCTACGGACAGTAGCAGCACTGAAGGAGGAGACATTGGGGCCTCCTGAGTATGTCCAATCAAGTGAACAGCTGGTCTATGGAGGCTGCCAGGAACTCCAGGATCTTCTGCTATTCTTTTAGCTTATGGGCGAGACCCGGGATGGCCTGTAGGGATGTCAAGTCCGCCGGATTCAAGGATTCGGCAACCTGTTGTGTTTGTGGACTCTTAGACCGAGGCAGGGTTGATGCAACCTGCAGGAAGAAGCTTTGCAGGTCGCGTTCCCTCGGGTTGAGCCTTTGGGTGCTGGGGCTGGCAGGTCTTAGGTTGGGACCTCTGCTGAAGGTGGAGAGATTTGTTGAGGTAGCTGAGTCAGAATAGGAGTGGCAAGCCAAGGTTGGTGGCAGTTGGCAATCAGGAGAATCCAGAAATGGGCAGTAGTTAGTGGCTGGCGGCGATCAGGAGTATCCAGAAGTCAGGCCGAGAACAATACCAGGTATCCATCCAAAGAGAATGGCAGGGCAGGAAGGCAAGGAGCAAAACAGGTGCGCAGGCAGGGAAGACGAATTGGAGAACTGAAGACACAAAGGCTTGGCTGAAAAACTGAAGACAACGCTGGAACTGAAGACAAGAAATGCTGGAGCAATACCCACTAATGAAGAGTAAGGAGACATGCTACTAAGGTGTTGGAGGAGAGTCCGCGGGGGCTTTTTATAGGCCTGAGGGGATGATGTCATCAACAGGTGCCTCCAGCTCCTTCCCATTGTGAGTCTTTTAAAACTGACATCGGGTGTGCGCATGCACCACAGGAGGAGCTATCGGCGATGTCCTGCCACATGGAGGTTTGCAGCAAAGATGCTGGAGACTGGGTCATGCGAGGAGTGATGAGAGAAGCCCTGCTGGGAGGTGAATATGGCGGTTCGCGGGTGCAGCCTGCGGACCACCGAGCACAATATTGAAAGAGTAAACAGCCAATTAGTGGTTACTTCTTCCACTCCACTCATTATTTTATAGACTTCTATCATATCTCCCCTCAGCCATCTCTTCTTCAAGCTGAAGAGTCCTAATTCATTCCATGACCTTTATTTTTTTTTTTTTTTAAGTTTAACAGGTTTTTATTAGTTTTCAGAAAATTATGGCAGTACAAAGTTCAAAAGTATAAAACAAATGTACACAGCTACTATTACATAATCATAGAAGCATGCAATCTAATAACAAAGCCGTAATGCAGCATAAGCTGGTATCCACCATAAATTGTTATACATACAACAAAGAAGGAAACAAGGAAAAATAAAGAGAAAAATAGAAAGAAGAACCTAGAAATAGGAAGAGAAAGGAAAACAGCAGAAGGAGAAGAAGAAAAAGATGAAGAGGATAACCTAACAGAAAAACAAGAGAAACAGCAATATACTATTTGAAAGTGACACAAAAAGAGCATTAGTCTACTGCATCTCGAGGGGAGAGACAGACCAGAATCAGAATCAAGATACAGAAGTACTTCCCATAGAGTTTATGTAGACGTCTAACGGTTTCCATACTTGGGACCACTTACCAAGCCTACCATATTTGAGAGCCATAGCCCGCTCGTATTTAGAATATACGCTAACCATATTCCACCACAAGGGCTCAGACACCAGATCACTACGCTTCCAGTTGGACACAATAGCATAATGACCAATTAGTAGCAAGAAATCCAAAAGTTTGCGGTGTGGTGTAGATAATCTGAGAGAAGGATGAGCGCCCCGAAGGATCACCAAAGAATAAGAAATAGGGATCTCTAGTACCAACATAGAGGAAATCCGTTCCCATATCCGAGTCCAAAAAGTGAAGACATAAGGACAGTCATATAACATGTGCGATAAGGTAGCGTGCGGTTTTGCACAGGTCCAACATTTATGAGAGTCCAGAACCCCAGCTCTATGAAGCTTCCAAGGGGTCCAGTACGCCTGGTGAAGGGCGAAAAAGGATGATTGTGTCAAACTGGAAGAGAGCGATACGCGTGCCGAAATTGACCAAACATATTTCCACATAGCAGGAGTTATGTCCACATCAAGGTCTGAAGCCCACGTAGATCTTAAAGAATCTATCGTCGGAAAAGAGAAACACTTCAAAGACTTGTATATCCGAGACGCCAAGTGACCTTGGTCCACATATTTATGATAAAAAGACCACCAATAAGACGGTCGGTCCGACCAAGCCAATTTTGCAATTACATCACGCAAAACAGCACGTATTTGACAGTAAGCAAATTGTTGGGAACGGGGTAAACCAAAAGTGTCACATAGCTGAGAAAAAGATAACACTTCTCCAGCACATATCAAATCAGAGAATAACCAAATGGCCCTTTGTTGCCATATGCGCCAATTAAGGGGCTGATGCGCTATGGTGAGGAGGGAGTTACACCAAAGGGAAGTATGATGAGAGAGCTTCCATCTTACGGAGGACTTCGGGCACAAGCCGTCAGCCTCCAGAAAGGCTCTATGCAGGGACCGTAAAATAGGGTTTAGCAATTGAGATTTACGTAATGTCAAGCTAGGGAAACAATAAAGAGGGAAAGGGTTCAGAAGGATCTGTTCAAGAAGTAGCCAGCGGGGAGCAGGCCTCTCCTTTTCATATTCAAAATAGTAAGAACCTTGTTGTAACATAAACGCTAAGTGGTACGAGTAGAAATCCGGGAAATTCACTCCACCTTGATCTCGAGGTCTTTTAAGTTTATGAAGAGCTATTCTGGGAGTTTTGTCCTTCCATAAGAATTTCGACAAAAGTCTATCCACGCGTTTATAAAATTCAGAAGAGAAAAAGACCGGTAACATACTCAGAATATAGGTAATTTTAGGAGCTAATATCATCTTAATCGTGTCCAGTCTGCCCCACCAAGTGAGATGGAGAGGGGACCAGCCAGTCATAAGATCTTGCAGGGAACTTAAAACATTTAATTCACTATGTTGAAGCGTCTCCAATGGGTCCATAAAAAAATAGACTCCCAAATACTTAAGTTTGGAGGATTTGGTGTGCACTGGAAGACTCGTATAGTCTAAACTGGATGCCAAAAAATTGAGTGGTAATAAGTCCGTTTTATGCCAATTAACTTTGTATCCCGATAGGGACGAGTAGTTGGAAATGAGATCAAAGAGATGAGGGAGTGAACTCTCCGGATCCTGCAGGAATAATAATACATCATCGGCGTATGCGGAGAGTTTAAAATCAACAGAACCAACCTGTATACCGTGAATATCATTAGATTGTCTAATAGCAAGAAGCAGTGATTCCAAAGCCAGGTTAAAGAGCAGCGGTGACAGGGGGCAACCTTGTCGTGTTCCCCTATGAAGGGAGAATATGGGAGATTTCTGCTGATTAAGGTAAAGATAAGCTTGTGGATCGGTATATAGATATTTAATCCAATTTAGAAACACTGGACCTATACCATACCAATGTAAAGCGGCCAATAAGAAAGACCACTCGACGCGGTCAAAGGCTTTCTCAGCGTCGAGTGAAACCGCTACCGCGGGTTGGGAAGAGGTGAAAGCCAGTTGTTGTATATGAAGGAAAAGTCGAGTATTATTAGAGATCAAGCGATCCTTGATGAAACCTGATTGATCAGGGTCAACTAGAAGGCCCATGAATCTAGAAAGTCTAGTGGCCAATATCTTTGTAAATATTTTATAATCTGTATTTAGAAGGGAAATGGGACGATAATTTGCTACATTGGTATCATCTCTTCCCGGCTTTGGAAGCACTACCACACAGGCTTGTGAAAAAGATGTGGCCGACGCCTCATTGAGGAGAAAGGAAGAGTAATAATCAAAAAGATGTGGAGTAAGAATGTCCTGGAATGACTGGTAAAAGTCGGCAGTGAACCCATCCGGGCCGGGTGCTTTCTTCGGGGCCAGAGAATGAATAGCTGATACGATCTCTGCAGAAGCGATGGGCGAATCCAAGTGTTCCATTTGCGCCGAAGTTAAGGTGGTGTGACCAAGTTGAGAGAAGAAGGCGTGAAACATGTCTTCCGTGGGCGAAACTTCAGATTGATATAAATTGGCATAAAAATCACTGAAAGCTCGTAAAATATCTGAGTCCTGAGTCAATGGAGTATGAGATGGAGAAAAGATCTTGGTAATGCGTTTGTGTTCCGATTTCTTTTTTAAGTAAGAAGCTAAGAGATGGCCACACTTATTATTTCCAGCATAATATTGTGCTTTGGAATGAGAGAGATGTAGCTGAACTTGAGAGCTGAGCAAACGGTTATACTGAAATCGGGCTTGGATTAGAGCCATGAGAGAGGTTGATGTTGAAAGTCGAATGTGTTCCGCTTCCAGTGAAGCCACTTGTTGCTGTATGGAGAACAACTCAGCCTTAAGTTTTTTGGCTCGCTGAATAGAGAAACTGATAATTCCACCCCGAAGCGTTGCTTTAAACGCTGCCCATAAGGTAGCTGCCGAGACTTCTTGAGTAGAATTAAGAAGAAAATATTCTTTAATTTGTTTTTCCATAAGAGGCTTAAATTCCGGGTCCTCCAGCAAAGCAGCATTGAAACGCCATTGTCTATGAACCAGTATAGGATAGGTTAAGTCAAGAGTTAAGGATACAGCTGCATGATCCGAGACGAGGATGGAATGATTAGTAACATCTTTAATCCGGGACATAAGAGATTTGTTCAGTAGAAAAAAGTCTATTCTTGAATACGAAGAATGAGGTGATGAAAAGAAAGTGAAATCCCTTCCAGTAGGGTTGAGCAGACGCCAAGGTTCCACAAGACCGTAGGTAGAGAGAAGATGTTGCAAGGTCTTAGTAGCTTTAGAAACTGAAGGCCGTACTGTCGATTGCCTGTCCAAGAAAGGGTCCATAGGTTGATTGAAGTCCCCCCCGATGATATATGGAACTGCTGCGGTCTTGAGGAGATTACTAAAAACATCCTGAAAAAACTGTGGATCATCCGTATTAGGAGCATATAAGTTAAGAAGGATAAGTTCCTCATCTTGTATGGTGAAACGAATCAGGTTCCAGCGACCGTCGAGATCTGACAGTTGCTCTGAGACCGAGATTGCAAGATTCTTATTAATAAGAATAGCGGTACCCCTCTTTTTCTTGACCGCTGAACTGTAGTAAACGTGACCTACCCATTGCTGCTTAAGTTTGAGCGATTCCGCCGCTGATAAGTGTGTCTCTTGTAATAGAGCAATGTCTGTATGTAACGAATACAGGTAGGTGAGAATCTTCCGTCGTTTGATGGGGTGAGAGAAACCGTTGACGTTTAAGGAGACTATTTTGAGTGAGGAAATTGTAGACGCCATCATAGATGATATAAGGTAAGAAGGTCATATGAAGTCTCAGAAAAAACCCCTCGATTGCAGAGAACAGACATCATGTAGATAAAGAAACTAGGTATCCTCGTAGAAAAAGTTGACACAGAAAAAGAAAAAAAAATTAGACGAAAAAGTAAAATAGCACAATGTCCCATTACTACCGGACAGAGGGACCTTAAAGCGATGCAAGTGGGGACAGTGTTAATACACACTGTCTCGTGGAAAAAAAAATAAGTGAGCCTCAAGACAGGCCAAAAAAAACAGCCCACTGCCCTCGCTCCTTCGAAAACATAAATCAAATTGCGTCACTGTTCACTTTATCGGGTTCATAAAGAACAAATAAAAAAAAAATAAGATGATCAAAATTGTGGTGCATAGCAATGATCAAACATAAACCAATTACAAAGAACAAGTATCAGTCACTGTGGTGGCCATGTTGACCACTTAGGCGGGTGTGCAAAGTACCTGCCTCCTAGGTGAAGAACTACCAGCAGTGCAAATCTTCAAGTTACCATAGAAGATGCAGAGTCGCGGGAGGTTAGAAAAGCATCCAGCTCCTGGGGATCCTGAAAAATCTGTGTGTGGTTATTATGAGTGACCCTCATTTGGGCCGGATAAAGTAGACCATATCTCGCTCCTAGGGCCTGCAACCGTGGCCTCATGTTCAGCAATAGTTTGCGTCTGGCCGCAGTAGTCTTAGCTAGATCCGGAATAAACAGTAAATTTGAACCTTGATAGGTAATGGGTGCGGTAGACCGAGCTGCGTTGAAGATTTGAAGAACCTGGGGGTATCGCAAAACTTTGAAAATGATAGGCCTCGGATATTTAGAGTTTTTTAGTGGCCGAGAAGGGATACGATGTGCGCGCTCCAATTCCAAGGGGGGGTCAAAAGAAAGTTTTAAACATGTAGGGATTAAAGTCTTCAAAAACGCCATGAGATCATTACCTTCCTGGCCCTCAGGTATCCCCAGGATCCGGATGTTATTGCGACGATTTCTATTAGAGAGATCTTCAATGTCCCCCCTAAGCTGCGCCATTTCTTTCACGAGACCAGGGAATGACGCAGTGGTAAGAAGGAGAGAAGACACCTGCGCCTCTGCATCATCAAGTCGCGTTTGAAAGCCGTCCATGCGGGTCGACAAAATTTGTAAGTCAGAACGCACGGCTGTGGTAGTTTCAATGTTGTGCTGGAGCATGTCCTTTAATTGTTTGAGCTCCGCCAGTACCAAGTCTGCCGACGCCATTTGTTTTGCGGCAATTACCTTGTCCGGAGTCGGGGGATCCTGTTTCTGCCGCTTTGAGCCGGAGGCGGAGGCGAAAGCTGCCTCAATTTTTCCCGTTTTGCACGCAGCCATGGTTTATGTATTACAAAAGTGGAGTATATCAAAAAAAATATTGAATCATTCCGACCAAATTATGAATTACGGAGCGAGGGTGCTCGGAGCTCTAGCAGTGGGCGGCCATTTTGTGCGCTGCTCAAGAGCGCCCCCGATCTCCATGACCTTTATTATTTTGGATTCCCTTCTCGGTACTTTTTCTAATTCTGCTATATCTTTTCTGAGATATGGTGACCAGAACAACACATAATATTAAAAATGAAGACGCGCCATGGAGCAATAAGAGGCATTATGATATTCTCTGTTTTATTCTCCATTCCTTGCCTAATAATTCCTACCATTCTATTTGCTTTCTTGGCTACTGTTGCAGAAGATTTCAATGTATTATCAACGATGATACCTTGATCCTTTTCCTGAATGGTAACTCCTAATATAGTAGTTATAATTTGGGTTACTCTTCCCTAAGTGCATCACTTTGCACTTGTTCACATTAAATTTAATTTGCCACATGCATGCTCAATCTTCGTTTTGCAAGGTCTTCTTGCAATTTCTCACAATTCTCACTTGATTTAACAACTTTAAATAATTTGGTACCATTGGCAAATTTGATCACCTTACTCATTGTTCCCATTTTCAGATTGTTTTTAAATATATTGAAAAGCAGTGGTCCCAGAACAAATTCCTGAGGCACTTCACCATTCACCTTTTCCCCATTGGGCAAATTTACCATTGAGCCCTACTCTCTGTTTTCTCTTTTAACCAGTTCTCAGTCCACAATAGGACACTGCTCCCCTATCCCATGACTGTTTAATTTCCTAAGAAGTTTCTTATGAAGGACTTTGCAAATGCAAATGCTTTCTGGAAATCCAGATACACTATATCAACTGGCTCACCTTTATGCACATGTTTATTTACGCCCTAAGGGGTAGATTTTCAGACTGCGCGAATAGGCGTACTTTTGCTGGCGCATCAGGCGCCAGCAAAAGTACGCGGGATTTTAGTAGATACGCGCGGAGCCGCGCGTATCCGCTAAAATCCGGGATCGGCGCGCGCAAGGCTATGGATTCTGTATAGCCGGCGCGCGCCGAGCCGCGCAGCCTACCTCCGTTCCCTCCGAGGCCGCTCCGAAATCGGAGCGGCCTCGGAGAGAACTTTCTTTTGCCCTCCCCTCACCTTCCCCTCCCTTCCCCTACCTAACCCACCCGCCCGGCCCTGTCTAAACCCCATCCTTACCTTTGTTGGGGGATTTACGCCTCCCTCTGGGAGGCGTAAATCCCCGTGCGCCAGCGGGCCACTATTGCGCCGGGACGCGACCTGGGGGCGGGTCCGGAGGGCGCGACCTCGCCCCCGGACCGCCCCAGGCCATAACCACGCCCCCGGACCCGCCCCCAAAACGGCGCTGCGCTCGGTCCCGCCCACAACACGCCCCCCCCGACACGCCCCTCTCCGAAAACCCCGGGACTTACGCGAGTCCCGGGGCTCTGCACGCGCCGGTAGGCCTATGTAAAATAGGCTCACCGGCGCGCAGGGCCCTGCTCACCTAAATCCGCCCGGATTTGGGCGGATTTAGGCGAGCAGGGCTCTTAAAATCCGCCCCTAAGAAAAAATGTAGCAGAATGGTGATGCAAGACTTCCCTTGGCTAAATCTATGTTTGTTTTGTCCCATTAAACTATGCCTATCCATAGTCAAAAAACCTGACTTAACGCCATTTTTCACTGTTGAAGCAATCAAATTTTGTATGTCGGTGGTTGGATTTGAATCCAAACGTGTGTAGAAACGAGTGTCCTCCAGTTGTCGTCGAATTTCTTTTTCATAATCAACCCAATTCTGTAGAACAATTTTGCCACCTTTATCAGCTGGTTTTATAATTAAATCAGGTGCAGATTGTAATTCTTGAAGAGCAATTCTCTCCAGACATGACAGATTGTAAAATATTGAATCGGTAGTGAAATCCTGGGATGAGATGTCTCGTGAGACTAATTGGTAGAAAACTTTTAATGCCGGGTCCTCCGGTCCAGGAGGAATCCATGTGGATGGATTAGACAAAATTGACGAATCTATGGAAGGAATCTATGATTGGAATGCGATACTTAATAAATGTAGTCTAGACCTAATGATTTTAATCCTTGAGAAGTCACAATCATCAGACATACATGGATTCCTCCTGCACACGTTTGGATTCAAATCCAACCACCGACATACAAAATTTGATTGCTTCAACAGTGAAAAATGGCGTTAAGTCAGGTTTTTTGACTATGGAAGAAGCTAATTTTTTGATGAAAAAATATCCGCGTGTTCCTGTGTTCTACACGCTGCCCAAGATCCACAAAAATATTGATCATCCTCCTGGGCGCCCAATAGTATCTGGTTGTGGCTCGCTTTTAGAACCTCTGTCTCGTTTTGTCGATTATTTTTTGGCCCCTTTTGTTCCTTTGATGCCATCCTATGTAAGGGATTCGTCTGATATGATTGTATTTTTGGAACAATTAGAAATTGACACTATGGATTTAAAGAGCAATTTTGTAAGATTAGACTTTGAGATTATATCAGCCAAACAGTTCCTGAGCCATAGGTGCCAAAATAAGGACCAGATTGCATTCCACATCTGCCAAAACAGTGTCTGCCGGTTCCATCCCATCACTGCCCTGGAATTCACACAAAATTCATCGACTTCCTGAGAGAGAAGTAAACAAGAGTGAGTCATTAGGGAGCAAAATAAGGTATCTGCAAATTCAGTGCCACCACTTCAAGGCCTGCTCAAGGATGGCCTGCAAAGATAATCGTCTGCTTGGTGATGGCACACACAAGCGCATCCGTTTCTGAAGCACAAATGCTCTCTTGCAGCCAGATCCAGGTGGTACAGCCCTTCCAAGGCTCGTTCCCCTTTAAAATTAGCTTCTGGGGCGCCCCATTCAAGATCAATCAATTCTTGAATAGCCTCCATAATAGGGAAGAAATATGAGGATTTACACCAAGAAATCAAAATGGGATCTTTGGCTCAGAAATGGAATCAGCCCCCAGCAAGCCAAGTATTTTCAATGTCTGGGAATTCAGAGCCGGTAACTCATCTCTATGAAAGAAATGCAACATAGTTCTATACGGCTCCAGCCTCGGAGGAATTTTCCCCCTCCTTCAGGGAATGAGTATCGGCTTCATCATCCGTGCCATCCAAGTCCCTATCGCCGTGACCTGCAGCAAGTCTAGATGTACTCTGATGCTTACCCACAGCACCAGGCGCACGGGAAACCACAACCTGAGATCCTTATCTGTTAAAATTGGCCGGGGCAGATGACTGCGCCTGAAGGAGGACTGCAGCCTTTGAAAAATTCTACCCAATAAAAAGTAGAGGGGTCCATGCCAAAACAGGGGGTGCCAGTTCAGCGCCCAATGAGCTACTTCCCCTGCTGACAAACCAGTTAGGGGAGCCCCAAATATAGGTGATATCTCTGGCAACTGGCAGCTTTTTTTCTTTTTATTGCCTGAGCTCAGCTCGACCTGGCCAAGTACAGCGTTGGTCTCTGGCTGCAGGGGGAGAGGGTATATATCTTCACTGCCATGCTCAGCATCCTGCACCCGCTTGCCTTTCAGCTGTTTTTTTTTTTTTACTTTTTACGGTTAAGTCTGCGCCAGCCGAAACCAACTACCGGACCAAGGCATTCATTTGAGGGAGGGATCTGAATATATCACTTCAGGAAAACCGACTGAGGGAAGGAGCACAGAAGAACGGGGTGAATTAATTTCCTTTTTTCTCCTCTTTTTTTTTTTTTTTTTTTTTTTTAAAAGGAATCCCCAGTAGGGAAATGCACATCCACCATCTGCTAGAGATGGTGAATACTGGTGGGCTGATGTCAGTGCAGGGGAATATATACCATGACATCAGCTTTGCTCCTTCTCCATCTGCTGGTAGACGTGCATAACCCACTGGTCATGGATCCACCTATCTGAATGCTAAGAAAACTTGTATTTGTACTTTAAGTTCAAAATTAAAAACTAGGTATCCAAAAGTGAACAGTTAGTGCAGTAGCTTCTTCTCTATTTTCCCTAATCCCAGTCAAAATATAAAAAGTCAGAACTTTATTTTATGTACAGTAAAGTAAAATAGGAAAGGACTTTCCTGGAAGAGAGAATTGCTGGAAGCATATAACAGTATGGGATGAATGGCATTTTAATAGCATTTTATCATTACTGATCCAAATTTAAGTATATCAAGCAGCCTGCTGAAGAGTGCAATATCTTGGAAATTATTAAAGTGGTAGCACTTAGCAAAAAACATAAATTTACATAATTCAGTTAACAAAATGAGATACTTGAAACTGCTTCATTCTGACTTTCATTGTAATTCCTGAGGAGGATAGTAGTGCATAAAATCATTTAAAGCTTCTAGCAAGTCACTCTCACGTGGGTGCTTTTGTGTTGACTCGAGATAATCTTAGACAGACATTGCACCAATATATTTAAAGTGAAAAACACAAGAAAGAGTTCAGGAGTGGAATCAGAAAAGATTTTTTATAAATACAGCTGATAGTATTATCAAGACACCTTTTTATTCTTGAGGTATTAAAATAAAATACAGTAGAACAAAAAAGAAAAGCTATGGTTAGAAAAACAGATTTGGTTGACATTTTCAAGAATATAGATAATTCTGTTTCAACACCCAAATCACTGACCTGAAAAACAAGTGGGAAAGGGAGTGGCTAAGAGCATTTCAATTGCAACTCCAAATTGCTCTCAGTTTTTCCAACAAGAACATTTAGGACCAGAGTTAACAATTCTCTGAATTTGCTGGCTCCAGCATGGCTCCAGTAGTCTAGCTCTAGGCTGGTTCCTGAGCAGAGAGACTCTCAGCTTCAGTTGCAGACTACTCCAGGACCCCCTGTACTGGAGTTGATGCCAGAGTACTGGAAACTGAATTAAGGGTTTCTTTTGGCTCGGGAACCAGTCTGGAGCTTGAGCTAGACTACTGGAACTGCTCCAGAGCTAAAGCTGTACAACCAGAGCACTGACAACCCTTCTTAAAACCCTAATTTGTGATTTAGGCAAAAAGTCTGCAAATCCATTTGCTTGCACAATTCTGAAATTGCATATATCCTTTGTCCAATGAATTTCAAGAACTTGAAAAGAAAAAAAAAATAAATCGAGCAAAATAATGTGGAATTTTTGCCCAAACCTTAAATTCAGCATTGTTTATCTATTTGTTTTCTCTGTCTGTGTGCATTCAACATACAGTAACCACATTTTCAAGACAAGTAACTGTGTGCCATAGGCAGAAGGATACATGACTTGGGTCATCCTTTCCACCCCCACCCTTCGAGATATTGAAAAGCAGGGAAGGGGGGCACCCATTGAGATTGAAGAGCTAGGGGGGGAAGGGACTGTTCCTTCTTGCCCAACACAGATGTCTCCACGCAAGGGCCATAACGGCTTCAGCCCCACCGACACTCCAGAAGAATGGTCTCTTAGATATCAAAAAGCAGGACTGCCATGACAGTGTGCAGGACTTCCAGAAGGGATGAAAGAGGCAGGCCAGGGAGAAAAGCACCAGAAAAGCATTAGGAGTTCTCTGGTACTCACTAAAGAAGATGCTGGAGAAGGACCGTTGCTGGTTCACAAGACCATAGATGGAGACGGGGTAGATGAAACTCCATTTACAGAAGAGAATGTGTGAGAAGAGCTAGGAGAACTGAAAATAGAGAAGGCCATGGAGCTGGATGTGGTTCATCCCAGGATTCTGAGGGAGCTCAGAGATGTGTTGGCGGGTCCACTGATGACCTGTTCGATAGATCCCTGGAAATAGGAGTGGTGCCAAGTGACTGGAGAAGAGTAGTGGTGGTCCCGCTCCACAAGAGTGGTAGCAGAGCGTAAGCTGGAAACTACAGGCCGGTTAGCCTCACCTCAGTGGTGGAAAAATTAATGGAGGCTCTGCTAAAGGATAGGATAGTGAACTAGACGGTCTATAAAACTTAATAAATAAATAAATCTACAGGGAGGAGGATTGCTGCACCAGAGGTAACATGGATACACTAGGGGGAAGATTGTGTCAGACAAATTTGTTTGACTTTTTTGATTGGGTAACTAAAGAATTGGATTGAAGAGGAACGCTCAATGTCATATACTTGGATTTCAGCAAACCTTTTGATACAGTCCCGCATAGGAGGCTTGTGAATAAAATGAGAAATTTGGAAGTGAATACTAAGGTGGTGGCGTGGATCACAAACTGGTAGATAGATAGAAGACAATATGTGGTGGTAAATGGAACCTTCTCTGAAGAAAGAACGGTGTTAAGCAGATTACCACAAGGATCAGTATTGGGGCCGGTTCTACTGAATATCTTAGTGAGCGACACTGCAGAAGGGATAGAAGGTAAAGTTTGTCTATTTTGGATGATACTAAGATCTGCAACAGAGTGGACATGCCTGAAGGTGCAGAGAGAATGAGATGTGATTTAAGGAAGCTAGAGCAGTGGTCAAAAATATGGCAGCTGGGATTCAATGCCAAGAAGTGCAGAGTCATGCATCCTGGGTATGGTAATCCAAAAGAGCTGTATGTGATGGGAGGTGAAGGGCTGTGGTGCATGGAGCAAGAAAGGAACCTTGGGGTGATAGTCTCTAGCGATCTGAAGACAGCGAAGCAATGTGACAAGGTGATAGCTAAAGCCAGAAGAATGCTGGGCTGCAAAGAGAGAGGAATAACTAATAAGAAAGCTCTGGAATTTGTTGCCAGAGGATGTGGTTAGTGCAGTTTGTGTAGCTGGGTTCAAAAAAGGTTTGGATAAGTTCTTGGAGAAGTCCATTAACTGCTATTAATCAAGTTTACTTAGGGAATAGCCACTGCTATTAATTGCATCAGTAGCATGGGATCTTCTTAGTGTTTGGGTAATTGCCAGGTTCTTGAAGCATGGCTTGGCCTCTGTTGGAAACAGGATGCTGGGCATGATGGACCCTTGGTCTGACCCAGCATGGCAATTTCTTATGTTCTTATGAAAAAGGAGGTGATAATCCCCTTGTACAAGTCCTTGAACACAGTACTCCAGGCCTCATCTGCAGTTCTGTGCTCAATTCTGGAGACCATATCTCAAAAGGGACAGAGACAGGATGGAGGCGGTCCAGAGAAGGGTAACCAAAATTGTGGGTGGACTCCATCAAATGAATTATGGGGAGAGATTGAAGGACCTAAATATGTATACCTTGGAAGAGGGGAGGCGCAGGGGAGATATGATACAGACCTTCAGATACCTAAAAGGTTTTAATGATGCAGAATCAACAAGAAACCTTTTCCTTTGGAAAGAAACTAGGGGTCATGAAATTAAACTCCAGGGACGACGACTATTTCTTCATGGAAAGGGTGGTGGATGCCTGGAATGCCCTTCTGGAAGAGGTGGTAAAGACAAAAACAGTGAAAGAATTCAAAGGGGCATGGGATAAACACTGTGGATCCCTAAAGGCTAGAGGATGGAAATGAAGGAAAGAGTGCATGGGGGTAACTTGCTGGTATGGCGGTTACTGCCCCTTACCAATAAGCCTTCATAATGTTGATACAACTCCAGCATTGCTCTCTGCTTCAACGGCAAAGAGAAAAGAGGAAAAGTGGAATTAGATTCAGACAGCCACCAACAAGGACATTGAATTTTATGGTTTGGGAACACAAATAAGCATGGGGGTAACTTGCTGATGTGGCTGTTACTACCCTTAACCAATAAGCCTGAAATCTTTGATGCAACCTCAACATTATTCTCTGCTTCAATGGCAAGAGGTGACGAGGAATTGGACTCAAACAGCAATCAACAAAGGCCCTGACTTTGATGGTCTAGGAAACTGATAATTATGGGGTTGACTTGTATGGTGCAGCAAACCCTACCATAAGCTTGCTGGGGAGACAGATGGACTGGTCTTTTTCTGCCGTCATTTCTCTGCAGATATATCTCCATCAGATCCAGTAACTAAGGTACTCCCCTGCTTGAACAGGCATTATGACAGAGCGCACCATAAGAACATGCCATACTGGGTCAGACCAAGGGTCCATCAAGCCCAGCATCCTGTTTCCAACAGTGGCCAATCCAGGCCATAAGAACCTGGCAAGTACCCAAAAACTAAGTCGATCCCATGCTACTGTTGCTAATAATAGCAGTGGCTATTTTCTAAGTCCTGAGATGTGTGATTTGTAAATGTTGGTCATTGCCCTTGAAATCCAGTATGGGCCGAAACGTCCCTATCTTCTTGTGCATGACAAAATTAATGGAATAACGGTCCTTATTTCACTGCAATTCAGGAATGGGAATCACCACTTTCAGATTCAACAGCCTGTTGGGACTGGTAGTCTGTGGGCCCCGTCCCACAAACCGCCGCTCCTACATCCAGGTCAAAGGCCACACCGACAATACTTGATGCCAGGGGTAAGGCCCCGAAGATTGGCACAGCAGACCACCATGCCTTTCCTGCTCCAGCCGCTATGCCCAATGAGGTCTACTCGCTCTTGCAGGCCGCAATGTCCCCTGTGCCTCTGACGCTGCAGCTGCTCATAGCCCTCCCTAGGCATGTGTCTGCCTGAATGTAACCCTTTAAAGGGCCAGTGACGGGAACGGAGGGAGGGCGCCCTTGGATGACATCACCAACTGGGGACTATTTAAAGACCACTGCTGGAAGAGTTCTTCACTTCAGCAAAAGGTCGACTCCTGCTGGAGAAGCGCTTTGCCTCCATATTCCTGGTTCCTGGTTTCTGCTCTGTGTCGTTCATGGTTCCTTGGGAGTCTGGTTTGTCTCAAAAGTTATTGTCTTTATGGTCAGTTTTTCCATGGTCTGTCTTCAGCATCTTGTCTCGCTCCTGTGGTCCCTCGTCCTCCTTCCTCTTAGCTCCTCATCTCTTTGGATTAGACTTCTGGCTTAACTTTGGTTTGGATCTCGACATTGCTTGACCTCCGCCTGTCCAGACCATTGCCTGAACCACGATACTGTTGAGAACGCTGCCAGCCTCCGACTACAGCCAGAACCTGACCCCATTGACTGCTGCCTGTTCTGACTCTACTTCCTTCTCTGTGCTGGCCTGCAACAACTTCATCACTATGGATCTTCACATCCACAGAGGCCTGCACTTAAGACCAACCGGCCCTGGCACTCGAGGACTCAACCTAAGGGGAATGTAGGCTGGTATTGGCGAAGCTCCAGTTGGGCCTCTGCTACTTCCAGCTCTGCCTGCTGATGGTGGTGGGCACCTGCAAGGCTCCTCCCTGTGGGTTGTGCCAACTCCCCCTAGACCTATGGGCCAAACCCGCAACACAGCCATTGTAATGTCACTTCCACAGCTCACTCTTCTGAGGGGAGTTGCATGGAAAGACCATGAAGGCATCCGGAGGAATGCGAAGAAATTCTAGCGCATACTCATCTTGAATCACTTTAAGAACCAATTGATCTGAAGTAAATCTGGACCCACCTGTGATAAAAATGGGATAGGTGACCACCTATCTGCAGCACCAACAGGTAAGCCTGCAAACCTTCATTGGGAAGTCTAAGGAACTTCATCTCTAGAGCCTGCAGCCTTTTGAGGTCCACAGGCCAAAAAGACTGAGACCTGTGGAAGGGACCGGGCCTCTGGGAAGCCATAAAGCCAAAAATGCTGGAAGTCTTGAAAGCGGCCACTCACACAATAAGACCGAGCAATGGGTTTCTTGTCCTCTGGCAACTAAACAACCTGGGTCTCTCCCCATTTACTTGCCATTTTTTCCAATTCACTACCAAAGAAAAGCAAGCCTCTGAAGGTAGCTTGGTAAGACTGGACCTCCCTGAAACAGTATTCATGGACCAGTTGCACAGACACAGCTGCTACCTGGTCACAATAACTGAAGAAGCTCCTTTGGTGGCTGTGCAAACCAAGTCACAGCCCGCATCAGCTAAGGCAGTGTTATAAGCACTGGCTGCGGTAAACCGCGACTGGGGACCGACCGCTTACCCTCACGGCAGGGCCGGGCGCAGGACGTAGGGGCCGGCATCAGCAGCCGCGTCAGCGCTCCTGCCCTTCAAGATGGCCGCGGCATCTCCGCGGAGCAGCCTAAGCCATGCCCCCTGAAGATCTCTAAGGCCGCGCGGGCGGCTAGAGCCTGGCCTTAAAGGAACCCCTACAGGAAGTAAGGGGTTCCTTCCTGCCTGTTTCCAGCGTCTGTCTACTATTTAAGGCAAGGTCTGAGCCTTCAGACCTTGCCCTGGCTTTGGCTCTAGTGGTGTTCCTGCTGTTGGTTCCTGTTCTGCTCCTCTGTTTGTGATCCCTGGACTGGCTGTCGTTCCTGCTTGGCTCCTGACCTTTGGACTGGCTTTGGATTATTCTGGGGCTTGATTCCTGGACTGGCTGCGGATTCTTCTGGCTCTCGACTCTTGGACTGGCTGCGGATTCTTCTGGCTCTTGACCCCTGGACTGGCTGCGGAGGACGCTGGCTCTTGATCCTTAGCCTGGCGGTGGTATACGCTGGTTCTTGCTTCCCGGACCGTCTCCGCTTCATCTTCTACTTTCACGACCTGCTGGAGGCGCCAGCTTCTACTTTCACGACCTGCTGGAGGCGCCAGCTATCTGGATTAAACGACCCGCAGGAGGCGCCTGCATCCGGATTATCATCAATTACCTCCAGCAACCTTCGGATTAGCCTCGCCTACCGACGAGAGGACCTCGCCCCCTCGCCGGACCAAGCGTCCACCTTCCAGGTCAGAACAGGCAGTGGCCCCCAGTTCTATCATAGGTCCAAGATCGGACCCATTGCCACCAGATTCTTGACAAAGACGTAAGGTAGCCCGAGCTACCAAGGTGCAACAAGAAGCAATTTGCAAATCCATTGTCACTGCCTCAAAGGCTTGCTTTAGGATAGCCTCAATCCTCCTATCCTGAACATCCTTCAGTGCTGCACCTCCTTCTACCGGGGTGATGATACATTTAGCAACAGCACACACCAAGGAATCCACACCTAAGGAAACACAACTGCTCCCTAGCCTGCAAATCAAGGGGTATAAACCTGCCAAGATGTGTCCCCCTTTAAAAAAAACCACCTGTGGCACACTCCATTCCAAGAAGCCTTGTGCAGGGTGACCAAAATAGGATACTTCTTCTGCGTCCCCAAGAAGTCAGGCCCAAGAAGTCCGGGTGTCTTCAAGGTCTGAGAGATCAAATCTGGCAATTCATTTCTATGAATGAAATGGAGAAGAGTTCAATATGGCTCCAAATCTGGGGGAATGTCCCCTCCTCACCAGGAGAGCCATCACCATCGGTTTCATCTTAATCCATCTGCGTTCGAACTTTGTCAGATCGCACTGCACTTGACCGTAGAGACAGGCAGAAGAGCACCCGAAGTGTATGGAACTACCTTATTAGATGCTGCTGATTCAGAAGACTGGCCCTGTAGAATTGTCTGCAACCCCTGGAAGAATTCTACCCAGGAAAAGGACAGGTCCATTCCAGGCCCCATAAGCCCAAACCAGATGTCCTGAGAGCTAGTGTCCCCTGAGGACATGAACCATGGATCAATCAAGGGAGGTAACACACCAGCCGTGTCTCCATTGATTCCCACTCTTCTCAGACTGAGGAGATGGACCATCATCAGAAAAATCAGGAAGAGGTAAATTTTCCCAAGGATCCAAGCAGCCCTAACACAGTCTTAAAAAATGCCCTGGCTCAATGGGCCTGATGTAGCATGCAGCACAAATAGGTACTTAGGCTTCTTCTCCATGGGTTCCATAGCTATTAGAGTGCAGACCGATAAAGGCTCATGTCTAGATTACCCACACATATAAGCCACGTCCAAGCACACACACCTAAGCCGCTCTTCCAACTGGACACCCAGTACAGACACTAGACACATGTTGGACTCATAAGATGTACGTCCGGACACAAGAATTAGGCAATTAAGATATGATAATGTGTTTTTGTTAAACGTCGATGGGAGACAACAGTCTAACCTCCACCCATGACACTGCCTGAGCCCTAGTGGAATGAGCCCTAACCTGAGTAGGCAATGGCTTTTCAGCAGACACATATGCGGCTGTGACTAATTCCTTAATCCAGCAAGCTATTGTAGCCCATGAAGCCGGCTCGCCCTGTTTACCTCCACCATGACAAACAGGCAATCCATCTTTCGAAAAGGCTTAGAAACCTCCAGATACCTGAACACATGTCTCTTGACATCCAAGGGAAGCAAAAAGTAATATTCCTCCGCATCTCTTTCCTTATCCGGAGACAGCAAGGAAATGGGCTGATTCAAATGAAAATCGGAGGCCACTTTAGGCAAGAAAGAAGGAACAGTACACAGTTGAGTCGCTCATGGAGTCACTCGAAGGAACAGTTCCCAACAAGACAAGGCCTGCAGCTCAGAAATTCTATGTGCAGAACATATCGCCACCAGAAATACCATTTTCAAGGTCAATAAGCGCAAGGAAAGGGAGCGCATCAGCCAAAACGTTGGACCCACCAAAAAGGCCAAAACCGGATTAAGACTCCGCAAGGGTACTGGTAACCGCATATGTTTCATTCCCCTCAAGAAGTGGGCTGCATCAGGATGAGACAAGGATTCACCAATCATCTGACCCCCTGAAACAGACAAGAACCGCTACCTATACCTTCAAGGAATTAAAGGCCAACCCTTTATTCAACCCATCCTACAAAAATTCCAAAATGAGCAGGATCCTAACTGAACGAAGAAACACTCCTCAATCTTCATCCCAAGCCTCCAACATTCGCCAAACCCATACATAGGCCAAGGAAGTGGAGAATTGTCATGCTCTTAGCATGATGGCAATCACTGCAGTAAAATATCCATGCTTCAACAAGTGAGACCTCTCAAGGGTCATTATTGTAAGACAAATCAGAGTCGGGTCTTTGAGGATAAGTCCCTTCTGCAACAGATTCCTGTGTGCCAGAAGAGGAAGGGGGGAGTTTACCAGGAGTCTTTGCAGATCTGCATACCATGATCTCCTGGGCCAATCCGGTGCCACCTAAATCATCATCCACCTGTGGCCTTCGACCCTCCGAACTATTCTGTCTAACATGGGTCACGGAGGAAAGGCATACAACAGCATGTCCTCTGGTCACACCTGCATGACAGCATCAATACACAAGGACTTCGGATCTCTCCTGCAACTGAAGAATTGAGGAACCTTTGCATATTGAGATGTCGCCAGCAGGTCTAGGAATGGAAGGCCCCAACGATCCCCTATCAGCTGAAACACCTCGTCTGACAACACCCATTCTCCTGGGCGCAGACTCCCCTGCTGAGAAATTCTGCTTTTACATTGTCTTTTCCTGCAATGTGCAAGGCTGAGATCTCCTGAAGATGCAGTTCCACCCATTCCATAAGTTGGTCTATTTCCTGCGACATTTGCTGGCTCTTGGTTCCCTGCCGATTGATGTAAGACACCGTTGTTGCATCGTCTGACATTACTCGTACCGCTCAACTGCAGGCATGCCAACTGATTGATGTTCCAGACAAACTCTTCTGAATTCCAGTGCCCTTGCGCCAATAGTTCCTGAGAGTGAACTCCACAACCCTGGAGGCTCGCATCTGTCGTGAGTACCAACCAGTCTGCGATGTCAGCGAAACCCCCTTTCTCAGATGATTCACTTGCAACCACCACTGGAGGTGAGAGTAGTTTTCTATTGGAAGATGGAGCTGAATCGAGTACTCCTTAGATTGCGGGATCCAAGACAGCAGGAAACACTGAAGAGGATGCATGTATGCCCCTACCCACGACACCACTTCCAGGGTTGCCGCCATCAAACCAAGTACCTGTAGTTAAGCCCACACTGTTGGGCATATAGTGTTCACCAAGAGACGCATCTGTGTCATCAACTTCTGACGAGCTTCTGGCAAGAAGACTTTGACCTGCCTCGTACCAAACCGAATACCCAGATACTCCAGTGACTGAGATGGCTGAAGACTGCTCTTGGCTAGGTTCACCACCCAACTGAGCTCTTGCAACAGGGAGATCACCTTGTGGGTCACCAGACAGCTCTCTTCCATAGACTTGGCCTGAATCAGCCAGCCGTCCAAATATGGATGAACTAGAATCCTCTCTTTTCTCAACTTTGCTGCCACCACCACGGTGGCCAGACCAAAAGGCAATGTCCAAAACTGATAATGGCACCCTAACCCCGCAAAATGCAGAAAAGTGTGCTCCAGTTGAATGGGAATATGGAGGTATGCCTCGGACAGATCCAAGGAGGTCAGAAATTTCCCCAACTGCATGACCATTATCACTGAGCATAAAGTTTCCATGTGAAAATGAGTCACCCGCAAATGATGATTGACCCCTTTGAGATCCAAGATGGGACGAAAGGAGCCCTCCTTCTTGGGCACAATGAAATAAATGGAATACCACCCAGTATTTTCTTGAGACGTGGGTACTGGAACCACAGCCCTCAGTCTAAGGAGCCTTGACAGAGTAAACTCCACTGCCTGCTTCTTTTACAGGGAGTGGCAGGGAGACAACATGAACAAGTCCAGAGGAACAATGCAAAACTCCAGCGCATATCCTTCACGTAACACCTCCAGGACCCACTGATCTGATGCGATCACAACCCAACTCATAAAAGTAAGAAAGACATCCCCCTAATTCCTGGTCCTGGAGGTGGGTCGGCAAACCTTCACTGGGAGGCTAGAGAGATTCCACTGCCCAAGCCTGTGCCCTGTCTGGGCTGTTTGGGATGAAAGGACTGAGACCTACTGAAAGAATGAGTCCTCTGGAGGATCGCTCTTCTGTAGGATCAAAAATGCCTAGATCCCCTAGCACAACCTCTCATGGTAAAGGAGCACTGGTGTCTACTTCTTATTCTCTGGCTACCGAGGAACTGGAGATTCGCCCAACTTACTAGCTATTTTCTCCAACTCGCTTTCAAATAAGAGTGAGCCTTCACAGGGCAATTTAGTAAGGTTAGCTTTTGAAGTCAATTTGGCAAACCAATTTCTCAGCCATAACTGATGCCGGACCATTATTATAAAAGCCATCCCTTTGGCCAAAGTATGGACAAAATTGAAGCCCGCACCTGCCAAAAAGGCAGCTGCTGCATCCATAAATGCCCTGGAATTCAATCCAGAGTCATCGACCTGAGAGAGAACAAGAGTGAGTCACCAGAGAACAACAAGAAGCTATCTGCGTCATTGCCACTGCTTCAAATGCTTATATAAGGATGATCTCAATGCTCTTATCATGAACATCCTTCAAAACCGCTCCTCCCTCTACAGGGATAGTCATTTATTTGGAAACTGCACAAACAAGTGCATCCATTTTGGAAACATAACCACTCTCTCACCACTGGATTCTAGAGGTACAGGCCTTCCAGAATCCGGCCCCCTTTGAAAATTAGCCTCCGGGGCTCCCCACTTAAAATCAATCAGTTCTTGAATGGCCTCCATGACAGGAAAAAAACAAGAGGTTTTATACAAGTAGTCCAAAAGTAGGATTTTTCTTTTGGCTCAGACTTGGAATCCGTCTCAGGCACTCCCAGCATTTTCAAAGTCTGGGAAATCAAAGCCGGCAGCTCATCTCTATGAAAGAACCGCAACATAGTCTATATGGTTCCAGTCTTGGAGGAATTTCCCCATCGTCCAGAGAGTCGGGATCAGCTTCATCATCCATGGTATCTGGATCCCTATCTGGAAGTCCTACTGCTGATCTAGATGTATTCCGGCGCTTAACAGTAGTAACAGACTGAGACGATGCTCTGGCCAGATTGAGCTGGGCTGAGGACTGCAACTCTTGAAAAAATTCTATCCAAGAAAAGGCAGAAGGATCCAAACCAGGAGGCACCTGTGCTGTGCCCACTGAGCTACCTTCCCTCGCTGACAAACCAGTTAAGGGAATTCCAAGATCAGGCATTCCTCCTGACACGTCTTTACCCAGGCACTCATCAGGCTGGAAAGAACCAGGTTTAGTAAAATCAGAGGAAGATAAATCTCCCTGAGCCTCCAAACAGCACTGGCCCAAGTTAGAGGGCATGAGATGCCTGAAGATGACAGGCAGCACATAGGCTATAGGTACCTTTTTATTTTAATGTGTCCAAAAATCAGTATCTAAAAATTAAGCATCCAAAATATTTTTTAGATATCCTCAATGTTAGACACCTAAAACCTAGGCGTCCCAAAGATAAGTGCCTAAGCAATGCACCCAAGCTAAGCACATGGCTTAAGCATGCGGCTAGCCCGGATGCTGATTAACCTGAATGCCCACACTGATGCCTGCTTAAGCATCCAAAAACTGGACGCACAACCTGGACACACAGACGGACTGCCTAAACTGACGTTCCTTAAGAAGGCAGTCGAACACAGAGGCAGCATATATGAAACACCGCTGTGGCCTACCATGCGGCACACTGGAAAAACCTCAAAGTGGGGCCTAGCCGATAAGGCTGCTCACGTCCCTTAAAACTCCTTCGGATCAGGATGAACATCGTAACGACGCACCAAAACCAGGTAAGGAGGAAGCCCTACACAAAAATCCTCCTTATGCATCTCTGTAGATATATAATTAATATCTTACTTGAGCTCAGCCTTTCCCAGCTGAGTACAAAGATGGTTTTCGGCTGCGGGGGGAGAAGGCATATGCCGTCACCGCCGTGCTGGGCTTCCTGCACCTGCTGCCTTTCAGCTGTCCAAGCAGCTATGTCCACACCAGCTCAAAAACCAGCTACCGGACCAAAGCACTCATCTGAGACCACGGAAATCACCTCAGGAATTCTCAACTGGGGGAGGGACCATTTGGTATCACTGCAAGAGAGCAGAGCGAATTAATTTCTTCTTTTATTTCTCTTTACAAAATCTAAAGCAATCCCCAGTGGGGAAATGCATGTCTACCATCTGCTGGAGATGAATACTGGCAGGCTGAGGTCACTGCAGGAGTTTATTTACTGGGATGTTAGTTTGCTTCATCTTCATCTGCTGGTACAGGTGCATAACCCACTGGTCCTGAACCCATCTGTCTATGTGCTAGGAAGTTCATTACAACATAGAGAGATAAGCAAATAACCCAGAAAGTACTGTGAA
This sequence comes from Rhinatrema bivittatum, assembly GCF_901001135.1. Classification (NCBI taxonomy): domain Eukaryota; kingdom Metazoa; phylum Chordata; class Amphibia; order Gymnophiona; family Rhinatrematidae; genus Rhinatrema; species Rhinatrema bivittatum. The sequence continues at coordinate 429,737,235 of NC_042617.1, forward strand.
CTTTTGCTAAGCAGGCCATGATGAACAAAGACTGCTTGACATTAAACTGAATTAATGAGAGTTTGACCATGAACTCTAATTAGCTGGGCATCCCCAGAAAGTCAGATGAGCCAACCACTAGTACAAACTAGGAAAATTGCAGTGGATGACAGGAAATGCTGAGAATTGCCTCAGAGGGTCCTGGCAGCATGGAAACATGCCCTGCTAAAGATTTCAATTTGATCTGACTTCTGGATTACCTAAACTTCAGGTGATATAAAGCTTAGATGGGGGTTAAGATTTTTGGTTTGGGGTTATCTGACCAGCTGCAGATTGAACAATGTGATCAATTAACTTTTCTTGCAAATATGATAGTACCCCTTGTTTTCTGTATTGCTAATGCTTAAGAGGCCAGTACCAAACAAGTTATTCACATTGCTTTGAATAGTACTGACACCAATGTAACCACATATTAGGAAACTTTTCATCCACCAGATGTTGGTATTATTTCTCTGAGTCCAGCGAGTGGAATGGAATTTAATTACTTGTCCTAAGTCTCTGTTTCAAACATGCATCAGATGCACAGATAAAAAGAATATAACAGAATCAGGTAGAGCTGGCACAGGGAAAGACAGCAAGAGAGAATCTTCAATCAGAGAAGCAACTCAGCTGCTTTATTCGTAAGAAAAAAATTTGTACTGGAAGATCCAAGATGGTGGATCTGATGAGACACCACACTTGAAGTGGCTCAGTACGACCTCTTCCCTTTTTCCAGGAATTCTGCATTCTGTGAGGAAGTGTTGCGCTCACAGAGTTGACATCCTCTGCTTCTTCATTGCAAGAACTTGGTCCAATGGACGTTCTTCTGCTCCAGGAGGCTCTGATGCCGGGAGGAAGTTCACAGTGTGTGGGGGTGGGGGTGGGGGGGGGGGGGGGGGGGTTGAGAGGAAGCAGAACTCACCGCTCTGCAGGAACTACAAACATCTTTGTCCCCGGCAATTTGTAGGGCCCCGGAGAATCTGGCTGAGGCATGACACACGGAACAACTTCTCAGTATGGAGCAGGGCGGCATGCTGGAAAATGTTGCCCTGCGCATGGAAGCCACAAGCGTTGCTGGAGCTGCATTAGAGCTCTCTGGGACCTCCGCCGGATCCGGGGAGGCTACACAACGTGGAGACTCGACAGTTGGAGAGTGGAACATTGCCAATCTATCCAGAAGTTTCATTTGGTAAGACCAGATTGTATTACATTAGAATCTATTTGGGAATCTATTCAGTCCTTAAACGAAAATGTATTCCTTCAAATTAATCCTTTAGCTGCCTCCCTTCATAAAATGGAACAGCGTTTGGAACAAGCTGAAAAAACAACAGATGAGAATAGTTTCTTGTTTGTCATTGAAAAAGGAAGTTGATAGTCTTGCTGGGCTTCATCAGAATATCATTAAAGAAAACCAATTATTATTCTACAAAATGGAACAGTTAGAGAACCAAATACATGGGAGAAATCTTCGTATGATAAATTTCCTAAAGATCATTGGTTCTCCCTAAAGACATGTGGAAGTAATATATGATACAGATTTTGAAAATTCCTGAGCAAGCACTACCAATTATTTCTAGGGCCTATTACATTCCTCCGTTTAAGAAAGAATCTTTGAATCAGCAGCCCAGAAAGATCTTGTAACGCTTTCTACATTGTTTCATTTTTGTTGGAGTCAGACAAGGAATGGATACTGAAGCTATTTTTTCGTCATCGGTCAGAGACATTTTTGAGTATTAAGATCATTATTTATCCTAACTTGTCTAGACCCACACAACTTAAGAGAAGACAAACAGTTCCTTTTATAAAGGCCTAAAGTTCTTGATACAGGCGCTTTCTTTAGATTAAAATTCCCATGCAAATGTGTAATTAAATTTCAGAATAACACTTAAGTGTTCTTTACACCTGTAAAAGTTTCCAATTTCTCACAAGATAAAATACCCTCTGCATCTATTCCTAACTCTGTAACTGATGAGTAAACATATTATGCCTGTAGCTTTATACGATATTTATATAGCCTCCTGTTTGGTCAGACCTCATTTCCTGATAGTTTAAGGAATATTCCTGGGGTAGTGTTTGGCTCTTCCCCCTTTTTGTGGTCTTGATATTGCAGAGAAGTTCATGTTCATTATTTTGGAATTGGGTTTTTTTTTTCCTTTCTTCTCTGTATTTGTAAATTCAAGTGTATTTTCTTGAATGTATATTGGAAAATTCATTAAAAAAAACAAAACATGTGCACTGTGTGATCATTGCAACTATTTCCTTTACTATAATTATGTATTACTAGCGGTACCCCGCCACGCGTTGCAGTGGCAGAGTCAGGTTCTTTTCCCTCCCTCCCCCTTCCCCTTGCTCATTTACCTCAGTCACTCATCCTCCTCCCCCTTGGTCACTCACCCCCCCCTTCCCTCCCCTGTCCCCACTCCAACTCTCTCCCCTCACACTCACCTCTTCCCTTATTCTCCCTCCCCTGACACTCACCTCCCCCCTCATTCTCCCTCCCCTCACTGTCACCTCCCCCCCGCCTACTGCCTACCCTGCAGATCAGAAAACGTTTGTCTTTCTATTTCTGTGGAAACCCCCCACCCCCCAAAAAAAACCCAATCCCAACCCTTTAAATCAAATAACCCCCCACCCTCCTGCCCCCCCCCCCAAGACCTGGGAAATTAAAATTGTTGGTGCTACATGTGGTCTGTCCCTGGGCGTCTGTGCGTGTTATGTAGCCAAATAGGGGAGTGCCTAACCAAATTTGCACTCCCAAATTTGTTTTGTGGTCTGGGGAGGGCTATTTTGGTGCGTTCCCGAGATCGTGCAAGTTTAGTGTATGTATTTGTGTGTGAACCTCCCCCTTCCCCAAAAAAATAACCCTATGAGAAATGTTCTCTTAAACTAACCACCCCATATTCTCCTGCCCCCCCCAGCCCTGCGAAAAACAGTAGCCCACCCCCTGCCCCCCACCCAGAGTTGACGAATGAATGAAACCTGCCCCCCCCCCTTGTGACCCCTCCCCAAGATGTTCGCAATAAATTCATTACCACCCCCTAACCTCCAGACTCCAGACTCCCCAAGACCTGATAAAAATGTCAGTCGGTGGAGTAGGCGTTCAGGAGCGGTCCGGGAGCGATGTATTGGCGTTGGTCCGTCGGCTGCGAGCACTGAAACGGGTTCCGACGGCCCTTTGCCCTTACTATGTCAGTGGGGTGGAGCAATGGCAGCGGTAGATCCTCTGACATAGTAAGGGCAAAGGGCCGCTGGCTGCCAGTCATGAAAATGGCGCCGAGGGGCCCTCACCCTTACTATGTCACATGGGCTACTGCCACCATTGGTGTCCCCAAGTGGCATAGTAAGGGAAAGGGCCGTCGGCGCCATGTTGATTGCTGGCAGCCGACGGCCGTAGTGCAGGAGATGTGTCCCGGACCAGTCCTGCCCCCCCCCCCCCCGGAGCCTCCTGGACTTCTGTCAGGTTTTATGTGTGTTGTGAGGGCCTGGGAAGTAAATAAATTTGGCATGTGTGTAGGGGGTGTGAGGAGGGTGGTGGGTGTATTTTATCTGTAAAGGAAATAGTTATCTTCCGGCGAAAAAAGTGCGCAAATGTGTTAAAATGGAAGTGAAACGTGGACCTGAACTGGCGAAATGATTAGTGTAGCGTGTGTTAGTGTAAGGTGTAACAGATGGCACTTACGTCCAGCAGATGTCGCTGTTTTCTGGAAAAAATCTTTAAACCTATTTTACCTGTCACAGGTGTGACATATCTGTAATGTAAGTACAGAAGAACCTTCCTGTATGCGAAATGAATGTTGTGTCCAAATTTGAAAGCAATCGGTTCAGTGGTTTCTGAGATTAGCGATTTTGTCCAAACTATTTAACATTTTTATTTACATAGATTTATGTTGTACTACTTTTAGAAATGTAACATTAATAAAACATTGCTAAATCCTTAAATCTACTGTGCCCACTCAGAGTGTGATGTGTAGGGGTAACAGATCCTGTCGGGGGCTTTCAGGATACTGATTTGTGTTCAGAGCAGTGGGTCTCACCAGGGAGAAAATGCTTGGGGGATACCAGCCCTACTTGTTTTTCAGAGCAGATAATCTCTCCAGGAAATGAGCCTGGAGGTTCTGGCCTTGTGTTTTGTTTTATGCACACAGTGAACCTGTAAGATCCCTCTTGCACAGATTTTCTCCCAAGCATTCACACCCCTAGGACTGACCATAAGAGGGTACTAGGCCCAGGTTGAACCAACCACAGCAGGGCCCTGGAATTCTGACAGAAAATTATAGTGTTGAGGATGGGACTACCATGGTATTATGGGATAGTTACCCCCATCCCCAAGGACAGGCCTGCACACCCCTCACTACACCATCATTAAGCACTTCTTGAATTGTATCCCTTCCTTCTTCACATAGCATTCACCACCTTTCCCATGCCACATATCGTTCTAACCTGACTGGAGCTCCAGGTAAATTCCAATCTTCTGTAGTCACTTAAATCTCAAGTTCTGGGAGCACAGTGATCGGCTGGGGCCTGGGAAAATATTCACTCCCACCTCACCTCTCTGGTCAACAAATAGAAAATAGCTCTCTTCTCCAGGTAATAGTGGGGTGAGGTGGACAGGATGGGGGGCAGGGAACTAACTGGCTCTGAGCTTCATCCTTCTCACCCCCCACCCCCAGTTCTCCAGTGCTTCTGGTTGCAGACAAGAAAGCAGGTGCAGAGCAGGAATAAGCAAAAAAGAGCCTCTGCTCCCTTCTCCAGCCCCACCCTCCTGTTTTTGCTGCAGTCAGAGGCACTGCTAGGACAGAAGGCGGCTGGAATAGGGATCAGAAGGGCTCTTCTCTGTTCTGTTATGTGTATGCTCCCTGAACCAGCCTCTCCTCTCTGCAGTAGGACTCAATTGCCATGAGATCAGGAGGCCAATTTGTCTTCATCTGGTAGCAATGGGCAGCAGACTCCATACTTACAACATAGATTCATGTATAGCCCAACTGTTGCTGAATTTATCTGAATGTTTTTTTCCTGTGGGAAAACCTCCAATCACCACCGCTACAGCATACAACACTTTCTGGGTGGCTGGAGTTTCACTGCCAGTCTGGAATGCAGGTGTGTGTCATCCTCCAAGGTGGTGCTAGCATAGGTTCTATATTTTTCCTCCTTTTCCCCACAACCTGGATTTCCCCCCTGGATTTCCTCAATTCTAAAAATCCACACTCCCGGTCCCTCAGATCAACAAACCTAATGCTATTAGATATTCCATCTCCTAAGCTTACCCACCTAAATGAAACCAGAGAGCGTGCTTTTTCTGCAGGTCCTCTCCTATGGAACAGCTTACCAAAGGAAGAAAGATGCCTCCGAGAAAGAATATTCTTTACAAAAGCACTAAAAATGTTCCTATTCACAAAAGGATTTCCAAACCTAAGCGAGTCTTTACCTTTCAGCGAGTCCATTATAAACTTTTATTGGCTCCCCTTTTAGATTTTTGTCATGCTGGAGTCAACTCCTATGTTTTTAATATGTGATCTTCTGACAGGCAATGTTCCCTTTTAATATGTTTCCATCTGACAGGCAATATTTCCGTCTCAAAAATATGTAATGTGTTGTATTTTGTTCATCTGACCTATATATGTTCATAAGGTACCCTGCCCTGAACGTAGGAAGGGTGGGAAATAAATGCTTCCAAAATAAATAAACAAACAAACCTCTTTAGTGGCTGACGAGAGCAAGAGCCATCTTGTGGCCATCCCCTATACTACATCATAAACAATGAAGGATTTTAGAATGAACAGACATCAAATTATATTATTTCTGGAAGACACCTCCTCAAAAGGATAATCCTACCTCTGAACCTGTTTTAGTGTTTAGCAAACAGACCTATAACATTTTTATTGAGTACAGAGCACATCTACAATTCACAGAGCAGCAGTCTCATTTCAGCTTTTAACAAGCACTCCATACTAAAGCACTTTATAAAGAGATTTGTTTACAAAGGCACTTTCACGTCTGAAGATGTCTTTAACTTATGGCATGCCTCCCGTGCTTAGAAACATAGAAATGATGGCAGAAAAGGACCAAAAGGTTCATCCAGTCTGCTCAGCAAGCTTATCGTAGGATCTGCCACGCCATACTGGTCAGCCCATAATTACTTTCCAGACCGTCAAAGTCAGGGCCCTTGTTGGTTGCTGTCTCAGTCCAATTCCCCATTACCTCTTGCCGTTGAAGCAGAGAGCAATGTTGGAATTGCATCAAAAGAATCAGGCTTATTAGTTAAGGGTAGTAACAGCCGCATCAGCAAGTTATTCTCATGCTTATTTGTTTTCCCAGATCGTAAAATTCAATGTCCTTGTTGGATGCTGTCTGAATCTAATTCCCCTTTTCCCCCTGCTGATAAAGCAGAGAGCAATAATGGAGTTGCATCAACATTATGAAGGCTTATTGGTTAAGGGTAGTAACCGCCACTCCAGCAAGTTACCTCCATGCACTCTTTTCTTCATTTCCATCCTCTAGCCTTTAAGGATCTAGTGTTTATCCCATACCCCTTTGAAAACTTTCACTGTTTTTGTCTTCACCACCTTCTTCAGAAAGGTATTCCAGGCATCCACCACCCTTTCTGTGAAGAAATATTTCCTGTTGTTGGTTCAGAGTTATCCTTTCTGGAGCTTCATTACATTACTCCTAGTTCTACAGATTTCCAACGGAAAAGGTTTGTCAATTGTGCTCCATTAAAACCTTTCAGGTATCTGAAGGTCTGTATCATATCTCCCCTGCACCTACTCTCCTCCAGAGAATACATATTTAGGTCCTTCAAACTCTCCTCATGAGTCATTTGATTGAGACTCCCCCCCCACCCCACCATTTTGTCGCCCTTCTTTGGACTGCATCCATCCTGTCTCTGTCCCTTTTGACATATGGTCTCCAGAACTGAACACAGTACTCCAGGTGAGGCCTCACCAAGGACCTGTACAAAGGGATTATCGACTCCTTTTTCTTACTGTTTATTCCTCTCTCTATGCAATCCAGCATTCTTCTGGCTTTAGCTATCGCCTTGTGACATTGCTTCATAGTCTTCAGATCACTAGACACGATCACCTCAAGGTCTCGCTCTTGCACAACAGCCCTTCAACACCCCCCCCCCCCCCCCAATTACGTACAGTTCTTTTGTATTACCACATCCCAGTTCCATGACTCTACACTTCTTGGCATTGAATCCCAGCTGCCATTTTTTTGACCACTGTTCAAGCTTCCTTAAATCATGTCTCATTCTCTCTACTCCTTCAGGCATGTCCACTCTGTTGCAGGTCTTAGAATCATCCAAAATAGACAAACTTTACTTTCTATCCCTTCCACAATATCACTCACAAAGATATTGAATAGAACAGATCCTTGTGACACTCCACTTAACACTGTTTTCTCTTCAGAATAGGTTCCATTTACCATTACACGCTGTCTTCTATCCGTCAACCAGTTTGTAATCCACGTCACCACCTTAGTGATCACTTCCAAGCTTCTCATTTTATTCACAAGCCTCCTATGTGGGACGTATCGAAAGCTTTGCTGAAATCCAAATAGATCACATACAGGCTGATTCTGTAAAGTGCGCAGGAAAACAGGCGATTAGTGTTGAGTGCCCGCTCTCCCGATTCACGCCCATACACCTCTCCTGGGCACACGATCCTGTATTTAAATGAGGGGGTTGCGCTAAAAAGGAGGTGCTAGGGACAATAGCATGTCCCTAGCGCCTCCTTAGCAGCGGAAACCCAGGAGAGGTGGCTGTCAGCGGGATCAGAAAACCAACGCTCAGTTTTATGAGTGTCCATTTTCCGAACCCGCTGACAACCATGGATTAGGAAAATGGACTCTCCTAAAATTGAGCATTCATTTTTCTAACCTGACCCACCGGCACTTTTCGTTTTTTTTTTTTACCTTTTGGTTCCTCCGACTTAATTTCCCTAGGCAATTAAGTCAGAGGATGTACAGAAAAGCAGTATTTTCTACTTTTCAGTACACTTTTCTCTGCTGCTCAGAAATTAACACCGGCCCTTGGGCTAGTGACCATCTGACCGGTTTTGGACCAGAAAGCTCGGTTTTCCAACCCATTGTAGAGTGCCCAGTTTCAAGGGTAACCAGATACTGCGATATCCAGTCCAAAAAGGTTTGCTCAAAGGCTGGCCAATCAGAGCAAGCTTGGCAATGGTGATACAATCAGGTGCCTAGTCCTCCCAGTGCAGCTGCAGAACAAAATGTGAGAGAGGAGACACCTGCAGAAGCTTGGGCAGCTGAGCATGTTCTCAGAGTCACTGCTAGTTACTCTTCCTTTGGCTCTGCGGGGTTCAAAATGCTGCACTACCAATCAACATGCAGCTCTGTTGACAAGCCGGCAGGGTCCCCACTCCTTGTGGGCATGAAGAAAGGAAGAGCGGCTGCGCATGGGTGGATTGGCTTATCGGGGCTTTGTGCATGCCCCGGTAAGCCAGGTGGAAGGATCATGGGGTTTGTTATTTGTTGCAGCCCCATGCCCATGGAGCCCCTACGACCAACACCAGGTCCCGCAGAATCTTATCTCAGAGCAGGAGCGTCCCCGGAAGCTCTGCACTCAGTCTGTCTTCTGATTTGTTTTTTGCTTTTTTTTTTTTTTTTTTCACTGGCTCAGCAGCGATGGCAGCAGTAGTGGCTTCATGCGCCTGTTGCCGTTGCTCTGTTCAGGCACCACTTTCTCACCATTGCCGTACTCCTGGCTCCTTCCCACACATTCCTCTACCAGCAGCTGATGGGAGGCAGTGAGCATGCCCCTCAGCGCCAGCTCAACTCCAACCCTGCTCTCAGCTGTGGCATAAAGTAACTGAAAAACAAATCTTGCATTGAGGGGCCTTCTGATATGTCCATTCCTAAACCAAGGGGGGATACCAAACAGCAACCGGCAGCCCATCCAGATCTTATCTGGCAAGTTAAACGTAAGACATTGATAAGACAAGCTAAGAGAGAATTTGAAAAGAAGTTGGCTATAGAGGCAAAAACTCACAGTAAAAACGTTTTAAAATATATCTGAAGCAGAAAGCATGCCAGGGAGTCAGCTGGACTGTTAGATGATCGAGGGGTTAAAGGGGCGCTTAGGGAAGATAAGGCCATCGCAGAAAGATTAAACAATTTCTTTGCTTCGATGTTTACTGAAGAGAATGTTAGGGAAATAACTGCTCCGGAGAAGATTTTCATGAGTAATAATTTAGATGAACTGAACCAAATCACGGTGAACCTAGACGATGTGGTAGGCCTGATGACAAACTGAAGAGTAGTAAATCACCTGGACCAGATGGTATACACCCCAGGGTTCTGAAGGAATTTAAAAATGAAATTTCAGATCTATTAGTTAAAATGTGTAACCTATCATAAAAATCATCTGTACCTGAAGACTGGAGGGTGAATAATGAAACCCCAATATTTAAAAAAGGGCTCTAGAGGCAATCTGGGAAACTACAGACCAGTTAACCTGACTTCAATGCCAGGAAAAATAGTGGAAAGTGTTCTAAAGATCAAAATCACAGAACATACAAAAAGACATAGTTTAAAGGAACAAAGTCAGCATGGCTTTACCCAAGGCAAGTCTTGGGTAAAGCCAAATCTGCTTCACTTTTTTGAAGGGGTTAATAAATATGTAGATAAAGGTGAACTGGTAGATGTTGTGCATTTGGATTTTCAGACGGCATTTGACAACGTTCCTCATGAGAGGCTTCTAAAAAAAAAGTAAAAAGTCATGGGATAAGTGGCAATGTCCTTTCGTGGATCACAAACTGTTTAAAAGACAGGAAACAGAGAGTAGGATTAAATGGATAATTTGCTCAATGGAAAAGGGTAAACAGTGGAGTACCTCAAGGATCTGTACTAGGACCGCTGCTTTTCAATATATTTATAATGATCTGGAAAGGATTACGAAGAGTGAGGTAATCAAATTTGCAGATGATACAAAATTATTCAGAATAATTAAATCACAAGCAGATTGTGATAAATTGCAGGAGGACCTTGTGAGACTGGAAAATTGGGCATCCAAATAGCAGATGAAATTTAATATGGATAAGTGCAAGGTGATGTGTATAGGAAAAAATAACCCATGCTGTAGTTACACAATGTTAGGTTTCATATTAGGAGCTACCACCCAAGAAAGAGATCTAGGCATCATAGTGGATAATATATTGAAATTGTCTGCTCAGTGTGCTGCGGCAGTCAAAAAAGCAAACAGAATGTTAGGAATTATTAGGAAGGGAATGGTGAGTAAAACGGAAAATGTCATAATGCCTCCATATCGCTCTGTGGTGAGACCGCACCTTGAATACTGTGTACAATTCTAGTTGCCGCATCTCAAAAAATATATAGTTGCGATGGAGAAGGTACAAAGAAGAGCTACCAAAATGATAAAGGGGATGGAACAGCTTCCCTATGAGGAAAGAATAAAGAGGTTAGGGCTGCTCAGCTTGGAAAAGAGACGGCTGAGGGGGGATACGACAGAGGTCTTTAAAACCATGAGAGGTCTAGAACAGATAAATGTGAACTGGTTATTTACTCTTTCGGGTAATAGAAGGACCAGGGGGCACTCCATGAAGTTAGCATGTAGCTCATTTAAAACTAATCGGAGAAAATTCTTTTTCACTCAACAAACAATTAAACTCTGGAATTTGTTGCCAGAGCATGTGGTTAGTGCAGTTAGTGTAGCTGGGTTTAAGAAAGGTTTGGATAAGTTCTTGGAGGAGAAGACCATTATCTACTATTAATCAAGGTGTCTTAGAAAATAGCCACTGCTATTACTAGCATCAGTAGCATGAGATATACTGTTTTTGGGTACTTGCCAGGTACTTGGAGCTTGGATTGGCCACTGCTAGAAACAGGATGCTGGGCTTGATGGACCCTTGCTCTATTCCAGTATGGCAATTTCTTTGGCCCAGCTTGGGTGCCCCTGACCACCAATATAAGTAAAAACGAATTTTTTTTTATTTATTCAGAGGGGAGAAGTGCGAGAGAGAAAGCACCTAAGTCAATGAATGTGTGTTTTTGATTGAGTGAGAGCGTGTGTGTCAGTGAGTGCAGGTGAGAGCCCATGAGTCAGTTTGTGCAACTGTGAGCATATATGTGAGCATGCCTGCAGGTGTCAGTAAACAAGTGAGTGTATGTGTGTGAGGGTGAGAGATAGTATGAGTCAATATGAGTATGAAAAAGAGAGCATATGTGAAAGTCAGTGAGCATGTATGAGTATGTGTTTAAGTCAGTGAGTCAGCATGTCTGAATGTCATGGACCATTTGTGAGTTAGCATATAGGAGGAGTGTGTATAAGAATGAACATGAGTGTTAGAGAGTGTCTGTATATAAAAGAAAGAGAGAGAAGAAAATTTGTGCATGTCACCATCTCTGACTAATCCACAACAATCTCAGGGTGACTGGAATCACCCTGGATAGTATTTCATGTGTCTGCTGTTTTAAAATATTTTATAAGTATTAGGGATAGTTTTTAAAAAAAAATTATTGAATGTCCCATCAGCTGTTTTGAAATATTTTTATTAGTATGGTTTTAGTATTATAATTTATATTTTGTGTTTTTTACTGTTGTAATTTAGTTTACTCATGGCTTTCTGAGGGCCAAGCCCACACCAACATGCCTAACAGTAGGCCTAATACCATATGAATTCCAAATGGCAGGATCTGCAATATATGCAAATAAGGAAGAATGACCCTCCCCCTTCCCTATCCTCCATTGTCCAGTCATGGTCAGCAGAAAAGTTGGCAACCCTAAAATGTGCTGGTCTGCCGCACATTTTTTTCGTATCCCAGTCAAATGACTAATAACCTCATCAATCTGCATGTGATGAGCAGGTCAAACAGTGCAGCCGCACGCACTTTACAGTATTGACCTGAATAAGTCACAGAAACGTTGTTACAACTTCCCATTGCAGTGGAAAGCACGTTTTGAAGGACTAAATAATTTTGTCTAGGAGGAGGGTTTGGAGAGTGCGGCGTTTTAATTCAAAATGAGGACTGAACCCTAACCAACTGCAACCCACTAGCTGAGTTATGTAGCGGCATAAGTAGCAAGAACTATTCAAATCCATTTTTTTTTAAATTCCACAAAGAAAAGACAAAACTTTTCCCCAGCTACAGGCTGTCCATCTCCTAACTGACAACAGTTGGTTCCTATCCGGACAGACCAGTCACCTTCTCCAAGCCGGGAACTTATACATTATTAGTACTCACTGCTGATGGGTCCCCGACTATCTGTGAGCTGCCTGCAAAGAGAAACGCCAAGGACGGAGAATCGCCTATTACAAAGGCAGCGCTGATTGTGCGCTTCCTGATCGTGAATACTTCCGCACCCCACCCAGCTCTACCTGTAGTCGCCGCTCCTTACCGGCAAACACCTGTCACCGCCACCAAAACACCAGGTCATGTTGGGCGCATAGATCGGTTTTAAAGGTCTGATCCACCAACTACTATGAGGCATAGAAAGCAAAACTCCCATTTCTCTTAATTTGTGTATTTAAATTTTCTTGGAACTTGTTTATTTTCGCTCAGGCAATTTCTTCAGACTGCTAATGTCGCAAGAGTGACGCGTTTCCGCAAAGGGACTGATAATATTTAGGACCTTGGCGCAGCCGCGCCGAAAAAAAAAAAAAAATAGCCATGGCAGCTACGGCTCCCAAGTCCGTCTTATTCGTCTGCCTAGGTAAGAGAGGGTCAGCTAGAAATGGCGAGAAATGGGGGTTGAGGCCTCACGTTTGGACCAAGGTTAGGAAGCGAACCCATAGCCCCGGCCGAGTGGAGATGGATACTCTTCCTAGCGGAGAATGATCCACGCGCTGATAAGTTCTGCTGGAGGAAGTTCTTTTAGTGAAGGGGGGGGGGGGCGCGCGCGCCTAGGCGAGAACTAACGGGTTTTAGGTTAGAGGAACGGTGGTGCGAGCCAGGTGACGCTGTGCGCGCGCGCCTCTCCGTAAGCTATAGTCGCATGATTGTGTAGTACATTCCACCCTATATAGCTGAACTCTAGGATATTGAACCAGCCGGTCTAAGGAAAACGGGGGTTTGTACCTTGAAAGAAAACGTCAGCTGCGGTGTTTGAGTTTGCAAATGCACATCAGACGACTTACACTTCTTGTGTTGGCTCTTAATTTTGTCGGCATGTAATTGTTTCTTGGTAGGGTGCGATATCTTTTGTTGGAACAACTAAAACGCTATTAAACGAGCATATAGGTGACACAAGGCTCTGTCAGATATAGTTGGGAAAGAAAGATCGCTTAGGGCAGCAGACAGAGTTGCATTTCCCGGCGTAGGAGAAGTGGTGGGCAATAATCAAACAGCCTCACTAATTGCAAACTAGGGCTCTGAAAGAAACAAGCAAACAAATCCTTCTTAGAGTTTAGTGAAACAGTATACGGTTTGTTTGTTTTTTATTCAGGGGCTTACAAGTACGGGTGTCATACAGAAGTAGGAACACCCCCACGGGCTCAAACAGTACATTTTATACACTTGCTTATACAAGCCCCCCCCCCCCTCCCTTTTTTTTTACCTTGTGTAGGTGCAAAGTCCCTTGCCCAATAAGATACTGTTCATGATGCCTTTGTCTATGTGTAGTTTCTAAGTTACGGTTTTCTATGCAAAAGTCCTTGCTAAAGCCAGGTATGGGGAGGGGTACAATCATACCTCCTTCCAGCTGCTCAAGAAGCAACATTCCTCTGACAATCCGTAACCAGGGCGTGGAGACCCACGCTTGGCCTGGCCCAAACCTCCCTCCTTCCAAGTAATACAACACACATGTTGGTATTAAAAAGGCCACAGTTTATTTCAACAACCCGAGCCCTCACAACAAACATGTGGCTGACAACATGTCAGCCCAACTGCCCCTTCCCCACCCCCATTTGCTTCAGTTCGTGTTGCTCACCACCATGTCCCAGTGGTAAGCCAATTTGCCCCCCCCCCCCTTTACCCCGCCTCATCCCAGCGATGGTAAGCTGTGGTCAATGAGCTTTAGCGCCTAGCTCTTTTGACCTTGTGCGGCAGCCCCCCTGACTGCACGAGACTACCCCCCCCCCCCAAACAATTATCAAACAATTTTCAACAATTTATATACACATTAAACTTGGGCTCGGGTTTTCCGCCTTTGCTGCGACAATTGAATTCACATGGCATTAAACATACAATTCGAAACAACCGAGAGGGAGGGATGCCTGAAACCCGTCCCCGCTCGGCTTGCGTGCCCTCACTGCAGCTCCAACCGCCCGAACAGATCCTACCTCACTAGCCACTAAGAGCCAATGGGAGCGCCACAATTTTGAATCGTTGGCGACCTCCCATTGGCTCTCGTTTTCCCCGCGATGATTGCTTCCCCCCCCTTCACGTTGGACCCGTCCTGCGCGCGCCTCTCCCCTGGTTACAGCTAGCGGCACGGGACAAGCCCGCACCTGTGCTCATTAACCAGGGAGTCAAGACCCACGCTTGGTCTGGCCCAAACCCCCCTCCTTTCAAGTAATACATCACACATGTTGGTATTAAAAAGGTGCAGTTTATTTCAACAACGTGAGCCCTCACAACAAACATGTGGCTGCAACATGTCAGCCCAATTGCCCTTTCCCCACCCCCATTTGCTTCAATTCGTGTTGCTCACCACCATGTCCCAGTGGTAAGCCAATTTGTCCCCCCTTACTTACCCCGCCTCGTCCCAGCGATGGTAAGCCGCGGTCAATGAGCTTTAGCCCCTAGCTCTTTTGACCTTCTAGTGCTGCAGCCCCCCCGACTGCATGAGACTCGCGCCCCCCCAAACAATTATCAAACAATTTTGAACAATTTATATACACATTAAACTTGGGCTCTGGTTTTCCGCCACTAAACAAGGAAACTTAGCTTCCTTGTTCCCCCACTGCGGCCCCAACATTATCCTGAATTACTGCTTCTAATTCTTCCTGCAGGGTGTTATTAAATAAATCCAGTCCCACATCGGACAAATGCACCCATCTCCCCGAAAGTACTCTGGCGACATTTACCATGCCCACTGGTGGCACACCCAAAACCCCCCTTGCTGCACTACCCATTGCCCCATCTGTCGATTTACTTTTTTATCACCTTTTTTCCAGATATGTTCATCCTTTAATTTAAAATGAATAATGATATCGGACCAACCTAATTTGATAGTAGGCCACCTGGTCAATATAACTACCATGTCCTTCTGCATGTTCGAAAGTAAAGTTCAAAAAAATATACAAAAAGAGCTAATAATTTTCCATTCAATTATCAAAAAACCAAGGAAAAAGAAAAAATTTTTATCACAAAATTGTGCTCAAAAATTTTTACTCAAAAAATTTTTATGGAATAAGACTGACTGTATCGGCAAGCCTGACGACACCCCTTAATTAATTTAACAGGGGTTGTCCGGACTTCTCGTCATGTACAGTCGGCCTTTTTCAATTAGATTTTTTCAATTTTTTTCAATAATTTTTGTTTTAAATAATTTTTTATATAAATGTAACTTAAAAAACATTTTTTGAGGTCCAGAGCAATTGTATCCAGTTATCTCAATTCAAAGACACAATTGTTTCATTGTTGCACTTGACTCAATCCAGAGAAATAATTATTTTCAAAGCCAAAGAATGTAATTTTCATAGACAGAGGACAAGAATATTTGTTAAATAACCTCGACACCCGGCCAATGTTTCGCTACTGCTTCATCAGGAGCGTGACATTATTTACTTCCAATGTCTCCCGTTGGTATTCTATACAAGGAGCTTATAAAAAATCTTGCTTGTCCAAGTATGGTGTCTCCCGTCGAATTTATTTCATCGGGAGCTTACCCAACTTTTTCCGCTCAACATTTTAACAGCGGTCTCGTTTTTCAGAATTGTTGCTTCTCATTATTGCCCGGAAACAACCTTCATTTTGGACAAACACCGTCTCAACTGGCTTCCGGAATGCTGTTTCCTGCATTTCCGGAAGCCAGTTGAGACGGTGTTTGTCCAAAATGAAGGTTGTTTCCGGGCAATAATGAGAAGCAACAATTCTGAAAAACGAGACCGCTGTTAAAATGTTGAGCGGAAAAAGTTGGGTAAGCTCCCGATGAAATAAATTCGACGGGAGACACCATACTTGGACAAGCAAGATTTTTTATAAGCTCCTTGTATAGAATACCAACGGGAGACATTGGAAGTAAATAATGTCACGCTCCTGATGAAGCAGTAGCGAAACATCGGCCGGGTGTCGAGGTTATTTAACAAATATTCTTGTCCTCTGTCTATGAAAATTACATTCTTTGGCTTTGAAAATAATTATTTCTCTGGATTGAGTCAAGTGCAACAATGAAACAATTGTGTCTTTGAATTGAGATAACTGGATACAATTGCTCTGGACCTCAAAAAATGTTTTTTAAGTTACATTTATATAAAAAATTATTTAAAACAAAAATTATTGAAAAAAATTGAAAAAATCTAATTGAAAAAGGCCGACTGTACATGACGAGAAGTCCGGACAACCCCTGTTAAATTAATTAAGGGGTGTCGTCAGGCTTGCCGATACAGTCAGTCTTATTCCATAAAAATTTTTTGAGTAAAAATTTTTGAGCACAATTTTGTGATAAAAATTTTTTCTTTTTCCTTGGTTTTTTGATGACGAAAGTAAAGTTCTACATGATTCCTTTCCGATATCATTACCGCCCAAATGTATTAAGATTTTTGGAACCCCTTGGGTCTGGACTTGTCCATGCAAGAAGGATACTAATTCGGACCATTTCATGCCCCTCTTCCCCATCCAGCAAATTTTCCAGTGAAGTTTCTTCAATTGCAGATCTTCCTCATATGGTCTCCTTTGCGCCCGATACTGTGCCCAATGCACAAATGAGTGACCCATAACCCAGGCACACTCCGGTTCTCTATTATCCCATACTGGTTCTGCAAAACAAGAAACATGTGTTACTATCACAAGCATCACCGTCATCATTTACGGATGTAACCCCGGAACGCATTGGATTTCCATCTACCAATGACTTTTATTGCACCCTCAGCCATTCCCAATTCAGCTGCTGTCGTCGCTGCACCTATACGAAAAGAATGTGAGCTATAAAGGCTCACATCCCGTCCCATTACCTCCACCGCCTTTTTTAAGACCTTGGAAAATTGAAAACTCGAGAGCGACGTTCCATTCTCATGCACTAAGAAAGACCCTTCAATTCTCGGGCAGACTTGAATGAACTCCTGCAAGATTCGCACTGGGCAAACCACAGCATGAGCAGCCCTACCCATTCTAATCCACGACCCTTTTCCGAATTGATCTGTCTTTGATTTTGTAAGAAATAAAGGGACACTATCCTTTTCCACCCTAACCTGTCCCACCATCAGGCCTGCACCCCGAGGATTAAATCTAGAACTGGCTACCAATTCGCTGATGCGCAATGCTCCAAAGAATGCTAAAGAGAATGCTGCTCAGAATAAAAGAATTTCATACTCAGACCAGCAAACCCACTCCAGGCCCCTTGAAATGCCTACTAGGTCAGCATATCTGATCAGTCTTCTTCTGTCCCCCATCCAACCGCGTGCCCTACGCCAACCAAGAAGAACTTGCCTCACTCTAAAACTCAAAGAGGAATTACGCCAACCCCTCAACTTTTGAAAGAAGGCAAAACCTGTCAGGTTCGCTTTTACCTTGGACAACGAATATTGATGGGCCTTGGCCCATGTGATGTAATGGATGATCCTATGATCTTCCGCAGGGCCTCCTGACCAGCCCCTGTCCATCAGAAATCGTGTAATCGCATGATTTCCGGCTGTATACGCCGCTCAAGTCGAAGGGACCACTGACTTTTGAATTAGCGCCCACTCTTCTTCTTCAGCCCCCCTGCCCATAGATATTCTGGACATCTCTCCGCCACCGCATCTGCACCTGGAGCCAGTGTTCGAAAGGCCTTCCACTTAAAACGAGAAAGGGCATCCGCTAAAGTGTTTTCGACTCCTGGGACATATTTGGCCGTTATCCGAACATTCCATCTTAAACAAAGACCCACCAACTCCCTTAATAAATATGACACCTGCAAACATTTGGCTGACAAACGATTAATGACTTGCACTACACCCAGGTTATCACATTGGAAAACCACACGCTTATTCGCCAAATCTTTGCCCCATATAGCCAATGCCACCATGATAGGAAATGACTCCAGAAAAGTTATTTTTTTCATTATGCCTTCTGCTGTCCAATCATCTGACCATGGCTCAGCACTCCACTTGCCCTGAAAAAACACCCCGAAACCTGACGCCCCAGCGGCATCCGAAAACAACTCCAAGTCCTCATTTGTTACCTCCGTATCCTGCATTATACAAACCCCGTTAAATCCCTCCAAAAATTCCTCCCAAACTTTTAATTCTTCTCTGATTGCCTGGGTAATTCGAATGAAATGGTGCGCCGCTCTAATCCCTGCTGTGGCTGATGACAGCTTCCTAATAAATGCCCTTCCCACCGGGATTACCTGTCTTGCAAAATTTAAAGCCCCTATCAACGATTGCATCATTCTCAAAGTAATCTTTTTTGCTCTACCTACTTCCTGTACCAAATCTCTTAACCTAATCACTTTATCCATCGGCAGCCTAGATTCCAGTGCTAATGTGTCCAGTTCAATCCCCAAAAAAGTCAATTGTGTGACCGGCCCTTCTGTCCTATCCTGTGCTATTGGTACCCCAAGCCTTCTTGCCACGTTCAGAAAACCGTTTAGCTGATTAATATACTGCTCAGTGTTCCCTTTCCCAACAAATAGGAAATCGTCTAGATAGTGGAGCATACTGATTTCCCCTGTCTCTTGTTCTGTTTGCCACTGCAAAAAGGAACTAAATGCCTCGAAATAGGCACAGGATACCGCGCAACCCATTGGCAGGCACTTGCCCACATAGTACTCACCTTCAAAAGTGAAACCCAGTAAATGAAAACTACTAGGATGAATCGGGAGTAACCTAAAAGCCGATTCAATGTCTGCTTTTGCTACCCATAGAACAAAGAATAAAATACAAAGCACTATGTACCATACATAAACTAACACATGATGAAAAGGCAAACTGGCTAAACACTGCACTACGGGTACACATACCACACAGGTACCTTCGTTCAGCAAACAAAGCTCTCTTAACCATTCCCTTAGTGAGTCCAGACAGTGAGACTAACCCAGGTAAGAGAAAGGGCATTGTCTTTAGCAGGACCCACACTCTGCAACACAATGCCTTTGGAGATCAGATTACAGAGAGACCCCAAAACATTCAAGAGAAGTCTAAAGACATGGCTTTTTAAACCAGCCTTTTATAAAGAGACCGAAGAATAGAAAATACACTGGAATAAAGCACCGGCACACAGCACTATTCTCATAAATGTGCATTACAATATTTTAACAAATTGAGTACACAATGAATGTAATAATATAATACAGTAAATGTGATTTTTTTTTTACCTGTAAAAGTACCTTCTAGGTACACCTGGCCAGAACCCACATCACTAAACATTTGTATGTATTTTTATGATTTAATGTAACCGAAACTTAATGGCACCTGTTAGAATGTACTATAGTACACTTACTCCAAACTTACTTATGTGCCTGCATGTAAACCGTTGCGATGGTATATAACTTAGCGATGGTATAGAAAAGACTTTAACTCCTGTTTAACAATCCTTGAAAAAGTATCTTAACAGTACCCTTAAAATCTGTAATATTGGTACAATTTCTCCTCAGCCTTAAAAACTATGGTAATGGAAGAGTAAGAAATAACAACATAAGAAATTGCCATGCTGGGTCAGATCAAGGGTCCATGAAGCCCAGCATCCTGTTTCCAATGGAGGCCAAACCAGGCCACAAGAACCTGGCAATTATCCAAACACCAAGAAGATCCCATGCTACTGATGAAATTAATAGCAGTGGCTATTCCCTAAGTAAACTTGATTAATAGCAGTTAATGGACTTCTCCTGCAAGAATTTATCCAAACCTTTTTTGAACCCAACTACACGAAATGCACTAACCACATCCTCTGACAACAAATTCCAGAGCTTAATTGTGCATTGAGTGAAAAATAATTTTCTCTGATTAGTCTTAAATATGCTACTTGCTAACTTCATGGAATGCCCCCTAGTCCTTCTATTATCCGAAAGTGTAAATAACTGATTCACATCTACTCATTCAAGACCTCTTATGATCTTAAAGACCTATATCATATCCCCCCTCAGCTGTTTCTTCTCCAAGCTGAACAGCCCTAACCTCTTCAGCCTTTCCTCATAGGGGAGCTGTTCCATCCCCTTTATCATTTTGGTTGCCATTCTCTGAACCTTCTCCATCACAACTATATCTTTTTTGAGATGTGGCGACCAGAAGTGTACACAGTATTCAAGGTGTGGTCTCACCATGGAGCGATACAGAGGCATTATGACATTTTCTGTTTTATTAACCATTCCCTTCCTAATAATTCCTAACATTGTTTGCTTTTTTGACTATTGCAACACACTGAGCCGACGATTTTAAAGTATTATCCACTATGATGCCTAGATCTTTTTCCTGGGTGGTGGTTCCTAATATGGAATCTACCATCGTGTAACTACAGCAAGGGTTATTTTTCCTTATCTGCAACACCTTGCACTTGTCCACATTAAATTTCATCTGCCATTTGGATGCCCAATCTTCCAGTCTTGCAAGGTCCACCTGCAATGTATCACAATCCGCTTGTGATTTAACCACTTTTAATAATTTTGTATCATCCGCAAATTTGATAACCTCACTCGTATTCCTTTCCAGATCATTTATATATATATATTGAAAAGCACAGGTCCAAGTGCAGATCCCTGAGGCACTCCACTGTTTACCCTTTTCCACTGAGAAAATTGACCATTTAATCCTACTCTCTGTTTCCTGTCTTTTAACCAATTTGTAATCCATGAAAGGACATCGCCTACTATCCCATGACTTTCTAGTTTTCTTAGAAGCCTCTCATTAGGGACTTTGTCAAACACCTTCTGAAAATCCAAATACACTACATCTACTGGTTCACCTTTATCCACATGTTTATTAACCCCTTCAAAAAGATGAAGCAGATTTTTTAGGCAAGACTTCCCTTGGGTAAATCCATGTTGACTGTGTTCCATTAAACCATGTCTTTCTATATGCGCTACGATTTTGATCTTTAGAATAGTTTCCACTATTTTTCCCCGACACTGAAGTCAGGCTCGCTGGTCTATAGTTACCCGGATCACCCGTGGAGCCCTTTTTAAATATTGGGGTTACATTGGCCACCCTCTAGTCTTCAGGTACAATGGATGATTTTAATGATAGGTTAAACATTTTAACTAATAGATCAGAAATTTCATTTTTTAGTTCCTTTAGTACCCTACGATGCAGACCATTTGGTCCAGGAGATTTGCTACTCTTTAGTTTGTCAATCTGGCCTACTACATCTTCTCGGTTCACAGTGATTTGGTTTAGTTCGTGTGACTCAACACCCTTGAAAACCATCTCCGGAACTGGTATCTCCCCAATATCCTCATTAGTAAACACGGAAGCAAAGAATTCATTTAGTCTTTCTGCAGTGGCCTTATTTTCCCTGAGAGCCCCCTTAACCCCTCGGTTATCTAATGATCCAACCGACTCCCTCACAGGTTTCTTGCTTCGGATATATTTAAAAAAGATTTGAGTTTTGCCTCCATGGCCAACTTCATTTCAAATTCTCTCTTTTCCTGTCTTATTAATGTTTTACACTTAACTTGACAATGCTTATGTTTTATCCTATTTTCTTCAGATGGATCCTTCTTCCACTTTTTGAAGGAAGTTCTTTTGGCTAAAATAGCCTCTCTCACCTCACCTTTTAACCATGACTGTAATCGTTTTGCCTTCCTTCCACCTACCTTAATGCGTGGAATACATCTAGACTGCGCCTCTAGGATTGTATTTTTTTTTTAACAATGTCCATGCTTGTTGAACACTTTTAACCTTTGCAGCTGCACCTTTCAGTTTTTTTCTAACTATTTTCCTCATTTTATCAAAGTTTCACTTTTGAAAGTTTAGTGTTAGAGCTGTAGATTTACTTATTGTCCCCCTTCCAGTTATTAGTTTAAATTTGATCATGTTATGATCACTATTGCCAAGTGGCCCCACCACCATTACCTCTCTCAACAAATCCTGCGTTCCACTAAGAATTAAATCTAAAATAGCTCCCTCTCTTGTTGGTTCCTAAACCAGTTGCTCCATGAAGCAGTCATTTATTACATCTAGGAACTTTACTAACTTTGCTAATGAATTTAAGTCAATAAACATATTTGTGAACTGTCTAAGTTGACCTGGAGGTTCTGGGGATTTGTATAACTTGCCAGGTCTCCCAGGAAATACTTGAAAGGTCCAGGCAGCAAAAGAAACTGCAGTTCTACTGCTCTAGCTCTTCCCCTTCAGTCACTGCAGGGAAAAAGAGGGGGAAGGGCTGGAGATGGGAGCAAAGTAATTATATCTCCTTTGCTGTGTTCATTCCAGCTTTGCCCTTTTCCCTGTCACCAGGCAGCATGTAGACAGAAACAGGAGGGGGGAGGGGAGGGACTTGAGCATACCTGGGAACTTTTGACTTCCAGTCACCCTGAGATTATCATGGATTAGCCGAGGGGGGGGACATGGACGGACGGACGGACAGGGAGAGGGCAACTGAACAGTGGGATTGGATGCTCACAGATTTGCTCTCATAAACACTCTCATACATGTTCACACTTACCTTCACTGCTCATTCTCTCACATGTCCATTCACACCTTTACTTCTGCCATTCTCCCACCAACACACACACTCACTCACGTCTCTCCCTCTTGCATACACACATGCCCACTCACTTTCACACCCATGCTCACTTGCACTCAGCTCTCTCCTACTCACCTACATACACTCTCAAATCTCTTCTTCCTACATAAATACACACTCGCTCACTCTCACAGACAAGCTCATTCATTATCTCTCCCCCCTTTCAAAACACACTAGCAACAGCAGACTCTAACTTGGGCTCCTGGAGCAGCAGCAGCCTCTTCCTTCTCCTCCTGTGCTGAGGAATTGCCTGTTTCTTATTCCTCGTTTGATGCACAGGAAGGAAATCGCAATGTCGATTGGCCAAGGCAAATAGGATGGGGCGGGCAAGTGGCTGGAAACAGGAAACAGGCTGTGCAGGAGCAGGTGGTGTCACGAGGAAGCAAAGTTAAGAGTTAAAAAGGTCCAGAGATGGTAGAAATCACTGTCAAGTTCATCCTTTTCCAGCCACGCAAGACCAATGATGTTCCTCTCTTCTTTCCGGGTCCAAGCAGATTGGTTTTGCTGCAGCACCTGGAGATTTCCGGTACTAGCCCAGAGACCTGGTAATTCTTTTAGAATTCCGGAGTCTCCGGGCCAAATCCGAAGAGTTCCCAGGTATGGACTCGAGCATACAGAGCTGCCGCAACCTGCAGCTGTTCTGAGACACCAGGAATTGGAAAATCTGCTAACTTTCAGGGAAGTGAATTCCTAGTGATTTATTGGGGGGGAGGGAGAAATGATGGGGTCAGACTAGGGGGAAAGGAGAAAGTACTCGGGTCATTTTCTGGAGTGGGAAAGGAGAGAGAGAATGTGTGTGGGTGGAACTGAGAAAGTTGGTGCACCCTTTCCTTCCTGCTAATTAGTACCAATTTCAGGGTTGACTATAACTCTAAAGTTCCTAGTTATGTCAATTAAAACTACTTATGGTGTGATTAATCATGGTCTATTCCTCATAGACACAGGATCAGAGAAAAGCCTTCGTGAATCAACCCCTTGATTTAGTTTCTTTATTGTTTTTCCATCTTGAGAATCCAGTTGTAATATGAACTGATCTTAATTTTTAGCAAACTTTTATTTGTCTTAAACCCACCCCCCCCCAAAAAAAAAACCTA
Source organism: Rhinatrema bivittatum (assembly GCF_901001135.1). NCBI lineage: Eukaryota > Metazoa > Chordata > Amphibia > Gymnophiona > Rhinatrematidae > Rhinatrema > Rhinatrema bivittatum. The sequence continues at coordinate 429,761,147 of NC_042617.1, forward strand.
TATCCATCTGTTTATAGTTTTCCAGAGCCATTCTTTCCATACTTTATTATCAAGCAGCAGTTAGAACAAAATCTCCCTTTTTTTTTTCCATTTAGAACTGTAATACTGTGACAAGGAGTTTAGTATATAGACTGTTAGTCTAATTAGAAGATTAGGAGGAGCATTTTCACATTGAGAGTGAATTAGAGATTTTATCAACAAGTGAGACATTACCCCTGGCTGGCTGTCACCTAGCCAGCAAACTGTTTATCGGGCTAAACAGCCAGATAATGAAGGGTTGAACAGGGGCATTCTGGGGCAGAGCTACTTATCAGGGTAACTTAGCCGGATATGTGCTGATATTCAGTCGTATCAGGCTTAGTTAGCCAGATAAGTCTATGGCAGCTGTTTGGCTGTCCTATAGTTAGCCAGATAAGTTTATCTAGCTAAATATAAGATAGCCAAAAGAACATAAGAAAATGCCATACTGGGTCAGACCAAGGGTCCATCAAGCCCAGCATCCTGTTTCCAACAGTGGCCAATCCAGGCCATAAGAACCTGGCAAGTACCCAAAAACTAAGTCTATTCCATGTTACCATTGCTAATGGCAGTGGCTATTCTCTAAGTGAACTTAATAGCAGGTAATGGACTTCTCCTCCAAGAACTCATCCAATCCTTTTTTAAACACCGCTATACTAACTGCACTAACCACATCCTCTGGCAACAAATTCAAGAGTTTAATTGTGTGTTGACTAAAAAAGAACTTTCTCCGATTAGTTTTAAATGTGCCCCATGCTAACTTCATGGAGTGCCCCCTAGTCTTTCTACTATCCGAAAGAGTAAATAACCGATTCACATCTACCCATTCTAGATCTCTCATAATTTTAAACATCTCTATCATATCCCCCCTCAGCCGTCTCTTCTCCAAGCTGAAAAGTCCTAACCTCTTTAGTCTTTCCTCATAGGGGAGCTGTTCCATTCCCCTTATCATTTTGGTAACCCTTCTCTGTACTTCTCCATCGCAATTATATCTTTTTTGAGATGCGGCGACCAGAATTGTACACAGTATTCAAGGTGCGGTCTAACCATGGAGCAATACAGAGGCATTATGACATTTTCCGTTTTATTTACCATTCCCTTTCTAATAATTCCCAACATTCTGTTTGCTTTTTTGAGTGCCGCAGCACACTGAACCGATGATTTCAATGTGTTATCCACTATGATGCCTAGATCTCTTTCTTGGGTTGTAGCACCTAATATGGAACCCAACATTGTGTAATTATAGCATGGGTTATTTTTCCCTATATGCATCACCTTGCACTTATCCACATTAAATTTCATCTGCCATTTGGATGCCCAATTTTCCAGTCTCACAAGGTCTTCCTGCAATTTATCATAATCTGCTTGTGATTTAACTACTCTGCAAATTTGATTATCTCACTCGTATTTCTTTCCAGATCATTTATAAATATATTGAAAAGTAAGAGTCCCAATACAGATCCCTGAGGCACTCCACTGTCCACTCTCTTCCACTGAGAATATTGTCCATTTAATCCTACTCTGTTTCCTGTCTTTTAGCCAGTTTGCAATCCACGAAAGGACATCACCACCTATCCCATGACTTTTTACTTTTCCTAGAAGCCTCTCATGAGGAACTTTGTCAAACGCCTTCTGAAAATCCAAGTATACTATATCTACCGGTTTACCTTTATCCACGTGTTTATTAACTCCTTCAAAAAAGTGAAGCAGATTTGTGAGGCAAGACTTGCCCTGGGTAAAGCCATGCTGACTTTGTTCCATTAAACCATGTCTTTCTGTATGTTCTGTGATTTTGATGTTTAGAACACTTTCCACTATTTTTCCTGGCACTGAAGTCAGGCTAACAAGTCTGTAGTTTCCCGGATCGCCCCTGGAGCCCTTTTTAAATATTGGGGTTACATTTGCTATCCTACAGTCTTCAGGTACAATGGATGATTTTAATGATAGGTTACAAATTTTTACTAATAGGTCTGAAATTTCATTTTTTAGTTCCTTCAGAACTCTGGGGTGTATACCATCCGGTCCAGGTGATTTACTACTCTTCAGTCAGGCCTACCACATCTTCTAGGTTCACCGTGATTTGATTCAGTCCATCTGAATCATTACCCATGAAAACCTTCTCCATTACGGGTACCTCCCCAACATCCTCTTCAGTAAACACCGAAGCAAAGAAATCATTTAATCTTTCTGCGATGGCCTTATTTTCTCTAAGTGCCCCTTTAACCCCTCGATCATCTAACGGTCCAACTGACTCCCTCACAGGCTTTCTGTGACACGGCCACACCAAGGACTATCCTGGCTAAATTAGCCGGATACAGTTTATCTGGTTAGCCAAGATTTTTATTGAGTTATTTAAAAAAATGTTTTCATAGCATCTAGACCAGTGGTTCTCAACCTTTTTCCCATCGTGACACACCTGACAGGCCACGCTCACATGTGTGACACACTGCTCATTACAATTCACGGCGGAAATAAAAAGTAAAGGTCCGGTAATTATTTTTATTGTTTAAAATGACACAAGGAAAATATGCATATTCTGTATGAACAGAAATTGCATAAATAGTAAACATCCCACACCAAAACAGCACCAATTTCCAGCAATTAAAAAGTAACCACCTTACCTAAGAAAAGGCAACACTGAAATATTACACCAGGCCTTAAGACACCAATACATCTCCTATTAGGAAAACGGACCAAGTCAGGCTTCTATAGAGCCCTACCCAGAAACTACATGCCAGCAGAAAACCTCACCTGAATCACATTTGCTGACCCTCACCTAACAAAGAATAAAGAGACCAAAACGCATAACTAGAAGCATGCAAACAAAAACTGAACTGGAAACTGCAACAAGCCAGAGTCTCTGTATGCAGTGTAATAAAGGAAAAAAAGAAACATGACCAGTCCTTATAAAACAAATCAAGAAATATAAAATCAGTAGCAGTAAAATCATACTAACAAAAATAACAGACTATTTCGAAACAGCTGATGAGTGGAATATCCAATAATTAAAAACTCATATAAAAAATTTCTAGATACCAATAAAATATTTCAAAATAGCAGACACAAAGACCCAGTAATGAAAAATAAGGATACAAACATTTTTTTGCTCTGCATACCTGGAAACGTTTGATATCCAGGTGTCCTGAGATTGTTTTGAATTAGCAGGAGGAGGAGTGGTTTGCTTGGAACTTTCTCCTCTCTCTCAGTCACATACCAGCGCTCTCTCTCACACTGGCTCTCAGTTACACACCTATATACACATGCTCTCAGTCACTCACATATACACATGCTTTTTCTCTCACTTATATAGGCTCTTAATTACACATTTACACACATGCTGTCTATCTTTTCATGCTTACACACACAGGCTTTCAATCACACTCATACATGCTGTCTTTCTCTCACACACAGACTCTCATTCACATGCTTACAAATATGCTCTCTCTTTCTCTCATTTACACACAGACTCTCAATCACATACTCACATGCTCCCTCACCTAAACCAGCTCTCAATCACACACAGACACACATGCTCTCTCCCTTACTTATACACACAGGCTCTTAATCATACATACACATGATCTCTCTCACACACAAAGGATCTCAATCATACACACATACTCTTTCACACAAACAGGTTTTCAATCACAAACTTACACATACAGGTTCCCATTCGTAAACTTACATTCATGCTCTCTCTCACAGGCAGGCTTTCAATCACTGACATACTCTCACATATACAGGCTCTCAATCATACACATACATGCTATCTCACTCACACACACAGGATCTCAAAAACACATGCTTGCTTGCTCATTTACTCTCTCCCTCCCCCCACCCCCCTCCCGGAACTAGCAGCAGCAGTAGCCTCCTCCCAACCCTAACCTCCTTCATTTTCAGCCCTTGCAGAGGAGTCCCATTGGCCGAGAGGGTTGACGCTCTTCTTCATTTTTCTCTGAGCCGCGCTGCACATTCTTCAGACCGTGCCTCTCTCCTGTTCTTTGTGCCGATTCTGACCACACTAGCATGGTTTCTTCTTCCCGTGCATGCACCCGCTGCTCACTACTTCCTCTTCCGGGGGGGGCGGGAAGAAGAGACCATGCCGATGCCGCTGACTCCAGCTGTCCTGCCGCGTTCTGCCCGAGCTGACAGCATTTTAAGCCCGGGCGGAGGAGGACCGGGGAGCAGCTGGGTCAGTGGGGGACCGGGAAGTGTGGCCACACACCTGCGTGTTCTTGGCGACACACTGTCTAGACACACCGGTTGAGAACCACTGATGTAGACAGATGAATCCAGAACAAGTGGGTTATGCATCTCTACCAGCAGATGGCGACGGAGCAAAGCTGACATCACAGTATATATACTCCTGCAGTGACAGCCTGCCAGTATTCTGTCTCCAGCAGATGGTGGACATGCATGTCCCTGCTAGGGATTGCTTCAAGTTTTAGAAGGAGAAAGAAAATTGGAAATGTTAAATTGTCCTGCTCTCTTGCAGTGATACCAAATGGTCCCTCCCCCAGTTGAGAATTGCTGAGGTGATTTCTGTGGTCCCTCAGATGAGTGCCTTGGTTTTTCAGCTGGCATGGACTTAGCTATTAAAACAACTGAAATGCAGCAAGTGCAGGAAGCCGAGCATGGTGGTGATGGTATATGCCCTCTCCTCCACGCAGCCAGAGACAGTCTCTGTACTCTGCTGGAATGGGCTGAGCTTGGGTAACGTTTAAAAAAAAATATCCAGACAGAGAAGGAGGGTTTTTTGTAGGGCTTCCTCCTTTCTCCAGTCTCTTTGCTTGGCACGCCAATCCAATGTTCATTCCCACCCCCGAGGGAGGTTAAGGGACATATGCAGCCTGGCTGGTTGAGCAACCCTTTTGGGCTAGGCCCTGCTGTTGGGCTTTTCTGTGTGCGTTGCAAGGAAGGCCATGGTGGCGTTTTTCTGCACGTTAAACTGTCCTCATTGTATGACGCTTAGTTGGGCATCTGCTTGAGCGTCTGGGTGGTAGCGGTGTCTGTATTAGGCGAGCACTTACCTGTATGCACGATTTGGGCTGCGTTGAGGGCGCTCAGTTTTTTTGGGCGCTCATCAAGCACAGGGTTGTGCACCTAAGTTTGGGATCCCTAAATTTTGGACGCATGTATTTTACAGCGCAAATTTAGCTTGACGCACAACTTTCAGACGCCTGTTAAGCATACTGACAGACTGATGGTGCCCATAGCTAAGAAATCTAAGCACTTTTCCCTCTGTGTTGCCTGTCATATTTGGGCATTTCAGCCTAGCGTTCCCTTTAACTTGTGCCAGCATTGCTTAGAGGCTCAGGGAGAGTTGCCTTAGTCGGATTTTACTAAGCCTGGTCCTTCCCAGCCTGATGAGAGCCTGGCTAAATATATGTCAGGAGGAACGTCTGACCTTGGAACTCTCTTAACTGGTTCGTCGGTGAGGGAAGGTAGCTTAGTGGGCACAGGACAGGTGCCTTCTGGTTTTGGCATGGATCCTTCTGTCTTTTCTTGGGTGGAATATTTTCAAAGATTGCAATCCTTTCTTCAGGTGCAGTCCTCTGCCCTGACCAATCTTGCTAGGTCAGAGTTGCAGGTGGTGACCTCTTACACGTCTAATACTGCTGTTAAGTGCCAATCCTGACACTCTGGAAGATGGGAAAATACCTCCGGGAGTGGAACCGTATAGGACTGTGTTGCACTTCATTCATAGAGATGAGTTACTGGCTCTGATTTCCCAGATATTAAAGATGCTGGGAGGACCTGGGACTGATTCCATGTCTGAGCCAAAGAAAAATCTCAATTTGGTTTATTTGCGTAAAGCCTCTTGTGTTTTTCCCGTTATGGAGGCCGTTCAAGAACTGATTGATCTTGAGTGGGGTGCTCCGGAGGATAATTTCAAAGGGAGTAGAGTCTTGGAAGGCCTACACCCGCTGGATCCAATGGTGAGAGAGTGGTTGCATTTTCTGAAAGTAGATGCGCTTGTGTGTGCCGTCTCCAAGCGGACAACTATCCCCCATGGAGGAAAGAACAGCCTTGAAGGATGCACACAATAGAAGGATTGACACCATCCTTAAGCAAGCATTTGAAGCACTGGCAATGATCTTGTGGATAGCTTCTTGTTGTTTCCTGGTGGCTCGTTCCTGTTTACTTCTCTCTCAGAAGGCTGATGAATATGGAGTGAATTCCAGGGCAGTTATGGAACAGCAGCCACCTTTTTGGTAGATGCGGGCTGTGATTTGGTCCACACCTCAGTCAGAAGGGTGGCTTTGGAAATAGCGGACAGGCATCAGTTATGGCTGAGGAATTGGTCGCCGATTTGACCTCCAAAGTTAAGCTTACGAAATTGCCCTTTAAATGCTCTCTCTTGTTTGGAAGCATATTCCTATCTGACTAGAGCACCGGTTTCTGCGATTTGCGGTTTTGGGATGTCGTTATATTTGAGCGCTGCCTTTTGGTCTGGCCACCATGCTCAGAACGTTTTCCAATGTTGTGTTGATGGTGGCAGAGTTGAGAGAAGATGGGATCCTGGTACACTCGTACTTGTATGACTGGCTAATTCTGGCCATGTCTCTGGAAGAGAGCCTCCTGGTGACACGCAAGGTGATCTCCTTGTTGCAGGATCTCGGTTGGGTGGTGAACCTGGCCAAGAGCAGTCTTCAACTATCTTGGTCACTAGAGTATCTTGGTATTCAGTTCGATATGAAACAGGGCATGGTTTTCCTGCTTGGAGGGTCGTATTTAGAAGTTGTTGGCACAGATGAGTTTGTTGATAATGCAGTACACCTGACAATGTGGTCCTATCTAAAGATGCTCATTTTGATGTCGGCAATTCTGGAAGCGGTTCCCTGGGCGAGGGCACATATGCATCCTCTTCAGCGCTTCCTGCTGTCTTGTTGGAACCCAAAGTCTCCACCTGCCGATGGAGGTCTGCTCTTGATTACAGTGGCGGTTACAAGTGGATCCTCTAAGAGGGGGGGTTTCCCGAAAATCACTGGACTGGCTAGTACTCATGACAGATGCGAGCCTACAGGGTTGGGGAGCTCACTGTCGGGAACTGACAGCGCAAGGGCACTGGAGTGCAGAAGAGTCTCTCTGGAAAATCAATAGGCTAGAAGCCTGGGCGTTCAGTTGACATGCTTAGTTTGGCTACAGGTTGCAGGGTCAAGTGGTCTGGATAATGTCGAACAATGCAACAACAGTGGCTTACATCAATCAGCAGGGAGTAACCAAGAGCCAGCAAGTGTCGTAGGAAACAGACCAACTTATGGAATGGGCAGAAGTGCATCTTCAGGAGATTTCAGCCTCACACATTGCAGGAAAAGACAATGTAAGGGCAGGCTTTTTCAGCAGGCAGAGTCTGGACCCAAGAGAATGGGTGCTGTTAGATGAGGCATTTCAGCTGATAGTGGATTGCTGGGGCCTTCCGTTTCTGGACTTGCCGGCGACTTCTCGCAATGTGAAGGTTCCTCGATTCTTCAGTTGCAGGAGAGATCCAAAGTTATTAGGCATTGATGCTCTCATGCAGGAATGGCCGGAGGACAAGTTGCTGTATGCCTTTCCTCCGTGGCCCATGTTGGGCAGAATGGCTCAGAGGGTTGAGCATCACAGAGGGATGGTGCTTTTGGTGGCACCAGATTGTTCCAAGAGACCAAGATATGCGGATCTGTGGAGGCTCCTGGTAGACTCTCCCCTCTGGGTTATGGCACACAGGGATCTGTTGGGGTAGGGGCCTGTTTTTCATGAAGATCAGACTCTGTTTTATTTTACGTATGGCCCTTGAGAGGGCTCGCTTAATGAAGTGTGGATATTCTGCTGCGGTGATTGCCACTTGTTACGAGTGAAAAAGTTCTCCACTTCCTTGGCCTATATGTGGGTTTTGGGAGTGTTTGAGGCTTAGAGTGAAGATCGAGGAGTACTTTCTCATTAAGATTCCGCTCATTTTGGAATTTTTGCAGGATGGATTGAATAAAGGGTTGGCCCTTAGTTTCTTAAAGGTTTCAGGGTTCATGTGAATGGTGGATCCTTGCAGCTCATCCAGATGTGGCCTGTTTCTTGAAGGGAGTGCAACATCTTTGCGGTTACTGGTGCTCTTGTGGGAGTCTGGTTTTGGATTTCTTAGCGGACCCTACTTTTCAATCGATGCTTAATCTTTCTTTGCAGTCACTGACCTTAAAAATGATGTTTCTTGTGGCAATTTGTTCTGCGCATAGAATTAGTCCTGGGGGAATTCTGCGCACAAAAACTTAAAATTCTGCAAACTTTATATTGGTCAAAATAACACAATTTACATGACAGTCTTTAATTAATAATCCAATACTAAACTACACAATGAGAAGGAAAGAGGATTTATTCTATTACCACAATCTAATTCAAAAACAAGAAACAATATCATATGCACACGCTTCAAGATTTAATCTGTTTCTCGCCCACAATGGGCCTCAGGTAGTCTCAGCCTTATAAGTACTTTTTGTAATCATTTATTGTTTCTTGTTATAACAGTATTTTTTCAAAAATGTTTCAAAAAATTTTATTCCCAAAAACTTTTCTTACTAATGTTTCATTATCTAAATAGGCATCTACAAATCAATCCCCAGGATCGTAGTAAAATAAAAATACTTAGCCAAAGCGGATATTCTTCACTCAAATCGCTGATATACACTTCTAATTTCACCCAACATAGGCCAAGTTTCGGCTACAAGAGCCTTCTTCAGGGGAAACAATTTTGGTGTTCTCTACCACTGGCAAAATATTCACTTATCCTAAAATAAAAAATAACACACATTGTATCACACACACCATTATAGACCCAAACCTCCTTACAAGCACTAACTGGCCTACTCATGTCAAAGCTTACTCTCGATGTACTCAATATCATCTAACTTAAACCCAGAAGGGACTCTAAACTACTGCACTCTGTACGACATACTACAAATATTAAGGAAAAAACTCACCTGACCAGTACAAAAGTGTCTCATTGGAATCAGGACCGCATAATGGCGTCTCAACTCTGTTCTCAATTTAAAACCACAGGTTTAAATATCCACCCTCAACTGTCATCTCCGGAATTGGTCATTCCTTTTCTCCCTCAAAAAAAACTACAAATCCCATTCTCTAACCTACCATCCCTGAACTTAAAGGCACATTGTTGCACTCAAACTAAAAAAAACCGAGCAATCGATTTCTTTATTTAACCCTTTCAGGGCCACTGTGTCCGCTACTATATATTGGAAAAACTAAACGTAGCTTGAAGACCCAGTTGATAGAGCACCGGAGTGCTATTACTAGGAATAGGGTAGAGGCCCCTTTGGTACAGCACTGTTTGGAAAAGAATCATGTGTTTGCAGATTTGACATTTGCGGTGATTGAGAAACCGAGACCTTGTTACCGCAGTGGCAATTTTGACAATTATTTGCTCCAGAGGGAACAAAAATGGATTCATTATTTTTCCCTACTCCCCTGCCACTTTGCCCTCTCAGGCCCCAACTCCTTCACCTGCCAGTATGTCTCCCCTCCACCTGTAGGCTTAACCCCTTCAACTCTATCGCCAGTCCCAGAGTTTGACCCCATTCTCAGTAACAGGCTCCCTCTGTCCCTCCCTCTCTCTAATACACATTCATTCTCTCTCTCTCTCTCTCTCTCTCTCACACACACACACACCCACATACCCACCCACACCTCTCTTGCATACACACCCACATAAGCTCCCTTTCTCTTTCAAACATACATCCTCACACAGGCTACCTGTGTCTCTCTCTCTCGTGCACCCCTTCACACAGGCTTGCACCCTCACATACACACGATCCCTTTTTCATACACACGAGCTCCCAGTCTCTCACACACTTTCACACTCCTTCACAATCTCTTCATATAGGCTCCCTTTCTCTGAAACCACATTCAAGCATCCCCATGCTCTCTCATCCTCCCCCACACCCATCCCCTCTTATAGGCTCTCTCTCTCTGAAACCCACACTCAAGCATTCCCCCCTTACCTTTTATGCTCTCTCACACTCTCCTGTTCTCTTTCCTCCTCCCCTCTCTCACACACACATTCTCTCTCACTGGGGCCTTTATCTTCGCGGCGAGCGGAGCACACTTCGTTCGCGGCACACAGGGGCCTTCCATTTATGCCATGAACGGTGCGGCCGGGCCTTCATTTTCGCTGTGAAAGGAGCGTGTCTCGCGGCACATGTGGGACGTGCTCCGTTATTTCTGCACAGGGAGGGAATTCTGCGCAAATTCTGCGCTCTGCAGTAGCGCAGAATTCTCCCAGGACTATCCAAGCCTTGTCTTGCCGGGAGCCATTCCTTCATGCGACTCCAAGGGCGATACAGCTGCATACTGTTCCTTCCTTTTTGTTAAAAGTAGTCTCAGATTTTTCACTTGAAATCAGTCCATTTCTCTGGATATAGAGAGAGAAGCGGAGAAATATCGCCTGTTACAACCCTTGGATGTTAAGAGACATATTGTGAGGTAACTGGAAACTTCTAAACCTCTCTGAAAGACTGATCGCCTGTTTGTCCTCCATGGTGGAGGTAAACAGGGCGAGACAGCTTTGCAGGCTACAATAGCTCTCTGGATTAAGGAGGTAGTCATAGTCGCATATGTGGATGCTGAGCAGCCGTTACCTAGTCAGATTAGGGCTTATTCCACTAGGGCTCAGGCAGTGTCATGGGCAGAGGTTAGATTATCTCCCATCGACTTTTGCCATTCTGACCTCCTTGCATACCTTTTCCAGGTATTACCGTCTGGATGTGCAAGCCCAGGAGGATGCAGCCTTTGCATGTGCAGTTTTGACTGGACTGCGGACAGCCTCCCACACTATTTGGGAGTGACTTGGGTACATCCCACTGGTTCTGTATTCATCTGTCTAGATGCTAAGAAATGAGAAATTACTACTTACCTGATAATTTCCTTTTCTTTAGGATAGACAGATGAATCCAGCTGCCCGCCCTTGGCTGCCGAATAATTGTGGTTCTCCTGCGTGGTCCAGGGGTTGCTGGTAAATGTTAATCCAGTTCCTAGATTATTGTTAATTCATTCGTTGTCTGAGCTCAGTGTTTCTTGTGTCTGAGTACTGGAATGGTTATCTGGTGTTAAGTTTTGTTAGTTTGTCCACAGTTGGCTTTTGCAGAGAATACTGGCAGGCTGATGTCACTACAGGGGTGTATATACTGTGATGTCAGCTTTGCTCCATCTCCATCTGCTGGTAGAGGTGCATAACCCACTGGTTCCGGATTCATCTGTCTATCCTAAAGAAAAGGAAATTATCAGGTAAGTAGTAATTTCTCATTTGTGACACTTTGACATGATACTTTGGAGTGTCACAAAGGTGGAATTTAAATAAAAATAAATCTTGTATTGTTTGGGGTAGATGAGTGTCTGGAGCTCTGTTAGTTGATGCATTGTTAATTAAAATCATAAAAGTGCAATATATTTGGTTTATTCTTTTATTTTTTTCCTGAAACAAAGGGACAAGTAGTTCAATATGCATGGCATAGTATACAACTACTGTTCCATGTAAAGCTATTAATAGTTTCATCCCTTAGGATACAGTAGCTGATCAGACAAGTAGTCATCATTATTGCTGTTTATCTAAAATTGTATAATCATAATAAACTCAAGTTGTATCATGCAATCTAAGTGGAGTTTATTTTACCATTTCAAGCCTCTTTAGTCAGTTGTTACAAAATGAAGGGGCTTCACGTGCTCAAGGTAGAGAAAGCATCCTGTGTTATGTTGCCCCATTCACAATCTAAAATAAAGATAATGGCCCAATCTTTTAGTAAAATTGAATGAAAATATTAGATGTTCTGTATGCTTGGTTTTCTTTTGCAGCTCTTGTCTTAAAAGAAACGATCAATTCTTCTGACAGCTTCTTTGTACGTTTAAAAGTATTTTCACCCGTGCATTTACAATAGGTAATAACATTCAATCATTTTTGCTTGCACATATTTGATACCATTTCTTTCTCTTTAGGTAACATTTGTCGATCTCCAATAGCAGAAGCTGTATTTAGGAAACTAGTCACAGATGAAAATGCAGAAAATCAAGTAAGTTTTTCTGTATTTGAATGCACCACTGTACATGCCGCCTCTGGAATGCTTTCTCTGTGCTGGGTGGAGTTAACAAATCTAACAAATGATAGATGTTTTTCTCTCATACTTGATGGGACTAAAAATCTGGATGGTAGCTATTCAAGTGAATACCATCTGTAGTTAGTTAAGAAAATACAATACTTATGAATGGTTTTAAACAGAAAATAACCTAAAATCTTTCTTTATCCATTCATAGTCTTGAGCTCTGCTTTTTCCCATAGATAAGCAGCATGAATTAGCCATGCTGCCTGGGGATGTCCTCTGGGCAGCTAGGTGGTGGAGCTCTCTTAGAACACAAAGTCTTTCAGTGTAGTGTGCTTGCTTGGAACCTCCCCTGCTTCCCACATCCTTCTCAGTCCATTTTTTCCACATGCCTGACTGCACGAGGAGCTCTTCTCCTCCTCAGCGGTACTTCTCTGAAGTTTAAAAAAAAAAAAAAAAAAGAATTAAAAACAGAAAATCTGTGGAAAAGGTGTCATATCTTCGCCTCATCACTTTTTTTTCTACTTTCTTCGACATGCCACAGCCACCAGGTTTCAAATTTTGACAATGTGGCAAAATCATGTCCATGACAGATGGCCACGAGAAATGCTACTTTCCTAGCGTGTAGCCAGATGGACTCAGAACAAGTGGGTATAGTGTGCTCATGCTAGCAGTTGGAGACGGATCTGACATCAGCATGGGTACATATACCCCAACAGGAAGTGAAGCAACTCAGTAATTTCCGTCTCCAAAGCAGTTTGGAGAGCCTGCACGCTCGCTGAGCATGTTTTCCAATACTACTTTCTAATTTCTACTTCTCAAATTTCTCAGACGACGAGCCCCCGCACTCCTGCGGTGATACCCTCGGGTCCCTCCCCCAATCGAGTTTCCCGAGGTGATTTCCGAGGTCCCTCAGAGGTTTTAGGCCTCGGTCCGGTGTCTGAATCACAGCAGGGATCTAGCCCCCGAGCGAGAAGGGCTCGGGCCTGGCTGAGAGGCGCCTCGGTCCCGGCGTGGACTTAGCCCCGAGCGAGACGAGTTCGGCGGCTTAGAGGCAGCGGGTGCAATTCCTCGAGCGCGGCGGTGACGGTATTTCCCCTCTCCCCCGCAGCCGGAGACCGCCCGGGTTACAGCCGGGAAGCGCCGAGGATCAGGTAAGGCGTACATCTCTTAATTTTTGGTCTCCGAGGTACGAGGATCGGCGGCAGTCCTACGCGGTCCTCAGGCAGCCTCCCACCCAGTTCGGGAGTAGCTTTTGTAAATCCCACTTGTTCCGAGTCCATCTGGCTGTACGCTAGGAAATGTTGAGATTACTTACCTGATAATCTCCTTTTCCTTAGTGTAGACAGATGGACTCAGCATCCCGCCCGGCTGCCGGTATACAGGGGTTTCACCGATTTAAGGTAAGCCTTATCACTTCTTACATGAGTGCGTCCACTCTACCAGGTGTCGACGTCTTCTGGTTGGGAACGCTGGCGGTCTCCAGCTACTATCAATCGGTCAGGGGAATCCTGTTTCACTAATTCATCGATCGGTCAGTACACATATATCCATAACAGCTTTTGCAAAGAAGATTACTGAGTTGCTTCACTTCCTGTGGGGGTATATGTACCCGTGCTGACGTCAGATCCGTCTCCAACTGCTAGCACGAGCACACTATACCCACTTGTTCTGAGTCCATCTGTCTACACTAAGGAAAAGGAGATTATCAGGTAAGTAATCTCAACAATATGCCTCAGACCGAACCATGACCAGGTGGCCTGTAGGGACTGCGGAAGCATGTCGTCCCCCCCCCCACCGAGCCCTGCAGCAGAGGGTTGCCAAAGTAAAACTGCGAGAAACGGCATTGGGGCATTGGCCCCTTCGGAAGAGTCCACTTGATCCTCTCCAGGCCCCCCCCTCGGGCCTCCAAAGAGTCGACACAGTGCAGAGCCTCCTTGGTAGGGCCTCCTGGTTCGTCTTTTACACTTCGTGATAAAGATGAGCAGTGTGAATGATGGGGTACTTCCCCCTCTGACTCCCCGGAGTATTCCAAATCTGGTAGGAGGAGTGGTAATGTCGGGGGGGTTGACGTGCCGGGGGCACCTTGTAGCAGAATCTCTGGATGATCTTTCCTTGGGTTTTGATGCATGGTGCTCAAGGTGTGGTGTGTCTTTTCTTTCGCCTTCTCTTGTTTTTCAGTTGAATGCTTCGCATGTGTCGATGGTTTACCCAACACTCCGTGGTGCATTGGGTGCGTCAGAGCAGATGCTGGGGACTGAGCTGGGTGCGCCAAAGCATCGTAGCTCTGCTTCGGGTGCGTCGAACGGTGATATGTGTTGGCCGACGCACGACACTCCGCTTCCTGCGTTGAGTCCGGCGTGCCCACTCCATGCCGTTGTGGGTGTCTCTGTGGCATAGATGACGTACCTGGGGTCCGGGTCGAGTCAGGAGTCTGCTCTTTTTGGGGCTGTTTGTGGGAATGTTCCACGGCCTTACCGCTGCTCTCCGAGTTTTTAACTTTGGAGGAGGGTTGTAGGGAGGAGGCCCTTTTGACTCCTTTGGTCCGGTTAGGCTCTCTCCCCGGAGAAGAGTGTGCTGATCGCTGCAGGGCATATGAGCCCAATGCAGCATGGTCTCCATCCTTTAGCCAGGCGATCTTCGCGGCCCTCTGCCGCTGGGCCCTGGGGGACATACTCCCACAGTCCCGGCAAGTCGCCTTATCGTGGTCTGGCCCAAGGCATAAATAACAATAGTTATGAACATAATTTTGCCACATTGGTAAAATTTGAAACCCGGGGCTTTCAGAGCCATGTTAGCACTGAAAAGTGCTGTTGGGAGTTCAGGATAGTGAAGAGAAGCAGAAAGAGACTAAGAGATCTTCAGGAGGAGGAGAACCCATGCCAGTCGCTGTGCCGGAAAGGCAAAAACTGAGAAGAGATCGTTGACTGAGCGGGAAGGCACCGTGCAGGCGTGCAGCAGCAAAACTTTACTACTGCTAGAGAAGTTCCCACCGTGAGCCTCCAGGGGGCGCTCCCAGAAAGCATGGCTCATTCAATGACATTTTGTAGTATTAACTACAGTAATGATGATTTCATGCTGCCACTGGAGTACACTTAGAAGTGGGACCAGTGGTAGAAAAAATTGAGCTATGATTTCAATATATGGAGCCTTTTGTAAAAGTGGTTACAAAGGCTCCATTTTATGAAATTACACCTCATTTTCTGCTACTGTTGTTTGCTTCTCAGTGCACTCCTGCAGTCTGCACAAAAATATTATTAAAATAATGCATGACCCTGGGTACCCGCAAAACAATTCCACACAACTACCTTTTGAAATTGTGTAATCTTGCAATTAAAATTCAAAGAAGAAAATCCAAATTTAAAGAAGAAACCTACCTGAAGACGAGCCCCGCTCTCTTGCGGTGATACCCTCGGGTCCCTCCCCCAGTTGAGATTCCCGAGGTAATTCCGTGGTCCCTCGGAGGTAAGCCTTGGTCCGGCGGCTGAATCGCGGCGAGGACCTAGCCCCCGATCCTCGGGTGCGGCTGAGAGGCAGCGGGTGCACCCTCGAGCGCGGCGGTGAAGGTATTTGCCCTCTTCCCCCCCCCCCCCCCCCACAGCCGGAGACCGCCCGGGACGAAACCGGGAAGCGCCGAAGACAGGGTAAGGTAGAAATCTTCTGCTTGAATCCGGTCTCCAAGAATCCGGTCTCCAAGAATCAAGGAGGAGCACAGTGCCACCGGGTTGATCCTCCCTAGCAGGGCCAGGCCCCGGCTATTTCCGAGGGTCTACCCACGTGGAGACCCTCCGAGGGGGTCGCCATATTGCCCGCGTGCTTGCCGTCGCCATCTTGGCCCTATTCACTGCACCGTTCGCCGTTCGAGAGCGCACAATCGAGCTAGGCGCACAAAGCACTTGTGCGCATAGACTTACGCGCACATAAAACCTTGCGCGCATAAGTTGCGCACACAGAGCCAGGCGCATATCTACGGCTGAACGCACAGCTGCGCGCACAACTACACACTCATCTTAAGCGCACCGGAGCGCATAAGAGTTTACATGACGACAGCCATGGCACCTCCAGAAACAGGGATAAAGGCTCAAGGTCTCTGCCCAGCATGCCACATCAGAGCCGCACAAAGCGAGGAGGCCGACGCCCTGTGCACGCAGTGCGAAGAGGCCCTGGGAGACCCAGTCCAGGGCCAGTCCCACCCAGGGCCGAGTTCTAGCTCCTCAGGGGGTACCCCGGACCTAGTCAGGGGGATCTCCCCACAGACGGGGACCCCAAGGAACCAGCGCCCCTCAGCTTTGACCCAGCGTCGATCTCATGGGTGGAGTTCTTCAAGGGGATTCATGCCTTTGTTCAGATGCAAACTGAACCCCAGGCTGACCAGCCACATGCTCCACAGGAGGACCCTCATGCCCCAGGCCCTTCAAGACCTAGGCACAGGCTTCCACTACCCAGAGGCCCCACCTATGGGGACTCGGACATCTCTGAGGAGGAAGCCGAACCCTTAGAGGAAGGTGAGCTCCCCCCGGGGACAGAGCCTCACCGAACCATGAGACGCTTCTTCACAAAGGACGAGCTCCCGGACCTGGTCAACCAATGCCTGAAGGAGCTCGCCATCCCGGGCCCAGGTACTTCGGGGGAACCTAAATTGAACCCCCCCTGCTGGAGGGTCTTCGACAGACTTCTCACCATTTCCCTCTGTTACAAGCAGCACAGCAGCTAATTGACCTGGAATGGAATGCTCCGGAGTCCACATTCAAGGGGGGACTAGATTTGGCAGCCCTGGACCCGGCAACCAAAGATCTTCTTTCATGCCCAAGAGTTGATGCCATGGTCTGCGCGATCTCCAAGCGCACTACCATCACAGTGGAGGGAGGAGCTGCGCTTAAGGATGCACATGACTGGCGGCTGGAGTCCATCCTCAAACAGTCATTTGACGTAGCCGCTATGTCTCTACAAATTGCGGCCTGCTGCACCGTGATGACACGTGCCTGCTTATCAAAAACCAGGAACAACACCCCGGGAGAAGACATGGAACCAGCAGTATCATTCCTTGCGGACACTGTCTCCGACCTAGTGCGCAACGCGGCCAGAAGAGTGTCCTCTGCGGTGGCGGCCAGGAGGCAACTCTGGCTCCGAAGCTGGTTGGCTGACGCATCTTCCAAAACGCGCCTTACGAGGATGCCCTTCAAAGGATCCCTCCTGTTCGGCAGCGAACTAGAGAAACTGGCCGACAAATGGGGCGAGTCCCCATTGCTGCGCCTACCGGAGGATAAGAGGAAGAGAAACCAGCGACCCTTCCCCAGGTCCTCCAGGGGCAGAAGTTCACAGCGCTTCAATCCTTACAGGAGCAACTATCAAGCCCCCCGCCCTACGGGCAGGAACCAGTCCTTTCGGACCAAGCACAACAAGAGGGGAACCAGCTCGGGTATGGGCCCCAACCGCACCCCACAATGAGATTCAGCCGACCCATCCAAGGGAAGAAGCCATAGGGAGCAGACTAGCCCTATTCTACCGCAGATGGGTCGAGATAACTTCGGACAAGTGGGTCCTAGCCATCATTCGGGAGGGGCACTACCTGGATTTTCTACGAATCCCTCCGGACAAGTTCGTAGAGTCCCCCTGCCATGATCTCTCCAAGAAGGCGGCAGTGGAAGCTACACTGTCCAGGCTACGGGCCCTCGAGGCCATAACCCCTGTGCCTCCACAAGAAATAAATCCTGGGCATTATTCCATTTATTTATAGTCCCCAAGAAAGAGGGAACATTCAGGCCCATCCTGGACCTCAAATCGGTCAACCGCCACCTGAGGATTCCCCGCTTCCGCATGGAAACCCTATGATCCGTAATAAGGGCGATACAACCTGGAGAGTTTCTCACATCCCTGGATCTGTTGGAGGCCTACCTACACATCCCAATTCATCAGGAACACCAGCGTTACCTACGCTTCAAAGTCCTGAACCGTCACTACCAGTTCCGGGCACTACCCTTCGGGTTAGCCACAGCACCCCGGACGTTCACCAAGGTAATAGTAGTGGTGGCGGCAACACTGAGGAAGGAAGGAATCCTTGTTCACCCTTACCTGGACGACTGGCTGATCAGGGCAAAGTCACCAGAGGAAAGCCGCCAAGCAACCAACAGAGTCATTACTGGAGAGCCTAGGATGGGTGGTCAACACAATCAAAAGCTCCCTACAGCCCTCACAGTCGCTGGAATTCCTAGGAGTCCGATTGACCTTGTCCTCTTTGGTGTCTAGTCTGACCCCCACAAGGAGATCAAAATTGTGGAACCGGCTGCAAACCTTGCTTGAATGATCCTCGTCCCACAGCATGGGATTACCTGCAAGTCCTCGGGCTGATGGCATCCACCCTGGAAGTTGTGCCATGGGCTCGAGCCCACATGAGACCCCTACAGCGCTCCCTCCTATCACTGTGGAGCCCACGGTCCCAGAACTACACCGTACGTCTATTGCTCCCAGGCAGAGTTCGGACCCAACTACGGTGGTGGCTGCAGGCCAGCCACATGAGCCGGGGATCAAGACTATCCTCCCCAACCTGGACCCTACTCACCACGAGTCTACGAGGATGGGGAGCACACTGCGAGGAGTTAACTGCCCAAGGGCAGTGGAACGCAGAGGAGATGGGATGGAACATCAACCGCCTAGAAGCGCGGGCAGTCAGACTAGCCTGTCTGCGATTCGCTCACAGACTCCGAAACAAAGCGGTCAGAGTAATGTCGGAGAACGCCACGACAGTGGCCTACATCAACCGGCAGGGGGGGAACCAGGAGCAAACAGGTGTCCCTAGAAATAGACCTCCTGATGACGTGGGTGGAAGCAAACCTCCAGGAGATCTCCACCGTCCACATCGCAGGGAAAGACAACATCAAGGCAGACTTCCTCAGCAGGGAAAGTCTAGACCCAAGAGAATGGAGGCTGTCGTCCGCAGCCTTTCAATTGATAGTGAATCGGTGGGCGACACCGGACATGGACCTTCTGGCAAACAGATCCAGCGCCCAAGTATCCAGATACTTCAGCCGCAGGCCCAAGGGATGAATGCCCTGGTACAGACCTGGCCACTGGGGACTCTACTATACGCCTTCCCGCCACGGCTCCTATTGGGCACGATCATTCACAAGATACAACTACACAAAGGACTAGTTCTTCTGGTGGCTCCGGATTGGCCAAGAAGACCCTGGTACGCAGACATGAGAAGACTGCTGGCAGGGAACCCTCTACCCCTGCCCCCACACAGGGACCTACTACAACAAGGTTCGATTCTCCACGAGGACCCAGCTCAATTCTCTCTTACGGTCTGGCCATTGAGAGGGCCCGCCTGAGAAAGAGCGGATACTCGGGGGCGGTAATAGACACTCTCCTCCGAGCACGCAAGTTCTCCACATCGTTAACGTACATATGGATCTGGAGAGTATTTGAAGCCTGGTGCGAAGACCACAACATCAAGCCACGCTTATTTAAAGTTCCCGTGATCCTGGAATTCTTACAGAATGGACTACAGAAGGGTCTGTCCCTCAACTCCATCAAGGTACAAGTGGCCGCATTGTCATGCTACAGCTCCAGGAGCGAGGGCGACAGCATAGCTTCTCACCCGGACGTGTCACGCTTCCTGAAAGGAGTCAAACACATTCGCCCACCACTAAAGTGGCCGGTACCTCTGTGGAATCTCAATCTCGTTTTGGACTTCCTAGCTGGAACCGCTTTCAGACCCCTCCGAGGCCTGTCCCTCCGCCTGTTAACCTTAAAGACAGTGTTCTTGCTGGCAGTGTGTTCAGCTCACCGCATCTCGGAACTACAAGCACTGTCCTGCCGTGAGCCGTTCCTTAGGCTCGCTCCGGGGTCCATCCAACTACGCACTGTTCCCTCCTTCCTCTCCAAAGTGGTCTCACACTTCCACCTCAACCAGACCATCTCGCTACCAACGACGGATGGCTTGAAGAATTCGGAAGAAGCCCGTAGTCTACGTCACCTCAACATCGGCAGACCTCCTATCCAGATATCTGAAAATGTCGGAACCCGTACGAAGAACGGACCACCTTTTTGTCCTTCACAGCGGGAAGCGGCCTCGCGGGCAACCATCGCCCGCTGTATCAAGGAAGTCATCAAGGCGGCCTATGTAGAAGCTGGCAAGCCACCACCTCTACAGGTCAAGGCCCATTCTACCAGAGCCCAGACAGTATCCTGGGCAGAGACTAGAATGCTGTCACCTGCCGAGATCTGCAGGGCGGCTACATGGTCCTCCATCCATACCTTCTCCAGATTCTACCGTCTGGAAGTTCAGGCTCGGGAGGACACGGCATTTGCAAGGGTAATACTAAGTGGGTCACGGGCAGCCTCCCACCCAGTTCAGGAGTAGCTTTTATACATCCCATTGGTCCTGAGTCCATCTGCTACACGCTAGGAAATGGAGAAATTACTTACCTGATAATTTAGTTTTCCTTAGGGTAGACAGAAGGACTCAGCATCCCACCCTTGGCTGCTGTTATGCATGGTCTTTCAAATAATTCAAGGGTAAGCCATGTTTTCATTTACCTAGTGCATCCACCCTGCCTGGTGTCGACGCTTTCCTGTTGAGTACACTGGCGGTCTCCAGCTATAGTCAATCAACCAGTTCAAGTTAATGAAGTTAATCAAGTTATGAAGTTATTCAAGTTAACCAAATTATTAAGTTATCAATCAGTCAGCCACACATATATCCACAATGCTTTTCGAGGAGAATACTGAAGAGCTGCACTTCCTGCAGGGGTATATGTACTAGGGGCTGACGTCAGATTGAAATCTGATCCGTCTCCAACTGCTAACAGGAATACACTATACCCATTGGTCCTGAGACCATCTGTCTACACTAAGGACAACAAAATTATCAGGTAAGTAATTTCTCCATTTCTCTTCAGTTATATTTACATTTATATAGTTATATTTCTCATTTCCTTCTCTCATCTCTTCTCTAGCTCTAGTTTTTTTGTTCACTGCAGCCCTATTCCCCTACCCTGTTCCATGTATTTTCTACCTTCAGTTTGATGTAAACCGATATGATGTACCCACTAATATCGGTATGGAAAAGCCTATAAATAAATAAAGGAATAGGGCAAGTAATCAAGTTTAAATAAAACAAATCGTTAAGAGTCATGATAGGTCTGTTTCTATTCAGTCTTTTTTATTTATTTCTTTTTTAATGATGTTGAAAAGGGAACTACTGATCCTTTTTTTTTATTGTAGGCTTTTACAACAAAAATACAAGTAAAAAAAAAAAAACAAAACTGGTGTAAGAAAAGCTGAAATTTCTAAAATATATGAAGAAATGAAAAGAATAACATTGACAATCTATTTTCACAGACCTTTATAACAGGGGTGGAGTGATTTAGGGAGCGGAACCTAGACAAATAATTCAGAGTAAAAAAAAAAATGGTATCCAGTGGGTAGTTCCTCTCCAGTGGTCAACCCCAACCCTTGATTTATATATCTTTTCCATTAGAACTATTACAAGCTTATGTACTTGATGCATGGCAATGTTATTTCATTTATAATAGAGTTAGGTTGTAAATTGTCATGGGTGGTGTGGGATTGAGCACTTTGTGCTGCAACGTAGTTGACTCAGCCTCACAGGTGAATAACATTGACAATCTATTTTCACAGACCTTTATAACATAAAACACAAGTAAGATTAAAAACTACAATAATACATTTTAAATCCTATTAAAAAACTATCAATTCTCACACAATGTTATCACTAATTCTTGCTTGTCTCCCTCTGACAGTCTGGACAGATGTTCACACCAGCACACTCAACTCACCTACCTCATAATATTATACTGACCCTTGCAAAAAGGCAAAATGCCCTCAAGTGGTGGTCAAATGTTCTAAATATATAGCCTCCATTGTTGGATTTAATTCAGTGTCTGAAATCATCCTATGCAAACAATCCCACATAACAGCCTTATGACAGTATCCAAAAAATGTTAAAGGAGAAAACACCCCAAAAGTCAGCCAAACACTAATATCAAACCCCATTCAATCTCCTTATTAAGGCTGTTTGGTTGAACAGTGTCTAATGGATATATCCACTGTTCCTTACGAATCAACAGTGTATCTAAATCCACCCCCACCCCCTTGCACTTTCTTCAACCTTCTCTAGAACAGTGAAGATAAAATCAGAAAAAGAATGGTCTTTAGCTATACAATGTGTAATCAGTGGAGCTTCAGTTCTCTGAACTGCAATGTTCTATCATCCAGGTCCAAAAGCATGCACAGTCTTCATCAAAGGGGCATGTACATCATAATATGTAAACAACTTGCTTGGTTGTACAAGATGTACACATTTTTATTTGATATCTAGACAGTTTGTCGAATGCCAACACATGGCCATTAAAGGACTGAGGACACACCAAGCAACCGCCACATGGGTGATGCTTGATCTCTCCTACTCTTGACACAGGATCCTCAATTCTTTCTCTAAATTCTGATTGCACAATCATATTCTTAATGTTCTTTCCTCTAGTCAATGTGAAAAAGAGATGGTTTAGTAAATTCTGGAAATAGCTGTAAAGCTTTTCAGTTGCGTTTCATAATGCGCTGTATCACATATATGTGATGAGTACCGTAGAACACACACTAGCCTAGTTGATTTGTCTCGTTCACGAACGGACAACAAAAGGTCACAATCCAGCATGTACGCTTATAAGATGACGGAGCGTCCATAAGATGACGGAGCGTCCATTTATATTGGAGTGGTTTACAGGCCTCCAAACCAAAAGGAAGAGCTGGACAGAGATCTGGTTGAAGACATCCATAAGATAGGTAAGAAGGGAGAAGTGGTGATCGTGGGTGACTTTAATATGCCAGATGTAGACTGGAAAATCCCATCTGCAGAAACTAAAAATAGTAGAGCGATAGTGGATGCCATGCAAGTATCTTTGTTCAAACAAATGGTGTTGGAACCCACGAGAGAAGGAGCTATACTCGACTTAGTGCTCACTAATGCAGATAATGTCTCAGATGTCCAGGTGGGCGCCCACCTCAGCAGTAGTGATCATCAAACGGTATGGTTTAATATCACTAAAAGAATAGGGAAAAGAACCACAAAGACCCGAGTTTTACAGTTCAAAAACACAGACTTTGAGGAAATGGGGAAGTACCTGGAGGAAGAACTTAAAGGATGGGAGAACGAGAGAGATGTGGATCAACAGTGGTCCAATCTAAAAGGAGCAATCACCAAGGCAACTGCTCTATATGTTAGAAGTGTAAAGAAAAGCAAAAGAAAATTGAAACCTATCTGGTTCTCAAAGGAGGTGGCTGACAAAATTAAAGCTAAAAGAACAGCATTCAAGAAATATAAAAGATCCCAAAGGGAGGAGCACAAAGAAGAATATTTGTATCAACTGAGGGAGACAAAGAAATTAATCAAGTTGGCAAAAAGTCAAGCAGAAGAGAGGATTGCCAAGGAGATAAAAAATGGTGACAAAACATTTTTCAGATACATCAGCGAAAAGAGAAAGTCCAAAGTGGTATAGTGAAATTGAAAGGTGGTAATGATCAATGTGTGGAGAGAGACGAAGAAATGGCAGAAATATTAAACGAATACTTCAGCTCTGTGTTCACTAAAGAAGACCCTGGAGAAGGACCATCTCTACACAACAAGAAACTGGAGGGAAGTGGAATGGATGAAAATCCTTTTACAGTAGAAAATGTGTGGGAAGAGCTAAAGAACCTGAAAGTGGACAAAGCCTTGGGGCCTGATGGGATTCATCCAAGGATATTGAGGGAGCTCAGAGATGTTCTGGCAGCTCCGCTGTGTGACCTGTTCAATAGATCCCTAGAAACGGGAGTGGTGCCGAGTGATTGGAGAAGAGCGGTGGTGGTCCCGCTTCACAAGAGTGGGAACAGGGAGGAGGCTGGCAACTACAGACCGGTTAGCCTCACTTCGGTGGTGGGAAAAGTAATGGAGTCACTGCTGAAAGAGAGAATAGTGAACTATCTACAGTCCGGAGAATTGATGGACCAGAGGCAACATGGATTCACCAGGGGAAGATCCTGTCAGACAAATCTGATTCACTTTTTTGACTGGGTAACCAAGGAATTGGATCGAGGAAGAGCGCTTGATATTATATACTTGGATTTCAGCAAAGCTTTTGATACGGTTCCACACAGGAGACTGGTGAATAAAACGAGAAGCTTAGGAGTGAGGGCCGAGGTGGTGACCTGGATTGCAAATTGGCTGACAGACAGAAGACAATGTGTGATGGTAAACGGAACCTTCTCTGAAGAGAGAGCGGTTTTAAGTGGTGTACCGCAAGGATCGGTGTTGGGACCGGTCCTGTTCAATATCTTTGTGAGCGACATTGCGGACGGGATAGAAGGTAAGGTTTGTCTTTTTGCGGATGACACGAAGATCAGCAACAGAGTGGACACGCCGGAAGGAGTGGAGAGAATGAGACGGGATCTAAGGAAACTGGAAGAGTGGTCGAAGATATGGCAGCTCAGATTCAATGCCAAGAAGTGCAAAGTCATGCATATGGGGAGTGGAAATCCGAATGAACTGTATTCGATGGGGGGGGAAAAGCTGATGTACACGGAGCAGGAGAGGGACCTTGGGGTGATAGTGTCTAATGATATGAAGTCTGCGAAACAATCCGACAAGGCGATAGCAAAAGCCAGAAGAATGCTGGGCTGCATAGAGAGAGGAATATCGAGTAAGAAAAGGGAAGTGATTATTCCCTTGTACAGGTCCTTGGTGAGGCCTCACCTGGAGTACTGTGTTCAGTTCTGGAGGCCATATCTTCAAAAGGACAAAGACAAGATGGAGGCGGTACAGAGAAGGGCGACCAGGAAGGTGGAGGATCTTCATCGCATGACGTACGAGGAGAGATTGAAGAATCTAAATATGTACACTCTGGAGGAAAGGAGGAGCAGAGGTGATATGATACAGACTTTCAGATACTTGAAAGGTGTTAATGATCCAAAGACAACAACAAACCTTTTCCGTAGGAAAAAAATCAGCAGAACCAGGGGTCACGATTTGAAGCTCCAGGGAGGAAGATTCAGAACCAATGTGTCAGGAAGTATTTCTTCACAGAAAGGGTGGTGGATGCCTGGAATGCCCTTCCGGAGGATGTGGTGAAGACCAGAACTGTGAAGGACTTCAAAGGGGCGTGGGATAAACACTGTGGATCCATAAAGTCAAGAGGCCGCCAATGAAGAGTGGGTGAGTCGCCAGAATGATGCCTACTGCCTGGAGACAATACCCTTATTAAATAAACATACACATGCTTACTGTGACTCCAACATCGCTCTAAGCTTCAACAGCAAGAGGAAATGTGGTAAAAAAGGATTCACACTCACAAAGAGGGGAGTAGCTGGCTTGTTACGGCGGTTACTACCCCAAATCAAATAAGCCTGATACTTCACTTTCAATGCATATACAGCATAGTTCTCTGCTTCAACGGCAGGGGAGAAGAAAAACTGATACTTCACACATCCAGCAGAGCTCTCTGCTTCAACGGCAGGGGAGAAGAAAAGAGGGTTCGCACTCACAAAGCGGGGAGTAGCTGGCTTGTTACGGCGGTTACTACCCCAAACCAAATGTGCCTGATACTTCACTTTCGATGCATATCCAGCATGGCTCTCTGCTTCAACAGCATGGGAGAAGACTGATACTTCACGCATATCCAGCATAGCTCCCTGCTTCAACGGCAGGGGAGAAGAAAAACAACCGATAAGGGCTGTATAACATAGTCTGGGTAAAACAAATAAGCATGGGTGTAGCTTGCTTATTGCGGCGGCTACTACCCCTAACTAATCAAACTAGATATTTCACTGGGATGCAGCTCCATCACTGCTCTCTACATTAAAGGTGGGGGTGGAAGGGAAATAGAACAAAGAGCTAAGAGTAACAGATAAGTATGAGAGAAAAAATGTGTGAAGCTTGCTGGGCAGACTGGATGGGCCATTTGGTCTTCTTCTGCCGTCATTTCTATGTTTCTATGTTTCTATGTTAAGCCCGTCTAAGAATGTTGCATCTACGATTGGTTTTTTTTTTTGTTGTTTTTCCAAATTAAATACAAGGGAATCATTAGTAGTTCCACTGTCCAAATGGGTTCCACCAGAGCCATTAGATGCAGTGATACACACTTTCTAAGGGTTAGTCCAGAGAGATGTTAGGACTTTACCTACCCACTATTTGGCAATGGAATATAATTTGACAAGGGATGAACTTCGAGCATTACAGGATTTATGAGCTGATGCTTCAATAATAGTAAAGGTGAAAGATAAAGGAGGAGCAGCCATTGGGATGGATGCAGTATTATATAAACAAGAAGTATTATGACAAGTTTGTTACCAGCTTTTACTGTCAATTAGAAGAATTGCATCTTTGTCAGATTGAAATGCAAAACAAGTTTCTAGAGTACCCTGCCCTCAGGAAGAGTCTATAGATTTAAAAAAAAAAAAAAAAAAGGAAGAGGTCCAGGCTATTAGACAAAAGGGTATCCCTCACTGTTCTTCTCATAACAATGATAAACATTGACAACTGGTGATGCATCTTTGGAATTTTCAATATTCTCAGAGGATAAGCAGGATAGTAGTCCTCACGCATCTGTGATATCCAATGGAGCCCCGATGTGGAAAACTTATGTCAAGGTTTCTAGAATTTTGACTAGGCACACTGAGCATGCCCTATACCACCCGTCCATTCTGTGGGTGCCGATTCCCGCTTCAGACTCTCGATGTTTTTGACATAGCATCATAGGTCAGATGGAACTCGTGTTTTTTGCACTCCAGGCCCTTATGTACCCGAGACATGAGGGTGTCCTGTTGTTGAGGCAGCTGCTCTGCTACTTCCTGCACCTGCTTCCAGATGTCCTGCGAGTACTGGCTCGTGTAGAAGTGGTAGGCAGCAATGCAGGCAATAAGCATGGCGCTTTGAAATACTTTCCTCCCAAGAGCATCCATTGCTTTATGATCCTTCCCTGGGGACAACGAAGAATGAGTCAAAGAGAGCTTGGCCCTTTATGGCATATTCAACCACCATCCACTGATGTGGTAACTAACACTTATTGAATCTGGCAGCCTTCTGGATGAGGTAAACCCCCCATCTGCCTTCATATTGACAGGAAGGATTGTGAGGAGGCGTTCCCATATCAGCAGCAGTAACTCCTTAAGGATCTCGCATACCAGGACTTCCACAATCTCCTTAGGAGGCTCCACGAACTGGAGGATCTCGAGCTTCAATAACTGAAAAGGGATGGATTCCGTCATCACCCTCATAAACCAGTGGGTTCTGTCCATCGTCCATCAAGGGTACCAATTGAATCTATTAGGTGTCCCATCAAATTGCCCTCTCTGCCCATATTGGGTGCCGATAGCGCATCAGGAGGTACTACTAGCGGAGCTCTCCTCTTAATGGCCAGAGTGATCGAGCCCATACAGTCAGGTCAAAGAGGGCGGGGATTCTACTCCAGATACTTCTTGATTCCAAATAGAACAGGAAGACTCCATCCCATCCTATAACTGAGGGCCTTGAACAAATTTCTAAACAAAGGAAAAGTTCAGGATAGTTTCCCTGGGTACCTTGATCCTCCTTTTACAAAAAGGGGACTGGCTATGCTCCCTTGACCTGAAGGACACATACACCGATATCAAGGTTTCCCAGGTCATAGGAAGTATCTCATATAGAAATGAAACATAGAAATGACGGCAGAAGAAGACCAAACGGCCCATCCAGTCTGCCCAGCAAGCTTCGCACTTTTTTTTTTTTCTCATACTTATGCTTCTCTTGGCTCTTAGTAACCTTTTGGTTCTATTTCCCTTCCACCCCCACCATTAATGTAGAGAGCAGTGTTGGAACTGGATCTAAGTGAAATATCTAGCTTAATTAGTTAGGGGTGGTAACCGCCGCAGTAAGCAAGCTACACCCATGCTTATTTGTTTACCCAGACTGTAATTCAGTCCTTGTTGGTTGTTGTCTGTATATAGATCCACTTTTCTTCATTCCCTCTGCTGTTGAAGCAGAAAGCTATGCTGGATATGCATGAAGTATCAGACTTTCTCCCCTGCCGTTGAAGCAGAGAGCTATGCTAGATATGCATTGAAAGTGAAGTATCAGGCTTATTTGGTTTGGGGTAGTAACCGCCGTAACAAGCAAGCTACTCCCGGCTTTTTTGTGAATGCAAATCCTTTTTTCCACATTTCCTCTTGCTGTTGAAGCTTAGAGCAATGTTGGAGTTGCATTAACCATGTGTATGTTTATTGAATAAGGGTATTATTTCCAGGTAGTAGCCATCATTCCCGCGAGCCACCCACTCTTCATTCACATCCTCTAGACTTTATGGATCCACGGTGTTTATCCCACACCCCTTTGAAGTCCTTCACAGTTCTGGTCTTCACCACTTCCTCCGGAAGGGCATTCCAGGCATCCACCACCCTCTCCGTGAAGAAATACTTCCTGATATTGGTTCTGAGTCTTCCTCCCTGGAGCTTCAAATTGTGACCCCTGGTTCTGTTGATTTTTTTCTGACGGAAAAGGTTTGTCGTTGTCTTTGGATCATTAAAACCTTTCAAGTATCTGAAAGTCTGTATCATATCACCTCTGCTCCTCCTTTCCTCCAGGGTGTACATATTTAGATTTTTCAATCTCTCCATATTTATAATGGGAAAATAGCACTTCCAGTACCAGGTGTTGCCTTTCCGGGCTCTCATCCACTCCACGGGTATTCACAAAATATGTATGTATATATATATATGTAGTAAACATGTAATGACCCACTGGAGTTCATTACTAGTAATACCCTTAGTTTACTCCTTTAGCTAAGGACAATGTAGTTTGGAGTTTAGAAGAGGCATCGTTCGGTACAGCCCCTTCCTTTGAGGGTGCTGGGATGGCTGTCCCCTTGTTAGGTTATAAAAACAGGTCTCTTCTGAGAGACTGGAGGCAGTTCTTTTGAGTTGTGGTGTTAGGTGGAATTGCAGGTGGTTTTTCTTGTGTTGTTTTTTGGGCCTACTCTAAGGACTCGAGCAAACCATGTCTGTTGTCCCTTTAAAGTCAGGAAGCTGCCTTTTCAGTCCACTCACTGGCTGGCTGGGTTTGTTTCCAGGGTTGTTTTGGAGTTTTGCATTTTTCTTGGTTAGAAGCCTGTGAGGCCCCTGGATGTTGCCTGGAGAGAGGTCATGGGGAAAGCTCTCCCTGCAACCTTCTGGAGGATGGAGGATTAGTAGTGACCCACAGCAGAGAACTTCTGGTGTTTGGATCAGTTTTTGGGAAGAGACCTTTTGGTTAGAGGAACCGGGAGGAAGAGTTTTTGCTGCCCCTTTCCTTCCCTGAAGAACGAAACATTGAGAGCTGTGTGTTCCTGTGTGGATCCCTTCCATCATGGGATTTGAAAGAGCAAGAGAAATTGAGAGAGACATTGGAGATCTGTGAGTAAGACCAATTTGAGATCTATCTAGGACCTCCAATTGGAATCTTCACCCTCTGGGGAGAGAGGGAAATTTGGACTCTGTGCATAGACTGTTGGCTATTTTTGCCACTTTTTTAAAGGTTCTTTTGCTGCCTATACCAGGGATATCCTGTCCACTTGGGAACATCATTTTATCCAAGCCCTCAAGAGTGAGCATCTCCCTGTCCTGGTATTGAGAGACTGTAACTGGGAAAAAAATCTTCTGTGGAGCTGAGGACTGTTAACTGTGCCATTTCTTCATCTGATTCACCCTCAATAAAGTATTTTAGTTTGGACACTCAACCAGATTCTTTAGTGTGGTGTTTGGCACTAGAGAACTGGTTGTGGTAAAAAGGGTATAACTTTTCTAGGAAAAAAGTGTTTAGAAGTTATCCTTGTCACTCCACGCCCTGTAAGGAAGTTTCCTTTCCTCCCCAACAACAAAGAACTCAGATCCTGGGTAAAGTCTGTGAATCCAGGCCAAAAGTATAAATACTTTTGTGGCCCCCAACAGCGTTGAGCTAGCACTGGGAGATGCGGTTACAAATATAAACTGTAGAGCAAGTTGGAGGAAATTAATAATGCAGAAGTTAGTACGGTAATAAGGGGAGTCTGTTCTAACTGCTTTTTAAAGGTTTTCCACCTTGTTAGGACATCTTATCCCTTCTGAGAAAATCTGTACTTAAAAGCCCTGGGGATTTCAAACTGGTCCTCCAGAATTTGTACTCAGCCTATACGGTGATTCAGTGTCATTTTCTGGCATGCAGTTTAAATTCCAGTAAAGATTTATCTACTGTACATTATCCGTATGATCTGTGCCGTATGTGCTGGAGTTCTCCAAACTTTCACAAGGATATTGTCTTAAGGAATAGATCTAATATTCACTGCCTTATTATTACAGTGCTCACTAAGGGCTGCTCATGCCTGGGCTCTCTCCATGAGCCATCTCTGCCATTAAATAACTACCATACGTGTTTTGTAACTTGCCTTGAGCTTTGATTTCAAAAAGGCGAGCAATTAAATCTTTAAAAAAAAACAAAAGAAAAAACCTTTAAATCAATACGACCTCTATAGCTCAGTCTCCACACAAGCAGGAGTTCTCATTCCATCCAGAGTTTCTGCATATCTTCTCTGCCTGGAGCAAGCCATAGTGTCCATCCAGTCACTGCATGATTGTCTGCAGCACTGACTGCAGCCTCCTCTTGCAACAGAGGAATTTGTTAGCCCAGAGTCAATGAGATGCTGAAGTCCAGTGGGTTGGCTTCATGGACCCTACTGAATCCTAATCTCTCCAATTGCACAACGGGGAAGAATTGTCAGGTAGTTAGATCACATATAAATCCATCAAGTCTAATGATGGCAAGAGACACAAAGGGAGAAGATTTTTCACTTTTGGTTTTCCTTTTCTCCGTGAAGAACAAAGAAATGTTATTTTTGTCTAAGGGGCCTTTATTGGAGAACCTGAACTACAACAGGTAAGTTTTTATGGCTGAATTCAACTGCTGAGACCTTACTTTGAAGGGGGATAATTTTTATTAACTTTTTGTCTTTTAATTTTTGAAAGGGGGATTTTATTGCATTGCTTTTTTTTGTTTCTTAGGCATTTTTTCTACTTAGTTTTAGAAAGGAAGAATGGAAGGAAGGAGCACCCTAACCCCTCACTCCGACTCCCACCCACCCCCTACCTTCACTTCTAACTTTATAGACTAACCCACTAGTTCGGGGGCGGACATTGGCTGGCAGAGTATCACAAGGAAGTAATTTAGATAAATTTAATTATTGTGGAATCAAGTATAGTTTCAGAAGGAGATTAAATTAGTAATACCATAGTAGATATTTCAGGTAATACATTTTCAGATAATTAATTTTCAGGATAAGGAAAAAAATACTGGTTAGTACCAGAAAAAGGAGTGAGAGCAAGTGAATTAGCGCATTCTATATTTTGTGAAAATTGAACAAATGTAATTACATTTCTTGTGAGCTGATTGGAAGCATCATATTAGATCAGTGGTTCCCAACCCTGTCCAGGGGACCCCCCAGCCAGTCGGGTTTTCAGGATATCCACAATGAATATGCATGAGAGAAAATCTGCATGTTATGGAGGCAGTGCATGCAAATTTTCTCTCCTGCATATTCAGTGTGGATATCCTGAAAACCCGACTGGTTGGAGGGTCCCCAGGACAGGGTTGGGAACCACTGTATTAGATCTTGTGAGAGCATTGAAAGGAGAGGATCACCTTGCAGGTGGCTGATGAAAATCGGTAAGAACTGCTTTGGGAAATTTTAGAGCTTAAAAAGTTTTGGGGAGAAGTAAACTATTGGGGCATATTCTTGAGTGTGTTTGCGTGACTATATTAAATAGCTAGTCAGAAGGCAGGCAGAAGCCAGGAGTTTGGGTGTTTTGATTTCCCTCCCTCCCATCCACCCCTAGCTCATCCTTTGATTTATAGGAAGGAGACACTTTCACATAAAAGAAAAAAATAAAATTAATCAGCCTTTTAACTTAAATACAGGGTTGCCCAAGGCCTTATCAAGAGTTTAATCATCCCCTTGTAGGTCACTACCAGATAAATAATCAATACATCAATTAATTTAAAGCACTCAAATTGTACGTATCCCTACTCCCATAGCAACCGAAACTTAACTAGGAACTAAACAAAATTAAGATGAAGGCAGCAGCCCAGCAGCAAGAGGGGGGACCTTCCAGTCTTTTGCATTGAGTGTCACATGTCTGATTTTTTTTTTTTTATCTGCCGGTGAGAGGTTGTATATGAGCACCCAGTGCAAAGAGCTCCTGTCTCTCAGAGAACGAGTCTGATCTCAGGAGGTTAGAGTGGCAGACCTAGAGGAACTGAGGTAGACAGAGAGGTATATAGATGAGATCTTCAGGGACATAGTAGCCAAGTCCCAACTCCAGTCTGACCACCCTGGTGCTTCCTTGGAGAAGGAACATCCCCTGGTTGGAGAGCATCAACCTGGTGTGGCAGGAAATGATCCTGTAGCAAGGAACTGCTCTCCAGGTGATGCATTGTCCTCTTGCTCAGAGGATGTCTTTCCCAGGGCTACTGCCCAGGATGGAAGGGTAAGGTTGGCCATCATAGTTGGTGATTCGATTATTAGGAATGTAAATTGCTGGGTGGCTGGTGGGCATGAGGATCACCTGGTAATATGCCTACCTGGTGTGAAGGTGGCAGCCCTCATGCGTCACTTAGATAGGATTTTAGACCATGCTGGGGAGGAGCTGGCTGTCATGGTTCACATGGGCACCAATGACATAGGAAAATGTGGGAGGGAGATTCTAGAAGCCAAATTTAGGCTCTTAGGTAGAAAGCTGACAACCAAAACCTCCAGGGTAGCATTCTCTGAAATGCTCCCTGTTCCATGCTCAGGTCCCCAGAGGCAGGCAGAGCTCCGGAGTCTCAGTGAGTAGATGAGACAATGGTGCAAAGAGAGATCCAGTTTTGTAAGGAACTGGGAAAACTTTTGGGGAAGGGGGGAGTCTCTCT
Source organism: Rhinatrema bivittatum (assembly GCF_901001135.1). Lineage (NCBI taxonomy): Eukaryota > Metazoa > Chordata > Amphibia > Gymnophiona > Rhinatrematidae > Rhinatrema > Rhinatrema bivittatum. The sequence goes on from NC_042617.1 coordinate 429,794,180, forward strand.
TCTGAAGAGATGGTCGTCACCTTAACCAGTGTGGAACCAGGCTGCTGGAGCTAACCTTTAAAAAGGATATAGAGCAGCTTTTAAACTAGAACAAAGGGGAAAGCAGGTAGCTGCTCAGCAGTGGATGGTTTGGAGGGAGGTATCTTCGAATGATACTAATGAAGCGTTAGGGCATCCCAATAGAGATGTTCCAATAATAAGAAAAGTACTCCATGTGCCTATAAGTAAAGAATCACCTGAGACAAATTAGCCCTGACAATTGAAAAACAGAATGTTAATACAAACAAAAAACATACTTTGAAATGTTTGTATGCCAGTGCCAGAAATCTAAGAAGTAAGGTGGGAGAGCTAGAGTGTATAGCAGTGAATGACACAGACTTGGCATCTCAGAGACATTGTGAGGATAACCAATGAGATAGTGTTATACCAGGGTACAAACTATATCGTAGTGATAGAGAGGAGCAACTTGGTGGCAGGATGACCCTTTTTGTCTGGGATGGCATAGAGTCCAACAGGATAAAGATTCTGCAAGAGACTAAATGCACAATCAAATCTTTATAGGTAGCGCGGCGTGAGCAGACACGGATCGCTGAGCTCCTGATACCTGAACATTTTCACGTTCAAGATGCCGGCAAAAAGGAAAAGAAAGCTCCGAATCTTTCCTTCAGAATCGGAGATTACAGCCACTCAGCGTTTAATCACCTCTTTCACGTCTGCAAAGGCATTTGAAACGGGAGGAGAAGCCTCCGTTGTGGGAACCGGCGAGGGAGCATTGATCTTGCCAGGAGAAGTCACTCTGAGTCCCCCGGATTTTTGTGTGCCTGAGATTGCTACTTTCCCCAGCTGCTCCCAGGCTGCTGAGTCGCAGAGCCATGACGTGTCAAGCGCGACAGTAGCAGAAGGAAGTCGGAGAGCAGAGGTCGCCAAAGCACCGTTACAGCCTTCTGTGTGCCTTGAACTTTCAGGAGTGGAAGTTTTGACTTCTACACCTCCCGAGTCTATTTCGACACAGGAGAGGGAAACGGAGGTTTTGGAAGGAGCAATTGTAGGGGAAGATCTTCTGGCCGGACTATCGCCTGTGGTGAAGGCGGGTGAGTTTTTCCAGCGGCCCTGCCTTCAGATGCCCAGCAAGCCAGAAAAAATCATGTTGGAAGCTATCTGGGACCTAATGGCGGCATTAGTGAAGTTAGTCGGGGATTTTCAGGATAAACTTGAAACGATTGATTATAAGTTGGACACTCACGACACTCAGTTACAAGAATTTAAGCTGAGACTGGAAACAGTAGAAGCTGGATTGATGAAATCCCAAGATTGCAACGTAAAAGTTGTGAAGGACCTTAATGTGGTCTCTCGTAGATTGGAACATTTAGAGAATCATTCCAGACATCTAAATTTTAAGATTTCTCAATTTCCCTAAGATAGTTGCTGAACTCCCTTATATTACACTTAAAAAATACTTTATGGAGATTTTAAAATTTCAGGAGGGAGAGATGCCTTCAGTGAACAAGCTCTATTATTTACCAGTAACAGCTTGAAATAGAGATATGTTACAAGCCAGTGTAAACAAAGGGAATTTGACTAAATTTCTGGAAGATTCCACTGCTGAATATTATGAATGTGCCACGTTAATGGTTTCCTTTATTTCAGAAAAAGATATTGCTGAAATTATGAAAAGATATTTTAGAAATATAGAATTGCCCTTTCGGAGCATACAGATACGGGTATTTCCAGATTTTGCTCCAGTCACACAAGACGAGACGTGAATTTCTTGCATTGGGAGTCTCAAGTTGTTGCTCTGGGGTATTCATTTTTGTTCTAAACTATCCCTGTAAATGTGTCGTGAAAACTCCAACGGAGTGTTTTATCTTTTTTAACCCGAGCAGTTAAAATCCTTCCTTAATGCTAGGAGGATAGTAACTACCTCCATTAAGTAACTTTAGTGAGAAGATCATAAATAAAATGAATGCCTTATTTACACGTTAAGCCTTTTTCATGCATCATTTTCCTGTTTGTCTCCCTTTAAATTACCTGCCCCTCTCTCAAAATTTTCCTTAAAGGGGATTGCAATAGTGCTTAATTATGTTAAGACAAGCCGTTAAGCCCGTTAAAACGGGCTACATTACATTTTTTTTTCAGTCCATTTTCTAACACAGCACCCTTCTACACTTTTTCTCCCTCTCTCCCCCTTCCCCTCGTTCACTCCTCCCCTTTCCTCCACTCAGTCTTACTCACCCTCTGTCTCCCACTGCCTCCTTCCCCTCACTCTCACCTCCCTCCCCTTCCCTCAGTCACTCCCACCCTCTCTCCCCTTCCCGCAGTCACTCCCCACCCTCTCTCAATCCCATCCCCCCCCCCTCAGCCCTCCTCCACTCCCTTTTTCTCTGCTCCACAACTTCTTACCCTTCCACTTACTCACATCCCTGTCTCTCACCTCTCCCTCATTCTCCCTCTCCCCCTTCCACTTACTCACATCCCTGTCTCTCACCTCTCCCTCATTATCCCTCTCCCCTCACTCTTCCCCACCCCCTACCTCCCTCCCACACACTCACCCACTCCTCCCTCCCTCCCTCCCACTCAGTCCCTCCCTCCCACTCAGTCACTCCCTCCCACTCTCCCTCCCTCCCTCTCACTCAGTCCGTCCCTCCCTCTCTCTCTCTCCTCCCTCCCTCGCTCGCTACTGGCCGCTGCCGCTGCCAGCCACCGCCGCCGCTGCCACCCGCCGCCGCTGCCACTCGACACCGCCATGTTTTTTTTTTTCTGACGCTGGCTGAGACTGACGTGCTCGCCCGCACATGCGCGGTAGAGCTGGTCTCTACTGCGCATTTGCGGCACGTCGGTCAACCTTCAATTATTAGGTTGATTTAAAATGTGTTTAATTGTGGTTATGCTCTATTCCATTTGTTTTTTTCTGTAAGTGAGAAGTATTTTGCTGTAATGTTTAAATGATAAAAATAAAATTAAAAAAAAATTTTTATAGGTAGAAATCCCTTGTGTGTTGGAGAAGAGTATAGCGATAAAAGTATACTACCTTCCACTTGGCTAAAATGATGAAATGGACAGTGAAATGCTAAGAGAAATTGGGGAAGCTAACCAAATTGGCAGTGCAGTAATAATGTGAGATTTCAATTGCCCCAATATTGACTGGGTAAATGTAACATCAGGACATGCTAGAGAGATAAGTTCCTGGATGGAATAAATTACAGTTTTATGGAGCAATTGGTTTAGGAACTGACGAGAGGGAGCAATTTATATCTAATTCTCAGTGGAGACCAGGATCTGGAGAGAGATGTAACTGTGGTGGGGCCGCTTGGCAATAGTGATCATTACATGATCAAATCTGAATTAATGACAGGAAGGTGGGAGACAGTAAGTAAATCCATGGTTCTAGCACTAAACTTTCAAAATGTGAACTTTGACAAAATGAAGAAAATAGTTAAAAAAAAAACCAAAAAAAAAAAACTGAAAGGTGTATCTACAAAGGTAAGGAGTGTGCAACAGGCATGGACACTGTTTAAAAATACCATCTTAGAAGTGCAGTCCAGATGTATTCCACGCCTTAAGAAAGGTGGAAGGAAGGCCAAACGATTGCCGGCATGGTGTTAACCAAGTCGTGGACTCTATTTTGGTGACACGTAAATTAGAGAGCTTGGAGCATACTTCAAAGAATTTATATTTACGATTTTGAATTTTCCTCAAGAGCCATTACTTTCCCCTATTGAGATGTTCAAGCTCTGTATGAAAGAAGTCTTGCAACTTCGAGTCTGCTTTTCCTCCAATTCATAAAATGTTTTGCTTACCATCTATTAAGAAATAAGTGGACAGAGTGCAGCAAGATGCATCTTTAACTTAACTGAGTTTCTTGAGAATTCTGATTCGCTGTCTCACCTTAGAGCTACTTTATTGATTTCTTTTGTATTTTTACAAGATAGAAATAATATTTTTCGTTTATTTTTTCAAAATCGTAAAGTTTCTTTTAAAGGAATAAAGATCTGGGTTTTTGAAGATTTAGTGAGAGGAGCGCAGAAGAAAATGTCTTGTTATGAAATCAGAGGTCTTAGCTTTGGGAGCATCTTGTGTAGTTAGATATCCATGTAAATGTATAGTGGTAATAAATTCAGTTAGATTTTTTTTTTACCCTCATAAAACTGAGGGATTTCATCGAGGCTAGACGCACCACACCCTCTTGACTTATTCAAGGTATGGCTCATTTTGAGCGGGTATTGCGTAGTTAGGACGCTTTTGTTATTTTTCCTTATTTCCTGTTTGAGTATGGTCGATTGTCCTACGACCTTATTATTCACCCCTCTCCCCTTGATATTTTTTGTTTAGAAGGAATTACTTAGATTTTTTTCCTTTGATATTCATATTGCTTTTTATCATTGTATAGTAATTTGACCTCTGTTTTACTTTTCAAATATGTTTTTGTATTTGAAATAATGTCAAATTGCAATACAAATAGTTAAAAAAAAAAAAAAAAAAAAAAAAAAAAAGTGAGTTGAAAGAGGCTATTTTAGCCAAAACATCTTCATTCAAAAATTGGAAGAAGAATCCATCAGAGGAAAATAGGATAAAGCATAAGCATTGGCAAGTTAAATATAAGACATTGATTAGAAAAGCTAAGAGATTTGAAAAGAAGTTGGCCGTAGAGGCAAAAACTCATAATGAAAACTTTTTTTAAATATATCTGAAGCGGAAAGCCTGCAAGAAAGTCGGTTGGACCATTAGATAATCGAGGGCTTAAAGGGGCAATTACTGAAGATAAGGCCACAACGGAAAGACTAAACAAATTCTTTGCTTCAGTGTTTACTGAAGTGGATGTTGGGGAGATACCCGTTCCAGAGATGGTTTTCAAGGGTGATGATTTAAATGAGCTGAACCAAATTATGGTGAACCTGGAAAATGTAGTAGGCCAGATTGACAACCTGAAGAGTAGTAAATCGCCTGGACCAGATGGTATTAATTACCCTAGGGTTCTGAAGGAACTAAAAAAATGAAATTTCAGACCTATTACTAACAATTCATAACCCATCAATAAAATCATCCATTGTACCTGAAGACTGGAGGGTGGCCAATGTAACCCCAATATTTAAAAAGGGCTCCAGGGGAAATCTGGGAGCCTCACTTTAGTGCTGGGAGTAATTGTGGAAACTGTTACAAAGAATAAAATCACAGAACATTTAGAAAGTCGTGGTTTAATGGGACACAGGCAGCATGGATTTACCCAAAGGAAGACTTGGCTCACAAATCTACATTTTTATGAAGGGGTGAATAAAGGTGGGCAAAGGTGAACCAGTATATGTGGTGTATTTGGTTTCTCAGAAGGCATTCGACAAAGTTCTCATGAGAGGCGTGTAAGAAAACTAAAAACTCATGGGATTAGGAGCTGATGTCCTTTTGTGGATTGCAAGCTGGTCAAAAGAGAGGAAACAGAGAGTAGAATTAAATGGTCTGTTTTCACAGTGAAAAAAGGTAAACAGTGGAATGCCTCAGGGATCTGTACTAAGACCGGTGCTTTTAAATATATTTTGAAATGATATGAAAAGGGACATGAGTGTGGTGCTTAAATTTGCAGATTACACAATTATGCAGAGTAGTTAAATCTCAAGCGGAATGTGATAAGTTGCAGGAAGACCTTGTAAGACTGGAAGATTGGGCTGACAGATGAAATTTAATGTGGCAAGTGCGATGTGATGCATATAGGGAAATATAACCCTTGCTGTGGTTACACTGTTGGGTTCCAGATTAGGAGTTACAACCAAGGAAAGTTATCTAGGCGTCAGTGGATAATACATTGAAATCGTCTGCTCACTGTGCTGTGGTGGTCAAAAAAAACAAACAATGTTAGGAATTATTAGGAAGGGAATGGAGAATAAAATGGTGAATGTCATAATGCCTCTGTATTGCTCCTTGGTGAGACCACACCTTGAATACTGTGTGCAGTTCTGGCGTCTACTTCTCCAAAAAGATATAGTTGCACTGGAGAAAGTACTGAGAAGGGTGACCAAAATGATAAAGGGGATGGATCAGTTTCCCTATGAGGAAAGCCTAAAGAGGTTAGGGTTGTTGAGCTTGGAGATGAGATGGCTGAGGGGGGTGGGATATGATAGAGGCCTACAAAATCATGAAAGGACTCCGGGTAAATTTGAATCTGTTATTTACTCTTTCGAATAATTTATTTATTTATTTATTTAAATACTTTTCTATACCGAAGATCATGTACAAGTACATATCGGTTCGGTTTACAGTGAACCAACATTTGGAAATTACATCAAACAATATGACTAGTGGCACTCGATGAAGTTAGTAAGAAGCTCATTTAAAAAATCAGAGAAAATTCTTTTTCACTCAATGCATAATTAAGTTCTGGAATTCATTGCCAGAGGATGTGGTTACAGTAGTTAGTGTAACTGGGTTTTAAAAAGGTTTGGATAAGTTCCTAGAGCAGAAGTCCATAATCTGCTGTTAATCAATAAGGATTAGTACCTTGGGATCTATTCATTTAATGTTTTGGTACTTGTGACTTGGTTGGCCACTTTTGGACACAGGATACTGGGCTTGATGGACCTTTAGTCTGACCCAGTATGGCATATCTTATGTTCTTTTGTAGGAGCTTGGGTGTCGATGTCTATTCAGTCATCTCATATCCACCCTCAGCAATTTGATCATTTTTACGGAAGACACCAATCTACTTGAGGTTTAAACATGTTTCAGAACACAATCTTCTACAAGAATTTGGGTGTCCTGAAAAGTAAGCAGTAGAGATTTTAGTGTACATTCAGTGAAAAGTGATGCATTTGTTCCACAAGTGTGTATGAGCAGAATAAATACTTATAAAACACTAATCCATTCTAACCACTCAGGAAAAGTACATGGCGATTATGGTAGACAACAGGCTTGAACTATTCAAATCTAGATTATATTCCTTAAGTTTGTATTGTATTAGCATATATTACATAAGAGAGAGACTTGATGGATAAGAAAATTATCTTGGTAATGCATAAAGTGCTTGTTATTCCATGTCTGGAGCACAGGGTTCATTCCTAGGCCTCATAACTTAAGGAGGTATCCAAGGCATAGAAAAGGTGCAGTGAAGAGGAAATAACATAAACAGATAGAAAACCTGATCTGTGAGGAATGAACGCTAGGCATTTTGTCTTCAAAAAAAAGGGTGATGAATTCCTGTAGGTTTTAGCCTCTCCAGAATTAGTTTTTGCACTGAGAATGGGAAAGTTATAGAAAATAAAATATCTTTCACAACTTTACTTTTCTCTAAGGCTGTATGATTTCTTTGTGTATCAAATTTGGCCTTGAAAATAGGACTATGATAAGTAAACAAGTACAAAAAAAAGTTATAGTAAAATAAGACTTTTGAGAAACAACAAATGTGTTTTTAAACATTTCCCTTTGCTGTAATTGTAGATAGGTATATTTTATTTCTATAAACTTTTATTCCACCTATACTAGCCCTTCTGTGGCAAGTGGATTACATAAGAGCAAATAAAACATTGAACAGTTGAAACTTTAACAGTGTTACAAGTCACAGACAAAAATCAAGATGACAAAAGTTCTTTGCATAATGACTCGTCAACCCAGCTGACAAGACTTCTCTTTTTTTTTTATTTTCTCTTTATTACATTTTTCATTTTGTTTACAAAGTAAATGAACTTTGCATCTGAAATACAATAACTGTTTGACATATTGCTTAATATTTTACAATTCAACAAATGAAATATTACATAAAAGAAACTTCACACCATATTTAAGTATATATCATTCAGCTAAATCATCATAGAGGTAATACTTGCAAGAGAATTTGTGTAAAGTTATAATTTGGGGGATTAATAAGGAAATTAGTAAATCTTATGGCAACAAATTGGGCAATATGAGGGACTGGCATATATTATTTAATTACCTCTATTCACATTTTCAATTGTCAGAGCTTGTTTCTTAGCACTCAGGAATTCTTTTAACTGATTCATTTCAAAGAAAATATATATTGTCCCTTGAAGTTTTAACACACACTTACAAGGATATTTTATTATCATTGAAGCTCCTAATGCAGTAGCTTCGGACTTCAATGATAGAAAAGCCTTTCGGCGTATTTGAGTATTTCTAGCAAGATCAGGAAAAATCCTGACCTTGCTACCAAGAAAAGCATTTTCCATATTTTTAAAGTAAGCTTTCATCACTAGATTCTTATCCTGTTCGGATTGAAATGTTATCAATAATGTAATATGTGGAACAATTTCCACCTGGGACTCCTCTAAAAACCTTGTTAGGTTTTGAAAATCTATAGGGTTTCCCATCATATTTTCATTACTAGAACTTTGCTTACCCGATAACTGAAGTATCCTCTTAACCTCCGGTAAATTATCCGGTGGAATTTTTAAATTTTCCACAAGATATTTCTTAAAAATACCAAGCAATTGTTCATCTTTTATTTTTGGAAAATCAAGCACCCGAATATTTAAAAATTTTATGGAATTTTCCAAAAATTCCATTTTTCTAGATGTTGCCAATTTATCTCGGGTAAATGTTACAGACAAGTCTTTCAAACCCTTTACTTCCTCACCCATAGATTGTATCTGTGCGCATTGCTCTGTAAGAAGTTTTTGATGATCTTGTGATACAAAATCTAACTTCTTAGAGACATTATTAAGAATTGAAGATTGTTCCTGAATGCTGTTAGCTTCATGATCAAGTCCACAAGAGACTCTAAAGACACAGCTGAAAGTTCTTTAATCCCAGTTAGCATCTTATCCTCTACTACCCCTTCCTGTTTTTGCCCTTCCATACCTATGTCTAATAGGTCCCCTCCATGAAGACTTTCAACTCCCTTGGGGGTCTTACTCTCACTTTCAGGTGTAGAGGTCCTAACTGTAACCAAAACCTCTACTAAGTTTCCAGTCGGCTGGTGTAATATGGTAGCAATACTTCCATTTCCACCAGCAACTAACGAGAGGTTTGGAGGGGAAGTTGTGAGCAGCTGGCGAGGTACAGGGGGGCTTAAAGATATTTCTCCTGGTGATAGCGGAACCCCATCCACCGCTACACCAGTGGGACTAGCATCTCCCTGAGTAACTGCCAGAATTGTAAATTCAGAAATGAGACGTTGATAAGATAAGGTAGAGGGTTCGACTGGAAACACCCTTACCTTAGCTTTCCTTTTATGTGGCATATTCAATTTGGGAAAAAAAAATTTAAACAATACCTCAATTTCCTGACTTACACCCTTATAAGCCCAATTAACATAAGACACAAAAATTCTCTCTATGAGGTAGTTCAGAATAGTTCAAAACTCCTAAGCCTCCAAATCCGTACAAACCCGGACTAAGCCAGAAAAAGGCGCGCACCGGCGGTGGTGGTGCGCCGCTACGGCGCGGGTCTTATGCGCGCCTCTGGCTCCTCCCACTGGCATCCGAATTGGAGACAGCAATTACTTGTGCAGGCAAAAACTCACACTGCAATGCAATGTCCCAGCCAGTAACCGATGAGACTTCACAAAGAAAAGATTCCAAACTGCCCCAAGACTTCTCTTTATACCCCACAAGAAAGGCCTCAGCATCTTCAGCCTTTTACAAGAGATGGCATAGTCAGAAATGAATTATGTTTTGTAGGTGAAGAATTCCACAAACAATGCCCCTGTATAAAGAAAGCTCGCTAATGGTTTTTATGTAAATGAACTGTTTTAATGAAAAGTACAATAAGCAATCACCTATCAACTAATTGTAAATCATGAGAGGGCTTGTACTTTAGGAGCAGGGCAATTAAATAGGCTGGTTCTTGCCTCTCAATAGATTTAAACACAGAAGGCAAAACTTTGAATATTTGTTGAAAAATGGGCAACCAGTGAAGCTGTTCAGGTGGTGGGGGTTAACATGCTGTCTAGGCGATCCTTCCAAATATAGCCTTGCAGCTACATTCTGCAAGGCATGTAAGGCATTTAACTGGCATTTGGGAAGGCAAATGTAAAAGAGAATAGCAGTACCTGTTACAGTTATAACAAAGGCCTGGACAATTGTCCAAAAATCACCACTAGATAAAATATACTTTATGTGCCGTAACAGTCTGAGTTTATAAAACCCAGATTTTATTGTTGCCCTTATCTGAGATTTTAAGGATAGGTAAGAATCGAGCTGGACATTCAAGCCCTTCAGTCTCTGTGAAAATTAAAGGTATCCCTTCAACCACTAGAAACAAACCTAATTTAGGAATAGGAGCATGAGAGATCCATAAATTCTCTGAGGACAAGCAGGATGGTAGTCCTTTCACATAGGTGACATTATTAGATGGAGCCCGGCACAGAACTTTGATCTCAACAAATTCTAGAACTTTCAAATATGCCCTACTGAGCATGTGCAGTTGTAGTTGTCACCCTGCCTACTAGGCAGAGTCCCTCGGTCTCTTTTTTTTTTTTTCTCCCTCACTGGAGCAGTGTGGTCACGGTATTCAGCTTTGCTTTCTTTATTTATGTTTTCTGGAGCTGCAGCTGGTTTTCTTTTCCTTACTGTGGTTTTTGTTTGTTTTACTTTTTTGTAGCATGTAAACAGATGGACTCAGGACAAGTGGGTTTATGCTCCCCTGCCAGCAGATGGAGATGGAGCATGCTGATGTCACAGTATATATAGCCCTGCAGTGACTCCAGCCTGCCAGTATTCTCCATCTCCAGCAGATGGTGGACATGCATCTCCCTATAGCAGCGCTTCTCAACCGGTGTGTCACGACACACCAGTGTGTCGCCAAGCACCGGCTGGTGTGTCACGTGCTCCCGGTCTCTCCCGCTGCTCTTTCTTCCCTGCTGCCGTTGCCGCCGGGCTATCTGTACGTTCAAGCCTAGTGGGAATGGCAGCAGTGCTAAAAGAAGCTACGACACCCGCGGCTGGCCTTTTCTTCTTCCCGCGCCTGCCCCCCCTCCCGTGACCCAGAACAGGAAGTGATACGCGGTGCACGGGAAGGAGAAAGGCCGTGCCGCGTGGGAAAATAGCAGCAGCATCAGCCCCGAGCAATCGAAGCAGCCGGTAATCGGGAAAGGAGACAGCAGCATGAGCCTCCCGCAGCCGATGGGATTCTTCTTTCTTGGCCTGCGGGGGCTGGAGGAGGAGGCTGCTGCAGCTACCATTTGTGCGTGGGGGGGAGAGGAAGTGAGTGAGAGAAAGAGAGAGAGAAGCAGCCAGGCTGTGTGTGATTGAGAGAAACTGGTCAGAGAGTTGATGTATGTGTATATGTGAGAGACAATGAAAATGACTGCTCACGGCGATGACTGATGTGTATGTGAGAGTGTGAGACAGTCAGGGATGTGACTGATGATTGTGTGAAAGAGAGAAAAAGCATGGAAGTGAGAAATCTGGGTATGTGAGAGAGCATGGGAGTAAGAAGCCTGGTGTTGTGGGGGTGTGTGTGAAAGAAAGCATGGGAGTGAGAAGCCTGATTATGTGAGAGAGAGCATGGGAGTGGGAAGCCTGTTTGTGTGTGCATGCATGAGATAGAGACTGGTTGGTAAGGTGACAGTGTGTGTGAGAGAAAGAGACTTACTGGTGTGTGTGTGAATGTGAGAGAAAGAATGTGATTCAGGGAATGAGAAGCCTGTGCAGTGGAGAGCGAGCATGGAAATGAGAGAGAGACTGGTGTGTGTGTGTGTATGTATGTGTGTGTAACAGAGAGAAAGTGATTATGGGAATGAGAAGTCTGTGCATGTGAAGAGAGTGAGCATGGGAGTGAGAAACCTGGGTGTGTGTGAGACACAGCATGGGAGTGAGAAGCCTGTATATCTGAAAGAGAACATGGGAGTGGGAAGCCTGTGTATGTGTATGCATGAGAGAGATCAGGTGACTGGTGTGTGTTTGTGTGTGTGTGAAAGAAAGTGATTATGGGAATGAGAAGCCCGTGCATGTGGAGAGAACAAGCATGGGAGTGAGAGACTGGTGAGTGTGTGTGTGAGACAGAGAACGTGATTATGAGAGTGAGAAGCCCGTATATGTAAGTAGAACACGGGAGTGGGAAGCCTGTGTGTGTGTATGGCATGAGAGAAACTGTTCAGGAAGGTGACTGGTGTGTGTGTGTGTCAGACTGTTTGGGAGATGATTGGTGTGTGAGAGACAGAAACTGGTCATGGGGGCATGACTGGTATGGTGTGTGTGTGAGAGACATGGGCACTAAGGAAGAGGACCATGAGTATAGAGCTTAGCCTCTACTGCTGCTTCTGCTGTGTGCTACGGCCTGTATGGAAGAGGAGTAGGACAGCTGCTGGAGGGGGTAAGTAAAGGTGGCTTTTTAAGTTTATTTTTCTTGATTGACAGCCATTTTAATTATTTAATATTATGTGATGTGTCTGCTTTTTTTGAAATATTTTATTGGTGTTTGGAGAATTTTTAATAGTTTTTATGAGTTTTTAATTGTTGGATGTTATTCTGTTCATAGCTGTTTTGAAACATTTATTCTGCTTATTAGTATAGTTTTACAATTATTTCTGTGTAGGGATCTATAGCTGCTTGCTAGTTCTGTTTTCCTAATAAGAGGTGTATTGGTTTTTAGGGCCTGATTTAATATTTGTAGTGTTGCCTTTTCATAGATAGGGTTGCTCCTGTTTGAGTGTATTCCATAATACAGGTGTAACTGTGTGCGGATTAGTTTATATGCATTACTACAGATCCTGGGAGTATGTTGGGTTGGCTCTGTGTCTGTTACCGAGATGAGATATTTTACTAGCATGTAAGCGTTTTATCAGTCTTATTTGTTGTGTTTTCTCAAGAGGACATGCATTGGTGGTAAACTGCTGTCTTTTCATAAGTAGGGCTATTGAGCCCGGAAGTAGGAGTTTGAGTTGCTGTTACTGAGATGACACCAGAACCAGAATATCTTTTTTGTAGGGTGAGTTGTATGGGGAATGTCATAATTCTGCTTTACATCCATTATTGTGGGTCAGGGTGGTTCCTGTGGATGCAAACTGTACTTTCCCTGTACGTACCTGGATCAGTCCAGTCCCTGGGTTATGTCACCAATCCAGCAGAGGGAGGCAGAGAAAACATTCTAACGACTCTGACGTATACCCTGGAGCACCACCTGCAGTCAATCAGTATTTCTGTGTCCCAGCAGAGGTGGACGTCCCTAACCCCTGCAGTCTGTGGTAGTTTTTTAGTCAGTTATTTTTTTAGTCAGGTAGTTTAGGAGATAATTGTTTGCAGGCTTTCTTTTTCTTTTGAAGAGAGCCTGTTCTTTTCATTTAAGTTATTTTAAAAAAAAAAAAAGGTTTTATTTTTTCTTCACAGCCATTTCACTGCCTCCCGGGAGGTTGCCAAGTCCTGGAGGACTATCCCTCCTGGTTTTTGAGGCTGCCAGAGCTGGGGAGGTTTTGTACCCAGCAACCACTCCTGGCAGGGGTGATACCGGGGGGCCCGGCTCACTCACCCTACTTGGAGCAGCTCCTGGGGGCCGCGGCGTTTCGTAAAAAAAATAAAAATAATTCTTGACAGCTGAATTTGATGTTTACTTACCTTTTGGTGTTCGGTGGGCCCATGCCTTTGTTTTTCGCCAGGGTTTCTTTTAGTTTTTTAGTTTATTTCATACTTTTTATTTCGCACCGTTTTTTCTTTATAATGCCACGAGGTGCGGCCTGCCGCGCTTGTGGAGATGCGCGCGCGTCTCTCCAGGGAGAGTCTCTGTTCATCCTGTCTCCCCAGGGGGGAAGGCTCATCAAGTTTGCCGATTAAAAAGAAAAAAAGGGACTTGGCCACTTCGCGCGGCCCCAAAACCTCGGCCCAGCTGCTCTCCTGCCCCGGACTGTTTTAGCTGCAGTGCGGGAACTGAGGCACTCCTGTCTACTCTGAGGGTAGCGACACAACAAGGTATTCAGGGTGCTTCTGACCCGCCTCCGCTGTCGCCGCAGCCGGCGGTCAAGCCGCGCGAAACAGGGCCATATTTATCGGCTGAAAGCCTGGAGGAGATTCCAGATTCTTCTTCCTCTTCTTCTGCCTTTTCAGGGGATTTTCTTCGTTTTCTTCGCAAAGCTTACAAATCTAAGAAATTTCATAAGAGACATAAGAGTCTCTCATCTGAACAGAGGTTAAGGCCACGTTCCTCAAAAAGGGCTAGTCCCACGGATTTGGGAGTGGGGTCAGCTCCAAAGTGTCCCCTTCGTCAGGGTCCGAATCAGACAATTTTTTTCTTTTTCAGATGATTCTGAGCATGGCTCTTTACCTATCCCGGACAAGTCCTTGCCGGAGGGGGATTTAAATGAAGACCCTGCTTTGAGTATTAGTTCAGACCCTCATGTTGCGGATGGGGATGACCCCAAAGTAGTCCGCCTGTTTAGAAGAGAGGAACTTAGTCCCTTAATTCCAGCTATTTTACTGGAATTGGGTCTCGAGGTTCCAGTAAAGGATTCTCGGATGAGTGACGTTGACCCAGTGTTGCTTGGCCTTAGAGGTCCCACGACATCATTTCCTTTTCATCTTTCTCTCACTGACCTTATGTACCGGGAGTGGGATACTCCTGAGTTGGGGCTTAAGGTAGCACGAGCCATGGAAAAATTGTATCCATTACCTGAGGAAGCTTTGGAAATTTTAAAATTTCCTAAGGTGGATGTCGCTGTTTCAGCCGTCACTAAGAAAACAACTATTCCAATAATTGGGGCTACGGCTCTTAAAGATCTCCAAGATCGTAAGCTGGAGGTTCAGCTTAAGCGAATATTTGAGGTTTCTGCTCTTGCTGTGCAGGCGGCCATCTTAGTCCAACTTGGCTTTGCAAGCTGGACTAAGATGGGTCCAGGCTTTACAAAACAATTTTTCCCTCTCTGAAGAAGAAGTTGCTCAGGCTGGTAGACTGGAAGCTACAGTTGCTTATAGTGCAGATGGTTTATATGATCTGATTAGGACCTCGGCTCGCTCTATCGTTGCTTCTGTATTGGCTCGCAGACTTCTCTGGTTGAGGAATTGGTCTGCAGACACATCCTTCAAAGCTCAATTAGGGGCTTTATCCTTTAAGGGAAAATTATTATTTGGTAAGGAATTGGAAGATTTAATTTTGTCCCTAGGGGAAAATAAGATTCACAAATTGCCAGAAGACCGTCCTAGGCCTAGAAGCTCTTTTTCATCTCGCTCTCGTTTTCGGTCTAACAGAAGATTTCGTTCTTCTGGTCCGTCGGTTCCTCCAGCTAAACAGTCTTCAGGTAGACAACAGAATTGGTCTCAGTCCTTTCGTGGCCACCTCTTTGGTAGACCTGGAACTTCCCAAGTCTCAGGAGGCACAAAATCTGTCCAATGAGATAAGGCCGGTCCTTTCTCCGGCTCCCGTCATAGGGGGTAGGCTGTCTCTGTTTTATGGAGAATGGGCCAGATGTACGTCGGATCAATGGGTTCTATCAGTGATAAATCAAGGTTATGCTTTAGATTTTGTTCGGCAACTTCACCACCTGTTCCTAATTTCACCGTGTTCTTCCCTACAAAAGTGTCTCATAATCCAAGACTCGCTACAGCGTTTAAGCGACCTAGGAGCTATAGTTCCAGTTCCAACATCAGAACATCGGAAAGGTCGTCATTCAGTTTTCTTCGTCGTTCCCAAAAAGGAAGGAACCTTTCGTCCCATTCTCGATCTCAAGAGGGTCAACCGTTGTCTAAGGAATCCAACGTTCCGGATAGAGACTCTTCAGTCTGTCATAGCTTCGGTTCACAGAGGAGAATTTCTAGCATCTCTCGACCTCACTGAAACTTATCTTCATGTCTGCATTCGATCGGATCATCAGACGTTTCTCAGGTTTTGCATTCTAGGGCAACATTATCAATTCAGGGCTCTCCCGTTCGGATTAGCCACAGCTCCCAGAACATTTACCAAAATAATGCTTGTGGTGGCCGCTAAACTCAGGAAGGAGGGCCTGTTGATACATCCGTACCTGGACGACTGGTTGATTTGAGCGAAGTCAGAATCTCTTTGTTATTATACAATCAACAGGGTAATCAGCCTTTTGCAGTCTCTAGGCTGGGTGATCAATGAAGACGAGTCACCTTTTACCTTCCCAGTCTCTGGAGTTTTTGGGTGCACGGTTCGACGCTTGTCAAGGGATAGTGTTCCTTCCAGAGCATCGCTTCTCAAGATTCAATCACAAATTCGAGACTTACAGTCTATTCCTATTCCTTGTGTGTGGGATTACTTGATAGTTTTAGGTTCAGTGACCTCTACTCTGGAGGATTCCCTGGGCCTTTGCGCACATGAGACCACTTCAGTCTGCATTGTTTTCACGCTGGAATCCGGTTTTGGAACTATACCACCTTCCCCTTCCTCTTACAGAGACGGCTTGTTCCAGCCTAGATTGGTGGTTACAGAGAGCAAATCTGCAACGAGGTGTACCACTAGAGATTCCAGAATGGACTGTGGTCACTACCGACGCCAGTCTTTCAGGCTGGGGAGCAGTATGTCAGAATACATCTGTTCAGGGTCAGTGGTCTGAAGAGGAAGCACAGTGGTCGATCAAGCTTTTAGAGACCAGAGCGGTTCGTTTAGCCTTAATCGCTCTTCAACCTCTCCTTTGCGGGAAGTCGGTTCGGGTTCTTTCCGACAATGCCACCATGGTAGCGTACATCAGCCGTCAGGGAGGAACCCGAAGCTTCCTGGTAGCTCAGGAAGCACAACAGCTGATCACCTGGGCGGAGCAACATCTGCTCAGCATCGCAGCCTCACACATTGCCGGGGTGGACAACATTCAAGCCGACTTTCTCAGTCGGCATCATCTCGACCCAGGCGAGTGGGAACTGTGCGAGGAAGCCTATCAAATGATATGCAACAGATGATCCACTCCGGCAATGGATCTCATGGCCACATTTCAGAATGCCAAAGCCCCTCGGTTCTTCAGCCGCAGGAGGGAAAGAGGAGCGGAAGGAGTAGATGCTCTGGTACTTCCTTGGCCAAGGGATGTTCTTCTCTACGTATTTCCTCCCTGTCCTCTCATCGGCAAGGTTCTGCGTCGGATAGAAGTTCAACAAGTCGACGTTGTTTTAGTGGCTCCGGAGTGGCCACGCTGTCTGTGGTTCGCGGACCTGGTCAGACTAGCACTGGACAGTCCCCTTCGATTTCGAGATCTTCCCTGCCTTCTGTCTCAGGGTCCGGTTTGTTTGGAAGAGGTCGAACGCTTCTCTCTAGCAGCAGGGCTTTTGAGAGGCATCGGTTAAAGAATAAAGGTTATTCAGATGCTATAGTGACTACTTTATTGCGTTCTAGATAACCTTCTACATCTTTGGCTTATGCAAGGGTGTGGAAGGTTTTTGAATCTTGGTGTAATGAGCATCAAGTAGATCCAGTTCACTCTTCGGTATCCGATATTTTATCTTTTTTACAAGATGGTTTAGCCAAGGGTTTGTCCTGTAGTTCCTTACAGGTACAAGTAGCAGCGCTTGGATGTTTTCGTGGTAAGGTTCAGGATTATCCTTGGCTGCCCATCCGGATGTAGCGTGTTTTCTCAAAGGTGTGCAACATCTACGTCCTCCATTTCGGAATCCTCGTCCTGCTTGGAGTTTGAATTTGGTTCTTAGGGCTCTGTGTTCGGCTCCCTTTGAACCCCTCAATCATGCGACTTTGAAGGATCTCACATTGAAGGTGGTGTTTCTTGTGGCCATTTCTTCATCTCGTAGAATTTCAAAGTTGCAGGCCTTGTCTTGCAGAGAGCCTTTTCTTAGAATTTCTGATACAGGAATTTCATTACAGACTGTACCATCTTTTTACCTAAGGTAGTATCTTCTTTCCATTTAAATCAGTCCATAGAGCTTCCGGCTTTTCCGTCTTTAGATCATTTGGATCCTTCCTCTAGGGATCTTAAAAAATTGGATGTACGACGAGCTCTGTTGCGTTATCTTGAAGTTACAAACAATTTTCGATTGTCTGATCATTTGTTTGTTTTGTGGAGTGGCCCTCGCAAAGGTCATAAGGTTTCGAAGGCTACGATTGCTCGTTGGTTAAAAGAGACAATTCGTTCAGCTTATCTTCTAGCTCGTTGTGACCTTCCTGAAGGGTTGAGAGCTCATTCTACTAGGTCACAGGCTACCTCTTGGGCAGAATGTCAGTTAGTTTCTCCTCAGGAGATTTGTAAAGCAGCGACTTGGAAGTCGTTGCGTACTTTTGCTCGTCATTACCGCTTGGATGTTCACGCTCCAAGTTCGGCAGCCTTCAGAGAGAGTGTTCTCCGAGCGGGACTCTCTTGGTCCCACCCTAATTGAATCAGCTCTGGTACATCCCAGGGTCTGGACTGATCCAGGTTCGTACAGGGAAAGGAAAATTGGTTCTTACCTGCTAATTTTCGTTCCTGTAGTACCATGGATCAGTCCAGATGCCCACCCTTTATGTCTGTGTATTATATTTGTCTTTTCGGAGAGTCCGCTCGTTCACTTTTGGGTGATTTAAACCGCCTTAATATTTTCTTGTTTATTCCCAAGATTTTTTTTTGGGATTCTGCTTCCATTTAGGACTTGTGAGTTGGAAATATTTAGATAGCTAGTTAATATGTTAGTAGTTAAATTTCTGCTTTGATTCTGCTCAATACTGATTGACTGCAGGTGGTGCTCCAGGGTATACGTCAGAGTCATTAGAATGTTTTCTCTGCCTCACTCTGCTGGATTGGTGACATAACCCAGGGTCTGGACTGATCCATGGTACTACAGGAACGAAAATTAGCAGGTAAGAACCAATTTTCCTTTTACATCTAGCCCCGTGACGATCATGGGTCAGTGTGTCATGCATGTGAGAACCATATGTCAGGTGTGTCTCGACAGAAAAAAGGTTGAGAACCACTGCCCTATAGGGATTGCTTTGAGCTTTTTGGAAAGAGAAATCTGACATTCTAAATTCTGGAAAAGAAAGCCACGATCTCTGCAGTGATACTTAATGGTCCCTTCCTCATTTGAGAATTTCTAAGGTGATTTCTGTGGACCTTCAGAGGTGTGCCTTGGTCTAGTAGCTGGGTTTCCCGGCGTGGATTTAGCTGCTAGTTCAACTAAAAGGCAGTGGATGCAGGAGGCCGAGCATGGTGGTGATGGCAGATGCCCTCTCCCCCCACAGCTGGAGACTGTCTCTATACTCCGCTGGTAAGCACTGAGCTCAGGTAAGGGACAGAGGGGTTTCAGGACTTCCTCCAGTCTCCATGCTCAGTACACTGTACTGATGTTTGTTCCCGCAACCATTGAGGTTGGGGAACTGGGCAGCCTGGCAGGTTGAGCGGCCACCAATGGGCTAGGCCCCACACTTAAGCTTTTTTTCTTGCATGGTAGGCCACGGCGGTGTTTTTTATGTGCTCCTGTGCATTCTCTACTGCCCTCTACAGGCCATCGGTGTGCGCAGTGCATTGGCTCTGCGCACATGTTGTGCACTTGGTTTTTGGGCGTGCTTTTTACATGCACAAACTTTTTTCACTGTTCATACGCTTAGCTTGGCACACAAGTTGTGTGTGCGCCTTGCTGCGCTTTCTTCTGGTTGCTTATTTTTTGTGCGCATTCCCCTTTTGAGCGCAAGCCATTCACATGCACGTTTACCGCTGCACTGGCACCGGTAAGCAAGAAGCCTAAGCTTCTTCCTATTTGTGTTGCCTGTCATTAGGGTTTCTCAGCCTGACCTGGCTTCTAACCTGTGTCAGCGCTGCTCAGACGAACAGGGAGAGTTGTCTTCCTCGGATTTTGATAAGCCTGGCTCTTTCCATTCTTATGATGGGTTGGTCACAGCCCTGATTTGGGGAGACGCCAGATCTTGGTTCTCTCTTGACTGGCTCCTCCGCTGGCGAGGACATTTCTGTGGGCCAGCTCCAGTTCCTTCTGAGCTTGTTCTGGACCCGACTGCTTTTTCTTGGGTGGAATTATTTCAAGGCTTACAAGCCTTTCTTCAGACTCAGTCCTCCGCTTCCCCCATTTCTGTCCAGTCGGATCCTCAACCGGTGGCTCCTCCCTCTTCCAGTCCTATGCTTAAGTGCCAAAGCTCGCCTCTGCTCCCTGTGGGTGTTCCCAACAGGAATCCGGATAGCACTGATGATGAGGTTGATCCTGATTCCCTGGAAGATGGGGAAATTCCTCCAGGACTGGAACCGTATCAAACCATGTTGCGGTTCTTTCATAGAGATGAGCTGCCGGCCCTGATTCCCAGACCTTGAAACTACTGGGTGTCCCTGGTTTGGATGCCATGTCAAAGCCGAGGAAGAATCCCATTTTGGTTCCCTTATGTAAAGCCTCTTGTTTTTTCTCTGTGATGGATGCCATTCAAGAATTGATTGAGCCGGAATGGGACACCCCAGAGGCAAATTTTATAGGGGGTCAGACATTGGAAGGCCTGTACCCCCTGGATCCGGTTGTGAGAGAGCGTTTGCGTTTTCCCAAAGTGGATGCCCTGGTATGTGCCATCTCTAAGCGGACGACTATCCCCATAGAGGGAGGAGCGGCTTTGAAGGATGTACATGATAGGATTGAGGCTATTCTTAAACATGCCTTTGAGGCAGTGGCGATGAAATTAAGGATTACTTCCTGTTGTGCCCTTGTGGTGAGATTTTGTCTGCTTCTCTCTCTCTGGTGGTTGATGAGTCTGGAGGGAATTCCAGAGTGGATATGGAGCCTGCCGCCGCCTTTTTAGCAGACGCAGGCTGTGATTTGGTCTGTACCTCGGCCAGAAGAGTGGCTTCAGTGACAGTGGCTAGGCATCAACTCTGGTTGTGTAATTGGTCAACTGATGCAGCCGCCAAAGCTAATCTTACCAAGATGCCCTTTAAAGGTTGCTCTTGTTTGGGAAAGAGTTGAAGAATTAGCCAGTAAGTGAGGATAGTCTCTAGTTCCTTGGTTGCTGGAAAATAAGAAGCAGTTACAGTGCCCCTTTGATAGGAGATTTCGTCCCTACAGACGGTCGATCTTTCAGCGGACTCGGCTTTTTGGTAGTTCTCAGTCCTTTTGTCCCCAACAACCCAAGAGGAGCAGGCTCGGGTAGCGGACCTTCCTGAGCTTCCCAATGAAGTTTTGCCAAACCACCTTCCTGAACAGGAGATAGGGGGACATATTTCTCTCTTTTATCGGAGGCGGGTCAAGGTCACATTGGACCAGTGGGTCCTGGAGGTGATACGGGAAGGTTATGTGCTGGAATTTTGCAGTATTCCTCAGGATGTGTTCATGGTGTCCCCTTGTCACTCCCTGCAGAAGAAGCAGACAGTGGAGTTCATGCTTCAATGGCTCCTCAGGCTTAGGGCTGTGGTTCCGGTACCCACGACTCAAAATATGGGGCAATATTCCATTTATTTTGTTGTGCCCATGAAGGAGGGCGCCTTTTGTCCCATCCTGGATCTCAAGAGGGTCAACCGTCATTTGAGGGTAACTAATTTTCGCATGGAAACCTTACTCTCTGTATAATGGCGGTGCAATCGGGAGAATTTCTGACCTCCTTGGATCTGTCAGAGACGTGCCTTCATATTCCCATCCTATTGGAACACCAACATTTTCTACGATTTGTGGGGTTGGGGGCGCTATTATCAGTTTCGGGTGCTGCCCTTTGGTCTAGCCCCTGCTCCTAGAACATTTTCCAAGGTTATGGTGGTAGTAGCAGCAGCCTTAAGAAAAGAAGGGATCCTGGTGCACCCATGTTTGGACAACTAGCTGATTCGAACCAGATCTCAGGTAGAGAGCCACCTGGTGAAGCACAAGGTGATCTCCTTATTGCAGGAACTCAGTTGGGTGGTGAACCTGACCAAGAGCAATCTTCAATCATTCCAGTCATCGGAGTACCTGGGGATCCGATTCGACATGGGACAGGACAGACTTTTCCTACAGGAAGTTCAGATCCAGAAATTGATGTCTCAAGTGCATCAGTTGGTGTACACGATACGCCCGATGGTGTGATCCTACTTACAGGTATTCGGCTTGATGGTGGCTACCCTGGAAGTGGTGACGTGGGCAAGGATGCATGTGCATCCTCTTCAGAGCTCTCTGCTGTCTCGTTGGAACCTGCAGTCTCAGGATTATGTGGTTCGACTCCACTTGCCGATGGAATTCTGCTCCCGCTTCCAGTGGTGGCTGCAGGAGAATCACTTGAGAAAGGGAGTTCCCTTGTCCTCTCCGACTTTGTTGGTACT
Source organism: Rhinatrema bivittatum (assembly GCF_901001135.1). Lineage (NCBI taxonomy): Eukaryota > Metazoa > Chordata > Amphibia > Gymnophiona > Rhinatrematidae > Rhinatrema > Rhinatrema bivittatum. Next base: position 429,816,249 of record NC_042617.1, read on the forward strand.
CACAACAGATACAAGTCTCCACGGTTGGGGGGCTCACTGTCTGGAGTTAACGGCCCAAGGGCATTGGACTAACAAAGAGTTGTGCTGGAACATCAATCACCTGGAAGCCAGGCTGGTATGGTTATGCCAACCATGCTTGCAGTTCAGCCCCAGGCTGCAGGATCAAGCGGTTCAAATGTTGTCTGACAGTGTGACGACGGTGGCCCTTTATCAATCACCAGGGAGGAACTAAGAGCCAGCAAGTGTCCCAGGAAATAGATCTGCTTATGGAATGGGCGTAAGGTCATCCGCAGATTATCTTGGCCTTTCACATTGCAGGAAAAGACAACGTAACAGCGGACTCTCAGCAGGCAGAGTCTGGACCCAAGAGAGATGTTGTCAGTCAAGGCGTTTCAGCTGATTGTGGATCGCTGGGGTCTTCGGTTCCTAGACCTGCTGTTGACTTCTCAAAATGTGAAGGTTCCTCGATTCTACAGTCACAGGAGAGATCTGTGGTCCCTGGGAATAGATGCTCTTGTACAGGTCTGGCCGGAAGACAGGTTGGTTTATGCCTTACCTCCGTGGCCATTGCTGGGCAAAATAATTTGCAAGATCGAAGGCCACAGTAGGCTAGTACTCCTGGTGGTGCCGATTTGCGAAGACTCCTGGTGGAGACCCTCCTTCGTCTTCTGTCGCACATGGATCTATTACAGCAGGGACTGGTTCTTCATGAGGATCTGACTCTGTTCTCTCTTACGTTTTGGCCCTTGAGAGGGCTTGCCTGTTAAAGCGTGGCTATTCCTCTGCGCTGATTGCCACCTTACTGTGTGCTTGCATGTTCTCCATTTCCTTGCTTATGTGCGGGTTTGGAGAGTTTTTTTGAGGCCTGGTGTGAGGAATGGGGTACACTTCCTCATTCAGTTAAGATCCCGCTTATTCTGGATTTTTTTGCAGGATGGCTTGAATAAAGGATTGGCCCTTAATTCCTTGAAGGTGTAGGTTGCGGCTCTTTCCTGTTTCAGAGGCCCGATGAATGGTGTTTCCTTGTCTCATCCTGATGTGGCCTGTTTTTGAAGGGAGTGAAGTATCTTCAGCCTTCCTTGAGCTTACCTGTTCCATTGTGAAGTCTTAACTTGATGCAGGATTTTTTTGGTGTGCCCTAGGTTTCAACTGCTGCGTAGCCTTTCCTTACAGTTGTTGACCTTGTAGATTGTGTTCCTGGTGGCTACATGTTCAGCGCGTCATATTTCTGAGCTGCAGGCTTTTTCTTGTCGGGAGCCATTCCTTCAGGTGATTCTGGGAGCGTTACAGCTGAGTACTTTTCCATCTTTTTTGCCCAAGGTAGTCTTGGGCTTTCATTTGAATCAGTCCATATCCTTGCTATCCTTGGATAAGATCAAGGATGCAGAGGAGTATCTCCTCTTGCACTCTTTGGATGTTAAGCAACTTGTCGTGCAGTATCTGGAGGTCTCTAAACCTTTTCAAAAGACTGATCGCCTGTTTGTTCTCCATGGTGGGACTAAGCAGGGTGCTCCACCTTCACGAGCTACCATAGCTTGTTGGATTAAGGAGGTAGTCACAACCACGTATGTGGATGCTGAAAAGCTGTTGACTTCTCAGGTTAGAGCTCATTCCACTAGGGCTCAGACAATGTCATGGGCAGAGGTTAGTTTGTCATTTCCCATTGATATCTGCCAAGCTGCAACTTGGTCCTCATTACACACTTTTTCTAGGTTTTTATTGTCTGGATGTGCAGGCTGAGAGGATGCAGGCTTTGCACATGCAGTTTTGACTGGACCGTGGGCAGCCTTCCACCCTGTTGGGGATAACTTTGGTACATCCCACTGGTCCTGAGTCTATCTTTCTACATGCTAGGAAATGGAGAAATTACTTACCTAATAATTTTGATTTCCTTAGTGTAGACAGATGGACTCAGCTTCCCACCCTCAGCTGCTGCATGCATGTGTTAATAGTCCTCTTGTGGGGCTTTGGGTCCAAGGGCTTACTGATAAGCCCTTGGGACCCAGAGCCCAAGGAGTGGAGGAGTAGCCTAGTGGTTAGAGCAGTGGGCTATGAACCAGGAGACCAGGGTTCTAGTCCTGCTGTGTTGCTCCTTGTGACCTTGGGCAAGTCACTTTACCCTCCATTGCCTCAGGTACAAACTTAGATTGTAAGCCCTCTGGGGATAGGGAAATATCTACAGTACCTGAATGTAATCCACTTTGAAGCGCTGAAAAAAAGTGTGAAAAGTGGAATATAAATCTAAAAATAAATAAAATAAATAACTGAGAACACAGACAAAGGCATGCCTGAATCCATGCTCGCGATTTGGCAAGCATGGACTCACAAAGGCAAGAGGAAGAGGATTCAGCCATTTCAGGGAACTCTTGTGAGAGTTTGCCATGTTTAATCTTCAAGATCCGATTTAGTCATTCTAGTTGTTTTGAGGCTTGGAGTATGTGTGCAGTGGAAATGCAGTCTGATCCTCAAGGATATAACACCTGTAAATAATTCTTATAGATACAATAGTTGGAGTCCTTTTTTGAGAATGCAAATGGGTTTTAAGAGGCTTTCAAATATGAGGGTATAACCAAAAGACCTTTTTCCACATTATGAACTATACAAGTATTACAACTTTGAGTAGCATATTGTCTAACAACCCCTGCCCCCCCCTCTTTTTTTTTTTTGTTTTTGTTTGCTAGTGTGAACCCAGAGTTGATTAAGATACAACAGGAAGAAATGTTTTTTCTCTCTCATGTGGGATATAGCAAAATTGCTTACCTTGTAATAGGTGCTATCCCAGAACAGCAGGATGTAGTCCTCACATATGGGTGACATCACTGACTGAGCCCTATCACGTTTACAGTCCAAGGTATGTAAGGCCCGTTCTCCTTGGTGAGAATGAGGCCTTGGAAAGAATGTGGGTAAAACTATGGATTGGTTCAAGTGGAATTCCGTAACTACTTTGGGAAGGAATTTTGGATGTGTACGAAGAACCACCCTATCATGTAGGAATTGTGAGTAGGGTGCGTATGTTACAAGAGCTTGTAACTCACTAACTCTTCTAGCTGACGTAATGGCTATGAGGAAGATAGTCTTCCATGTGAGAAATTTAAGATCACAGGAATCTATGGGTTCGAAAGGAGAACGCATGAGCCTTGTTAATACTAAATTTAGGTCTCATTGTGTGACTGGTGGCCGAATTGGTGGTTTAAGTTGAGTTAAACCTCTCATAAACCTACTGACAAGTGGTTGTGTGGATATAGTTGCATCTCCTATTTTGTTATGGTAAGCAGAGATTGCACTTAAATGTACTCTTACAGATGAAGTCTGGAGACCAGAGTCTGAAAGATGGTATACGTAGTCTAGTAGAGAAGTTGTGGGGCAGGTGAAAGGATCAATATTGTTTTGTCTGCACCACATAGTAAATCTTTTCCATTTGGAAGAATAATTCTTTCGTGTGGAAGGTTTACGTGAAGCTATAAGGACTTGGGATACATTGGTTGAAAGGTTGAGTGGTTGTAAGATCAACATCCATGCTGTCAGGGATAGGGATTGAAGGTTGGGATGGCGCAGCCGACCCTGATCCTGAGTTGTGGGAGATACTCCCAGTCGAATTGGATCCCTGACTGAGAGGTCTAGAAGTGTGGGAAACCATACTTGTCGAGGCCAATATGGGGCTATGGGTATCATGGACCCCTTGTCCTGTTGTAGTTTCACAAGAGTTTTTGTTATGAGCGGTATTGGAGGATACACGTACAGTAGGCCTGAGTTCCAAGGGCGAGCAAAAGCATCCTTGGCTGGCTGGTTCTTCTGTTTGTGTAGAGAACAGTATTCGTCCACTTTGTGATTCAGATGTGATGCAAAGAGGTCTACTGTTGGTTGCCCCCAATGTTGGAATATCCTGGTTGCTACTGAGGGATCCAGGGACCATTCGTGTGGTTGGAATTGACTACAGAGTCGATCCGCCACTACATTGTATATGCCTGCCAGAAAAAGTGGCCCGGAGGAACATTGAGTGGTTCAGGGCCCAGCCCCACATCTGTGCAGCTTCTTGACAAAGGAGATACGAGCCCGTGCCCCCCCCCCCCCCCCTGTTTGTTGATGTACCACATGGCTACTGTGTTGTCTGTTTGGATGAGAACAGTTTTGTGGGAAAGGCAGTCTTTGAATGCATGTAGCGCATAAGGTATAGCTCGAAGCTCTAGGAAATTTATTTGAAAAGTTGCTTCGAGCTTCGTCCAAGTTCCTTGGGTGTGGAGAATCTTGTATGTGAGCTCCCCAACCCAAGGTGGATGCATCTGTAGTTAATGTTATCTGCGGGACTGGTTGTTGAAAGGATAGGCCTTTTCGCAAATTGTCCCTGTTCACCCACCAAAGTAGTGATGAGCGTAGCTGGTGGGTTACTTGAATTGGAGAGTGTAGTGGTTGAATGGCTTGGATCCATTGTGATTTTAGTGTCCATTGGGTTACTCTAATGGCAAGCCTTGCCATGGGAGTGTCGTGAATAGTGGAGGCCATGTGGCCTAACAACATTAGAAACTGGTGAGCTGTCGCTTGTTTTCTTGAGCAAAGTGAGCTTGCCAATAGGGATTTGCAGTTCAAAAACACAGACTGATGAAATGGGGAAGTACCTGGAGGAAGAACTAAAAGGCTGGGAGAATGAGAGAGATGTGGATCAACAGTGGACCAATCTAAAAGGAGTAATTGCCAAGGCAACTAATCTATATGTTAGAAAAGTAAAGAAAAGCAAAAGAAAAATGAAACCTATCTGGTTCTCAAAGGAGGTGGCTGACAAAATAAAGGCTAAAAGAACATCGTTCAAGAAATATAAAAGATCCCAAAGGGAGGAGCACAAAGAAGAATATCTGGTAGAACTGAGGGAGACGAATAAATTAATCAAGAGAGCAAAAAGTCAAGCAGAAGAGAGGATTGCCAAGGAGGTAAAGAGAGGTGACAAAACTTTTTTCAGATACATCAGTGAAAAGAGAAAAGTTCAAAGTAGTATAGTGAAATTGAAAGGTGGAAAGGATCAATGTGTGGAGAGTGACGAAGAAATGGCAGAAATATTAAACAAATACATCTGTTCTGTGTTCACTAAGGAGGACCCTGGAGAAGGATACCGGTGGTATCCTAAGTGGAGGCATGGTGGGTGCCATAGTGTGCATGGACATCGATTGTGACGTTGATGGAACAGGCGATGTAGATGGAGATAGAAATGAAAACATCGATGCGGGAGTGGGAACTGAAGCTGTCGGTGGCACCGACGAACTTGGCATCGATGGAAGTTCTGTCATCAAGAAAGGTACCGATGAGTTCCAATGAGGTTGTCGTCGAAGACGGCATCGGAATGGAGGTGGTTTGTGGCATTGATGTGATCGAGGATTTCGGCTCCATTACCGGCATCGGTGTGACCACCGGCATCAGCGATGTCGCCGGAACTTGTGCGTGTAAAGCTTCCATCACGATCTGTCTGATGAGGACGGTTAGGTCTGGAGTAGTCGACGCAGGCATCGGCGTCGATGGCGTAGTCGATGGCACCGCAGACACCGAGGTTGGCGGAGCATCGGTGGATTTATGCCGCTTTGCGGACGGTTCTGCCGGTGGCGGAAACGACGGGGATGACGCGGATCTACAATGTCGATGCTTGTGTTTAGGCTTTGGTGCCTCGACTGACCTGGTCGATGACGTGGACGGGTTGGTGATAAAGCGTCCCCGGATCCTTTGAGGTGTTGTTTTTTAAGCAGGAGGTTTTTTTAGTGACTCCTGCGGGAGAAGACTTCGTCGAAGTAGATGGTGATGGTACCAACTGAAGATGGAAAAGATGGGCCATCTTTTCCTGTCGTAGCTTCCGACCCTTTGGGGTCATCTCCTGGCATTGTTGGCATGAAGATATTTCGTGCTTTTCTCCCAAGCAGATCACACATTCCAGATGTGGATCAGTCACTGACATGGTCCGGTTGCAGGCAGGGCATTTTTTGAAACCGGAGGCCATGTTTATATTGACAGCCAACGATGAAAAATTCTGTGAGAAATTGAATCAATGAGAAAAGAGAAATCGTGTAAAGTTTTGTCACCGTCCAGTGACAAAGGTGAAGTGAGACCCGATGTGGGAAAAAAATGAGAATTTAACGTGACTTTTTTAGTCAAAATTGTGAGAAATCTCACAGGGCTCCTGTCACCGCGATGCTAATGGCAGCACGGAAAAACGAAGACTGGAGTGAGACCCCTGTGGCAGAGAATATCATGGCATGCTGGGCATGCTCAGTAACCTCAGGCTGCCAGTCAAAAGTTTCTAGAAACTTTGACAGACGTTTTTCCCGCGATAGCGCTCAGTCAGTGACGTCACCCATATGTGAGGAATAGCATCCTGCTTGTCCTGGGATAATGACATATCTGTTGATTGGGTTTTGTGGTTTTCCTTATCTTGAGACAGTAAATTAGTGTTGAGATTTATTTAAATAGATGCATTACATTGTTTTTTTTATATTAAGTGTTTATGGGAAAAGATAACTTTTTTCTGATTTATGCTATGCTTTCAGTGAACTTAATGTAATTGATGGCACATTAAAAAACATAGGAAGTCATACATCTGGATTTTTGTTTATTTAGAAGGTAGCTCAGTTATAGGAAGAATATACTGCTAGATGTTACATTAGATAAACCAAATATGTGAGTAATTTTCTGTGTCTACTCCATATATATTCAAGCCTTGTCACTTTTTCCCCACCCTAAATCTTGTATCTCGTACTAGTGGTGTTCTCCTATTAACTGTTAAGTCACTAGAAGCTCTTTGCACTGGATGAGGACCAAAGGTCTGAAGCCAGGCAATGCAGACAGAGAAAAAATGGACTCATTGGAGGAATGGGAAGATGAGGCCAGTGCCCAAAAGCAGGAGAAATAAAAGTAAATAACCCAAGAGGGATCACACATCCCAGAGGAGAGAGAGGTAGGAAAAGTGTGAACCTGTATTTAAGGAAGAAGATTATTGCAGAGGGTGGCCAAAGGCTAAACAGCAAAGGAGAGATCAGCAATTCAGGTGGCACAGGAAAAAATGCAACAAAAGAAAATGCTCACCTGAACTTGATAAACGCTTCCTCTCCTTGCCAATGTACTAAGTGGATTCCCAAAAATCTTTTATTATGCATAAGAGATAGCACAAAGTAGTCTTTCTGCCACTTTAATGAAGTAGAAAGCATTATATAACTTCAGACCATTCATTAATAATCAGCATTGATTAATTAGTATACAATTGCTCATTTGTTTCTAATACTTTAGAGTGTTAGCATATTCCTACATAACTGTTTCTAGCAAAAAACATTACGTCTAGTGAAAAACAATATCCAGTCTGGACTGGCTGTAACTACCTAAAACATATAGACAATTTCTTCATTTCTAAGGGCATTTCCGGTCAGAGCAAATACAGTATATTCTGGCTTATACCTATGAAACCTGAGCAGATGTTAGCTATGCTGTGAAAAACAAAATATTGGCTAAACTGGGCCTTCTAAAATTCCACATTTCTGATTGTGGATACATTTGAAATAGGCCTATAGCCAGGCAATTGATCAACTAGAAAATTTCCCTTTTTTAAAAACAGGTCTTATTAATCCTCTTCAAAAGATCAGGAGCAACTCTTTCTCTTAAAAAAAGGTTCTTGATCTTAGTTAATACTTCTAGGAAAGCATCATGCAATCTATATAAGATCCAGAAAGGGCATTTATCTAATGCAGTGGTTCTCAACTTTTTTCCCATCGTGACACACTGGACAGGCCACACTCACATGTGTGACACACTGCTCATTACAATTCACGGCGGAAATAAAAAGTAAAGGTCCGGTAATTATTTTTATTGTTTAAAATGACACAAGAAAAAGATATATATTCTGTCTGAACAGAAATTGCATAAATAGTAAACATCCCACACCAAAACAGCACCAATTTCCAGCACTTAAACAGTAACCACCTTACCTAAGAAAAGGCAACACTGAAATATTATACCAGGCCTTAAGACACCAATACATCTTCTATTAGGAAAACGGACCAGGTCAGGTTGCTATAGGGCCCTACACAGAAACTACATGCCAGCAGAAAACCTCACCTGAGTCACATGAGCTGACCCTCACCTAACAAAGAATAAAGAGACCAAAACGCATAACTAGAAGCATGCAGAAAAAACTGAATTGGAAACTGCAACAAGCCAGAGTCTGTGTATGCAGCGTAATAAAGGTAAAAAGAAACATCACCCATCCTTATAAAACAAATCAAGAAATATAAAATCAGTAGCTGTAAAACCATACTAACAAAAATAAGAGATTATTTCGAAACAGCTGATGAGTGGAATATCCAATAATTAAAAACTCATATAAAAAATTTCTAGATACCAATAAAATATTTCAAAATAGCAGACACAAAGACCCGGTAATGAAAAATAAGGATACAGAAATGTTTTTGCTGTGCTTACCTGGAAATGTTTGATATCCAGGTGTCCTGAGATTGTTTTGAATTAGCAGGAGGGGTGGTTTGCTTGGAACTTTCTCCTCTCTCTCTGAGTCACATACCAGCGCTCTCTCTCACACTGGCTCTCAGTTACACACCTATACACACATGTTCTCAGTCACTCACATATATACATGCTTTTTCTCTCACTTATATAGGCTCTTAATTATACATTTACACACATGCTGTCTATCTTTTCACGCTTACACACACAGGCTTTCAATCACACACATATATGCTGTCTTTTTCTCTCACACACAGACTCTCACATGCTTACAAACATGCTCTCTCTCTCATTTACACACAGGCTCTCAATCACATACTCACATGCTCCCTCACCTAAACCAGCTCTCAATCTTATACAGACACACATGGTGTCTCTTACTTATACACACAGGCTCTTAACCATACATCATACATACACATGATCTCTCTCACGCACAAAGGATCTCCATCATACACATACTCTTTCACACAAACAGGTTTTCAATCACAAACTTACACATATAGGTTCCCAATTGTAAACTTACATTCATGCTCTCTCTCAAAGGCAGGCTCTCAATCACAGACATACTCTCTTTCACATACACAGGCTCTCAATCACACACATGCTTCCTTGCTCATTCATTCATTCATTCATTCACTCTCTGGCCCCCCCCCCCCCCGGAACTAGCGGCAGCAGCAGCCTCCTCCCAACCCTAACCTCCTTCATTTTCAGCCCTCGCGGAGGAGGAGTCCCATCGGCCGCGGGGGTTGACGCTCTTCTTCATTTTCCTCCAAGCCGCGCTGCACATTCTTCAGACCGCACCTCTCTTCTGTTCTTCGGGCCGACACTGACCACACTAGCATGGTCTCTTCTTCCCGTGCACGCACCCGCTGCTCACCACTTCCTCTTCTGGGCCGCGGGGGGAGGGGGCGGGAAGAAGAGACCATGCCGTGCCGATTCGCTGACTCCAGCTGTCCTGCCGCGTTCCGCCCGGGCGGAGGAGGACCGGGGAGTAGCTGGGTCAGCGGGGGACCGGGAAGTGTGGCGACACACCTCCGTGTTCTTGGCGACACACTGGTTGAGAACCACTGATCTAATGGATAAAGAGGATTTAAATTTAGACATCACTGCCTCTACTTCGACAGTTCGCATATTTTGCATTTTTGCTCATCCATTTTTAGATTTTAGGGACTTTGCTCATACCCAGAGCACTATAGAAACGACCTGGGATCCTAGTCATGATGTAAGTGCTCTTAAACTGCTGCCAAATGACCTAATCAAAAAAGAAGAGCTGATCATCCAGCGTCATTTCAGCCTAGTAATTCTCGCAACTGTGTCAGATTGTCCACTGAGCAAACAAATCTAACAAAGAAATAGACTTTGTCTCATTTAAAATTTACCCGGACGTTATAAAAGTAGCTCAGATGAGACGTAAGGAATTCTTACTAATGAGATCAGAGGTTATACAGCTTGGTGCAAGCTTTGTGTTAAAATATCCAGCAAAATGTTGTATAAGATACAGGAATGTACAATATGTATACTTAGAACCAGACCAGCTCAGAGCTTTTTTACGGTCATTATCCCGGGAAAATCCTACTACTGCTTCAGCTATGTAGAATATAGGCTTAGTACTAGTGTGTAGCGACCTGATATGTAATATAGAAATTTGCTTATATTGGATGCTCTTTATTTCTTTCTTCCTTTCCCTCTCTCAAATTCTTATAATTTTGTTGTTGGTCATTTTGCACCTAATACTAATTGTTATTTTCTTGTATTATTTTACTTTCAATGACAACAGCTTCTTTTCTGTACAAGTTTAATATATTGGGTATATTTTCAAAAATTTGAAAAATAAAGAATTATATAAAAATGCTACCAAACATTTGTTTGACAAATGGAACTTCAGGAATGCTGAAATTTTTTTCAGCAGCAGGAAAGAAATAAATGGTAAATTAGGCTATGGAGTGAAGAGGAGAAAGATCTCTGGAAAGGTGTACATTTGAATATAAACTGACAACACAGTTTTCTGTGCTTTGGGTAATGTGATTTTATGATTGATGAATTATGGTGGGGAGGGTTAAAGAGGACTTTGACGTGGGTATCGTAAAGTTCGATGTCAAGATTGAGTATTAGCTGTTTTTATTTATTTGTGTGTTTTCATTTTGTTTTAAATTATATAATTTTATTGTAAATTGCTTTGGCATCTGTTGGAAGGTGAACATTTGAAAACAATTTAAATATAGCTTCTTGAAAAACAGTATGCAAAAGAGAACAGAATTCTTAAGGTGCACTCATAAAAATCTTTTTTTAATTATTTCAGTTATAAGATAAGTTTGAATTTTGTGTATTCATATAACTTATTCATTTTGTTAATATGTTATAATGGTTTAAAAAAACTTCCATTCTCCCAGGACAAGCAGGATGGTAGTCCTCACATATGGGTGACATCATCAGATGGAGCCCTGTCACGGAATACTTTTGTCAAAGTTTCTAGAACTTTGACTGGCACACTGAGCATGCCCAGCATGCCACTAACCCTGTGGTCACATGTGGTCCCCCTTCAGTCTCTTTTTTTTCCACGCAGCAAGTTGCCTCGTGGTTAGGAGCTCTATGAGAAATTTCCTCACACTTTTCACCCTCACCGGGGTCCCCCATCGCGCTCCGTTCCCTCTGACGCTCTGTAAGTGCTTTTCCCGCGATTTGCGGTTGGTTCCTGGTGGCATACCTCCCTGTCCCAGACTGTCACCGACCGCGCGCCATTTTTTTTCGACATGGCGACCAGGTTTAGAAAATCCCCCGAGTGTCCGAGGACTATGTCCATAATGGACCCGCACAGTGTTTGTATTTTGTGCCTAGGGCCCTCACACGACGTCCGACGCTGCCCCAGTTGCGCACAAATGACCCCCAAAGGCCGGCGAGCTCGACTGGAGAAGATGCATTTGTTTGCTTCAAAATGTTCTGCTCCATCGACACCAGTACAAGTTGTGCCGACCAGAGAGGGTCTATCTACTTCGGAGATGCCCCGCCAGGAATACTATGGCGCGGGTGACCGTCTGTCACCGACCCCTTCGAAGACGTCGGCGTTATCATCCTCTGGGCCGATCACCGCGAGGAAACACTGGCACCGGCACAGACTTCCTTCCCTTCCCGCTACCAGCACCGATACCGCAGCAGCATCTACTTCCACCGAGCCGCCTGCGAAGAGGGCCCGGGGAGAGGAGCCCCCATCCTCCTCTGGACCCGGGACCCTGAGGCATTCCCCACTGATATGGGTGCTGGATACTGAGCCTCCACAGACTCCTGTGGAGGCTCCAGTAATGCCTAGCCTGCCTCCTACCCCAGGCGCAGTTGGACAGACTAGTCCAACTGGCAGTGCTGAATGCCCTTCGGGACTTCCAGTCGCCGCCGGCACTGGCCCACATACCGGAACCAGTGCTCTCTATGTTTGCACCACTCTTCAAATGCTTGAACACCCTAATCCGTGCCACCGGACACGCTGGCACCAAGTCGACCATCGAGGCCTCCACAAATTCCGATTCCCATACTGGGTTCCTCGGAGGAGGAAGAGGCGACTTCTGGCTCGATCCCTGCATGGGAACCGCCGATGCCGGAACTCGTTCCAGGACCATCGGGGCTGTCGGTGCCTAAGCGCACCTCATCTACTTTGGTGCCCTCAATGCCAGCACTGCCTCCTTCGAGGCCGGTCCTGGCTCCATCGATTCCCTCTCGGCTTTGGCATTCTTCCTCCCTCAGGAAGCCCACCGGGAGAAGGAGAAATTCCCTATGATCCATGGGAGGATGTATCCTCAGACCATTCCTCATAAGCTTCCAATGAATTGCTCTCAGAGCCTTCACCTCCGGAAGAAAGGTGTCGTTTTCCTCTGGAAGACCTCTCCTTTGCCAGCTTTGTCAAGGAGACGTCTGAAACAACCCCATTTTCTTTGGTAATGGAGGAAGACGCTCGCCACAAGATGTTGGAGGTCTTACAGTTTGTAGATGCTCCAAAAGAGGTAATGGCAATACCAGTACACGAAGTTCTTCTTAACCTCTTGCACCGTCTGTGGGACCATCCGGGTACTGTATCTCCAGTCAACAGAAAGACGGATGCTACATACCTGGTCCAACAAGCCCCAGGCTTTCAAAAAAGCCAGTTGCCCCACCATTCTGTAGTGGTGGAATCAGCCCAAAAGAAGGCTAAAAGATCCCGTCCATACTCCTCTGCTCCTCCTGGAAAGGAACAGAGGGCATTGGATGCATTGGGCACAGAGTCTTTCAAGGGTCCATGTTAATAGTGCGAATATCAGCGTACCAATTGTACATGACCCGATATAATAGGAATCTCTGGAAACAGGTCCAGGAATTCGCAGAGACTCTACCACAGCAACATCAAGAGACCTTGACCTCCATCCTACAAAAAGGATTGGAAGCAGGTAAACACGAGGTTAGGGCTGCTTACGACTCTTTTGAAACAGCCTCCAGAGTCTCGGCAGCTGGCATCAGTGCTAAACGCTGGGCCTGGCTCAAGGCCTCAGACCTACGCCCAGAGGTGCAGGACGAACTTGCAGATCTCCTTTGTACAGGAGAAAACCTGTTCAGAGACCAGATTCAAGACACAGTGGCCCAGTTAAAGGATCATCATGAGACCCTGCGTCAGCTTTCAACTGTTATCTGAGATACCCTCCGTAGCCCGCAGGGGCACACATAGGGTCACCAGGAAGCAATTCTACAGACCACGCAGGTATTATCCTCCCATGTCCTATGCCCGACTAGCTCGAGCCCCTCAGAGAGGACATGCAAGCCAAGCAAGAACTCCTAAAGCCCAACCAGCTCCACAAGCTGGTCCTGTGACTGGATTTTGACTCTTTTCCAGAGAGCAGCAGCCCCCCCCCCCCCCCCCCCCAAATCCCACAACCCGATTCACCAGTGGGAGGCCGCCTCTGCCACTTCGCAACCAATTGGTGCCCAATTACCACGGACCAATGGGTACTGTCCATCATATCCCAAGGTTACTGTCAAAATTTTTAGACTGTACCCTCGGACTCCCCACCCATTCCAGCGTGGAGCTGGGACGATCACAAAGGACTTCTCGAGTCAGAGCTCTCAACCCTTCTGTCAGCAAGGGCCGTAGAACTGGTTCCCTCGACTCCTGGTATTTTTTTAATCCCAAAAAAGACCGGCGGCCTCTGGCCTCTTCTGGATCTCCGTGCCTTAAACACATTTCTTTACAAGGAACGATTCAGAATGGTGTCCCTGGGCACCATGCTCCCTCTCCTGCAACAAGGGGATTGGCTCTGCTCTCTGGACCTTCAAGACGCTTATGCCCATATTGCAATCTTCCCTCCTCATCCTGCGATTTGTAGTGGGTCACAGGCACTATCAATACTAGGTACTGCCACTCGGCTTAGCCTCTGCACCCCGAGTGAGGCAGGCAGTCGTGGCTGCACAGTTATGCCGCAAGGGCGTCCATGTCTTTCCATATCTAGAACACTGGCTCATAAAAAGCCAGTCCAGACAAGGAACCCTCGACTTCCTGGGTTCACTATACAGCTTCTGCACTCACTGGGGTTTCTGATCAACTACCAGAAATCCCACTTGACACCATCTCTCCTCTCCTTTATAGGAGCAGGACTGGATACCAGAGTGGCCAAGGGGTTCTTGCCCAACGACCGCGCAACCACACTGTCCAATCTTGCCAGATCTATCCGCCATTGACAAACAGCCTCGGCTTGCCAATTACTCTCGTTGCTCGACCATATGGCATCAACAGTCCACGTCACCCCAATGGCATGCCTAGCCATGAGACTGACACAATGGACTCTAAAATCTCAGTGGCACCAAGCCACTCAGCCTCTTTCATCCCTTGTCCACATAACCAACCAGCTTCTACGGTCCCTTACTTGGTGGACGCACAAGGCCAACTTACAAACAGATCTTCCCTTCAAGCAACCAGCTCCTTAGGTGACCTTAACCATGGATGCCTCCAACCTAGGTTGGGGAGCCCATGTTGAAGGCCTTCAAACCCAAGGGACTTGGACAAAAGCCGAAGAGACCTATCAGATCAACTTTCAAGAGCTTCGAATGATGCGGTACGCCCTATATGCATTCAGGGACTGCCTATCCAACAAGGTCATCTTGATTCAAACAGACAACCAAATAGCAATGTGATACCTGAACAAATGGGGGCACGGGCTCTTACCTGCTCTGCCAAGAGGCGGCGCAGATTTGGGCCTGAGCCCTGTCACACTCAATACTATTGCGCGCCACTTTCCTGGCAGGCACACAGAATGTAGTAGCAGACTGCCTCAGCCGGACATTCCAGCCCCATGAGTGGTCTCTGGATCCCTTTGTTGCAAGCAGGATCTTCCACTGGTGGGGTCAGCCGGACATCGACCTCTTTCCGTCCAATCAAAACCGCAAAGTGGAATGATCCTGCTCCCTACACAGGGATGCCTTTACCCGCCCCTGGTACACAGGCCTGCTATATGCGTACCCTCAGATTCCGCTAATAAGCAAGACTCTCGTGAAGCTACAACAGGACCAAGGCTCAATGATACTCATAGCCCCGTATTGGCCACGCCAAGCCTGGTTTCCCATACTTCTCGTGCTATCTGTCCAGGAACCCATTCGCCTGGGCATGGCACCCAACCTCATAACACAGAATCACGGCAAGTTGTGCCACACCAAACCTCCAGATCCTGTCCCTGACAGCCTGGATGTTGAAAGGTTGATACTACAGCCCCTCAATCTTTCTAGTAGCATCTCTCAAGTCCTCGTAGCTTCACAAAAGCCTTCCACACGGAAGTCTTATCGCTCTAAGTGGAAGAGGTTTACCTTGTGGTGCACACAGAAAGGCTTTGATCCCTTTTCTTGCCCCACATCGAAACTCTTAAACTATCTCTGGCACCTCTCGGAATCTGGTCTCCAGACTTCCTCCATACAAGTACATCTCAGTGCCATCTCTGCTTCCATCAAGGAATAGGGGATGCCCCGATAATGGCTCAACCCCTTGTGGGTCGCTTCATGAGAGGCTTACTACAACTTAAACCTCCTCTACGACCACCGCTCGTGCATTGGACCTCAATGTGGTACGCACAGCTCATGCGTCCTCCTTTTGAGCCCCTGCACTCCTGTAAACTCAAATATCTTACATGGAAAGTAATTTTCCTGGTAGCTATCACATCTGCTCGCAGAATCAGTGAGTTGCAAGCCCTTGTAACATACTCGCCCTATACAAGGTTCCTCCATGACCAGGTGGTTCTCCACATTCACCCTAAATTCCTGCCTAAGGTGGTAACGGATTTCCACTTAATTCAATCTATTGTCTTGCCCACTTTCTTTCCAAGGCCTCACACTCACCCGGGTGAGCGAGCTCTTCACACCTTGGACTGTAAACGTGCGCTTGCATTTTACTTAGACCGCACCGCAGTCCACAGAAAGTCCACCCAACTCTTTGTTTCTTTTGACAAAAACAAGCGTGGAGTTGCAGTGGGCAAGCAGACTCTCTCCAACTGGTTGGCAGACTGCATTGCATTCTGCTACCAGCAAACACGCCTTCCACTTCAGGGCCATGACAATGTCAGTAGCACACTACCGTTCAGTACAGATTGCCGACGTCTGCAGGGCTGCGACGTGGAACTCGCTCCACAACTTCGCAGCCCACTACTGTCTTCACAAGACTGGATGACAAGACTCCATCTTTGGCCAGTCTATCCTACAGAACTTATTCCCAGTGTAAAAACCCAACTTGTCCTACCTTGACCCGCTGTGAATTTCAGGCTGCCTCATGATTGCCAACAGCACCCCAGTTGTTGTTCCTGTTGCACATGTTGGGTGCTGGTTGGCCTGCTTCTTTATGAGTCAGCTTGTAGCTTGATATTCACCCATATGTGAGGACTACCATCCTGCTTGTCCAGAGTTGCTTACCTATAACAGGTGTTCTCCCAGGACAGCAGGATGTTGGTCCTCACGAAACCCGCCCGCCACCCCACGGAGTTGGATTCGATACTGTTTTCTTATTTTATTTTTCACTCGTACTTTTTGCTACAAACTAGACTGAAGGGGGGACCCCGTGTGGCCACAGGGTTAGTGGCATGCTGGGCATGCTCAGTGTGCCAGTCAAAGTTCTAGAAACTTTGACAAAAGTATTCTGTGACAGGGCTCCATCTGATGATGTCACCCATATGTGAGGACTAACATCATGTTACAGGTAAGCAACTCTGCTGTCAGTAGATTAACATCTGCAAATTTATAGAGGAATGATTGAGATGGAAATGGACATGCTGTGACTTTCCCCTTCAATTTCTCATTAAAATTAGAGCTTCAAGTTTTAACTTTCCAATCCTATTAAAAAAAAAAGGGGTTGGGGGTGTATCTTCCTCTTTCCTGTTCAAACCTGTCCACCTGTTCATTGCAATTTGTAATCATTGCCGTGAGAAGGTGACACTGCTGTTTTAAAAAGTTTTTGAAATATAGATTACATTTTGTTTGGGACTGGTTCAATGACCCAGCAGTAATGCTGTATGTTGCTGAATGGAAGATTTGAGTTTGATTCCTAAATCTGCTCTTCAGATCAGAGGGCAATGGGGATTTTGCAGATACATTCACAGCCTACAGTGGGAGGGTGTTTAACAGTGACATCTACTACTTTGCATGAGGATATTCTTTTTCTGGACAGAAGTACTTTTCATACTTCTCATCTGAAGGACTACCACTTTCAATGGTTGGGCTAGGGAGGGAAGGATAAAAAATAGTGGCAAGACCCATGGAAGTTGCAATTGACGGTACATGGTGCTTTTGCCATGGATTCTACCTGTCGTCAGTGTGTGGGGCTAAGGCATGTTTTGAATAGACTAGAAACCCATGGACTAAAAGAGAAGCTCACTGACTCGTAAATAACACTTTGATTGGTTTTGAAATATTGGTTAAGTTGGATATTATATACATTTTGCAAAGATGTACCATTGTGTATCTGTTTTTTCTTTATAGTGGAGGATAGACAGTGCAGCAACATCTACATATGAAATAGGAAACCCTCCTGATTATCGAGGCCAGGCCTGCATGAGGAAACATGGCATTAACATGAATCATATTGCCAGGCAGGTACTGTATCATAATTTACTACCAATATATAGATTGTCATCTGTGTTTTGTGTTGCAGTGGATGATAGACAGTGGTGCTGTTTCTGACTGGAATGTGGGGAGCTTCCCTGATGCAAGGGCGATAAGCTGTCTAAGAAAGCATGGCATTGAGACTTCTCATAGAGCAAGACAGGTATACCTGAGCATTTTGTTTGTTCATTTCAGAATGATGATAGCTTTCTTCATGCCGTACAATTTGCACGTAGAAATTGCTGATGGAATAATTAATTACAGTCAAGAGAGAATATCAAATGAAAAAGGAGACTTTTTAAAATAACTTTCATTTTAAAACATAAAAACAAATGACTTAATTTCTCAACAGTCTTTTCAATGCCATCCTGTTGTGTCTAACCATGACATACTATTAAAGGGTAGAAGATAATTTTACATTCCTTTGCAAATAGATTTTAAAGTCTGGTCTATATGTTGTGTAATCATTCTATCTAGAAAATAAGTATTTTATCCAAAGGTAAGAATTCTGAATAGTTCCTTTGCATCACATGACTTGATGCCAATCAAGAGGAGCTTCTCCCAAGTATTGACAGCGAATGGAGACCAGCAACCTCTGATCATTCTTGCTGCTGTTTTATTTCTCATTTCCCTACTTTTATTTTTCTAGACAGTATTGTTTTCTAGACAGTATTGTTTACAGTATTGTTACAAGTTTTAAACTTGTTTTTAACTTGTAACATTTCATGCCAGAAGGAAAAGATAAGCTCTAACAGTTTAAAAAAAAAAAAGTCTTATTGCACATAAGTAGCTGTTGTGACTGTCCGAAAAGAGGTTTCATATTTAACATGGGCAAAAAAAAAGTAATGATGTCAGGTAAAAACAACCACACTGCTTTTAAATCATGACATCTTCTCATAGTGATTATATTCTCTGGAAAGAATTAAGTACTAAAACCACAATAAGACAAATACTATTGCTGCAATAAAACACAAACAGATTTAAAAGTGTCCCCATGCATGCGTATGTGTACCGCGCGTGAGCAACGTGAATTTTAAGAAGCCTGGAAGTACATGCATACATACCTGT
This sequence comes from Rhinatrema bivittatum, assembly GCF_901001135.1. Classification (NCBI taxonomy): domain Eukaryota; kingdom Metazoa; phylum Chordata; class Amphibia; order Gymnophiona; family Rhinatrematidae; genus Rhinatrema; species Rhinatrema bivittatum. The sequence goes on from NC_042617.1 coordinate 429,834,888, forward strand.
GCGCACGTCAAGAATAAGGAGATAGAAAAGGGGCGGGGCATGGGCTTCCAGGCTGGGGCCAAGATTTACACACGTAACCCCCAATTTTGCAAAGGCTGAACATGGCGATACGCTTCGTTACCTGCGTAACTTTACTACTGATCCTGATGAGGCGCAAGTCTGGAGATTTTGAGCCAGAGAGAGAGAGACAATCTGGCACTATATATCTCCTACAGTAAGAGGTGCACTTTCAACTCAGGGTGGGTTTTGGGGTGGGTGGTGTTGCATTGGTCTGTGTGCAGTTAGTGTAGCTGGGTTCAAAAAAGGTTTGGATAAATTCTTGGAGGAGAAGTCCATTAACGGCTACTAATCAAGTTTACTTAGGGGATAGCCACCGCTATTAATTGCATCAGTAGCATGGGATCTTCTTAGTGTTTGGGTAATTGCCAGGTTCTTGTGGCCTGGTTTGGCCTCTGTTGGAAACAGGATGCTGGGCTTGATGGACCCTTGGTCTGACCCAGCGTGGCAATTTCTTATGTTCTTATGTAGGGCACAAGGGTCTGTAGACCCTTGTAACACCGCCGCCTCCCCCAAAACCCACCCTGAGTGAAAGTGGCCCTTTTACTGTGGGAGATATGAGTGCCAGATTACCTTCTAACAGAGTCTTTCTCTTTCTCCCTCTCTCCTTTCCTCCCCACCCCCCCCCCCCCCATATGGTCACTTGTGCAAGTATGCGTGTAAAGGCTGCGCACACATGTGCAGCAGGGATATTTTAAATGTTTATGAGCACACGCATGCCCCTTTTAAAATTTACCTGCAAGTGTTTATCAGCTGCTTGCAGTGAGGAAAAACCGGCTCAGCTTAAATAGTTTGGTGTTTTTCTTATTTTATAGGACAGTATCAGAGACTCCAGTGATAGTTTTATGTCAGGGTTGGCCCGTCTTAAACCATGAAGCATCAGCTTTCCAGCCAGAAACCTTGTGTTTTCCAAAACCTAGGGAAGAAGATTGTGACATGGAGAAGACCGTTGCCTTTTCAGAAATATTACCTGTTCATGGAAAGGCTCTGCCATATAGATAAATTCAATGTCTGGCTCAATACATGGTGTAAAGAAAGTGGTTTTGGGGGCCGGGGCCATTTATAGAGCAGTAAAAGGTTATATCGTAAGGATGGTCTACATTTGTCCTTGGCCGGAAAGAGGATGCTAAGTGAGAAATTCAGAGCATTAAACTAGAAGGTGGGGGTGCCAGTAGGTGGCCAATGAAATTGCCATGTCACGCCCACGCAATACAGGAATTGATTTTGTTTTCTTCTCCAATCAGCTCAAAATAGCAGAAAAGATGACTAGGAAGAGCAGCAATCCTAGAGAGAAAAGTTGGAAAGCTATGACCACAAATGCTTGTAGTCTGGGCAATAAAATTCCAGACCTGCTGGCCTTAATAGAAGAAGTGTACTTGGGCATATTTGCTGTTAGAGAGATCTGGTTCACCTAGTCTCATGATTTGGGATACAGCCATCCCTGGCTATAACTTGATAAGGAAGGACAGAAAAGGGAGAGGAGTAGTTCTTTATGTCAAAAACAATATCCAAGCAACTGAATTGCAAGGGAAGTGAGGTTGAGAAGAACCATTGTGACAGTCCTAAAAAAAAAAATACTGAAGATAATTCTTCCATTTTTACTGGTGTGGTCTACAGGCCTCGGACTAAAACAGAAAAACTGGATAGAGATCTGGTCGTAGACATTCATAAGAAGGGGAGCAGTGTTGCATATTGGAGATTTTATTCTGCCGGACATAGACTGGAGTATCCCTTCTGCGGAATCTACCAGAAGTAGAGAGATAGTGGATGCCCTGTAAGGAACTTTGTTCAAACAAATGGTAATGGATCCCACGATGGAGGGAGTTATACTCTACCTAGTGCTCACTAACAGGGATAATATCTCTAATGTCCAGGTGGGTGCCCTCCTGAGCACCAGTGATCATCAAACGGTATGGTTTGATATCGTAAATAGGATACGGAGAGGTCACACGAGGACCCGAGTAATGAATTTCAAAAATACGGACTTTGTCAAAATCGGGATGTACCTGGAGGTAAAACTAGAAAATTGGGAGAAAATGAGAGGTGGAAAAGTGGGCCAAACTTAAAGGAGCAATTACAAAGGCAACAAATCTATGTTAGAAAAGTAAACAAAAGTGAAAAGAATAAGAAACCAATCTGGTCCTCAAAAGATGTGGCTGAAAAAATAAAGGCAAAAAGAACAGTATTGAAGTATAAAGGATCCCAAAAAGAGGAACACAGGGAAGAATATCTGGTGAAACTGAGAGAAATAAAGAAAGCAAAAGGTCAGGCAGAAGAAAGCCTTGCCAAAGAGGTAAAGCGAGGTGACAAAACATTATTCAGACATATCAGAGAAAGGTCCAAAGTGGTATAGTGAAATTGAAAGGTGCAAAGATCGATGTGTGGAGAGAGACAAAGAAATGGCGGAAATATTAAACAAATACTTCAGTTCAGTGTTCACTAAAGAAGACCCTGGAAAAGGACCATCGCTGTTCAATAGATCCCTGAAAAAGAGAGTGGTGCTGTGAATTTGGAGAAGAGCGGAGTTGGTCCCGCTTCACAAGTGTATGAGCAGAGAGGAGGCTGGAAATTACAGGCTGGTTAGCCTCACCTCGATGGTGGGAAAATTAATGAAGACTCTGCTAAAGGAGATACTGAACTATCCACAATCCAGTGGATTGCTTGACCCGAGGCAGCACGTGTTCCGCAGAGGAAGGTCCTCTCAGAGAAATCTGATTTTTTTTTTTTTTTTTTAATTGAGTGACTAGAGAATTGGATCAGGGAAGAGCACTCGATATGATTTACTTGGATTTTAGTAAAGCTTTTGGTGTGGTCCCACACTGGAGATTCTTGAACAAAATGAGAAGCTTGGGAGTGGGGTGCCAAGATAGTGGCATGGATTGCAAACTGGTTAACTGACAGGAGCGTATAATGGTAAATGGAACCTATGCTGAAGAAAGAACGGTGTTAAGTGGACTGCCACAGGGATTGTGTTTGGGACAAATTCTGCTCAATATTTTTGAGAGCAACATTGCGGAAGAGAAAAAAGGAAAAGTTTGTTTATTTGCGGATGATACTAAGGTATACAACAGAGTGGACTTGCCTGAAGGAGTAGAGAAAATGGAAAGTGATTTAAGAAAGCTTGAAGACTGGTGGAGGATTTGGCAGCTGGGTTTCAATGTCAAGAAGTGCAGAGTCATGCATCTGTGTGAAGTCAGCATCAGAAGACTTTTGAGGAGAGGCTGAAGGATCTGAATATGTATATCCTGGAAGAGGAACGGTGCAGGGGAAATATGATACAGGCCTTCAGATACCTGAAAGGTTTTAATGATGCACAATCATCAAACTTTTTTCATTGGAAAGAAATCAGTAAAACTACAGGTCAGAAAATGAAATTCCAGGGAAGACGACTCAGAACCAACGTCAGGAAATATTTCTTCACGGAGAGGTGGTGAATGCCTGGCATGCCCTTCTGGATGGAGGTAGTGAAGACAAAAACAGTGAAAGAATTCAAAGGGGCATGGGATCAACACTGTGGATCCCTAAAGGCTAGCGCATGGAAGTGAAGAAATGAGTGATTGGAGGTAACTTGCTGGTGCAGCAATTACTATCCTTAACCGTAAGCCTTCATACTGTTGATGCAACTCTATCATTGCTCTCTGCTTCACCAGCAGGAGGAAAAGGGGAATTTAATTTAGACAGCAACTAATGAGGGCCCCCCGACTTTTATGGTCTGGGAAATAAGCATGGGGGGGGGGGGATATTTCTGATGCAGCTTTTACTACCCTTAATAAGCTTGCTACCTTTGATGCAACTCCAACATTGCTCTCTGCTTCCATGGCAAAGGGGGTAAAGGGAAATTGGATTGAAACAGCAACCAATGAGGGCCCTGACTTTTACGGTCTGGGAAACTGATAAACGTTTGGGTAACCTGCACAGCAGATACTATCTTAAGCTTGCTGGGCAGACTGGATGGCTCATTTAGTCTTTTTCTGTTGTCATTTCTATGTTTTTGAACTATGTATATTCAGGGAACATGATTTATGTATTACATTGGCATGACAATTGTTTTATGTATTACATGGTTGGCATGACAATTGCTACATGTGCTGCCAATGTAATACATAAAACAGTTAAAATAAAAGGGAGTAAAACATATATTTTATTTTAACTGTTTAATGTATTACATTGGCAGCACATGAAGCAATTGTCATGCCAATCATGTTCCCTGAATATACATAGTTCAAAAACATAGAAATGACAGCAGAAAAAGACCAAATGTGCCATCCAGACTGCTGGATACTTCTAGGACCTCCCCCATTAACCATATGCTCATAGATAAGACGAGAGAACCTCCTGAGACCTGACAAAACATGCTGAATTGGAGGGGTGGGGGGAGCAAAGCTTCAAGACCCTTGTGGTTAGGACCGGTAGTCACTCCAAAGAATCCCTGTTCAGATTGATATGGCGTTAACACACAAATATTTACTTTAAACTTCCTCTTCTTCAATAGAAATGACTTGATATAAAATACTTTTTAAGAGATGAATCCATGGTTTCAAACTGCAATTTCAAAAGCACATTCCCTGTACATACCCGGATCAGTCCAGACTCCTGGGTTTTGCCTCCTCTCCAGCAGATGGAGACAGACAAGTGTAAAAAAAAAAAAAAAAAAGTTTTTAACATAAGAAAATGCCATACTGGGTCAGACCAAGGGTCCATCAAGGCCAGCATCCTGTTTCCAACAGTGGCCAATTCTTGTCTTTTCCTTGTCTTTTTCTGGGCTCTCCTTTTCCTTCAATCCCTTCGGGCTTCCCTCGTGACGTTTTCGCCGCGCCGTTGTCAGGAGGTGCTGAAGAGAAGTTGAGGAGTGTGAGTATTCGGCCATGCCGAGGAGAGCTGCGTGTAAAGCTTGTGGCGCCGTGCGCGTCTGGCTATCCAAAGAAGGACTTTGTGCCTTGTGCCTCTCAGGAGGAGAGGGAACCTCCGCGACCCTACCGAGAGTCGTCATGCGGGTTCAGACTGTCTCCGGCGCATTCGGAACCCTGCCGGCCCCGAATTTCGGATACTTCCTCAGATTCTTCGTTTAATTCTGACTTTGTGCTTTTGATGCACAAAGCTTTCAAACCCAGAAGATCAGGCAAGAAGAGGGGCAGAGATGCCTCGGGATTTTCGGACCCTACAGCCAGGCCACAGAAGAAGGTGAAACGCGTGAAGGAGACAGGTCGCTCACAGGTGCAGAGACCTCTGAGGTTTGAGGCACCTCAGGAGGTCTCGGCTACTTCTTCGGAATCTGAAGATCCGGAGGATCCGCATTTACCTTCCCAGCCTCCGAGGGGGGTTGAAGGAGAGACAGACCCCACACGGGGGAGGTCTGCGTGGGGCTCATGGGATGGATGGCAATGATCCTAAAGTCAGGCTTTTTCATCAGGATGAGTTAGGCCCTCTCATCCCTGTCATCTTACGAGAACTGGGTATTGAGACCTCCCAGGAAGTCTCGGCTGGGGGCTACGGATGCGGTTGTGTTGGGCTTGCGGGGGCCGCCTTCCTCCTTTCCTTTTCATTTTTCGGCCTCGGACTTACTCTTTCGGGAGTGGGATACCCCGGATTTAGGGCTGAAGATAGCCAAAGCCATGGATAAGCTGTATCCTCTGCCAGAGGAGGCCTTAGAGCTCCTCCGACTTCCCAAAGTGGATTCGGCAGTTTCAGCTGTCACAAAAAGGACCACCATTCCGGTTACCGGTGCAACGGCCCTTAAGGACTTGCAGGATCGGAAGCTGGAAATCCAGCTCAAGAAAATTTTCGAAGTCTCAGCACTTGGGGTCTGTGCGGCTATGTGTAGCAATTTTGCCTTGTGGGCAGGCCTTCGCCGGGTCCAGCAGTTGCTAGCCAACGAGGCATTATTGGGGAGGAATACCTCCAGGCGGGGCGTCTGGAGGCAGTCATTGCCTATAGTGCCTATGCTTTTCATGACTTGCTCCGGACTTCAGCCAGGTCCATGGTTTCTGCTGTTTCAGCTCGCCGTCTGTTATGGTTGCGAAACTGGGCTGCAGATGTCTCTTCCAAGTCCCAGCTGGGATATCCGCCCTTTAAATGCAAACTGCTGTTTGGTAAGGAGCTGGAGGACCTGATACAGTTTCTCGGTGAGAATAAAGTACACTGCTTGCCTGAGGACAGGCCAAAGTCTAGAGGGTCACTTGGCTCCAGATCTTGGTTTCGTGGGGGCCAAAAACCTCTGACATCCCGGCCACCTGCTTTTTCCTTTCGCCAAAACTCCAACCAACAGCAGTCTTGGTCTCAGTCCTTTCGGGGACGGTGGTTTGGTAGGCCCGGTAACGCCCAGTCCGCTCCGGGTGGCAAGCCTTCGCAGTGATGGTCGGCTGGTCCACTCCTCGGTACCCTGTCCTGGGGACCCCCCCAGCCAGTTGGGTTTTCAGGATATCCACAATGAATATGCATGAGAAAAAATTTGCATGTTATGGAGGCAGTGTATGCAAATTTTCTCTCATGCATATTCACTGCGGATATCCTGAAAACCCGACTGGCTGGGGGGGTCTCCAGGACAGGGTTGAGAACCACTGCCATATAGGCATCATGAAGTAATAAAACAAAGTTTGTGGAGAAAAGCCTCCCTGCACCAAAACCAGCATAGTCTGGTTGAAAAACAGGCAAACCAGAGCTTTCCTCCCTGCCCTTTCCCCAACCCAGAACGGGCCGGAGACAGAGATGGTGGACCCTCCCCCACCCCGGCGATGCAGGAACTGCTGCGGCAAAATCCAAAATGGCCGCCATTCCCGCGCCTGCCGGGTGAGGTAAAAAAGAAGTTGCAGCCGGTCCAAAAGACAACGATTCTCAACGCTGTTTAGCGGGAGAAGGAGCCACTGACGAACCCTCCCCACCGTCGGCACAGTTAGCGCATACCCGATCTATTGAGCCAGGAAGAATCAGCCACTTGAATGGCATGCCCTGCCGCGAGCCATAAGGTAGAGATAAAATTAAAATCCTTTCTCTGAAGGTACTCACCATGACAGAAGAAAAGATCCCCCAAACAAACAGCCAGAGCCCCACAAAAAGCTCCTACCTAAGGGGAGGAAGTAGCTCACCTGTAGAGCAGTGCTCCAGTGCAAACAGTTGGGTTTTTTTTTTGTTTTTTTAATTAGCTTTAGTTAAAAATGAACAACTTGTCCTGAAAAATAGGCAAAAATAGCCAAACATTCTTGTAAAAAAGTATTGTAAAGAGCCTGCAGCCGCCTCAGTGGCCTCATGAAGGGAGGGATCTGGACAACCAGATTTACACCTCACGGACGCCCAGACCAAGCACACACAAGGGTACAAACCCCCAGCTCGGCCGCCTCAACTGGACAGGGAAGAACCCTAAGGATTCTAAAAGATAAAAGAAACCCCCAGAAGGAAGGCTCAAAAGAAAAAAATTAGCTGAAAAAAATGAGTCAACTGCAGGATTAACAACCTCTACCATCTGCTGGAGTCAGAGAAATACTGACGAACTGCAGGTGGCATGGTTGCTTAGATACGTTGTCAGCGAGATTTTTTTCTCTGTCTCCATCTGCTGATAGGGGGAGATGAACCCAGGTGGCTGTACAGGGAATGTTTGTTATACTAAGTATTTTTTGAAATACTGATTCTTTTTCCATCTTGTGCAATTCAGAAGTTAGCATAGTTGTAATTTTAAGTATGTTTTAATTGCTAGGTTACCAAAGACGATTTCCTTTCTTTTGATTACGTACTGTGCATGGATGAAAGTAATTTAAGGTAAGTAATATATAACAATTCACAGTTTATTAGTAGCCTTTATTCATATATTTACATTCTTTGTTTACACAAACTTGTTTCTCAAGATTATCTCATTGCAAGGGTAATTTTCAAAAGCCATTTACCCAAATAAATCACTATTTACCCAGGTAAATAGGCTGTTTGAAAATTGCCCACCCTGTATGCAGGTAAAAGTATACACAGTGATCAACAAAGTGCCTGCTTTTATCCACAGGAAAAGTAGCTGAGATCAGAGGCGAGATTAAGTAAGGGGAGGCAATAATACATGTAATATTACATTTCAAAATTAAAAGCATAATTTTTCAGTGAAAAAATCTTGGAAAATACAGTTTTAAGTCTTAGTGGATACATTTTACTTGGACAGTATCCAAAGGGAAAGTAAAATATGCTTAGGCTTTCTCTTTGAGAACTAGTGCAAAGTCAGCAGGAAAAAGGACCCAAGCACCTTGCACCTACTCACATACAGTAAAATCCGTGGGAGAGCCGGCACTCCGAGGCGAGCACCCGCTCTCCCAACGTGCGCCCAGGCACCTCTCCTGGGTGCACAATTCAGTATTTAAATTAGGGCCCGCGCTAATAAGGAGGCGCTAGGGACACTAGCATGTCCCTAGCGCCTCCTTATTGGCGGAAGCGGCGGCTGTCAGCGGGTCTGACAGTTGACGCTTAATTTTACCGGCATCGGTTGTCAAACCCGCTGACAGCCATGGGTTCGGAAAACTGACGCCGGCAAAATTGAGCGTCACTATGATATTATGTCGGAGGGTGTACAGAAAAGCAGTTTTTTTTCTGCTTTTCTGTTCACTTGCCCGGTGCCGTCTGAAATTAACTCCTGCCTTTGGCAGGAGTTAATTTCTAAAAGTAAAATGTGTGGCTTGGCCGCACATTTTGCTTTCTGTACTGCGGGTGACTACCTAATAGGCTCATCAATATGCATTTGCATGTGATGAGTGCTATTAGTTTAGGAGGGGTTGGCCGCGCTATTACCCCTTACTGTATAAGGGGTAAAAATAGCATGTCGAAAACGCGCGACTAAACGGTGGCTAACGTTGTGCTCGGCCGAGCACACCGTTCTGTATTGGCCTGTTTATTTTGAAAATTGTCCCCTACAAAATACTGTCTTAATTTTTCACCTAGGTGGAAGATAGCCTCTCTGATGCAGGTCCCTTCATTTTTCATGGCATGGAAGATTCCTGTGTTACCAATCATTTGTTTTACTTGGTTTCAGGGTCAACCAAGACATCATGCATGTCCTCTGTGCTGAGCTCACACTCCAAGGCACAATCACACTTTGTGCAGCATGCCAAGGTGCCATCAGTTGTATCTGAGTGGAGCAATTTTGTTCATAAGACCAGGAGTCCTGCTGCTTTGGTTAGGGTGTAGTCTGTGCCAGCCATTGACCAGGATACCGATTGGAAAGAGTCAACGCAACTGTCAACTCCAGTGCAGAGAGTGTGTGGGAAGCCAGCTCACTCTCTCTCTCTTTCTGACAGAGAAACACACTCCCTCGCCCTCTCTCTTTCCCAGATATATGTTCGCTCTCTCATTAACCTAGACATAAACACACCCAGACTCCCCCCTCTCACTGTCTCCAAGACACACACACACAAACAGCCCCTTCTTTCTCTCAATCCAAGACACACACTTTCTCTCCCAAACACACACACTCCCTCTCTCTGACCCAGACATACACACAAACACTCCCTCTCTCTCTTCCAGACAATCAAGCGTGCACACACAAACGTCTCTCTCTTCCCCAGAAACACACACTTCCTCACTCTCTCCTAGACAAAGACACACTCCCGCAGTCTGCGACCCAGTCACACTCATACACACCCCTTAACTCTCTCTGACCCACACACAACACACACACAAACTCTCTCTCTCTCTCTCTCTCGCCCTGATAAACACACGCTCGCACTGTTATTCTCACAGGACAAGCAGGATGGTAGTCCTCACATATGGGTGACATCACAGGATGGAGCCCAATCACGGAAAACTTCTGTCAAAGTTTCCAGAACTTTGACTGGCCCCTACTGGGCATGCCCAGCATGGCACTAACCCTGCAACCAGCAGGGGTCCCCCTTCAGTCTTCTTTTTTCCGCGCAGCAGTAGCCTCGCGGTAAAGGAGCTCTGAAGAGATTCCTGAAAGGAATTTTCCTCACGGAATTACTACAAGTTAAATTGCCCCACAGGGGTCGCTCCTCTAATTTTTCTCAGTCCGCGGTTCTCCGGTAAGTTTTTACCTGTTTCCCGTTGATTACCGTCGAGCTTGGCCTTCACGGCCTACTGGCCGTCGACTGTACCGTGGCTACATTTTTTCCATGGCCATGGCGTCGGGGTTTCGTCGGTGCCCGGACTGTACCCGCACCATGTCTATCACACACCCCCATAAAGTCTGTGGATTGTGTTTAGGACGCGAGCACGATGTCTTGACCTGCACCAAATGTGCCCTAATGACACCGAAGGGTCGTGCGGTCGAACTTCTCTTCCGTGCTCAAACCCCGACTCCGTCCATTGCATGGACGTCGTCGGAACCAGCACCATCATCGACCACCGACCGGTGACCGACTGGCATTGACGACTTCTCAGCCATCGACACCCTCTACTCCCCCTCAGGATCGAGGGGATCGAAGGGAGAAACATCGCCATCGACACCGTAAGACTCGGACCATCGAGGAAGCAAAATCATCGACCTCACCATAGTCCGAGCCACTGTCGAAGAAGGCCCCGTCCAGGAAAAGCACTGACCATTCCTGCGACCGGGTCTCCGAGGCAACCCTCACCCGATCGGGGATCGGGAGCCGCGACTCCGCCTTTAACGGTGGTCCCTCCGGCTATGCCTCTGCCTCCTTCTGTTCTGGAGCCGGGGCTACTTGCTCCGGGTCTCCGAGAAGAACTGGACCGGATGGTTCAGGAGGCCATCGACAAGGTGATGCAACGTCTTCAGGTTCCTCCGGCACCAACACCGACTGGAACCGATCATCAACCTGATTCCGGCAGCGCTGGCTATCCAGGATGGAAGCCCTAATGGCCGCCTTTCCATCGATGGATCCTGGGTCTCCGATGGCTCCGATGCCCTCCCCACTGACAGCGTCATCGGGAGGAGAAACACCGTTCTGCATTCCTCCATCCGGAGTTATGCCTCAGCCATCGATGCCTATACGTCCCTCGCCACCGATCCAACCATCGGTGCCGATACGTCCATCGGCGCCACCGAGTCATCCATCGATACCATTGATGCTTATACCGGTGCCTTCGATGCCATCGTTGGTGCTTCCGATAATTCCTCCGATTCCTTCGGAGCCTAGACCAGGAAATTCAGGTATCCAACCACCCTGTCCCCCTCTACTTCCTAGAGGAAAGGGTGTTGATCCTTATGATACCTGGGGAGATGATACCTCATCAGACACCGATGACTTACCTTCACCACCTTCACCCACTGAGAGTAGAAAACTTCTCCTCCAGAGGACCTCTCATTTATCAACTTTGTGAAGAAAATGGCTGAATTGGTTCCTTTTCAATTGCAGACGGAACAGGATGATAGGCACCAGATGATGGAGTTGCTCCAATTCCTGGATGCCCCCAAGGTAATAACCTCTATTCCCGGCCACCAGGTTCTTCTTGATCTCCTCAAAAAGAACTGGGAAAATCCAGGAACAATTGCTCCAGTACACAGGAAAGCTGACACTACTTATTTAGTACAGTCAGCCCCAGGTTTTCAGAAGTCACAACTTGATCACCACTCGGTCATGGTAGAGTCTGCACAAAAGAGGGCAAAAAGGTCAAAACCTCACTCGTCCTACCCCTCCTGGTAAGGAACAGAAATTCCTAGACAATATTGGTTGCCGAGTATTCCAAGGGGCTATGCTCATCTCCCGAATTGCTGCCTATCAGCTTTATATGACCCAATATAACAGGGTCATCTTTAAGCAGATACAGGACTTCTCAGACTCCCTGCCTCAGCAATTCCAAGACCAACTACAAACCCTTGTAAGCAAAGGTTTTGAGGCAGGCAAACATGAGATCAGAACATCTTATGACATTTTTGACATCTCTACCAGAGTGTCTGCAGCTGCCATTTCAGCGAGATGGTGGGTCTGGCTCAAGTCTTCTGACCTTCGCCAAGAAGTGCAAGACCAGTTGTCCAACCTGCCTTGTGTAGGAGATAATCTGTTCGGCGAACAGATCCAACGGACGGTGGCCGAATTAAAAGACCATCATGAGACCCTTAAACAGCTCTCTTTGATGCCTTCTGACTTCTCCTCAAAGCAGCCCTTTAGAAAGGAATTTAAGAAGTCGTTCTACCGTCCAAGAAAATCCTACCCGCCACTAGCCAGATCCCGTGCTACGAGACCTTATCAAAAACCTCAGTCTCGCCAAACCCGAAAACAAAAACCACAAGCAGCTCCCCAGCCGGGGCCTGCTTCATATTTTTGACTTCCACTTGGAGAGCAGCAGCCAGATTCCTCTGCCGCACATACCAGTGGGAGGTTGACTGTGTCACTTCCACAACATGTGGCATTCAATCACATCCGACCAATGGATATTGGCAATCATTGCTCAGGGTTACCATCTGAACTTTCTCGCCCTGCCACCGGTCTCCCCACCTCTGCAGACATGGAGAACATCCGACCACTCCATTCTTCTGGATCAAGAGGTCTCCCTCCTTCTCCAGTCAAGAGCAATAGAACCCATTCCACACTCTCAGCAAGGCCTAGGGTTCTATTCCCGGTACTTTCTAATCCCCAAAAAATCGGGGGGCGTCCGTCCTATTCTAGATCTACGGGCCCTCAACAAGTACCTCCAGCGAGAAAAGTTCAAGATGGTCATCTTGGGCTCGCTTCTACCTCTTTTACAAAGAAGAGACTGGCTCTGCTCTCTGGACTTCCAGGACGCATACACTCATATTACGATAAGTCCAGCTCATCGCAAATACCTGAGATTCCTAGTAGGCCTCAAGCACTATCAATACCGAGTGCTTCCGTTTGGCCTAGCATCGGCTCCATGAGTCTTTACAAAATGTCTCTTGGTCGTCGCAGTATTCCTCAGGACACAAGGTGTTCACGTCTACTCCTATCTGGACGACTGGTTAATCAGGGCTTCCATTCAGCAAGCTGCTCTGTCGTCCCTCAGTCTAACCTTACACCCTCTAATTTCGTTAGGGTTTCTCGTCAACTATGACAAATCCTACTTAGTCTCATCTCAAACCTTATCGTTCATTGGGGCAGACTTGGACACCTTACAGGTAAAGGCTTTCCTGTCTCGACAACGAGCAGTGACTCTCGTGTCTCTTGCTCACCAACTGCAGTTTCAACACCATGCGACTGCACGCCAATTTCTCGTCCTCCTGGGACACATGGCGTCCTCAGTCCATGTCACACCAATGGCCCGTTTGGCCATGAGACTCATGCACTGGACTCTGAGGTCTCACTGGACTCAAGCTGTTCAGCCTCTGTCGACCATTGTCCACATCACCGACTCACTCCGTCTGTCCCTCGCCTGGTGGAAAAATCAGACCAATCTCCTCCAGGGATTGCCCTTTCAGGTTCCGAATCCTCAAATCATTCTCACCACCAACACTTCCAACCTCGGGTGGGGAGCCCACGTAGCTGATCTGCAGACACAAGGCTCTTGGTCTCCAGAGGAAGCCAAACACCAAATAAATTTCCTGGAGCTTCGAGCAATAAGATATGCTCTCAGAACCTTTCAGGATCGCCTGTCAAATCAGGTAATCCTAATTCAGACGGACAACCAAGTGGCCATGTGGTACATCAACAAGCAGGAAGGCACAGGCTCCTTCCTTCTGTGTCAGGAAGCTGCGCAGATTTGGGCAGAAGCCCTCTCCCATTCGATATACCTCAGGGCCACCTACTTGCCAGGAGTGGACAATGTGCCTGTAGACAAGCTGAGTCGCGTCTTTCAACCGCACGATTGGTCTCTCAACCCCTTGGTAGCGAACTCCATCTTCCAACAATGGGGATATCCTCAGATAGACCTCTTTGCGTCCCCTCAGAACCACAAAGTGGACAACTACTGCTCTCTCATTCGCAACGAACACTCTCAGCCCAGAGACGCATTCTCCCTCTCATGGGCAACCGGTCTGCTTTATGCATTCCCTCCACTTCCTCTTCTCTCGAAAACTCTCGTGAAGTTACGTCAGGCAAGGGAACCATGATCCTGATAGCACCTCACTGGCCATGCCAAGTGTGGTTTCCAATTCTTCAGGATCTCTCCATCCGCAGGCACATTCCCTTGGGAAAGGACCCGCTCCTGATCACTCAAAATGACGGGTGCCTACACCATCCCAATCTTCCAGGCTTGTCCCTGATGGCATGGATGTTGAAAGGTTAATCCTTCAACCACTTAACCTTTCAGATCCAGTTTCCCGTGTCTTGATTGCTTCACGAAAGCCTTCCATGAGAAAATCTTACTCTTACAAATGGAAAAGGTTCACGTCATGGTACTCTTCTCAGTCCCTTGACCCCTTTTCCTGACCAATCCCGAAATTTCTGGACTATATTTGGCATTTGTCAGAATCAGGTCTAAAGACCTCTTCCATCAGAATGCATGTCAGTGCGGTAGCCGCCTTCCATAAAGGTATCGGGGATGTCCCTTTATCAGTACAACCCCTTGTAACATGCTTTTTAAAAGGCTTGTTCCACATCAAGCCTCCATTACGTCCTCCAGCCCCTTCTTGGGACCTTAATCTGGTTTTCGGTCGGCTCATGAAACAGCCTTTCGAGCCTCTTCACTCTTGTGAACTTCAATATCTCTCAACGAAAGTGATTTTCCTTTTGGCTATCACTTCAGCTCGCAGAGTTAGTGAATTGCAGGCTCTAGTTACCTATCCACCTTACACTAAACTGCTGCAGGACCGGGCGGTACTCCGCACGCACCCTAAATTCTTACCTAAGGTAGTCTCTGATTTTCATCTAAACCAATCCATCATACTTACCTACCTTTTTTCCCAGGCCCCATACCAACCCAGGAGAACAGGCTCTGCATACCCTTGACTGTAAACGGGCTCTAGCGTTTTACCTAGACCGTACAGCTGCCCACAGAGAAAGCACTCAATTGTTCGTCTCTTTCCACCCTAACGACGGTATAGAAAAAAAAAAAAGATTTTATTAAATAAATAAATAACAAGTTGGGAAAGCCTGTGGGAAAGCAGACTCTCTCCTCCTGGTTGGTGGACTGCATATCCTTTTGCTATCAGCAAGCGGGCATTCCATTTCAAGACTGTGTTAAAGCACACTCTGTGAGGGCCATGGCGACTTCAGTAGCACACCTACGATCAGTGCCGCTTCCTGACATTTGCAGGGCTGCAACCTTGAGTTCTCTCCATACTTTTGCAGCCCACTATTGCCTGGACAAAGCCGGAAGACAAGATTCCATCTTCGGCCAATCTGTCCTTCGCAACTTATTTTCAACGTGACATACCTACACCCTTTCGCCTGCCCGGTGGGGTTCAGGATGCCCTCTCCCAAATTCCACCCCAGTTGTTGTGCCTGTTGTACGCCTTTGGGTACATTTGGTGCAAGTTCGGACATCCTCAACTCGGTACTCACCCATATGTGAGGACTACCATCCTGCTTGTCCTGTGAGAAAGCAAATGTTGCTTATCTGTAAAAGGTGTTCTCACAGGACAGCAGGATGTTAGTCCTCACGAAACCCGCCCGCCGCCCCGCGGTATTGGGTTCGTAATGTTTTGTTGTTTTATTTTTCGGCACTGCCTGTAGAATTCAAATAAGACTGAAGGGGGACCACTGCTGGCTGCAGGGTTAGTGCCATGCTGGGCATTCCCAGTAGGGGCCAGTCAAAGTTTTGGAAACTTTGACAGAAGTTTTCTGTGATTGGGCTCCATCCTGTGATGTCACCCATATGTGAGGACTAACATCCTGCTGTCCTGTGAGAACACCTGTTACAGGTAAGCAACATTTGCTTTCTCTGATCTGGACACACACACAGTCCCCCACCCTCTCTCCTAGGTATACATACACTCCCTCTCAATCCTAGACACACACACACTCTCTCTCTCTCTCTCTCTCTCTCTCTCAATCCCAGACTCACACACACACTCTCTGACTCTCCCCTAGACACAGACAGGCACACACCCTCCCTGTATTGCTCTTTCCCTCCCAGACACATCGGCATCCCCTTTCTCTCTATTCCTATCCTAGACCCTTCTCTCTCTTAGATACACACACTCCCTGTCTCTGTCACTCTTTCTCTACTTTAGATACACACGCACTTCCTCTCTTTCTCCCAAACACACACCACCCCACTCACGCTCTCTCTCCTAGACACACACAGACTCCCTCCTCTCTGTCAGACACACACACTCCCTCTCCTAAAAACACATACTCCATCCCCCCTCTCTCTCTCCCCCAGACAGACACTTTGTTTCTCCCAGACACATACTCTTCCAAATATGCACACACACACATCCCATATCTCTTCCTCTCTCTGTCCCAGACACACAACACCATCCCTCTCTTTTACAGACATAGACACACTCCATCTCTCTCACTCTCCCAGATGCTGACACACACAAAGTGTCTCTCTCTGACACACACATACACTCCCTCTGTCTTCCAGACACACTCCTATCTCCCAAATACACACACCCACTTCTCGCCCCCTCATACACATACTCTCAATCTCTCTTTCTCTCCCAGACACACAAACACACTCTCATGTTCTCTCTCTGTCTCTTCCCTATACATACCCACTACCTCTCTCTCTCTCTCTTTGTGTCCCAGACACACACCCACACACTCACTCTCTCCCAGACACATACACACCTCCCACTCTCTGTCTTCCCCCTACACACAAGCATACATGCACTTTTTCTCAAGCTCTCTCCCAACAAGCGCACATGGACACTTCTTCTCTCTTCCCCACACACACACACACATACTCACCTATCCTCTCTCTCTCTCCTCTCTCACACACACCCCTTCCCTCTCTCTCTTCCAGGCACACACACACTATTTCTCTCTCACTCTCTGACGCACACACACACATTCTTCTCTCCCCCTCACAAGGCACTCTCAATCTGTCTCCCTTTCCCTGACATATACACACTTATCTTTCTCTACCACATGTGCACACAACTCCCACTCTTTCTCCCAACCACACACATCATAAGAACATAAGAAAACATAAGAAAATGCCATACTGGGTCAGACCAAGGGTCCATCAAGCCCAGCCATCCTGTTTCCAGGCCATAAGAACCTGGCAAGTACCCAAAAACTAAGTCTATTCCATGTTACCATTGCTAATGGCAGTGGCTATTCTCTAAGTGAACTTAATAGCAGGTAATGGACTTCTCCTTCAAGAACTTATGCAATCCTTTTTTAAACACAGCTATACTAACTGCACTAACCACATCCTCTGGCAGCAAATTCCAGAGTTTAATTGTGTGTTGAGTAAAAAAGAACTTTCTCCGATTAGTTTTAAATGTGCCCCATGCTAACTTCATGGAGTGCCCCTTAGTCTTTCTATTATCCGAAAGAGTAAATAACCGATTCACATCTACCTGTTCTAGACCTCTCATGATTTTAAACACCTCTATCATATCCCCCCTCAGCCGTCTCTTCTCCAAGCTGAAAAGTCCTAACCTCTCTAGTCTTTCCTCATAGGGGAGCTGTTCCATTCCCCTTATCATATGGTAGCCCTTCTCTGTACCTTCTCCATCGCAATTATATCTTTTTTGAGATGCAGCGACCAGAATTGTACACAGTATTCAAGGTGCGGTCTCACCATGGAGCGATACAGAAGCATTATGATATTTTCTGTTTTATATACCATTCCCTTTCTAATAATTCCCAACATTCTGTTTGCTTTTTTGATTGCCGCAGCACACTGAACCGACGATTTCAATGTGTTATCCACTATGACGCCTAGATCTCTTTCTTGGGTTGTAGCACCTAATATGGAACGCAACATTGTGTAATTATAGCATGGGTTATTTTTCCCTATATGCATCACCTTGCACTTATCCACATTAAATTTCATCTGCTATTTGGATGCCCAATTTTCCAGTCTCACAAGGTCTTCCTGCAATTTATCACAATCTGCTTGTGATTTAACTGCTCTGAACAATTTTGTGTCATCTGCAAATTTGATTATCTCACTCGACGTATTTCTTTCCACACACACATTAGTATTTTATCGTTCCCAGACACACACGCTCCTCTTCTGTATCCCAGACATACATATACACATCCTCATTCTCTCTCTTTATCAGACATACACATCCCGTCTCTCTCTCCCCCCCCCCCCCAAACACACCCATACTTCCTTTCTCCCTTTCTCTCCCAGACACATGCACACACCTTCTCTCCCTATTCCCGGTACATGCCCACACACTCTCCCAGACACACACATACACACTTCCTCTCTCGCAGACATACACACATACTCCCTCTCTCTTACTGACACAAACACACACACGCTCACTCCCTCTTTCTCTACCAGATGTGCTTGCACTTACCCACACACTTTATCTCAGACTCATACTCCCTCTCTCTTGCTCCAAGACACACTCCCACTCTTCTCAGTCCCAGACACACACACATACTCTCTTCCTCTCTCTCTCCCACACACACACATATTCTCTTCCTCTCTCTCTCCCACACACACACATACTCTCTTCCTCTCTCTCTCTCCCACACACACACATACTCTCTTCCTCTCACTCTCTCTCTCCCACACACACACATACTCTCTTCCACTCTCTCCCACACACACACACACATACTCTTTCCCTCTCTCTCTCTCTCTCCCTCTCCCACAGTCCCTTTCCCTCTCCCACACTCCCTTCCCCTCTCTCTCTCTCCCCCCCCATACATACTCTCATGTTCTTTCTCTGCCCCTCTCATAGACACAGTCACTGCAACTCTATATCTCTCAGATTCCTCTGGTGACAAAGACTCTTCTGAAGCTGTGAAAGAACCGAGGGACTATGATCCTCATAGCCCGAGACTGATCTGGTTTCCACTCTTTCAAGAGTTGTACTTCCAGGGACTCATCACGCAAGATCAGAGAAGGCTGTGGTATCCCAATCTCCAGGCCATGTCGCTTACAGCCTCAACATCATGGTGCACTTCGCAGTCCCTTGATCCCTTTTCCTGTCCAATCCCAAGGTTTTTGGACTATCTCTGGCATTTGTCGGAGTCAGGTTTAAAGACCTCTTCAATCAGAATGCATGTCAGTGCGGTATCCGTCGTCCATAAAGGTGTCTAGGATGTTCCTATATCAGTACAACCCCTCGTAACACGATTTTTAAAGGGCTTGCTCCATATCAAGCCACCTTTACGTCCTCCGGCCCCTTCTTGGGACCTTAACCTGGTTCTTGGTCGGCTCATGAAGCCACCATTCAAACCTCTTCACTCCTGTGACCTGAAATATCTCACATGGAAAGTGATTTTCCTTTTAGCTATCACTTCAGCTCGCAGGGTTAGTGAGTTACAGGTCCTAGTTACCTCTCCGTCTTACACTAAACTCCTGCAGGACCGGGCAGTACTGCACACTCACCCTAAGTTTTTACCCAAGGTAGTTTCGGAGTTTCATATTAATCAATCCATCATACTGCCTACCTTTTTTCCCAGGCCGCATTCCAATCCAGGGGAACAGGCTCTGCATACCTTTGACTGTAAACGAGCTCTAGCTTTCTATCTAGACTGTACGCTTGCCCACAGGAAGAGCACTCAGTTATTCGTCTCTTTCCATCCCAACAAATTAGGGCAACCTGTGGGTAAGCTGACTCTCTCCTCCTGGTTGGCGGACTGCATATCTTCTTGCTACCAGCAAGCAGGCATTCCCTTTCAAGACCGTGTTAAAGCACACTCTGTGAGGGCCATGGTGACTTCAGTAGCACACCTAAAATCAGTGCCATTTGCAGGGCTGCCACCTGGAGCTCTCTCCATACCTTCGCAGCCCACTATTGCTTGGACAAAGCCGGAAGACAAGATTCCATCTTCGGCCAGTCTGTCTTGCGCAACCTTTTTGCAACGTGACGTACCAACACCCTTTCCGTCTGCCAGGTGGGGTTCAGGATGCCCTCTACCAAATTCCACCCCAGTTGTTGTGCCTGTTGCACGCCGTTGGGTACATTTGGTACATGTTCGGACATCCTCAGCTCGGTACTCACCCATATGTGAGGACTACCATCCTGCTTGTCCTGTGAGAAAGCAAATGTCGCTTACCTGTTACAGGTGTTCTCACAGGACAGCAGGATGTTAGTCCTCACGAAACCTGCCCGCTGCCCCGCAGTGTTGGGTTCATAACGTTTTCTTGTTTTATTTTGTCGGCACTGCCTATAGCTATCAAATAAGACTGAAGGGGGACCCCTGCTGGCTGCAGGGTTAGTGCCATGCTGGGCATGCCCAGTATGGGCCAGTCAAAGTTCTGGAAACTTTGACAGAATTTCTCCATGATTGGGCTCCATCCTGATTATGTCACCCATAAGTGAGGACTAACATCCTGCTGTCCTGTGAGAACACCTGTTACAGGTAAGCAACATTTGCTTTCTCTAGGTTTTCTCCTAGGCTACTTCAGGTATTAGGAGTAAGAGGGGTATGCCGGACTATACAGATTTGCACAGCTTGTGCTGTCTGAATCAGTGAAAGCTGTCACTGATTAAATCGTTCTTGCAGCGCCCACTGCTGCCTGTACTGGTTTTGTATCACAGTGCTAAATCAAAAGGTTACAGCAATAGATCATTCTTGCAATAGGAGCTGCCTTCTCCTTTTCCCCAGGCCATGTTTGTTCCCTTCTGGGCTTATTCTTATTCCCCTCTTAGGGAAACTCTCAGGGACCAGAATTCCCTTCTAGGCTGTCTCTTAAGGGTGGACCAGGCTAAATCCTAAGTCTTGGTCTTTAATGGGGTCCTGATATACACTCATTTACATATGTATTATTTGACTGATAATAAGAACAAACAGATTAAAAAAAAAAACGATCTGAAATGGAATACAAAACATCGTATGGTTTGGTGTAGTTCAACTACAGCATCAATCAGTGGTGGTGGAATTGGAATTATAATGGGTTAAAAAGACTAGAATCATCTCCAATACCCCACTGGGTAAGAACCCTAAACTGCTGGATAATTTTGGGTAAAAGAGCACAATGCCTGCATCTCGGCCCACCAATTCTATGTGGTGCAATACTTACATGACTGTCTCAATATGCTGAAACTACTGGTAGAGTTGCTGGATGGAGAGCAGGAAAATTATTAGCAAGGTCATCTGGATGCGGAGGAGTGCCAACATCTCTGCTCGATGTATGAATTATTTGATACCACAACAAGATCTTCTCCAGCGGCTCTCAGAGCATGCCAGATGGCTTGATTGAGAGCTAACTGCTTTTATGAGGACTTTCATGACAGGTTGGCCGATGTGCCCTGTTAAAGGGACAACTTTGACACAGTCAGGGAAACAGGACCTGAACAGCCATCTTCTAGGCATCTTTACTTCACTTTTAAATGCTCTGTCTTCCAGAGACACTCCTTTTGCCAGTTTCAGTGGTAACGTGCACACCTGCACTTCCATAGTAGCAGCTTCTGGCTCATGAATATCAGCGTGGGAGACGTCAGCCACAAACGCTGCACCCAGCCCAAGCCTGGGTGCAGTTTTTGATTGGATTCGATCCTCAGGGCTCAGCCTCTCTGATTGGGCAGAAGATTCACCTTTTTCTGAAAAGGGGGTGGAAGATCAGTAGGTACCATTGGGTCCTCAAATTGTGGAGCCTAGTTACCATTTATGCTTCTCCTATCCTCCAGTACACACCATTGTTTGGCCTTTGATCCAATTTCTCACTTGACCCAGCTCAGTCTTGAGATGGTGTTGCTTCTTAGACAGTGGGCAATATAATTGGTACCCTCTTTTCCTCCCTCCAAGAAGCTTGGCAGTGGGTTCTACTCTTATCTCCTTATGCTCAAGAAGTCAGGGGGATTAAGACTCTCCTAAATTTACAAAGACTGAAGAAGAGCCTGTTATGGGAGAAGTTCAAAATGAACTCCCTCTATACCATCTTGCTGCTGTTCAAGTAGAAGACTAGATGTGTGTCCTGGATATGAAAGATGCTTATGCTCACATACCCTTAAATTACTCCCATTGGAAGTATCTCCATTTCATATTGGATTTCTCTCGTTACCAATACAAGGTTTTTGCTTTAGAGCTCTTAGCAGCCCTGAGGGCCTTCACGAAATTCTTACTAGTAGAGGTGGTGCATCTTCATTGCCAGGAATTTCTTTCCTTGTCTAGATAACTGATTGGTTAGGGGAGCCTTCTCAAGCAGGGGTGTTGGCCTGCCTGCAGAAGACAATCCATCTCCTGCAGCCATTAGGGTTCTTAATCAACTTTACAAGGTTGAACCTTGTTCCTACGTGAAGAATCAAGTTATTTGGGGCATGGATAGGCTCCCTAGAAGAAAGAGCTTTTCTGACACTGGAGCAGGTATTCTGCCTTTTGAGCCCTAATCTAGATCCTACTACACTGGGACCAGGTCCCAGCTTGAGAAATTCTAGTTATCCTGGGACATATGGTGGCAGCGGTGCATGTGGTTCCCGTGACCCACATCAACATGTGGAATATTTGTGTTCAATGGGATCTGTTGCTTTCAGCCCTTATACCTGGTGAAGGTCATTGCATATATGAAAAGGGAAACTACAGACCAGTGAGCCTGACTTCAGTGCCGGGAAAAATAGTAGAAGCTATTCTAAAGATGAAAATCACAGAGCATATAGAAAGACATGGTTTAATGGAACACAGTCAGCATGACTTTACTCAAAAATCTGCTTCATTTTTTTTGAAGGAGTTAATAAACATGTGAATAAAGGTGAACCAGTAAGTGAATTTGGATTTTCAGAAGGCATTTACAAAGGCCCTCATGAAAGGCTTCTAAGAAAACTAAAAAGTCATGGGCTAGGAGGCGATGTCCTTTTGTGGATTACAAACTGGTTAAAAGACAGGAAACAGAGTACAATTACATGGTCAATTTTTTCATTGGAAAAGGGTAAACAGTGGAGTGCCTCAGGGATCTGTACTTGGAAAGGTGTTTTTCAATATATTCATAAATGATTTGGGTCGGACAATCCCTCTGCCTCAAGCAACATGCAAATCTTCTTTTGTTGTGTATGCCATTTTTTGTCCGTGCCCACTTACCTATGTGGGCATGACTAAACGCCCGTTCAAAATTAGATTGACTGAACACAAATGTTGTATCAACACGGGGCGCATAGAAGAACCTTTGGTGACACATTTCAGAGACTGTAATCACAATTTCTCTGACATCAAATGGACCATCTTAGAAATTATTCACCCACATTGGAGAAAGGGAGATCGAATTAAAAAACTGCAACAATGTGAACAACGGTGGATTTTCCAATGGCCTTAACAAGGAAATAGAGTGGACTTAACAAGGAAATAGAGTGGATTCACTGTATGTGAATCCGCTCACCTGTCAAATCAGATACACAGGTGTGGCTGGGTGATTCTATAAAATCAGGCTAGATCTCGCGGCAATTCAGTAGAACGCCGGTAAGAGGATTAGGCGACTGAATGTGGTAAGAGAGGACTACAATCATGCTTATTGTGTAGTTCATTTGGAAGGTGCACATTCTATGTTGAGAAACGCTAGTGCAAAAAAATATATGTGATTTCATATCTATTGTCATTTTTATAGGCATTAAACACCGTATGAATCAGACGAAAGCAAACATTAAGGTATTTAAATATTGAAGCAATTTTGGCGGGAATTAACCTTGCACTTTTCCAAGTCCAGACACTACAACTTTCCGATTAGGACATAGTCCCTGAAGCAGCACAATCGCGAAACGTACGTCGTACTACAGGAGCTCTTAGTCGTATGAGCACCTTCAATCGGTAATCTTCGCCTATAAAGCACGGCAGCATTGAAGACAAAGGTTGGGAAGCGCGGTGGCGCTCCGTACAAGTAAGTGAAGACAAAAGTTCGGAAGCGCGGCGGCGCTCCGCACAAGTAAGGCAATTCCGCTTCAAATACATTTACCCTAATATTTTATTATAAATGGACAAAAAACGACAAAAAAAGTAAATTTAATAAAAGAGAAAATTGAAGTAATTCAAAAGACTGTATTGGACCGATGATTAAATGTGACCCGTTATGGTTGAAAGCGTGGCTTACTGCCTGAATCAACCAAGGGTGGTATGATGGTCCACAATTCGAGATAAATTCTATGCACATAAAAATTTTAAAAAAATTTTGGCTTTTGCGACGTCTTTTTGTGAGACAAGTGTGGGTCGTTGCACATTAATTATTAACTGTTTCTGTATAGTGGTAATTGAAATCTCCCATTATTACTGCACTGCCAAATTGTTTAGCTTCCTTGATTTCTCTTAGCATTTCATCATCTGACTGACCATTTTGGCCAGGTGGACGGTAGAATACTCCTATCACTATACACTTACCCAACACACATCGGATTTCTACCCTTGTAGATGCTACTGTTTCACCTCTCTCCAAACTTTTAAGTCCTCAAATTTCCGAAAGCTATACTTACCAATCCTCCTCAATCACCATTAAGTTGATATTCACGCTAAGGATTGAAAGGTTTGAAATTCCAGCGCTGAAAATGGTATGCAGATGACCAGTCCGGTTCTCATCTACTGTACAGGTTGCAGGGCCTTTGGAAGCTGTGACTGTGGAGTTCAAAGCCTGGATCACTCGCTGTGGTCTCTGGAGTCCTCTCCAGGGGGATGCTGGGAGCAGTATGCAGATGAGACTTCCAGTCCTCTTCTATTGAAAAGGGTGCGGGGCTTCTGGAAGCTGGGGCTATGGAGTTCAAAGCCTGGATCGCTCGCTATGAACTCTTGAGACCTCTACTGGGGAATGCTGGAAGCAATATGCAGTTAAGCCTTCCAGAGGGAAGGTAGAAATTCTGAAAGTCTTTGTTTCAAAACTTAATAATAAAGTAATTCACTAAGGGTCCAATGTAATAAGGCACGCCGAAGCTGACGCGGGTTTGTGCGCACCTGTACGCATGTTTGTACGTGCGTTTTCCCGCACAAAGCCCTATACGCAGATATAACAAGGGCTTTGTGCAAGGGAAAAAAGTGCGCACAAATGCGCTTTCAGATCTGCGTTTTTTTCTGCGTGAATACATGCTAACGGCATGCAAAGGAGGCGATTAAGTAATCATAAGCAATGCAGGGAGCCACGTTAATGCTAGTGCGGGTTTTTTAATGCGGTATTTTTTACCACTACTGTCAGGGAACGAGTTAAGTGTCAGCGCCAACTTGGGGAGCCTATGTCGGCGTCCAAGCGTCCTGAAAACTATCCAGCTGAGCGCCTATCTCTGCTTCCGAGTGGCCACCTTAGCTAGGTGCTTTTCTGGGTGCCCGATCTTATAGATTCATGACCAACTATGCTCCTAGCTCAGTGTCTGAGCAGCAACATTTGCTAGGCACCTTTCTGGGTGCCAGAGCATCCATATTTCCTCCTGACCGAGTGCCTATATTGGCAGCCGAGCATCCAGATTGGTGCCCAACTGAACACCTATCTCGCTGCTATGCCAGTGAGAATTAGCATCCATGAAAATATTTGCCATGTTTTCTGCAGCAGTTATTTGAAATAATAAAAATACTTTCCACGGTCATACTTTCACTTAATAGGGAGACACGTTCGCTCGCTCACTCGCTTTTTGTACACGGATTATCGGCGCAGATTTTGAGTGCGGATGCGGCTGCTTATTACATAGGGCCTTAACGCTCTTAGCTACATGCACAAATCATTAGCAAAATTTTTTTTACATCATGTGGAAGCGGCAGCTTCAGCCACGCACAGTAATCAAAACCTGTGCTCATAACTAGCGCCTGTTTTGCTGCAGGTCTTGCCCCTAAGACTGTGCCTAGCTGTTGTTTGAGGTATTACATAGTAGCAGGAGAAAGTCTATAATCTCTGCAAGAGGGTTACAGTGTATACCATCAGCATAAAACTATCACTATAGAAGACAACTGTGGCAGTGGCTGCAGGAACTACACAGAGACATTGCTTTTTGCATCATATGGAATATTTGGGCAGTGCACTGCAATGACTTAGAGAAAGTTGGAGGCTGTCTCTTGAGTAAAGGTCAATGTGGCTGTACTGCACAGAGCAACAGTTACAATCCTGAAGAGAAGGTATGGGATAGCCTGCATAGAGGGGCAGTTACTACCCTTAACAGAAGGTGGGTGGGGGTGTGTGTGTGTGTGTGTGTGGGGGGGGGGGGGGGACAACAGACTGCAGACAGTGACATTTACAGCCCTAAAAACCTTGCTAGGCAGACTGGATGGGCCATTTGTGTCTTTCAGTTGCCATTTATTATATTATAGCAATCTGACTCCCAAACCTAAACAACTCTATTGAGGTTTAATTTCCACAGTGAAACTGATGCTATGGTTACAGTATTGGAGAAGCCAGATGTAAACCACTGCTTAATTAATGAGATAGGCCGTAATACTCAGTAATGTAGAATGTGAAATGTATAGTAGCATATTGGCCTGAGGATTAAGCCACATGGATCTATCATTCTTTGGGTTTTTACTAAACAGATAATGCAGTGTCACATTATACTATGTAATATCCTCACAAAGCTAAAGACGTAGAAGATCTGGCTGTAGCAATTTCAGTACATGCTGAAAAGGCTTTCATTTAGGGAGTGATAGTATTTATTTTAGGATGGTTTGGTTTTAGAAAATACTTTGTTCAAATAATACATGTGATATATGGGGCCCTTTCAGCAACGTTATTGGTGAATAATCTTTTAGATTACTTTTTTTTTTTTAAGATAGAGGTACTAGACAAGTGTTCCCCTTTATCTTTCCTTTTGCTTAATTTAGTGTAAGAACTTTTAGCAATTATTAAAAAAATTAAATAAATCCATGACTTCAGTCTTAACGATACTGAATGAAAATATCTCAAACAACTGTGGTACAAGAGCAAGAATCAAAGATTTATAAACAGTAAGCAATAATGTCCTCTTTTAGACAGCTAAATATCAACACTGTGGCCAGTCATAGTAGGCACTTCCAGCATAAATTAAAGCTTCATTTACCTTACTTTTAATCATCGTCCAAAAACTTTATATTTTTTTGTTTTTTATAATTACTTGCAAATAAAATGTACTCTTCATATATCTCAGTATATCTATTTAAGTGAAAAATAATCCCCGACACGGAAACATGTTTTGGAAACCTCCATCAGGGGGTGGCAAATCTTCTGTTATGTAGATGGCTCAATGCATCTCAAAATCATTTTTTACTGCATCTTCAAAGTTTGGCGAGAAAATCTGTTTGTTTTTTGCACCCCTGTAATCTAAATGATATTAGAAGAGGGGCATGGGTGGGGGGAGAAGAGAGAGAGGGGATGTCAGAGGATGGTGGGCAGAGACGGGGCTTAGATGGGATGGTAGGCAGAAGTTCAGGGAAAAAGGGGCCTTAGAGGAATGGTGGGCACTCAGGGGGGAGCTCAGGGAATGGTGAGGATGTGTGAGGCGATCCCATTATCCAGGACCCCTAAGGATCAGGAGAGGGAGATAGATCCTTAGTGGGCTCTCCCCTCCCGCAGACCCTCGGGGTCATGGTCATCCTCAGCACCGGGGAAAAACCAGGCCAAGCACTGGAAGTCCAGAAAGCATAGGCACCGGTCACAGTCTCAACACGATTCTGGAGCAGCATCAGCAGCTGTCGAGCCACCATCTAAGTGGCACCAGCCACTGGAGGCCCCATCCTCCGGTAACCCTGGTAGCCCAAGGCGTTCCTTACCGACTACGGTGCAGGTGCCGTGCCACCGTGCCAGTCATGGTGGCACAGTGCAGGTGCCGTGCCACCATGACTACTCAGGACTACCAGGAGGAGCTGGAAAGCAGGGTGCAATCAGCAGTGCTCAAAGCGCTCCAGAGCGTTGAGCTGCCGGCATAACCGGCCCCCTTACCGGTGCCCAAGCCTACACCATCGAAGCTCGCACCCCTGCTGGGAGCATCTGGACGTCCTCCTTGGTGCCCTACCAACGCAACCGGTGCCCGAGAGACCTTTGATGCCTCCTAGGCCACAGACGCCCTCCACCGGAGCGATCCAGATTCCCAGGTCCTCCGAGGAGGATGAGGCCTCAGGGACCGGGCACCCTTGCCCACAGTTCCCTGGGCCGCCGCCAGTTCCTCCTGGCTTACTATGGTTGATACCCCCTCAATGCTGGGGGTTTCCTCGATGCCATCGGTGCCCTCAAGGCCTCCAGTGCCCTTGGGGCCCAGGCCAACTATCCCTCATGGCCCTCAACACCGTCGGGCGATGACTCTTTGGACTGAGTTCTCCAGCCCCCTCTCGGAGCCTTCCCTTCTGGAGGAGCTGCGTCGATGACCTGTCGCTTGTGAGCTTTGTAAGGGCTATGGCGGAAGCCATCCTCTTCCAGCTTCTTTTGGAGGAGGATGCCCGCCATAAGATGCAGGAGGTTCTCCAGTTCATCAATGCTCCCAAGGAAATCATGGCAGTACCTATCCATGACATTTTCAAGGAGCTTTTCCTCCATCTGTGGGAATATCCGATGTCCCCAGTCAACAGGAAGGCCGATTCCACCTATCTTGTGCAGCAGGCCGTGGGCTTTGAGAGAAGACACCTCCCCCACCAGTCGGCGGTCGTGGAGTCGTCCATGAAGAAGGCGAGACGTTCAGGGACGCATGCTTCCATCCCTCCAGGGAGGAAAATGTTTCAGGTTGCCATGCTGGTGGCCCGCATTGCTCCCTACCAGCTGTATATGACCCAATACATCCGCAATCTGTGGAAGCAAGTCCCAAGATTTTGTGGAGGGCCTTCCCCAGCAGCTAAAAGGAATCTCTTGCAGCCATTGTTGCGCTGGGCCTTAAAGCAGGTAAGCACAAGGTGAGGTCCACCTATGACGTGATCAAGACTGCAGCCCGCCTCGCCGCCGGAGGCATTGGCACCAGACGGCATGGCTCCGAGCCTCAGGAATCCATCTGGAGGGTCAAGACAGGCTCATGGATCTCCCCTCTACAGGCGAGAACCTGTTTGGGGACAAAGTGAAGGAGGCCATGGCACAGCTGAAAGATCAGCATGATACTCTTCAGCAACTCTCTGCCAGCCCCTCAGAGGGCCCTTCTTCCACCAGGAAGACCTCCAGGCTGGGCTCTCGCAAGCCTTTTTACCAGATGAGGAAATACTACCCTCCAGCCGCCCATGCTTGCTCCTCTCTGACCAGTTCCAGGGGTCGCAGCTGACAGCCACGGACTTCTAGGACCCAACCAGCCCTGCAGCAGGCGCCCCATCTGTGGCTTTTGACTGGCGGCGAGGGAGCATGAGCCAGACGCCAGTTCCCCTGGCGGTCGATCCCCCGGCCAGTGGCAGGCTCCTTTGCTTTGCCTACCATTGGGAGGCGATCACGTCGGACCGCTGGGTCCTCTCCATTGTCCACCGGGCCTACCACCTGAATTTCAAAAGGCTCCCAGAGACCGCTCCCCTGTGTCCATCGTGGGGTTCGTCCACCCATCAGGTCGTCCTTCAATCGGAACTTTCAGTCCTTCTTGCGGCGGTCGCAGTAGAATCTGTTCCCACTAATAGTGGGGCCACGGCTTCTACTCAAGGTACTTCCTCATTCCGAAAAGGAATGGTGGCTGCATCCCTTTCTCGACCTCAAGATGCTGAACCAGTTTCTCGTGTAAGAAAAATTCAAAATGGTCTCTCTGGGCACACTGATCCCGCTCCTCCAGAGAGGAAACTGGCTTTGCTCCCTCGACTTAAAGGAGGCTTATGCCCATCTTGCAATTGTCCCCAACCACAGGAAGTACCTCCACTTTCTGGTGGAGATGGCACATTTTCAGTACAAAGTGCTGCTCTTTGGGCTGGCATGAGCCCCACCTGTCTTCACCAAATGCTTGGCTGTGGTGACTGCCTAGCTCAGGCATCGCTTGGTCCATGTCTTTCGTTTCCTGGATGATTGGCTAATCCGGAGCGACTCCCACTCCAGAGCCTTGCAAGCACTGGCCCTGATGGTTCAGACCTTGCATATGACGTGGTTAGTCATCAACTTCCCCAATCGCATCTCTGTCAGTCTCACAGCTAGACTTCATAGGCTCCAGGTTGAACAGATACAAGCAAAGGCTTTCCTGCTTAAGGACCAGGCAGTCACCCTCTCCTCTCTGACCACCCTCATTCGCAACAGCAAGAGGGTGCCTGCCGGGCCACATCCGTCCATGTGACCTCCTTTGCCCACCTCCGCATGAGGAACCCTCAGTGGGCCTTGTGGTCACAGTGGAGGCAGGCATCCCAGAATCTGGAGGCTTTGGTCTCGGACCCCCTCTGTCTCTCCCTGACTTGGTGGGAAGCCCTCTCCAATTTGGTAACCGGGCTCCCTTTTCAGTCCACGCCGCCCCAGATGACCCTTACCACCAATGCTTCGCCTCAAGGATGGGGGGGCTACACAGACGGCATGCATACTCAGGGCCTCTGGACTGAGGCCAAAGCTCACTGCCAGATAAACTTTCTGGAGCTTCAGGCGATTTGGTACACCTGGTGGGCCTTCCAGGTTGTCCTCCAAGATCATCCTCCTCAGAACAGACAACCAGGTGGCGATGTGGTACATCAACGAGCAGGGCAGCACGGGCTCGTTCCTCTGCCAGGAGGCAATGCAGAACTGGGATTGGGCTCTCTCCAGGGGGATGTATCTACGGGCCCACCTACCTGCCAGGTCACCTCAACATACTGGTGGACCGCCTCAGTCGGTCCTTCCAGCCACACGAGAGGTCCCTGAACCCTGCTGTGGCAGCTGACTTGTTCCACTGCTGGGGTACGCCGGACATGGACTTATTCACTTCCCTCCTCAATTACAAGATGGACAGATTCTGCTCCCTGATGCCGAGGAAGGGCCATCCGGCCTGCGATGCCTTCTCCCTTCACTGGGGGCGGGTTCTCCTATACACATACCCCCCCTATTCTGCTCCTCTTGATAACTCTGATGAAGCTCCAAGAGGACGGGGGGGGGGGGGGGGGGGCCATGATGCTGGTGGCACCCTCCTGGACCTGTCATTACGTGCGCCCATCCCGCTAGGGAAAGCGCCCAACCTCATATCACAGAACCAGGGCACCCTGTGCCACCCGAATTTCCGGGCCCCTAGCCCCCACGGTGTGGATGTTCAGCGCATGATCCTTCAGCCTCTGCAGCTCTCAGATGGTGTGTCCAGGGTCTTGATTGAATCCCGAAAGCCTTCCACCAGGAAGTCTTACAGCTCAAAGTTGAAACGTTTTTCCATCTGGTGCAGGGGTCATTGACTGGACCCTTTCTCCTGTCTGCTCCCCCACCTGCTGGATTACCTCTGGCAGCCTTTCCAGAAACTCACTGATTCCACATTAGCAATCATTACTATATACTCAGCACAATGTAAATAATTGTTCTTCTTGCCGTTGAGTTACTTATGCTTTGTTCTTCCTCTTCCCCCAGTTCCAGCACCCCTGTTTTATTGTAACTTCTGCTTCGCTTCGCTTTGTTAATATCTAAGGTTATTGTACTCCTGTTCCATGTAAACCGACATGATATGATTATATCATGAATGCCGGTATAGAAAAGCACCAAATAAATAAAATAAATCTGTCAGAGTCTGGCCTTCCAGACCAGATCGGTCTACGTGCACCTCAGTGCACTCAGCGCCTACCACCAGGGTGTCACTGGTGCATCCATTCAGTCCAACCTTTTGTCAGACGCTTCATGCAGGGCCTTGTTCAGCTAAAGCTCCCACTTCGACCTCCAGCTACCCCATGGGATCTCAGCGTGGTCCTGGTGAGGCTAATGTGACCTCTGTTCTAACCTCTTAAGTCCTGTGACCTGAAGTTCCTCACTTGGAAAGTCATGTTCCTGGTGGCGTTCATTTCACCTCACAGGGTCAGTGAAATCCAGGACCTGGTTACGTACGCTCCCTACACGAAGTTCTTCCATGATCATGTGGTGCTGCGTACGCATCCAAACTTTCTACCAAAGGTAGTGACTGCTTTCCACATTAACCAGTCCATCATTCTACCCACCTTCTTTCCAAGGCCTCATTCCCACCTGGGGAAATGTGCTCTTCACACCCTGACTGCAAAAGTGCGCTCGCATTCTATTTGGATCGTATGATGGCCCATAAACAGTTCACCCAACTCTTCGTGTCTTTTGACCCCAACAGACTGAGAGCAGCAGTGGGGAAGCAGACCTTATCAAACTGGCTAGCGGACTGCATTGCCTTCTTGCTACGAGCAGGCAGGCCTTCACCTGGCAGGCAGAGTGAAAGCTCATTCTGTGCGGGCTATGGCGGTGTCAGTGGTCCATCTGCGTGCAGTCCCTTTCGCTGGAGTTCTTTCCACACTTTCACTGCTCACTACTGCCTTGACAGGGATGGTTGTGAGGATAGCGCCTTTGGCCAGCTGTTCTATGCAATTTATTCTAGTCCTGAACCCAACTGTCTCTAATTGTGCTTTTTGTGGGACCAGACCACCCCTTGTTTTCTCCCACAGCGCTGCACGTGCCCATTGGCACTCTGTTTGGCTACTGTGGGTCTCCCAGGTCGAATGGGGCAGTCTGGAGCTCTGTAATCACCCACATGTGAGGAGTACCATCATGCTTGTCCTAGGAGAAAGCACAGTTGCTTACCTGTGACAGGTTTTCTCCTAGAACAGCAGGATGTTAGTCCTCAGGAATCCCGGCCGCCTCCCCACAATATTGGGTTCACCTTCGGTTTGGTGTGTTACTTTTTTCTCGCTCGTATTTTTTGCTATATTACGAGACTGAAGGGGGACCTTGCGTGGATGCATGGATAGTAATAGGCTGGGCATGCTCAGTCTGCCAGTCAGTTTCTAGAAAATTGACAAAAGTTTTCCATGCCGGGCTCCATCGGATGATGTCACCCACATGTGAGGACTAACATCCTGCTGTCTTAGGAGAGCACATGTTACAGGTAAGCAACTGCGCTTTACATCCATGGAAAAGTTGGCCACCTTACCTGCCAGATACTTGTGACCTGGATTGGCCACTGTTGTCCATCAAGCCAAGTATCTTGTTGGCTTGGAGAAAAGACACCTGAGGGGGGATATGATAGAGGTCTTTAAAATTATGAGAAGTCTAGAACTGGTAGATGTGAATCATTTATTCTTTCAGATAATAGAAGGTCTAGGGGGCACTTCATGGAGTGAGAAGTAGCACATTTAAAACTAATCGTAGAAAATACTTTTTCACTCAACATGCAGTTAAGCTCTGGAATTTATTGCCAGAAGATGTGGTTAGTGCAGTTAGTGTAGCTGTGTTTATAAAAGATTTGGAGAGGTTCTTGGAGGAGAGATCCATTCTGCTATTGATCAGCTTGACTTGAGGAATAGCCACTTCTATTGCTGGCATCAGTAGCATGGGATCTATTTTGTGTTTGGGTACTTGCCAGGTACTTGTAGACTGGATTGGCCACTGTTGGAAACAGGATGCTGGGCTTGATGGACCCTTGGTCTGACCCAGTATGGCAATTTCTTATGTTCTTATGTTCTATTTGGTCTGAACTAGTATGGCAGTTCTTTTGTTCTTATGTACACCAAGTGTTTAATGATTTGAAATTATATCAATAAAGTTTTATGTTACCACAGTGTAAATGTAACCCCATCCCTGGGTGCAAATTGCAACCCACAGAGACCATAAAATAATTTGTTACTTTTCAGGGCTGGAACCCTGGCTAGATTGTAAAACTGTCTCTTTTCCCTAGAGTTTGGAACCTTTTTTGGGTGGTGAGAAAAGTTATCCCTTCAGGCTACAGAGTGCTAGGGGTGCCTTTCTCTCTAATCTTTGTCTCTGGGAGAGGGGTATTTTTTTCCTTCTGTTCATTGTGGTCAGTAGTACCAAATAAAATACTGGAGATTTGTTTGTGTTCAAAATGAAAGTATTTACTGAGATGAATCAGAATGGTAAATGACACAATTAAGTGTCTTCAATATCAGTGGTTTTTCCTTTACAGTCTCTTCCCTCAGTCTGTGCACAGGTCTTAAATATCAAACAAAGGGAACTTCCATCCTCCAGGGCTTAGAAGAGTGAGATCCCTAAATGGGCAGGGTATTCCTTGGTGGAAAAAGGAGAAAAACCTCTTCCAAAACTTGTAAAACTGGCAAAAACAGTCACTGCACAGGGGGTTCTACCCTCTCTCTTCCCAGGGGTGTGAAGACTCCAGATGAAGGTCCTCCAGGCTCTTAAACTTCTTTTTCTCACAGTTAGAAGGTATTCTTTCTTGTATCTCTTGATTATATATATCGCAATTATATCTCAAAAAAGATATAATTGCGATGGAGAAGGTACAGAGAAGGGCTACCAAAATGATAAGGGGAATAGAATAGCTCCCCATTGAGGAAAGACTAAAGAGGTTAGGACTTTTCAGCTTGGAGAAGAGACGGCTGAGGGGGAATATGATAGAGATGTTTAAAATTATGAGAGGTCTAGAACGGGTAGATGTGAATCGGTTATTTACTCTTTCAGATAATAGAAAGACTAGGGGGCACTCCATGAAGTTAGCATGGGGCACATTTAAAACTAATCGGAGAAAGTTCTTTTTTACTCAACGCACAATTAAACTCTGGAATTTGTTGCCAGAGGATGTGGTTAGTGCAGTTAGTATAGCTATGTTTAAAAAAGGATTGGATAAGTTCTTGGAGGAGAAGTCCATTACCTGCTATTAAGTTCACTTAGAGAATAGCCACTGCCATTAGCAATGGTAACATGGAATAGACTTAGTTTTTTGGTACTTGCCATGTTCTTATGGCCTGGATTGGCCACTGTTGGAAACAGGATGCTGGGCTTGATGGACCCTTGGTCTGACCCAGTAGGCATTTTCTTATGTTCTTAAGTTCTTATGTATGTGAGACACAGCATGGAAGTGAGAAGCCTGTATATGCAAGTGTCGCGAACCTCCTCTGTTGGGTCCACTGCAGTGATCAATATCCTCCACTGACGTTCTGGCCTCAATCCGTCGCCAGCAGCCTTGCTGAAACAGCTGGAGCAAGTTGTAGTCCTGGTAGCCTTGACTTTCACCAGGGCAGTTACTTGCACAGTTCCCTGGGAGTCCTCAAGCTCTGTACTCTGTCCCCCAGCGTGGCTTTCCATGTTGTCAAGAACCGCCCCCCCCCCCCCCCCCAAATGTTCCCCAATCAGGAACACAAGAAAACAAGGAAAATGGTCAGAAGGAAAACAGGTCAATAAGCGTTCAAGTCATTTTCTATTTCCCAGTGCTGTGCAATTAGTCCCTCTCAGGGTCGAGAAAAAAAAAACAAAAATGCAACCCAAAACTCCCCTGTATAGAAATGTCTGCTGTTAGGCTTGTACTATGCCTATAACCATCCTGTTGGGGATCCAGCACAACTCTCCCCTTCTCCCCTCTAGTTGTGCCACAGGTAACGGTCTGCCTCAGCCCAAATAAACAGCCAGCACTTTCTTTTACTAGTGCTATTCAAATAACAGGAAAAACCTTCTCTTTATAAATTTACATTCTACTCTCTCATTCACTCCTCCAACACTCACTCAGTTTCCATGCTGGAGAAAGAAGAGTCCTCCATTAGCAGCTCCCAGTCCATTTTCTCCTCTGTCTCTGACGAGCAGCTCTTCTCATAGTTTCTTTTCCACTCGGGCAACCCCCTCCCACAGCATTGACTCAGCTGAATCAGATTGACAACCCTCAGATTCAGCTGCTGCCTCAGCCTCTCTCTGGACTTTGGCTTCCCTCTGCTGCTCTTGAATCCTGGGAGTTGTAGTTCTCCTTTGGTACCTGGGCACCCCCTGCTGTTCAAACCTGAGATTGGGCTTCTTCTTTTTACTAATGCTGGTTTCTCTATACCTCCAGGAATGTTGCATGCCATTCCACTCATTACAGTAAAATAGAACATGGGAGTGAGAAGCCTGTGTGTGTGTGTGCATGAGAGAGAGAGGGACTGTTTGGGAAGGTGACTGTGTGTGTGTGTGTAAGAGACTGGTCAGGAGATGATTAGTGTGTGAGAGACAAACTGGTATGTGAGTGTGACTGGTATTTGTGTGTGTGTGATTATGGCAATGAGAAGTCTGTGCATGTGGAGAGAGCTAGCATAGGAGTGAGAAATGGGTGTATGTGAGACACAGCATGGGAGTGAGAAGTGTGTGTGTGCGTGCATATGAGAGAGAGACTGATCGGGAAGGTGACTGGTATATATGTAAGAGAAAGACTGGTCAGGTGTGTGAAAGACAGAAACTGGTCATGGGGGTGTAACTGGTATGTGTGTGTGTGAGAGACAGAGAGACTGGTCGTGGGCACTAAGGAAGAGGACCATGAGTACAGAGCTTCAGCCACTACTGCTTCTAGTGTGTGCTACTGGTCTGCATGGAAGAGGAGTAGGAGAGCTGCTGGAGGGGGTTAGTAAAGGTGACTTTTTAAGTTTATTTTTCTTGATTGACTGCCATTTTAATTACTGAATATTATGTGATGTGTCTGCTGTTTTGAAATATTTTATTGGTGTTTGGAGAATTTTAAATAATTTTTATGAGTTTTTAATTGTTGGATATTATTCTGTTCATAGTTGTGGGGAAACATTTATTCTCACAGGACAAGCAGGATGGTAGTCCTCACATATGAGTGACATCATCAGGATGGAGCCCAATCACGGAATACTTTTGTCAAAAGTTTCTAGAACTTTGACTGGCATCTACTGGGCATGCCCAGCATGGACTAACCCTGCATCCAGCAGGGGTCTCCCTTCAGTCTCTTTTTTTTTCCGTCCCCGGCGAAGCATAGTCATTGCTCCAATGCCGAAGAGTCTCGATCGGTGTCTCAATCTTCAGCGTCCCCATCATCAATGCCGGAGTCGAGGAAAGCTGAGCATCAAGAGAAGCACCGGCACAAACATTGGAGGCCGGTGCCTTCGACTTCCGGAGCATTGGTGGCGCTGTCAAGTATCGAGCCACCGAAGAAGAAGACCCGAGCTGAGGGAGCCATAAATTGTCCTTGAAGCCGGATGCACAGAGGCGTCCCTCGCCTTCCGTAAGCGCAGCCGCCGAGACTCCACTGGGGACCGGTGGACCCTCCGGCATTGCTTGCCATGCTTTCCACTCCGGACCTGGGGCTCACCACCCCAGTGCTCCAAGAGGAATTGCACCGGATTGTGCAAAAGGCAGTCGTCCAGGCTGTCCAAGGCCTCCCGAGACCACCGACACCAGCACCGGTGCTCATGCCGGAACCGACACTGATGCTACTCCCGCTCCTCGATAAGCTTGATCTGCTTATCGGTGCCCTGCTGGGGGCACCGAGGAAATCACCAATCCCCATGGCTCCATCAATGCCCATCCTACTCTCATCGGGGGAAGAGGACGCATCGATGCCAGAGCCTGTTCCGGGACCTTCAGGAGTGCCCGCACCGAGGAAACGGGTGAAGTCCCCCGATGCCATCGGTGCCAGATCTAGATTTACCGATGCCAAGGCCAGGACCATCGTTGCCGGCACCGATGCTTTTGATGCCAAGACCACCTCCTCCCGTGTCTTCCATTACGTCCACCGATGGATGCGGGGGATCAGCCATATGATCCATGGACAGATGATACATCTGATTCCCAAGACTCGACCGAGGTCCTGTCAGAGCCATCACCTCCGGAGGAAAGATGCAAGTCTCTGCCAGAAGATCTCTCCTTTATTAGCTTCATCAAATTGATGGCGGAGACTATTCCCTTCACGCTGCAGACAGAGGAGGACTCCAGGCATAAAATGCTGGAGGTACTTCAGTTCCTGGATCCTCCAAAGGAAACCATGTCCGTTCCCGTCTGTGAAATTCTACAGGATTTGATGCAGAGGAACTGGGAGCATCCTGGGACAGTTCATCCCGTGAACCGCAAGACGGGTGCAATCTATCTAGTGCAGCCATCCCCGGGCTTCCAGAAGACATAATTGACTCATCAGTCTGTGGTGATGAAATCCGCCCAGAAGAGAGCCAAGCATCCGAAGCTTCATTCCTCAGCACCACCTGGGAAGGAGCAGAAGTTTCTTGTCGCTTTCGGCCGCAGAGTGTTTCACGGAGCTATGCTCATCTCATGTATTGCGTCGTATCAATTATATATGACACATTACAACCGAAACCTGTTTAAACAACTACAGGACTTTGGTGAGTCCCTCCTAGAGCAGCTTCATGATCTGCTGAACTCTATCATTAAAAAAGGCTTTGATGCTGGAAAACATGATGTCAGATCGGCATATGATGTCTTTGATACGGCCTCCCGATTATCAGCGGCCAGCATCAGCGCTCAGCATTGGGCTTGGCTGAAGTCTTCAGATCTCCGCCCGGAGGTGCAAGATCATTTGGCTGACCTCCCCTGTACAGGGGTTAACCTCTTTGGTGAAAAAATCCAGGAGATGGTAGCCCAACTGAAGGACCACAACGAAACACTCCATCGGCTCTCAGCCGCTCATGCTGAATTTTCGGCTCCCTCCAAGCGCCCATTTAGACGAGAGGCTCACGAAGAGCATACAAAGCCCGGAGATATTATCCCCCATCGGCACGTGCTGGTCTGTCCCATCCATTTCAAAAGCCTGCACCACGCCAGCCGCATACTCAGAAAGCTCAACCTCCTGCCCAGCCTAGTCCTGCTGCTGGATTTTAACTTTCAGCTCAGGAGCGAAGATCATCCCCCTCTGCCATATCTGCCTGTCGGTGGCCGGCTATGTCACTTCACCACCATGTGGCTAAAGGTCACCACAAACCGGTGGGTTCAGTCGGTCGTAGCTCAAGGTTACCA
The DNA here is from genome assembly GCF_901001135.1 of Rhinatrema bivittatum. NCBI lineage: Eukaryota > Metazoa > Chordata > Amphibia > Gymnophiona > Rhinatrematidae > Rhinatrema > Rhinatrema bivittatum. The sequence continues at coordinate 429,873,486 of NC_042617.1, forward strand.
TCTAAACGTCCTCTTCGTCCTGTCTGACACTCCACCTCGGCTGGGGTGGACCTCCTCCGACCATTATCATCATCTGCAGGAGGAAGTAACTTCCCTTCTGCAAGCGAATGCCATAGAACCAGTTCCTCTTGCCCAGAGGGGACACAGCTTTTACTCCCGATACTTTTTAATTCCAAAAAAGATGGGAGGCATTCGCCCGATATTAGACCTTCAGGCTCTAAACAAGTATCTTCGGAAAGAGACGTTTCGATGGTAACCTTGGGCTCCTACATCCACTTCTTCAACAAGGGGGATTGGCTTTGATCTCTAGACTTGAAAGATGCGTACATGCACATCTCAATTACCCTGTCTCACAGAAAGTACCTCTGATTCCTTGTCGGAGACCAACTTTTCCAGTACCGGGTACTTCCATTTGGCCTTTCATCAGCCCCTTGGGTCTTCACGAAATGCCTGACAGTCATAGCCGCATATTTAAGAAAACTGGGCACTCAAGTCTATCCTTATCTGGACGACTGGTTACTGAGAGCTCAGTCATCAGAAGGAGTTCTTCACTCCCTCCATCTTACAGTACGGCTACTACTATCCTTGGGATTTCTAATCAATTATCAGAAGTCTCACCTAATTCCGTCTCAGTTCCTCTCCTTTATCGGAGCGGATCTCGACACGATCCAAATAAAGGCTTTTCTTCCCAGGGACCGAGCTCACATGCTGGCGTTGCTGGCGCAGACTATACAGTCTCGCCAAACCACGATGGCTCATCATGTACTCGTCTTACTGGGATATATGGTGTCCTCTGTCCATGTTACCCCAATGGCTCGCCTGGCCATGACAGTAACGCAGTGGACATTAAAGTCCCAGTGGTCACAGGCACATCATTCAATGTCCAACATTGAATGATGAGCCTGTGACCTCAGGGAACTTGGTCAGCAGAGGAGTCACAACATCAAATACATTTTCTGGAGCTCCGAGCGATCAGATATGCTCTCTCCACATTTCAGGATTGTTTATCCAACAAAACAATCCTGATTGAAACGGACAACCAGGTATCAATGTGGTACGTCAACAAGCAGGGAGGGACCGGGTCATACCTCCTTTGTCAGGAGGTAGCACAAATTTGGGCTTTTGCTCTATCTCACGCCATGCTTCTGAGAGTGAGCGACCTACCTAGCGGGTGTGGACAATGTTGTAGCGGACAATCTCAGTCGAGAATTTCAGCCCCACGAGTGGTCCCTCAACCCTGTGGTGGCAGACTGGATATTTCAGAAGTGGGGGTATCTGAGCATCGACCTCTTCACGTCGCTGCACAATCGCAAGGTGGACAACTTCTGCTCCCTACATCACAGTCGCCAAGTTCCACCTCGGGATGCATTCGTCCTATCCTGGGCGAGGGGCCTCCTCTATACTTATCCACCCCTTCCTCTCATCAGCAAGATTCGTGAAGCTACACAGAGACAAGGGTCTAATGATTCTCATTGCCCCCTACTGGCCGCGACAGGCATAGTTTCCCATCCTTCGGGACCTCTCAGTGCGTCCACAGATTCCCCTAGGCACGGATCTGTCCCTGATATCTCAGAGGAACGGACAGTTGTGCCACCCCAACCTTAAGGCCTTGTCACTGATAGCTTGGATGTTGAAAGGATAATTCTGCAGCCACTGAATCTCTCGGACTCTGTATCCCAGGTCCTGGTAGCTTCATGAAAGCCTTCTACTAGAAGATCTTATCATTCTAAGTGGAAAAGATTTTCATTATGGTGCACTTCAAAGGAGTTGGATCCTTTTACCTGCCCCACAACGAAGTTTTTGGACTACCTCTGGCACCTCTCGGAGTCGGATCTACAAACTTCCTCCATTAGGGTACGTGTCAGTGCGGTGTCCGCTTTCTAACAGGGTACAGGACATGTCTCTATTTTGACACAACCCTTAGTGCGCTTCATGAAGGGCTTGCTTCACCTCAAGCCCCCTCTCCGTCCCCCGGCCCCTGCTTGGGACCTTAATGTGGTATTAGCGCAACTCATGAAACCTCCGTTTGAGCCTCTGCATTCCTGCGAGTTACGGCATCTCACCTGGAAGGTCCTTTTCCTTCTTGCTTTGACGTCTGCTCGCAGGATCAGTGAGCTACAGGCGCTGGTTACTTACCCCCTTACACAAAATTTCTTCATGATCGGGTTGTCCTTCGAACTCATCCTAAATTTCTACCGAAAGTAGTATCTGAGTTTCATTTAAATCAATCCATAGTTCTGCCTACTTTCTTTCCAAAACCCCACTCACTTCCTGGTGAGCGGGCTCTGCATTCCTTGGACTGCAAACGTGCGCTGGCTTTTTATTTGCAACGCACTGCAGGCCATAGGAAGTCCACCCAGCTCTTTGTCTCCTTTGATAAACTTAAGCTGGGAATCCCGGTGGGAAAGCAGACCCTGTCCTCCTAGCTGACTGTATTTCCTTCTGCTACCAACAAGCAGGCCTTCTGCTGCAGGGACGCATTAAAGCGCACTCCATTAGAGCAATGGCAACGTCTATAGCACACCTTCGTTCGGTACTTCTCACTGATACCTGTAAGACTGCGACGTGGAGTTCTCTCCATACCTTTGCAGCCCATTATTGACTGGACAAGGCTGGCACACAAGATTCTATCTTTGGCCAGTCTGTTCTGCGCAATCTATTTTTTTTTTTAATTTAATTTATCATTTTTATATTCTCAGCTTAATACCCAACTTCCGTCCTACAGCCTGCTGGGACTTTCAGGCTGCCCGTTATCCAAAGAACCACCCCTGTTGTTGTGCCTGTTATATGTCTTGGGTGTTTTTGGTACATGCGCGGGCATCCTCAGCTTGTTGTTCACCCATATGTGAGGACTACCATCCTGCTTGTCCTGTGGGAACACCTGTTACAGGTAAGCAACTCTACTTTCTGCTTATTAGTATAGTTATACAATTATTTCTGTTTTGGGATCTATAGCTGCTTGGCTAGGTCTGTTTTCCTAATAGTAGCTGTATTGGTGTTTAGGGCCTGATTTAATATTTGTAGTGTTGCTTTTTCATAGGTAGGGTTGTTACTGTTTGAGTGCATTCCATAATACAAGTATAACTGTGTGCGGATTAGTTTATGTGCATTACTGCAGATCCTGGGAGTATGTTAGGTCGGTTTTGTGTATGTGATCGAGGTGAGGTATTCGTTATATTTTCTCAAGAGGACATGCATTAGTGATAAACTGCTGTCTTTTCATAAGTAGGGCTACTGAGCCTGGTAGTTGGAGTTTGTGTTGCTGTTACTGAGATGACACTAGAACCAGAATATATATTTTGTAAGGTGAGTTGTACGGGGAATGTCCTAATTCTGCTTTACATCCATAATTGTGGGTCAGGGGGGTTCCTGTGGATGCAAACTGTACTTTTACATTTAGCCCTATGATGGTCATGTGTTCAGTGTGTCACGCATGTGAGAACCATCTGTCAGTTGTGTCCCGACAGAAAAAAGGTTGAGAACCTGTTACTAAAGCTATGTTAAAGCTGGGAATTAGCAATCTGTTATTAGAGCTCTGTTGTTAAAGCTGAGATATAACAATCTGTTATTAACTGAGTTGCTGGAGATAGCAATCTGTTATTTAGAATATTTGTGGGTGGATCCTTGGACTAGTGGCAGGTGACCACACCCTCGGGGGAGATCCCGAGAGGGACCACTGGTCAGGCTTAGTGTATGAGACAAACACACACTAGTTCTTTTATTAGACAATATATTAAACCACCAGAGGTGGCAGTAGTGAGCTGGAAGCGCCCGGCTGGGCTGTAGACCCTCAGGTACTGGAACAGCGATCCCAAGGTGGCTGAGCTGTAGAGAAACTAAGAAAGTGAGTAGATAAGATATGCAGAGTTCTGGAACAAGTCCTTAATGATAACACTCTTGAGGCAGCCCAGGAGTTGGTATGCATTAGGCCCTCGAGGAGCGAGTACCTGGTTCCAGGGAAAGCTCTGAGAGAATAGATGGAAACTCACTGATGTTATAAGCAGCGATGACTTCTTAGCAGAAGTGATATTCAGGAGCTGGTCCGGGACGGGGGTCCTCGAGGAGCGAGTATGGGTTCCGGACTGCGACCTGAAAAGAAAAAGAGAGCGAGGCCCCCGAGGAGCGGGTGCCTCTAGTGAAGTCCGAGGAGGCAGAGTAGCTAGGTTGCAGCGACCTGGAGGAAGCTAGGTAACCCTATCCCTTGCTAACTCGTCTCGTTAGCGAAAACTGAGACCTTAAATATCTGGAGCTGATGACGTCATCTCAGGGAAACGCCCCTGAGGTACGCGCCAACGCCGGTGCATCAGTCGGGTCGCGCGCGCGCGTGTGCGCCCTTAGGCATCTGGTCAACATGGCGGCTTGCAGCGTCGAGCCGGTCCAGGGACGCCGGAGGAGGACGACCTGGAGATGCCGCAGCAGCTAGCTTTCCATCAACCCCAGAGGGAGTTGCCAACGCGGTAAGGTGGGCGGAGCCAAGACGTCGGACAGTGACAGACACAACAGAACACTGCTCTGGAGGATATTATATTTTTTTCTGTATGTCAGGTGCAACTCAAAGCATGAAGTTGATATCTCCTGAGCTTTGTTACAACGTGAGCAATGCTTTATTTACAGGTGGCACACATTGAGTCCTTGGGGAGTCAATACAGATATTGAATAGCAGGCTTTTTGATAAGGGAGCTAGAGAACTCTTAATTGAAAGTGATGATGGAATGTTGTGGGGTGATTTCTGTAGGTAGTTTGATGTGAGATGATTTAGTATGTGGACATTAAGTATGGATTTTAGAAGATGTGTTTTCGTTCTAAAGGATAAAGGGGATAGACTTAAAGATCCAAACATGTATATCCTAGAAGAAAGTCAAGATAGGGGGAAATATGATAGAGGCATACAAGTATGTCAAATGTTTCCATGTACAGGAGGTGAGCCTTTTTCAATGGAAAGGAGACTCTAGAACAAGGGGTCATGAGATGATGTTGAAAGGGGATAGGCACAGGAGTGATCTTAGGAAATATTTCTTTATCCCTGGACAAGCAGGATGCTAGTCCTCACATATGGGTGCCATCATTGATGGAGCCCTATTGCGGAAAACTTTGTCAAAGTTTCTAGAAACTTTTGACTGGCACTCTGAGCCCACTGAGCATGCCCAGCATGCCATGATATTCTCTGCCACAGGCTGTCTCCCTTCAGTCTTCGTTTTTCCGTGCTGCTGTTAGCATCGCGGAGCAGGAGCCTGTGTGAGTTTTCTCACATATTGTCTGACTAAAATCAGATTTAAAAAACATTTATTTCTGTCCCATATCGGGGTCTCTCGTGTTACCACCAGCTGATGAGTAAATTTAGTCTCTTTTTTACTCTCTTCAGTAGAAATAATTTTTCTCTCATTTTCATCCATGGCTGTCAGCGAAAATATGGCCACGGGATTTTAAAAATGTCCCAATTGTAATAGGACTATGTCCATTACAGCCTGTCCCAAGTGTGCTGAAATGACCGCGAAGGGTCGAAAGGCCCGCCAAGAAAAGATGGAACATTTATTCCATCTACAACTTTTGCCTTCCCCGTCGACGTCTACTCAATCGTCTCCGGCCGGTGTCTCAAAACGTTTAATCCTCAAAAAGCATCATCTGGAAGGCTCAGGGGATCGTTCATCGCCGACCCCATCCGTGGCATCGACGAGGTCAGCGGCCGAGCATCGGCACCGACACCTATCAATCCCGGAGGCGCTTCTCTCCCCCGAGAAATCGACCGCGAAATGGCCTCGACTCCAAGAAACACCGAGGCCTTCACCTCCTCTCGATGCCCTGATCATTGAACCTCCACAGGGCCCTGTGGAAGGACAACAACACCTCCACTGCCACCACGTGTAGCTGCTCTGACTGCACCAGCTATCCCAGAGGAATTGACAGATTTTATCCGTCAAGCGGTGCTCCAAGCATTAAAGGACCAGCAACCATCGATGCCCTCACTGACATCGATGCCGGCACTCCCGCCGGTGCCTGCACCGATGCCGGTACCAATACCGAAGTCTGCACCGACACCGAAGCGGCCACTGATGCCCGGCCCAATACCGGAACCAATTTTGTCGATGCCGACGCCAGTACCTGGGGCCCCAGGACAGCCAGAATTAGCATTGTTTCAGCTTCTGATGAACAGATTCGACGCAATCGTCGGTGCTCTACCATCGATTCCAGCCAAGCCACAGGAAGACATCCCTTGACGGATACCATTAGATGATCCACAGCCAGGTCCTTCAGGGCTTTCTCAACTGCCAAGGTCTTCTCCCATGTCTCCACGTCGAGAAGACCCTTACGATTCCTGGGAAGACAGACATATGGATACTTCTTCTGAGGGGTTTATGTCTGATCCTTCTCCTCCGGAAAAAAGGAAGAAATCTCCACCGGAAGATTTATCCTTTACAAATTTTGTTAAGGATATGGTAGACACCATACCATTTATTCTGGTATCAGAAGAGGACACAAGACAACAAACATTGGAAGTCCTACAGTTTGTGGACCCTCCAAAAGAAGTCTTGGCCATCCCTGTCCACGAAGTTCTGCTAGACTTACAGCACAGACTCTGGGAGCATCCATGCTCAGTACTATCCATAAATAAGAGAGTGGACACCACTTATTTGGTACAATCTGTCCCCGGATATCAAAAATTGCAATTGCCACATCAATCAGTTGTTGTGGAGTCTGCACAAAAGAAATCTAAGCGAATAAGACCTCATTCCTCCACTCCTCCTGGGAAGGATCACAGATTCTGGATTCCTTGGGCAGGAAAGTCTATCAAGGAGCCATGCTCAATATAAGGATTGCGTCATATTAGCTATATATGACGCAATACCAGAGGAACCTGTGGAAACAGATGCAAGATCTCTCAAATTCATTACCACAGCAGTATCAAGAAGCAGCTCCATAATACACAAAGGGCTTGAAGCTGGTAAGCACGAAGTCCGAGCTGCTTACGACAATTTTGAAACTGCTTCCAGAGTAGCGGCCTCAGGAAGAAGTGCACGTCACTGGGCATTATTGAAAGCCTCAGACCTCAGGCCTTAAGTCCAGGAAAAACTGGTTGATTTCCCATGCGTAGGGGACAACCTTTTTGGCTCAAAGGTGCAGGACGCTGTGGCCCAGTTGAAAGAATATACAGAAACCTTGCGTCAACTGTCGTCAGTTCGCAGGATTCTGCTGTATCTTCATCTCGCCGCCCTCCTAGGAAGGAATCTCGAAGGCCTTTCTACAGGCAGAGGCGTTATTACCCTCCAGCATCAAGGGGGAGATCTTCTCGTCCGCAGCAAAGATCTCAGCCCAGGCAATCTAGAGCTGCTAGGCCTCAACCTCCACCGCAGACTGGATCAGCTGCAGGCTTTTGAGGCCATCACCAGTGACCAAAGCCGTCTCCACAATCCATAACCGGATCTACCAGTAGGAGGCCGAGTTTCCTCCTTTTACAATCATTGGTTACAGATGACAACAGACCAATGGGTACTCTCAATAATATCTCGAGGTTACCAACTAGTTTCCTCTCAATTCCAAGAGACTCTCCTCCAAGACCTCTTTCACTCAGCAAAAATCACATAATTCATCTACAAGCAGAATTATCCACCTTTCTGAGAGCCAGAGCCGTAGAGCCGGTACCCCGGACTCAGCAGGGCAGAGGATTCTACTCCCATTATTTCCTCATTCCAAAGAAAACCGGAGGCCTATGTCCCATCCTAGACCTCAGAAATCTCAACAAATTTATGAAGAAAGAAAAATTCAGAATGGTTTCTCTAGGCACCATGCTTCCACTTCTGCAAACAGGAGATTGGCTTTGTTCTCTGGATCTACAAGATGCTTATGCTCACATTCCAATATTCCCTCCTCATCGCAAGTATCTGCGCTTCCTAGTGGGTCATCAGCATTTCCAGTACAGAGTACTACCATTCGGACTTGCATCAGCTCCCAGAGTATTCACAAAATGCCTAGCAGTGCTAGCAGCACATTTACCCAAGGACAGTGTACACGTCTTCCTTTACCTAGACGATTGGCTCATCAGAATTCAGTCTCAACAAGGAGCTCTGGCTTCTCTCAGTCGAACAATTACGCTACTTCACTCCATGGGCTTTCTTATCAATTATCAAAAGTTCCATCTAACTCCATCTCACCTGCTTCAATTCATAGAAGCAGAATTGAACACCATACTTTTGAAAGCCTTTCTACCCGAGGATCAGGAAGACACACTTTCCCTATTGGCAAACTCGCTACACTCAAAGAAACAAGCAACAGCTCATCAGTTTCTAACTTTACTAGGCCATATGGCCTCAACAGTTCATGTCACTCCTATGGCTAGACTAGCCATGAGAATAACCCAATGGACTTTAAGATCACAATGGATCCAAGCCATTCAACCACTATCCTCTCCAATTCAAGTAACCCACCAACTTCGTTCATCTCTACTTTGGTGGGCGAACAAGGACAACTTGTGCAAGGGCTTGCCCTTCCAGCAACCAGTCCCACAGATAACTTTAACTACAGATTCGTCCACCTTGGGCTGGGGAGCTCACATAGACAATCTCCAGACTCAAGGTACTTGGACGAAACTTGAAGTGACATTTCAAATCAATTTCCTGGAACTTCGAGCTATATGTTATGTGCTGCATGCGTTCAAGGACTGCCTTTCGCACAAGACTGTTATGATCCAAACGGACAACACAGTAGCCATGTGGTACATCAATAAACAGGGAGGTACGGGGTCGTATCTCCTCTGTCAAGAAGCCGCACAGATTTGGGGTTGGACCCTAACATACTCAGTGTTTCTCTGGGCCACTTATCTGGCAGGCATTCACAACGTAGTGGCAGATCGACTCAGTCGTCAGTTCCAACCACACAAGTGGTCCCTGAATTCCTTAGTAGCGACCAGGATATTTCAATGTATAGATTTACTCACCCCTGAAGAACTGACTGTTTGATTTCCTACATGGTTACTCGTCAAGTTAAGTTTATAAACTACTTATTGTTTACACTATAGTAACACTATGTTCAGCTAATTCTTCCTTGCTCTCTTGTCCTGAAACACTATGTTCAGCTAATTCTTCCTTGCTCTCTTGTCCTGAATTGCATCACCCTGTTTTTTGTAACTTCCTCCTATACTTTTGGTCATCCCCTGTTGTGCTGTAAACCGGTACGATAAGATATTTATCTTGAGCATCGGTATATTAAAAGATTCTAAATAAACAAATAAATAATGTTGGGGGCAACCAACGATAGACCTTTTTGCATCACACCTGAATCACAAAGTGGACTAGTTCTGCGCTCTGCACAGCCAGAAACACCAGCCAGCCAAGGACGCCTTTGCTCGCCCTTGGAACTCAAGCCTTCTATACACGTATCCTCCAATACCGCTCATAACCAAAACTCTAGTGAAGCTACAACAGGACAAAGGGTCCATGATACTCATAGCTCCATATTGGCCTCGACAAGTATGGTTTCCCACACTTCTAGACCTCTCCATCAGAAATCCAATTTGCCTGGGTGTAGCTCCCACTCTAATAACTCAGGATCACGGTCGTTTGCGCCATACCAACCTTCAATCCCTATCCCTGACAGCAAGGATGTTGAAAGCTTGATTTTACAACCACTCAATCTTTCAACCAATGTGTCTCAAGTGCTTATAGCTTCATGTAAACCTTCAGCACGAAAGAATTATTCTTCAAAATGGAAAAGGTTTACTTTATGGTGCACGCAAGAGTATTGACCCTTTGTCCTGCCCCACAACTTCTCTACTAGACTATTTATGCCATCTTTCAGACTATGGTCTCCAGACTTCATCTGTCAGAGTACACCTAAGTGCAATCTCAGCTTACCATAACAAGATGGGAGATGCACCAATATCCATACATCCTCTTGTCAGTAGATTTATGAGAGGTTTAATTCACCTTAAACCACCAATTCGGCCACCAGTCACAGAATGGGACCTGAATCTGGTCTTAACAAGGCTCATGCATTCTCCTTTTGAACCCATAACTTCCTGTGATCTTAAATTTCTCACATGGAAGACTATCTTCCTTATAGCCATTACATCGGCTAGAAGGATTAGGGAGTTACAAGCACTTGTCACTTACTCACCCTATACACAATTCCTACATGACAGAGTGGTTCTCCGGACACATCCAGAATTCCTCCCCAAGGTAGTTACGGAATTCCACTTAAACCAATCCATAGTTTTACCCACATTCTTTCCAAGGCCTCATTCTCACCAAGGGGAACGGGTCTTACATACCTTGGACTGTAAAACTTGCTCTAGCATATTACTTAGACCGCATTGCAGTCCACAGGAAATTCTCTCAACTCTTTGTTTCTTTTGATCCAAACAAACCGGGTAAACCAGTGGGTAAACAGACTCTCTCCAATTGGCTAGCAGACTGCATACAGTTCTGCTATGAAAAAGTAGGCCTTCCTCTCCAAAGGCGAGTAAAGGCGCATTCAGTAAGAGCAATGTCAACCTCAGTAGCACACTATCGTTCAGTGCCAATTCTTGACATATGTAAAGCAGCAACATGGAGTTCTCTTCACACCTTCGCAGCTCATTACTGTTTGGACAAAGAACATAAGAAAATGCCATATTGAGTCAGACCAAGGGTCCATCAAGCCCAGCATCCTGTTTCCAACAGTGGCCAATCCAGGCCATTAGAACCTGGCAAGTACCCAAAAACTAAGTCTATTCCATGTTACCATTACTAATGGCAGTGGCTATTCTCTAAGTGAACTTAATAGCAGGTAATGGACTTCTCCTCCAAGAACTTATCCAGTCCTTTTTTAAACACCGCTATACTACAAGATTCAGCATACGGACAATCTGTCTCAAAGAACTTGTTTCCAGTATAATCCCAACTCCTTCTACATCCAACCTGCTGTGATTTTTGGCTGCCTCATTTTTCCCAACAATACTACAATGTTGCTTAACTACAAAATGACTCAGCCTATAGCTTGCTAATCACCCATATGTGAGGACTAGCATCCTGCTTGTCCTGGGATAAAGCAAAATTGCTTACCTTTGTAATAGGTGTTATCCCAGGACAGCAGGATGTAGTCCTCATGAAACCCACCCACCACCCCGCGGAGTTGGGTCCCATACTTTTATTATTTTATTTTTGCTAAAGCTTATTGCTACATACTCGACTGAAGGGAGACCCCTGTGGCAGAAAATATCAAGGCATGCTGGGCATGTTCAGTGGGCTCAGAGTGCCAGTCAAGAGTTTCTAGAAACTTTGACAGAAAGTTTTCCGCAATATGTGAGGACTACATCCTACTGTCCTGGAATAACACCTATTACTAGGTAAGCAATTTTGCTTTACAGAGGGAGTGGTGGATGTGTGGAACAGACTATCTGTGAAAATTGTGGAGATAAAAACAGTATCTGAATTAAAGAAAGGATGGAATAAATACACAGGATCTCTAAGGAAGTGATGAGAATGTTAATGTTAAATTTATTGGACAGAATGGATGGGCTATATGATCTGTTTCTGCTGTTATGTTTCTACCCATTATTTGAATGAATTTGTATAGTTAGTGATGAACTTTGTATAGATACAGATTGAATTTTGCAGTTCTCAGAATCTCATTGGAGACAGACATGTGGTTATTGCTTTAACAAAATAATGGAAGAGGGAACTTCTCACATGTCTTTATATCAGCGTTTCTCAGAGGGAAGGGCAATTGCTAGCAAGTATAACCAGCACATAAGTCTAATGTTGCAGATATTGTTTATATGACATTGGAGTTAACAGAAATAAAGATATTTGGAGGTTTTGATGATTATTGAGACTGTGAACAGCAGAAATAACCGTGCAATAGAGCATTCGTGTTATGGAAGTATTGGGCTTTCTATATGCAAGTGCATTCTGCTTTGCAGTGATTTACCATGTGATTTTTGACATGACTATTATATTTTGTCATTTAATTTTTATAATAATGCTATTGTTGGTTTAGTAAGGTATAGAGTTTTTTGGCGACATTGAATCTGCTAATGAATCTTAGAGCAGTGTTTGAACTGTTGATGGTCTACATACAAATGTAAGTAGTTTTTATGAGAGGATATGTATGGGGAAGTTGTTGGGATATGCAAAATATTAAATGGGCTAGTGTTAGTTTTTATATGTTGTGAATTATTTTAATTTATATTTCTTGTTTTGTAGAATTCACTATTTGACGAGTGATCTGAATAACAATATCCAGATAAGTTTATATTTTTCAAAATTATCAGATGCTTGAGAAAGCCAAGTGTTAAAACAAGGGTACCTTGCTGGGATTATAGAAGTAAGTTTGGAATTATGGGATTCAATACGGCTATTAATCAAGTTTACTTAGGAAATAGCCACTGCTATTAATTGCATCAGTAGCATGGGATCTTCTTCGTGTTTGGATAATTGCCAGGTTCTCGTGGCCTGGTTTGGCCTCTGTTGGTCTGACCCAGCATGGCAATTTCTTATGTTCTTAGGTGTGTGGAATTTAGATATAAAAATATTAGGTGAAATGCAAAGTTTTTAGATTATGTAAATATATAAAAATTAAGAACGAGAGAAAATTTTATGGAAGAGTAGTGGAGTAGAATATGATTAGCTAAAAGTCTCCTGAAAACGATTGGTGATATCTTTCTGCCTAGAGCAGTGTCTCACTGTCTCATTCCTCCTCCATAGATATTAAAAATAAATAAAGGTTTGAGTTTGCAATTATATGTTAAACACCACTAGTGATTCTTTATTTTTTAATAATTAGTGGTGTAGTATACATTTTCATTGCATATAGCAATAAAATCCAATTTTCAAACCTTGGATATAAGGCAGAACGATATAGAAGCCATAAGATAGTGAACTTTACTATCCCTGGGCAGGACAAAACTAGAGAGAATCTCTGGATGAGGTCTGTAGTAGTGTTTATGTAGTTCCTCCTATGGTATCAATGTGAGAAGGAGCTGATGGTATGGGGTCAAGTTTGGAAATTAACTTTCCCTCTGTTGTGCCTATGCTGAGGCAAAAACAAGCCCACTTCAACAAGACAGCCCAGCACCAATTTCCTTCCCATCTGGTGGGTGGTGGAAATGTGACATTTGGTTTGGTTGCCCAGATCTTTCAGATTGAGGCTCAGACCTTGGATGGTGTTATGCTGGTAGTGATCCATGATTTACTGGTGTCAGTCTGTCTCATAGTTGGTGTTCTTGGGAATGATCTGACATTCATGGATCAATAACTGATTAAAGGGAAGAAGGCAGCAAGTGGGACTTAATGGCCAGTTCTCAAACTGAAGGGATTTGATAACAGAGCACCCCAAGGATCAGTACTAGGCCATGTCATATTTGGTTTATTTATAAATGATCTAAAAGATGGAGTAATGAGTGTGGCTGAAAAAATTTCAGATGATACCAAACTATTGCCTGGATTTATCAAAATGCACTAAATATCGCCTGCGATAGGAAAATGGGCGTGTTTTATGGTAATAGCAGTTTATCGCAAAGTGCCCTGGCTTAGCGCTTCGAATAGGTATTACCGCAAAATGTGATAACTTTTTTGCACTTTGGAATAAGTGCCAGAATTGTATTTCCTACGTACAACCACTGGGAGGACCATTTTAAGCTGCTGGAGATCCAGCCTAGCTATCAGGGGCTTCTTACAACCAAGAGAGAGACTAGCCATAATGCCCTCATACTAGGTAGGTATTTATACCTCTATATGAGGTCTACCTAGTCACTCGAGGTGAGGTGTAGGTATTAGTGTATGGGGTTAGGGGCCACTTTGACATTCAAAGTGAGACGTACGAACAGAACAGGGCTCTCTTGTGAAGATTTGATGACCTTCAGAGTGAGGAAACTCACACTAAGATGAGATTTGTGCAGTGTTCTCCCAACCTAGCTTGATGGACTCTCTACCTAGGTAACATCATGCTAGGTTGAGAGAACATTGCACAAATCTCATCTTTGTATGAGTTTCCTCACTCCGAAGGTCATCAAATCTTCACAAGAGAGCACTGTTCTGTTCGTACGTCTCACTTTGAATGTCAGTGGCCCCTACACTCCTACCTACACCTCACCTCGAGTGACTAGGTTGGCCTCATATAGAGGTATAACACCTACTTAGTATGAGGGCATTATGAATAGCCGCTCTCTCGCTTGCTCTCGCTCCAAAGCGCGATAAAGCCCTATCGCACGGCTTTACGCACATGCAAAAGGTGTAGTTAAAGCCGTGTTTTATGGCTTCACAAATGATGAAGCCAGCCCACTTGGCCACAAAACCCACATGCGTTAAAGGTGTTTTTTGCATGCGAAAACACCATATCCCAGTTTGATAAATGACCCCTATGTAAGATGGTTAAATCACAAGCTGATAGTGTAAAACTGCAGAAAAATCTAAATTGGGAACTTGGTAATCCACCTGACAAATGAAATTTAATATAGACAGATGTAAAGTAATGCATGTTATATATAGCTTGGATATTTTCTCCCCAATACTCGCTGCTGGGAGCCCTCTGGAAAATCGCTATCAAAAGAGGATCTTGGAATTACTGTGGACCATGCACTGAAAAATAAATTTTGAAAACAGAACGAGAGGCAAAAACGCCCAAAAGCACCAAACTGGAACACTGATCTTAAAATCCCAAACCTTAGATGTAGAGCAACACAGAAAGAAGAGTGTCATGAATAGCCCAAAGCACCAAAGGAGGAGCAAAGCATCACCATCAGGAGTATAAGGTATTTAAGAGCGGAGGAATGGTCTACTGGTTAGTGTAACAGGCTATGAATCAGGGAAGCCAAGGTTCAAATCCTCCTGCTGTTCATTGTGACCTTGGCAAGTCACTCTACCCTCCATTGCCTGAGGTGCAAACTAAGCTGCATTATGGTTATAGTGTATGATATCTGCAAACATTTCCTCCCCTTATTGAAATTAGCATCTGTATGCATAAAATTTCCAAATGCACGCAAAGCAACTCATCCATAATCAATTACATACTAATAAAATAACAAGGCTGACTTTGAAAAAATCCAGCCACATTATTTTATCGTATTTCGGTGAGGTATACTTATTTGTTCCCAGGGAGACTGGCATACTGATGCTGACGCATATACTAATGTCCCCAGGAAGCCTGTTAAAAAGAGAGGCCTCCCAAAAACTGCACCCCCTCCCCCCCAAAAAAAAAAATCCATAAATGGCTCTGGGAGTCAGGGTAAACCACCCGTGTCATCCTGGGGCTGCAATAAAAAAGTAAAAAAAAAAAAAAAAAAGGAAAATCGCACAATGTCCTGCTATCTTACTCAGCCCCCTCCCCTTTACAGTCAACTCCTATAGTAGAAAGTCCCCTGGTGCTTCCACAATCCCCCACCCCCACCTTTTGAAGAAAGACTAGTTCCCTGGTGGTGTTGAGTAGGCCCCTCCCCCTTCCTTGCTTCCAAAAAAGATCCATAGTGGTCAGGAGACCCCCTGGACTCACCTATACTTCAAATGTAGCATTAATGGCAAAGTTGGAAATTCCAGGGGATCCCTAGACCACTATGACTTTTTTTGGAGGCAGGGGAGGGGTCTGGGCCTGCCCTAGACCATCAGGAAATGTCTCTTTTTTTTTTTTTTTTGGAAAGAGAGATACAGAGGGGATTGTGTGGGTACCAGGGTAGAAGGGTTCTACTACCAGAGGAGCTTGGTTGGGCCAGGGGTGTTGACTGTAAAGATGAGGGACTTGGGTAGGTAGGGGCAGTGTGTCCCCATGCAACTTTCACAATTTTGTTTTTTTACTTTTTTATTATGTGGTGGCCTCTTCAGCAGGCAGCCCTAGGGTTGGCAGGGAGTGCCTGCCCAGATCCCCAGGGTCATTTATGCATTTGGAGGGAATAACTGCAATTCACTCGTGCGATAGAAGCCCTAGACTAGGTGGGATGCTATCACATATGTAGGCCCAGGTCTGCCACACAATTTTGTTTTGTGTTTGTCCTGTGATAAATATTCACATGGTGCAACCACTGTCATATTTTGTTTGGAGGGTCTAGAATATTGTAGGGATGCCCCCCCCCCCCCCCATGATATTTTGTGCCTCCTCTGATAAAATTTTGCAGCTTCATAAATGACCCTGTTAGATTGTAAGCTCTCTGGGGATCAAGAAATGCCTACAGTACCCAAATATAATCTCCTTTGAAGCGCTGAAAAACTAAATATAAATCAATAAATAGGTCATTCTAATTCATATAAATTATCAAACAATTTGAGTGGTAGTCTCATCTGTATTGGTCAGAAACTATATATAATGAACATATTCTTAGTAAATTGGATCGGGCCCAGTTAAATTTGGAGGAAAAAATAAAGTTGGAATCTGTGGTTACAAGCAGAAAAATATGAAAGACAAAGTACAGGGTGGCACATGGAAGAGTAGCCTGCCTCCAATACCAGTGCATTGGAGGCAGGCTACTTTTCCATGGGCCACCCTGTAGTTTGTAAACAGCCCGAATAAGATTGAAGTCAGCAGATACAAAGTACTCGTAGGCTTTAACTCAAATTTTAAAAGTGAACTTATGTGCATAAATCCACTTTGAAAACATGCAGGCTGTCCCACAACACGCAAGCATGTACACGCTCAAAGTTAATTTTGTCACATTTAAAACATAAGAACAAAAGAAATTGCCATACTGGGTCAGACCAAGGATCCATCAAGCCCAGCAGTGGTCAGTCCAGGCTTCAGGTACCTGGCAAGTATGCAAACACTAAAAAGATGCCATGCTACTGATGATGGTAATAGTGGCTATTCCCTAAGTCAGTTTGATTAAAATGGACTTCTCTTCCAAGAACTTATCCAAACCTTTTTTAAACCCATCTACACTAACTGCACTAACCACACCCTCTGGCAGCAAGTTCTGGAGCTTAATTGTGCGTTGAGGGGCCGATGCAATATTTTGGTGCCCACTTTTTTAATGCACCCTGGGGCGCCACGCAATATTTATTCTCACAGGACAAGCAGGATGGTAGTCCTCACATATGGGTGACATCACAGGATGGAGCCCAGTCACAGAACACTTCTGTCAAAGTTTCCAGAACTTTGACTGGCCCCTACTGGGCATGCCCAGCATGGCACTAACCCTGCAGCCAGCAGGGGTCCCCCTTCAGTCTTCTTTTTTCCGCGCAGCAGTAGCCACGCGGTAAAGGAGATCTGCAGAGATTCCTGACAGGAATTTTCCTCACGGAATTACTAAAATTTAATTTACCCCACAGGGGTCCCTCCTTCAACTTTTTCAAGCTGCAGTACTCCGGTAAGTTTTTTACCCGTTTTCCGTCGATTACTGTCGAGTTTGGCCCTCGTGGCCTACTGGCCTTCGACCGTATCGCGGCTCAATTTTTTCATGGCCATAGCGTCGGGGTTCCGCCGGTACCCAAACTGTAATCGCACCATGTCCATCACAGACCCTCACAAAGTCTGTGTAATGTGTCTCGGATGTGAGCACGATGTCCTAACCTGCACCAAATGTGCCCTTATGACACCAAAAGGTCGCAAGGCTAGAATGGTGAAAATGGAACTTCTCTTCCATGCTCAAACCCCGAAGCCATCTATTGCATCGACGTCGTCAGAGCCGGCACCTTCAACTTTGCACCAGCATCGACCTCCAGCCGGTGACTGTCCGGAATCGACGACTTCTCGGCCTTTGACACCCTCTACTCCCCCTCATGATCAAGGGGCTCGTAGAGATAAACATCGCCACAGACATCGAAAGTCTCGGACCATCGAGGGAGCAAAATCATCGACCTCGCCATCGTCCGAGCCACTGTTGAAGAAACCCCGTCCAGAAAAGGCACCGACCTTTTCGGCATCTGAGTCACCGAGGAAACCCTCACCTGACAGGGTATCAGGAGCCACGACTCCGCCTTTAACGGTGGTCCCACCGGCTATGCCTCTGCCTCCTGTTCCGGAGCCGGGGCTGTTTGCTCCAGGTCTTCGAGAAGAACTGGGCCGGATGGTTCAGGAGGCCATCGACAAGGCGATGCATCGACTCCAGGTTCCTCCGGCACAGACACCGGTACCAATTGCGGAACCAACCACCGATCTGATTTCAGCAGCGTTGGCACCGCTGCTCTCAAGGATGGAAGTGCTCATGGCCGCTTTTCCACCGATTAACCCTGGGTCACCGATGGCTCCAGTGCCCTCCCCGCTTGCTTTGTCATCGGGAGGAGAAACACCGTTCCACATCCCTCCATTGGGAGTTCTGCTGATGCCTCAGCCATCGATGCCGATACGTCCATTGGTGCCACCGATCCACCCATCTGTGCCGACGCGTCCATCGGCACCACCGAGCCATTCATCGATGCCCTTGATGCCTGCACACTGGTGCCTTCGATGCCTTCATCGGTGCCTCCAGTTATTCCTTAGAGTCCTTCGGAGCCTCGACCAGGACCTTCAGGGATCCCACCGCCCCGTCCTCCTCTAGTCCCTAGAGGAACAGCTGCTGATCCCTACGACACCTGGACTGATGATTCTTCACCAGACACCGATGATTTACCTTCACCACCTTCACATTTTGTGAAGGAGATGACTGAATTGGTTCCCTTCCAATTGCAGACTGAACAAGTTGACAGGCATCAAATGATGGAGCTGTTACAATTCCTGGATGCTCCCAAGGAAATAACGTCCATCCCTATCCACCAGGTTCTTCTGGATCTCCTCAAAAAGAACTGGGAACATCCTGGCTCTGTGGCTCCAGTCCACAGGAAAGCTGACACCACCTATCTCGTTCGGTCAGCTCCAGGCTTTCGCAAACCTCAGTTGGATCACCAATCTGTGGCTGTCGAATCTACCCAGAAAAGAGCAAGGAGATCAAAACCTCACACTTCCTTTCCCCCAGGCAAGGAACAGAAATTTCTAGATGCCATTGGTGGCCGTGTCTTCCAGGGATCAATGCTCATCTCCAGAATTGCCTCTTATCAGCTCTATATGACCCAATATAATAGGGTCTTATTTAAGCAGATACTCCCTGCCTCAGCAGTTTCTAGAGCAACTCCCAACCCTAGTAAACAAGGGTTTTGAGGCAGGGAAGCATGAGATCAGATCATCTTACGATATCTTTGACACTGCTACCAGAGTATCTGCAGCTGCTATCTCGGCAAGACAATGGGCCTGGCTCAAGTCTTCCAAACTTCGCCCGGAAATACAAGACAGATTATCCGACTGCCTTGTGTAGGAGATAATCTGTTTGGCGAGCAGATTCAGTGAACAGTGGCGGAACTCAAGGACCATTATGAGACCCTAAGACAGTTCTCTCTGATGCTTCTGAGTACTCTTCAAAACAGGCCTTCTGGAAGGACTCTAAGAAGTAATTCTTCCGCCCGAAGAAGTCCTACCCGCCATGAACTAGAACCCGTTCTACAAGACCATTTCAAAAAGCCCAGTCTCGTCAGACACGAAAACAAAAACCGCAAGCAGCAACTCAGCCTGGCCCTGCTTCCGGTTTTTGACTCCTGCATAGAGAGCAGCAGCCAGCTTCCATTGCCCCACATACCAGTGGGAGGTCGATTGTGCCATTTCGACAAGTGGCACTCAGTGACCTCAGACCAGTGGGTCCTAGCGATAATTGCTCAAGGTTATCATCTGAACTTTCTCTCCATTCCACCGGATTCCCCACCTCTACTGACGTAGAGAGCATCCAATCACTCCATCCTTCTGAAACAGGAGGTCTCCCTCCTCCTCCAGTCCAAAGCAATAGAACCAGTGCCCTACTCTCAGCATGGCCTAGGGTTCTATTCCCAGTACTTTCTAATCCCCCAAAAATCGGGAGGCGTTCATCCAATTCTGGTTCTACGTGCCCTCAACAAGTACCTCCAGCGAGAGAAGTTCAAAATGGTAACCTTGGGCTCTCTTCTTACTCTTCTACAAAGAGGAGACTGGCTCTGCACTCTAGTCCTCCAGGACGCATACACTCATATCACGATAATTCCATCTCATCGCAAATATCTGAGGTTTCTAGTAGGCCCCAAGCACTATCAGTACAGAGTACTTCCATTCGTCGTCGCGTCTGCACCCCGAGTCTTCACAAAATGCCTCGTCGTAGTTGCAGCCTTCCTCAGGACTCAAGGTGTTCACGTCTACCCCTATCTAGACGATTGGTTAATCAGGGCTCCCACTCAGCAAGCTGCTCTGTCGTCCCTGCATCTTACTTTACACACTCTAATTTCACTCGGATTCCTCGTCAACTACGACAAATCCTACTTAGTCCCATCTCAATCCTTATCGTTCATTGGGGCAGACTTGGACACCTTGCAGGCAAAGGCTTTTCTGCCTCGACAGCGAGCTCTCACTCTCGTGTCTCTTGCACACCAGCTGCAGTCTCAGCACTCCACGACTGCACACTGCTTTCTCATCCTCCTAGGACACATGGCGTCCCCAGTTCAGGTCACCCCAATGGCCCGCTTGGCCATGAGTCATGCAGTGGACTCTAAGGTCACAATGGACTCAATCCATTCAGCCCCTTTCGACCATTGTCCACGTAACCGACTCACTCCGTCAGTTTCTCGCCTGGTGGAGAAATCAGGTCAATCTCCTCCAAAGCTTGCCCTTCCAGGCTCCAAACCCTCAAATAACTCTCTCTACCGATGCTTCCAACCTCGGATGGGGAGCCCACGTGGCCAATCTGCAGACACAAGGATCTTGGTCTCCGGAGGAAGCCAAACACCAAATAAATTTCCTGGAGCTGCGAGCAATCAGATATGCTCTCAGGGTATTTCAGGATCGCCTCTCCAATTGAGTCATCCTGATCCAGACGGACAGCCAGGTGGCCATGTGGTACATCAACAAACAGGGAGGGACGGGCTCCTACCTTCTCTGTCAGGAAGCTGCACAGATATGGGCGGAGGCCCTCTCCCACTCTATGTACCTCAGGGCCACCTACTTGCCAAGAGTGGACAATGTGTTGGCAGACAAGCTCAGTCGCACCTTTCAACCGCACGAGTGGTCTCTCAACCCCTCAATAGCGAACTCGATCTTCCACCAATGGGGTTATCCTCAAATAGAGCTCTTTGCATCACCTCAAAATCCCAAAGTAGACAACTTCTGCTCTCTCATTCGCAGCCAACAGTATCAGCCAAGAGACGTGTTCTCCCTATCATGGGCAACCGGTCTCCTATATGCATTCTCTCCACTTCCACTTCTCTCGAAGTCTCTCATGAAGTTACGTCAGGACAAGGGAACCATGATCCTGATAGCACCTCAGTGGCCGCGCCAAGTGTGGTTTCCAATACTTCAAGATCTCTCCATTCGCAGGCACATTCCCTTGGGAAAGAACCCGCTTCTAATCACTCAAAACGACGGGTGCCTCCGCCACCCCAATCTTCAAGCCTTGTCCCTGATGGCATGGATGTTGAAAGGTTAATCCTTCAGCCACTTAACCTTTCTGAACCAGTTTCCCGTGTCCTGATTGCTTCACGGAAGCCTTCCACGAGAAAATCGTATTCTTACAAATGGACCAGGTTTACGTCATGGTGCTGGACTTGTCAGTCAGGTATAAAAACTTCCTCCATCAGGATGCATGTCAGTGTGATAGCCGCCTTCCTTAAAGGTATCGGGGATGTTCCCATATCAGTACAACCCCTTGTTACATGTTTTTTGAAGGGCTTGCTTCAGCTCAAGTCTCCTCTGCGTCCTCCGGCCCCTTCTTGGGACCTCAGCCTAGTTTTGGGTCAGCTCATGAAACCACCATTCGAGCCTCTTCAATCCTGTGAACTTTGATATCTCACATGGAAAGTGATTTTCCTTTTGGCAATCACTTCTGCTCGCAGAGTTAGTGAATTACAGGCTCTAGTTACCTACCCGCCTTACACTAAACTTCTGCAGGACCGGGCAGTACTCCGCACTCACCTTAAATTCTTACCTAAAGTAATTTCGGAGTTTCATCTCAATCAATCCATCATACTACCTACCTTTTTTCCCAGGCTCTGCATACCCTTGGCTGCAAACGGGCCCTAGTATTCTACCTAGACCGTACAGCTGACCACAGGAAAAGCACTCAATTTTTTTGTTTTTTTTTGTAATTATATGTTTATTGATTTTTCAATTAAAAATTACAGAACAATTAATTTATAATCAAACCACAATCATTTATGGTCTAACAGAATAACAATTTCATTTATACATATTCAATCTGATTTATGATATAATCAATGGTATCTTTTCTAATCATCAACTACAGAAAACCAGAGGCTTAGTAAATAATGGAGAAAATATCAAGAAAAAACTCTTATAACCACCATTCAAGCCTCTTCAATCCTGTGACCTTCGATATCTCACATGAAAAGTGATTTTCCTTTTGGCAATCACTTCTGCTCGCAGAGTTAGTGAATTACAGGCTCTAGTTACCTACCCGCCTTACACTAAACTGCAGGACCGGGCAGTACTCCACACTCACCCTAAATTCTTACCTAAGGTAGTTTCGGAATTTTGTATCATCTGGAAATTTGATTACCTCACTCATCGTATTTCTTTCCAGATCATTTATAAATATATTGAAAAACACCTTTCCAAGTATAGATCCCTGAGGCACTCCACTGTTTACCCTTTTTCACTAAGAAAATTGACCATTTAATCCTATTCTATTTGCTGTCTTTTAACCAGTTTGTAATCCAAGAAAGGACATTGCCTCCTATCCCATGACTTTTTAGTTTTCTTAGAAGCCTCTCATGAGGGCCTTTGCAAACGCCTTCAGAAAATACAAATACACTACATCTACTAGTTCATCTTTATCCACATGTTTATTAACCCCTTCAAAAAAAATAAAGCTGATTTGTAAGACAAGACTTCACTTGGGTAACTCCATGTTGACTGTGTTCCATTAAACCATGTCTTTCTATATGCTCTGTGATTTTAATCTTTAGAATAGTTTGCACTATTTTTCCCGGCACTGAAGTCAGTGCCGGGAAAAAGTACTGAAACTCTTCTTCTATCACTTTCCAACTCAATTCTAAAAGCATTAGACATCGGTCACTCTTACATACTTGCACTACTAGACATTTCCTCGGCATTTAATACAGTCAACCACAGCATCCTCTTAACTCGCCTCTCACAATTCGGCATCACTGGCACTGCACTATGTTGGCTCAAATCTTTTCTGAACGACAGGAAATACAGTGTTAGAATTGGCCAACATGAATCCAAACCTAAAAGTCTGCTACAAGGAGTACCCCAAGGATCCTCGCTCTCTTCAACTCTTTTCAATATATATCTCACTCCACTCTGTCGACTGTTGACGAAACTGGGTCTCCAGCACTTCATTTATGCAGATGATGTGCAGATCTTAATACCTATCAATGACTCCCTACCCAATGCTCTCAAAACCTGGAATACTGCACTAGCGGAAATTGAGAATCTTCTAACTGAAAATTAATTGGCTATAAATACCAACAAAACAGAGCTGCTCATCATTTCGCCACAAAACAACACCCATGCTTACCCCTCTCAACAAAATCTTTCTGATCATCACCTTATACAACAAGTCCGCAGCCTTGGGGTTATAATTGACAAACATTTTACATTAAAAAAATGTATCACTTCCACCGTCAAAAATGGTTTCTACAAACTTCATACTTTGAAAAGGATCAAACCCCTTCCACACCCACATGACTTCCGGACTGTACTACAAGCTACTATATTATCTAAATTGGACTACTGCAACTCCTTACTACTAGGTCTCCCAAATAACTCACTTCAACCACTACAGATGCTACAAAATGCGGCTGCACGCTTGCTTACTAACACGCACCGCCACGAACATATCACACCAGCGCTACAATTCCTACACTGGCTTCCAATCGCTTCAAGGATATCATTCAAAGTGCTTACCCTTATACACAAGTCATTACATAACCAAGATATGCACTGGTTCTCTGATATTTTCACAGTCCATACATCAGACAGACCAATAAGAAAAATGCACCAGGCTAAACTCTCCTTTCCTCGCTCAAAAATACAAAATATGTTTCCACAAGAAAAAGATCATTCACGATAGCTGGAATCAACATATGGAACAAAATGCCCACAGATCTGCCCCAAGAACCCTGCCACAAGAAGATTAAGCAGACCCTGAAAACCTGGCTGTTTAAACAAGCCTACAATTTATGAACATTTCCCTTCAGACAATAATATCTAATTGGCTAACTATACCACTTCTCTACTCACACAATGCAGTTACTTTCAATTACGCTTAGCACTCCCTTTGACCTATATACATGCAGCTCTCTTAATATTGTAACTGATCTATCAATCTTCTTCTGAACCATAAATAATCTACATATCATGTTTATATTGCCCAGTATGTAATTATCTGTACTCTTAATTTTGATCCTCTGGCCAAATGCGCTTCTTTTGAATTTATTTGATATTATTTATTTTCGAGTTTAATACTATCAGCTATTTACCCTTTAAGTTCATTTATGCTCTCCTATTTTATTTAATAGGTTTAATGTTTATGATCTATGTATCCTTATTTATTTGTTTTGGATTGTAAAGCTTTTGCTAAGTTAATGTTCATTGTAAACTGAGGTGATGTTTCCATACGTGCCGCGGTATATAAAAACCCTTAAATAAATAAATAAATATAACAAGGGTTTTGTGCGAGGGAAAAAAAGTGCGTACAAATGCGCTTTCAGATCTGTGGTTTTTTCCTCCGTGAATGCATCCTAACGGCATGCAAAGGAGGCAATTAGCTAATCATAAGCAATGCAGGGAGCCGCGTTAATGCTAGTGCAGGTTTTTTAATGCGGTATTTTTTACCACTACTGTCAGGGAATGAGTTAAGTGTCAACGCCAACTTGGGGAGCCTATGTCGGCGTCCAAGCGTCCTGAAAACTATCCAGCTGAGCGCCTATCTCTGCTTCCGAGTGGCCACCTTAGCTAGGTGTTTTTCTGGGTGCCTGATCGTATAGATTCATGACCAACTATGCTCCTAGCTCAGTTGTCTGAGCAGCAACATTTGCTAGGCTCCTTTCTGGGTGCCAGAGCATCCAAATTTCCTCCTGGCTGAGTGCCTGTGTCGGCAGCCGAGCATCCAGATTGGTGCCCAACTGAGCACCAATCTCGCTGCTATGCCCGTGTGAATTAGCATCCATGAAAATATTTGCCATGTTTTCTGCAGCACAGTTATTTGAAATATTAAAAATACTTTCCAGGGTCATACTTTCACTTAATAGGGAGACACGTTCGCTCGCTCACTCGCTTTTTGTACACGGATTATCGGCGCGGATTTTGAGTGCGGATGAGGCTCTTATTACATAGGGCCTTACCGCTCTTAGCTACACGCACAAATCATTTGCAAAAATTTTTTTACATCACGTGGAAGTGGCAGCTTCAGCCATGTGCAGTGATCAAAGCCTGTGCTCATATCTAGCGCCTGTTTTGCCGCAGGTCTTGTTACATTGGCTCCGAAGTCTATGCCTAGCTGTTGATAGAGGTGCTACATAGTAGCAGGCGAAAGTCTATAATCTCTGCAAGAGGGTTACAGTGTATGCCATCAGCAAAAACCTATCACTATAGAAGACACTGTGGCAGTGGCTGCAGGAACTACACAAGAGACATTGCTTTTTGCATCATATGGAATATAGTGCACTGCAATGACTTAGACAGCCTCCAACTTTCTCTGAGTAAAAGTCAATGTGGCTGTACTGCACAGAGCAACAGTTACAATCCTGAAGAGAAGGTGTGGGGTAGCCTGCATAGAGGGGCAGTTACTACCCTTAACAGAAGGTGGGTGGGTGTGTGTGTGGGGGTGGGGGGGGGGGGGGGACGACAGACTGCAGACAGTGACATTTACAGCCCTAAAAACCTTGCTAGGCAGACTGGATGGGCCATTTGTGTCTTTCTATTGCCATTTATTATATTATAGCAATCTGACTCCCAAACCTAAACAACTCTATTGAGGTTTAATTTCCACTGTGAAACTGATGCTATGGTTACAGTATTGGAGAAGCCAGATAGAAACCACTGCTTAATTAATGAGATAGGCCATAATACTCAGTAATGTAGAATGTGAAATGTATAGTAACATATTGGCTTGAGGATTAATCCACATGGATCTATCAGATTTTGGGTTTTTACTACACAGATAATGCAGTGTTACATTATACTATGTAATATACTCCACAAAGCTAAAGAGGTAAAAGATCTGGCTGTAGCAATTTCAGAAATTAATATCAGCCAAGGACCCAAATTCTAAGCTCAATAATGGTGTAAGTACACAATATAGTCTTATATATAGCAGACCTCATACAAGATATACGTATTTCATGCTAATTAGCATAAGTATACCGCAGTATAATCATTGGTCATATAGTGTCCAGAATTTTTTCAAGAATTTTCTTCTGCATACGTGAACAAGCAGAAGAAAATTCTTGAAAAAATTCTGGACACTATATGACCAATGATTATACTGCGGTATACTTATGCTAATTAGCATGAAATATGTATATCTTGTATGAGGTCTGCTATATATAAGACTATATTGTGTACTTACACCATTATTGAGCTTAGAATTTGGGTCCTTGGCTGATATTAATTTCTGTATTACTGGGCAGCCATTCCCCCCTTTTAATTGGGTGCTTTAGGACTGGTGTGATCATGTAGCAATTTCAGTACATGCTGAAAAGGCTTTCAGTTAGGGAGTGATAATATTTATTTAAGTTTTAGGTTGGTTTGGTTTTAGAAAATATTTTGTGCAAAGAATACATGTGATATACAGAACCTGTTGAGCAATGTTATTGGTGAATAATCTTTTAGATTATGTTTTTTTTTCAGTTACAGGTACTAGATAGCCTTTATCTTTCCTTTTGCTTAATTTAGTGTAAACTCTTAGCACTTATTAAACAAAATAAAGAATTCCCTGTACGTACCTGGATCAGTCCAGACAGTGGGTTATATCCCCCGACCAGCAGATGGAGTCAGAACAGAGTTTGAGAGCGTCAGCATATAGAGTAGTGCACCCTCTGCTGGAGCTCAGTATTCTTCTGACTCCAGCAGATGTGAGCAGGGGGATCCACTAGCTCCCCCAGATTGACAGGGTTTCTTCATTTTTGGTTATTTCTTTATTTTTCTCCACAGTATTTCCCTGTCTTATGTTTCTCTTCATTTTGGATCCTTAAAATTAAAAAAACAAAAAAAAAAGACTTTTCAATTTTTGAGGAGGCGTGTGTCTGTGGCTTTGCCTTCTCTATTCTGTACTCCTTTCCTCTTCCGTTGGGGTAAGTGGAAGTTTTTTGAGTTTCTTTCTCCACAGGTTTGCTTCTTTTTGGTGGTGCCCCGTAGATGCCGGTGGTTCCGGCCGCTCCACGCGTCGTTTGTGGGTCCCGCGGTTCGCAAGCTCCACCCGCGGGTGTGTGCTCAACTGAAACGGGGGTTTTCCCCCGCAGTTCCTGGACCCCCTTCAGCGGGTTGTTAGGGCCATTCCAGGCCCCCCCGCGGCACTAGCTCATTTTTGCCCCCCCCCCCCCCCCAAGGCTTTTTTCCCGGTGCTGACATGCCGCGGTCCTCGAGGTGTGAGGCCTGCGACGAACCGGGGAATCAATTTCTGAGGGAGGGGCTTTGTGAGCGGTGCTTCCCCGACGGGGAAGGCACCCTGCAGTCCTCCGGTGCGATTTCGGACCTGCCTCCTCCTCAGCCCGGGCGGTGCGGGCCGGCCACGACGCCGCCTTTGGCGGGAACGGCGGCCATTTTAGGGGGACAGCGTAAGACGGACTCGCTCCCAGATGCAGACAGGATTGGTTGCACTGACTCTCAACAGGCTTTGCCCCCGGCGGGGGGTTTGCCCGACCGGGGCTCCCAGGACGGTCCCCCCCCAGGGATTCCAATCAGCTCATGGCTTATTTGCAGGGTATGGGAGCGCAGGCGCCGAATCCCCTGGAAGCCCCTCCCCCCAAGATTCCTAAACTTGCTGTTGGTCTCATCGCCTCGCCCGTTTCGCCTGGATCCCTGCCGGGTACCTCTCCCGTGCCACCCCGGCGTACCACGGGGGCGGCTTCGCCGGTGAGAGACGACTCCCCGGAACCCCCGGAGGCGCATCCAGATGGACATACGGAGGGGGACGACCCTCGAGCCCTACGGATTTTTCAAAAAGAAGAGCTGGATGAACTCATCCACCATATTATTCAGGAGCTGGACCTCGACCCACCTCCAGATCCGCCGATCCCTGTGGCTCCTGCCGTCGCCACCTCTTCTCGCAAAGGGGATCCAGTACTTGCTGCCCTCCGTCCTAGGGCAAGGGCTTTCCCTATCCATGAGTCCTTCCTACAGCTTCTCACCAGGGAGTGGGACACTCCCGAGGCGTCCTTGAAAGTCACACGCGCCATGGAAAAGCTATACCCGCTCCCTGAGGATTTTTTGGATCTTATCAAGGTGCCCAAGGTGGATTCAGCGGTGTCGGCAGTGACCAAGAGGACGACCATCCCGGTCACGGGTGGAACGGCCCTGAGGGATACGCAGGACCGTAAACTAGAAACCTTCCTCAAGAGGGTCTTCGAAGTCTCCGCCCTAGGTATGCGGGCCGTGATGTGCAGTTCGCTCGCGCAAAGGGCCAGCTTACTCTGGGTACAGCAGCTTCTCACCTCTCAGGAGTTGCCCCCCGAAGAGGCCGCCCAGGCGGACCGTCTGGAATCTGCCATAGCATACGGGGCGGACGCCTTGTATGATCTCTTTCGCGTAATGGCGCGGTCCATGGTTTCGGTTGTAGCAGCCCGACGGCTCTTGTGGCTTCGCAACTGGGCGGCGGATGCTTCCTCCAAGTTGAGCCTTGGCTCCCTCCCCTTTCGGGGGAAGTTTTTATTTGGAGAGGACCTGGATCAGATCATCAAGTCACTGGGGGAAAATTCGGTGCATCGGCTGCCGGAGGATAGACAGCGTTCCTTCGGGTCATTTTCTTCCAGTAGAACCAGGGCCAGGGCACAGCGATGTTATAGGTCTTACCGGCAGTCCGGTTCCCGGACATAGCCGACAAGATCCCAGCCTTGGTCTCGTTCCTTTCGTGGGTGGAGGCCCGCGAGAGAGGGTCCAGGGCAGGGAAATCCGCCCACAAAGTCCTCCCAATGATGCCAAAGGAGCCCACTTCTCACCTCCCCGGATCGGAGGCCGCCTCATGGACTTCTACGAGGAGTGGGCAGTTATCTCCACGGACCAGTGGGTGCTGGACACCATAAGAGACGGTTACGCCTTGGAGTTTGTCCGCCCCCCGGACCGGTTCATCTTCTCCCCCTGCGGTTCGGATCTCAAGAGGATAGCGGTTCAACAAACACTAGACCGACTGCAGGAAATAGGGGCCATCGTTCCCGTCCCCTTCGACGAGGTGGGCTTGGGCCACTATTCCATTTACTTCATCGTTCCCAAAAAGGACGGTTCCTTTCGGCCCATCCTGGACTTGAAGGAGGTAAACAAGGCCCTCAGGGTCAGCCGGTTCCGCATGGAGACTCTTCGATCAGTGATTGCCGCAGTGCACAAGGGAGAATTCCTCGCTTCACTGGATCTCTCGGAAGCATACTTGCATATTCCCATCCTGCCGGCTCACCGGCGGTATCTTCGCTTCAAGATTCTCGGTCAACACTTTCAGTTCAAGGCGCTTCCCTTCGGTTTGGCGACCGCACCTCGGACCTTCACAAAGATCATGGTAGTGGTGGCGGCGGCCCTCCGCAAGGAGGGTATCCTAGTACATCCGTACCTAGACGACTGGCTGATTCGAGCGAAGTCCTTCTCACATGGTCAGACCTCAGTGGCCAGAGTAGTACAATTCCTACGCTCTCTGGGCTGGGTGGTGAACCTTCCAAAGAGTTCCCTTGTGCCCTCGCAACACCTGGATTTCTTAGGAGGGAGCTTCGATACCCGGCGGGGTATGGTGTTCCTGCGCCAGGACAAGGCGCAAGCCCTGAGGGAGCACGTGTCTCGGTTTTCGGCTTTGGAAGAACCAACCGCCTGGAATTATCTGCAGCTCCTGGGAGTAATGGCCTCCACCATCGACATGGTACCCTGGGCGTTTGCACACCTGCGTCCACTGCAGGCGTCCCTGCTATCCCGTTGGAAACCAGTCTCCCAGGAGTATCAGGTGATCCTGCTGCTTCCACCATTAGCCAGGAAAAGCCTGGATTGGTGGCTTGTCCCCTCGCATCTGGCTCGGGGAGTCTCACTCGAGGTTCCCAATTGGGTGGTGGTGACCACCGATGCCAGCCTCGCGGGATGGGGCGCCGTCTGCGAAAGAAGCGCCACGCAGGGGACTTGGACGCCAGAGGAGACAAAGTGGCCGATCAATCGCCTGGAAACGAGAGCCGTGCGTTTCGCTCTCCAGCGTTTTCTTCCCCTGGTGCGACACAGAGAGGTGAGGTTCCTCTCGGACAACGCCACCACCGTGGCCTACATCAATCGTCAAGGGGGGACAAGAAGCAAGCATGTCTCCCTCGAGTCAACTCCCCTGATGGAGTGGGCGGAGAGCAATCTCGTCCGGATAGCTGCCTCTCACATCACTGGGGTGGACAACGTTCAGGCGGACTTCCTGAGTCGTCAACAGCTAGACCCCAGCGAGTGGGCTCTCTCCAACGAGGCAATGCATCTCATCGTCCGTCATTGGGGGACTCCACGCCTCGATCTAATGGTGACCTTTCTCAACGCCAAGGCTCCACGCTTCTTCAGCCGCAGAAGAGAGCGCGGCGCGGAGGGGGTGGATGCCCTCGCCCTTCCGTAGCCGTCGGATCAACTGCTCTATGTGTTTCCTCCTTGGCCTCTGGTCGGCAAGGTTCTCCGCAGGTTGGAACATCATCGAGGGACTGTAATTCTCGTCGCTCCGGAATGGCCCCGTCGGCCATGGTTCGCAGATCTACTTCAGATGACGGTGGACAGCCTACTTCGCCTGTCCCATCTTCCTCATCTTCTGCGTCAAGGGCCGGTATTTTTCGAGCAGGCAGAACTCTTCTGTCTTGCGGCCTGGCTTTTGAACGGCGCCGTCTCCGCCACATAGGCTACCCGGAGACAGTGATCTCAACGATGCTTCGTTCCCGCAAGCCTTCGACCTCCGTCGCTTATGTTCGAGTTTGGAAGGTCTTCGAAGCCTGGTGCTCCGACCGCGGGGTCCAAACCATGGAGGCGACTGTCCCGCTGATCCTTCATTTCCTACAGGATGGTCTGGCTAAGGGTCTCGCCTATAATTCGCTCCGGGTTCAGGTGGCGGCCTTGAATGTCTTGGTACAGAAGGACACTGCTCTCTACCCCTTCAGCTGGATATCGCACGTTTTCTGAAGGGTGCCAAACACCTACGGCCACAGGTCAGGGATCCTTTCCCTTCTTGGAGCCTCAACTTGGTGCTGCGAACACTGTCGGGCCCTCCTTTTGAACCCCTGAGGGGGTCCTCCCTCAAGGACTTGACCCTCAAGACGGTTTTCCTGGTAGCCATCTCTTCTGCTCGCCGAATCTCAGAGCTCCAAGCCTTGTCCTGCCGGGACCCTTATCTGCGTTTCTCCGACTCCGGGGTTTCACTTCGTACGGTGCCATCCTTCCTACCAAAGGTGGTCTCGGCCTTCCACGTCAATCAAACGGTGGAGCTTCCAGCGTTCGCTCCAGAGGAACCCCGGTCTCTCCGGCTCCTGGACGTCAAGCGTGTGCTGCTCCGTTACCTGGAGGTTACCAATGACTTCCGGGTATCCGATCATTTGTTTGTCCTCTGGTCAGGACCGAGGAGAGGTTCTCAGGCATCCAAGACGACTATTGCGCGCTGGATAAAGGATGCCATCTCATCGGCTTACATTGCGGCGGGGCGGGTGCCGCCTCACAGCGTGTTGGCTCATTCCACGCGATCCCAAGCGGCGTCCTGGGCGGAATCTCGCTCCGTTTCCTCCCAGGAAATCTGCCGTGCGGCGACGTGGAAGTCGTTGCACACTTTTTTCAGATATTACAGACTACACCTGGCGCCTCAGTACACGGGTTCTTTTGGCGATCAAGTTCTCCGAGCAGGTCTCTCAGGACCCCACCCGGTTTAGGGAAGCTTGGGTACCGTCTGGACTGATCCAGGTACGTACAGGGAAAAGAAAATTATTCCTTACCTGCTAATTTTCATTCCTGTAGTACCATGGATCAGTCCAGACGCCCGCCACTAGGGGTTTCATTAGGTCCTGCTCGGATTCTTCCAGGTAACTTTCATTCTGTTTGTCTCTATTATTGTAACTGTTCACAGCTCCTCACAAGTTGACTGTTGGTGGTCCCGTTGACCGTTTGTTTACTTATATCTTTCTCTGTTCCTTTTTGGGGACTGATCTGGATCCAAAATGTTGTGTTTTGCTTTTGGGCTTTGCTATGCGTAATACTGAGCTCCAGCAGAGGGTGCACTACTCTATATGCTGACGCTCTCAAACTCTGTTCTGACTCCATCTGCTGGACGGGAGATATAACCCACTGTCTGGACTGATCCATGGTACTACAGGAACGAAAATTAGCAGGTAAGGAATAATTTTCTTTTACAGTGGTGCGTGTATATTGAGTGTCAGACCTATACAGAGGCTCTCCCTCTCCACACCCCCCCCCCCCCCAACCACCACCACCACCACCACCACCAATGTTCAGGATTCTTGCACCTCATGAGGACCAGTAGCAAAGTTATGCAGATAAGATAGGTGCATTGCCTTTGCAAAATTTGTGGTTATGCATGTCAGTATTGGCCCCACCCCAGAATGCCCATGCCCTGCCCCTTTTCTGCTGCCTCATTCTGGATGTGCATACAGTCATGTATATGTGCATCCTTCCCGGCTTCTTAAAATTTGTATTTCTTGCGCATGCATGGGCTGTTTTGCATGAGCAACACTTTTAAAATCTATCTCATAATCAATCATTGGCCTCAGTCTGCTTTGAAATTGAAGGAGACAGCCAGAAGTCCAACTTCTTGGGGAAAACTAAGGAAAAAGCTTAAATTAGCTAGCCAAATCTGGGGGAGGGTCTGTTCAAAATCAGTAGCAGATGCAATGTCCTGTGAACAGCCCTGGCCAAGTGTTAACTGTTTAACTCCCTCCCACCCTGCCCCTCTACCTACCCACCCTTAGGTTTGGTTTTCTGATATAGTCTGCCTAAATACATAATT
The DNA here is from genome assembly GCF_901001135.1 of Rhinatrema bivittatum. Lineage (NCBI taxonomy): Eukaryota > Metazoa > Chordata > Amphibia > Gymnophiona > Rhinatrematidae > Rhinatrema > Rhinatrema bivittatum. The sequence continues at coordinate 429,906,556 of NC_042617.1, forward strand.
GGCAACAAGATACATTAGTAAATTGGTATATCCTTAGGTGTTATCCATCAAATAAATTTGTCAAAATGAGGACTATCCAATGTAACTATTGTGGAGCCTTTATGCTGAAGGAAATCATCTGGAAACTTAGGGATTGCCCCATTTGTCCAGAACTCTCTTCCTTGAAAAAGGAGCTGGCTGAAGTTAAAGATGAATTAGCTGCAATAAAGAAAGTTTCACCCATTTTACATTAATCAGGAATTTTATGTTTACTTATTGTAAACCGTTGTGATGGATTTCTGATACGTCTGTATATAAGAAGTAATAAACTATAAACTATAATTCCTCATTACCACAGAAAAAACAAAAGTCAAGGAAAAAGGGGTTTACAGTGGGCTCAGGATAAGACCTGTGACCCACAGACACCCATTCTTCACAGCTGTGCAGCCCACAAGTCTACCCCCCCCCCCCTCACACAGGGCATTAAGGAACTAAAAAAAAACCAACAGGATTACAGTGGGCTTCAGTAGAATTAGACCTGTGACGCGGAGACACATGCTATATCAAGTGACACAAGTACAAAACGCCTTCTCTGTATTAGATATTGAAGAAGCTCTTGCGAAAGAGATTGAAGTGTTATCTGAAAAGAAAGAAGAAACCCAGTGCATACAGAAATTCAATAATACAATCAGTAACCAAAGGAAAAAGCTCATTGTGCTGGGTGACTCTGTCATCTGGGAACTCTTAGCGAGGGACACACTACAGTTAAAAGCTTCCCAGGATCATCGGCCAGCAGAAATGCTATTCAAATAGTCAAAGTGATCAAAAAAAAAAGCAAAGACTCTAAAGTTGATATTATCATCCATCTTGGAACCAACGACCTTGCTAGAAACAGCATCCAAGCGGTACAGAGAGATTTCCAGTCTCTAGCGAAGCAGATTAGTCACATGGCAACAACCATCGCCTTTTCAGAAGTGTTACCTGTTCATGGAAAGGGGAAGGAGAGGCTAAGCCATATTAATAACTTCAATGTATGGCTCAAATCCTGGTGTAATGAACAAATTTTTGGATTTATTGGGGGCTCGGGCCGTGTATGGAACAATAAAAACTCTAAGTCAAAAATGGCTTACATCTGTCTGTGGCAGGAAAAAGGATCCTAAGAGATAAATTCAAATCATATGTCATAAGGCATTTAAACTAGAAGCAGGGTGTAGCAGAAATTAGAATGTCATCCCCCAAATACAAATGCAATGGAAAAGGGTGAAGTGGATAACAAAACTCAACTAAATAAGTCACAAAAGGAGCCCAAGAAAAGCAGTAACCTGAACGAGAAAAGCTGGAAAGCTATGAGCACAAATGCTCGTAGTTTGGGCAATAAAATCCCAGATCTGCAAGTCCTAATGGTAGAGGCGGCCTTGGACGTTGTTGCTGTCACGGAGACGTGGGTCACCGAATCTCATGATTGGGAAACGGCAATACCGGGCTATAACTTGTTAAGGAAGGACAGAGAGGACAGGAAAGGGGGAGGAGTGGCTCTTTATGTCAGAAACAATGTCCATTAAATTCAAAACAGCATCATATTTCCAAAAGCAACGTAGACTAGCTGCTCCTATGTAGTCTTATATTTTAACTTGCAGAGATAACCTCATATTAATTAATGGCGGGCTCTCTCTGTACGGCCCGACTTGCCATTTACACAAAGGTGGTGCATAGGTCAATCACCCAATAGTTTATAATCATTGGTTACTCTGCAAGGGTTTTTTTTTTTAAGTTCTTAACAATATTATGTTCGTGGTGTCCAGGCAGTGCAATAAATAAACTAGTGTAGCAGGGCTGGTACAGCTCCCGGTATCAAACTGGTTAAAGCCCGACACGGCTCGTGTTTCTGTTGTGCTTCTTCAGGGGCAAACATTACCAGATCTAAATTTAAAGAGACACAGTTTACCTTCTTGAAGTCAAGAGCTGATCTTATTTAGACCGCTACAGTTTTATACATACGATTACACCATCTGTCCTTGATTAATTTCTGCTACCAGGTTGCAGCTATAGCCGGACAACAGGATCCGCCATTGAACGGAAGGTTCTTTTAAACCTACTTGTTACTTGGGGAGGAACCAATCAGAAGTTAGTGGTAGGTTGATCGGGAGCCAATAGAATGCTAGAATAGCGAGGACCACTCGACAGTATCATTAAGCCCTTGGGGATATTCTGAAGCTAATGTGAATATCCACCATTGTTCACGGTAATTTAATGTAAAGGCGGGGTCCCCTCCTTGTGGGTGAATATTAATCTGTTCAAGGATTGTCCAACGTAACTGATCAAAGGTGTGTCCCGCGTTCAAACAATGACCCACCATGGGTGCCTCCATGTTACCTGTGTTAAGACGGCTTCTGTGTTCATGTAGCCTGATTTTGATTTTCCTGCTCATGCGACCCACGTACAGGAAAGGGCAGGGACATTGTATGACGTAAACCACTGCAGATGAGTTGCATGAGGTAATAGATCTTTTGTAGTATTTATGCCCTGTTATGGGATGTTGCCATTCCGCTCCTGCTATAGTTGTGGTACACATATCGCATTGGTTGCACGGTCATTGTTTGAACGCGGGACACACCTTCGATCAGTTACGTTGGACAATCCTTGAACAGATTAATATTCACCCACGAGGAGGGGACCCCGCCTTTACATTAAATTACCGTGAACAATGGTGGATATTCACATTAGCTTCAGAATATCCCCAAGGGCTTAATGATACTGTCGAGTGGTCCTCGCTATTCTAGCATTCTATTAGCTCCCGATCAACCTACCACTAACTTCTGATTGGTTCCTCCCCAAGTAACAAGTAGGTTTAAAAGAACCTTCCGTTCAATGGCGGATCCTGTTGTCCGGCTATAGCTGCAACCTGGTAGCAGAAATTAATCAAGGACAGACGGTGTAATCGTATGTATAAAACTGTAGCGGTCTAAATAAGATCAGCTCTTGACTTCAAGAAGGTAAACTGTGTCTCTTTAAATTTAGATCTGGTAATGTTTGCCCCTGAAGAAGCACAACAGAAACACGAGCCGTGTCGGGCTTTAACCAGTTTGATACCGGGAGCTGTACCAGCCCTGCTACACTAGTTTATTTATTGCACTGCCTGGACACCACGAACATAATATTGTTAAGAACTTTAAAAAAAAACCCTTGCAGAGTAACCAATGATTATAAACTATTGGGTGATTGACCTATGCACCACCTTTGTGTAAATGGCAAGTCGGGCCGTACAGAGAGAGCCCGCCATTAATTAATATGAGGTTATCTCTGCAAGTTAAAATATAAGACTACATAGGAGCAGCTAGTCTACGTTGCTTTTGGAAATATGATGCTGTTTTGAATTTAATGCACTTGTGTACATCATACTTATATACAGTTTGTATCTAACAGAGAAACAATGTCCAAGCATCTGAGCTGCAAGCAAGATGGGACAAAGAAGAAGCACTATGGGCCGACCTAAAAAAAAAGATGATGGGGCATCCATTTTTATTGGAGTGGTTTACAGACCTCCAAATCAAAGAGCTTGACAGAGATCTGGTTGAAGACATCCAAAAGATGGGAAAGAAGGGAGAAATGGTGATTGTTGAAGATTTTAATCTACCGGATGTAGACTGGAGAATCCCTTCTGCAGAATCTAACAATAGTAGAGAGATAGTGGATGCCCTGCAAGGGGCTCTGTTCAAACAAATGGTAATGGAACCCACGAAGGAGGGAGCTATACTCTATTTAGTGCTCAGAAATGGAGATATCTCTGTCCAGGTGGGTGCCCACCTCAGCACCAATGATCATCAAGCAGTATGGTTTCATATCACAAATAGGATACAGAGAAAAAGCACGAAGACCCTAGTTTTGCAGTTAAAAAAACACGGACTTTGAAATGGGAAAGTACCTGGAAGAAGAACTAGAAGGCTGGGAGAACAAGAGAGATGTCGCCTTTCCTCGACCAAAGTCCGAGCTTTTTCAATAGCAGGACCTTCTATCTGGAATAACATTCCCACAGGCCTAAGATTAGAACCCTGCCTCTCAACGTTCAGAAAAAAACTCAAAACGTGGCTATTTCATCAAGCCTTTGCTGACCCTCCAGACAATCTCTAGTTACCTTTATTCCCACTGAGACAAATTTATCCCCTCCCAGACAAATGGATTGCTATCTACTCAAAAGATGGACTCTGGCACTTTTAGGTTAAAGCACCTTAAGCTTTAACCCACATCCTTTATCATTATTATGTTACAATACTTCCTGCCTTTTTTCTTCCAGCTATATTTAGCTTCCAAGTTTCTACTCCTTGTTAAATGTAACTTTACCTTATTCTCCTTTATTGTTATTCACTTTATTTATTGCTTCAGTTATCCTTGTTCTATGTAAACCGATCCGATATGGTTATCACTATGAAGGTCGGTATAAAAAAGTGTTAAATAAATAAATAAATAAATAAACAACAATGGACCAAACTAAAAGGAGCAATTACCAAGGCAACTAATCTATATGTTAAAAAAAAAAAAAAGTAAAGAAAAGCAAAAGAAAAATGAAACCTATCTGGTTCTCAAAGGAGGTGGCTGACAAAATAAAAGCTAAAAGAACAGCGTTCAAGAAATATAAAGGATTCCAAAGGGAGGAGCACAAGGAAGAATATCTGGTAGAACTGAGGGAAACAAAGAAAGTAATCAAGACAGCGGAAGAAAGGCTTGCCAAAGAGGTAAAGCGAGGTGACAAAACATTTTCAGATACATCAGAGAAAGGAGAAAAGTTCAAAGTGGTATAGTGAAATTGAAAGGTGAAAAGTATCAATGTGTGGAGAGAGACGAAGAAATGGCAGAAATATTAAACAAATACTTCAGTACGGTGTTCACTAAAGAGGACCCTGGAGAAGGACCGTCGCTAGTTAACAAGAAACTGGAGGGGAGGGGAGTAGATGTAACTCCGTTTACAGAAGAGAATGTATGGGATTAGCTAGGAAAACTAAAAGTGGACAAAGCCATGGGGCATGATGAGGTCCATCCCAGGATACTGAGGGAGCTCAGAGATGTGTTGGCGGGTCCGCTGCATGACCTGTTCAGTAGATTCCTAGAAACGGGAGTGGTGCCGAGTAATTGGAGAAGAGCGGCGGTGGTCCCTCTTCACAAGAGTGGGAGCAGAGAGGAGGCTGGAAACTACAGGCCGGTTAGCCTCACCTCGGTGGTGGGAAAAGTAATGGAGTTGCTGCTGAAAAAAAGAATAGTGAACCATCTACAGTCAGAAGAATTGTTTGACCAGAGGCAGCATGGATTCACCAGGGGAAGGTCCTGTCAGACAAATCTGATTGACTTTTTTGATTGGGTGACTAGGGAATTAGATCGAGGAAGAGTGCTCGATGTCATCTACTTGGATTTCAGCAAAACTTTTGATATGGTTCTGCACAGGAGGTCTGTGAATAAAATGAGAAGCTTAGGAGTGAGTGCCAAGATGGTGGCCTGGATTGCAAACTGGTTGACGGACAGAAGACAGTGTGTGATGGTAAATGGAACTTTCTCTGTAGAGAGAGCGGTGTTAAGCGGAGTGCCGCAAGGATCGGTGTTGGGACTGGTCCTGTTCAATATCTTTGTGAGCGACATTGCGGACGGGATAGAAGGTAAGGTTTGTCTTTTTTCAGATAATATTAAGATCTGCAACAGAGTGGTCATGCCAGAAGGAGTGGAGAGAATGAGATGGGATTTAAGGAAGCTGGAAGAGTGCTCGAAGATATGGCAGCTGAGATTCAATGCCAAGAAGTGCAGAGTCATGCATATGGGGTGTGGAAATCCGAAAGAACTGTATTGGATGGGGGTGAAGGGCTGTTGTGCACGGAGCAGGAGAGAGAGACCTTGGGGTGATGGTGTCTAACGATCTGAAGTCGGCAAAACATTGTGACAAGGCGATAGCTAAAGCCGGAAGAATGCTGGGCTGCATAGAGAGAGGAATATCTAGTAAGAGAAAGGAAGTGATGATCCCCCTTGTACAGGGCCTTGGTGAGGCCTCACCTGGAGTACTGTGTTCAGTTATGGAGACCGTATCTCCAAAGGGACAGAGACAGGATGGAGGTGGACCAGAGAAAGGTGACCAAAAAGGTGGATGGTCTTCATAAAATTACTAATGAGGAGATTGAAGAACCTAAATATGTACACCCTGGAGGAGAGGAGGAGCAGGGGTGATATGATACAGACTTTTAGATACTTGAAAGGTCTTAATGATCCATGGTCAACAACAAACCTTTTACATTGGGAAAAAATCAGTAGAACCAAGGGGTCACAATTTGAAGCTCCAGGGAGGAAGTCTCAGAACCAATGTCAGGAAGTATTTCTTCACGGAGAGGGTGGTGGATGCCTGGAATGCCCTTCCAGAGGAAGTGGTGAAGACTAAAACTGTGAAGGATTTCAAAGGGGTATGGGATAAACACTGTGGATCCATAAAGGCTAGAGGATTGGAATGAAGAGAAGAGCCATGGGGGTGGAGTACTGGAGTGGAGGCTACTATCTGGTGATTACTACCCTTACTCAATAAGCCTTCACATGGTTAATGCAACTCCAACATAGCTCTGTGCTTCAAAGGCAAGGGGGAATGTGGAAAAGAGGATTTGCATTCAGATAACAACCAACAGGGACTGAACTTCACAATCTGGGTAAACAAATAAGCATGGGGGTAGCTTGCTTATTATGGCAGTTACTACCCTAAACCAATAGAATGCATATACAGCATTGCTTTTTGCTTCAACGGCAGGGGGAAATGTAGAAAACAGGATTTACATTCAGACAACATCCAACAAGGCATTGATCTGTGCAGTCTGGGTAAACAAGCATCGGGATAACTTGCTTGATGCAGCAGTTTATTTATTTATTTATTTAACAGGTTTTTTTTGTTTTGTTTTTTTTTCTACCCTTAACCATTAATCCTTATGCTCACCTTTGATGCCACTTCAACATTACTCTCTGCATCAATGACAGGGGATGGCAGGAAATTTGAATCAAACAATTACCAACAAGGGCCCTGAACTTGGTGGTTGATGAAACAGATAAGTATGGGAAAATAAGTGTGGGCGCTTGCTGGGCAGACTGGATGGGCCGATTGGTCTTTTTCTGCTGTCATTTCTATGTTTCTATAGACATGGGTAAATGAGGAAAAGTTAATATGGTTTTAGCAAAGGGAAGTTTTGCCTTGCCAATCTTTTAGATTTTTTTGAAGGTGTAAATACATCTGTAGATAAAGGTGAGCTGGTTGATATAGTGTATTTAGATTTTCAGCAGGCATTTGACAAAATCTGTTGAGACTCCTCTGGAAAATAAAAAGTCATAAATAGGAGACAAGCTCCTATTGTGGATTGGTTAGTTCTTTTCCAAATAGTAGAGTGCCACCGGAATTGGTTTTGGGACTTGGGCTGTTTAACATATTCATAAATGATCTGGAGCAATGACAAGTGAGGTGATCAAATTTGCGGATGACACAATTATTCAAAGTTCTTAAGAAAAACTGTGCATTGTGAAGAACTACAGAAGGAGATTGGGCATCTGAATGACTGATGAATTTTAATGTAGAAAAGTACAAAGTGATGCACTAAGTGAAAAATAATTCCGATAGGTAATCAAGCTGGTTTCTGAATTAAGTCACTGGCCAGAAAAGAACCTTAACCTTTGTGGACAAAACATTGAAATCCTTACTTCAGTGCGTGAGTAACAGGAAATGGATCCACTTGGTGGGTAATTACAACCCTGACTGGCCACTGACAGAACAGGATGCTAGACTCTATGGACCTTGGTCTGAACCATCATGACATTTCTTATGTTCCTTATACACTTAAATATTAGAAATACAGACGTAACACACATTTTGTTGTGAATATTAGTGTCCTGTTTAAAATGTGCAAATTCAATTTATTTTAGCTATCTCCTTTACTAGTGTGGTATAGTACATATTGCATAGTACTAATTATGGAGAAAACAATAACATAGCAACAGTCGTTTATTTTTTTGTTTGCTTTTATTTTATGGCTGGATATGATATGTTTTATATCTTAGTAGTAAAAGCTCATCCAAGGACGGAGAAATACTGTGAAGTCTAGGTTGTGTGTAATTGAGATATGTGGTGGTAGAGCATGCATGCTGAACTTGTGTATACTGTGTGGTAATAGAGTATAAATTGACTATTCAGAGAAGGAAGGGGTGGAGCTGGAGAGTACAGCTAGAGAGAGGGGCAGCACTCAATTTCCATTTGTAGTAGTAGAGAGTGGATTGGACAATACGGAGAGAGCTGAAGAGTACAGGGAAAGAGAGGTGGAGCTGGAAGTGTGGGAGGCAGAAGTGTGGAGCTCAATTTGCATACCTGCTATGCAGGTGTATGGTAACTTTTCTCTTTATTATAGTTAGATTTGTACATCACTTTGGATGGCCTTTATATTAAGGGCCAGGAAAGTAATTTTATTAATACACTAAATAAATTGATAGCTGAAGGCAGTAAACCAATATTGTTCTTGTTTCTGGATTATTGCTTAGAATCATTACAGAAATTAGAAATGTTAGCTCTAATTTGCATAGCTCAAAAACTTGCAATAGACTTAAAAGCTCGTGACAAAACTATAATCATATAAGCAGGCCATTTTCTGTTGATAAGCAGTCTGAATTAGCCATGCTGTATGGGTGAAGTCATCAGGGCGGCACCAGGAAAAGCTGTCTCTCAGAGCTTAAAGCTTTTTGCCCTACTGGGCATATACGTTAGTTCCCGCGCTAACTAGCCTTCTGGAAGTCTCCTTAGTATTTTTCATCTGCGCTGTACACAGATGTAGAGTCTATCTCTCTGATTTCTCCTCTGATTTGTTCATATTTTTCACTTCAGAGACCCTAAAAAAGCACTTTTCAGTACTATCATGGTGCAGAGCAAGGCCAAGATTTTAAGTATTGTAGTTGTGGCCACATTAAGTCCATCATGGACTGCCATAACTATTATTTGTGCCTAGGCCCGGACCAGTTGTCATGTTTACGAGAGAATGTCGTCCAGGGCTCAGAAGCAGCAAACAGAGAAAATAGCTCAACTCTGGGCTGAGGATACATCTGCTCAACTGTCATCCTCCTCATCCGTGGAAGAGGTAGGAGAGCTCCTCCACTCAACTCAATCCTTCCCGGGCCAGCTACAATGCCCTCATACACCAGAGTGCCAGCCAACCTCCGCAGATATACTTCCCAATCTTGATAAAGGGCGCAAGCATGCGGTTCATCCCAAAACTATTCCTGAGGTCCTGCTTCTTCCAACACCTATAACGATGCGCAAAGCACCGAAGAAGACACCACATGTGCCAAAGATCGTGCACTCAGCGCTACAGTTGACGCACACAGTGCATACGACACACAAAACTGTGCATTTGATGATTCACACAGAGCAAACAGCACATATGGAGCATGCAACAGCGGTTATGGTGCAGCAGGAAGCCCATACACTGCTGAAAGCAGCACATGGAGTGCACAAAACACATATGGCACTGAAAACTACTCAAAAGGCAGGCAACATCTTTCCCATCTGGTGCATCCGACGGAGACTGAGCACGGGGCAAAATCACCAGTTGCCCACCGGAAAAGAACAAACAAGCACGCTTCTGCCACAGTGGACGTCCCTCTTTTAAAGAAACAAATATCATAGGAACGGAGCATATTCTTTGGCCAAAAAGGAAACTGAGGAAGCTCAGTATCAGTCCTATTCTCCTCCCATGTCACTTATCTTTTGACGGTCTTTTCATTCCTGTTTCTCCAGATACCAGACGAGGAATGGCTTGAGTCTGCCCCACCTGAAAAGACTTGTTGAATATTCTAGCCGCAGCAGTTCCACCATATAGGTTGCCAAGAACCATGTATCAACCTCTGACTGTGCCACCTCAGCTTCCACCACAACTCAGTCACCTTGCTCCTTCAACTTTATAGCAACAGGGTTTCAGGCTGCATAGTTATGAGCAAGAAAGAAAATTGCATTCACTAGACTACAAGAGAGCCTTGGCCTATTATAAATCTTCTCAACTTTTCATGTCTTACGACCCAAACAGATTGGGAACGCTAGTCACAAAAGAGAGTTCCAGTTGGATTACAGCTTGCATTCAACATTATGTAACAAGATCCCTTACGCTTTCACATCCTGTTAAAGCACACCAAGTCAGAGCAGTAGCAGCTTGCTTAGTGCATCTGGGAAGCTCATATTGAAGACATCTGCAAAGCAGCCACATGGTCCTCCATCCATGCATTCACATCGCACTACTACCTAGATGAGCAGGCTAATGCAGATGGAGCAGTGAGAAGAGCAGGATTACACCATATATCCAGTTCTATGCTGTCCACTGAGGAGTCAGGTTGTAAAAAATTTTTTAAAAAAAGAGAACGTTTATAAACTCTTTACCAAATGGTGTTTTGTTCACAACCCTCAGCTTAGTACTTTCCAAACAGCATAGCTAATTCAGCCTGCTTATCGAAAGAAAAAAGCAAATTTGCTTACCGTAAACGGTGTTTTTCATATATTGCAGGATGAATTAGCCATGTGTTCCCACTCTTCCTTCCTGGACAGCATCTCTACTCGCTCTGGATGACTTTTTTGCTTTGATATGAACTGAGGAGACTTTGAGAAGGCTAGTTCATGCTGGAACGTCCACACATGCCCAGTAGGGCAAAAAGCTTTAAGTTTTGAGAGACAGCTCTGCCTAGTGCCATTCTGATGTCACCCATACAACATGGCTTATTCATCCTGCTATCTACAGAGAACATCATTTACGGTAAGCAAACTTGCTTTTGCTATCAGATTGAAATTTGTCCTAATATGTATGAGATCTAGTTTTTACTTAATTTATATTGTTGATATGCACTATATGCCATCAGTGGTGCTGTATACAAAATCAGCCTAGCATTTGGATTATCCTGTAGTGCTCTTTCAGCATTGTATTATCACAAACTATAATTTATAGACAGTTTTAATGTGTGATTCCAACGAAAAACTTGTAAGTAGTTTGTAGAAATATAACATTTTTGTGAATGTTTCAGAGATCTTCGATGTGAAAACAATTTGCAGTTGTTATAACAATGTATAGGAAAAAAGCTATATTTATTTTAAAATACACCAGTTCCATTTTTTTTCTTTTTTTTTTCTCAGAGATCTGAAAAGAAAAGCTAGCCCGATTAAAAACTGCAAAGCCAAAATTGAACTCCTAGGATCGTATGACCCTCAAAAACGACTGATCATTGAGGATCCCTATTATGTAAGTATTGATCAACATCCTGAAATTACTTTTTAAGAAAGAGTGCATATGTGTTCTCAGTAATAGAAATCAAAATCTAAACATATTACCTTTTATTTTCCTTCATTCTCAGGGGAATGACGAAGACTTCGAGACAGTCTACCAGCAGTGTGTTAGGTGCTGTAAATCTTTTCTTGAGAAATATTCTTAACAATGCACCAAATATATTTCTAAAAACAAGTAGTAATTAACTTGATCTTTTAGTAGCTATATGCTGCTGTTCATGCTTTATTAAACTACTGGAGTGCAACTGCAGCTTCTCAGACAATAGAAGTATCTTGGTTGTATCCACTGTGGAAACATTTAGAAAATAAAATTCATGAATTGATCTTTTACTGAAACATTAATGTACTACAGAAGTATTTTGGCTTACAATAAATAAGTAGAATGTATGTTTTAAATTGAATTGTTTCATTTTTCTTTATTTAAAATTGGTAGGCTGTACAAAAAAAAAACATATTTGATTGCTCATGAAATGTAAAATGACTCAGTTCAAGTATTTAACTTATGTGCTTTTCAGTATTATTTTGGCATTATAAGTTTATGTAAATCAAATGCTGTTTGTGGAAATCTGTAATTAATAACTAATGTGCTATAATTCTAATAATTTTCTCAAGTGAAATTACATTTGTTTTGAATTCTAGCCCATTAAAAGATCTTACTTTAAATATTCTCTAGTTGAATATAAGCTGAGTTGGTCATTTTTCCAATAAAAATTTCAATGAAATAAGTTCTGATTTTGTACTTGATAATATCATTGCTAGAATTTTAAAGTGATTAGCTAGAACATTTTACATAATGATCTAACGGTGGGTAAAATTGTTTATTCTATTTTTATTGTTGGCAAATGTAGTGTGTTGCTAGAAGAATCAAAACATTGTAAGCAAATTGTAAATCAACATTGATCATGTCGTTCAGAAAGCCATTTCCATCATCTTAATTACATATACAGTAAGAGCTGAAATAGATTTTTCATGATGCAAACAGTACTATTGAAGGACCTGAAGTTCATGAGTTGTTGAAATAAGAACATAAGACTTGCCATACTGGGTCAGAACAAAGATCCATCAAGCCCAGTATCCTGCTTCCAACAGTGGCTAATCCACAAGTAACTGGCAAGATCCCAAGGGGTATATAGATTCCATGCTACTTATCCTAGGGATAAGCAGTGGATTTTTGCAACCTTACCTTAATAATGATTTATGGTCTCTTCCTCCTGGAATTTGTCCAAAACTTTTAAGTGCAGCTACACTAATAGCTTTCACCAAATTCCAGAGCTTCATTGTGTTGATTAAAAAATATTTTCTCTTACTAGTTGTAAACATGTCACCTATTAATTTCATTGTTTGTCCTCTAGTCTTTGTACTCGTTCATAGAGTAAAGCAATTAACATTTACTCATTCCACTCCATTCATAATTTGAGACCGCTATCATATTTCTCCTCGGCCACCTTTTCTCTAAGCTGAAGAGATTTAACCTGTTTAACCTTTCCTCATAGGGGAATAGTTCCATTCTCTTTATCAATGTGATTTATTTATTTTATATTCCTCTGCACTCAGGCAGGCCAATCCACATGAGTGGGTTATGCACCTCTACCAGCAGATGGAGACGGAGTAAAGCTAACATCACGGACATATAGCCACGCCCTGAAATCAGTCCACCACTATTCTCTGTATCTAGCAGATGGTGGACATTCATCTCCCTGCTGGGGATTGCTTGTAGTTAAAAAAAAAAGACAGTTGGATGACGAGGGAGGCTTGGTGGGTGAAGGCTTTTGCCCTCTTCCCTCCCCCGTAGCCGGAGACCTTGTCTTCCTCTCAGCCAGGTAAGGCTGAGCTCAGGTAAAAAAAAAAAAAAAAAAAAGAGAAAGATTAGGGAACTTTTATTTCCCCTATTCCTTCCTTACCGGGTCGTCTTCCCTCGGTGTGGGTGGACGATGTCTTTTCCCTTCTTCCCTCTCACTTCTCTTGGGAGTTTTGTGAGTTGTGGAGGCAACATAGGCTCGGTGGGTTGAGCAGCCTTTGGCTAGGCTTCACTCCCAGGCTTGATCTCTTCAGCCGTGTGGTAGGCCACAGCTGCATGTTTTGCACACTTGTGTGTGCACATTCTCGCTGCACAGTGATGTAGGTACATCTGCGCTCACACGGCCCGACCTATATTTTTGGCATGTAGCTGTGTGCGTAAGTCTGCAGTCTTCCGGTGAGCACTTATTTAGTGCATACCTTATTTTGGATGTTCAAGAAACCGTATACAGCCCAGCACGGGGAAGTAAGGATCCAGTGACAAAGAAGTCTAAGCGCTTAGCAATCTGTGCTGCTTCCATACAAGGGCAATTTTGCCAGGGCTTTCTGCGAGTCTGTGTCAGCACTGCCTTGATGTTCGAGGTGATTTGCCTCCTACTGATTTTGTCGATGTTAGTCCATCCCCTCGGACAGAGGGGAGTGAGGCTGAAGGTGACACAATGGGGATGTCCCCTTCTTCTGTTTACCCGATAACAGAGACATTTTTAGAGGATGTTCTGTCAGAGAACATTTGATTTGGGCCTGGTGTGGACCCATCTTCCTTTTTCTGGGTGGAATTTTTCCAGGGACTGCAGACCTTCCTGTAGGGTCACCCATCTGAGATGGTTATAACTTCTAAATTAAGCTTATGTTCTTGGGTTCCCACTTATCCATCACTTTGTGCAAGCAGTGATGCAGTCCCTGATGATGTTCAGGAGGATGTGGATAAGGATACATCGGATGACTCTGACGGGGATTTGGGTTTCTCCCTTATGGAAGAAGAGGAAATTCTCCTGGATTTAGAGCCACATAAAACTCTGCTCCATTTCTTTCATAGAGATGAGGTGCTGAGCTGTTATCTTAGACTCTGAAGACGCTTGGTGTGACTCAATGGGTGCACAATAGAAGGACCTCATATTGGTCTCCCTATGCAAAGCATTATGCTTCTTTCCCCTCCTGGATGCAATTCATTAGTTGATTGACCTTGAATGGCATGCTCTAAAGGCAAACTTTAAAGAGGAGCGCATTTCAGTGGGTCTGTACCCCTTGGATCTGAAGGTGAGGGAGCAGTTGGGTTTCCCGAAGGTGGCTGGGCTGGTGTGTTCTGTTACCAAGCAGACCACCATTCCGATGGAAGAAGGGGCAGCTCTAAAGAATGCTTAGGATAGGAGAATTGAAACTATCCTTAAGCAGGCCTTTAAGGCCAAGACGATGAATTCGCAAATTGCTTCCTGTTGCTCCCTGGTGGCTTGTGCTAGTCTACATCTCTCTCAGGAGATTGAGGGAGCAGGGTCGGATAGCAGAGCGGCAATGGAATCGGATCCGTCGCTTTAGCTGAGGGTGGTTGTGTGATATTGTTCGCACTGCAGCTAGAGAGGTGGCTTCCGTGATAGAGCTAGGTGTCAGCTGTGGCTGTGAAGTTGCTCGGCGGATACAATTTCCAAGTTCAGTCTCATAAAGTTCCCCTTTAAGGGGCTCTCTTTTGTTTGGTAGTGAGTTGGAGAAAATGGTAAAAAAATGGGAGGAACCCTGAGTCCCTCATTTGCCAGAGAATAAGAAGCTGGCATTGTGTCCTTTTGGGGCACGAGGCTGCACTAGAGATTGCAGGCATTTTTGTCCTTATAAGGTCTCGTCCCTTCGGTAGATCTCAGTACTTTTGGCTCAGAAAGCCTCAGAAGGATGCAGGCTCTGGGAGAGGAGCACCCCAATCTTCACAATGAAGGTGTATGGACTCACCTACTGGTGCAGGAGATAGGCAGGCATCTATCTCGTTTTTATCAGAGGTGGGTCCAGATTACGTCGGATCAGTGGGTCCATGGAAGTGATAAGGGAAGGCTATGCTCTAGAGCAGTGGTTCTCAACCCTGTCCTGGGGACCCGTCCAGCCAGTCGGGTTTTCAGGATATCCACAATGAATATGCATGAGAGAAAATTTGCATGTTATGGAGGCAGTGTATGCAAATTTTCTCTCATGCATATTCATTGTGGATATCCTGAAAACCCGACTGGCTGGGGGCTCCCCAGGACAGGGTTGAGAACCACTGCTCTAGAGTTTCTTTGCATTCCTCCGGATGCCTTTATGGTCTCTCCCTACTACTCCTTAAAGAAGAGGGTGGAAGTAGAGACTACCTTCAGGAGGCTGTTGGACTTGAAGGTCATAATTCCTGTACCAAAATCACAAGAAAATACAAGCTGCTATCCCATTTATTTTGTCATACTCAAAAAGGAGTCCTTTATGCCCATCCTGTATCTCAAGGGAAATGACATTTGCAGGTGACTCATTTCCAAATGGAAACTCCGTAATAATGGCAGTGTAATCAAGGGAATTTCTCACGTCTCTGGATCCTGACGGAAGCATATCAGCATATTCCCATTTACCAGGAATATAAACGGTTCCCGTGGTTTGCTATCCTGATTTGTTATCAGTTTTAAGCTCAGCCCTTCAGGCTGGCCACTGTACCCAGGACCTTCTCCAAGGTCATGGTGGTAGTAGCAGCATTCTTGCACAAGGAAGGCATCCTGGTTCATCTGTATCTGGACAACTGGTTGATTCATGCCAAGAGTGTGGAGAGAGTCACCTGGCTTCTCGCAAGGTGGTCTCCTTACTGCAAGAATTATGCTGGGTGGTAAACTTGGTCAAGAGCAGCTTATAGCTATCTCAGATTCTAGAATATTTTCTCTTTCATTTTGATACAAAGCAGGACAGAGTGTTTCTGCCAGAGAGTCGCATCTACAGATTCTGAGTTTGATGGCAGCCACGTTAGAGGTTGTCCTCGTAGTGAATGTGGCCTTTTCAGTGCATGTTGCTTTCCCGGTGAAGTCTGTAATGTCAGAACTACATGGTGAGGCTTCACTTGACATATGTGAGTGTCCACTTGCAGTGATAAGTTCAAGTGGATCATCTCAGAAAAGGAGTTCTCACAGGACAAGCAGGATGGTAGTCCTCACAAATGGGTGACATCGAGGATGGAGCCCTGTACGGAAAACTTTTCTGTCAAAGTTTCAACAAGCTTTGACTGACACTGGCACACTGGGTGCACTGAGCATGCCCAGCCTGCAATTATCCCTGTGAGCCACAGGTGTCTCCCTCAGTCTTCTTTTTTCCGCTCTGCAGTCAGCATAGCGGTTGGAGCTCTGTGAGGATTTTTTAACTAATTACCTCATGGAAACACTTAACTTTTCACTTCAAAAAACACTTTTCCCTGCACAGGTCTCCCTCCGCGTACGTTTTTACGACGCTCGGTGAGTACTAATTCTTATTTTTCGGTCGGTTCCTGTCACTATCTTAAGGCTGTTAACTGACTGAAGCCTTCCCTTCCCCCATTTTTCAGTTAGCTTTAAACAGCTTGCGAGTATCTCTGTGACACTCTGCTTGCTTATGCTAGTGGGGTAGGGATTTTTTCCTTAACTTTAGGACCTCTGTAGCTTCAAGTCCTTCGTTCCCTGGTACCCTCACGCAGTCGATACCCTATCGCTACACCGGGACCCGCCTAAACCGCCCTGGGCTTTTATATGTCATCAGCGCCCCTCCCCCCACGGTGCCCTGATGCCTTTATCCATGTTTTTTGCTTTTCAGTGCTACCAGGCTTTTTCCTCCTACGCACTGTTTTTTTCCTTGGGCTTCCTCGGTGCCGTCCCTACCCGGATGCATGCCATTGACGCACACGCTGTTAGTCACTGCCATGCATACTCGGGTCGCCGCCACCGCTGCCCGAGACACTTTTTAACGATCCCAGGGTCACTTCATCGATGCCACCCCCCCTTTTGGGGATGCCATCGATGCCCCATCCTCCCCACCGATGTCCAGCCCTTTCCATCGGGGGGCATCGGTGCCACATCGATTCGTCGGTGGGCATCGATGCCGGATGGTCCCCATCGGTGGACATCGGTGCCGGATGGTCCCCATCGGTGGACATCGGTGCCGGATGGCTTGTCCGTCGATGGCATTGGTGCCGGATGGCCGTCCGTCGATGGCATCGGTGCCGGGTCCTTTTGCATCGATGGACACCGATGCCCAGGTGTTTCATCCATGGGCATCTATGTTAGAATGCATCCATCGAGGGCAGTCGATGCCAGGCTGCTCCCATCGGTGAAATTCGATGCCCAGGTGGATCCCATCGGTGGATATCCATGCCGGCTCGATTCCGTGGATGGGCGTTGATGCCAATGCCAGCCTTATGGCTGGCATCGATGCCCATGCCGATTCCAGGACTGGCGTTGATGCCGGGATGGAATTCATCGACTGGGAGATCCATGCCATCGATTCCATACGTGTCCATATCGATGCCACCGACACACGTGTCTGGGGCACCGATGCCATGTACACTTGGAAATCTGAGTCTGTCCAAATCGATACCGTCAACGTCTGTGGCCCTATAGTTGATGCCCGTGGCCATGCCACAAACGGCATAAATGCCCGCCTCCATGCATCGATGCCCTCGACACCTCCGTTTTCCTTCGGTGTCCTTGACGCCCTATTGATTCGACTCAGTCGATGCCGGTATCTTTTTCAATAACGGCAATGTTTTTCGATTATTCGATTCCACATCGTTTCAAAGATACCTATGCCACTGCTGTCAGTGCCCGTCACTGTCATCATTCTCCTGGCCAGTCATCGACGATTTTTCATACCCATTTTGATGATATCCTCGAAGCCCCTTAGGTTGCCTTCAATATCGTCAATACCGACATAGCACCGCCACATAATACCCTCGCCTCCTCACATTGCTCCACGCTTTGGGTTCTTTTTTAAGCCCCGTATTAGCTTAAGACACTCCATTGTGTCAGGAGCAGAGCAGGCGTGCTGACAGTTCGTCATCGATCGCCTTCCAGGACGACGAGGGCTTCCATCTCGGCGCTGGGGAAAGACCGGGCCGAGCACCGTGGCACCCATCATCGCCGACATCGTGATCGTCCGCCGCTGACGCCATCCAGCACATCGGTGCCATCCTTCTCCAGGCTGGACAACGCTCGGGCAGAGCGACATCACCACTGCCATCAGCACTGTTCCTACAGTTTTGGCAGTCCTTGGTGATCCAGAACTTCCGGATCCAGGTCCGACAGCTTCTGCATTGGCGTCACGACACATCGAGCCGCTGTGACGAGGGAGGGAACATGAGTTCCGTTAGGGCTCCTCTGTTCCTGGCGTGCCCCACCGTCAAGTGGTGTGGGACTATGGCCATCTGTTACACTTAGCAGTCTAAACGCCACTCACGCCTGGCCTGTCTCCTCTGTACCTGTGCCACCATACCGGGTTTCAGAGCGAGATGGACGTTTACGTCCCCGGCCTTACCCTCGAGGACTCCGGAGACCGTCGGGGTCAACAATCTTCACCGGCTCGTCTTGCGGCGATCCACGTCGGATGGTAAGTACCCGCTTCGGCGGCATTCCCATAGAGTTGTGTTCTCCCATTCGGACCATGGTTCGAAAAGTTCTGGGTCATGTGCCTTTTAGAACTGTATTAGTGTCACATATCACTATGTTAGCTATGTTAGCCACAATATCAGGAGAACCCCTCTATCTTCTTGGGATTGCAGCAGGGCTTCTTCTCTTGTCAGTAACAAGTCCCTGTGCCGACCAATGCTCTGACTCTTGGTTCCCTCCCAACCAAGGTCCAGCTGCATTGGCTGATCTGCTAAACATGAGATTCAGCAACCATTGCCCCATGTACAAGTCCACCTTGAGGCCTGGCCACAGGTCTCAGTGTCTCCTTGTACAGCATACAGAAATGCGGGTACCACTTACCGCTCACACACCTGCAGGAGCCTACATGATATCCTCCATTGGGACACCTCTTGGTCTCCCATCTGGTCAGATATCAGAGCGGCCACCCCACCTTGTACCAAAGTCCCGGTACACTCCCCCAGGCGCTACGAAGTGCAGAGGGGAGAAGGGAGGGGGGTTGGGGAGTTTTAATTGCACTATTCTTTCTTTTAACAGAAAATAGTTACTCTCCGCACATCCTGGACCTAAGAAAATCCAACTTTCTTTAGACGTCACAGGTACAATGGTATCTTTGGTTACCATCACTCCATACTGCAGTAAGTACATTATTTTAATGTTTCTATGTGCTTTATGGTGAGTCAACATTACAACCCCAAGCTCTGCCGCCGGCACCAGCTTCGGTAAGTGAACTGTCTCTTGCATCACTGTTGGTGAATGCTGTTTTCTCTGCGGAGTGTAACATCATTCACTTTCCTTTCAGTACATGCAAAGAGCTCTCACTTTTTTCAGGACTCACTATACATTTACTAACTGGGATTACTGTCACTGCCATAAATCCCTTCTGTAACACTTCTGGACACCACAGTCTTAAGACCCTCTTGTCCAGCATGCGCACAGACATTCTGATACATTGTTATATGTCCCTGCGCATATTTTCCATAACCTCAACCTTTCAACTTTTCATGGTTGGGCTATGGGGTTTCTTCCCACTATGCATTTTTTCTCATAATTCAAAACTGCTATGGGTTATATTCAGTGACATTCTATACTCAATGGACCTAAGTGGTTTCATTGCTTTCGTCCCTGATTCTTATCCCAGTTCGAACTAGGACCTAGTCTCCTTCGACTCATGCTCGCAATTCCTTAGGGTTATAAAGTTTCTCCTGAAAGCTGTCAACCCATTATGCATCTATTGCACTCCAGCATAGTTTCTCATAAACTTCCTGGACGTTGCACCCATGAGTTATGCCCTTATGCCTTCCAATACTGCTTTTGCAACAATTCTTTGTGCATACAGACAGACAGCATAGGGACAATGTGCTTTCCAACTCATAAGCACGCACAACCTCTTAGCTGCTCTGCTAGACAGCTGCGCAGCTCTACCCTTGGCCCTTGTTCACTTCATGCGTCTTTGGGCCACATATCTAAGAGATTTAATGAACGCTCTATCTGACCTTCTCCACGTAGGTTCTATCCTCTCGAATGGTCTCAATTACATGTGTACAGGGCAAATCTTTTAACGCTGAGTTTAACTAAACTTTCCTCTGCGTCTGCATCATTCCATACGATGCACAGGTTCTGCTCCCTACACATGTTTCCTATGCGTTCCCTTAGATGCCTTTTCTTCCATCAAAGGCCTCTTCAATATATCTCTTCTGCTGCCTCTCGTAGCCAGCATTCTTCTAATGTTGAACTGGGATGGGGTTCAGTATTCTTTTCCCCACTCCCTGACTGAGATCAGTATGCTTCCCATACTTCTCAATCCATCATATCAGTAACCTTTTATTCCCTCACCAGTCAGTCCCAAATCATAGACTTACTGATGTTCTTAGGTTCTGGTAGCGTCACAAAACCTTCTAAACATAAATCTTGCCGTTTAATATGGCAGGCTTTACCTCCTGACGCTAAAAAAAAAAAAAAAAAAAAAAAAAAAAAAAAAAAAAGAGGTATTACCCC
Source organism: Rhinatrema bivittatum (assembly GCF_901001135.1). Taxonomy (NCBI): domain Eukaryota; kingdom Metazoa; phylum Chordata; class Amphibia; order Gymnophiona; family Rhinatrematidae; genus Rhinatrema; species Rhinatrema bivittatum. The sequence continues at coordinate 429,927,238 of NC_042617.1, forward strand.
TTTTACTTTTCCACCATTTTTTCTTACTCCCTCGGATTCTGTTCTCCAGACATCCTCCACATAGATACACCTTTCTCTTAGGAGGTGTATCGTTTTGGGAGTTGGGTTCCCGTTTTCGGTAATCCTCTCTGAGTCGGCTTACCATGGATTATCCACTGATCAAGCCGCCTCTATTTCTCTAATCACGGAATGAACATATATATTCTCCTTATAAGTCTCATACATTCTACGTTTGAGCCTTTCCATTCCTCTCTTCCACAGTTTGGCAAGGGAACTTCTTTCCCTCTTAATGTCATTCCTGCCAGCAGGGTCCGTGAGTTATGCACTCTTTCCATACTCACCTGACTCCGTTCCTCTGCCACTGAGTAGTTCTACGCATTCAACTTTCTATCCTTTTCAGGTAGATGTTGTATCTCCGTTCCTCAGGAAATACTCTATTAATTTTTCCTAACCTCTCTCTCTCGCCCTAGGGAGAGACTGGGTTTTCCACATTCCTGGACAGTAATGCTGCGCTTACATTCTATCTACATTGCACTGCATTCCATGTGAATTCCACTTGACTCTTTCCTTCATGCAAGGGTCAAGCTGCTACTTCCAGTGGCCACACAGACCTAATCCTTCTGATTAAGTGGTCTATATTTCCTTTCCTACCAACAAGCAGACATTTCACTTCAACACTGTGGGTATCCACATACTGTTGTGTCCGTCTTAGCCTTAACAGCTTCCCTTTGGTTACTGCTGCTTGTACTTTTTTATCAGGTTGCAGCCTGGAGTCCTCTCCATACCTTCGCAGCCTATTATTGCTTACATTTGACTAGCCGGCATGCTCCATGTTTGGCCAGTCCGCCTACTCTTACTTTTTTCAATTCACTACCCAACATCCTTCCACGAACCCATTATGGTGTTGCGGATGCCCTCCGTTCCCATTTCCACCTCAGTCGTTACGCCTTTGCGCATCTGCGGTGTATCTGGTGCATTCCCGGGCATCCTCAGCTCGGTACTCACCCATTTGTGAGGACTACCATCCTGCTTGTCCTGTGAGAAAGCAAATGTTGCTTACCTGATGTAACAGGTGTTCTCACAGGACAGCAGGATGTTAGTCCTCACGAAACCCGCCCGCCACCCCGCGGAGTTGGGTCTGTATACTTTTATTTTAGTTTCGCTTGCGCTTTTTAGCTATAAGACGAGACTGAGGGAGACACCTGTGGCTCACAGGGATAATTGCAGGCTGGGCATGCTCAGTGCACCCAGTGTGCCAGTGTCAGTCAAAGCTTGTTGAAACTTTGACAGAAAAGTTTTCCGTACAGGGCTCCATCCTCGATGTCACCCATTTGTGAGGACTAACATCCTGCTGTCCTGTGAGAACACCTGTTACATCAGGTAAGCAACATTTGCTTTCTCTTGGAGACACAGGATTGGTCTTGACAGATGCTAGCTTTTTCTGGGTTGGGGGCTCGCTGTCAGGAGTTGGTGCAGAGGAGCATCAATGGAGCTTCAGTCGATTGGAAGCATGTGCAGTTTGGTTGGCATGCTTGAGGCTCACCGAGCATCTGGAGGCTCGGGCAGTCAGGATAATGTCAGACAATGCAAATACAGTGGCTTACATCAACAATCAAGGCAGAACCAGAAGCCAATAGGTGTCAGAGGAGATAATTGCGCTCATGGTATGGGCAGAGCAACATTTTCAAGACATCTCTGCCTCCCACATTGCTGGAAAGTACAATGTAAGGTACTGACTTTCTCAGCAGGCAGAGCTTGGACCCAAGAGATTGGTAGCTAGCAGATAAAGCTTTTCAACTCAGCAGCATGCTGGGGTCGCCTGTATCTGAATTCGCTAGCAACCTCTGGGAATGCAATGGTTCTGCGACTTTTCAGTTACAGAAGGGATCTGAAAGTTCTGGGTATCGACGGTCTTGTTCAGGTGTGGTTGTGAGGCAGGGTGTTATGCCTTCCCGCCATGGCCACTGATGGGCAGGATCGTTCAAAAGATTGCAGACCAGACTGAAACCATATTACTGGTGCATCTGGATTGGCCCTGGAGGCCGTGGTATGCAGATCTGCAGAGGCTGCTGATAGACAGTCCTCTCAGATTGCTGCTCAGGAAGGACCTATTGCATCAGGGACCCATTCTACATGACAATCCAGGTCAATTTTATCTTGTGATTTGCCCCTTGAGAGGTCTCTGTTATTGAAGCATAGTTATTCTTCTACAGTGGTTTCCACTTTGCTCCAGGCCTTAAAATTTTCTACATCCTTGGCTTATGTTTTATTTTGGGGAGTTTTCAAGACCTGGTGTGAGTAGCGAGGTTCTCAAGCTTTCAAAGTGGAAATTCTATTAATTTTGGAATTTTAACATGAAGGATTGCTTAAAGGCTTAATCCTTAACACCTTGAAGGTTCAAGTGGCAACTTTTGCTTGTTATAGGGAGCGAGTCAATGGTGGACCTTTGTCTTCTCATCTGGATGTGTTCCGGTTTTTTTAAGGTAGTTAAGCATCTTCGTCCTCCCTGGTGGCTACAGGTGCCTCTGTGGGACCTTAATTTGGTCTTGAATTTCTTGAAGGTTTCTACCTTTCAACCTCGACATGTCTCTCCTTGTAGCTACTTACCTTGAAGACAGTTGTTCTTGTGGCAATCTGTTCAGCACGTCAGGCGTCCGGACTACAGGCTCTTTCTTGCCATGAGCCATTTCTGCTTGTGACTCCAAGGACGGTATCGCTCCAGATTATACATTCATTTTTGCCAAAAGTGGGTTTGATCCATTTCCCTGCCCACGTTAAACAAGGATAGAGATGAGAGTGAGTATTGTCTTTTATCCCAGGACAAGCAGGATGCTAGTCCTCACATATGGGTGACGTCATTCACGGAGCCCTTAAGCGGGAAAAACTTCTGGCAAAGTTTCTAGAAGCTTTTAACTGGCTGCCCGAGGCTACTGAGCATGCTCGGCATGCCATGATATTCCCTGCCACAGGGGTCTCACTTCAGTCTTCTTTTTTCCGCGCTGTTAACTACATCGCGGTTCATAGGAGCCCTGTGAGCTTACCTCACAACTAGAAAAAATTTATAGTAATATTTGCCCTTTACGGGTCTCACTCGCTTTGTTACTGGCTAGTGACAAAATTATACGTTTTTCGCTAAAAAAAACACCCAATTTCATCGACGGATGTCGACAGAAAAGACTTCGGGTTTCAAAAAGTGCCCGGCCTGCAACCGAACAATGTCCATAACGGACCCGCATGTCAAATGCGTTTGTTGCCTTGGTGGAGACCATGACATCGCGGCCTGTTCACAATGCCAGGAAATGACGGTGAAAGGCAGGAAACTCCGCCAAGAAAAAATGGCACAAATATTTCAAATTCAGGCAGCGCCATCGCCGACGACTTCCACAAAATCGTCGCCGGTAGGCCTCACAAAAAAGATCTTAATAAGAAAAGAATTCCGGAGGGTTCGGGGGATGCCTCCTCTCCAACACCCTCCGCGTCATCGACAAGGTCGGTATCTGAACCACGTTCTAAACATAAGCACCGACGGCACCGTTCCATTCCTCCATTACCACCGCCGGGGGAACCGGTCCCTAAAAAACAAAAGCTTCCATCGACCTCCGTAACATCCGTACAGGAATCGATACCATAAACATCGGTTGCAGACTTAACTACGTTAATCAAACAGATAGTCACCGATGCCCTGAAAAATCAAATACCGGCGTCATCACCGATGCCGACCACCGTGTCGATGCCGACAACTATGCCGATGCCGACTGCAGTGTCGATGCCGACAGCCCTGTCGATGCCGGCAGAATTGCCAATGTTTTCAACCTCGATGCCGGCGACCCCATCAACGCCGATGTCAGCGATGACTTCATCGATGCCGTTCACTACCTCTTCGATGACAGTCCCATCCGCATTACAAGACCCATCGATGACATCGATACTTACAAAAAGCTCGATGACCACGATGACTTCTAGGCCCATTTCATCGATGATCCCAATCTCCATGTTCACATTTCATACTTCATCGATTCCAACTCCAGCACAATCGATGTCTTTGTACACTCTAGCACCAACTAGAACACCTGTACCAGAAAAGACACCTACAGCAAAAAAATCATCAGGAAAATTTAAACATTCTTCCATTCCAGCTCCAGATACTTCTACCTCTGAAGCAAGACTACATAGCATCCTCACTAAAAGGTACCAAGACCTCTTAGCATCCTTGCCTATAGGACCTGGTCAAGAGGAAGAGGAAATAGAGGATGAGGACAGAGAGGGTACACCAGACCCTCAAGATCCCTTACAAGGGCCTTCAGGAGTTCCCCCATCTAAAAGGCTGGAACCTCCTCAATACCAACCTACGTCAGACACATGGTCAGACACAGAATCAGAGCATTCCTCAGAGGATTTTTTATCTGAGAATACTCCGCCTCAAGCTAAAAAGCAGTCACCTCCAGAAGACCTTTCATTTTCCTCTTTTATTCAGGAAATGTCTGAGTCCATACCCTTCCAACTCCAGGCTGAAAGAGATGAGAGGCAACAAACCCTTGAAATACTACAATTTGTGGATACTCCTAAACACAATTTAGCCATACCAGTGCATGAAGTGCTTTTACAGCTTCAGCAGAGAATATGGGAACACCCATGCACAACCCCAGCTGTAAACAGGAGAGTAGACTCCACTTATCTTGTACAAGCAGCACCAGGATTTGAGAAACCTCAACTCCCTCACAACTCCCTGGTGGTGGAATCTGCCCAGAAAAAATCCCGCAGATCCAGAACACATGCCTCAATCCCTCCAGGGAAAGATAGTAGATTTTTAGATTTAATGGGAAGAAAAATCTACTAAGGAGCCATGCTGAACTCTAAGATTGCTGCATATCAGCTTTATATGACGCAGCACCAGAGAAATCTCTGGAAACAAATCGAAGAGTTTCTACCATCCCTGCCTCAGCAACAACAAGAGGCAGCACAGCAAATTGTTCAAAAGGGCCTAGATGCAGGAAAGCATGAGGTAAGGGCAGCCTATGATGCTTTCGAAACATCATCAAGAACAGCTGCATCAGTGCCAGAAGGTGGGCCTGGCTAAAGGCTTCAGATTTACGCCCTGAGGTCCAAGACAAATTAGTTGACCTGCCTTGTCAGGGAGACAACTTGTTTGGCACCAAGGTGCAAGATGCAGTTGCCCAGCTTCGGGAACATTCAGAAACGCTGAAGCAATTATCAACTCTACCTCACGACACTGCAACTCATACAGCTCGCAGACCACCACGTAGGGAGGCTAAATGTCCCTTCTACCGACCAAAGAGGTATTATCCTCAGGCCTCTAGGTCAAGACCTCCAAGGTCTCAACAATGACCACAACAAAGACAACAGCGGTCTGTGAGGCCATAGCCACCTCCTCAAACAGGTTCCACCTCGGGTTTTTGAAACACATCCCAGAGTGCAGAGCCAACTACCCAATCCGTATCCCAAATTGCCAGTTGGAGGGAGAATTTCCCATTTTTACAAAGAATGGACAAACATTACAACAGATCATTGGGTCCTGTCCATTGTTCATCAAGGCTACCGCCTAGATTTCTTATCTCTCCCTCAGGAGTTTCCACCACAAAACTCCCATCTCAATCACATACCTCAGTTACAAACAGAATTATCTGCTCTTCTGAAAGCAAAAGCTGTGGAACACGTACCACACACTCAGAAGGGAAGAGGATTCTATTCCCGGTATTTCCTCATTCCAAAGAAAACCGGAGGCCTACGGCCCATTCTAGATCTCAGAAATCTCAACAAATTCCTAAGAAAAGAAAAATTCAGGATGGTGTCCCTAGGCACCATGCTTCCATTAATACAAAAGGGAAGATTGGCTTTGTTCTCTGGATCTTCAAGATGCATACACTCACATTCCCATATTTCCACCTCATCGCAAGTATCTGCGATTCACAGTAGGAAATCAGCATTTCCAATACAGAGTGTTGCCATTCGGCCTAGCTTCAGCTCCCAGAGTATTCACCAAATGCCTGGCAGTGATAGCGGGACACTTGCACAAACAAGGGGTTCATGTTTTTCCTTATCTCGACGATTGGCTAATAAAAAGTCAATCACAACAAGGAGCACTAACTTCTCTACATTACACAATACAGTTACTTCACAAACTGGGATTTCTCATCAATTATCAAAAATCCCACCTGAACCCTTCTTATCTACTCCAATTCATAGGAGCAGAATTAAACACAAGCTTTTCTTCCAGAAGATCGTGCAGTCACACTGTCCCAGTTGGCGTACTCAATTTCCATACAACGACAAGCGACAGCTCATCAGTTTCTAATCTTACTAGACCACATGGCTTCAACGGTTCACGTCACTCCTATGGCAAGACTAGCCATGCGACTAACCCAATGGACTCTTCGATCACAATGGATCCAAGCCATACAACCACTACATTATCAAATCCAAGTAACCCACCAACTACGCTCCTCGCTACAATGGTGGACAATCAAGGACAATTTACGCAAGGGCCTACCCTTCCAAAAACCAGTCCCTCAGATAACATTAACTACAGATGCATCCACCTTAGGGTGGGGAGCTCACATAGACTCGTTTCAAACTCAAGGAACATGGACAAAACTCGAAGCCACATATCAAATCAACTTTCTGGAACTTCGAGCTATACGTTATGCGCTGCATGCGTTCAAGGATTGCCTGTCACACAAGACTGTGCTGATCCAGACAGACAATAAGGTAGCCATGTGGTACATCAACAAACAGGGAGGTACAGGCTCGTATCTCCTTTGTCAAGAAGCTGCACAAATTTGGGACTGGGCCTTGACTCACTCAATGTTCCTACAGGCTACTTATCTAGCAGGGATTCAAAATGTACTAGCCGACCGTCTCAGTCGCCAGTTCCAACCACACGAGTGGTCTCTGAATCCCTCGATAGCGACCAAAATATTCCAATGTTGGGGACAACCAACAACAGACCTCTTTGCGTCGCATCTGAACCACAAAGTGGACAACTTCTGTTCTCTACACAAACAGAAGAACCAGCCAGCCAAGGACGCTTTTGCTCGCCCTTGGAACTCAGGCCTACTATATGCATATCCTCCAATAACGCTTATCACCAAGACGTTGGTGAAGCTACAACAGGACAAGGGGTCCATGATACTCATAGCCCCGTATTGGCCTCGACAAGTATGGTTCCCCACACTGCTAGACCTTTCAGTCAGGGATCCAATACGCCTGGGAGTAGCTCCCAATCTCATCACCCAGGATCAGGGTCGGTTGCGACATCCCAACCTTCAATCCCTATCCCTGACTGCATGGATGTTGAAAGCTTAATACTACAACCACTCAATCTTTCAACTAATGTTTCTCAAGTGCTTATAGCTTCACGCAAACCTTCCACAAGAAAGAATTATTCTTTCAAATGGAAACGGTTTACTGTCTGGTGCAAGCAAAACAATATTGATCCCTTCACTTGCCCCACATCTTCTCTTCTAGACTATTTGTACTATCTATCAGACTCTGGTCTTCAGACATCATCAATCAGAGTACATTTAAGCGCAATCTCAGCTTATCATAACAAGATAGGAGATGCACCAATATATCCACACAACCTCTCGTCAGTAGATTCATGAGAGGTCTAACTCAACTTAAACCACCAGTTCGGCCTCCAGTCACACAATGGGACCTGAATCTGGTTTTAACAGGATTAATGTGTTCTCCTTTCGAACCCATAGATTCCTGTAATCTTAAATTTCTCACATGGAAAACTATTTTCCTCATAGCCATTACATCAGCTAGAAGGGTTAGTGAGTTACAAGCACTTGTCACGTATGAACCTTATACAAAGTTTCTCCATGACAGAGTGGTTCTCCGAACACACCCAAAATTCCTTCCTAAAGTAGTTACGGAATTCCACTTAAATCAAACAATAGTTCTCCCCACATTCTTTCCAAGGCCTCACTCTCACCAAGGGGAAAGAGCTTTACACACTTTGGACTGTAAACGTGCATTGTCCTTTTATTTAAATCGCACTACGTCCCTCAGAAAATCCAACCAGCTTTTTGTCTCTTACGATCCAAATAAGCCAGGTAAAGCAGTGGGAAAGCATACTCTATCCAATTGGTTAGCAGATTGCATACAATTTTGCTATGAAAAAGCAGGCCTTCCTCTCCAAGGGCGAGTAAAGGCACATTCAGTAAGAGCAATGTCAACCTCAGTAGCACATTTTCGTTCAGTGCCAATCATTGACATTTGTAAAGCAGCAACATGGAGTTCTCTTCACACCTTTGCAGCTCATTACTGTTTGGACAAGGAAGGACGACAAGCTTCAGCCTATGGACAATCTGTCTTAAAGAACTTGTTTCCAGTTTAATCCCAACTCCTTCTACAACCAATCTGCTGTGAACGTCGGCTGAATCATTTCCTCAACAACGCATTACTGCTACCTGCATGGACAATGCCTCAGCCTCTAGCTTGCTAATCACCCATATGTGAGGACTAGCATCCTGCTTGTCCTGGGATAAAGCAAAATTGCTTACCTTGTAATAGGTGTTATCCCAGGACAGCAGGATGTAGTCCTCACGGAACCCACCCGCCACCCCGCGGAGTTGGGCCTCAGACTTTATTATTTTATTTTGCTAACGCTTATTGCTACATACAAGACTGAAGTGAGACCCCTGTGGCAGGGAATATCATGGCATGCCGGGCATGCTCAGTAGCCTCGGGCAGCCAGTTAAAAGCTTCTAGAAACTTTGCCAGAAGTTTTTCCCGCTTAAGGGCTCCGTGAATGACGTCACCCATATGTGAGGACTACATCCTGCTGTCCTGGGATAACACCTATTACAAGGTAAGCAATTTTGCTTTATGTACCTTGGATGTCAAGCAGCATCTGATGCGGTACTTGAAGATTACTAAATCTGTCAGGAAGTCTTGACTGTCTGTATGCCATGGTGGAGGCAAACAGGTGATGCGGACAACTGTAGCTCGTTGGGTTAAGGAAGTCATCATGACTGCCTGTGTGGATGCCAAGATTCCTTTGCCTAAGCAAGTTAGAGCTTAGGCAAAGGAATCATGGGTGAAACTTTGATTATTTTCAGCTGTCGAGATTTGCCGAGCAGCAACGTGGTCCTCCTTAAACACCTTTTCCAAGCATTACTGCTTGGACGATCAGATTCAGAAGGACGCTGGCTTTGCTCAGGCATTGTTGACTGAACCATGGGCAGCCTCTCGCCCTGTTCGGAAGTACCTTTGCTACATCCCATTCCTGTGGATTGGCCTACCTGAGTGCAGAGGAAGGCAAAATTATTACTTGCTAAGCCAATCCACAACCCGCCCTCAGTTGCTGTCTTGTCTTTATTTTATCCTTATCTGCATACGATGTAGAGTTTTGTTCCTGTTTATTTGTTGGACTGGTAAGTGTCATAACAAACACTTAGTTTAGTGAATGTAATTCTTTTGTCTGATCTTAGCATTCCCAATCGGTTGGAATCATGAGTGGTTGACTGTTATGTCATGTTAAAGTATAATCAGTTTGACTTTTCCAGAGTATACTGGCAGGCCAATGTCTGGGTAGGGTTATATGTCTATGATGTCAACTTTACTCCATCTCCATCTGCTGGTAGAAGTGGAAAACTCACATGTGTGGATTGGCCTGCCTTCCTTAGAGGAAAGGAAATTATCAGGTAAATTTAATTTCTCCTGCATTATGGTGCTTCAAAGCAAATTACAATCAAGTACTGTAGGTATTTCCTTATCCCCTTACAATCTAATTGGGCCATTCATCGCTGCTTTAGGGCCTTAGGGTGCAATAAATGGGGTCTAATGCGCAATAGAGATGCAATGTTTATCGCGGTGAGCATTAGCATGTAAATATGAGTATGCAAAATCAGAAAAATATGCAAATGAGGGATCCCTACTGCATTTTGCGGTAAAATATATGATGCAGGATTTAATATAGAAAATAACTTTTTTTTTTTTTTTGCATTATAGTGGAAAATTATCACACCATAGCAGCAGTCATGGATCGTGGCTATTATGGCACTTGATAAAGAAGCCTTCTCTCAGACACAGCTATTAAGCCCTACTGGCCCAATAAAAACAGCTTTTCATACCTGCCCTTTCTTCCGAAAGTTACACTGTTAGGGGGAAGTGTGCTAGTAGTGGGATAATAGCTGCTTTGGACTGCTCAACTATTACTACTACAACAGGCAATAAATGTTCAAACACCTCCTACGGGAAGTATAGACACCGGAGCCAGAGCTTCAAGCCCAGCTGATAGAGTACCCTGGCCCATGGCAGGGCTTGCCAGGCAGGAGCGCATGCAGGCAGTATTGGGAGCACATATTTCATCCACAAACAACATTGCTGGGGATGCCAGAGGAACATGTGATTATGAGATATCACCTGAGTTCTCAGGCTATCATGGAATTATATCAAGAACTCTAAGGCAATCTGGATCCGGTCATATAAAAGTCACGTTCTATACCAGGCCTTACCAAACTGTTGTGCGCCCTGCATTTTATGGATCTGGCTCTTTACAAACAGGCAGGTTGTTGGGAGAATGTCCCAAATATTTTTTTCCAGCTGTACGAGGCCTCATTAATTGTTACGTAATATTCCCTTGTGAAAGGCAGGACTTCCTGGACTGGAAGAGACGTTTTTATGCCATTGCCAACTTTCCTAATATTCTGGGAGCTATAAACTGCACTCACATAGCCATCATCCCACCCCATGTCAGGGAGGAGATCTACCAACCGAAAACTCTTCTACTCCATCAAAGTGTAAGTGGTCTATGACACTTGACTGTGCATCCTGGATAAGGTCGCCAGGTACCAGGGAGCCACGCATGATACCTTTTATACTTAGGCAGTCTGGTATGTTTAAAAATTTTGAAGACAGCCTCTATGGTGACAGTTGGCTTATAGGTAAGAGCACTGCTTCTTTCTCTAGTCCCTCTCTGGCTATCTGTTTACAGCAAATGCCACTGACAGGGAGGGCTGTCAGAGATATGACTACATCGATTACATGACAAGTAGCTTGCACAATTAGGTCTACAGCCATAGTGGCAGGGCTCAGTTTTCTCTCTCTGGTCTGTAGAGGCCTGTAAATGTTGCATTCACAAACAATGCATTTACCATAATGCTCTGTGTGTGACCAAGCACTACAGACTTTCAGTTGTTAATTTTAAGCAAGTGGCTGTTCATATCCTCCCTCTTGGAGCTTTTGAAATATCACTTTCCTGGCATGTAGCCAGATGGACTCAGAACAAGTGGGGTATAGTGTGCTCGTGCTAGCAGTTGGAGACGGATCTGACATCAGCATGGGTACATATACTCCCACAGGAAGTGAAGCAACTCAGTAATTTCCGTCTCCAAAGCAGTTTGGAGAGCCTGCACGCTCGCTGAGTGTGTTTTCCAATACTACTTTCTACTTTACAAATTTCTCAGAAGACAAGCCCCGCACTCCTGCAGTGATACCCTCGGGTCCCTCCCCCAGTCGAGTTTCCGAAGTGATTTCCGTGGTCCCTCGGAGGTAAGAGCCTCGGTCCGGTGGCCGGTTTGCGGCAGGGATCTAGCCCCCGAGCGAGAAGGGCTCAGGCCTGGCTGAGAGGCGCCTCGGTCCCGGCGTGGACTTAGCCCCGAGCGAGACGAGTTCGGTGGCTTAGAGGCAGCGGGTGCACTTCCTCGAGCGCGGCGGTGAAGGTATTTCCCCTCTCCCCCCGCAGCCGGAGACCGCCCGGGTTACAGCCGGAAAGCGCCGAGGATCAGGTAAGAGGGGAGCCGGCTCGGGTTCAGGTCCCGGCCGCGCCTCGCAATGAGAATCAGCCGATCCATCCGGGGGACGGAGCCATAGGGGGCAGGTTAACCCTCTTCTACCCCAGATGGGTCGAGATTACGTCGGACCAGTGGGTCCTCGCCATCATCCGAGAGGGCTATTATCTGGACTTCCATCACACCCCTCCGGACAGGTTTGTGGAGTCTCCGTGTCCAATCCACAAGAAGGCGGCATTAGAAGTTACCCTGGCGAGGCTCCTGTCCTTGAAAGCCATAATCCCAGTACCTGCACGGGAAATGGATTCTGGGCAGGATTTAACGCCGGAAATAACTAAATCTTTTTCCTGTGCATTGTGCCTGTGTTAGCTGTGTGTGTTACCAGCTGAAAATGTTTTTATCGCAAATTGTGGTTCAAGAGGGGAAGAAAGAGAGAGACAGAATCTGTGGAGCCTCACTTATATATGAACTTTTTATACCACTATAAGAGGGGACACTAGTAACTTGGAGTGAGGTTTGTGGAGTGAGTTGGGTTTTGGGGGGCAGTTTTACATGCACAGTCATACGTACGAACAGCACAGTTACCAGCAGTGAAGATTTAATGTGATTTGGAGTGATGAAAGGTGAAAGAAGAGTAGATTTGTTTCATGTTCTACCTTTCTTGATGTACTCTTTACCTAGTTCAAATCAAGGTAAGTTAGCTGGATTTTGTCGAGAAATGGGCCCCTGGGAGTTCATGGCTATCTTACATACGGGTCGATACAGTAAAGTCTGCGGGAGAGCGGGCAAACGCCGGTGCGCGCGATTCAGTATTTAAATTAGGTCCGGCTGTAGATCCGGGTAAAAGGAGGCGCTAGGGACACTAGCACATCCCTAGCGCCTCCTTTTTGACAGGAGCGGCGGCTGTCAGCCGCCGCTCCTGTCAAAAAGGACACTAGCACATCCCTGTCAAAAAGGACACTAACACATCCCTAGCGCCTCCTTTTTGACAGGAGCGGCGGCTGTCAGCCGCCGCTCCTGTCAAAAAGGACGCTCAATTTTGCCGGCGTCGGTTCTCGAGCCCGCTGACAGCCACGGGCTCGGGAACCGGACGCCGGTAAAATTGAGCGTCCGGTTTTCGGCCCGACAGCCGCGGGCCGAATTCAAATTTTTTTTTACTCTTCGGGACCTCCAATTTAATATCGCTATGATATTAAGTCGGAGGGTGCACAGAAAAGCAGTTTTTACTGCTTTTCTGTGCACTTTCCCGGTGCTGGAAGAAATTAGCGCCGACCTTTGGGTCGGCGCTAATTTCTGAAAGTAAAATGTGCGGCTTGGCTGCACATTTTACTTTCTGTATCCCGCGCGCATACTTAATAGGGCCATCAACATGCATTTGCATGTTGAGGGTGCTATTAGGTGCCACGGGTTGGACGCACGTTTTCCTCCCCTTACTGAATAAGGGGTAAGGGAAAACACGTGTCCAGTTGGAGCGCACTGTACTGTATCGGCCTGATAAATATTTTGTTTTAAAATATTGACCTCACTGTCTTGTTTCATCCTTGGAATGGATAGCATTTTTCAGCAGCAGTTTCTCACATCACACAAGTTCCCTCAGGTTCTCTCATATTTTCTTTAGAAATTTATCTTTAGAAATTTACCTCCCTTTAAAAAAATATTATATTTTTGTTTAATTTGACAGGAGCCCTTTATTTTTAAATATGGATGAGAAAAAGGCTTCAGGTTTCTAAAGCTGCTTAGCATGTAACTAAAAAAAAAATGTCCCTCACACTGCATGGGAATGGACCTTGATACCGTGAGTAGTTCACTGTGCTCACTGAGGCCTCTCAGAATGTTAAATAGCAAAGGTTTGCCTGCAAAATTGTTTTCACACAATAGTGGAACTGTTTTTTCTAACCTTGTCAAACAACAAGCACTTGGATACATGGAGGATAACCAAGGGATTGAGTAAAATAAAGCTGAAGGGGGAGCTTGCCTGAGGACATACGCCCAGGAAGGAGTTAGGGTAGACAGGACTGTTGCTGGTGAGCAGAAAATCTTGTCTCCCGCCCCATTTGACGTCATCAAGAACTGACGGCTGCTGTGCCAATTTAAAGAGCTGCACAGCGGTGTGCAGCTTCCGGCGCTGCCAAAGCTACGTGCCAAAGGGGCACGCCCCTTGGGAAAATTTTGAAAAGGAAGAAAGCCTTCCTCAGACTCAAAGAGGCGTTCCTGCAACAGCTGTTCCTACGCCATCCGGATCCGCAACGGCCGTTCGTCATCGAAGTGGATGCATCCTCAGAAGGCGTGGGGGATGTTCTGAGCCAGACTTCGAAAAATCACAAGCTATGTCCATGTGCCTTCCTCTCTAGTCAGTTCTCTCCGGCAGAGCAGAATTACGCCATTGGCGACAAGGAGCTCCTAGCCACTAAAGTGGCCCTAGAAGAATGGCGTCCTTGCTTAGAGGGGGCACAAAATCAGTTTACGGTCTACACGGATCATAAAAATCTTGAGTACCTACACCGGGCACAGCGACTCAATCCTCGACAGACATGTTGGGCATTATTCTTCACCTGCTTCAACTTCGTCCTACGCTACAGACCGGCCAGGAAGAATCTCAAGGCCGACGCCTTGTCACGTGTCTTCAAGACCACAGAGACTTCTGATGACCCTCAGTTCATCATCGAGCCATCACGTGTCTTACTGTCCGCCACCACGGCTATCCCTCCCGGGAAAACTCTGGTTCCGCCGCACCTGTGGAAACAAGTCCTGGCATGGGCTCATGACTCCCGTTGCTCCGGTCATCCAGGACAATATCGGACCTTACAGACCCTTCACCAATATTATTGGTGGCCAAAGGTCAACAAGGATGTCCGGTCCTTTGTAGAGTCCTGCAATCATGTGCCCATCTTAAAAGGATCCCAGGTTCGACCCCAGGCTTGCTTCAGCCACTACCAGCTCCCTCGGACCATGGACCCATCTTGCGACGGACTTCGTGGTCGATCTGCCGTCATCGAGTGGGAACACTGTCATATGGGTGGTCATCGATCGATTTAACAAAATGGCACATTTCGTGCCCCTTCCAGGGTTGCCGTCCGCACCACAGTTGGCCCAGCTGTTCGTCCAGCACATTTTTAGACTGCATGGTCTTCCCAGATGCATCCTCTCGGTCCGAGGCCCACAATTCACTGCCTGATTCTGGAGGGCCCTCTGCCAGAAGTTTGACGTCACCCTGGACTACACTTCTGCTTACCACCCTCAGACCAACGGTCTAGCGGAGAGAACGAACCAAACCCTAAAGCAGTTCCTCCGCATCTACGTAAATGAGAAAGGACGACTGGGCAAGCCTATTACCATGGGCGGAATTTGCACTTAATTCCCATGGCTACCGGATCCTCCACATTCCAGATAGTCTATGGGAAGCAGCCACGCCCGCCGCTGCCTGTTCCCATTTCTGTCACGTTCCCGGTAGCCCAGCTCTCAGCGGACGAACTGCACCACCTGTGGATCTCCACATGGCACGCACTGATTAAAGCCAGTCAAGTGGCAAAAAGGTATGCCGATCAGCGACGGAGGCCGTACCCGCCTCTGAGACCTGGTCAAAAGGTCTGGCTGAGCACCCAGTTTATTCGCCTAAAGCTGCCATCAGCGCGACTGGGCTCCTCGTTTATTGGGCCATTTCCCATCCTTTGACGGATTGGTGCAGCATCATATCAGCTTCGGCTACCGCCTTCACTCAAGATACACAACACGTTCCATGCCTCCCTTTTGAAGCCTCTGGTACTATCCTGGTCTTCCAGTACACCTCCGACTCCCCAACCTATCTCCTCTGAAGACGACCTCACCTATCAGGTCTGAGAGGTGTTGGACATGCAAAATCATCGAAAAAAATGGGAGTATCTGCTAGCTTGGGAGGGGTTCAGCCCCGAAGAAAACACCTGGGAGCCGTTGGTCAACATTCTTGACCGGGGCTTGCTTGACCAGTTTCATAGAGACCATCCGTCTAAGCCCAGGCCTCCGGGGAGGCGCCCTAAAGAGGAGGGTACTGTTATGTTCCGCGGCCGCAGCCCCTACCTGTCCCAAAGCAGCGGGCCGCCGCAGCAGCGTCGGGTAAGGTGCAGGAGGCTGGGGCCTGTCGCCTTCACGCGCCAGCACGGGTCACTATAATGGACGCTGGGCTTGGGAGCTGTCCCTGCTCCCCCCCCTCGCGGCATCGGGCGGCTTCCCCTGCGGGCCGGGAATCAAAGATGGCCGCTGCCATCTTAGGCACGAGGCCACGCCTCCTTTCTAAATTTAAAGGGACCCATTCCCTTAAATGCCTGCATCTGTTTCCAATGAGCCAGAACAGAGGAAGTATTTAAGGAGACTTCCTCTGCTCATTCCTTGACTTGGCAAAGTCTCCTGGTAGCGTTGTTTGAGTCTGCTTGCTTCGGTGAGTCTTCTTGTGCTTTGGATCCTTGCTTCTTGGTTTCCTGTCTCGTCTTAGTGATTCCTGACTTCGGACTGGCAAGCGGCGATTCCTTGGTGTGTGACCTCGGACTGGTAAGCGACGACCCTCTGGCCCTTGACCTTGGACTTCTCCTGGACCATCGTCTCCAAGAGCCCACCTAAGTCCCAGCGGCCCAGGTCCCTACGGGCTCCTCCCGGGGGGACCGCGGGCTTCCACTGGCAAAGACACAGTTGTCTCCTCAACGTCACGACTCCTCATCTGCCTCCACAGTCACCTCAGTCTCCAGTGCCGAGGGTCAGCTGGTTGCATCTTCCGTTCTGCCTCGCCACCCGACAGGAGAACCTACGGATCCACCTCCCTAGGTATACCATCCTCCTGTCGGTCCAAGGGTTCACAAGCCTGAGCATAACAACTGGGACTACCTTCATAAAAGATACCTTGATAATATATAGAAATCTGGAAGATTTGGAAATAATTCGTGTAGTAAGAACTTACGTTTTTTGAATTTTCCATTTACAAGGTTATTGTCAGCACAGGAATTGTTTAGAAAATATATAAAAGAAATTTTATGTATATCTAATGATTTACTAATTTCAAAGATGCATTATATATCTAAATTGAGGAGGGAATGTATAGTGCCTGAAAGTGGGATAGATATATTAAATAATACAAGCTCAAATTTAACATCCTTCCTAGAGGCTTCAACAGATTATATTCCTACAAGAGCCTCATTAATAGTGGCTTTTGGATTGGAGCAGGATAAAAATCTTGTCTTACAAAAGTATTTTAAAAATAAAGGGGCGGATTTTAAAACCCCTGCGCGCGTAAATCCTTCCGGATTTACGAGGGCCCTGCGCGCGTAAATCCGGAAGGATTTACGCGCGCAGGGCCCTCACGCGCCGGCGCGCCTATTTTGCATAGGCCGCCGGCGCGCGCAGAGCCCCGGGACGTGCATAAGTCCCGGGGCTTCCTGTCGGGGGTGTGGCAGGATGACGTGGCGTTTAGGGGGCGTGGCGTTTTGGGGGTGGCGACGGGGGCGTGGCCGCGGCCTCCGGAACAGCCCCCGGGACCGGACCACGGAGCGGGGCAGCCGGCTGACGCGCGCAAAGTTACGCCTGCTTTCAGCAGGCGTAACTTTGCCGACAAAGGCAAGGGGGAGGGGTTAGGTAGGGGAAGGGAGGGGAAGGTGGTGGGAGGGCGAAGGAAAGTTCCCTCCGAGGCCGCTCCGAAATTGGAGCAGCCTCGGAGGGAACAGGCAGCACGCGCTGGGCTCGGCACGCGCAGGTTGCACAAATGTGCACCCCCTTGCGCGCGCCGACCCCGGATTTTATAAGCTACGCGCGTATCTTATAAAATCCAGCATACTTTTGTTCGCGCCTGCTGCGAGAACAAAAGTACGCGCTCGCGCAAGTATTTAAAATCTGCCCCAAAAGTTTCTTGTTTTGTGGTAAGATAGTCCAGGTTTTCCCAGACGTGTCGAGGAACACACAGTTAAGAAGGAAATAATTCCTTACGATGAGGCAAAGAGTGTTGGCCCTTGGGGCCACATTTTCGTCAAGTTCCCTTGTAAGTGTTTTATTACACTTCAAATAAACAAATTTGTTTTTCTTGATCCTTCTCATCTAGAGGTATTCCTTTCTGATAAAGGTGGATGAGGGATTTGTAATAGTAATTGGATTTTTAGTCTCTGATTATTCATATAGGATTATAAATGTTTCCTTTATATTTTCTAAGTTAGTAACAGGCTCTTCTAATTAATGTGGACTTGATGTTGGAAGAACATATTTTTATTTCCTGTTAAATTTAATATTTGAAATATTATGTTATGTTATCCAAGTTGCCTGTTTCTTTTTCATTGTAAAATGTATGAGAAATTTAATAAAGTATAAATTAAAAAAATAAAATAAAACTGAAGGACACCTGCGAAATGGTGTGGGGTCAGTATCAGAAGACTTATGACGAAAGGCTGAAGGATCTAAATAGGTATATCTTGGAAGAGAGGAAGTGCATGGGAGATATGATACAGACCTTCAGATACCTGAAAGGTTTTAATGATGCATGAACTTCAAACCTTTTCGGTTGGAAAGAAATCAGTAGAATTAGAGGTTACGAAGTGACTCTAGGGGGGATGACTCAGAACAAACACCAGAAAATATTTTTTCATAGAGAGGGTGGTGGTTGCTTGGAATTCCCTTTTGGAGGAGGTAGTGAAGACAAAAGCAGTCAAAGAATTCAAAGTGGCATGGGATTAAAAAAACTGTATCCCTAAAGGCTAGAGGATGGAAATGAAGAAAAGGGTGCATGGAGGTAACTTGCTAGTGCGGTGGTTACTGCCCTTAAACAATAAGCCCTGACACTTTTGAAGCAACTGCAACATTGCTCTCCACTTCAATGGTAGGGGGAAAAGGGGAGCTGGATTCAGACTACAACCTGACTTTTATGGTCTGGGCAATCTGCACAGAGCAGCAATTATTATCCTTAACAGATGGCAAAGAATTACTACCCTTAACCAATAAGCCTTGATGCTTTTGATAGAGCTACATTACTCTCTGCTTTGATGGGGGGGGGGGGGGGGGGGAGGTTACTGGGGGAAGAGGAATTGGTTTCAGACGACAACCAACAGGGGCCCTGACTTTTATAGTCTGGGATACTGATACGGAGATTTAAAGGAAAAAGCACAGGACTGCTTCTGAGGCCAAGTCCATAAGAAACATCAGCATTGTCTGAATTTTCAAGAAGGCTCATCACCCAGTAAAAATGTTGCTGGTAGTACATGTTTTATGTGCTATCATAAGGCTTGGGAATAACTGCATGGAGCAGCAATTAATACCCTTAAAATCAACATGGGGGTAATCTGCACGGCACAACAGATACTACTATAAGAAGTGGAGGGGCCATTTGTTCCTTTTCTGCCATCATTACTATGCTGCTATGACTTACCTCTGAAAGGAGATAATAGTGAGAGCGAGAACTACAGACTCTGAACAAGATTTACTCTCTTAGTCCACTAGATGTGTGTGTTCACCCTGAGGATGAGGTTCAGGAAGTTTGACCTCCAAATGGTTTGGCTGGACATCTTTCCTTAAAAGTAGGTATTAATGAGAGAATGAGAGCTGCAGAATCTGAGCAAGGGTCCTATGTGTCATCTTCTCAGCCAATCAGAATTTGTTGCATAATTATGTTGCTGTTCCCTTCTACAATGAAATGGTAAGCAGATCTTAACTGAATTAATATAGAAAACTTTTGGAAGGATGATGATATTGTATTATGACAATTCATACTTATTTAGAGTGTAGCCCTATAAGTTTGTTGATTTTCTGATTTGCTAAACTTCAAAAGGGATGTCAAGATTTTTCTCAAGCTATGTAATATACCAAACACATTATTTATTTCACACATCTTTTTTACAGTATTTACATATTGCACATATTAGCTGGAATGTTTTATACATTTAATGTACAGATAACTAATGGCATTAGCCTGCATATGGTTATACAAATGTATACTCTCCCAGAAGGTACAATATAACTTCTCACCAATGTCTTTTTGTTTTACATAGCGTGAACATTAGCCAGCTTCTTGTCCATGTAATGACTTCTGCTTTAAACTGAATTGTCTTGCAAAGACAAAATGCAAGGAAATTGTCATTCCATTCATAAGTTTGACTCTGGAGGTACAATGTGATCCTAACATTAAATTAAATAGTAAAACCTTATTTTAACAAAACATTTTTTGATTGCATAAGCTTTAAAGAGATCACTCAATCAACCCAGTGCTATAAAGCAGATTCTGTTAATAATTTTGGATATACAGGCATCAAAGATATTGGTCTAAATTAAGCAGTAGAACTGTAGTTTTCTTAGTGATAGGTACATGATGGTATATTTTTGACAGCACAACACAAACCATTTTATCAAGTTTATTCTTTAAAGAATATTTAGTATCATTGGCAGTTATACTAATGTATATAATATAGTTCTGCAAATAGTGTTAACATACAAAATGTATGTTAAAGGAATTATGGAAATAATCCTAATCTGTAAAAATAAATCTTTGTTCACAATGGATTATGTTATAAACATATTAATCTGTTTCCCTGTTGGTTTCCAAGGCACTTCTCTTGGTTCTTGATGTTTCTTTGCAGTATTGCCATCTGGTGAAAGAAAAAAAAAAAAAGACATACTAAATTTCATCATAACTAGGTGGTGCTACATTTACACCCTAAATTCCTCCCTCAGGCTGTGACAGATTTCCATTTTAATCAGTCACTTGTCCATCCAGCATTTTTCCCGCAAGGCCTCATTTCAATAAAGGTCAAACCTCAGATTGCAAAATATCCATCAATTTCTATCTACAGTAGACTAAAGATTTTAGAAAGTTCATGCAGTTTTTATTTTCTTTCCACCCCAAAAAAAAAAATCTAGGATTGCAGTATCAAAGAAGACATTATCTAATTGGTTAACAGATTACATATCCTTCACTTTTGCCCAAACTAGTTTTACCTTAAAAGGGGCATGTCAAGGCCCATAATATTAGAACTTTGGCTACATTAGTAGCCCATCTCAGGCTAACCTTAACAGAAGAGAAGAGATTTTCAAACTGTGGCATAGAGTTCATGACCCATTGCTGCCTAGACCAAGGGTCACAAAACTCAATCCTCAAGAGTTACAACCCACTGGGGTTTCAGGATTTGCACAATGAATATGCATGTAATCTATTTGCATGCACTACCTCTATCATATGCAAATAGATCTCATGCATATTCATTGTGGAAACTGCAAAAACCCAACTGGTGTGTGTCCCACAAAGACCCCTGGCCTAGACACACACCCAATGTGAAAGACGGATTGAGAATTCTATTCTCCAGAATCTTTTTGATGTTTAAAACCCAACTCTGGTTCCCTAGGCTTCATTTTTATAATTTAAGATTATCTTTATTTTAAAAAGAAAATTCGTAACACAAGCATTCCACATGTGACTAGTGATTCCACTTGGCTTCAGAGAAAACAATTGTAACTAGTGTTCTCTCAACATTGTGGAATCATCCACATCCCCTTCTGGAGTTAAGCTGCTAAATAATAGAACTGAAAAGTTATGCAAGTGAAAATGTTAAGATGTAGTAGTACTGAATAGCCAATTCTTAATGAATAAGGTCATTCCTAACATAACTTTTTCACATTGCACAATTCTGTTATATTTAACACTGTTTATTAACTAGACTGTGTAGTTGCTATGTGGTAAAGCTGAAATGTTTTCGGAATAATACCCAATTTCAATGTCAAATATTTTTCCTTAGAAGCAGTACTTTTTTTTTGGGAAAAAAGGTTCAAGACCTCCTCTTGTATTTACTTAGACCTTTAACAGTTGTTACTCCATCATAGCCCATGACTGCTCCAAATAAATAAATTACGGTATGCTGCTGGAATACTAAAATATGCAATGCAAATATAGAGTAAGGCAGAAAAATGGTTTAAAAAATGCATATAAAAAAAAAATCTAATGCTTTGTGATTGTAGAGAACCCTATGAATTCCTATTAAGAGTAACATCTCATCTTTATAGGGGGAAACGGAAATAGTATTGGTGTTTGTTTTACTACCCCATGTGGTGAGTTCCTTAGTGTGTGGAATTTTTAGTTGACTCTTTCAAGGGTAGCATGTCCCTTTGCTGCTCCAGTATTATTTGTCTTGTAGGGAAGGACCCTTGGGTCTATGGAATTGAGACTTGGGTGAAGTAAAGATAAGGTGCCTTTGTTTTTGCCATGCTTATTGGAAACCTTTTGTTAGGAGGAGAAAGTTTTTTTACTCTTCCTTCCTCTGTGTTTTGGTTTCATTTTCATAAAACTTTATTTCTATTAGCTGCCTAAGTATCCAAGACCCAGCTTTTACTATCTGTAAGACATGATGTCTCTCAGAGAGAACCAAAGGATGATCAATATCCTTTTGGAGGAATGAATTTTCAATCAATCATTCTCAGGGAGGAGTGTGAAAGTTGTACGAAGAACCGTGGCATCCATCCAGTGCATCCAGTAGCATTTCATTGAGATCATGAGAACAGAGGCATCTGGATGAACCATTTAGGTACAAATACAAGGAAGTGAGGAGGATATGGCGTACAGGTATGAACAGTGGGACTTTACATTAGCAATGATAACATGGAATAGACTTAGTTTTTGGGTACTTGCCAGGTTCTTGTGGCCTGGATTGGCCACTGTTGGAAGCAGGATGCTGGGCTTGATGGACCCTTGGTCTGACCCAGTATGGCATTTTCTTACACTAACATCTAAATTGGGAGAATAACCTTTCCACCAGTTCTTGGGAGGAAGCTTATAATTTATTTATTTGTCGTGTTTTGTATACCGTCATTCGGTTTCGTCATCAGAACGGTTTACAGAAATTGGTAAGTGTTTTAGTTAACGCAAATTACTGCATATAGTCGTCAAATCAGTTTACAAATTTGTGTTAAGTTGTGGTTAGTTGGTATAGCATGTACTAGTACAAGTAGGGTGGGGTTACAGGGTGAAGTGGTTGGGTAGGAAAGTAAGTGGGATGAGTCAAACAGGTCAGTTAGTGAAACAGGCTTTCAGGTTGGGCATGTAGTTAATATGCAGTTAAATATGCTATTTAGGCTAGGTATAAATGTCTTAGAATTTCGAGAGGTCGTAGAAATGTGATTGTTCATGGGATGGATTGTAGTTTCTTGTTGCTGGTGTTCAATGGTTTCTGGCAGTGCAGTTGATAATGTGAGTTTGCATAGGCTTTGGTGAACAACCAGGTTTTCAGTTCTTTTTTTAAAGTTATGTTGGGTTGCGTTTTTAGTTCAGTTGGGAGTGAGTTCCATAGTGAAGGGCTGGCAATGGATATAGCGCTTTCACGGGTTGTATTTAGTAGTGTGGCTCTGGTTGGAGGGAATTTGAGGAGGCCTTTATTTTTTGAGCGTAAGTCTCATTTCAGAGTATGGAGCTCAGTAGTTTTGTTTGGCCAGTTGGATTGTTGTCCTATGATAAGTTTATGTAGGATTGTTAATGCTTTATAGTCTATTTGATATTTTATTGGGAACCAGTGTAGTGCTGTAAGAGTTGGCTTAATATGATCATGTATCTTTGTTCCAGTTAGGATTCTGGCAGCTGCGTTCTGCAGAATTTGTAGCGGGTGGATGGTTGCGAGTGGTAGGCCCAGTAGTAGGGCATTGCAGTACCCAAGGTTGGCGAAGATGAGTAGCTGCAGGACAGTTCTGAAGTCATCGTGTGAAAGGAAAGGTTTAAGGCGTCTGAGGGTAAGTAGTTTGTGGTATCCTTCCTTAATCTTGTTAGTTATGTGGATTTCGAATGATAGGTCTTTGTGAATGGTGATTCCTAGGTTTTGAGCATGCGAGACAGGGGAGATTGATGATTTTGGGTTTTCCATTTTGAGTGGTTGCGTGAGAGTGTTGTTGTTCTATCTAGTATGATTATTTCGGTTTTGTCGAGGTTTATTATGAGTTTTAGAACGGATAAGCATTGTTTGATTTTCTTCTAATGTATTCTGTATAGGGATAAATATTTGTATATCATCGGCGTATAGGAAGTGAATCAGACCAAGTCTTTCGAGTGTGTGACAAATTGGTAGAAGGTAGATGTTGCATAGTGTTGCTGATAGGGCAGATCCTTGGGGAACTCCAGTGTTAAGATTGACTTTGTTCGAGAGGGTGTTGTTGCATAGTACTTGGAAATTTCTGTGTGATGGGTAGGATGCAAACCATTGTAAAGTTATCCCTGTGGCGCCTATTTCCGATAGTCTGTCGAGAAGGATGATATGGTTGACTGTGTCAAAGGCAGCCGATAAGTGTAGAAGGATTAATAAAAAGCTTTGTCCTTTGTCAAATCCTCTGAGTATGGTGTCGTTTAGTGCGAGAAGTAGTGTTTCTGTGCTTAAGTTTTTCCTGAAGCCGAAATGTGAAGGGTGAAGTATGTTGTTGAATTTGAGGTGGTCCGAGAGCTGGGAGTGTACGATTTTTTCTCACAGGACAAGCAGGATGGTAGTCCTCACATATGGGTGACATTATAGGATGGAGCCCTGTACGGAAAACTTTTCTGTCAAAGTTTCTACAAAGCTTTGACTGACACTGGTCCACTGAGTGCACTGAGCATGCTCAGCTTGCATTTATCCCTGTGAGCCACAGGTGTCTCCCTCAGTCTTCTTTTTTCTGCTTTGCAGTAAGCATAGCGGTTAGGAGCTCTGTGAGAAATTCTAACACTTTTTCCACACGGAAACACTTAAACCTTTACTTCACAAACACTTTTCCCTGCACGGGTCTCCCTTCGCGTATGTTTATTCGACACTCGGTGAGTACTATGCCCTGTTTTTTCGGTCTGTTCCTGTCACCTTCCTGGCCTGCCAACCAACTGCAGCCTTCCCTCTCCCTATGTTTTTAGTTAGCCACACAGCCTGCGAGTGTCCCTCTGTGACACACTGCCTGGTTATTAGCTCTAGTGGGACAGGGACTTCCATGGTTTCCGTTGCCACCAGGGCCCCTATAGATTCAGGTCCTTCGATTTCCTCTGTATCCTCGCGCAGTCGATGCCCCCATCGCTACTGTCGGTACCCCCTTCAGACCGTCCTGGATTCTTAGATGCCATTGGTACCACTCCCCCGCAGTACACTGATTCCATCGGTCCCTGCATTGTTTCTATCAGTGCCATCCATGGCACTGATTTTTCCTTGGGTTTCATCATGTCATCATTGCCCGGATGGATGCCATCGACGTACACCTTGTCTCGTCGGTGCCATCCATGCCCGGGTCGATGCCACCATCGCCCGGGGCACTTCCATCGATGGCCATCCATGCCATTCATGCCAAAGTGGATTCCATCGATGGCATCCATGCCAACATAGATTCCAGAGCCCATGTCAGTGCCATCGATGCCATGGACACCATTGGTGCCCGAGTCAATCCAATCAATACTGTCGATGCCCGTGGCCATGCCACCGATGCTGTCGGCGCCAGCCTCCATACATCAAGGCCCTTGACGCCCACGTCATTTCCATCGGTGTCTTCGATGTTCCTATCAATGCGGTCATCGACTCCATCGATGCTGGTATCATTTTTTCCGATGCCAATGATGTTTCTTTCGATTATTCGATGCCACATCGTTCCCATAGATACCTACGCCGATGCCGCTTCGGCCGCAATAGACACTGTCAATACCGACATAGCACCGCCACGTAATGCCCTCGTCTATACAGAAGCTCCATGCTTTGGGTTCTTATTAAAGCCCCGTATTAGCCTACGATACTACATAGTGCCAGGAGTAGTGCAGGCATGCTGACAGTCCGTCATCAGTCGCCATCCAAGACAGGGAGGGCATCCATCTTGGCGCTGGGAAAGACCGGGCCGAGCACCGTGGCATGCATCGTCACCGACACAGTGACCGTCCGCCACAGACGCCATCCAGCACATTGGTGCTATCCTCAATGCTGGACAATGCTCGGGCTGAGCAACATCACCACTGCCATCGACACTGTTCTGCACAGTATTGGCAGTCCTTGGTGCTCCAGAAACACCGGAACGAGTTCCGTAGAATTCTGCACTGGCGTCACGAGACATCGAGCCGCTGCGACGAGGGCCAGATTCACGAGCTGTTAATCGGCTCCCCTGTTCCCGAGGCGTGCCCCACCAATATCGGTGGGGGATTGTGGCCCTCTACAAAATATTATCATGGTAGCGCCAGCCACGCTCAGCCTGTCTCCTCTATACCTGTGCCACCATGCCAGGCATCAGAGTTGAGACGGGCATCTACTCCCTCGATGACTCCTGAAATCCACGGAGCCAGTAATTTTCACCGTCTCGTCCTTTGGCGATCCACGTCGGATGGTAAGTACCCGCTTCTGTGGCATTCCCATTGAGATGTGTTGTCTAATTCGGGCCACATGGTTCGAAAAGTTCTAGGTCATGTACCTTCCAAGAACCGTATTAGTGTCACATATTGCTATGCCAGCTATGTCAGCCACAATACCAAGAGAACCTCTCTATCATTTCTTTGGGGTTGCATCAGGGCATCCTCCCTTCTTCAGCAACGAGGCTCTGTACTGATTAATGCTCTGGCTTCTGGTTCCTGCTTCAGAATCAAAGTTCCAGGTGCATTCGCTGATCTGCTAAACACGAGATCCAGCAAATACTGCCTCAAGTGCAAGTCCACCTCGTAGCCTGATGACAGGTCTCGGTGTCTCCTTGTACAGCACATGACTTTACCGCTCATGCTCCCGTGGGAGGTTTCATGATATCCAGATTACATCAGCCCCTCCAATTGGACACCTCCTGGTTTCCCAACTGGCTGGATATCAGAGCGGCCACCCCACCTTGTACCAAAGTTCCCGGTACACTCCCCCAGACACTACAAAGCGCGGGGGAGGGGGGGGGTTTGGAGAGTTTTAATTACACTATTCTTTCTTTCAACAGAAAGCAGTTACTCTCCACCCATCCTGGACCTCAGAAATACCAACTTTCTTCAGAAGGCACAGGTAAAATGTTATCTCTCGTCACCATGCTTCCATATCGCAGTAAGTATATTACCTCTAATCTTTCTATGTGCTTTATGGTGAGTCAACAATATTACAATCCCAAGCTTTGCCGGTTGCACCAGCTTCGGCAACTGGGGTATTCATTGAATCACTATCGGTGACTGCTGTTTCTCTACGGAGTGCAACATCATTCACTCTTTCCTTGCATGGACAGCTGCATAACCACAGTCAGTCCATGCAAGGAGCTCTAACTTCTACATGACTCATACATTTACTAACTGGGATTACTGTCACTGCCATAAATCCCTTACACAAACACTTCTGGACACCACAGTCATAATGACCTTCCTGTCCAGCATACGCGCAGACATTCTAATAGATTCTTACATGTCCCTGCGTGCATTTTTCCATAACCTCAGCCCCTCAATTTTTCATTGTCGGGCCATGGGGTTTTTTCACTATGCACTTTCCTCATAGATCCAAAACTGCTATGGGTTCCCTGTACGTACCAGGATCAGTCCAGACTGTGGGTTATGCTCCCAGTCCAGCAGGTGGAGTCAGAAGCAAAAACTCGAGGGGCGGTCCTATATGACCTCATCCCCTGTGCCTCTATCCTCAGTATCTTCTGACTCCAGCAGGTGTGAGCAGGGGGCTGATCAGCCCCCAGCACAGGTTTTTAGGTTTAGGCCTTTTTTCCTGCAAATTTGAGGGATCAAGAAAAAAAAAAAAAATAATAATAATATTAATAGGTATATTAATTCATTTAGTGGAAATATTAGTTTCGGACATCCTGTCTGGCACTGGGTTGAGGGGAACTTGTTGACTGACTGTCTTTCTATTCCTTTCCCCTGTTCTTTATCCCTGTTTCTGACATTGGGGTAAGTGTTTAATTTTTATTTACAGCTAGCTTCAGTTCACCTCTTGCCGGTTCGTTTCGGCACTGGAGGGCGGCGAAATTTGTTTTAAAAAATTCCTGTCAGTTTTTGGTGGGCTACAATTTGCTGTTTATTCCCTCCGAACCCCCCCTCCCGTCGTAGAAACCGACCCGCGGCCCCGCAACGCTCAATTCCCCGGGGTCGCCGGCTTCGGGGAGGTCCTTTGCCCGATAGCTCTCACGGTCGGTAGGAGGGGGCGGGTGCTTGAGCGTTGTGCAAGCACATCTCTAGAGCTATTTCGGCTCTTTGCCGCGCCGCTCAAACATCCTTCCTAGAGGCTTCAACAGATTATATTCCTACAAGAGCCTCATTAATAGTGGCTTTTGGATTGGAGCAGGATAAAAATCTTGTCTTACAAAAGTATTTTAAAAATAAAGGGGCGGATTTTAAAACCCCTGCGCGCATAAATCCTTCCAGATTTACGAGGGCCCTGCGCGCGCCAGCGCGCCTATTTTGCATAGGCCGCCGGCGCGTGCAGAGCCCCGGGACGTGCATAAGTCCTGGGGCTTCCTGTCGGGGGTGTGGCAGGATGACGCAGCGTTTAGGGGGCGTGGCGTTTCGGGGGTGGCGACGGGGGCGTGGTTTCAGCCCGGGGGCATGGCCGCGGCCTCCGGAACAGCCCCCGGGACCGGACCACGGAGCGGGGCAGCCGACTGACGCGCGCAAAGGCAAGGGGGAGGGGTTAGGTAGGGGAAGGGAGGGGAAGGTGGTGGGAGGGCGAAGGAAAGTTCCCTCCGAGGCCGCTCCGAAATTGGAGCGGCCTCGGAGGGAACAGGCAGCGCGCGCTGGGCTCGGCACGCGCAGGTTGCACAAATGTGCACCCCCTTGCGCGCGCCGACCCCGGATTTTATAAGCTACGCGCGTATCTTATAAAATCCAGCATACTTTTGTTCGCGCCTGCTGCGAGAACAAAAGTACGCGCTCGCGCAAGTATTTAAAATCTGCCCCAAAAGTTTCTTGTTTTGTGGTAAGATAGTCCAGGTTTTCCCAGACGTGTCGAGGAACACACAGTTAAGAAGGAATTAATTCCTTACGATGAGGCAAAGAGTGTTGGCCCTTGGGGCCACATTTTCGTCAAGTTCCCTTGTAAGTGTTTTATTACACTTCAAATAAACAAATTTGTTTTTCTTGATCCTTCTCATCTAGAGGTATTCCTTTCTGATAAAGGTGGATGAGGGATTTGTAATAGTAATTGGATTTTTAGTCTCTGATTATTCATATAGGATTATAAATGTTTCCTTTATATTTTCTAAGTTAGTAACAGGCTCTTCTAATTAATGTGGACTTGATGTTGGAAGAACATATTTTTATTTCCTGTTAAATTTAATATTTGAAATATTATGTTATGTTATCCAAGTTGCCTGTTTCTTTTTCATTGTAAAATGTATGAGAAATTTAATAAAGTATAAATTAAAAAAATAAAATAAAACTGAAGGACACCTGCGAAATGGTGTGGGGTCAGTATCAGAAGACTTATGACGAAAGGCTGAAGGATCTAAATAGGTATATCTTGGAAGAGAGGAAGTGCATGGGAGATATGATACAGACCTTCAGATACCTGAAAGGTTTTAATGATGCATGAACTTCAAACCTTTTCGGTTGGAAAGAAATCAGTAGAATTAGAGGTTACGAAGTGACTCTAGGGGGGATGACTCAGAACAAACACCAGAAAATATTTTTTCATAGAGAGGGTGGTGGTTGCTTGGAATTCCCTTTTGGAGGAGGTAGTGAAGACAAAAGCAGTCAAAGAATTCAAAGTGGCATGGGATTAAAAAAACTGTATCCCTAAAGGCTAGAGGATGGAAATGAAGAAAAGGGTGCATGGAGGTAACTTGCTAGTGCGGTGGTTACTGCCCTTAAACAATAAGCCCTGACACTTTTGAAGCAACTGCAACATTGCTCTCCACTTCAATGGTAGGGGGAAAAGGGGAGCTGGATTCAGACTACAACCTGACTTTTATGGTCTGGGCAATCTGCACAGAGCAGCAATTATTATCCTTAACAGATGGCAAAGAATTACTACCCTTAACCAATAAGCCTTGATGCTTTTGATAGAGCTACATTACTCTCTGCTTTGATGGGGGGGGGGGGGGGGGGGGGGAGGTTACTGGGGGAAGAGGAATTGGTTTCAGACGACAACCAACAGGGGCCCTGACTTTTATAGTCTGGGATACTGATACGGAGATTTAAAGGAAAAAGCACAGGACTGCTTCTGAGGCCAAGTCCATAAGAAACATCAGCATTGTCTGAATTTTCAAGAAGGCTCATCACCCAGTAAAAATGTTGCTGGTAGTACATGTTTTATGTGCTATCATAAGGCTTGGGAATAACTGCATGGAGCAGCAATTAATACCCTTAAAATCAACATGGGGGTAATCTGCACGGCACAACAGATACTACTATAAGAAGTGGAGGGGCCATTTGTTCCTTCTGCCATCATTACTATGCTGCTATGACTTACCTCTGAAAGGAGATAATAGTGAGAGCGAGAACTACAGACTCTGAACAAGATTTACTCTCTTAGTCCACTAGATGTGTGTGTTCACCCTGAGGATGAGGTTCAGGAAGTTTGACCTCCAAATGGTTTGGCTGGACATCTTTCCTTAAAAGTAGGTATTAATGAGAGAATGAGAGCTGCAGAATCTGAGCAAGGGTCCTATGTGTCATCTTCTCAGCCAATCAGAATTTGTTGCATAATTATGTTGCTGTTCCCTTCTACAATGAAATGGTAAGCAGATCTCAACTGAATTAATATAGAAAACTTTTGGAAGGATGATGATATTGTATTACGACAATTCATACTTATTTAGAGTGTAGCCCTGGTGGGGAAGGTGATTCGTCGGATAGAGGAGCACTCAGGACCGGTAATTCTGGTGGCTCCGGAGTGGCCGAGGAGACCATGGTTCGCCTCTGTCACCTCCCTCGACTTCTCAAACAGGGTCCCATATTTTTGGAGGAGGCAGATCGCTTCTGTCTTGCGGCCTGGCATTTGAGAGGCGCAAGCTGAGACGTCAAGGATATCCGGAGGCAGTTATTTCCACCTTATTGCGGGCTAGAAAGGCATCCACCTCAGTTATGTACGTGAGGGTATGGAAAGTGTTTGAAGATTGGTGTGTGGTCCATTCCATTGTTCCGGGTCACGCCTCGGTGGTACAGGTCTTGGCGTTTCTTCAGGCGAGGCTAGACATGGGGCTTGCGTATAATTCCCTTCGAGTTCAGGTGGCGGCGTTGGGAGCATTGTTACAGACTGGGACTCTCTCGCCGCTATCCTCTCACCTGGATATCCTCCGTTTTCTCAGGGGTGTCTGGCAGCTGAAGCCTCCTTCCAGATCACCCTGTCTGTCCTGGAGTCTCAATCTGGTGCTCGGAGCTCTCGGAGGACCTCCTTTTGAGCCCTTACGTGCGGCCACCATCAAAGACCTCACTCTTAAGACGGTTTTTCTGGTAGCCATAAGTTCAGCTCGACGTATCTCGGAACTCCAAGCTTTGTCCTGCCGAGAACCTTACCTCCATTTCTCGGAGGAGGGGGTTTCCATTCGGACGGTACCCTCTTTTCTCCCAAAGGTGGTTTCTTCTTTCCATTTGAACCAGTCAGTGGAACTCCCTTCCTTCTCGACGTCGGATCCCAGACATCTCTGGAGTCTGGATGTAAAGAGATGTCTGATGCAGTACCTGGCATCCACTAATGAATTCCGTCTTTCGGACCACCTTTTTGTACTATGGTCGGGTCCCAGGAAGGGCCAGATGGCTTCTAAGACAACCATCGCCCGATGGCTGAAGGGTGCGATTGCTGCTGCATATATAGGAAAAGGACGTCAACCTCCGTTGGGAGTTAAGGCATACTCTCTTCGAGCGCAAGCTGCATTGTGGGCAGAAAGTTCGCTGGTGTCCTCTCAAGAAATTTGTAGAGCGGCCACCTGGAAATCACTACATACTTTCTCTAGACACTATCGGTTAGATGTTCGGGCCCCGGTTTTCAGGTCTTTCGGAGATAGTGTCTTGAGAGCAGGGCTGTTATTGGCCCACCCGGAGTAGGGAAGCTTTGGTACATCCCACAGTCTGGACTGATCCTGGTACGTACAGGGAAAAGAAAATTATTTCTTACCTGCTAATTTTCATTCCTGTAGTACCAAGGATCAGTCCAGACACCCTCCCTGGAGATTGGGAATGGTAAGGGGATAAGCCTCTGCTCTTTTACGCCTACTCTTTTTCTGCTTCTTCTAATCTATCCCTGGGGATTCGGGGTTCACTTTTGACACAGTTCCGTTTACAAGTTCCGTTGGGAGTTGTTTTTACCAGTTTTACTCTTCGTTCATGATTGTTGAACAGGTTTCATTCTTGATCCCTCCGTCTCTTCTCTTTAGCTTTGTAAGTCTAGTTCTGAGGATAGAGGCACAGGGGATGAGGTCATATAGGACCGCCCCTCGAGTTTTTGCTTCTGACTCCACCTGCTGGACTGGGAGCATAACCCATAGTCTGGACTGATCCTTGGTACTACAGGAACGAAAATTAGCAGGTAAGAAATAATTTTTTTAGATTCATTGAAATTCCATTATCAGTGGGTCTAAGCTGTTCAACCACTTTCGTCCCTCATCCATATTGCAGATCTAGAACCAAAACCTAGTCTGATTCTGCTCATGCTCACATTTACTCAGGGTTGTAAAGTTTGACCTAAAAGCTTCTCAACCCAATATGCGTCTACTCCACTCCAGGCACAGTTTCACATGAACTTCCTGGAGCTTGTAGCCATGAGTTATACCCTTATGCCTTCCAATACTGCCACTGCAACAAATCTTTGTGCATACAGACAGACAGCATAGGGACAATGTGCTTTCCAACATACAAGCACGCACAACCTCTTAGCTGCTCTGCAAGGAAGCTGTGCAGCTCCACCCTTGGCCCTTGCTCACTCCATGTATCCTCGAGCCACTTATCTATGAGATTTACTGAACGCATTAGCAGACCTTCTCCATGTAGTTTTCCATCCTCTCGAATGGTCTCTGACTACATGTGTAGCGGGAAAGATTTTCTAACACTAAGGTCAACCGAACTTGCCCTCTGCGTCCGAATCGAACCATATGGTGCACAGATTCTACTCCCTACACATGTTTCTAATGCGTTCCCATAGACGCCTTTCTTCCATCAAGGGCCTCTTAAATGTGTCTCTTCTGCTGCCTCTCATAGCCAGCACTCTTCTAATGTTGAACCGGGACGGGGTTCACTGTTCCTCAGACCCACATCCTGGCCGAGACCAGTATACTTCCCATACTTCTCAATCTATCACACCAGTAACCAATTTGCCTTCTCACAAGTCAGTCTCAAATCGTAGACTCATTGATGTTCTCAGGTACTGGTAGCATCACAAAACCTTCCACACAAATACCACCATTCAAAATGGCATGAATTTACCACATGACGCATACAAAAGGGTAATTCCCTTTTTGTTTTTCTACACCACTCTTTTCTCTTGCTCCCTCGGATTCTGCTCCCCAGACATCCTTCGCATAGGTACACCTCTGTTCCAATTGGTGTATCGTTTGGGAGTGGGGATACCCGATTAACGATAAACCCCTTCTGAGTCAGCTTATCATGGATTATCCACTGATCAAGCCGCCTCTATTTTCACTAGTCACGGAATGGAACCTATATCTTATCCTTATAAGTCTCATATGTTCTCCATTCGAACCTTTCTATTCCTCTCATTTCACAGTTTGATATGGGAAATTCTTTCCATCATAAATGTCATTTCTGCCAACAGGGTCAATTAGTTACACACCTTGTTACATACTCATCCGACCCTGCGTTCTTCCGTGACCGAGTGGTTTTACGTATTCAACTTCATATCTCTAAGGTAGACGTTGCATCTCACCTTATTCAGAATATACTCTGCCCATTTTTCCCAACACCTCTCTCTCACCAAAGCGAGAGGGTTATTCCACTTCTTGGACAGTAATAGTGCACTTGCATTCTATCTAGATCGCACTACATTCCATAGGAATTCCACCTCTTTCCTTCTGTGGCAAGAGTCAAGCTGCGAGTTTCAGTGGGCAAACAGACATATTCCTCCTAATTGACGGTCTGTATCTCTTTTCCTACCAACAAGCAGGCATTTCACTACAACACTGTGTGTAACCACACTCTGTTGCATCCATCCCAGCCTTCATAGCTTCCCCTCGGTCGCTGCTGCTTGTACATATTTATCAGGCTGCAACCTGGAGTGCTCTCCATACTTTCGCAGCCCATTATTGCTTAGATACGACTAGCCAGCATGCTCCATATTTGGCCAGTCCGTCTACTCTTATTCTTTTCAGTTTAACTACCCAACATCCTTCCACCAACCCGTTAAGGATTTCAGGATGCCCTCCGTTCCAAATTCCAGCCCAGTCATTGCGCCTTTCACGCGTCTTGGGTGCATTTGGTGCACTCTCGGGCATCCTCAGCTCAGTACTCACCCATATGTGAGGACTACCATCCTGCTTGTCCTGTGAGAAAGCAAATGTTGCTTACCTGTAACAGGTGTTCTCACAGGACAGCAGGATGTTAGTCCTCACGAAACCCACCCGCCACCCTGCGGAGTTGGGTCTGTATACGTTTTTACTTTTATTTTTGCTTGCGCTTTTAGCTATAAGACGAGACTGAGGGAGACACCTGTAGCTCACAGGGATAATTGCAGGCTGAGTATGCTCAGTGTACTCAGTGTGCCAGTGTCAGTCAAAGCTTTGTAGAAACTTTGACAGAAAAGTTTTCCATACAGGGCTCCATCCTATGATGTCACCCATATGTGAGGACTAACATCCTGCTGTCCTGTGAGAACACCTGTTACAGGTAAGCAACATTTGCTTTCTATGATTTTCGCAATGAAAGGTAGGTTGGATATAGGGCGGTAGTTTTGAAGGTTCTCGGGATCTAGGTTGCTCTTTTTTTATTAGAGGTTTAATGATTGCTGATTTCTAGGCATTCTGGGTAGATTCCTTCGGTGAGTGAGAGGTTGACAATGTCCATTATTTATTTATTTATTGTATTTTCGATCAGTTTAATTGTAGGAATGGGGATGCTGTCAATGGGATGGTTAGCTGGGTTCATATTTCTGATGATTTTTTGAATTTCCAGCGAGGAGGCGGGGTCGATGTTCGACCAGGTTGTAGACATCTTATGTGGTGTTTTTAAGGTTTGGTCGTGTGTGAAGGGGCTGTTTATTATTTTTTTGGGTGAAGAATTCAGCAAATTCATTGCTTTTGATAGGGTTGTTTGGTATTCCTGGTTCATTTGCTGGTTTGGTGAGATTGTGTACAATGGAGAATAGGGTTTTGGCGTTAAGCTGGTATTTGTTTATTTTGCTTGAATAGAAATCTTAGCGTTGTGAATACGTTTTTTGTAGTATGCCAGATAGGTTCCGTATGTGGAGAGTAGTAGGGCTGTTTTATTCCTGCGCCATTATCTCTCTTTTTTTCTGAGTTCGCGTTTGGCTGTTCGTAAGCTGTCGTTGTAAAATTGATTTTATTGTTTGGGGTTTTTTATTATCTTTGTGATGGTTGGGTTTACTTTGTCTGCTATGTCTTTGGTGATGTTGAGCCAAGAGGTTGTGGCGGTTTCTATGTTTGTGAGTTCTTCTCATAAAAAAAATCCCAGTAATTTCAAAGGAAAAGAAATAAAATAATTAATTGGAATTGGCTTTTTCTGTCAAAAAGGAGATGGAATTAGCTATGCTTCGTGGGGTAGATTTTAAATACTTGCGCGATCGCGTACTTTTGTTCGCGCACCAGGCGCGAACAAAAGTATGCTGGATTTTATAAGATACGCGCGTAGCCGCGCGTATCTTATAAAATCCGGGGTCGGTGCGCGCAAGGGGGTGCACATTTGTGCAACCTGTGCGCGCCGAGCCCAGCGCGAGCTGCCTGTTCCCTCGGAGGGAACTTTCCTTCACCCTCCCCCCACCTTCCCCTACCTAACCCACCCCCCCAGCCCCATCTAAACCACCCCCTACCTTTGTCGGCAAAGTTACGCCTGCTGAAAGCAGGCGTAACTTTGCGCGCGTCGGCTGACAGCCCCGCTCCGTCCTCCGGTCCCGGGGGCTGGTCCGGAGGCCTCGACCACGCCCCCGGGCCCGTGCCACGCCCCCGGGCCCGCCCTCGAAACGCCGCAGCAAGCCCTCGAAACGCCACGTCGTTTCAGGAACGCCCCCTGACACGCCCCCTCCCGCCCCTTTTCGAAAGCCCTGGGACTTACGCGCGTCAGCGGCCTATGCAGAATAGGCGCGCCGGCCTTTTAAAATCCGCCCCAGTGGGTGACGTCATCAGGCAACATGAGGTGGAGCCATCTCTCAAAGTTTGTAGAACATTTAGTTCTACTGAGTATGTGCGATTGAGTTTTCCAGAAGTCTCCTTAGTCTTGTTTTGTCTGCACTTTGCATGAACTATTGGAATGTATCTCTCGCAAGTTTTTCTTCTTCAAAGTTGTCTTCACTTTAGCTAATCCCAAACAGCACTTTTCAGTGCTATGATAGCTTAATGTAAAACCTCAGATTTTAAATCCTGCTCATGCAACCACATAATGTCTACAACTGACGGGCATAACTATTGCTACTTATGCTTCAGCCTGATCAAGCAAATTACTGTGACTGTGGCAAGATTTCGCCCAAGGCCCAGAGGCAGTGGGCAGAGAAAATAGCATACCTCTGCATGGAATGCCCACAAGTCTCCTCTGCCTCAACATTTGGAAGTTTGTCTTTGGAGATCAGTTGTGAAGGTGGGAAGTCCTCTCACTCCTCTCCCAGGAGAATTAAGGTGTTCCAGGGCGAGGAATGCAAACCAACCTCCATGAGGATCAAAGCACATGCCGAAAACACCATTGAACTCCTCCCACTGGTGCATTCTAAGGCAGTCAGTGCTATAGTACCCAAGAATAAATGGTTGATGCCTGGATTAGCAATGTATACTGTATCCACGCTTTGACCAACACACAGTGCAAAACCTCTGGCGCCGCATGATGCTCCACCATGTATGGCTCACAGTGCACCTCGGAGGATGCATGGCACAACACCCACAGTGCATACGATGCTCACGGCACAAGAGCCATATTGCTCCAAAACAAATGGCTCCAAGAATTATAAAAAGTTCTCTCTACTAAGAGACCAGTACCAGACAATGACACACCACAACAGAAAAAAAAAAACAAAGGAGCCAAAGAAGCCAAAATCCAGGCATTACAGAACCCCTCGATCTTCTGACAGAAAGACTTCATCCAACCATAAAAGCAAGTAGACTCAGCAGGCATAGGAGCCTTATCATCAGACATTGTTGGGCCACGATGCACCAGTTCCTCAACCAAAGCCTCACAGGTCAGAAACTCCAAAAGGAGTCCTCTTTAGCTACTGGGCATCAAGAGCATTGTGGACTCATGACCCCAAGATAGGATGACCAGGCTTCATGCCACAGGTGGAAGGATAGCCAGTGCCAACACCATTCCCTCAAGACTGCACACTGGCCTCTGATATCTTGGGCATGGCAATACCACCACCTAAATTCCCCCAGGGCATCTACTTCTCATATGAGACAGCAATCCACCTTCCTATAGGAGGTCCCAGATCTTTTTTGGTTTCAACCTATATCAATAAGGTCTCCGCCTCCAGAAGCCACAACTCATTAGTTCTTTACTACCACTGGACCACATGTCTACCATACTGCAGGAGCAAGTCTTCGTACCAGAGGAGTATGCTCCATTGCAATCCCCAGGCCACAGGTCTCAGCAAGCTATAGACTAAATTACTGACATCATGAGGAATTTCATTTCATCACTATTCCCACAAGTGCAGCAATCATGTTTCCCTCGGCATATCCCATTCTACCGGTCGGAAAATCCTTTTCTTCCTTCCCCAGGGGAGTCCCTGGGCAGTTCTACTGGAATGCCAACTAATCCACCTGAGGAACTGCCAGATCATTCTCCACCGGAGGACTTAACATATTCCTAATTCAGTGAGAAAATGGGTACCTCCCTTAAGGTGTAGAGGTAAAGGATCCTGATTCCCGGGTGGATGTAATGGGGGATCTTGAATATTTTAGACATTCCTGCAGAAATATTTTCAATTCCTTCTCATGCATTACTCGATATCATGCTGATGAAGACATGGGAGTCCCCCTTTTTGGGTGCAGCCATTACCTGGAAAATAGATCTCAAGTTCCGTATGACGAGAACACTGGCATACAGCATAGTCCAACTACCCCCACAAATTGGTAGTAGTGGAGTTTGTAATGAGGAAGGCAAAGAAATCCAGGCTCCACTCTAATATGTCACCGGAAAAAGACCAGCAACACTAGTTTTATATGTTACAGTACCTGTATGAATGTGTGCAGGGCCTGAAACCCTACATCAGAATAGAGGAAAGGCAGAAAATTACATCGCAGCCACTCCATAATTTGGAGTAAGGGCTCCGCCATCTCCTAAGATCAGTCTACAAGGGCTTTGACACCGCAGCAATATCATCAGCGGCCTCTATAGCGGCAAGGCACATAGCATGGCTGAGAATGAGTGGCATCAGATGTCCATGAAAAGCTGGTGATCTCCCTTGTTTGGGAGACAATCTCTTTAGCGAGAAGTTGAGAGAGACTATCTCAAATAAAAGAGCAGAATGCCCGAGAAAAAATACAAATCCCTGTTAAAATATTGTGTTCAAATCAACAAAGCAAAAAGAAGAATATTATGCAAATCAGATTAATAGAGTAATATTTAATTCAATACTATTCTTTGAACCAGTGAAAAACCTAATCAAAGATCAATCCTCATCTCAAATAACTACGCAATATCTTTGTGAGCGACATTGCGGAAGGGATAGAAGGTAAGGTATGTCTTTTTGCGGATGACACTAAGATCTGCAACAGAGTGGACACACCGGAAGGAGTGGAGAGAATGAGAGGATTTAAGGAAGCTGGAAGAGTGGTCGAAGATATGGCAGCTGAGATTCAATGCCAAGAAGTGCAGAGTCATGCATATGGGGAGTGGAAATCCGAATGAACTGTATTCGATGGGGGGAGAAAGTCTGATGTGCACGGAGCAGGAGAGAGACCTTGGGGTGATGGTGTCTAATGATCTGAAGTTGGCAAAACAATGTGACAAGGCGATAGCTAAAGCCAGAAGAATGATGGGCTGCATAGAGAGAGGAATATCGAGTAAGAAAAGGGAAGTGATTATCCCCTTGTACAGGTCCTTGGTGAGACCTCACCTGGAGTATTGTGTTCAGTTCTGGAGACCGTATCTCCGAAGAGACAGAGACAAGATGGAGGCGGTCCAGAGAAGGGCAACCAAAAAGGTGGAAGGTCTTCATCAAATGACTTATGAGGAGAGATTGAAGAATCGAAATATGTGCACCCTGGAGGAAAGGAGGAGCAGAGGTGATATGATACAGACTTTCAGATACTTGAAAGGTTTTAATGATCCAAAGACAACGACAAACCTTTTCCGTAGGAAAAAAATCAGCAGAACCAGGGGTCACGATTTGAAGCTCCAGGGAGGAAGATTCAGAACCAATGTCAGGAAGTATTTCTTCACGGAGAGGGTGGTGGATGCCTGGAATGCCCTTCCGGAGGAAGTAGTGAAGACCAGAACTGTGAAGGACTTCAAAGGGGCGTGGGATAAACACTGTGGATCCATAAAGTCAAGAGGCCGTCAATGAAGAGTGGGTGGCTCGCCAGAATGACGGCTACTGCCTGGATATAATACCCTTATTTAATAAACATACACATGGTTACTGTGACTCCAACATCGCTCTAAGCTTCAACAGCAAAAGGAAATGTAGAAAAAAGGATTTGCACTCACAAAGCGGGGAGTAGCTGGCTTGTTACGGCGGTTACTACCCCAAACCAAATAAGCCTGATACTTCACTTTCAATGCATATCCAGCATAGCTCTGCTTCAACGGCAGGGGAGAAGAAAAACTAATACTTCACGCATATCCAGCATAGCTCTCTGCTTCAACGGCAGGGGAGAAGAAAAACTGATACTTCACGCATATCCAGCATAGCTCTCTGCTTCAACGGCAGGGGAGAAGAAAAACTGATACTTCACGCATATCCAGCATAGCTCTCTGCTTCAACGGCAGGGGAGAAGAAAAACTGATACTTCACGCATATCCAGCATAGCTCTCTGCTTCAACGGCAGGGGAGAAGAAAAACTGATACTTCACGCATATCCAGCATAGCTCTCTGCTTCAATGGCAGGGGAGAAGAAAAACTGATACTTCACGCATATCCAGCATAGCTCTCTGCTTCAACGGCAGGGGAGAAGAAAAACTGATACTTCACGCATATCCAGCATAGCTCTCTGCTTCAACGGCAGGGGAGAAGAAAAACTGATACTTCACGCATATCCAGCACAGCTCTCTGCTTCAACGGCAGGGGAGAAGTAAAACAACCAATAAGGGCTGAATAACATAGTCTGGGTAAAACAAATAAGCATGGGTGTAGCTTGCTTATTGCGGCGGTTACTACCCCTACTATCCCTAACTAATCAAGCTTGATATTTCACTTGGATGCAGCTCCATCACTGCTCTCTACATTAATGGCGGGGGTGGAAGGGAAATAGAACCAAAGAGCTAAGAGAAACAGATAAGTATGAGAAAAAAATGTGTGAAGCTTGCTGGGCAGACTGGATGGGCCGTTTGGTCTTCTTCTGCCGTCATTTCTATGTTTCTATGTTTCAATGAATATGCTAATTCGTTATTAGTCAAAATCAATACACTTAAATCACAATTCTACACCTCCATAATCAACAAAAGAGCCAGAAGAAAAACGGAACACATTCAATCCAGTATTTAAACTCGAAATAAACCAAATCACTAAAATGAAACCTGTGACCCACCCACTGAACCCAGTCCTAGCAAGTACCCTAAAAAAGGTAAACTGCATAACCCCGATATTCCCACCATAATAAACCATTCACTAGTGGAAGGATTGGTCCCTGACAGAACAAAACAAGCTGCGATTAAACCAATTCTAAAAAAAACAAGACTGGCAGAATTGATGACTGGGACAATTACCAACCAATATCCAACCTGCCTTTCATCGCGAAAGTCCTAGAAAAAGCAGTTCTAACTCTTAGAGAACCACCTAGAAGACAAAAAAAAAAAAATTAACAGAAACCCTACTCATTTCCTTAACTGACCCTGTTCTACAAGGCTTTGACAATGAATCATATATCCTGGTACTAATAGATTTAACAGCAGCATTCGACACAGTTGACCATATCCAACTTTGCCACCAATTGAGAGACACTGGAATAGGTGAAAATGTTAATAAATGGTTTTCTTCCTTCCTAAAGATAGGACATTCCAAGTCAAACTAGGTAATCAAATTTCAGACATCTTCCCGATCGATACAGGCGACCCCCAAGGTTCAGCACTCTCTGCTACTCTATTTAACATCTACCTGCTACCGATTTGCACATTACTAGTAAATCTAGGAATCAACATTTTCCTATATGCAGACGACATACAATTCTACATCCCTTTCAACAAAACATTCGAAAAAACTGCAGAGTCTATCAACAAAAACTCTCAACTGAAACTAACTCTATACCCAAAAAAACCCAAAATTGTTTGTCTAAGGAGAGAACAAGATTATCAAACTGCTAACCCTAAACCTAGGAATTACCAGTATTACTCCATCAGATGAAGTACGAGACCTAGGAATTCAGACAGATGAGAACTTCACTATGAAAAAGCATATAAACAAATTAATTAAAACAGGATACTCCAAGTTGAGAATATTACATCAACTAAAACCTCTATTAACAATACAAGATTTGCGCACTGTATTACATACAAACACATATTTTCAAACCTAGACTACTGCTACTCACTTTTACTAGGTCTCCCCTTAAATGTAATAAAACCACTACAATTACTTCAAAATGTATGTGCAAGATTTACTGGGGACAAGGAAATTTGAACACATCACTCCATCGCTGATTGCCCTGCACTGGCTTCCTGTACAATCCAGAATTCATTATAAAGTGTTAGCCCTAATTTTCAATATCAGCAATATTGATCCATGCTTAGGAGTGACACTTCAACCCTAGACACCAAAGAGAGACCTAAGGATCACAAAACAAAGGACTTCTAATGGTACCCTCTACTCAGTACACATATCTAATGCAAATAAGAGACCAAATGGTTTTCAATAACAGGCCCCAAGCTGTGGAACTCACTTCCAGAGCCATTACGCCAGACAACAGAAAGTTTCAAGCATGAATTGAAAACATGGCTCTTCAGAAGGGCATATGATTTAACATAAAATGCCAATATGCTGATAATTGAACAATACCACAGTCAATGCCATAAGTGAGCAATTTATAGTGAATGATATAAAGGGTATTGCTAATAGAATTAGAATTTGTATTTACTGTTGTGTTGAACTAGAAAAGTATCAATATGAACTAAATTAAAATAGTAGCTATTTTGATATCCTAGAATATGTATAACTATGAACTAGAATATGCACTTGCTGTGGTGCTGAATTAGAAGTTGAAGTGGACACAAAGTATATGATCGGAGACCATGAATATGAATGCTGTTACTGTTAACCGTTGTGATCTTCTTATGGAATGATGGTATATAAAACATCTAAATAAAATTGCACACAATATTCTAAGTGAAGTCTCCTGAGGGACCTATATAGGGAGCAATATCACTTTTTTTTCTGCTGACCAGTCCTTTCCCTGTGCAGCCAAGCATCTTTGTGTCTTTAACCATTGCTTTCCCCACCACTTTGGCGACCTTAAAATCATC
Organism: Rhinatrema bivittatum; assembly: GCF_901001135.1. Classification (NCBI taxonomy): domain Eukaryota; kingdom Metazoa; phylum Chordata; class Amphibia; order Gymnophiona; family Rhinatrematidae; genus Rhinatrema; species Rhinatrema bivittatum. The sequence goes on from NC_042617.1 coordinate 429,969,634, forward strand.
AGCTACAATTACTCCCAGATCCTGCTCTTCCTTTGTGCTTAGAAGATTTTCATCTCCAATACTGTACCTTTCCCTTAGGTTTTTGCATCCTAAATGCATTGCTCTGCATTTTTTTTAGCATTAAATCTTAGCTGCCAGACCTTAGACCATTTGCTAGATCCCTCCATGTTTTCCACTCCTTCCTAGCTGTCCACCTTGTTACAGATTTTGGTGTCAGCAAAAAGACAAACGTTTCCCAACAGCCCTTCAGTTATGTCGCTCACAAAAATGTTGAAAAGAACCAGTCCAAGGACAGATCCCTGAGGCACACTGCTAGTAACAACCTCCTCCTCAGAGAACACTCCATTTACCACTATCCTGTCTTACCTCCCACTCAGCCAGTTTCTAACCCAGTCAGTCACTCTAGGATCCATACCAAGGTACACAATTTATTTATAAGTCTTTTGTATGGAACCGTGTCAAAGACCTTGCTGAAATCCAAGTACATAATGTCTAGCGCTTTTCTTTGATCCAACATTCTGGTCACCCAATCAAAGAAATTGATCTGATTTGTCTGACTAGATTTACCTCTGGTAAAACCATGCTGCCTCGGATCTTGCAATCCATTGGTTTCCAAAAATTGCACTATCCTCTGTTTTTAAACAGCAATTCCATTAGCTTGCTCACCACAAAGGTCAGACTAACAGGTCTATAGTTCCCAGCCTCCTCTTTACTTCCACTTTTATCAATAGGAACCACATCCACCCTTTTCTAGTCCTCTGGAACTATTCCACACTCTAAGGAAGCATTAAAAAGTTCAGCCAGAGGAGCTGCCAGGACATCTGTTCCCTTAGTACCCTCCATCCGGCCCCATCGCCTTATCTACTTTAGTTATCGCCTCACGAAAACACTGTTCTGAAAATCAGTTGAGGTTTACCTCACTTCCAGGCCCTTCCACAATGAACACCAAACAGAAATATTTGTTATGCAATTTTGCTTTTTCTTCAGTCTCTACAGATTCGTCCACTTCAACTTTGAGTCTCACAGTGCCACTTTTGCACTTCCTTCTGTCACTAACATGTCTAAAAATAGTCTTGCCCCATTTTACCATATTTGCTATTTTTTTCCATTTGAATTTTCGCATTCCAGACTACTTTCCTAGCTTCTCAATTTTTCCAAATATTGTCATATGTCTTCCTCTTTCTGCAATCTCTTGTAGTTTATGAATGCTAGCATTTTCTTCCTTACTTTTTCAGCTACTTCTTTAGAAAACTAAAAAGGTCTCTTTTTCCTCTTCCCAGCAGAGTTTTTAGACCAACTACCTCCACAGCAGCAAATACCAGTAGGGGACAGGATCCATCACTTCTGTGGGGACTGGTCCAAGTTCACAACAGATTACTGGATTTTGACAATAGGTACAGCACGATTATCACTTAAACTTTGTCAACTGTCCTCAGATGCCTCACTTGAATCTTTTCCTATTCTTATCAGTCACACTTTGCTATCCTGTCCCAAGAAGTGGAAAAGTTACTGAAGCGGAATACCATCTGGAACTACCCCTCCCCAAAACAGTCATGGTTATTACTCCAAATACTTCGTCATCCTCAAAAAAATCTGTGGGCCTTCGCCTAATCCTAGACCTCAGGATGCTCAACAAGCATTTCTGAGAAAAATTCAAAATGACATCTCTGGGAATGATATTGCCAGTCATACAACCTCACTTCTGGATGTGCTCTCTCGACCTCAAGGATGCATATACACATATCCTCATACATCTATCCTGCTGGCAATATCTATGCTTCACAGTAGGGGTAAAACACTATCAATACAAAGTTCTCCCATTTGGACTCTCATCTGCCCCCGAAGTCTTCATAAAATGCCTAACTGTGGTGGTGGCACACTTATGACAAATGGGGGATTCAAATCTTCCCATACCTAGATGACTGGTTAATCACAGCCCCTTCAAAAGATGCCCTACTGTCAGACACAGGGGTGATCATTGCCTGTCTGGAAGTGCTTTCCTGACAAAGAAATCAAATCTGCAGCCAACACAAACCCTGCAATTCATAGGGCTTGTATAGACTAAGTGCAATCCAGAGCCTTTTTTCCCGGTGATAGAGCTCAGACCCTCCACTATTTAGCAACTCACCTATATCACCAGACCACCAATTGGCACACCACATACTAGTGCTTCTCGGACACATAGCAGCAGCAGTACACGTGGTCTTTACCCTCCTACATATACAGTGTATACAATGGAGGCTATGGACTGAATGGGATCAATTCCTCAAATCCGTGTTGACCAGGATTCAAATTAACAGCCTTATGAAAACAGACATTGGTTGGTGGCTCTGTCTACGAGTGATAGACATAGGTGCCCCACTTCAGCCAGTACCACATCAAATTTTATTAATTACCAATCAGAGTAGTTAAATCACAAGCAGATTGTGATAAATTGCAGGAAGACCTTGTGAGACTGGAAAATTGGGCATCCAAATGGCAGATGAAATTTAATGTGGAAAAGTGCAAGGTGATGCATATAGGGAAAAATAACCCATGCTATAATTACACAATGTTGGGTTCCATATTAGGTGCTACAACCCAAGAAAGAGATCTAGGTGTCATAGTGGATAACACACTGAAATTGTCGGTGCAGTGTGCTGCGGCAGTCAAAAAAGCAAACAGAATGTTGGGAATTATTAGAAAAGGAATGGTGAATAAAACGGAAAATGTCATAATGCCTCTGTATCGCTCCATGGTGAGACCGCACCTTGAATACTGTGTACAATTCTGGTCGCCGCATCTCAAAAAAGATATAATTGCGATGGAGAAGGTACAGAGAAGGGCTACCAAAATGATAAGGGGAATGAAACAACTCCCCTATGAGGAAAGACTAAAGAGGTTAGGACTTTTCAGCTTGGAGAAGAGACGACTGAGGGGGGATATGATAGAGGTGTTTAAAATCATGAGAGGTCTAGAACGGATAGATGTGAATCGGTTATTTACTCTTTCGGATACTAGAAAGTCTAGGGGGCACTCCATGAAGTTAGCATGGGGCACATTTAAAACTAATCGGAGAAAGTTCTTTTTTACTCAACGCACAATTAAACTCTGGAATTTGTTGCCAGAGGATGTGGTTAGTGCAGTTAGTATAGCTGTGTTTAAAAAAGGATTGGATAAGTTCTTGGAGGAGAAGTCCATTTCCTGCTTTTACGTTCACTTAGAGAATAGCCACTGCCATTAGCAATGGTTACATGGAATAGACTTAGTTTTTGGGTACTTGCCAGGTTCTTATGGCCTGGATTGGCCACTGTTGGAAACAGGATGCTGGGCTTGATGGACCCTTGGTCTGACCCAGTATGGCATTTTCTTATGTTCTTATGTTCTTACCAATGCCTCCACTCAAGGGTTGGGTACGCATCTTCACAATTTCAAGACACAGAATCTCTGGTCTTGCCAAGAAAGATTGTTCTACATAAACCTTCTGGAAGTAAGAGCAATGCATTATGCACTACAAACTTTCCAACATTTATAGTAAGTGAAGAACATAAGGATTCACATGGACAATCAAGTTGCCATGTTTTATGTGAACAAGCAAGGAGGGATGGGATCTTGGAATCTCTGTCAAGAAGCCTTTCCAGTTTGGGGCCGAGCAGCAACTCTGCAGGCCACATTTCTCCTGGGAATTGCAAATACAGAAGTAGACAGACTCGGCAGAATTTTCCATGACACGAATGGGCCCTATCGCAGGAGGTAGCCAACAGCTTCTTTCAATGATGGGGACACCTTTGGATATATCTGTTTGCCACGGAGAAAAAGAATAAAGTAGACAGCTTCTGCTCCATCCCCCTGCAGTCTATATGAGGAAGCCCCTGACAATTTTCTAAACTCATGGGTGAGGGAGTCTTCTCTATGCCTTCCCTCTAATTCCTTTAATAGCCAAAATGGTCCAAAAATGCATACAGGTTCGCACCGGAATGATCTTGTTGGCCCCAGTATGGCTGAAATAACCATGGTATGCATATGTTGTACAATTTTCTATAAGCCCTCCCACAGAACCTGGGGTGCAGCCCATCCTTCCGAATCCAGGAAGAGGGGAGTCTCTTGCATTCACTCCAACCTTCCCTCAAACTCACAGCATGGATGCTGAACCCATAATCTTAGCTCATTAAGACTTGCAAATGATATTGAAGAGATTATAGTGTCTAAGAAAACCTTTCATGCGATATAATTATGCTTTCTAATGAACATACAAACATAAGAAATTGCCATACTGGGCCAGACCAAGGGACTGTAAAGCCCAGCATCCTGTTTCCAACAGTGGCCAATCAAGGCTACAAGTACCTGGCAAGTACCCAACACTAAGTAAACATAGAAATGATGGCAGAAGAAGACCAAACGGCCCATCCAGTCTACCCAGCAAGCTTTCACAGTTATTTTTCTCATATTTATCTGTTACTCTGACCGCTGAGGTCAGGGCCCTTATTGGTAACTTTTTGGTTCTAATTTCCTTCTATCCCTGCCATTGATGTAGAGAGCAGTGCTGGAGCTGCATAAAAGTGAAGTATCAAGCCTAATTGGTATGGGGTAGTAACCGCCACAATAGGCAAGCTACTCCTATGCTTATTTGTTTACCAAGCCTGTGCAATTTAGTCCTTGTTGGTTGTCTTAATATAAATCCTCTTTTCTTCATTCCCTCCTGCCATTGAAGCAGTGAGCTGCACTGTATATGTATTCAAAGTGAAGTATCAAGCTTAATTGGTTCAAGGTAGTAACCGTCACAACAAGCAAGCCTCTCCCATGCTTACTTGTTTACCCAGACTATGCAATTCAATCCTAGTTGGTAGTTGTCTGAATGTAAATCTTCTTATCCCAGGACAAGCAGGATGCTAGTCCTCACATATGGGTGACATCATTGATGGAGCCCTATTGCAGAAAACTTTCTGTCAAAGTTTCTAGAAACTTTTGACTGGCCCTGTGAGGCCACTGAGCATGCCCAGCATGCCATGATATTCTCTGCCTCAGGGTTCTCTCTTCAGTCTTCGTTTTTCCGCGCTGCTGTAGGCATCGCAGAGCAAGAGCCTTTGTGAGTTCTCAGTGTTTTGTATGACTAAAAGTCACATTTCTCATTCATTTTCTCCCACACGGGATCTCTCGGGTTTCCACCGGCTGGTGAGTAAATTTTTGTCTCATTTTTACTCTGAGTAAAATTTTTTTCCTCTCACATTTTCTCCTCATTTCATCGACGGCTGTCGACGTTAAAATGGCTACGGGATTTAAAAAATGTCCGATCTATAATCGGACAATGTCCATTACAGACCCACACCTTGAGTGTGTGCTTTGTTTGGGGGAAAAACACGATGTAACAACCTGCCCTAAATGTGCAGAAATGACCGTGAAGGGAAGAAAGGCCTGCCAAGAAAAGGTGGAGCATTTATTCCATCTACAACTTTTGCCATCTCCCTCTACATCGACAAAATAGTCTCCGGCCGGAGTCTCCAAACGCATAATTTTGAAAAAATGTTGTCCGGAAGGGTCGGGGGACCATCCATCGCCATCGATAGCATCGACGAAGTCAGCGATCGAACACCGCTAGAAGCACCGTCATCGGCACCAACACTCATCGATACCAGAGGCGCTTTTCTCCCCGGAGGAATCGTCTGCGAAACGGCCAAGAATCCAGGAAATACTGGTACCTCTGACACTGGGGCCTTCATCCCATGGAGATGCACCAGTTGTCGAACCTCCACAGGGCTCTGTGGAGGTAACATAGTCACCTCCACCGCCACCGCATACAGCTGCTCTGCCTGCACCAGCTGTAATGCAGGAATTGTCGGATTTCATCTGTCAAGCGGTGCTCCAGGCCTTAAAGGAACAGATGTCGATTCCGGCACCTTCGCCGAAGCCAGTGGTTGCACCGATGCGACAACCCCGTCGATGCCGGTGCCTGCACCGATGCCGGCACCACAGCCTAAGTCGATGCCAAGGCGACCATCGATACTAACACCGATTCCATTGTCGATACCAGACCCCATACCATCGATGCCGCTGTCACCTGGGGCTCCAGGACATCCTGAATTTGCACTGTACCAACTTCTCATGAAGAGATTTGATGAAGTAGTCGGTGCTCTTCCACCCAAGCCACGAGAAGAGATTCCTGGACGGATACCCCTCGAGGATCCGCAACCAGGTCCTTCAGGACTTCCTCGTCCACCAAGATCTTCTCCACTATCTCCACCTCAGGACGATCCATACGATACTTGGGATGATGGGCATACAGACACTTCCTCAGAAGAATTTATGTCAGATCCTTCCCCTCCAGGCCAAAGGAAGAAATCTCCACCGGAGGATTTATCCTTTACAAATTTTGTTCAGGATATGGCTGACACCATACCCTTTACCTTGGTAACGGAGGAAGATGCTAGACAGCAAACATTGGAGGTCCTCCAATTTGTGGATCCTCCAAAACAAGTAGTAGCCATACCTGTCCATGAAGTCCTCCTAGACTTACAGCATCGACTCTGGGAGCACCCATGCTCAGTACCTGCTGTCAATAAAAGAATAGACACTACTTATTTGGTACAGTCTGTTCCTGGCTACCAAAAGGCACAGCTTCCACACCAATCAGTGGTTGTGGAATCCGCACAAAAGAAGTAAAAAAGGATAAGACCGCATTCCTTCACTCCCCCAGGAAAGGATCATAGATTCTTAGATTCCCTGGGAAAAAAAAAATCATCAAGGAGCCATGTTAAATACCAGAATTTCATCTTATCAATTATACATGACTCAATATCAAAGAAATCTGTGGAAACAGATGCAAGAATTTTCAACATCATTACCATAGCAATATCAAGAAGCAGCCCAAGCAATCATCCACAAAGGACTTGAAGTTGGCAAGCACGAAGTCCGAGCTGCTTATGATGGGTTTGAAACAGCCTCCAGAGTAGCGGCCTCTGGTATAAGTGCAAGACGTTGGGCATGGCTTAAGGCCTCAGACCTCAGGCCTGAAGTTCAGGAAAAATTAGTTGACTTACCATGTCTTGGTGATAACCTTTTTAGTTCCAAAGTGCAAGGTGCGGTAGCACAATTAAAAAGAACACACAGAAACTCTGTGCCAACTTTCATTAATTCCACAGGATTCTGCTACTCAGTCATCTCGTCGGCCTCCAAGGAAAGAATCTAGACGACCCTATCGACAGGCATTATTACCCTCCAGCATCAAGGGGCAGATTTACTAGACCGCAGTAAAGAGCTCAGCCCAGACAACCTAGGGCAGCTAGACCTCAACCTCCACTGCAGACGGGACCGGCTGCAGGCTTTTGAGGTTTTTCCCAGAGACCAAGGCCATCTCTTCAATCCTCAACCAGATCTTCCGGTAGGAGGCCGAGTATCCTCCTTCTACAACCATTGGTTACAAATAACAGACCAATGGGTACTTGCAATAATATCTCGAGGTTACAACTCAGTTTCCTCTCAATTCCAAGAGATTCTCCTCCGAGACCTCTTCCTCTAAGTGAAAATCACAATCTAATTGCAAGTAGAATTATACACTCTGAGAGCCAGGGCTGTAGAGCCGGTGCCCTGGACTCAGCAGGGCAGAGGATTCTATTCCCATTACTTCCTCATTCTAAAGAAAACCGGAGGCCTATGTCCCATCCTAGACCTCAGAAATCTCAAATTTCTGAAGAAAGAAAAGTTCAGGATGGTCTCTCTAGGCACCATGCTTCCACTTCTTCAAACAGGAGATTGGCTTTGTTCTCTGGATCTTCAAGATGCTTACGCTCGCATTCCAATATTCCCTCCTCATCGCAAGTATCTGCGCTTCATGGTGGGTCATCAACATTTCCAGTACAGAGTACTACCATTCAGACTTGCCTCTGCTCCCAGAGTATTCACCAAATGTCTGGCAGTAATAGCAGCACACTTGCACAAGGAAAGTGTCCATGTCTTTCTCTATTTAGACGACTGGCTCATCAGAAGTCTTGGAGGAGAAGTCCATTAAAGGCTATTAATCAATTTTACTTAGGGAATAGCCACTGCTATTAATTGCATCAGTAGCATAGGATCTTCTTAGTGTTTGGGTAATTGCCAGGTTCTTGTGGCCTGGTTTTGGCCTCTGTTGGAAACAGGATGCTGGGCTTGATGGACCCTTGGTCTGACCCAGCATGGCAATTTCTTATGTTCTTAAGTCAATCTCAGCAAGGAGCTCTGGCTTCTCTCAGTCGAACAATTACGCTACTTCACTCCATGGATTTTCTCATCAATTATCAAAAGTCCCACCTCATTCCATCTCACCTGCTTCAATTCATAGGAGCAGAATTGAACACCATACTTTCAAAAGCTTTTCTACCTGGGGATTGGGCAGACACACTTTCCCTACTGGCAAACTCGATTCATTCAAAGAAACAAGCAACAGCTCATCAGTTTCTAACCTTACTAGGCCACATGGCATCCACAGTTCATGTCACTCCTATGGCAAAGTTAGCCATGAGGGTAACTCAATGGACTTTAAGATCACAATGGATCCAAGCCATTCAACCACTGTCCTCTCTAATTCAAGTAACCCACCAGCTACGTTCCTTTCTACTTTGGTGGGCGAACAAGGACAATTTGCGCAAAAGCCTTCCCTTCCATCAACCAGTCCCACAGATAACTTTAACTACAGATGCATCCACCTTAGGTTGGGGAGCTCACATAGACAATCTCCAAACCCAAGGTACTTGAACAAAACTCGAAGCAACATTTCAAATAAATTTCCTGGAACTTCGAGCTATACGTTATGCTCTGCATGCGTTCAAGTAGCCATGTGGTACATCAACAAAATATGGAGGTACGGGCTCGTATCTCCTTTGTCAAGAAGCTGCACAGATTTGGGACTGGGCCCTGACACACTCTATGTTTCTCCGGGCCACTTATTTGGCAGGCATTCACAACGAAGTGGCGGATCGACTCCGTCGCAAGTTCCAACCACACGAATGGTCCCTGGATCCCTTAGTAGTGACCAGGATATTTCAATGGTGGGGACAACCAACAATAGACCTCTTTACGTCATGCCTGAATCAGAGTGGACAAATTCTGCGCTCTGCACAGACAAAAATCACCAACTAGCCAAGGATGCCTTTGCTCGCTCTTGGAACTCAGGCCTTCTATAAGCATATTCTCCAATACTGTTCATAACCAAAACTCTTGTGAAGCTACAACAGGACAAAGGGTCCATGATACTCATAGCCCCGTATTGGCCTTGACAAGTATGGTTTCCCACACTTCTAGACCTCTCAGAGAGCCAATTCGCCTGGGTGTAGCTCCCACTCTCATAACTCAGGATCAGGGTCAGTTGCACCATCCCAACCTTCAATCCCTATCCCTGACAGCATGGGTGTTGAAAGCTTGATATTACAACCACTCAATCTTTCAACCAATGTCTCTCAAGTGCTTATAGCTTCACGTAAACCTTCAACACAAAAGAATTATTCTTCGAAATGGAAAAGGTTTGCCGTGTGGTGCATGCAAAAGAGTATTGACCCTTTCTCCTGCCCCACAACTTCTCTACTAGACTACTTATGCCATTTTTCAGATTCTGGTCTCCAGACATCATCTATAAGAGTACATTTAAGTGCAATCTCAGCTTACCATAACAAGATGGGAGATGCACCATTATCCATACATCCTCTTGTCAGTAGATTTATGAGAGGTTTAATTCACCTTAAACCACCAATTCGGCCACCAATCACAGAATGGGACCTGAATCTGGTCTTAGCAAGACTCATGCGTTCTCCTTTTGAACCCATGAATTCCTGTGATCTTAAATTTCTTACATGGAAGACTGTCTTCCTTATAGCCATTACATCGGCTAGAAGGGTTAGTGAGTTACAAGCACTTGTCACATACTCAATAAATACAAAATTCCTACATGACAGAGTGGTTCTCCGGACACATCCAAAATTCCTTCCCAAAGTAGTTATGGAATTCCACTTGAACCAATCTATAGTTTTGCCCACATTCTTTCCAAGGCCTCAGTCTCACCAAGGAGAACGGGCCTTACATACCTTGGACTATAAGCGTGTGCTAGCCTTTTACTTAGACCGCACTGCAGTCCACAGGAAATCCACTCAACTCTTTGTATCTTATGATCCAAACAAACCGGGTAAGGCAGAGGGTAAACATACTCTATCCAATTGGCTAGCAGATTGCATACAGTTTTGCTATGAAAAAGCAGGCCTTCCTCTCCAAGGGCGAGTAAAGGCACATTCAGTAAGAGCAATGTCAACCTCAGTGACACACTATCGTTCAGTGCCAATTCTTGACATATGTAAAGCAGCAACATGGAGTTCTCGTCACACCTTTGCAGCTCATTACTGTTTGGACAAAGAAGGACGACAAGATTCAGCTTACGGACAATCAGTCTTAAAGAACTTGTTTCCAGTATACTCCCAACTCCTTCTACATCCAACCTGCTGTAATCTTTGGCTGTCTCATTTTCACCAACAATACTTCAGTGTTGATTCACTACAAAATGACTCAGCCTCTAGCTTGCTAATCACCCATATGTGAGGACTAGCATCCTGTTTGTCCTGGGATAAAGCAAAATTGCTTACCTTGTAATAGGTGTTATCCCAGGACAGCAGGATGTAGTCCTCACGAAACCCACCCACCACCCCGCGGAGTTGGGTCTGATACGTTTTATTATTTTATTTTTGCTAAAGCTTATTGCTACATACGAGACTGAAGAGAGACCCCTCAGCCGGTGCATCAACTTCAATGAAAAATGGGCGCTTGGGGTCGGGATGCCGAAGACAGGGTTGTCGAAGAAAGGAGTCTTTAAGGGCTTGAAATGCTTCCTCGGCCTCCACAGGCCATGCCTTGATGTTAGCTCCTTTTCGAGTCAGAGGGGCAGCTAGTTTAGAAAAATTCTGGATAAAACTGCGATAATAATTCGCAAAACGCTGAAGCGCACGCAGTCCATTAGGCTGAGGCCATTCCTTAATGCATTTCAATTTAGCGGGATCCATTTGAAATCCTTGTTTAGATATAATGTAACCCAGGAAAGGTAAAGACTCTTTTTCAAAAATACATTTTTCAAGCTTAGCATACAGTCTGTTTTCTCTAAGCCGCTGTAATACCTGAATGACGTGTTGTCTGTGTGCTTGCAAATTGGCCAAGAAAATAAGAATGTCATCCAAATAGACCACAACGCAGATATAAAGCAGGTCTCGGAATATTTCATTAACAAAGTGTTGGAATACTGCAGGGGCGTTAGTTAGTCCAAACGGCATAACCAAGTATTCATAATGTCCATCTATAGTATTAAAAGCAGTTTTCCATTCATCACCTTCACGAATTCTGATTAGATTGTAGGCCCCTCGGAGGTCTAATTTGGAAAATATCTGGGCCCCCTGTAAACGATCAAAAAGTTCAGTGATCAAAGGCAATGAGTAGCGATCTTTGATGGTGATGGCGCGGAAATCAATACATGGCCTCAGAGTTCCATCCTTTTTCCCTACAAAGAAGAAACCAGCTCCGGCTGGTGAAGTAGAACGTCGAACCCCTTTTGTAGATTTTCCTGAATATAGCTGGTCATCGCTTGAGTCTCTGAAGCGGATAATGCGTAGACCTTTCCTCGGGGAGGCGACGCTCCTGGAATTAAGTTAATGGCACAGTCGAACTCTCGATGCGGAGGCAATATATCAGCAGCCTTTTTAGAAAAAACATCTGTAAATTGACTATACAGTGCGGGTAGCCCTTCGAGTCATGCGATGCAGACGTAGCTGTCGGTTGGTATGGATCCCCGTAGACAAGTCTCCTGACAAGCGGATCCCCATTGCAGAAGTTTCAGGGTAGTCCAATCAAACTGAAGGTTTTGACGTTGTAACCAGGGAATACGCCATACCACGGGGTGTATGGCTCTCTGGATGACATAAAACGAAATTTGTTCACAGTGTTTGGGGCCGATGTGACACTCCAGTGGAACAGTCTGATGGGTTATCCTCCCTGGTAGAGGATCTCCATGAATAGAGGATATGATCAATGGCATGGGGCAAGGTTGAAGAAGAATATGGAGTTTCTCCACGATATCTTGAATGATGAAACTCCCGCCTGCACCGGAGTGGAGAATTGGAGGTCCTTCAGTGCCAAAGAAATCTGAAGATTGAGTGGGGGAGCTGGAGAGGTACTGCCTAGGGTTACTCCCCCGCCGGATCGCCAGGTATGGTTGAGGGTGCCTGCAGGGGCAGGCAGCCCTTCTTCTCCTCTTTCTTGACCGCTGCCATCGCTGTGTCGGCAGCATGGCTCCGCAGCAGTCTGGCTCCTCCTCCTCTGCCCCTTAGGGCCGCGCACGCGGGTGAAGGAAATTCTTAAAGGAGCCATGATAGGAAGTGTCATGGCTCCCCCTGAAACTCCTCCCCCGGTTTCCTGTACTTAAGGCAAGGGCTGAGCATTCAGTCCTTGCCTTGGTATTGAGGTTCCTGCCTGAGTGTGTTCCTGGCTCCTGGTTCTTGGTTCTTCGTCCCGCTTTTCTCCCCTGTTCCGTGGATTGATTCTTGGCTTTTGACCTCTGGACTGGTGGACGTGTCTTCTCCTGGCTTGACCCCGGTACGGATCTGGACCCTTCTCCTGGTTTGACCCAGTACGGATTTGGACCCTTCTCCTGCCTTTATCCTGGCCTGGACTCGGACCCCGCTGGTATATTGATCTCGGACCAGTTTTGGACTTTTCTCCGACTCCGTCCTCAGACTGTCTCGACCTGCTGGAGGCGCCAGCCATCTGGAACCCACGACCTGCAGGAGGCGTCTGCATCCAGACCTTCTACAGTCTTCAGAGGAGTCGCCTAAGTCCCAGCGGCCGGACCCCTACAGGCTCCTCTTGGGGGGGTCGCGTGCTTCCAGGGTGAAGACTTCTAGCAAGTCTCTACAGTCCAAGAGGCCTCGCCCTTCGACGGTAGTCAGCTACCTTGAGACAAGGGTCCACTTTCATAACATCCTCTATTTTTCTCAGCACTGAAGTCAGGCTCACTGGTCTATAGTTTCCTGGATCGCCCCTGGAGATCTTTTTAAATATTGGGGTTACATTGGCCATCCTCCAGTCTCCAGGTTAAATGGATGATTTTAATGATAGGTTACAAATTTTAACTAATAGATCTAAAATTTCATTTCTTAATTCCTTTAGAACCCTGGGGTGCATATCCAGTAGCGTGTTTTGCTACTCTTTAGTTTGCCAATCTGGCCTATTACATCTTCCAAGTTCACTGTGATTTGGTTCAGTTCATCTGAATCACCACCCTTGAAATCCATCTCTGGAACCGGTATCTCCCCAACATCCTCATTAGTAAACACAAAAGCAAAGATTCAGTTAGTCTTTCTGCAATGGCCTTATATTCCCTAAGAGATCATTTAACCCCTCAGTCATTTAATGGTACAACAGACTCCCTCACAGATTTCTTTCGTCAGATATATTTTTAAAAAGTTTTTATTATGAGGTTATGCCTCTACGGCCAACTTCATTTCAAATTCTCTCTTAGCCTGTCTTATCAATGTTTTATAATTAACTTGACAATGCTTCTGCTTTTTCCTATTTTCTTCAGATGGATCTTTCTTCCAATTTTTGAAGGATATTTTTTGGTTAAAATAGCCTCTTTCACCTCACCTTTTAAGCATCTGGTAATTGTTTTGCTTTCCTTCCACCTTTCTTAATGTGTGGAATAAGCCTGGACTGTGCTTCTAAGATTGTATTTTTAAACAATAACCATGCCTGTTTTATACTTTTAACCTTTGCAGCTGCGCTTTTCAGTTTTTTTCTATTTTCTTCATTTTATAAAATTTTCCCTTTTGAAAATTTAGTGTGTTATAGCTGTAGATTTAAATATTGTCCCCCTTCTAGTCATTAGTTCAAATTTGATCATGTTATGATCACTATTGCCAAGTGTCCCCATCACCATTACCTCTCACCAAATCTTGCATTCCACTAAGAATTAAATCTAGAATAGCTTCCTCTCTAGTTGGTTCCTGAACCAATTGCTTCATGAAGCAGTCATTTATTCCATCCAGGAACTTTGTCTCTAGCATGTCCTGATGTTACTTTTACTCAGTCAATACTGGGGTAATTGAAATCTCCCATTACTGCACTGCTAAACTGGTTAGCTTACCTGATTTCTTCTAGCATTTCATCATTTGTCTGATCATTTTGACCAGGTGGATGGCAGTATACACCTATCACTATACTCTTACTCAACACACATGGGATTTCTATCCATATAGATTCTACTGAGCATTTAGTGTCTTGTATGATCTTTAGCCTGTGGGACTCTATACCCTCCTGGACATAAAGTGCCACACCCCTACCAAGTTGATCCTCCCTATCATTGCTATATAATTTGTACCGTGATGCAACACTGTCCCATTGGATATCCTCCTTCCACCAGGTCTGAGATACCAGTTATGTCTCTCTCATCAATAACTGCTATACATTCTAACTCTCCCATCTTACTTCTTAGACTTTTGGCATACAGACATTTCAAAGTGTGTTTTCTGTTTGTATTAACTACCTGTTTCAGTTAATAGGGATAATTTGGAATTCTTTAGTTCAGATGATTCTTTACTTATAGGCACATGGATTATTTTTGCTTTTATTGGAACCTCTCTTTTGGAATACCCTAACTCTTCTGTTTCATTATTATCCTTCAAAGATACATTCCTCCAAACCATGCACTGCTGAGTGACTGTTGGCTTTCCCCCTTGTTCTAGTTTAAAAGCTTCTCTCTATCCTTTTCAAAAGTTAGAGCCAGCAGCCTGGTTCCAGTTATACCAGATGGTGCAAGGAATGTTCCATTGATCCCTTCACCTGTAAGCCTCATCAATTGCTTTTGTATCTACATCACCTTTCCAGTTAAGGTCTGGCAACATCTTCAGTTTGGGTGCATATTAGCACCATAGTGGCTTATCAACAAAAGACTAGTCTCTGTATGCCTGCTGATATCTCAATTTATGAACAGCCTCCTGTATCTGTGTCCCTCCACATGGAAGCCGCTTGCATCCTAGGACATTAACATGGTACAGCAATTATGGAGATCCTGTTCAAGCCTCTGGACACTGCGGTCCTCAGGATTCTTGACATTGAAATTGGTCGTCTTGATAGCAGTTTCACCCGCATGGAGAGTCAATAAGCTACAAGCATTAGCTAATTTCCCTCCATATTTACAATTTGTCCATGACAAGATAGTCCTCTGCATTCATCCAAAATTCGTGATGAAAGTAGTATCAGCTTTCCACAAAAAACCAAACCATCACTCTCAACTTTCTTCCGGAAACCACAAGCAGGAAGTGGAAAAACTCCTCCATACCCTGGATTGCGAGAGCCTTGGCCTATTACAAATGCAGAATGTAAAGACAGACATTCCTCTCAACTATTAGTTTCCTATGATCCAAATAAACTGGGAACTCAAGTAGCAAAAGGAACCCCTTCAAACTGATTTACATCTTGCATATAGAACTGTTATGCTTCCAAATTGCTTTCCTGACTCATCCAGTAAAAAAATCAAGTGTGGGCAACAGCGGCCTCCAAAGCACATTTGTGTAATATGCCCATCGAAGAGATCTGCATGACAGCTACCTGGTAATCGATTCACACCTTTACACTGGACAACTGGGAAACAGACAGTTCTGTGGGGCAGGCAGTGTTGCATCTCTTAACACCCAAGTAGAATGCTGTCTGAGTAATCCAGGTTGCCAAAAAAAAAAAAAAAAAAAAAAAATCTCCAGATAACACTTGGCAGCAACCCTCAGCTTGGGACTCCCGGCTGAGCATGGCTAATTTGGCCTGCTTATCAATGGAAAAAAAAGCAAGTTTACTTACTGTAAACTGTGTTTTCCATAGATAGCAGGATGAATTAGCCATGCATTTCCGCCCTTCTCCCTGGACATCATATTCATTGCAACTAAAATTCTTTGCTTTGATATGGACTGAGGAGACTTCTGGAACACTCAATCCTGTGGGAACTGCTGCCACATGCCCAGTAGAGCTAAAACCTCTATAAGCTTTGAGAGATAGTGCCACCTAATGACATCACTCACTGAATATGGCTAATTCATCCTGTGCTCTTCAGAAAACACTGTTTACAGTAAGCAAACTTGCTTTTACCCACAGAATAAATTTACTGGAAGTATAAAGTCACACATTTATTGAGAAGAGCTAAAGCTGTAAAACTGGACTTGTGAATACTAAGAGCTGTAAAGAACCCTTTCAGTAATTTCCATCATTAATCAGTAAACGTTACGTTGCAAATCATCAATTGCCTCCAGCGTGTGTATTGCAACGTAATGACCATGTGATTATCACTGCTGTTTACAGTTTACTTTAATGCTTGGTTAAGACTTAAACAAATGTCAGTGAAAAGGACCAATCAGGAACAGCCCTGGAAGAACAGAAAAGCAGTATTTACTGTTTTTCTGTACACTTTTTTTGGCCGTTCAGAAATTAATGCCAGCTCTGTGCTGGTTATGGCCGTGTGTCCAAAATGCATGTCCAACCGTGCGTTGAGCCATGCGCACAGCACACCATACTACATCGGCTTGTCAAATTGTATTAAACAGCAGAAGAGTACCTTATCTGATTTGTAGTCCTAGAGGTCATGCAATGGGACACTAGCCCAAGAGTTACATAAACAAATCTGAAACAGAGTTGTCTTACACACAGAGCAATGCTCTGCTGCAGTATCAGAGAGCCCTAGCCCTGGAGCCTGTATTGCCACTGAGAATCTTCCTACACACTGACAGGAATCAGGGCCTCCTTCTCCCTCAGGTTCTGCAGAGGTGCCTCTGAGGTGTTTACCAGTTTTTCTGTTCAAGATACTGAGATTCAGTAGACATCAGTTTTCTTGGCCCCATCTAATCCTGGCCCCATCTAATCCTTGGCCCCATCTAATCCTGGGTTATACCCACTCTCCATTAATCCAAACCCTTTTCAGGCTCTTCCCAAGATCTCCATATGCTCACTCCCTTCACTCTTGCTTTCCATATACAGCCCTCCTTGATCTCCATATGTTCCTGCTTTGATTAGTAGCTGTTGTGGTGGCATGGTTAAAGCAGAAGTAGTATTTTGATGATGATAAGATCAGAACTAGTGAATTTTCCCTGGATCTATCTTCCTGGCCTACTCAAAAGCCAGAAGGCGTGACTACTACAGGGCCTGTAAGTCCTAGACTTGCGCACAAAGCATTACCTCTACTGCTGGCCCCTGGCCTCCCCCTCCACAATTAGTCCCAACCATTTCACAAAAGTGAAGCTGGAGGGCCAACCTGGGGAGGTAGCCTCTTTCCACATGGGAAGGGGGGAGGTGGAAGGTAATAAGAGTGCATTCATTAAAATGCTCCAGTATGCTGCTTTAGTACATTTACCCCCAAAAATGCACTACTTAGAAGCATAAATTAGTCATACATTTTTAAATTCTCGTTTACTTAGTAAGACACATAAGCAAATTAATGACAGTTTAAAACTGCTGAGAAAATCTTGTACAAAAATCTTTGTTGGAAGTATTTTTGCTGCATTTTCATGGTAGCTTCCTAGAGGAAAATCAACTCTTGATACTAAATTTTAGCAATAAATCAGAAAAGTATCAATTCTCCAAGTGTATAAATGGTCAAGTAGCTATACATATTAGACCTGCAAAATGTAAGTGAGAAATTCAGGTTGGCTCCAGGGGATAGTCAATCCCACACCACAGAAATTTTACTCCAGTGCTTAATTCTGATGCTATATCCTCCCTACTTGAGTAGGCAGGCATGCAGTAGATCCTAGTACAGATAAAAGCAGAACTTTCATCAGCTTTCTTAAACTAGTTAAAAAATGTTTCTATTCATGTTTTGTGATATCTTTGCTTTTCTTTGACTGTGCTATCAATTATACAGATTTCAATTTGTTTCAGCTAAGATGAAACTTATCTGACGTCATAAAGCATTGTAAAACTGTTTTTCACTGGTTACAGTGAAGTTTCAGATTTCCTTTTGTCTAATATCAAAGAAGATTTGTGAGTGCTTTAATCAAATAAACAGATTGATGCTGTGATAGATAGAGGTGACAGTACCAATAGTGCCTAGGAGCAGCAAATATCTAAATTAGTCAATGCATATTAGTTACTTTTACTTTCAGCTTACCAAGAATTTGATTTATTTACTATGGAAGAAAGTGATTCACAGTTGTAAGAATGAGAATGGAATTAATTCCAGTCATGTGGATGCTTATCTCTAGTTGCCTGGATTTCAAGCTCTTCAAGATGATTAAATACCATCATGTATTACTGTTAATTTTATCACATGGCCTGACTAAACAAAGTCCAAAAGTGGAAATAGTAATTATATGTAACAAAACAAAAAATTCTACTCACTCTCTTTTTTAGGTCTTTATAGAACTGTGCATATATTGTGATTTTATTGTCCAGGATATGTATACAGTGTCTATCTGAGAATATTTTATAGGATCTTCATATCACAGGCTGATACATCACAGAGCTCACTGAGAATTTAAATCATTGCCACACCCACTTTATGCATAATCATGGATCCCATATCGCATAACATTTTTTAAAGAAATTTATATATATGCAATTAAAAATTATTTGTATAGAAACTACTTAGCTTTTCTATCAGTAGGCTGTGGTGTTTTCACTGTCTGACTCTGTAGATGATCAGTTAATAACCTCAACTTTAAATGGTGAAAGACATTGATGAAACACCCTATGCGGTCCATATTTTGGAAGATACACTTCCTTCTTCAGGGAATCATCCCCAATGCAGCAGCATCTGTGTCCCATAGAGATGTGAATTGTGTGATCAATCGTCTTAACGATCGATTTTGGCTGGGGGGGGAGGGAATCTGATCTTAGTGGGTTGTTTTTTTTTTTTTTTTTTTTTTTTAAATCGTTTAAATCGTAAATTGGGGGAGGGTGGGAAAACCGGCACACTAAAACAACCCTAAAACCCACCCCGACCCTTTAAAATAAATCCCCCACCCTCCCGAACCCCCCCAAAATGTTTTAAATTACTTGGGGTCCAGTGGGGGGGTCCCGGTGTGATCTTCCACTCTCGGGCCACGGCTGCATTAATAGAAATGGCGCCGGTGCTACCTTTGCCCTGTCATATGACAGGGCAAAGGTAGCGCCGGCGCCATTTTGGTTCCTGTCCCCTGACGTCACGAGCGCAGGAGATCGCTCCTGGACCCCTGCTGGACCCCCAGGGATTTTGGCCAGCTTGGGGGGGGGGCTCCTGACCCCCACAAGACTTGCCAAAAGTCCAGCGGGGGTCCGGGAGCGACCTCCTGCACTCGTTGCCGGCCGGCGCCATTTTGCAATACGGCCATACGGCCGGCGCCATTTTGCAATAAGGCAACGAGTGCAGGAGGTCTCTCCCGGACCCCCGCTGGACTTTTGGCAAGTCTTGTGGGGGTCAGGAGGCCCCCCCAAGCTGGCCAAAAGTCCCTGGGGGTCCAGCGGGGGTCCGGGAGCGATCTCTTGATAAATCGGGGGAATTCCTATTGTATTGTATCGCGCCTCTAACGATTTTTTATGATTTAAAATATATCGGACGATATTTTAAATCGTCAAAAAACGATTCACATCCCTAGTGTCCCACTATTCCAAACCACCACTCAAGATTGGTAGCTCTTTGTGCCCTAGTCTAACAGAAAAGAAGCTATTTTTTAGCTACATAGGTGCCACTGAAATGATTTAGTATAATTTATTTTACAGTTTGCTCTGTAAATACACTACATTTGAGGTGTTAAAATGTTAACAAGTATACACATCCATATCATGTGTTAACCCTTGTATACTGTGTGCGATAACAGTAGTCAAGTTCTTTGGTCAATTACTCTCAAATGAAGGTCTCGGGTCAAGCCTAGCCAAAAGTCACAGCAATTTTTCAAATAAGTGCCCTGTAGAAGATCATGCTGAGCTTGAGACAGTACTAAGAATGGAATATTTCACAAAATTCATTCAACATCTTACTGACAACTCAGCAACAAGGAACTTGTTGATGAAAGCCCTCTGATTTCCAATGGAAATCATAGCAAAACTCAGAATTTCACAAATAAAGCAACTTATTGTAGATTCTGGCACCTATGATAAAGGAAGTCACAGTTCAACTGGATATTACTAAACAAGGCCTTTGAGTAGCATTGATGAAAAAAACAAGACAAGCCACTTGCATGTCAAAGTCACTTACAGCTACAGAATGCAGCTACACAGAGATTGAAAAGAAAGTGTATACCATTATGTATGGCTGTTAATAGTTAAGAACATAAAATATTGCCATGCTGGGTCAGACAGAGGGTCCATCAAGCCCAGCATCCTGTTTCCAACAGTGGCCAATCAAGGTTACAAGTACTGAAACATTAAATAGATCCTATGCTGCTAATGCCAATAATGGCAGTGGCTATTCCGTTAGGGCCGGATTTTAAAAGGGTTATGCGCATAAGTTATGCGCTTAACCCTTAAAAAAGCCCCTTGCGCGCGCCGAGCCTATTTTGCATAGGCTCGGCGGCGCGAGCAAGTCCCGGGACGCGCGAATTTCGGGGCGGGGCAGGAGGCGTATCAGGGGCGTGATGCCGGCCTGGGGGCGTGGTCGAGGCCTCCGGACCAGCCCCCGGGTCGGGTGATGGCGCACCAGCAGCCCACTGGCGTGCGCAGAGTTACACCTGCTTCGGGCAGATGTAACTCTGCCGACAACGGTAGGGGGGGTTTTAGATAGGGCAAGGGAGGCGAAGGTGCAGGGGGTGGAAAGAAAGTTCCCTCCGAGGTGTACTTTTGTTCGTGCCTGGTGGGCGAACAAAAGTAGGCGTGCGCGTAAGTTTATAAAATCTACCCCTTAGTCAACTTGATTAATAGTAGTATATGGACTTCAGGAACTTATCCAAACCTTTTTTAAACCCAGCTATAACTACCCTAACCACATCCTCTGAAAACAAATTCCAGAACTTAATTGTGCATTGAGTGAAAAATAGTTCTGATTTGTTTTAAAATGTACTACTTGCTAATTTCATGGAATGCCCCTTAGTCTTTCTATTATCTGAAAGAATAACTGATTCACATTTATCCATTCTAGTTGTCTCATGACTCTGTAGATCTCTATGGAATCAGATCAGTTAATCAATGAAAGTAATCATAAAAAAGAGAATTGATCAAAGCTGATGATTTCAAGATGGCCAAAACAGGTGAATAAGGCAATGGCAAAAGCCACAAAGATGCTTGTGCACATAGGAAAATGAATGGTCAGCAGAAAAAAAGGAAATGATGTTGTCCCTGTAGACATCTTATTTAAAATATTATGTACAGTGCTACAGATTGCACCTTCAAAATGATATAAACCAGATGGAATCAGTCCAGAGGGTGGCTACTAAAATGGTCAGTTTTCATTGTAAAGCATATGGGAATCTTTACATATATAAACTAGAGGAAGGTTGGGGTGGGGCAATATGACAGACATTTAAATACCTTAAAGGTATTAAATCACAGGATACAGCTTTTTTTTTTCAGTAGAAAGGAGGCTCTGGAACACGGTATCGTCTGATGAGAGAGAGAGGTTTTGGTAAACTCAGTAGTAATCTAAGGAAACATTTCTTTACAGAAAGTGTAATAGATGCATAGAACACCCTGTAGAGGTGTTGGACACAGACTGTAGCTGAATTCAGGAAAGCATGGGACAAGCACAGAGGATCTCTGAAGAAGTGGTAGGGATTGTAGAGCTGAGCAGTTGGTGTAGATGGGCACACACCATATGGTCTTCCTCTATGTACACTTTAAAATAATCTGCTTGCAAAATCATACATCAAACCTGAAGAAACCTGTAATCTCATATGAAACACTGTCGTGCTCATGGCAAAACTGTATCAGATATTTTTACACTGGGTAATAAAAGCAACATACTATTTAAGAAGTTAAGAAATGCCATACTCGGTCAGACCAAGGGTCATTCAAGCTCAGTATCCTGTTTTCAACTGTGGCCAATCCAGGTGACAAGTACCTGGCAAGATTCCAAACAGTAAATAAATCCCATGCTGCTATCATACAGTAATAAATAGTGGCTGTTCCTAACTCTGCTTGATTAATAACAGTTTATTGACTTCTCCTCCAGGACCTTATCCAAACTTTTTTTGGAACACAGCTGCACTAACAGCCTTAACCACATCTTCTGCAAATGAATTCCATAGGTGAATTATGCACTGAGTGAAAAAGAATTTTCTCCAATTTGTTTTGAAATATGCTACTTAAGAACTTCATGGAGTGGCCTCTAGACTTTGTATTTTAGGAAAAAATAAATAATGTTTCATATTTACCCATTCTATTTCACTCATGACTTTATAGATCGCTATTATATCACCCCTCCTCCCCCATGCAGCCATCTTTTCTCTAAATTGAACAGCTCTGACCTCTTTTGCCTTTCCTCATAGGGAAGTTGTTCCATCCCTTTTATCATTTTGGTTGCCTTTCTCTGTATCTTTTCCAATGCAACTCTCCTTTTTGAGATGTGGCAACCAGAACTGTACACAGTACTCCAGATGTGGCCTCACCATGGAGCAATATACAGAGGCATTGTGAAATTCTCTGTTTTATTTTCCATTCCTTTCCAAATAATTCATAACATTGTTTGCTTTTTTGACCACCACCACCACCACACACCGAGCCGAGGATTTCAAAGTATTGTCCACTACGATGCAGAGATCCTTTTCCTGGGTGGTAACTCATAATATGCAACCTAACAGTGTATAACTACAGGGTGGCATAATGAGATGGCCACTTTGATTTCTGCATTTTCTCATCTGTCCCTCGATACAGAGTCTTGTACTCGAAACATTGGCCCTAGTGTTGGACAATGTGGACATCACCACAGCATAAGTTCCGTTTGTAATAGTACGTATAAAAATTGTAAAAGATTATGTACTTATGGTGATCAGTGATTATAACAAAAAGACAACATTTAGGAGAGGTCACGTGATGCGCTAGCCTGATAAGCCGTGCTTCTCAGGGCTCCGGGTGCTGGCCTACAAAAAGCTAAAAATTTAAGGTGTCAAACCACTCGAAATTGGCAGCGAAGGGTACTAAGCGGCAGCGGAACAGCTCAGGACGCTAGCGATCTGACTTGTGGGCTGCAGAGAATGTCGGCGAAAACGCCCCGTAAGGAAAAGGAAAAACCTAAAAGTGGAGGGGTTGAGCAGAAAATGGCGGACGGCGGGAAACAGCAGGAAATGGCGAGTCTGGATGAGGCGGCGATCTCTCGCATGACTGCCGCGGTGGTGGAAGCATTGGAGCCCAATTTTACTGGAATAGCGGACAATTTTGCCACGCTCAAAGAATCGCTAACAGATATTGGTCACAGGATTGACAGTACGGAGGGTCGCATAGCAGCAGTGGAGGAAGATCAACAAGCCCTCGTGGCGAGAATTACAGCTTTGGAGACTGCAGCAAATACAGCAGACGCCAAACTGGAGGACCTAGAAAATAGAGCTAGGAGAAATAATCTGAAATTCATGGGCCTGCCAGAAGAGATCCAGGAGGGTGAGTTACAATCTATTCTTGAATCCTGGCTACCTGGGGCCTTAAGTGTGGAATCCCTAGAGGGCCGGCTCACAATAGAAAGGGCACACAGGCTGGGCCTTCGAAGAGACTCAGATACGTGCCCCCGCCTTGTGATAGCCCGCTTCATGAACTGGGCGCAGCTGCTACTATCCTTGCGGCGAATCGGAAAAAGAGAGACTTAAAGTATAAAGAACATAAAATAGTGATTTTCCAAGACTTTTCAGCTGCGGTGGCAGCTAAGAGACGGCTGTTTTCGGCTACGTGTAACGATCTCTACAATAAGAACATAAGATTTGCGCTCCAGTACCCGGCCATATTGAGAATCTGGCGAGACGGCAAGATGAGCACCTTTGATTCCCCGGAAAAAGTTACGGCCTGGTTGGGACTGCCTGGCAATAATAAATCGGCACAGGGACAAGCTCCTAGAACGTTTGCACTGCTGCGGGAGGAAGGCTATTTTCCAGCACAGTGGCTATTGCACGATAGAGAGCTGTGATGATGCAAGCTGTTTAATATGTGGTTGGGTGGCTGTGGAGTGGTTTTTCTTTTTTTTTTTCTGTTCCCTGGAAGGGAGGACTATACTATGAAGCGGTTCAGTCACTCCAGGAACTGGCATGCCTTCCGTTTATAGAGGGTGGAGTCTCCAGAGATGACACGAGCATTGGCCGGTATGACAACGTGAAACTGCTGCGTGGTTGACCCTGGCATGTACCTGACAAGCTTTGCCTATGGCTGAAGAGGGTCCCATGCGTTAATGGATACCGAGTGGATGACACCCTCTGCCAGGAGAAGGGACTTGACCGAGTATGGCCTGGCCGTGGGGACTTACCTTTCCGCAGTTACCAGTCTGTACTGTTTAGTTTGGTTACCGTATTGATGCATATGATTCTATGTTGGTTCTTGGGTTGAAAAATGTTAATACATATAATGTGTTCTGTAGTACCCATGTGAATAGGTTATTAGGCCTATGGGATCTGAAGCTCACTAGGTGGAATGTGGGCCAGCACCTGGTCGCATCGTACTATGGACCTCTAGCCCATAGATGTGGGCCGGTTGGATTATACTGTTTATAGCTGTGGGGGGGTTGTGGGGGGGGGGGATCTCAAAGGGGGGACATACACCATACCAGAGTCCATGACTGGTTAGGTACAGTAACTATGGAACTTGAGGTGGGGGTGGTCCAGG
This sequence comes from Rhinatrema bivittatum, assembly GCF_901001135.1. Lineage (NCBI taxonomy): Eukaryota > Metazoa > Chordata > Amphibia > Gymnophiona > Rhinatrematidae > Rhinatrema > Rhinatrema bivittatum. The sequence continues at coordinate 429,994,351 of NC_042617.1, forward strand.
CTGGGGGACTGCTGCCCTTAAACTCTAAACCAGGGATCCAATGGTACATGACCACGCTGGCTACAGGATAGGTTACACAAGGTATATCTCCTGGAATGTAGGTGGCATAAGTACGCCGGTTAAGCGGAAAAAAATACTTACTGCTTTACAAAGACAAAAAGTGGGGATTGCAGCCCTGCAGGAAACACATTTGTCCTCTGCTGAAAGTCTTAAATTAAAAAAGCAATGGGTAGGACAGTGTTTTTACACCCCAGCACTTGGACATAAGGCTGGAGTTGCATTATTAATCCATAAGAGCATTAAGTTTGAATTAATAAAACAGGAATCTGATGCTCAGGGAAGATTTCTCATTCTGGTAGGCAAGTTGAATGGCAGGGAGGTAACAATTTGTAATATAATTTGTAATATATACGCGCCTAATGCGTATTCCCATTCTTTCTTTCAGGGGATGGTGGGACGATTAATTGGCATGTCTCGGGGCGCTATAATTCTATTAGGCGATTTTAATTGTGTGGGTGACCCCAGTGTGGACCGCTCGCGACCAGCCCTGAATACACCTAGCATGTTGGGGAAAGGTGTTTCCTATCTCTGTGCTGAATTACAGTTGTTAGATATTTGGAGGACTCTCAACCCGACAGAGAGGGATTATACTCATGTGTCGAAGGCGCATTCGACCTTATCCAGAATAGACTATGTGCTGGTCTCCTCATCACTATTGCCTCAGATAGGACAGGCAAAAATTGGGCCAATAGAAATCTCAGACCATGCAATTATATGGGTGGACATTGGAGATGGCCTTGAGGAGACTCCATATAGGATTTGGAGGTTCCCTGGGCATTTACAAGGGGATTCTAAGTTCCGGGACTTTCTAATTGATAAATGGGACGACTTTGCGCACAATAATAGGGAACATAAAAACGACCCGTGGTTGTACTGGGCAACCAGCAAGGCCGTAATGAGGGGAGAAATTACATCCTATACAATAGCACAATCCAGAGCGATGGCTAAAAATATAGTTCGCTTGGAAACACAGTTAAAACAGGCCAGGCAACGGCTGGCGCAATTGCACTCTCCCCAGGCCCAAACGCATTATAATGAAATTTTACGTACATTGAATGGGCTACTCCATGAGAGAGCACAGAGGGGCCTACAGCGGGGTGCTCATAGACTAGATTTGGAAATAAGTCGGGGAAGGTCTTAGCAAATATGGTTCGCTTGGCCAGAGGGAGTACAGTGATTGACAAGCTGAGGAAAGGAGATGGATCGCCCTTGACTGGGAGAGAGATTTGTGCAGAGTTCCGGAGCTTTTATGAGCGGCTATATTCCGAAGATAGATGGGGGGGAACAGTTCAGGAGGAGGAGTTTTTCCGTGATTTGCACATCCCAAAAATTGACCCACAAAAACTTGCATTACTTAATAAGCCTATTCAATTAGACGAATTAAGGAGCGCTATTCTGGCTAGCAAGGCCAACAAGGCCCCTGGCCCGGACGGCTTTAGTGCTGAATATTATAAATGCTTAATCTCTCGGGCTACAGAAGACTTGCTTCTTTTTTATAGAGAGGCTCAAAGGCGAGGGCAGTTCCCCGAAGAGACTACGGGAGCTGTTATCACTGTTCTTGAGAAGCCGGGTAAGGACTTAGCCTCCCCAGCGGCTTATCGGCCGATATCTCTCTTAAATTTTGAAGCAAAGGTATTTGCAAAAATAATGGCGGACAGGATGAGTGGGGTTTTTCCAGATCTTATTACAGAAAATCAGGTGGGCTTTGTTAAAGGTCGGGCAATTAGTACTAATATTACAAAATTGATAATAGCAATGGAGGAGTGCCGCCGACAGGGAACTCCAGCGCTTCTGGTGGGCTTTGACTCCGAAAAAGCCTTCGATAGGGTTTCATGGGCTTACCTGTTTTCGGTCCTGGGAAGATATGGCTTTGATGGATAATATTAAGATGCTCTATCATGCCCCTAAGTCTGCTATTCGAGCAAACGGTCAGGTTTCCGACGATTTTAGCTTACATCGGGGTGTAAGACAGGGATGCCCTCTGTCGCCATTATTGTACATACTCTCCATTGATCCGCTCTTACGGAAAATAGAAGCAGATCCGGCAATTCAGGGGTTTCGCCGGGGGAGGCAGGAATTTAAAGTATCTGCTTTTGCAGATGACGTTTTGGTGTTTCTAACTTCCCCGCAAAGTTCTCTTGGCCGAGTATTAGCCCATCAGAGGCTGTTCGGGTCCTTTGCAGGGTTGAAAATAAATGTGGACAAATCTGAGGCTATGGATCTGGGGATGTTGGTCTGCCAAAATTGGTCAGGGGATTTTCAACTGAAATGGGCAGGTAACACCATGAGGTATTTGGGTATTCTGCTGACCAGGGACCTTGCGAAGCTTCGGGAGACGAATATTCATCCCCTATTACAAAATATGGCTAAGAAATTGCAAATGTGGAGATCTCTGCCGCTGTCTTTGAAAGGCAGAATTGCTCTGTTAAAAATGTTGGAATTGCCTAGATGGTTGTATGTATTACAACAATTACCTATATGGATAACTAAGGCCGAAATTGTAGGCATCAATAGAGTTATACGTACATTCCTGTGGGGCGGCCGCAAACCTAGATTAGCCCTAACAATGTTGCAGCTCCCAAGTCGGCAAGGGGGATTAGCGTGCCCAAACTGGAGAGCTTATAACTTAGCGTGTGTCCTACGCCATATCCAGGACTGGCTGGATGGCACTGGAAAGTTTACACCGCGTACCTTTCTTTTAGAATGGCTTAGTCCCTAATCCCGGAATCCTTGATGCAGGTTGGAGGAAATCACTTCCCGGCTATCTATCGGGGACACATGATATTAATGTCAGGCCGGAAAGCTTGGTGGTTTCTGTGTAAGCATACCCTTCGATTACAGAGTCCTATAACTCCTTTCATGCCGTTCTGTGGCAATCCCATGTTTCCCAGTGGTATGATGGGGGCGGTTTTCAAAAATTGGGAGGCAAAGGGGATACGAAATGTTTATCATATGTACGAGCTGGGATCTCGAAATTTGTGGTCTTTTCAAGATTTCCAACGTTTATGGGGTAACCACAAGATTTCTTTGCATACTTGCAGGCAAGACATTATGCTCATAGTCTAGTGGGCTCGTACACCATGAGATCGGTGTGGGACCCATTGCGTGCATTTTTTATGCCCCGGGGCAAGTCAGGCCACTCATGCTCAACATTGTCTAAGGCATTACGAGAAATACCTGTTATGGAAGCAAAGATGGTAATCCAAAATAAATGGGTACGCACAGCCAATATTTACTTGGCTATGTAAGATATTGAGGATATTTTGGTAAACTGTAATAAAATATCAGAAAATGTTGTGCTTCAAGAATTGGGGTTTAAACTCCTACATTGTATGTATATCTCCCAGGCTCAGAGATGTGCGGCCCACCTCAGTGAATCCGCAGTCTGTCTTAAATGTAAAAAGGAAATGGGGACATATCTGCATGGGCTATGGGAATGTCCTCAGTTGGAGGTTTTCTGGTCAGAGGTGTTGACGAGCCTGGAACAGATACTCCACACTTCAGTTCCCAAAGACTTGCGGCTGTGCCTTTTCAGATTACCCCAAGGAGCCCTGAAAGAGCTGCCAGAGTGTGATGTGCGTTTCATGGAAAAGGCACTGCTCATAGCGGTACAGACGATCATGTCACAGTGGATATCTGCAGAACGGCCCTCGGGTGGGCAATGGCATGCACGTCTGGTGTCGCTATTACAACATGAGTTTTGGACGGCACAAACACAACCGACGGCAAAGCAGGACATCTGTGCTGGGGTCTGGAGCAAGTTTTGGTGGTCCCTCACAAGCTCTACAAGGGATTTGATCCTTACGGTTACTGGATACAAATACAAACATTCGGGAGAGACTGGGTGTTATGCCTAGAGGGAAAATGAGGGGTCAGTACTGGAGTTCTATGACGAGTTTGCCATGCTTATGGACTGTGGTGTATGTGGGTGGGGGGGGGGGGGAGGGTTTCCAATGTGTTCTAATGTTTTCTAGTGTTCTGTGTTTTATTGTAAAATTGTAATAAAGAAAGAATTAAAAAAAAAAAAAAGACAACATTTAAGCCACCCTGAGTGGCTTCTGACAATGTAATATTATGAATTTGAGCATCCCATATATGAGAATTTCCTTTGTGCCTAGAGATAATTTTTTTGCACACGTCTCTCCTCACCATCCTCTTCAGTAAACACTGGAGCAAAGAATTAATTTAGTCTTTCCATGAAGGCCTTATCTTCCCTAAGTGCCCCTTTAACCCCTTGATTATCTAACTCCCTCACAGGCTTCTTGCTTCAAAAATGTTTACAATTTTTCATTATGAGTTTTTACTTCTATGACCAGTTTAATTCTAGAGTTGTAGATTTGCTCAGAATGCTCCTTCCAGTCATCAATTCACTATGATCATTGTTGCTGAGTAGCCCTACCACCTGCATTCTACTAAGAAATAGGTCTACACCGACTCCCTCTCTCATTGGTTCCTGAGCCAACTGTTGCATGAGGCAATCATTTACTTCATCTAGAAACTTTCCCTCCCTAGTATGTCCTGATGTTACTTTTACCCATTTAATATTGGGGTAATTGAACTTTGCCATTACTGTGCTGGCAAATGTTAGCTTCCCTAATCTCTGTTAGCATTTCATCATCCATGTGGCTAGTAGTATACTTCTACCTCTAACCTCATCCACATCACACATGGAATTTCCAACCATAAAGATTTTACTGTGCATTTTGCTATATTTTTCTTCTTGCTTCCTCCTCTCCCAGTTGTATTTTTCCTTGTTTTATTGTAACTGCTATTCCTGCACCAGTTCAATTCATCTAGTTTTATGTTCATTACACTAAATGTTAAATGTAAACCGGGTTGATGCGACTACTAGTCGTGAAAGCCGGTATAGAAAAATATTAAATAAATAAATAAATAAATTTATCCTATTGCACTTTATGCCATTTTTAACAAAGTGTTGCCACCCCACCAAGTTGATCCACCCTATCGTTGTGATATAATTTGTACCCTGGTATAAATTACCTACCTGTCCTAGCTTTTAATCAAGTCAAACACACACTTAAAAATTAATTTACACCAGAATTTCATCTCTCCCCAAAATTTTAAATTCCAATATTAACCAGCAAGCAATACTTTCTGGTCCTCTTCAGCCACCAGAAAAATATTCTCTCAATACTCCCTCAGGATTGTAGGCTATTATATTTTCTATTTCAAACTAGAACGATTGAGAATAACTAACTTCTATGACAATTAAAAAGCTGAAAGGAATATTTGCTAGCCATGGAATTCTGGAAGAACTGGTGTCTGACAATGAAATAGCTCAGGCCAAAAACTTTGCACAAATCTATAGCTTTAACATCAAGCTCAGATTATCCATAATCAAACTGACAAACAGAACAATTCAAATTACAGTTACTGCTAAAGCTAAAACAAAATCAGAAGAGACCCATGTACTGTAATGCTAGAATATAGAACTACAACCATTGATGAATTTGGATCATCTGCACAATTCCTGATGATCCACCAACTGTGTCAAACATCATTTCAAGTAATCAGCTAGAACCAAGTGTGATAAATTCATTATTGGTCAAAAAAGTAAAGCTAAAACCCAGAGACAAATGATACTATAATAAACCTTTACTAGTTTTATAGGAGTAAGATATGATGGCAACCATGCACCATCACTGTTAAACTAGTTTCCCAAATCATTTCTTGTTCATACAGATGTGGCTGGAGAATACAGGTGGAACCATCAACTTCTGATCAAGCCACAAAACCATGAACTAATTTGAGAAGCTGTGGAAGTGGACCAAGGAAAAAATGACTCTGCACCAAAGAACAGAGATTAACCACAACACATAGCTCTGAGCAGCCAGCTATGAACTCAGATTCCAACACTAGATACCAGAACAACATCTGAGGATAGCAATGCTATGTAATTTACCCACTTTGGTCACATAATAAAGCCATTTCAGCATCTGGACTTACTTTACATTTCTCAACTGCATTTCAAATTATCCTTACTGCTTATACATATATGCTTTTTTTTTTTTTTTTTTAAAGAGGGGGGAATTAATATAGTGAAAGGATATGAGCTGGAGGAGAAGCCTAGTGGATAGAGCAGCAGGCTGGAAGCCAGGGTTCAAATTCCACGGACATTCCTTGTGTCTTTGGGCAAGTCATTTCACCCTTTATTGGCTCAGGTACAGACTTACGTGTATATTTTTACTAAACTGTGTTAGGCATTTTCACATAATAACCTGCAGTATTTGATACCATGTGTTATTTTAGCCAAAATGCTAATGAATAGCTTTGCATGCCAATGCATGAAAAACAGCAATTTTATGAAATAAAACTCTGATTGCCTGAAAAAGCAGCATGTTCCTGAAAGTTAGCTACTCTTCAGGAGTGGTATTTTATTGTTGGGGCATATACCATAGGTTTTACTAAACTGCAGCATCAAATATGCAGTTTAGCAAAACCCCACAGTATTTTCTTCTCTAAGGAAAATACCACTGCTTAATAAGTGATTCCCTTAGAATATTGTAAGTATTGACTTACAATCTAAGTCCTATTCCCTTTGGAGATAGGGAAATGCTTACAGTTCCTGAATGTAATCTACTTTGAAGTGTCACAAAAGGCGGAATATAAATAACACTATTAGATTAGGACAAATATGTTACATAATGTATTAACTGATTAGGATAATTACTATATGTAGCCTGAGAAAATAAAATAGTTATGAAATAGATGAGACGGGTGTGAAATAAAAGGCTTAAAAATATACATATTTATAAGGCTGCTGCAAAATCCTCATTCAGAACTGTGAATAGTGATGCCTTTCTCCATGGCTGAAAATCTGGCTGTGTTGCCACCACTTAGCCAGCTAAATGCTGGGCAGAAAATGCGAGTTTTGGAGAGAAGCTTCTTGTCCGACTAACTTAGCCAGATAAGTAGCAATATTTAAACTTTTCTATTTAAGTTAATCAGATAAGTTACATGCTCTCAATAGCAGATCTAAAGTTAGACGGATAAGACTTATCTGCCTAATTAGTAATTTCTTGGGGGATATTCAGCAGTATAGCTGTGCTGTGGAATATCACTTGTAAGTTAGCCTGATAAGACTTATAATGCTAACTTAACATTTAATTTTGAATATCTACTGCTAGGAGCATAAACGTTACATAACACCAGGTGTGTTCAGCACAATCTGCTTCCAAGATCAGGAATCTCCCACCCAAATCTTTAAGTACCCACTTAACAGAAAAAGCAAGTGCCTTATGGGACAGAATTACAACTCCTGCTTTCTTTCCAACAGCCGAAGCATACCATATATATCTCCCATTCACCACTTCAGCTTTTTATTCTCTTTATCGCAAAGATGTGTTTCTCTCAACAAAGCTAAACTTGAACCCTGCCATTTTAATTACTTATTTTATTTAAAATTATTTGTCTACTGTCACTCCAAAATCGTAGCAATTTATAATAAAAGCATACATAATTATGTAAATAATCAAACACTTTACATTGTTAGTTGGTCTTAGGGTATGCTGGGGTGTGTAAACATGTAAAGATGCACTTAGCCAGAGTGTGTCACTGCTATCTTGTGGGTTATTGTAGTACTTTGACTGAATAGGAAAGTGAGTAGACAACTAGTGCAGCATAGATAATATTGGAGTGAATCTTAGGGTTCCAGTCAATACTTATACCTTTTCATAACAGAACTGATCCTTCCCATATTTCAAGACACTTGCTTAACTTACTGTGATTTCAACAAATAAAAAACGCTATCTGAGGAAAAATGTCCTTTAAAACAGCTGTTTTAAAAGATATTTTATTGTTTTAATGTTATATTATGTTGTCATCACTTTGAGAGATCTTTATCAGGAAAGCAATTAATACTAGAGATGTGAATCATGTCCTCAATCGTCTTAACGATCGATTTCGGCTGGGAGGGGGAGGGAATCATATTGTTGCCATTTGGGTGTGTAAACTATCGTGAAAATCGTTAAAATCGTGAGCCGACACACTAAAACCCCCTAAAACCCACCCCCGACCCTTTAAATTAAATCCCCCACCCTCCCGAACCCCCCCCCAAATGCTTTAAATTACCTGGGGATCCAGCAGTGGTCCAGAACGGCGGCGGTCCGGAACGGCCCCCTCAATTGAGTCCTGTTGTCAGCGGGGGTTCCGGACCGCCGCTGAACGACCTCCTGCAGTCGATCTCCTGCCGGCGCCATTTTCCGTACGGAAAACGATTCGCGGCAAGAAATCGCTTCCTGAACCCCGCTGGACTCCCAGGAACTTTTGGCCAGCTTGGGGGGGCCTCCTGACCCCTACAAGACTTGCCAAAAGTCCAGCGGGGGTCCGGAACGACCTCCTGCGTCGAATTGTTTTTGTCTATGGCCGCCGCCATTTTGCGGCGGCCATTTTGCAAAATGGCGCCGGCTGAAGACAACAGGATTCAATTGAGGGGGCCGTTCCGGACCGCCGCCGTTCTGGACCACCGCTGGATCCCCAGGTAATTTAAAGCATTTGGGGGGGGGGGTTCGGGAGGGTGGGGGATTTAATTTAAAGGGTCGGGGGTGGGTTTTAGGGGGTTTTAGTGTGCCGGTTTTCCTGCCCTCCCCCTTGCCCCGATTTACGATTTTTTAACGATAAATCGGGGGAATTGGTATTGTATCGTGGCCCTAACGATTTTTGACGATTTAAAATATATCGGACGATATTTTAAATCGTCAAAAAACGATTCACATCCCTAATTAATACATATTTTTTTAAATAAACTTCCTTATATTTAAGGGGATCTCCAGTCTAAGTCCCCCCCCCCCCTCCACAACAAAATCCAAATAAGAACAGCTTCCCCAACACCTTTATCTGAGGTCACAAACAATCATGATTCATAGCATAGAACATAAAAGATAATTAAGGCAGTTTTCCCCCAACATCATTCTCTACTCACCCCCACCCACTCCATGTCCCAAACCCATAGCCCCTAGAAATACTCCAACACATCAACCTTCACAACCCAAGTACCTCCCGCCTATCACAAGAACATGCATTAATATGCAGGGTCATCCCCCCCCCTTCTGTCCCCCAATGAGAAAGTCTATGAATGTCCTTTATAAGTTCTCCCTAGAACTCTACAGCACACTAGCCAGAACAAACCCTGCAATTGAAAGTCACATGACTAGTCCAGATAAGCTGAGATCATTAATAAGGTCAAGATTTCTTACAGGCATTTCAAGAAAAGAGAAAAAAATGCCATAGTTCCCTTACGAGGCAAGGCTTGTATACTAATGTATCTCCACAGGCAGATCGCTGTTCAAACAAGTTATCGCGAGAACATCTTCATTTAGTACTAATCTATTACCCAACATGGTGGAAAAAGTACAATGAACACACATTGAAACAGCAAACAGTTAATTAGTAACAAAACTTGTTCCAGTGTTACTCGTAAAAACTCCACATTGCTTACAATATTTATATTTGTGTGATCCTCTTCCAGCATCAGACATCTCACATTGGCCCCGATGATCACACATGCCAACCCTGAGCACTGCGAGAACCAAAAAAGAAAACAAAAAAACAAACACAAAAAAAAAGCTGTATCCCACATCTATGCTGATCCATAAATCCCATGTACCACTCAGCTGCAGACAACAAGTAACTTAAACTTTATACAAGTAAATTAATAGACTTCAGATATCCTTTCACCAAAGTGTGAAGGACAGTGGCCCCAAAGTAGCAGCAAATGCAGCAGCTTCTGACAGAGTTAAACCATAGGGTTTTCCCAGTATGACTTCTTTGCAGGATAAACTAGCATACAGTGAATCTTAAATTCATATAACTTGGCACATGTCAGTGCACATGCCTGCTTCTGAGCAGCCACCTTCACCAAATGGACTCAAAAAAATGAGAATTTTTCTGTTTCCATACACTAATCTTTTCCTGTTCCTTATTGTTTTCAGCACCTCAGACATATGACGTGTTCAAAATCTGAGGTATGACCATTTGGGGCCAGCCCTGTGCTCCTTGCTGATCTCTCTTCTGGCCTACATGACGAGCCTCTCTATACAAAGTTTGCCATGTGCTCTTCCAAGCGAAGCTTGTTCGGTAACCCCAGTAACTCATCATCTGATAAAAGATTCAGTAAGGCCCATGAATTGCAAATTATTGCATCTGAATTGAGTTTCTAAGTCTTCAATCCTGTCTTCATATTTCTGGGCAATCTGCACCAGCTTATCTAGATTTCTGGACTTGACCTGAAGATCATCATCCAAGTCAGAGACACTCTGCTCGATACCTGTGAAATTGCTGATTAAAAGCTGTTACAGACAACTCATCTAACATGGCACATTTGTAGATGTATTTAGATTAAATGGCTATTACCATCGCCACCAACTCCACTACTGGGCAGTTAGAGGCCCTGAGTCATCTTTGCTTTAAATGTCTCTCCCTTATCTCTTTCTTTCCTGGTAAAAGAAGTGGTCATATCACAGATACCTGAAGGAATCTTCTATATCATTACCAACATGAAGTATCATATATAGTCCTGATATTGGGAGTTTAGGGCCAAATGAGTGGCTAGGTAGCAGAGCCGGGCAGACCCACATTTTCACAGCTCAAAAGCATCATGTGATTCAAAACCAAGGATTTTAAAACAAACTGGGAGAAGATGGAAAAAATCAGGCTTACATGTTGAGAGAGAAAACTGCAGAAAATTCCAGTCTATCACAGAGCTGTGCTCAATGCTATAAAAGGCATACTACACCAAGACAATTAACCAAGTTAAAAACTCAGCCAAAAAACTATTCAGGACACTCAACAAGATGCTAACATCATGTCCACCATCATCTCCACACTAGCATTGGAAACCCAGTGCAACAGCACAGACAAAACATCACACAGAGTAGAGCTGGACTCAGCCATTGAAATTGAACATTCTCTGGAGCCCCAGCCTACCACCACTTTCACTCTCATCCTTCCACCTACTACTAGAAAACATTACAGCTTTCCTCTTCAATATTAGGGCCACCTCATGTAATGCAGATCCATGCCCACCTTGGATAATTAAAGACAGGCCTGCTCAACCATGGTGCAACTATTATAAAGCACCACCTTTGCTGAAGATCATTTATCCAGCAGCCTAAAAACAGCCAGTGAGGTCAATCTTAAAAAATCCCTACCTAGACCCAGATGACATTAGCAATTACTGCCCAGTCTCCAACATACCTTTCCTAAACAAAATCATTGAAAAGACTGTCTTCCTTCAGCTAACTAAATACTGCAAAAATCATTGATCCATAACAATCTGACTTCAGACCCTATTATGGTACTAAGACTACTAATATGCTTAGTAGACAAAACTAAGGCTCTGCATTGACCATGGACAACCCAGTGTATTAGTTATCCTGGATCTCTCTGCTCTCAACGCTCTAGACCATGATCTCTTAAATCACACGTTTGAAGGACCAAAGATTAGCAGGCTCAGCACTCGTATGGTTCAAATCCTTCCTTCACAACCACTCCCAGACTGACTTCCTGGGCTTGGTGTTATCCCACCCTTTGCCATGTAGAGTACCACAAGGATCTGTGCTCGCACCCATACTTTACATCTACATAGCCCCCCTCAGCAAAGTCACCAGATCATTTTCCACTCATATGTAGATGGCATTCAGCTTATGAACTTTCTTGACTTAGGTCCAGACAAAGCATTCAAAAACCTCAATGAATGCTTAGTAAGCATCTCCACCTGGCTGAACAAGCTGAAACACAGCCCCCAAAATATCAAAGAACAGTGAGTTGGAAAAGGAGAGACTCTGCTCAGCTAGACTACAAGGTAGTGTTCAGCAGGCTAATTCTCCCCTTCAGCCATCAGGTTCAGAGTGTAGGTTATTTACTAGATTCTAACCTTCTAGCAGAAGCCCAAGCAGCTTTCTTCAAACTACATCAACTATGACAACTCTGCCTCTTTTCAATTACTCAGTATTTGCAGCAGTCATCTAAACCTCTGATCTCCAGCCTGGACTACTGCAACTCCCTATTCATTGGCATGCCCATCAGATTATACCAGTATTTGCAACTTATACAAAATACTACAGCAGGACTACTGAGTATCTACATATTGCAGATTTCCTCGAATCATCTCAGCCAGGTGTTCCTACTACACAAGTGGTCTCTGGATGAGTCAGTGGCAGACTATCCATTCAACATCTGGGGCTGCCCTGTGACTGAGCTCATTATCATGGAAGGGAATAAAGGTCAAGGAGTTCTGTACCATCCGCCCCAGCCATCTTCGCTTGGCTTCAGATACCTTTCTGGTCTTGTGGAGAGCACAGCTCCTCTGCAATTTTCCACCCCTCCCATTGGTGGTGAAGATGATACAGAAGGTGATCAGGGACAGGGCTCATCTCATCCTCACTGCTCCAGCATGTCCAAGACAATCCTGGTTCTCTTAACACATTGTCAGTTCAGCCACCAATTCCTCTGGAATTGAACCCATAATTGCTGACACAGGAATGTGGACATTTGCTTCACCCAAACCCAATTGTTCTCAATCTCATAGTATGGATGTTGAGTACACAGTATTGTCATCCTTTTCTTTTTCTAGAGAGATTGAGGATGCCCTGAGTTCAGCCAGGAAGCCATCCACCAGGAGGGCGTATGGTTAAAAATAGAGATGTTTCTCTCTCTGCTGCGAAACATGTTCATGTTATCCAGTCTCTTGAGCACCAAAGGACTTACTCAACTATTTGATGTACTTTTCTTCAGGTCTCTACATCTAATCTGTGAGGGTTTCTCTCTGTGCCAATTCAGCATACCATGTTCATGTGTATTTGAGACCCATCTCAATTCATCTACTAGTATTGAGACTTATGAAAGTTTGCTTCATACTAAACTACCAGTTTTGAAGCTTGCTGTTCCATCCAATCTTAACATGTCCTGACAAAGCTCATACAGCCTCCTTTCAAGTCTCTGGATCATCCCCCTTAATACCCCTTACATAGCCATTACTTTGGCTAGGCAGATTAGCAAATTTCAGGCTCCAATTTCTTACTTTCCTGACCTTCAGTTTGTCCACAAGCATGGTATTCCATATTCATCCCAAGTTCCTTCCCAAAGTGGCTTCTGCTTTTCATATTAAGCAGACCATTGTTTTACCCACATTCTTCCTGAGGCCCCATGTCCACAAGAAGGAAAATGCCTTTCACACTCTGGACTGCAAAGGGGCATTATTCTACTACTTGAGAAGAATGTAGCCTCATTATCAAGCTTCTTAGCTGTTTGTTTCCTATGACCTTAACAGGCTGGATGTAGCAGTTGCCAAACTGGCTGGCAGACTGTATAGCACACTGTTTTATGCTAGCTGGCCTTCAATTAATTGACTCCATCAAAGCACATCAGGTAGGGCCATGACTGCTTCAGTTACTCAGAACTGTTTCTATCAAAGACATCTGCAAAGTTGCAATTTGGTCATCTGTGATTACTTTCAAATCCCACTGTCTGGACAACCTTTCATGAGTTGATGGTAACTTTGGGCAAGTAGTTTTACTTAACCCATTTCCTGAGTAGTACACTCTCCATGGCAGAGCTGGGTTGCTTTTCATTAAATGCTCAGCCAATGCAGCCCTCAGCTTTGGATTCCCCACATATTATGCCTAATTCAGACCTGTTTGTTAACAGAGAAAAGCAAGTTTGCTTAATGTAAATGGTGTTCTCCATAGAAAGCAGGATGAATTAGCCATGCTTAATAACTGCCCACCTCTGGAGAGTTGACTACTTATCTGAAGATTAGTTATGAATGAAGAGGCTTGTGAGACAGCACTCCTGTGGGAGCACCTACACATGCTCAGTAGGGACAAAGTTCTTCTGAACTAGAGAGAAGGGTCCATTTGACACTGTTCTTTGACATCACCCATGTGTCATGCCTAATTCATCCTGCTGTCTTCAGAGAGCACTCTTTATGGTAAACAAATATGCTTTTATATTAGCAAGATGAAAGAACTGATAGCCTCTAAAGGGACTTTTTCTTGTCTCAAGAGGAGGAATTATAGGTGGCCCCTGGAAGGGTCTATTCTTATATCAGATGAGAGGGGCCAGCCAGCATGTTAACATTTATCATCTACTCCCATTGTACTAAATTTATCAGGGCCTATCTGCCTCTGTAAATTGATGGCACGTAGTGTTGCAAATGATAAGAGCACATAAACTCATCACCCTATTTGCATAGTTTGCATAAAGGTGTGATAAGCACATACAATAAGGCATCATAGCACAAGTGAAATTTTCTGAAACAAGATAAAAGGAGGGTTTCAGGACTGGTTTATACCTTAGCACTCGCTCTGCAAAGGCTTTTTACCAAGCATTCCCCTTGAAATGGAGTAGTTTTCGTGAAACATACTATCATTCCATACATTTAAGATCACTAGGGGTTATAGGCAAGAAAACTTTCAGTAAGAGATCTTAACTTGTCCTGCAGCCTTCCTTTTGTTTAATTTGAGGAAATATAGTTAATGCTATATTTTAGACACCATATTCATAGAAAAAAGTAATGGTAGGGGATGGACTGAGTAATGCCCATCTATGACTCACTATATGTCTCAAAAACACTGTTTATACAATTGTGCCACAACTTACATGTCCAGAAAGTAGATTACAGGCCTAATTCATTAAAATATTTTCCCAAAGACAGAATAGGAGAAAAACTTTAGCGAATCAGGCCCTAAATGTAGGTTTCTTCTGCAGACTTGTCTGTCATCCTCAAACTGAATCACTATTGCTGATAAACACTCCCCCCCTCCCCCCCCCCCAAAAGTTTCACCCAATTAGAGAGAATTTATAGGTAAACATGTCCAGATAACTTTGTTCCACTAGAAAATGTCTCATTGTGCCGGAAAAAAAAAAAAAGTATGATTTGGTAAGATACCCATGAAGAAAGAATATATTGTTGTGGTTTAAAAGTCTTCCTGTGAAAGAGCACAAAATTCCATTGGTCATAGGGATGTGAAAGAATGTGGCAGTTATGGAATTAAAAAGCTTTTTAGAAAAACAGCCAGAAGGCTAAAAAGACATACAGGAGGGCATTCCAGACATCCATTACTCTTTTTGTGAAAAGATATTTCCTGATCTTGTTCCTAAGTCTACCCCCTTGGAAGACATTATTATGACTACTAGTTCAACAACTTTCTTTGCATTGAAAAAGCTTTTCTCCTTGTATTGTATTCATATCTTTCAGGTATTTAATGTTTTTATTGTATCAACTCTATAAGTCTCATCTCATATGGCTTTTGGTGCAGACTCTGCAACATTTTGGTTGCTTTTCTCTATCTTCTTTCAGATGTACAGCCTCCAGAACGGAACCCCAATATTCTAAGTGAGGACTGACCCATGACTTGCTCAGCAGTATCATCACCTTTTTCTTTCTACTAGTTATATCTCTCCCTATACACTCTAGAATCTCTCTAGTTCTGGCCATCATTACACTGTTTTGCTACCTTGAGATCAGAACTATTTTCCTGAGGTTTACCACCTGGTTGGTGCACATCAGTTTATCACCTCCCATCACATACTGCTCTCTTAGACAAGGCAGACCCTAGTGGGGTGCAAGTCTCCAAGCAAATCAGCCACAGTGGGGCCACTTGAGAGTTGGGTTGGGGGATCACAGGTGCAACTCTTTGGAGCTTCTGGCCCTCCCACACTTTTGCAGCATAGAAGTGATATCAGATGTTGAGCAGAGGTTCTGCCATCAACAGAAAATTACAGGGTTGGGGGCATGTGATGACACAGGATCTAGGTAGACCACCTTGATCCCTCCCCGCCCCGCCCCCCCCCCCAATCCTTCCCCCAAAGGATAGCCCTGGGTTCAGATTTCTGCACCCCAGATGCATGACTGAACTTTTTTGCTTTAAACCTTAACTGTCAAGCATTCAATCACTCCTCAAGTTTTCTTAGATCACTTCTCATTTTATCTGCTTTTTCAGGGCTGTCTACTCTGTTGTAGATCTTTTTGTTAACCGCAAAAGAAACTTTTCTGTTAATTCCTTTACAATATCTTTCAAAGATATTAAACAGAACTGGCCCCAGAACCAACCCCTGAGACACTCAATTAACCGCATCTCTTATCTCAAACTGAATCCTATTTACCACTACCCTCTATTGTCCATCACTCAACCAGTTTCTAATCCAGTTCACCATCTTGGGACCCAACCCCTAGGGCAGAGCTTTCCAAACTTTTCATGTTGGTGACACACTTTTTAGACAAACATAATTTCACGACACGGTAATTCAGTCTACTAGTAAACCAGAGGTTAAAGGTTAAACGAACGAAACAGATTTTGACAATTTATGTATGTTTCCTTAAATATATACATAAATAAAATGTTTCACGACACAACCTATCTCATGAAAACCTTAAATTTATATTAAAAATATATATTCCAAGATTCATGTTATTGTTATAATTTATGAGAAACAATAATAAAACAAATTGTCTGTCCCCCACACACTCATCTCTCTCCTCCCCCCAGCACATGCCTGGCCCCCACACACTCATATCTCTCCCCCCAGCACATGCCTGGCCCCCACACACTCATATCTCTCCCCCCAGCACGTTTGCCCCCCACTCACTCATCTCTCTCCCCCCAGCACGTCTGGCCCCCACACTCATGTACCTCGTCTTTTTGATTGTTGCCAGTTAAGTGCTTCACTCCCTTCCATCATCACCAGACACTGCTGCTTGCAGTCAGTACTCCTCATGGCCAGGCCTCATCGGCAGCAGCAGCCAATGCAAGGATGGCTGGGCTCGTTCCACCCACCAAGCCCCCCCAAAAAACGCGATTGACAGCAAAAATCACCCAATAACAAGCAACCCATAAACTGAAAAAAAAAAGTGAATCTCTAGAAAAAAAAAAGCTCAAACTCGCATCAGAGTTGACCGGGCTTGCGTGACACACCTGCACACTGCAGGCGACACACTAACGTGTCCCGACACACAGTTTGGAAAGCTCTGCCCTAGGGAGCAGGGATGTGCATTCGTTCAGGATGAATTAGGCAATTTTAATGAAATTGCCTAATTCATCCTGTTTCAGGGACACCAAATCCCAAATGATTTTTTCCCGAAATTTTGGGAAAAATTCGTTTTTGGGTTAGTGCGCACTAATCCGAAATTCAGGCCCCCCCCCCAAATTTCAAAGGCCCGAACCACGGGAAATACGATATTTCCTGTGGCTGGCCAAAAATGAAGCCTGAACCAAAAGGTTCGGGCTTTGCACATCACTACTAGGCAGCTCAGTTTCTTAATGAGGCTCTTATGTAAGACAGTATCAGAAACTTTGCTGAAATACAAGCAAATCACATCCAGCACAAATTATTGATCTGAATTTTCTGGTCACAACCAATTAAAGAAATCAGATTTGTTTGACATGATCTGCATCTGGAAAAAACCCATGCTGCCTCGGATGTTGCAGCCCACTGGATTATAGATAGTTCACTAGCCTTTTGTTCAGCAAAGCTTCCATTAATTTTCCCACTACTGAGGTAAAGCTGAACTGACTTGTAGTTTCAAACCTCCTCTCTGTTTCAATAAGAGGGACCTTTCCAGTCCCATCGGTGTAAGAAATAAACATTACCATATGACCACCCCATCTACAAGATCTATAGAAGAGGTTTTTAGGCAGACTAAACAGAACTTCCTTGAGCTCCTTTAATACCCTAGGATGCATTCCATTGGCCCCATGGCTTTGTCTAGTTTCAGTTTTGCTTGTTCCACACAAACACTTCTGTAAATGGTGTCATTTATATCCCACTCCCATATGTATCTTTGCCAAAAATCAGTGGTCCTTCTCAAAACCCTTCAGTGAATACCAAACAGAAATAATTGTGTAGCATTTATGTTTCTTCCTTTCCACACATTGGTCCTTGTCTCCTCTCAGTCTTACAGTTCCACCTCTGGCTTTTTTCTTGCCACTAACCTATCTTTAAAAAAAAAAAAAAAAAAGGAGTATGGTGGATCACCACTTTGAGGGGAAGCAAATTTTGCCTGGCTAGATTTAGGGAATTTTCATCCAAAAAACCTACAAGGAGGTTCAACTGAAAATTTCCTAAAAACCAGACAAAATTTGGTTATTTTTGCCACTTAACTGCTTTTTGAAAATTGACCCATATAGGCTTTATACCCTTTAGTAAATAGCATCTTATGCACACCTCAATAACACACACACATATACATATATATGTCAATTTTCAAAAAGCAGTTAAGTGGCAAAAATAACCAAATATTGTGCACAGAGTCATCTCTTAAAAAATGTAAAATTTAAATTGTAATTTTATGCTGTAAAATAGTTACTGCCTTTTATATCCCACCAATATGAATTATTCATTGCTTGTGGGTTCTTCTAATATCTTCCAGTAGGGAGTACTCTTTAGCTATATCTAATATTTTGCTAAATTAAGACAATTAAGTCAATGTTACTGAAAGGGAAATATCCTAACCAAGAGCCGATTGCTTCTACATTCATGAATATTTAACATTTCCAATGCAAAATTCAAAGCTTTTAGACCACAGTAAAAATGTGCTATTATCTGTAGGAGAAAGCTCACCTTAATTACTTTATCCATCTATGCACAGTGGACTTACTGCCAACCTAGTAAGCAGCCTAGCACATCTTTTGTAATCTGTCAAGGAAAAATAAAAAAAAATAAAAAATACTGTCTGACCAATGGATTTTGTTGAATGTATATTTTTAAACATATTCTATATTGGTTTTTTTTTTAAATTATCTATTAAGTTTGTGTAAGAAAAAACAGGAAATAAAATGCAACTTGATACAAAAATCAATCCACAAAATAGGAAGTGTGTCCAACAATACGTTAAGAATACTAGGAACAAAGAAAGAAAATAGGAGAGACAGTGAAACCCTTAGCAGTTCTAACAATGGGTCATATTGATACAATTATCATTTTCTAGTTTGGGCTCTTTCTGGAGGAAAGGAAAGAGATGGATGGTAAGTCCTGCACTCCAACTTTGCACACAATCTGAAAAGGGATGTTAATCAAGAAATTAGATATAATCATCATTTCTGGGACAGCTGAGTTTTTCCCTGAATATTTTCCTGGGATTTTGAAAGCTAAAAGAATATATGAATTACAGTTCTCTGCAGGTCACATACCTACTATGAGCAACATACCATACTGGCTGATTGATACTTTTCTAACCCAAGGAAGCAGTTTGAGAACAGAAAGCTATCAGTCTATCAAATAACTGTACTCACAGAAACCTTTCAGCAATGCCCACTTTAACCCAGCTCTTCTAGTCTGGACTGGGGTTTCAGGAGGCACACAGAGGATAGCTTTCAAACCAGATACATATGATGGCATATACATGGCCATGAACAGATCTACACTAGCATTTTAAAAAATGCACATATGATAAACACTCATTTTAAAAAATACATGTATCCCTATCCTGCAACATACATGTGTATGGAGGCTTCTGCATGAATTCATATCAATGCATCAAACACAATAATTTTCCTACCTATTTTAAAAATATGTATATTTTATGCCTCAAAATAAAGTAGGACTTATTTGTGTAAACTGAGATTCATGTGTGTACATCATGTATTTTAAAACATGTGTGCAGCAAGAAAATTACCAGTTTTACCTTTTACTCCATCAATTCACCCATTCCTTCTGGGAACCCTCCTGGTTCTTCAGTCTGAACTCCCCCCAGTTCATCCAGACCTCCCCACACAATTAGACTTAGTACTACACAATAAACAGATTTAGGCCTGGATTCTCTAAGGTCGCACCTTAGAGAATCCGGAGGTAACGGGTGTGTGTGTGTGTGGTGTGTGTGTGTGTGTGTGTGTGTGGTGTGTGTGTGTGTGTGTGTGTGTGTGTGTGTGTGAAGCAGGGGGCGGTCCTGCGATTGCTGTCGGCTTTCGTGCCGAATACCTACATCATAAAAGGTGTAGTTATTCGGCGCAAAACTGGCAGCAATAAGGAATCTTACCTTTTGCCGGCAGCGATGTGTCCACAGCGTCGGCCCCAGTGCCACCCCAACGCCTCCTCTTCCGGGGACGACTCCGCCCCGAGCTAGCTATCACGTGCGATAACGTTAGAGAATGACCCCCTTAATGTCATTTACACCAGATAATTAGCAGGTGTAAAATTATGCGAGGAAAGTGGCAAACCTATGCCCATAAGTGTCTTTTAAAATAGCAACTTACCCATGGAAATATTGGCCCCACCCCAGAATTCCCCTAAGTGCATACATGTGCATGTGAATATGCTAAATTTTTCACACGCAGTGTTTTGAAATTTCACTCCATAGTGAGCAGTGTCTTCAGAAATTAAAAATCCTTATCACATAGGGACAGTACACTATATAAGGCACGAAAGAGGCTTGAATTTTTTATTTACATTTTAAATTAACCTCCTACAATAGGCCTGCTAGTGTTGTCTGGAATTGTACTTCAAGAATCAATTTTATAACCAGAACTGAACCAAGAAACTTGTATTACATTGAGACAGATTTTTCTAGGTTAGGAGGCAGCTTCCTTAAAACACCCTCAATTTTAAAAGAAATGTGCACATAGAAAATAGCAGATACATGTACAAATAGTACATATTTGGGCAAGTGCTATTTTATACACCTCACACATACATGCAGAAGTCCTGGCACACGAATAAATGTGTTTGTGTATAAAAGGGGTGTTTTAGGGCAGGGCCAACATTTACGCACATAACCTGCAATTTTAAAAACTGCGACCGCAGTGCACATATGGCTATTACCCGTGAATATTTACTTCTGCTATTTATCATGATTAAATCAGAATAAAACTCTTTATAGCCAAATACTGACTGGGTCAGGGTAAACTGGGGGAAGTGCAGGCTAAATAACCAGAGGGGTCTTGATAACCTACAGATAGACTGAGCAAACAGATGGATTAATTGGTAAAACTGGTCATTTCCTTAACAAGTGCATGTTATAAAAAGTGCTGACTTGCTTATGTAAAAGTTGACAAGGGCTAAGGAAAATATACAAACAACATTTCCTCTTGCAAATACTTAAACTTAGGAACACACATATTCATAAATAGTTGTATTTTCTATAATGTGCTCACTATTGTGCAGATGGCAGAAAATGTATGCACGTGTGCTCACGCATATATGGGCATATGCTTGTTTTAAAGTTCTCAGAGTATTTGCTGCTGTATATTTTTTCCAAGAAACCAGGCTTCACTTTGCCCTTTTCCCTTTAGTTTCTCAACACAAGAGTGTGAATCCTTCTCAGATTATTGTTTTGTTTTTCTTCTTACATGCCACAGAAAGAATAAAGAGCCTTTCCATATGACAGATGCCTTAACCTGTCTCTTAATCAATCTTCTTTTAGTCTATGAGAAAAGGTGATGATCCTCAGAGCCACTTACATGCTGGAATGGTGCAGTCTCTAGTAGTGTGGTAAAGTCTATGAAAATGTTTACTGCACTTTGGACTAAAGTTGAGAGGACCTGCAATTGAGAAATAAAAGAGAACTATGGTCAGTACTCGACAAGTAGAAAAAGAGGTCAACAGCAACCAAAAGTTATGCACAAAGGTAAAAAACCAACCTGTTAAATGGTTTAAAAACTTGTCTTTCACCCTCAGGTCTCGAGGAACTATTTCTGTGTAGGAAGAAGAAAGATGAGAGTATTAACTGTACCCGGCTGCAAAGGTTACTTGAGTATGTTCAATGAATGGACATGTAACAACAACTTGAGCTTGTATTATATACACTGTCATTTGCGATACAGCAGCCAAAGTACACAAGGAGGGAAAGTCTTGGCAGCCCTTCCGCTTGAGCTCTTCCTCCACCTGCAGGCAGATCTACAAGAAAAGCCAGGGCTGGGTTCCGGCAGTCTCCCAAGCAACCCCAAATACCTTCCTTTCAACGCCCAGCCAGGACGCTCGGCACTAACAGACCTAGTTGATCTCCAGAGCCCACATTGCTCCACGTGACTGCAAAAGCGTTCAGTTCTGTCAAACCTTGCCTGCAGCCTGTAAGTACAAGCAGCATAAACACGCTACGAGCCCTTCAAGAATTCACTAAACTCCTCATCTCACCAACAAGGGAACCTGTTAAGAAACAGAACCCCCCCCCCCCTCCCTCCCACTCCCATATATTTACCTCTGTACTATAGCACAGATCCCTTATAGATACAGCAACAAATGAATCCGCTTCAGTTACCGGCTCTACAATTACCTTTGATTCGAGGTTCAGTTTCGTCGTTGATTGCATGATGTGTCACCCTATACTAAGGTTTGTTAAACGCAAAAATGCCTTTCACAGCGCTTTTATTCCCCTGGGGCTCTCCTAAAGCAAGCAAACCCGAAACCTCCAGACCTGTATTTATCTCCATCGCTGTGCGCCAATATTTCACGAAACTCGCTCCGTTTATTTCCATTTATAGTCTCGCTAATTGGACATGACCTTTGCATTTCTGTGTCATGGAGAGCAGGGCAATACAGGCTACTTAAAGAAGTTTCCCATGAGCTAGACACCACTGAGAAAAGGATGCAAAGATCGACACAAGAGGTCTCCACTCATTGTTTTCTTTCGGTGTATTTTCCGCGGCGATTTCTTTACCGAGAATAATATTTGCAGGGTAATCATAGAAAGCAGCGTTGGCAGGAGGGCATGCTCTAATAAACAGCTAGTTTATTGCAGAGACTGATTTATTTCAACTGTTCTCGTCCCCAGTAAAGAGAGCAGTGCTTTCATTTTGTGTGAGCTCGTCTCTCCATCACCCGCTGCAATTTATCATTACACATAACCCCTCAGCCATTAGCTTTCGAAAGTGATCTGGAATAAGCCTGTGACGTTTAAATGTCCCTCTTTCAGTGACTTTTTATTTGCTTGATGGGAGGAACCCACTGCCTTTTCACGGAGTTCAGCGTGCGTAAATGCCCAAATTGACATACAAATACCCTAGACTTTTATTTGATTAATGAAGATGGGTAAGCAAAGGAAGGAAGGAAAGAGACTCACCAACTCGCCGCTCTTCCTGATAATGTCCATCGTCAGATAACTCTTTGTGGCCGAACACGTGGTCTTCCTGTTTTGAGAAATACTCAACTCCGTTCGCTTCCTCGAAGTTGTACTCTTTCACGTTTCGCAAGAGCTCCACAATAAAATGCAAGAGCCTGTCTCCCCGGACCTCCATAGCCTCAGTCCTTTCTTTGCAACATCCAGCGGGCAGCATTAATAATACCAGCGCTAGCCATGCCAGAGACCTCAGCATCTTCATTTCGGTTCCAGTAAGGGGGAATCGGAGCACTCCAGTTTGGAATTCTGTTGCAGTTAAGGAGAAAAAAAAAGGGGGAAATCATGAGACGCAAAGCAGGTATAGAAAACAATGCAAAGAGGCAACATTAGCTGGTTCTATCAACTTGTTTCTTTCGCTCTACCTTAAGCAAAATCTCTTCATTTCCACTTCTACCCTTTTCAGATGCAACAGTTCCTCAGATTCAGCCTGCAAGCACTGTACTGGCTTGTTATTTATACATAGCCACCTTTTTTTTTTTTTTTTTTTTTAGTACAGTGAGATTGGAGCAATATTTTGAAAGCTGCATATTTTGCAAAACTAAATTGACATACACAATATGCATCAGGGCTACCTTACAACAGCACAGTTCTGAGATTTCCTAACTGCAACCGCAGCTCCTTTGCAACTAAGCTCAAATATTTTCAGATAAAAGAAGTACCGGTTACTCCATACAAAACTGGGGGGGGGGGGGGGGGGGGGGGGGGGAAGAATCCAGTAAGACTACAGGTAGGAGAACTCCTTCCCTCCTTCCACCTGCCTTTTCTTTCCGCGAAGGTTGAGCTCTTCGGATTGTACTTTGCGGTCCCACCCCCTTCCTCGAGCTGCCTTTCTACTAGTGCTTGATCGAAAGGAGCAGTCAGAAAAGCTTCGCCAGCAACTTCTCGGCGAGAAAAGTTTGCAGCTGCCCAGAGCGCCGGCCGTGTCCCCTCCAGACTACACCATGGCAGGTCCCGGCGCTGCCTCTTATATACTATAGGATGTTCGTGAGGTGGCTCGATCTGATATTATTGATTTGGAAGTGGGTGGAAAACGATACAAGTCCACTCGGCAAACCCTTTTTAGCTCGCTGCAGAAGGTGTCGTCCCCCCCTCTCTCCCCCCCTTCCCCACATCTGGGTGTTTGGCAGGAGCTCCGTCACTTCTCATCCTCTCCTGCAGACGTAAGGAGCAGTCCCAGGCGGGTAGAAGCCCAAGTCGTCTTTAATTAGAAAGGCGTTAACAAACAATCTGAAAATTTAATTCCCCTTTCCCGATCGTCAGATCTCTTCTTCACCATTAACCTACTGGCAGGCTTCATTTTGCTTTTTTTTTTTTCCGCCAATTCATGTGGATGAGGAAAGCTGTGTGTTTACCGGGAACATTTTTTTTTCTAACCTTCTTAAACCGGAACGGTAGTACGGATCAAGGGTCTTTATTAAGAAACTCCATAGGTCCGGTGGTATTCATTTCTTAATTTTCTTTTAAAGGATGTCTTGATCGATATCAGTGACATTATATATATATTTTTTTTCTTTTAATTATTTTATTAATTTTTTTAATTATTATTATTTAATTATTTATTTAATTTTTTTTTATTTTTTTTTTTTTCAGTTTTGCTTTCTGCCCATTCATTGACTGGAACAGTACAACAGAAAAGACCTAATTGAGTTAAGGACGTGCTAAGTGCCTGGCAGAAATGGGATGCGTTTTGAAGAATTAAATAAAAATTCTTGTCAGTGTGGTTGATGCCCATTGTTAAATCTTTACCCGCCGAAGGCACAAGACGAAGAATGCTGACATATGAGCTTGTTGAACTTTTATATTTGCCTTCATTTGTGTGTTTACCACTCCCAGCTGAAAAGCAAATAATAAGTTGGATCGCTCAGAGCGCAGACTCTGTGTAAATTAGGAATATATATATATATATATATATATATATATATATATATATATATATAAGGGTCTTTAAAACAAGAAAAGGATTTAGAAAATGTACTTATTTTTATGGTAAAAATGGACTTTAGCTGTTAATGGAACTGTTTAGATAGAGCTATCCTATAACATTATATGATAAAATGACAGCTCCAGAAATGTTCCCTTTAGGCTGGCAGGGACAGCGACATATAGTGGTAAGAAGAGGAAAATCTTTCTCTGTCTCATTTAAAACAGGAATAGGCAACTCCGGTCCTCGAGTGCCACAAACAGACCGAGTTTTCAGGATATCGGCAATGAATCCGCATGAGATAATTTGCTTGCACTGCCTCCATTGTATACAAGCATATATCATGCATATTCATTGTGGTTATCCTGAAAACCCGACATGTTTGCATCACTTGAGGTCTGGACCCCTGATTTAATATAAAACCTGGATCTGAATGAAGATGGTTTGGGAGGAATATAGATGTAATAAACTTACATTTAATTTGCAGCCTATAAATTCATACTATCCATATGTGTCCAAATTCTTACCTGTTTTTTGCACATTTTTTTTTCAAGTATAATAAATAATGGTCCTATATGTATTTTTTCTTGGATTGTATGCTGTTGTCTGAAATGATAAATTTGTGAAAATTAAAGTTCTTTTAAAAAATGTCTTTTTCTTTTTCTTAGAGCAAGTCAAAGGGGGTATATAGGACATTCACATCCATGTGTATTTTCAATCCAATGCACCTGATAAAAGAAAGTGTCCCATGTTATTCCAAAGCTGTGTAATTTAACATCTTTTAAACAAAAATGATATGTACTGACTATGATGAGGATTTTTTTATATCATAAATCTTCAGGAGATATGATGAATACCAGAAACACAAAAAGAAGAAAATGACACACATCCCTGCAATGTACCACACTGAATACTATGCCAACATATAGCAGGACTCTATAATCACCCACATGCGAAAAATATTGAACACAAGGGGATCCTACTCATTCTTTTCCTCCAATATAGTGTATATTATTTAATGCAGAAAATGTGAAGAAGCATGTATATTGGTGAAATAGCTATACTCACTATTCAAAACAAACTTCTCACTCAATTTCACAAAAACTTTTCCTTTACTCAGGGAATTAGTATCAGAATATTTGTGCTCATTCGTTTAGGCTCTTGCCCTTACAGGGCTGCAATCATATTCATGGCAACAACAGCACTTGATTGTTAACCTCATTTACCAATTCCCATTAAAACACAATTTTTATTTATTATTATTTTAAAACTGCATGTTAATTTACTCTATCACTTATCTTTTTTTAAAAATTGCTCTGTGAAACCTCCGATTCCTTCCATCACCTCCTCTCATGGCTCAAAACCTGCTGGTGAAATAGGCCAGACAAAACATGCATCAATTCACACTGACACAAGATCAAACACCACAGGGAAGATCACACCAGCAAATCTGTGGAGGAGCACTTTTTCGAAACTAACCACTGCTCAATGACCTTTATGATCAGAATTTGATTTGGTCTGATTGATTTATATTCTGCTTTTAAGCACTTTAAAATGGATTACATTCAGGTACTGTATATATTTCCCTATGTCCAGAGGGCTCACAATCTAAGGGGCTGATACAATAAATTCGCATAGAAAGCGGGCGCTGAACAGTCAGCACCTGCTCTCTTAACATGCCCCAATATTTAAATTAGGGGGTCGCATTAGCAAAGAGGTTTTCGTGATTCGGCTGTCTGCTGGCAAGGAAAACCGATGCTGAGTTTATCGGCGGCGTTTTTCCTGACCGGTGGATGGGTCACAAAAATCAGTGTCGAGTTTATCGGCATCGGTTTTCGTGACTTGGCTGTCCGCCGGTAAGGAAAACCGATTCCGAGGATTCAGGAAGCAAAAGCTTGTCAGTCGAGCGCTGTTTCCTGAACCCGAATGTCAATTTTTTTTTTTACTTTTCTTATTTCTTTAATTTTTCGTCCTACTTAATATCACAACGATATTAAATAGGAGGCAGTTTTTCATGTGCTCAGCTATTAATGCCTGCTCCAGGCAGGCGTTAATAGATGATAGTTAAATGTGCGTCCGAGATGCACATTTTTTTTTTTTGCATCGGGTGTGAATGCCTAATAGCCTCATTCACATACATTTGCATGTGATGAGTGCTATTAGATTCACTCCACGTTGGACGCGCGTTGAATATGCGCTAATCCCTTTATTGCGTTAGGGGATTGATTAGTGCCTATTCTACCCGCGTCCGACTGCAGGTTAACAGTGCGCTCGGCTAAGCACACTGTATTGCATCGGCCCCTAAGGGCCTTGTCTGTGCAAAATATCCACATACGCGCCTAAGTGGGCCGCATGGGAGCTACATGAATTTTAAATAGCCGGGAAGGAGGGGCATTTGTTTATCAATGTACCTATGCCCAGAAAAAGTGGGTAGAAAAGGGGCAGGGCATGGGTGTTCCAGAGGTGGGGCCAGCACTGATGTGTGCAGCCTCTAATTTTGTGAGAGACACAGAGAGAGGCTCAGCCTGATGCTGTATATGTGGACTATTATAACGGGGCACTTTGATTCGGGATGAGCTTTTGGGAGGTGAGTTAGGATTACGGGGGTATTGTTACAGACAGTTTCAGAGGTATCCATTGTAAAATTGACCTCATTAAAGAATTTTTGACAAGTGATGTAAAGGAGTTGATTTGTACACTGCAGCTGCATTGTACAAGTTCACTCCTTTTCATCACTTATAAGTGCCCCCTTACAATAGTCCACATATACAGTATCAGGCTGAGCTTTAGAGTGGTCCTTTTCAAATCCACCTTTAAGGCTTTTCTCCCATTCTATGTCTATAGGAAATTGCTTAGTAAAAGACCCCCTAAGTTTGTACCTGAGGCAACAGAAGGTAAAGTGATGTGTGTGTGTGTGTGTGTGTGTGTGTCAGGGAGAGAAAGAGCGAGCATATGTGATAATAAAAGGAAAAAGTTTTTGATGTTAAAATGATCAGACACTTTGGAACTGAAAGATTTGGGTTTCCTAATACATTATAAAGCATAAAATTATTTTGCCTGTTACCTTCTGATCACTGCCCACCCCTTTTCTTTCACTTATTGCAACCACACTACTTTACATTTCCTGGTGATGTCTTCTTTTGCTCATTTGAATTCTTACCTAAAGAAGAGAAAATTAGCTCTCAAAAGCTGGTCAATAAATGTATTAAGTTAGTCCATTGAAAAGGTAACACCTTATATATTTTTTTGTTTTTATTTTTATTTGTTAACCTTTGTTCCTGAACAGCTCAAATAAAGGAAGAGTCAAAATGAAGTGTGAAACTCAAAGAGGTGTTTGGACTGTCATGTGATAACATAGAATTAGAGGCCAATTCTTGGCACACATTTTCTGTAGACACGTAGAAAATATTTCAGTTAATACAGCTCATCTCCGTTCCTGCTAATGCAGTCATAATGAAAAAATGCTATGGGAATCAGTTTGTGATGCTGTTACATCTGGACTGCAATTGAGCACCCCCATAGATACAGCGTGCCTGGGAAAGAAAGACAGAGAGAGTGAAATAGGCAAAAGCTTCTTAGACTGGAGACATAATGGACCTGCTTTAATTGTAGCTCTTTGGACTGTAGGACATTTTTTTTTTTTATCAATTTGGAGCCAAGGATATTTGGAAGATGAAGTCCAGTGAGAGTACGATAATTTGCAAAATACGTAAACTATAAGACTGATTCAGATCTCTGCATTAGGAGCCAGGGGAAAAAAAAAAAGATGCCATATCAAATTTCATCATCAGACATGATCCGAAACCACCACCTAGAAGCTTTATTCAGGATATTGCCTTTCAATGCAGACCCCCTCCCCCCCATGAGTGTGCCTGTATGAGCTAGAAAATGTGAGTGGGTAATATATAAATGTAACATCAGCTACTTTATAACATTCTGTGCCAGTTCCTATGCTGTTTCTTGAGCTGTTTGACTTCAGGTGGCAAATTAAACTAGACCCTGTTGATTTTCAAACCTATACCTCAGACAGTTCTCTAAAAAATAGAGGAAGGATTCCAGTCCCTGTCAGCTTCCTCTGCGTGATTGTACAAAGTACCCAAACCAGCAAAATCACCTTATTAGTGCTCTGTCATCCCAAGAACCATTTATGCTTGACATAATTCAAATTCAGACTTATACATCCTTTTTCTTTGAACCATGACCTTCATAGTTCTGAGTACTTCTAATACCTTTGGATTATTGCTCTTTCTTCCTTACAAAAGTTGTTACAGAGCCTCAAACAGAAAAAAAAAAGACTTTCACATCTCCAAGATGGATGCATGCATATCTCTATTTTTTCACTTTTACCTCTGTCAGGATTTGGACTTCAATAAAAGCTCCTAGAAAATACCTTATGTTATTTAATTATTGGAAACTGAGTTTTAAATCTTTTTTTTGGTTAAATAAATAGAAGAATATAGGTGGTACTTCTGATTTTAGAAGAAAAAAACAACAATGGTTTTCACTGATGTCATGACACCTGAAGCAAATATTGTGCAGTATGCTGTCTAGCAGTCTACATTGTAGACAAAAAAACCTTGTTTTAAGCTATTTTCTGCATTTATGGCACTGTAAGCTTTAATATGCTTGCCACCTTCTTGAAATAGCTCCCTGGGAAACAAGGCTCATGTCGGGGGATGTTGTCATTTTTAATTCCCATAAAGCAACCTGCCTCTGTATATGAGTTATCTTCTTATTAAATCCAATGAGAAACTTTCTATGGTTGTTGTGGATTGATTGATTTTCAACTCCGTTCCCATTCTTTTGTGTGCTGAACTTCGTACTGTGTAGAGGGAGTGTCAGCTTCTGTTCACAGTGAAACATACAGTTTGACCAGGGGTGCCTAAACTTTTGTACACAACTATAGATGCATATAAATAGCTTTGGAAATTTGCGGTCCTATTTTGGGTATATGCATCTACTCACTACTCACTAATATTTCCCAGGCAACCCTCTGAGACAAGAACACAAAACAAGACGTCTCCAAAGTTTTGAATGTAGTCTTGTATGATGATCAGGCAAATTTTCAGTAAGGAATGCATTTGTCAGCTCACACAAATCTACCTGATATTCAGACACAGTCTCCCCTGTATAGTTTGTGTTTGAAGATCATGTGATCATGTGGATAAAAAGCACTCTATACTTTAAGCCATCTCCATTGGGAGCATAAAGTATTTGTGCATTGGGAGCATAAAGTATATGTGTTCATTTTCCCTCTTTCTCCAAGTTCTATATTTCCTTGTTACATGTAACTGCTTTTTTCTGCACTATTGTTCAAGTTGTTAAGTTTATTATAATTGCACCCCTGTTTCTTGTGAACCAGCATGATGGGACTATCGTCTTGAATGTTGGTATATAAAAAACTTAAATAAATAAATAAATAAATAAATAAAACTATGAATGTACAGTTTTTTAAACTTTGGTCTGCACACATAGTTTTCTCCTACAACCAAGCTTAAGCTATGCCCCTGAGAATGCTTCATATGTTTAAAGCCTACATATTGTGAAAGTACACACTGACTTTTAGCTGACTTAAAATCCATTTAGAAAGATTCAACTTGCATAACCCCTGATATTAA
Source organism: Rhinatrema bivittatum (assembly GCF_901001135.1). Classification (NCBI taxonomy): domain Eukaryota; kingdom Metazoa; phylum Chordata; class Amphibia; order Gymnophiona; family Rhinatrematidae; genus Rhinatrema; species Rhinatrema bivittatum. The sequence continues at coordinate 430,025,018 of NC_042617.1, forward strand.
CCATGTTGTTCCTTACTAAGGCTTTGAAAACTTACCTCTATATTTTTGGTACAAGTATGTCAAATGCTAATTCTATATCATACCATGATCAAACAAAACTAGGTTTACACATTTTATATTGGAAACAGGATGCTGGGCTTGATGGACCCTTGGTCTGACCCAGTATGGCATGCTCTTATAGTCAACAGTATGTACTATTTGTTCCTGCTTCAAATCCAAGTGTTAAAAAAATTCTAACAAAAATATATTTGTAGAAAAGTCTGAATAATCACATCTTATCTTTAAAAAATACAGTTCAAAGATGCTGCATATCTTAGAAAAATGCACAAAGTTTGATAATCAGACCTTTCAGCCCACATATGTGATGTTACTCTTTTCGCATCACTACCATCTGAATTGGACAGAGGAAGCACGCTGAAGCCTGATGTAATCTGACAGCGTTTCCCAACCTTTTCAAGCCCAAGGCACACCTACATTAACATGGAGAGAACTCATTTGGCCAAAAGAGGAACTAGAGAAGCACTGAAAGCCCCACCAGTCTCTTTTTCAAATGTTAAAACTAAGCGATAAGGAGGGTGGAAACACACATGACCCATCATAATGGACCTGCCCCGTAGATGTAGTTTGCTTAGTTTGGAGGGAAGGAGCATGGGATAAGGAGGAAATATTGGGAGGGGGGGGGGGCACTGTTCTCCCATGCCTCCCAAACTATGCCTATGAAAGCTCCCTCTCTTTACAACTGCAGGAGAAGGGATGTCAGTGTGGTGCAGGCAGTTACCTTGGCTGTTGCATGTGGCTGCCAAAGCTCCTTCACTGCTACTTTCCCCAGTACTCAGAATGAGCTACATCCAGTGCTCAGTGCGCAATTTCCCCTTCTCCCTCAGCCTGAAGGTAAGACAGGCACTGGAAGGACTCAAAGGAGAACACTTACAAGGGGGAAGATGAGGAGGTGCAGTGTGCACTGTATGAGCAACACAAATCAGGTCTCAGATATCTACACCTTGCATGCTGCCGATTAATAATTACACACCCCAGGGTTCATGCTATAGCTAGGAAAAAGTGGCATTCATAATTACACATGTTCTCAGAAATGAGCTCCTACATGTTTTTGCTGTGAGGTCCTAAGAACAGATCCCAGGTGCTGACTTGGATCTGAGCATCAGGCAGTGGTGACTTATCCATGACAAATGTTATCAAGTCTGAAGGCACACTGGTTGGGAAACATTTCAATAAGATGTGAGTTAAAAGTGTAAGCTAATGCATGGGGAGTTTAAAAAAAAATGCTTGGACAAAGGGAGAGAGAGAGAGAGAGAGAGATGTAACTCAAGGTGAGATATTGGTGGTGGTCTAGGGTCTGGGGGGCAGTTTTACATGCATAATCAGGGGTACGAAAAGCACAGTAAGCATCAGTGAAGATTTGATGTGACCTAGTTTGATGTACTTTCTACCTAGTTGCTATCAAGCTAGGATGAGAGTACATTGTACAAATCTCATCTTTGTGTCCCTTTCCTCACTCCAAATCACATCAAATCTTCACTGAGAATGCTGGTTCTCCGCCCTGATGCAGGGAGTGAAAATTCAGAGCAGGTCTCTGCTCAGTTAGTAGCTAACAGCAGTGTTTATCTGGCAGCTCACTGATAAAAAATGGCACGGGCCATCCATTGCTCCTATCATGTGACAGAGGCCGGCCAATGGCACCGATAGCCCCTGTCACACGGTAAGGGCAAAGGGCAATCGGCGCCATTTTGATTACTGGCAGCCGATGGCCCGAGAGGGGGAGATCGTTCCTGGGACCCTGCTGGACCACCAGGGACTTTCGGTAAGTCTTGTGGGGGGGGGGGGGCGGTGTCAGACAAGTTTTTGGGGGGTGGGGATCTTCTGCTCCTTGTAGGTCAGCAAGGATATAAAGCCCTTTGTGGCTCAATTGTGCCTCCTTATGATTGCTTCGTGTTCTGATGTTTCGCGCACCAACAGTTCCTTTAGCTGGGTGAAAATGGCTTTCAAGACGTTCTCCCGGAGGGAACCAGATCTGGTCTGAGTCTCTTGGGATCTCTTGCAGGGAAGAAGAGGTTTAGGAAGGAGGGTAGCCACAGCTATGGCCCGGGAAGGTCTTGCGGGTTCTATTTAGGTCTCCAAACACCGTGGTCCCCACTGAATCAAATCCGATGAAGACCAGTTGAATTGTGGCTGATGTTTCTGTAGCCATGGTAGACCCAGAATTACTGGGCTTATGGCATAGGAAGGAGTGGTCCAGCCCTGTTCTCAATGAGAGGGATCAGGTGGCTTGTGTAACCTCTCCGGGGAGGAAGTTCCTGTGTACAGAAGAGAGGACCATCGGAGGAGACACTGGACATGTGAGGATTTGATATTGATCCACGAGGTCCTGTTGAATAAAGTTTCCCCCGGTGCCAGAGTCCACTAGGACTTGAGTGGAAACACAAGTGGAGGGTAGTTCCAGGGAGGCGGGCAACAGAAACAGGGGTGAAACTGTAGTCAGGCCGATGGTTATGGTTTCCACCAATTCTTGACTCGGGCTTGCTTTCTTCTTTTCAGGACATTGGGATAGCGAGTGTAAAGGGCTATCACAACAAGCGCAAAGTCCCAACTGGTGGCGATGGGAGCTCTCGGCCGCCGAGAGGCGAGCACGACCCAGTTGCATCAGTTCCTCAGGGACCAGGGGGTGGTCCTCAATTAAAGAGAGAGGGTCCTTGATGTGCACTCGATGAATAGTGCGGTTCTCCCAGGCCTGCTCTTGAAGTCTTCGGACTATCTTCCCCGAGAGATCGATGAGCCCTTTGAGGGAAGTAGGAAGTTCTCATGCCTTGAGTTCATCCTTGATTTGGGGGGCTAAGCCCTCTAGAAACATAGCGTGCACACTGTTTCCCTGCCAATTCAACTCCGTAGCCAAAGTTCGGAATTCGATGATGTACTCACTCAATGAGCGAGACCCTTGTCTCAGGCGAAGAAGATCCGAACCCATGGCGGGCAGCCTTCCCGGTTCCTCGAAGACTTGTTTAAAAGCCAAGATGAAGTGTGGCAGGTTTGAGAGCAGGGGGTCGGAGTGCTCCCACAAGGGAGAGGCCCAAGCCAGGGCCTTGCCATCCAAGAGAGAAAGAATAAAGGTCATTTTGACCGAGTTGTTTGGAAAAAGCACCGGTTGGAGAGTGAAATACATGTGGCACTGGTTTAAGAATCCCTGACACCACTTAGGGTCTCCTGAGTAGCGAGGCAGTGTTGGCAGAGGAATAACTGCTCGACCGAGATCCAAAGCCAGCATGGGTGCTGCCGGAAGTGGAGGTGGGACGTTGCGCTGAGTCAAGAGGTCTTGATGAGCGGCAAGATGGTTAACGTCTGCCACTACCAGTTCCAAAGTTGACTGGAGAGTCTGGAGTTTCTGGACGAGGCCAGGAATGGACTTGAGTGCCACCAGGTCTACCGGTTGAGAGTCTAGGCGAGCATTTACACGGTCAATGGAAGATGCCAATGCCTCCAAGAATCGCTGCTGCTCTTGGATTTTCTGGGCCAGGCCTGGAATGGCCTGAAGAGCGGTCAGATCTGCCGGGTCCAGGAGTTGGCAATTTGTTAGGATTAGTTAGTGTGTGGGCCCTTTGGCCGAGGTGAGAGATGGTACCGCCCAGTGGAGGGGCTCCACTGAGCCTCACCGTCAGGAGGCGAGGTCTGGACAGCTGAATACAGGGGACAGCAGTAGCTGGAGATAGTGGAGAGTGGGAGACAGGAAAACTCCATAGAGACATTCCGGTAGTAGTCCACAGAGCGGGGTACACCGATGAGGGTCCTCTTGAAGAGATGGTTCGGCAATGGTCTGTGGAGCGGGGTACACCGATGAGTGTTCCTGGTAGAAGTAGAAGAAGTTCCAGAGGGAGGCCCCAAGGAGCAGGGAAGCAAGAGTCCGAGGCACTGGGCCCTCCGAGGAGCGGATAGCCAGAGGAAAGGAAAGGACCCCCTAGGAGTGGGTACCCTATGGATTCTCATGCCAAAGAAGCAGGAAGTTTGGAAAATAAGTCCAAAATGGAGTAGGAGGATTCAGCAAGAGAAACTCATTGCCAACTTGATCTGTCTAGAGTGGGGGAGGAGCTATATAGTCCCCCAGCAGTGACATCATCAAGTGAGGCCGGCCCAGGGTTCCCACCCTGGGTCCTTTAAATAATTTCCTGATGGCACGCACGCGTGCGCACCTAGGAGGGTCCAGGGGCGGAGCACAGCATGGCAGCAGTGCTCCTGCCATGGGGCAAGACTTAGCATCTGTTGAGGAAGGCCGCGAAGAGGAGGGACGTTCCACAGCCACCTCCTCCGTCCCGCAAAGGAGCCGAGAGCTGCCCCTGGCAGGAAGGTGAGCAAGGTCGACCGCGGGGTCCAACGGCCAACCGGCATAACAGTGCTGTTGGATCTGCTGGGTGACCTGTTCAATAGATCCCTGGAAACGGGAGTGGTGCCGGGTCATTGGAGAAGAGCGGTGGTGGTCCTGCTTCACAAGAGTGGGAGCAGAGAGGAGGCTGGAAACTACAGGCCGGTTAGCCTCACCTTGGTAGTGAGAAAATTAATGGACCCTCTGCTGAAAGATGGGATAGTGGACTATCTACAATCCAGTAGTTTTCTTGAGCCGAAGCAGAAGGATTCACCAGGGGAAGGTTCTGTCAGATGAATCTGATTTCTTTTTTTGATTGAGTGACTAGAGAACTGGATCACAGATTTTAGTAAAGCTTTTGATATGGTCCCACATAGAAGACTCATGAATAAAATGAGAAGCTTACGAGTGAGCGCCAAGGTGGTGGCATGGATTACAAACTGGTTGATGGATAGAAGACAGAGTGTGATGGTAAATGGAACCTACTCTGAAGAAAAAATGGTGTTAAGTGGAATGCCACAGGGATTGGTGTTAGTACCGGTTCTGTTCAATATCTTTGTGAGTGACATTGAGGAAGGGATAGAAGGTAAAGTTTGTCTATTTGCAGATAATACTAAGGTCTGCAACAGAGTGGACATGCCAGAAGGAATAGAGAGAATAGAGAGAACGAGACGTGATTTAAGGAAGCTTGAAGGGTGGTCGAAGATATGGCAGGTCAGATTCAATGCCAAGAAATGCAGACTCATGCATCTGGGGTATGGTAATCCAAGAGAGTTGTATGTAATGGGGGTGAAGGGTTGTTGTGCATGGAGCAAGAGAGGGACCTTGGGGTGATAGTGTCTAGCAATCTGAAGGCAGCGAAGCAATGTGACAAGGCAATAACTAAAGCCAGAAGAATGCTGGACTGCATTGAGAGAGGAATAACTAGTAAAAAAAAGGAGGTGATAATCCCCTTGTACAAGACCTTGGTGAGGCCTCACCTGAAGTACTGTGTTTTCTGGAGACCGTATCTCAAAAAGGACAGAGACAGGATGGTGGCGGTCCAGAGAAGGGTGACCAAAATGGTGGGTGGTCTCCATCAAATGACTAATGAGGATAGGTTGAAGGACCTAAATATGTATACCCTGGAGGAGAGGAGGTGCAGGGGAGATATGATACAGACCTTCAGATACCTGAAAGGTTTTAATGATGCAGAATCAATGAAAACCTTTTCCATTGAAAAGAAATCAGTAGAACTAGGGATCATGAAATGAATCTCCAAAGAGGATGACTCAGAATTAATGTCAGGAAATATTTCTTCATGGAGAGGGTGGTGGATGCCTGGAAACCTTTCTGGAGGAGGTGGTGAAGACAAAAACAGTAAAAGAATTCAAAGGGGCATGGGATAAACACTGTGGATCTCTAAAGGTTAGAAGATGGGAATGAAGAAAAGAGTGCATGGGGTAACTTGCTGATGCGGAAGTTACTACTCTCAACCAATAAGCCTTCATACTATTGATGCAACTCCATCATTGCTCTGTGCTTCAATGGCAGGGGGAAAAGAGGAAAAGGAGAATTAGATTCAGACAGCAACCAACAAGGACATTGAATTGTACAGTCTGGGAAAACAAATATGCAGGAGGGTAACTTGTTGATGTGGCGGTTACTACCCTTAACCAATAAGTCTAATGCTTTTGATGAAACTCCAACATTGCTCTCTGCTTCAACAGCAAGATGTAATGGGGAATTGGACTCAAACAGCAACCAACAAGGGCCTTGATGTTGGTGGACTGGGAAACTGATAAGTATAGGGGTGACTTGTATGGTGCAGTAGATACTACCGTAAGCTTGCTGGGAGACTGGCTGGACCATTTGGTCCTTTTCTGCCATCATTTCTATGTTTCTATGCAGCAGGCATAGGTGCTTTGAGTGCTTGAGCACCCCAATATTAGATCTGCTTTCAGCGCCACATTTTCAATCTGCCAGATCCATGGGAACTGGAAGGAAAAGAGACTGAAGAGGTAATGGGGGAGGCAGATCAAACAGCGATCTGATATCGGGGATGCTCAGTTACCCTCAGATCTAATGTCTATGCCTTTTGAGGCCTAGTGGAGGGTCCACTTTGCCAGAGGACCAACAATGGTACATCATTTGTAGAAGAGCAATGAATACATATTTTTTTGTAATTTCCGTTGCTATTGTTCGATGTAAACTGATGTGATGTTTCGACTAACATCGGTATAGAAGACTCTTTAAATAAATAAATAAATAAATAAATAAATATTTAATATTGATTTGATTATTTGAATGGGCTATCTATGGGTCAGATTCATTAAGGCTTTTCTCCCATTTTGTGTTTATGGGAAAAACTTTTAGTGAATCAGGTTCTATGTATGTCTGATTGCAAGTGTTAAATAATCTACTGTCTGTATTGAGCTTTTGTATGTCAGCATGGCTCCTGGGCCCATTTCAGGTATGTAAGGATTCTGAACTTTGCTTATTATTTTATTTACTCATATTTGATGGATCTCATGTCCCAATAGCTCATAGTGGATTGTAATAAAAATAACTATAACTGTAGGAGTTTCCATCCTAACACTGTCTCCAACCATAAACCCACTTCTCAGAACACTTAATCGTCAATCTCCCATGGAGTATGAGGGGTATGGGACTGACTACCCTTTTCCCTTTGGATTGTCTCTTGGTCCTTACCACTCTCAAGATCCTCCTTGTATACCAAGAAAATCCCCCAAGTTCCAGTACCTGGGAACCCCACCTTTTGATCCCAGACACTTTTTCAGGTGAGAAGAAACAGAATATCAGCCAAAGTGTTTTGTTAAACACAATCCTTGGCAAGACACCTCAAAATGAGGAGCATCAGGATACAATTTACACTCCTACTCTCTCTGACATCATATATTAAGCATCTGTGAAGACTCTGATACCCTTAGTAAGAGACACTTTGGTGATGCCCTTACACCCGTGCAGTACAGATGGCACATTATTTGGGATCTGAGGGTGGGGTTCCCAGGTCCTGGTACTTGGGGGATTTTCTTGGTATCCAAGGAGGATCTTGAGAATAGAAAGGACCAAGAGATGATCCAAAGGGAAGAGGGGAGTTAGTCCCATACTCTTCATTCTTCATGGGAGATTGCCTAAGTGTTCTGACAAGTGGATTTCAGGTTGGAGATAGTGTAAGGACAGAAACTCGTACAGTTATAGTCCACTCACGAATGCTTTCAATAGTGACTTATTACTTCACAAAAATGCTGTAACACAGGAAGAAGCAGGTAATGTAATAACTATTAGACTTTAACAGTGTCACATAAGTTTGGGGCAAGCTTAACTCCAGTCCAGTTCCTGGACCTGTCAATTCACTTAGTAATCCTTCTCTCAGATAAAAACACACTTTTAAGGGAACAGGATTTAGGCAAGAAATAGCAGTAATGCTTTAATTGGACTCAACATTAGGAACATAGTAAGCATAATCTGCAAAACTCTGGGTCTATCTCCGGAATCCCACACTCTCCTTTGGCCCCTAGTCTTTTCAATTATCAGTAATATCTTCCTGGTATCCCAGCATGCCTTTGGAGTCCCCTGAGCACCAATCCTGATTCTCATGGGTGGGACCGTGTATCAGGCTATCAATAGTTGAGTTTGTTGTAACCCCACCGCAGTGTGCAGCTCTTGCACAGGTGAGGCCATAAAGTCATTTATACTCTTCAGGGAAAGAACCCTGACTAGCTCTTGTACCTTCTTTACTTCCCAAGGATGTAGATTCGTTGGACTGGGGGAAGAAAGGAGTCCTTTCAGGTTCTGATGTGACAGGGGTGGTTTCTTTACACAGTCCCTTGTGTTTCCCCTGGGGAGGATGTTAGTCCCTGATGTGGGTGCAGTGAGTGTAGAAATAAATATTCTGGAGCCACTTGGTTAGTGTCCCAAGTAAAAGTCTTTACTGTTAAACACTGATGGTGAATGTCACAAAACTCAAACTGTAGCACCACAGAAGTCTCTATTCAATTCCTTACAGTCTCTTCCCTCTGTCTGTTCAGGATCTACCTTATAAATGATCCCTCCATGGTGATGGAACACATATCACAATTGCCACACCTGGCATGGCTACCTTGCAGACTGACATTGTTGTGTTGAATGACTGATGCACGCACTACATGAGCTTGAAAACCAACATGGAGAGGGCAGCTGACCCAGAAACCTCTGCTATCTTAGCCTATGTGAACTTCAAGTGTCTTGCTGTGCCTGACCTGCAGGAATTCCAAATACACCTAGACATCAGTTGAAGCTGGTGCCACATCGTGATGCCTAATTATAGGGTCACAAAAGCAAAGATTGGAAACTTCAGGCATTTCCAGGGGGCATCTGTAAACACAGAAGATATGATAATTGCGCTGACCAACAAGATTCTAACAGAACAAAAGACTATCTAAAGAGTGATAGTAAATGGGCCCCACCTTGGAGAAATACTCAGGATAGCTTAGGGATAATCTTATCATGCTATTGACATGACAACCTTTGTAAATTATTCCCTGGGTAGTCATGCACTTTTAGAATTTCTAACCTAGTACTATATTATTTTACCTATAAAAGAAGGGTCAATTCATGTATACAATGAGATGCTGGTGGTCTGTATGTCAGGGAAATGGCATCCAGCATCTCCCAAGAATACTTATATTGATAAAAAAAATTATACTTTCTACAAAAATCTAAGTGTTCTTGTATCCCTGGACATAAGTGTCATAAAGAATGGCTTGGCGCTTCATTTTGGTGCCCGAACAGGGACCTGGTGGCTGCGGCTACCTTGCAGTATGCAGTCTTACATCTGAATCTGCTGGACAGGCTCGGACCTAACACTGGTGCTCAGACAACTGGCTCTCGTCCGAAGGATGTTTTGCTTATTGCATAGTAATTCCCAGGAGCAGAAGATTTCTGGATGACTGTTTATTGAAAAAGTAAAACCCGGAACACAGAAGAGTGTGCCGTCTACTGCAGTAGGGGATGACAGAGCTGTTTGTAAGTATTTAAAAATGTAAGTATAATTTTTTAGTTAACAATTAAAAGATTTTCTTTGGCCAATTGTAAATAAACGTGCACTATTTATTTTGATCTGCAGTTGGGATGCCCACTTGGAGACTATTATTCTTAATGAAAACTTAATAAGAGTGCTTTTGGTTTATTTGTACTGGAAAAAACAATACAAAGAGGTCTAAAAATAGCAACAGTTAGTCCTTTGTTTTAAGCCCTTGCCATGCTTGCAGGGATGTGGTATTATTAGAGGAACATAACAAAGGAAAGTTTTTGGAAAAGTGTAGTTTGAAATCTGGCTTTCTATTTATGTCTGATTTCTGCCATGGTGTTACGCATAGAGATGAGTTTTGTTTTTCTGGGTCGGGTTTCAGTTTGGGTGCTTCATGGGAAAACTCGTTTTCCCATGGATCGTTTTTCGACAAATACGAAGCTGAAACCTGAACCTGAAACCGGAAAAACGAAGAAAAAAAAAATCTGAATCAGAAAAAAAGCCATCCCAACCCTTCAAATTTACTGTATTACAACCCCCCCCCCCCCACCACCATCCCGCTCCATCCCCAAGACTTACTGAAAGCCCTAGTGGTCCAGCAGGGTCCCACGAGCGATCTCTCCCTCCGGGCCATTGGGCTGTCGTGCCTACCAGAAATCAAAATGGCACCGATGGCCCTTTGCCCTTATGATGTCACAAGGGCTACCGGTGCCATTGGCCGGTCCCTGTCACATGGTAGGAGCAATGGATGAATGGCACCATCTTGTGCTCCTACCATGTGATAGGTGCCGACCAATGGCACCGGTAGCCCTTGTGACATAGTAACGGCAAAAACTATTGGTGCCATTTTGAATACTGGCAGGTGACAGCGCGAGTGCAGGACATCGCTCCAGAACCCCCGCTGGACCACCAGGGGGTTTCTGATGTTTTCCAAGACTTGCCAAAAGTCCCTGGTGGTCCAGTGCGGGTCCTGGAGCAATCTCCTGCACTTGCGCTGTCACCTGCCAGTATTCATAATGGCGCCGATAGCCTTTTCCCTTACTATATCACGGGGCTACTGGTGCCATTGGTCGGCCCATGTGATATCGTAAGGGCAAAGGGCCATTGGCGCCATTTTGATTCGTAGCAGGCCCGACAGTTCAACGGCCCAGAGGGAGAGATCGCTCGCGGGACCCCACTGGACCACCAGGGCTTTTAGCAAGTCTTGAGGAAGAATCAGGATGGTGGGGGGATTGTAATACAGTAAATTTGTAGGGTTGGGGTGCCCCTCCCCCTGTACTAACCCAAAAAACCAATTTTCCCCAAACTTCGGGGAAAACCTGTTTCATGGTTTGCATCCCCTGAACCATGATGAATTAGGCAATTTTGTTAAAATTGCCTAATTCATGATAAACAAATGCACATCTCTAGTAACGCATTGCAGTGAGTGGGGTCTAATTACAATTGACATGGAGGTTTCAGGACTTGAAAGGGCACTGGAAGCTGGAGCGTTAACTGTATTGGAAGGTAAGAGAAAGTGGGAGGCATATAAAGCTCTAGGTGATTCGTATGCGCAGTAGGACACAGTGGGGAGAACTAGTTTACATGAATTGCTTTTGTCCCTTTTCTCTTCAGTAATAAGTAACTCTGTTACCTGAACTTCGGTATAGAAAAAGTTATAAATAATAATAAATAATAACATATGTTTGGGTCCTGAATCAGACTGGAATGCCTGTTAGATATCTGTGTGTAATGAAATACTACAGATACTGTTTATTTAGGGAAGGAATCTGCATTGCAGAATGAGTTGACACATGTAGTTAGTTTCTGAGTGCTTTGCTTTTTGAATAAAGCAAATACTTGTAATTGTTTAAACAGAGATCTGATAGAGATGAGAGAAGCTTCCTTTTTACTTTTCTGATTACTTTTCTACTTTTCTGCTTTTGGCTTTCTTTGTTTAATGGATTAAAAAATCGTGGTTAGAACAGAATAGGATTTCTTTCTTTTCAAGTTAGGTAAAATATTCACAGTAGTTTCCTACTTTAGGGCCTCATTTTCCAATATCGCATGTGATACCAAAAAGGGGTGTACCTTATGCTAATAAGCATGTGTATCACAAATTGCACTAACAGCTGTGCAAAAGGCTGTTATTGTGCTATTAGCCCAATTTGGGCTACATTGTGGTTCATGATGTCTCCTGACAGGCCTGTTTAGTATGATGGAGAGAGAGAGAGAGAGAGAGAGAGAGAGAGAGAGATATGGACTCGCTACCTGGGTAACAACAAGCTAGGTTGAGAGAACACTGCACAAATCTCATCTTGGAGTGAGGTTCCTCACTCCGTAGGTCATCAAATCTTCACAAGAGATCACTGTTCTGTTCGTACGTCTCACGCTGAATGTGAAAGTGGCCCCTATCCCCCTACACTAATACTTAAACCTCACCTCGAGTTACTAGGTGGGCCTCCCATAGGGATACAAATACCTGTCTAGGGAGGAGGCACTATGGCAAGATTCTCTCTCTCTCTCTCTCTTTCACAGCCTGCATCATACTAAACTAGCCTATCAGAAGACATCATGAAGTGCAATAAACCTTTACCAGCCTGTAACACAAATGAAAGAGGTGTAGATGTCTTTGCCTTCCCATGTGATTAGATTTAAAAGATGAATCAGCCTGGTATGTTACCTCTGTTTACCAAGCATTAAGAAAAACATTACATAAAGGGTACAGCAAAGGTTAGATAATATAGTAGGGCTGGAAAGTAAGCCGTGGTCAGAAATGTTTCTCTAAATTGTCATTATAGTGATTTGTATGTTAGGGAAAAGAGTAAAGGAGCTGAGGATTTAACTAGGTGTCAATATCCCTTAGCCAGAGAAGCACAGGAAGGTATTAAACCAGAAATTGCATCACTTCTTAAACATGGTATAATAGAGTTAGAGTTTCATCTTACAATGCTTCCTTATTCACAGTTTTGAAACCTTCAGGGAAGTGGCGATTAGTGCAAGACCTAAGTGCACTAAATGGGCTGGTACTAGCAGAATACCCTAATTTTACAAATCCAGCCACTACTCTACAAAGGGAACCACTGGGTAGGTGGTATACAGTTTTAGATTTGGATAATGTATACTATTGTGTGCCTCTGGCTGTGCAAAGTAGGGAATTAACAGCTTTTCAGTATAAAAACAAACAGGCCAATACAGTAAAGTGCGGCCGCAGTTACCCTGCTTCTAACCCACTTTCTACTCACAATTTGGCCGTGTTAGTCCAACCTGCGATTCACTATCCCTTTTAACCCATCCTTACCGCTTCTTTAAATCAATGGGTAACCCTTTCCGCCCTCGGCACGTATATGAGATGTAAATGATCGGATTAGCTATTCCCTCCCATTCAGTAACGTGCGCCCTGACTATCGCCTTTTTAACCTGCAGTTTAGCCACGTCTTTAACCTGCTAAATTACCAACTACCCTTACCCCTGCGTTAGAGGCAGGGGTAAGGGTAGAAGGCAAACTTTCCCCCAGCCCCCGCTCACCTGCCCTGGCCGCGTCCATGGGTGCCGGTTTCCGGGGCAGCCCCAGTCCTCTCTCCCCTCCTCCCGAAGCAACTTTAACCAAAAGAAAACCTAAAAACCTAAAATCCCCTCCTCCCGAAGCAAGGCGCAGGGTGAAAAGCGGCTCGACATGTAAAGTATTGTGAATAAGTGTAACCAAAGTTAGCTTACTTTTTCTTTCTTTCAGCCCTCTCTGTCCTCCTCCGGAGGTGCGCACCGCGGCTCCCCTGCCTCCCAGGGGCAGCCGGCGGCAAAAGTGGCTTCCAGCGGCCCCCGCCGGCGAAGATGGATGAACGCACACCCGTAGTGCACGGGCGTTCAAGCCAGCGAAAGCACATGAATGGGTGTGCGTGATGTCACGGCGTACGTTCATATGCTTTGCTGACTTGAGCGCCCAAATTGACGGGCCCCCAAGTCAGCGAAAGTGTATGAACGTACGCCGTGACGTCATGCGCTTCGCTGGCTTGAGCGCCCAAATTGACGGGCCCCCAAGTCAGCGAAAGCGTATGAACGTACGCCGTGATATCATGCGCTTCGCTGGCTTGAGCACCCAAATTGACGGGCCCCCAAGTCAGCGAAAGCATATGAACGGGCGTGCGTGACGTCACGGCGTACATTCATATGCTTTCGCTGACTTGGGGACCCGTCAATTTGGGCGCTCAAGCCAGCGAAGCGCATGACATCACGCACGCCCGTTCATGTGCTTTCGCTGGCTTGAGCGCCCGTGCACTACGGGCGTGCATTCATCCGTCTTCACCGGCGGGGGCCGCTGGAAGCCACTTTCGCTGCCGGCTGCCCCAGGGAGGCAGGGGAGCCGTGGTGCGTGCCTCTGGAGGAGGGCAGAGAGGGCTGAAAGAAAGAAAAAGTAAGTTAATTTTGGTTACACTTATTCACAATACTTTACATGTCGAGTCGCTTTTCACCCTGCGCCTTGCTTCGGGAGGAGGGGATTTTAGGTTTTTAGGTTTTCTTTTGAAATGACATTTGAAATGACAGGTACCAGCGCACCCATGATACTGTATAGGCACTGTATAGCGCCTATACAGTAAAATGGATTGCGCTTCATGGACACGTGTTGGACGAGGCTTGCATTTGAATGCCATTTAAATAGAGTATCGAGTGGTATGTGATCCGAACTGTGTGTGCGGCAAACACGGGTGCACCCGGCCCTAACGTACCTCTTTCTACCGCACCTTACTGTATTGGCCCGATTGTTATCAATCCCACAAGGTTTGTAGAAAGCCCTTCTATCTTTTGTAAAATCTTGTCCCAAGACCTTCAGATAGTTCACACTCTACTCCCAGCTGGTGTATCTTTGATTCAGTATGTAAATGATCTGTTAATTACAGCACCTACATGATCTATTTGCATGCAGGCTACAGAGTTACTTTTACAAAGATTAGCACAGGGAGGATATAAAATAAATTCTAACAAAGCACAAATTTGTCAGTCACAGGTTTCTTTTCTAGGAATTAAGTTGGGGGTAGATGGTAAAAGTATTGAGATTGTTAAACTTTTGCAGGCTGTGGATACCAGCATTCAGTACAAAAAGCAAATTACTTAGATGACTTCTTAAAGGCAGCCCTACTAGTAAAGACAAATTAACACTAACTGCAGAAGACTCAGGAATTGTACAGGATCTAGTACAGTCAGTACTGAGTGCACCTAGTTCGGCTCTTGTTGATTTAAATTGTGAGATTGATCTGTGGGCATATTATGGTTCTGAAGGATGGGCATTGGCTGCTGCTCATCATGATAATATAACCCCCATTGCTTATTTCTCTGGCACTTTTGGTGTGATAGAACAGGGGTTTTCAGATTGTGAATTACAAAACGCTAATATAATCCATTCCTCAGACACCTTAATAGACTCATTCAAGGTTTAAAGATTTTAAAATTGAACTGAAGGAGTTCTCCTCTTGTAAGAGTGGATGGAGTCAGTTATGATATGGCAATGTGTAAGAGAAGAAAATAGACTAAGAATATGAGTTATTTAATTAAACAGATACCAGAAAAATAAAATATATACATATAATCAATGCTAAAGACAGCATTTTTGTCATATTCTAATGATAACAAATATCTCAAATTCAGAAATATAGGACTCCATGCCATGGGTTACTTATGGGTATAGCAGTAACTTGCAGCATAATTCAACCATATATGCTAATTTAGATTATGTTTTCTCTCTTATACATTATCACCTTAGGAAATGGAACAAAAAGGGGTTTTAGATTTGCAGTTGGAAAGCAGCTCTCACACCACAACTTGTGGTAGTGCCTCCTAGAGGCATAACAATAGAGACAAGAAAGTAGCTTCATGACTGTTATTTGCTGAATTAAGGCATATCAGAATGTTTTATTTCAATGAAGCTGTAATTTCACTTTAACCATTACCTTAATTTTGTTGCATGCCAGATTTTATTTTTCCAGTTTGACAACATACAGCCTTCTCTGCCATGTGAGATGTAATGCTTGAAGATTACATTTTTTCCCACTTTGATTTTTTTCATTTTAAAAAGATCTATTTTAATTTTGACATTTGTTTTATTTTGGATCGATTCAAACACTTCTTGGTCTAATTTTTGAGCTCAAATATGAGTTAATTGTTGTTTGTATTTTTGTGTTATTTGTGTGTCATGACACCTGAAGAATGCAATGAATGAATTTACATGTCAGTTCAGTGAAATATATGTTTCTATGTAATGTCTGAGCATTTAAGTTATTTGTGGTTCTGACTATTGCATGTTACCTAATAATAAAGTGGGAATATTATGCAGATGTAGGGATTACTAGATGCAGGGAGTTGAATCTTCTCATTGATTAATTTTAATTTGTTTTGCTCTTATATTAGGCTTTAATCCATAACATATACATCTAATAATGAGTTAAGAAGCTAGGCTCCGATGTCAGAAATCCACCATACTGAGAGAACTGCATACGTCATGTATCATTGATGTCAGAAATCATCCCATCCTTTGCACAGAAGTCATCTTGCACCCTTCATTATATGGACCTTTATTTGACATGTGATAACTGATTGTCATAACAAAAATATTTTTATGATATACCTAGTCAATATTTAGTTATGTACCCATTTGCAGATGCCACTATTTAGGTTTTCAAGTTAATGATACACTCTGAATTAATGCAGTTTTTATTAGTCTCTACAGTCCAAGCATTTTGTAGCCTTTTCCAGTCCTATACCTTATAATGCATATATGCATTTAATTGCTGAGTCAGCTAGATGATTATTTGATATGTTCTCTTTTACTTTTCTCTATGAAAGTTAATCTGATCACACTAACCAATTACTCTATTCCACTGCTTGCCACTTTACAGTGTGATATGTCTTGATGTAAATCAAATATTCCCTTGAGTTAAATTCTGCCCTACTGCTGCCTCTGCACAAGTATTTTTCTTTATTTCTTCTCCTGCAGCCTGCATTTATGGTATTCACATTGCTGGTCTTTCATATTCTATTCCCCCTGCTCCTAACCTTACCCAATATACCGAATTTGGTTATCCCCTTCTACTATGAATTCCCTGTATATCTTTTTGGGCATTTCTTCCTGTAATACTACCTATCAGGTTATTCACTTAGGGGCAGATTTTCAAAGGGGTACGTGTGTAAGATATGCGCATACCCCCCAAAAACCTGCCCCAAGCTCCCCCTGCACGCGCTGAGCCTATGTTGCATAGGCTGCCGGTGTGCACAAAGCCCCGGGATGCGCGTAAGTCCCGGGGCTTTCCTGGGGGGGGGGGGGGGGGCGTGTTGGGGGCATGCTGGGGGGGGGGGCGTGTCACGGCCAGTGCATCATCGAGGGCATTCTGGGGGCAGGGCCATGGGTGTGGTTCCAGCCCGGGGGCATGACCGCGGCCTCCGGACCAGCCCCCGGACCAGAACATGGCGCACCGGCAGCCGGCCCGGCATGCGCAAGTTATGCCTGTCTTTGGAATAAAGGTAGGGGGGGAATTAGTTAGGGCCGGGGGGGGGGGTTATGTAGGGAAGGTGGGGGGAGGTGGAAGGGAACAGAGGTAGGCTGCAGGCTCGGCGTGCACAGGCTGCCAATTTTGCGCAGCCTTGTATGCGCCGAACCCGGATTTTAAAGGATATGCGTGGCTACGCGCGTATCTATTAAAATCCGGCATACTTTTGTACGCGCAGGCATAGTTTTTAAAAATCTACCCCTTAGAGTTTGTTTACAACCTCTCTCAGATGTTTTCTGGTAGTGTGACATTTCTGTTTACCTATAGGCCCACTTCTGCCTATGATGCTGTGCAACATATTTGCACCTTGTCCCACATTATCTATGCACAATACAGTGTGAGTTCTTCTGCTGACTCTTGGTTTTCCTCTTTATTTTTCTGGCTTCCTTCACTCACCTGGCTCTGTACATTGCTTGTATTCCTGTTTGCCATTTTAGTGAACATTATCCTGGGTTGTTGTTTTCAATGCTCTTTTTGTCTTTTTTTCAAATATTCACACTTCTTTCTCTACTGTTTTATACCTTTCCACTCCTGTCTTTGCCTCTCATTATGAGATTGTACTCCTTGCAGAAACTCACCCAGTATAAATAGTATTATAGGAGAAAAATAATGCTTTCATACTAGTCTCTCTTTGTTTTTCCTATCTTTATACTTGTAACAACATTATTATATAATTACTTGACTCTGAAAGATAACATATGTGGTCTTGCTATTATAGATTTTCTCTTCTTTATAATGCAGCCATCCTTGCAGCTCAACTATAGAGCTAATGGACATCTAGTGAAAGTTAGTTATACTCCTATTATTTGTTAATTAGAGAATGCATGTCTATCTATGAGTCTCATTTACTTTAGTGGGGATCTAGAGGGATCAGTATGCACACAAAAGGTTAGTTGTTAGCCTACACATTTTAGCCCATTTGCCATAATCACTTCTTATGGTTCTGTCCTCCCCTCTGGTACTTGGGTGTGCCAAGTGGCATAAGAGGGAAATGATATGTGTGCCTGAGCTTGAAAACCTGTCTAATAAGAAACTGTTTAAATATGATGTAATCTTAATACTGGTTTCAAAATACCATCATATGAGAACACAATTTTTTTTTGCCGTTGCCAATGTAGTCTAACAGTTACTGAGACCTCATATACTGTGGCGGGCTTTAAATTCAATAGCCCCGTGAAGCCACTATGGGAGATATGCGGTGATTAATGACTGTTACACCGTCTCTATGTTATAATCATTGGTCTCTTCAAAACAGTATTGTTGTAACGACAACTTGTGTCAGTTTACAGGCAGTAAATATTTGCACTTATCGTAGCGAGGTTTGCAGCTGGGATATCACGCTGGCGTTGGCCCGACACGGCTCATGTTTCTGTGAACCTTCTTCAGGGGCCGCGCTATGCCAATTCTGTAATGAAATAAAAAAGACTTAAGAGAACCCATTTAGGTGACAACATAGTCAAAAACGTTAAGCTGCATAATACATACGATTCCCGGTACTGCCAACAGGTTCTGCTACTAGGCTGCAGCTATTCTCGGGCAGCAGGATCCACCATCTTACCACTACTGGTTATGTACCTACCGCAGTGGGCGGGATCAATCTGTGATGACGTCAAAGACATTAACATTTGAATCATTTGAGGCACTAAATGAGCGATGACCACTCAACAGAATCATTGAGACCTAGAGGAGATTGTGAAGCTAAAGTGTAAATCCACCACTGTTCACGAAAGTTTAAAAATTGGGTTAAATCACCTCCGCGAGGATTAGGGGATACTTGTTCTAAAATTGTCCATTGGAGTTGATCAAACGTGTGTCCAGACTGTATGCAATGATTCACCATGGGTGCCTCCAAATTGATGGTGTTAAGGTGGCTGCGATGCTCAAAAAGCCGTGTTTTGATTTTTCTACTGGTGCATCCAACATATACAAGCTGATAGGGGCACTGTATAAGATAGACCACCCATGAGGAATTGCATGTCGTCATCGATCTTTTATGATAAATATGACCCGTTTGGGGGTGTTGCCAGGATGATCCCTCCATGGTGATGGAACACATATCACAATTGCCACACCTGGCATGGCTACCTTGCAGACTGACATTGTTGTGTTGAATGACTGATGCACGCACTACATGAGCTTGAAAACCAACATGGAGAGGGCAGCTGACCCAGAAACCTCTGCTATCTTAGCCTATGTGAACTTCAAGTGTCTTGCTGTGCCTGACCTGCAGGAATTCCAAATACACCTAGACATCAGTTGAAGCTGGTGCCACATCGTGATGCCTAATTATAGGGTCACAAAAGCAAAGATTGGAAACTTCAGGCATTTCCAGGGGGCATCTGTAAACACAGCTTAAGATATGATAATTGCCCTGACCAACAAGATTCTAACTGAACAAAAGACTATCTAAAGAGTGATGATAAATGGGCCCCACCTTGGAGAAATATTCAGAGTAGCTTAGGGATAATCTTATCATGCTGTTGACATGACAACCTATGTAAATTATTCTCTGGGTAGTCATGCACTTCTAGAATTTCTAACCTAGTACTATATTATTTTACCTATAAAAGAAGGGTCATTTCATGAATACAATGAGATGCTGGTGTTCTGTTTGTCAGAGAAATGGCATCCAGCATCTCCCAAGTATACTTATATTGATCAATAAAAAAATTATACTTTCTACAAAAATCTAAATGTTCTTGTATCCCTGGACATAAGTGTCATAAAGAATGGCTTGGCGCTTAACAGGGTGCATTGAGTACAGAAATAAATACTCTGGAGCAACTTGGTTAGTGTCCAGAATAAAATTCTTTACTATTAAACATTGATGGGGAATGTCACAAAACTCAAACTGCAGCACCACAGAAGTCTCTTTTCAATTCCTTTACGGTCTTTTCCCTCTGTCTGTGCAGGACTCACTCATATCAAGGCAGGGAAAACATCCACTCCCTTGGTTTAAAGTGAAGTGGAATTCTCAGATAGGCAGGGTCTTTAGGATGGTCAAAACCCCTTCTAAGATGATAAAAATAGCAAAGTCTTTGGCATAGAGAGTAAATCCTCTCTTTCTCTCCTTGGGGGCTGAACACCGGATGGGTGTCTCCAGTGATGTTACTTTCCTTTACTCGTTGTTAGCAGATCTTCAGGATCTCCTTGATCTTACACAGTCTCTGGATCCTAGATGGAAAGGACCCTCTTTGAAACAAGCAGTTTTCTTGCTTCTAGCAGGAAGGAAGGGGCAGCCAAAAACTTACTCCTGGATCTTGTAACAAAACTCTATCCCCCAAACAATTGAATTTAACACCAGAGTTGTTCCTTGTACTGGGTCACTGTCACCCTCTTCCTCATTGAGGATATGGAGGGCAGATCTTCTCCATCTCTGGGCATCCCAGACATAGGGTTGATGATATTTTTATGATTTGGTATGGGACTGAATTAGTAATTCAGCAATTCATGGGATGGCTCAACACACAGAAGCCTCATCTTCATTTCACCTTTCAGTTCAGACAGAAAAGATATCATTTTTGGACATACAAATTTTCTTAAGCCACAGAAAATTTCATTTTTCTATTTTCCGCAAGCCCACAAACTGAAACATGATATTACATGATTCTTCTTTTCATCTTCATCATTTATGAGATAATCTCCCCGTGGGGCAATTTTTCAGACTTAGGAGACTCTGTTCGACATTAAATGAATTTCAAATACAAGCTGAAGACATGAAAACTAGATTTCTTCATAGAGGATATCCATCTACAATTATAAAGAAGGTCTATAAGAGAGCTAGATGGGCCAATAGGGATCTCCTACTACAGTCAACAACTCCACACAAGGAAGACAAAATAATCTTCGTTTTACCCTTTACACCACATACGCAACAACTTAAATCCAGTATAGTTCAATATTGGTCACTTTTACAGATTTATCCAGTCTTTCAAGAGATGCCTATTTTTGCCTTTAAAAGAGCAAGAAATTTGAAGGATCTTATGGTACATTCATATTTGCCTGCTCCTCCACAAGTACGAGATATCTCTCCTATCTCTGGTCACTAATCATGCGGACAAGGCAATGTTTGTCAATTCATGTACCAAGGGCAGGCGTAACTTTTCCAACAATGGTAGCAGCCTCGGAGGGAACGGAGGCAGGCTGTGTGGCTCGGCGCGCGCAGGCTGACGATTTTGCACAGCCTTGCGTGTGCCGACCTCGGATTTTAAAAGACATGTGTGGCTACGCGCGTATCTATTAAAATCTGGTGTACTTTTGTTTGCGCCGGTCGTGTGACCAAAAGTATGCATGGATGCAGTTTTAAAAAATCTACCCCAAAGGGAAAGGGTGCCTCTTGTTGAACATCGGCAGCCATCTGCACATCAAATACAAGATCTTACTACAGCAGCACTTTTTCAACTTTCTTGCCCTCCATGGTGAGGCATCTATAATTTGAAACTAATTCAGATGGAACAATGATTAATTTTCCCTTGGAATACTGTGTTTCCAAATAGTTTGAACTGTGAAATAGATTGGTCTGAATTTTATTAATTCGGTAAACCATATTAGGAGGAGTATGGACATGAGATCATATGGTTCTTATGTTCATGAGTGCTACCGTACACTAGTACACATTACACTAACATAATTCCCCAATTGGTTGTTTTTTTTAGTATATGCAGGGGGAATCTGCAAGGTCTCGTTTTTTTGTGGTTAAAAGTGCAATGAATGGCAAACCTTCCATTACATACAAGTAACCCCTGTTCCATCAGATAGACTATTGCAGGGACTCACTTGAGCATTCTGGGGACACATTCTGACCCATACTTCTATCTAAGTTCTTTTCCCAACAGAGTGGAAGGTAAAGACTTTCAAGGCTCTTATACTGTCTGGAGATGTTCTGATATTTTCCAGTAAAATAAACATATTTCACACAGGCAGCTTTTTAAAAAATATCTTTTTACTAGTTAATTGCAGGTGAAAATTCACAGCAAGTACACTTTGGAATAGTGCACTTCAATACAATAAATAACAGATGCAGTTACCGGTAAATCTGAACTTTCTTGCCAGGTTCTTGTATCCTGGATTGTCCACTGCTGGAAACAGGATGCTGGGCATAATGGACCCTTGGTCTGAACCAGAATTTCAACTTTTTATGTTCTTCTGTTCCCTGACAGTAGGTACTCTTAAATGGGACCCTCCCTGGACACTTCCCCGGAATATCTGCAAACTGCATGCAGACTGCTTCACAGTAGAAAACTAGAAATTCCTTCTCATTCAACTTCAAATAAGTCCCATTGACAGATTCTTTCAACAGCCACTCTGCAAGTAGATTTTCCAGTCTGGCATGCTGACTGTCAGGGCTAAAGGTGCCTCAACCAGCTTTGAACTGGATACCGCTCAATTCAGGGATGGTGTTCTGGGTACAGTGAAAGTTTTCTGGATCAGACAAAGACAGTTTAGTGGACCCTAAGTAAATGCTACCAATAAGATCTGGGTGACCCCTTAGTTCATCTAAAAGAGAATAGGTTAGAATAGAAGGAGTGTCCATTAAAATGCAGCTCCTTCCTTTGAGAAATCTGGACTATCTGTCTCCCTGAAAATCAATTTAGGAACTCTCCACATTGTGCTCAAGAGGCAGTCCCTTTAGGTTTTCAAAGAGTGCAGAGGTGTATAGAAGTTTAGCTTTTGTTGTTTTGTAGGGATGTGCAGAGGGACACCATACGTTGCATTTGTGATTCGGATTTGTCGGGGAGCAGATACATTGCATTCGGCCGTATGGCGCCCCAATGCGTTAATATGGCGATTTCTATTCTTGTCCCAGGTAAATTAAATTAAATTAAATTAAAATTAACTACATTGATTAAAATTAACTGGCATCGGATGGCCGGAGTACAGGAGGTCGCTCCGGGACCCCCATTGGACCCCCAGGGACTTTTGGCCAGCTTGGGGGGGCCTCCTGACCCCCACAAAACTTGCCAAAAGTCCAGCGGGAGTCCAGGAGTGACCTCCTGCATGCCGGCCATCCAATGCCAGTACTCAAAATGGTGCCGATCACCTTTGCCCTCACTATGTCACAGGTACCGACGGTTGGTCCCTGTGACATAGTGAGGGCAAAGGCGATCTGCTGCCAGTATTCAAAATGGTGCCGATCACCTTTGCCCTCACTATGTCACAGGGGCCGACTGTCGGTACCTGTGACATAGTGAGGGCAAAGGTGATCGGCGCCATTTTGAGTACTGGCATCGGCCGGCCGGCGTGCAGGAGGTCGCTCCCGGACCCCCGCTGGACTTTTGGCAAGTCTTGTGGGGGTCAGGAGGCCCCCCCAGCTGGCCAAACGTCCCTGGGAGTCCAACAGGGGTCCCGGAGCGACCTCCTGCACCGGCCATCTGATGCCAGTTCTCAAAATGGCGCCGATAGCCTTTGCCCATATTATGTCACAGGGGCTACTGGTGCCATTGGTCAGCCCCTGTCACATGGTAGGAGCACAAGATGGCACCGATGTCCATGTGACAGGGGCTGACCAATGGCAC
Source organism: Rhinatrema bivittatum (assembly GCF_901001135.1). NCBI lineage: Eukaryota > Metazoa > Chordata > Amphibia > Gymnophiona > Rhinatrematidae > Rhinatrema > Rhinatrema bivittatum. The sequence goes on from NC_042617.1 coordinate 430,048,424, forward strand.
CGGTAGCTCCTGTGACAAAGGCTATCGGCGCCATGATGAAACCGGCACTGAGGGTGTGAGTGCAGGGGATGGCTCCTGGACCCCCCCCCCCGCTGGACCACCAGGGAGTTTTGGTAAGTCTTGGGGGGGGGGGTTCAGGAGGGTGGGGGGATTTGTTTAAAATTGTATTTAGGTGGCCGTATAATTCAACGAAGATTTGTGAATTCGTGGGGAATCGCGATATGTTTTGCTTCCCCACGAATACTACGAATAGTGCAATATACGTTGCGGATCGCCAATATGGTGAAAACGAATGCACACCCCTATTGTTTTGCAGGCCCAGTCAGTAAAAGCAGGTTAGCCCATCCTGTGGGTTCTGACCAGGGTTGGGAGGGTTTTACTTCCAGTCTACTAACTAGCTGGTTGGGATATCCCTTTGGGTTGGTTTTGAGATTTTTCATGGTAGGAGTCTTGTGAGACAACAATTCATTTTCTCTTGGAATACTGTGTTTCCAAATGGTTTGAACCACAAAATAGATTGGTCTGGAGGTCGAGAGGAGAAGGAATTATTACCTGTTGCTGCAGCTGACCGAACCCGTGGGTAAGCGTTACTTGCCCCAACGGAGTGTCTATTCATCATCAGCTGCTATTTCCTCACGCCGAAGGACACTGGAGGGGCATGTATTAGGGACGAACCCAGAAGTGACACTATTTAAACGAACTATCAGCGGCGCGCAGTTGATGCTGGTGCGCTGCTTAAGCCGTGCACGCTCAAGAGGCACGTGGTTGAGCAGGGCTTTGCTGGGCTTCGCCGGGATTTTGCCACTCTGCCCTTTTGAAAATTTTTCTTCATTGGCTTGTCTGATTACGGGATATGGACTCCTGATACACAATACCCTCAGGTAGGACTGTTTTAAGTTCCACCTCTTCATGGCCTCCTAAGTGAAATCTTCATCTAGATTTATACATTTAACCATTAAAATACAAGTTTTGAGCCTGGATCCTAGATATTTTTGCCTTTAAAATGCCACATATTAAAAGGAAGGCTAAATTAAAGCCTTCTAGTGATGTGGCCACAGCTGAATCGGGTCAAAAAACTGTATTGGAATGGCTTGACCCTTTGAATACCCCGCATGGGCAGACTGCTGGGGGACTAGCACTAGAACGGAGTGCTTCCTCCCTGGTTACTGAAATATCATTGAGCCCTGGGGCGCCGGCTCCTCCATCACCACCTGGAAGAGATGGGGGGTTTTCCCCAATAAACCCGGGTGCTTCATCAGAGGAAATCTTAAACCCTATGGATTCACGAGAGGAAGTAGAAAAAGTTCTTGAAAATTTGATCCCCATTGAACAGAAACAACAAGAAGTGATATCAATGGGTATATTGGAAAACTTTACTTCTATGTCAAAAGAAATTAGCACACCAAGAAATGTTGACTCTGTTAGAAGTAAAAAGGATAATATAGATGTGATAATTAAAATGGATAATATGTCAGTAAAACCTACAAATGTAACTTTGGAAAGTTTATGGAATTATAGGGAAAAATTAAATGTCTCAATAAATGGAAGTAGTTATAAGAACTTCTAATTCGTTAGTGCAAAACACCACTGAATTGGGAAAACAAAGAGAAGATGTAAGTATGATAGATAAACGGGTACTCCAGATTGAAAAAAATCAGAGTCATCAGATTGTAAAGGAAGAAGAAATAGATAAAAGATTAGAAAATCTAGAAAATGTAGTAAGATCTTTAAATTTGAGAATTAACAACTTTCCAGTTATAAAAAAAATGGATCAGATTGAACTATTCAGCAGTTACTTAATTCAAATTTTAAAAATTCCTGAAAAGTGCATGCCAGTAATAGTAAAAGCCTTCTATTTAGTAGGCAAGAAAAAAGAGTCTGAATTAGAACACTCAATAAAAAATGGTAAAGGAAAAGAAATTGGAGAAAATTCCATAGACTTATCAGATCTTCTACAAAAATCTCAGGTAGAAATTGAAATAAAAACAAAAGAAACTTTATTAATACAATTTGCATTTGCTACAGACAGGGACAACATAATGAGGTCTTTTTTTCGAAATAGATTAAATACGTTCTATGGCCAAAAAGTATGGATTTTTCCTGATCTCATTAAAAATACTCAGATTCGTAGAAGGAATTTCCTACAATATAGGAAAACAGTATTAGATAAAGGGGGATGTTTCACACTAAAATATCCTTGTAAGTGTGTAATTAAATTGGAAGGAAAAAACTATGTATTTCATGATCCACAGGGACTAAAAGATCTCCTCATGATTAACAACCTGCAGAAAAATGGAAATTAGGTCATAGGTAAATGTATAGTTTTCTTAATTTTAGTTTTTTATCCTTTTTTCTGTTCAAAATGAGAAAATGTCACTTTATTTCCTTTTATTCTTAATGCCTGTAGTTGATAAGATGCTATGAAATCGATTAAGGAAATTATTACCTGATGTTTTGTGTTCAACTCTGACATTTATGATATTTCATTGTATTTTGTTTATTGTATTTAATTTTGAAAGCAATAAATAAAGAATTAAAAAAAATAGATTGTCTGTATTTTATTAATTCGGTAAACCACAGTAGGAGGAGTATGGACATGAGATCAAAATTTTGTCATTTTTATTTTACATCAGGCAAACATATCTATATGGAGATCATAGACTATATTTGGATGTAGATACATATTAACATTATTTGTGCAAAATCGTTTTCAGATTATTCCTTCAGAAACATTAAAGAATTTATATGCGTATGTGTTGCGGTCTCTGCCGCTTCCCCTTCTCTAGCCCTGAACAGTGTCTACCTCCGCTGCTGGAAACGCCGCATCCTGCGGTGCCGGGACTCCGACAGCTCTGCCAGTTCCACGTGGCGGCCGCCATTGCTTGCCCGTCTCCCCGCTGCCTCGCGCGCGCGTGAGGATGCCCACTTTGTGCGCACAGCTCCCGGAAGTCTGGCCCCGCCTGTGCTAATGACGCCACGCCCTAAGCCTGATATAACCGGCGTCTGGACTCCTTCTCCTTGCCTTGCAACAAGGTTCGCTACTGCCTAGTAGTTCTGAGTTGCGCTTCGTCTGTTCCTCGTTCCTGACTTGACCTTTGGATTACCTTTGACTTCGCTTCAGCCTGCCGCCTGCCTCCGATCTTGGTCCGTTCTTGACTTTGCTTCAGCTTGCCGCCTGCCTCCGACCTTGGTCCGTTCCCGACTTCGCTTCAGCCTGCCGCCTGCCTCAGACCTTGGTCCGTCCCTGACTTCGCTACAGCCTGCTTCAGCCCACTGCCAGCTACAGACTCCGTTCCAGTCTACAGTCTGCTTCGGTCCACAGCCAGCGGCAGACTCCGTTCCAGTCTACAGCCTGTTCGAGTCCACAGTCTGCTACCGATTCTATCTAAGTCTTCAGCCTGCTCCAGGTCCAGCATTCTACAGACCCTGCCTCACTGTCCGGTTTGCTACAGGTATCGCTGCCGCCCGCTGCCCTGTCATCAGCTGGCCCTTGACCTGTACTGCCGGTACACGGACTATCTTTCACTCTGGACTTTCCATACTACACTCCCAGCCCAGGCTTTACCTCCTATTGGACTTTGAGCATATACCCCAAGTCCCAAGGTTCCAGGACCCTACGGGCTCCTCCTGGGGGGTTCCTGGTTCCCGGGTGAACACCGCCAGCCTGTGGCTCTGCCTCCCGGCCTAACCTGTCATCCTAGGTGGGCCGGCCCAAGGGTCCACTACCCTGCCTGCAGTACCCAACTGCAACAGTATGTGACAGAAAACGTGTGAACATTTTGAGTAGAAGAATGGACGTGATAGGAAATAGCAAAACTTCAGAGCAGATGTGTTAGGAAACTCCAAATAAGCATCAGGTCTGCTTTCAAACAAAAGCCTTTAATTACATCACAGCCTCAATTTGAATGCATTATGGTGATTGGTTTAGAGTTTAAAAACTACTATGGATGACATAGACGCCATCCAATAACATCAATGGCGATGAGAGAGAATTTTGACTCTACTTGATTAAGTACATAAGCGTAAGGTAATGTGATTCTGGGGTAGGTGGATCACGAAATCATTGGCTTGCATTTTATACAGCTCTCCTAAGTCCCTGAAGCAGACGGTTTTTTGGAAACACAGCCGATATCAGGCAGATGGCCCCAACTTACGTTGAATTTCATTATATACAACAAGTGACAGTTTGAAATTGCAATACATTAAGATAAGTACAGAGACTTTTACAAATATTAACATAAGTGAGTTGGGTTGATCATTAAGGAGAATAATGTCGAGGAAAGTATTGACATAACATTTTTCAAAAGTAATATACAAGTCAAAGACTAAAGTCAGTAATAAAACAGAAAAAAAATATTTTCAAAACATTTTTCTCTGAGAGACATCACATTTTGCACTTTTAAATTAAAAATGGTACACACTATTATAACTGTTGCATCACGGCCATGATAAAACCAGAGGTTTAAGGAGAGACACATGGAAGGTGCTGTGAATCTTTAAGAATGATGGTAATCGCAAGTGATAAGTAACCGGCCTGAGCTGATTGAGAAAGGTCCGATATAGTGGGGGGCTAGCCTCATTGAAGGTACCCGAAGGCTGATGTGGCGGGTGCTGAGCCATACTCTGTCCCCTGGGTTAAAAGGGGGTGCCGGACGTTGATGCTTATTGGCTGTCCTCTTTGCTTCTTCTGCCGTCTTCTGGAGGTTTTCCTGTGTGCGATTCCATAGAACCCGAAGTTCCTGGGCGGTGAGCTGGGCTGCCAGAGAAGGCACTGAGAGGTAGGCTGAGCACACTTTATTACATCGGCCCCTCAACAAGTCCAAAGGACATTTGCATAAGCATGGTACATGGCCAAAATATGCAAATGAAGAAACATCATCTGAAAATGAGGGGTTACTGAACTCATGCTAAATACTGTGGTATGCTCTCTAAGCTATTTAGCAAATGCTGGCTACATGAAAGCTATTTAATACCAGCTATAACCTGGTGTTAACTTACTAATGTAACCATTTCACTTAACTAGGTTAAGTTAAATTGTGTATTCATACTAAAATGAGTGTACTTGTGAGAGGGCTCAACTAACTGAAACAGGGAACCAACCATAAGGAAGAAGCCCATGGGCACGAAAGGACACTGTACAACTTTAACCAAAGGCCTTTGAGCATGAATATATATATATATATATATATATATATATATCTCACAAAAAAGCAATATATCTACCTAACTCATGCTTATTGTATTACACAAAATTACCACCAGAAATTGGAGAATGGAAAAAAGCACTTTAGTATATCTCTTAGTAAACACCATACATCAAAACATTTTTGATTATATATTAAAACAATTTTTATTTCAATTATACATTTTATAAAAACATTTTCATTTCCAATATCACCTTCTGTATATAATCCAATTATTCTTTTGAGTAAAACAACACTAAACATACATTAAATCATGTGCAAAACTGCATATATCACTATTCACAGCCCTTACCTCTATACTATTGCTAAACTCGAGCTAACCCTCAATAATGGTATATCCCCTTTTAAACCATACAATATTAGTAACTGTTGATAAATATCATTAGCTGAGTAGAATTCTTCATTCATCATCATATCCACATGATAACATTGTTATTAACATTCAACATTCATTGAAAACATTTTTGAAACATTGTAACCCCCGTTTTGTAATTCATAAATTAACATGTGAATATTTAAGATGTAACACATAGTTCAACTCTCATCTGTGGTGTTCCTGATTATATTACATCCTTTCCCAACAAGGCCCTTGTTTCACCTTCCCGGCTTCTTCAGGGGAATATTTCAAAAAGGGACGATCAACAGTGAGTAAATCACCCTGACCACTTGATTCTCAACTCTCTCCCACCTTATCATCAAGGAGTGAGTCAGAAAAATCACCAGGTTCAATATTGACTCATTGCTAAATCCTTCTACTTCAATTATGAACACTGTTCACGTTTCCCGAACCCGCGTGTTCACTGACACGACCACTCTCTTCAGCTGTGTCAGATTACTGGTAAAATACTCCTGATATCACAAATATTCTCCAAGGAAGCTGTAAATCACACATGGACAATGAGTTTGAAGATGACGCTCTTTCCATCAGCCATCCCGGTCAGCCATCAGGATGCTTATTCTTTTGATATGTACCCAAGCGCAATTCTTTCGGTATTTACTAGTTTCAAAGGTGTTATTGGAAATGAAAATGTTTTTATAAAATTTATAATTGAAATAAACATTGCCTTAATATATAATAAAAAATGTTTTGATGTATGGTGTTTACTAAGAGACATACTAAAGTGCTTTTTTCCATTCTCCAATTTTTGGGGGTAATATCGTATATATATATATATATATACACATACTTTTCTTCACCTAACAAAAATTTGCTCAACAATTACTTTTTCAGGAAATTCTTACACACACATATTCACACCACAAAGTCTTCCAAACAAGAGGTAAACAGTTCACAGCTATTCTTCAAACAGAATAAAAAAGGCACAGGGGTTTTAAGGTTTTCTATAAAGGGCCAGCTTCCAAAGTATTGCCATGATTCTCTGGATCATAGCTGAACTTGCTGTGGTTGACCAGTCCAAGGAACACTGCAGGTATTCTGAGGCTTAATTATGAATGGTTAGATTTGGTATTGGAATGATTGTCATTATTATTCTTGCATTTGGTCTAGCCAAAGAGCATTTTAGGAGTTGAGAGGCTTAATTCTGAATGGCTTTGTTTGGAGAAGACTCATCCCCAACCCCTAGCTATTTACATAATTTGGGAGTCCCACATGGATCAGTGACTTTAGTCAGTTTCTCTCTTCCAATCCTTCCCCCTTACATATTCAAAGACAGAATACACAGAACACCACCTGGAAGATGGGCATCCCTTGGTGTACCAGTACAGGGGTCACCTGGAGGAGAGCCAGAGAATGCTAGAAAGAGAGGAGGAATTGCTGGTGGCAGAGGAGGCATGCACATACCCATTTCAACATTTTAGAAATAAATCTATATTTATTTGCACAAGTCTAAACTATTTACAAAAAGAAAAGCAATGCTACACAATGTTGCTCTACAATCACAAATGTATAAGGCACAATAGTGTTGTATTTGGTAGTCCATGGGCTGCACCTATAAACCCCTGCACTCACCCTCCTGGTTGGACCATTGGCCCTCGATGTACCCAAGGCCCTCCTGGTCTTCCCACAGTGGAGTGGGTAAGAAGGATGGATCCCTTCGCCCATGTATAGACTACCGCGGATTAAATGAGATCACCATGAAGGACCGTTACCCACTGCCACTGTTCTCTGAACTGTTCTTACCCATGAAAAAGAAACCAGTCTCGGCTGGAGGTTTAGAAGGCCTAATGAAGCCCTTAGTTCTCTTGAATATAGGCCAACAAATCCTGAGTCTCTGACAGAGAAAGTGGGTATACTCTTCCTTTTGGAGGTTCTGAATTAGGTATCAAATTAATAGCGCAGTCGAAGGACCAATGAGGGGGCAGAGTATCTGCTGCCATTTTAGAAAACACATCCTGGTAGGATGAATATCGCTGAGGTAGGCCTGGAAGTAATGTAATGGTGGTTAGGCATGGCATGGGAGTGATTTTTTGAAGGCATCTTCCGCGACAGTCTTTTCCCCATTGAGACAGTTCCAAAGTTTTCCAATGAAACTGAGGTGAGTGAGTCTGTAGCCATGGTATACCAAGTACGACCAGGTGAATAGCTTTATCCAAGATCATGAAAGAGATGGTTTCCGAGTGGAGCAACTCCATGTGGAGATGGATGGGTTGAATAGAATACGTGACCTCACCAGGTAGCGGCTCACCGTGTATGGAAGATAGTAGCAGTGGCGTAGGTGTCCGAATGGTGGGAATTTGTAGGTGCTCTATGAGTTGCTTAAGTATGAAATTTCCCCCGGCACCAGAGTCCACTAAGGCTACGGTATGGAATTCGAGGGTATTCGAAAGAATGGAGACTGGAATAGTCAGTGGAGGAGATGGAGAGGTAAGACCTAGGAAGAGTCCGGTGGATCCCATGTCTGTGAGTTTCCCAGACAGATAGGGCAGGAGGGTACTGCATGGGCAGGCTGTCCGCAGTACATACAAAGGCCAAATCTTTTGCGATAATGCCTCTCCTTAGTTGTCAGATGGCTGTGGCCTAGTTGCATGGGTTCTTCCTCCTCGATATTGGGGTGGAAATGGTCTGTGTAACTGGTGCAGGACGAGAACATGGAGCTCCCATGGTCATCTTCTTGGGACCTTTTATCTCTTGCGAACGCTCATGCAGATGGCGATCAATTCATCCTGCAAGGTCAATGAGGGAGTCCAAGGTATCGGGGAGCTCACGGGCGGCTAGTTTGTCCTTAATTCGGTAATTAAGACCTTCTAGGAAAACAGTCCGTAGACAACCCAGGTCCCAAAGCAACTCGAAGTTTCAAACTCAATAACATAATCAGTCAAAGGCTTGGTACCTTGCTGAAGGTGTAGGAGTACAGATCCAGTGATGGTCTGATGGGCAGGGTCATCAAACACTGAATGAAATAGAGTGAGGAACCCAGTCAAATCACTGAGTATAGGATCATTGCGCTCCCAGAGAGATGAAGCCCAGGCCTGGGCTTTCCCGTCTAAAAGAGACAGGATGTACGCAGTTGTGGACACTACTGATGCACTGCGATGGGAGAGAGCACCAAGGGGTGCTACCCAGTGCGGGACGAGTGTTGTGCACCCCTGCGGAGAGACGATCCATGTCAGGGAATGGAGCAACCCAAGCCCCTGCTGACCTGCGCAGCCTCAGTGAGTCCAACCATGCAAGGTTTGGTCTCTGAGTGGTCCTCCAACCACGCAAAGCCCTTTCAGACCTGCCACTGGATAATGGCAAGAAGTGGCAGGCCAGACAGAGGACAAGGGTGGAAGGAGACATCTGGCACAAGATGAAAGTGGAACTGAAGGTCAGACGAAGACAAGAACCTGGAACTGAAGATCAGGAGAAGATGAGGACTGAAGATCAGACTTGGACGAGATGAAGATAAAAGCAGACTAAAACTCAGCATGAGAAGGATCCGGGCGACGCCTGTAGCAACCTCCATCTTGGACTGAGCTTCGTAGGCCTGGCGAAACAGGCCAGAGAAGTTGGACTGAAGACGGAAGGAAGCTAGGAGTTGGATCTGGAACCAAAGCATCTGGAACAGATTAAAACATCAGGCCTCCTCGGCGAAGGATCCGGACATCCATTTCGGATTCCCAGGACACTCAGTTAAGGGCAACGAGGAAGAGCGATCAAGACATTCTGAAGACACCGGACTTCGGAGGTGATGAAGGATAAGGAGATCTTCGGCTCCCCTCGATGGAAAAGACCCACCAGAGCCCTACACACCCCAGCGGGGGTGGTTGCGGACCACTGGGCCACAGTGCGCCCTACTCAGCCCAGCCAGGCTGGTCACAGACCACGCTAGGATGGATCATGGTGGAGCTTGAAGACATCTGGACAAGACAGACATCAGAACATGAAGACAAGACCGAGGTACATTAGGACTGGAACGGAACATCAGGACTGGAATGGAACATCAAGACGAGACCAGGAACAGAAGACAACAAGGGATCCCAAGACGAATAACAGGCATGCAAAGCAGGAGCGGAAGCAGGATGTCCAGGAAGGACCAACTCCTTGCGAAGGCAGGCTGGAAGTAACAGCAAGAGCCTTTTGTAGGCAGAAGAGGACTATGCCTGGGGAGGAGCTTACAGGAGGAGCCAGAGGGACCACTCCCTACTTGTCCTTTAACTTAGGCTGGAAGACGTGGACCTGCCCCTAGAAGGAGCAGGAAGAGGAAGTCTGCAGGACCCTGGACAGCGGCCCTGCAGACGCTGATGCTGAAGCAGGAAGGAGCTGGATCTGGGCCGTGCAGGCCCTGATGTTGGAGGTGGCGTCCTGCCGCTGGAGAGTGGAGCAAGGCGGCATTCTGCCACCGAGCAGGCCTCCAGGCCTGCAATGAGACAGTGTTGTTGGCGGCAATCCCTGCCGCTGAAGGAGTGCAAGCCCGCGGGTCATGCTGTGGTGAAGTGGAGACAGACACAGCCTCGGCTAGCCGCAGGAGCAGCGAAGATGGCGGCCTCTGGGCTGCGGATGAAGAGGGCTAGCTCACGACGGGTCCTGCCGTGTTGGAGCACACAGTGGCTCCTGCCGCTTCTGGGAGTTCCGGGCTTCAGAGCGGCCTCCGAGCCACAAAGGTAAGAGCCTGCTTGTGGCCCTGCCGCGAGCAGGATAGCAACAACTACGTCTGGGAAATAGGTAGGCTGTAAGGAGAACTGCATACAGCACAGGTTCAGGAAGCCTCTGCATAGTAAGGGATCACCTGTAAAACAAGTGGGTGCAGGCAAAAGCACAGACAGTCTTACGGATCCAGTAGGTGGAGAGGCGATAGCCTTGTCAGGCGAAGATGTAGTGTTCAGTCGAGAACTGAGCTGGTTGAAGGCGTTAGTGTCTCCAAAGTCCTTTGCTGTTCAGCCAGTCACTGGGCCAGGCCAGGGATGGTCTGGAGGGCTGAGAGCTGAGCCAGGTCCATGGAGTTAGCAATCTGTTATGCTTAAGGGAAAATGCGAACCCCTGGGCTGAGATGAGCAATGATTCTGCCCACAGGGAGGAGCCCTTTGAGCCTCACCATCAGCAGGCGTGGTCTCAGTGGCGTGGCACACAGCTAAAGAAGGAGACTTTATTATATAGGAAGAAAAGCAGTCCACAGTATTAGCAATATGGAAGTACAGTCCTGGGCAATAGGTATTACTAAGAATGAGACACAGTGGAGAAGATCCGGTAGTGGCCCGTGGGATGGGGTTATGCTATGGATCCCCTCTGGTGAGAGTAGGCACCTCAGGTTACAGAGCTGGTAGTGGCCCGCAGAGCGGGGTACGCCAAGGAATGCCAAACCCGGAAGTGGTTCTGTGAAGATGGTGAGCAGGAATACTGTAGAGCAGGAAGGATGAAAGGTTCTTACTGAAGATAGGCGGTAGTGGCCCGAGGATTGGGGTTTGCCACATAGGCTCCTCAGTGTATTGTAGAAATGAAGATGTCTGTAGAAGTACTCACAACTGGTGGTTCCTGGAGCAGGGTAGATCTGAGAGGCAGATCCAGCAGCAGACAGGCAGGAAGGCACTCCGAGGAGCAGATAGCCGGGAACGCGGGGGAGCCCCTGAGGAGCGGGTCCTCCGAGCGTCCAAATGCCAAAGCTAAATCAGGAACAGGGTACACCGCAGAGAAGATTCAGTAAAGCTGGTATCACTGAAGTCTGTAGAAAGGTCCTCACAGTAGAAGTTCCAGGAGAGTGACCTGAGAAGTAGGTCAGGTTGTAGTCCAAGGCAGGAAGGGCCCCCGAGGAGCAGGTACCCAGAGCATCCACACACCAAGAGCAAGTCTGGAACAGGAAGTCCAAGAATAGAGTGGATTTAGCAACGAGGAAACTCCTTGCTAACTCGTAGTAGCAGAGGGCTGGTCAGCTTAAGTACAGCAGTGAGTTGACGTTATTGGGAGGGGACGCCCCCGAGATTCCCGCCATGACGTGTACAAAGGAGGCCCTTGTGCATGCGCATGCCTTAGGTGATTCCGGAGACATTATGGCAGTCGGCAACGCCCACACTGTCCCGGGGATGCCGAGGAGGTCGGCGTTGGTTAGCAGAGGCCGCCATTCTTCCTAAGATTGACGGTGTAGGGAAAAAGGAGGTGAGCATGAGAGGTTGCAGCTGTCTGCAACAGACGGGCATAACAATGACAAGGCTAAAGCAGATATGCTAATGTAACCCTCCCTGTGCTAGAAGACACCTTCGGTGACTGCAGGCATAGGAAAAAAACCTATCTGCAGCTCTGGAACCAGGATTCAGTCCAGTGATAATTAGCAAAGTTGTAAGACTCAAGGAGAGACTTGCAGCCAAAAAAAGAAAACTAGGAGCCACACCAAGAAATGTTTGTTCCAAAACAGAAAAAGAATGTATTAGAAATCCAAAAATTAAAATCCAGAGAAGTAGCAGGAAAGTAGCAAACAGTCCAGGAAAACATAAAGAAAAGTTTGCAGTCTCTCCCACTGTTCAAAATTCTCCACAGATTACTCACCATTTTTCTCACTTATTTGAGTCTAAGTTCTTTGTACCAGGCTCTCTTTCAGGATCCCCACTAAGGTCTTTTTAATCTCCTTAAGGCTTCAGTGAAGAACACAGCCACATTTCTCTTCTTACAACATTTCTCTAACTGTGGGCTTCCTCAGGCAGGATGGTGTCCCCTTAGACTTGATAACTTTATTCTTTATTCTTCAGCTGGCACTCAGTACTGGGGAGAGTTATCTTTTGCCACTCCAGAAAACTTCAAGCTTCCACAATCCAGCCCTGCAGATAAAGAACAAAATGGTCCATTCAATCTGCCCAGCAAGGCCACTCCGTGCAGGTAACCCTAACCATAAGGAGGCCCTATTCAAACCATAAAAACAAGTAATGACCAAAACCTACCCCCTTTTTCATCTATTTGATGTGATACAAACTAAGAGTAAGGGGGCCCCATTTTAAACTATACAAACAGCCGATGATCATACCTCTCTACTCTCAGCTGTATTTGTTCATTCCTTTTGAAATGCACAGAAGGCTTGCCCAGTCATAGAAGCACAAGAGTGGATTGCTCCTGCCCTACCACCATCATGAGTGAACTTGATCAAGCTTCACTGCATTAATGTGAACAGCTAGATAGCTAAATCATGCATTAACTGTAGGATATGGCCAGATGAATCCCTTGGGTGCACCACTAATTGGTTATAACTGCCACGTTATGCAGAATACCCTCATGCCTTCTCTTTAGGTTTGAAACTGCCAGTTCATGCAGGTTATGCCTTGCAGAAATGTTACACCAAAAGTTATCATAAGTTTTTCATTTCCATCATCTATCCAAGTGATTCTTAATCAGTGTGTAGTGACAGTGTTTCACGTGCTTCTTGGTCTTCCAATGGTCTGGTTGCTCTTAACATTTTCATTCTCCATCCCTCCAAGATATAGACATTTCTTTCACCAGCACTGTTGCTGTTCCTGCCAGGGCCCTATTCAAACCATAAAAACAAGTAATGACCAAAACCTACCCCCTTTTTCATGCACAGGCAGGAATGTCAGCAGTGCCAATGGAGCTTGCAACATTAGCAGCATGGCCTTTTTTTCTTCATGCCCCCATGACCCAGACAAAGAAGTGGTGTACAGTGGGACATGCTGGAAGAATATAAGACCATGCTTCATTTAAAAGTAGTGGCAGTATTGTTTCCAAGCAGCAGGAGTGGCAGTGTAGGTCTATAGAAAAAGGAACAGTCAGCAATCAACACTAGGAGACAGCAGAATTAGCCCACTCAGTCGAAGGGACTCTTCTTTCTTTGGCTGCGGAAGCTGGAGGAGGAAGCTGCTGTAGCTGTCATTTATGCTTTGAAGGAGGGGAGGGAATGAATGAGAGAGAGAGCATATGAGCATGTATGTGAGAAAGAGAGAGAGCATGTGTTGTTGAGAGTGTGTGTACAAGTGAGTGAGAGAGAATGTGTGTGATTGACAACATGTGAGAGAGAGAGAGAGAGAGCATATCTGTGACTGAGAGTATGTGTGTAAGTGAGATAAAGAAAGAGAAAGCATGTGTGTGAATGAGAGCATGTGTGTAAGACAGAGACAGAGCATGAATGTGATTGAAAGCATGTGGGTAAATGAGAGAAAGAAATTATGTGTGTGACTAAAAATGTGTATATACATTGGAGAGAGAGAGAGCATGTGTGACTGAGAAAATATATGTAAGTGAGAGAGAGAGATCATGTATGTGACTAATAGGTGACTGGTGTGTGTAAGAGAGAGCGACTGGTCAGGAAGGTGATTGCTGTGGGTATGTGTATCTGTGAGAGAGAGAGCATGGAAATGAGAAATGTGTCTGAGAGAGAGAGAGAGAAAACATGGAAGTGATAAGCCTGTGTGTGTGTGTCTCTGTGTGTGTGTATATAAAAGAGTGATTATGGGAGTGAGAGGTGTGAGTGTGTGTGTGTGTGTGTATGAGACAGAAAGCCTGAGAGAAGGAAGTATGTGTGTGCTTGTGTGTGAGAGAGAGATGGTGGGAGTGAGAAGCCAGTGTGTGTGTGAAAAATAGAAATCATGGAAGTGTGCATGAAAGAGATAGACTGGTCAGGGAGGTGACTGGTGTGTGTGTGTATGTTTGAGAGAGATCAAGAGAGACTGGTCAGGGTGACTGGTATATGAGAGACAGAGACTGGTTGTGGGGAATGACTGGTGTGTGTGAGAGACAAAGAGACTGGTATATGAGAGACAGAGACTGGTTGTGGGGAATGACTGGTATGTGTGAGACACAAAGAGACTAGTTGTGGTCCCTAAGGAAGATGATCATGAGGATAGAGCTTTAGCAATGACTGCTGTTTCTGGTGTGTGCTGCTGGCCTGCAAGGGAAAGGAATAGGAGAGTTTCTGGTGATGGTAAGTAAAGGTGGCTTTTTTAAAGTTTGTGTGACAGGGACCACTGCCTTGCCACTAATAATATCAGGGTGAAGCCCTTGTTCTAGAGAGAGTAAGATAATAGGTTAGAGTAGTGGGGGGTACCATTCAAATGCAGCTCCTTCTCTTGAGGAGACTGGAATTGCTGTCCCTCTGAGAGTCTATTTAGCAGGTCTCCAAACTGAGCTTGGGAGGCAGTCCCTTTAGGTTTTCAAAGCATGCAGAGGTGTAGAGAAGTTTATCTTTAGTTGTTTTTCCAGGCCCAGTCAGTAAAAGCAGGCTAGCCCAGCCTGGGGTTCCTGACCAGAACAGGAGGGATTTCATTCCCAGTCCATAACTTGGCTGGTTAAGATTCCCTCTGGGTCTACTTTAAGGGATTTTGAGATTTTTATTAGGAGCCTCACTGGATACCTGGACTTTTTCCTGCCACAGGGATTGGGGAAGCCTGCATATAGGCATCCCAGGGATAGGGAAGATACACCCCTGAAACAGTAGTGACCTGCTATGAGGAGGGGACTCCATTATTTTGATTCTGATCCTTTTCCAACAGAGGCCAAACCAGGCCACAAGAACCACCTTTCATCCCTGCAAATCACACTAAATCTTTACTGATGGTAACTGTACTGTTCATATGTATGGCTGTGCATGTAAAATTGCCCCCCAAAACCCACCCCACCCACCTCACCCTGAGTTACTAGTGCCCCCTCTTACAGTGGTATAAATAGTTAACTTTTTTGTGAGCCTCTATAGAGGTGCTCTCTCTCTCTTTCTCTCTCTCTTCTCTTTCTTTCTTGAGGAAGTAACCCAAAATGCAATAAAAGCCTGTCCGGGCACTTCTTAGCTTGCAATATGAAAATATAAATTTAACGCATGTTGCAGTAAAATAGCTATGCCATACAGTACATGGAAATTTACCCTAGCCATGCCCATTTTTTTTTTTTTATTGTGGGAGCTATTTCTGCTACATTCATAGCAGTTTGATGAATCCAGGCCTTAACTGGATATAATTTAAAAAGCTAAGTAGTGCCGAATATGGGGATATTCAGCAGCATAGTCGTGCTGCTGAATATCCCATGTGAATTAGCTGGATAAATCTTATCTGGGCCTTTTGTTTTTAGGTGCTTCTTAAAGGTGGTAAAAGATGGCTCGCTAGAGAGTTCCACAAGAGGATGGGAAAAGTACATTCTCTGCTTTTGCATAAATGCATGAAGAAATTACTTTTGTTCAATGTTCGCCAAAGAAAGAGTTGAAGTAGTACACATAGCTGGCTACTCCACTTACAGAAGAAAGGGTTTGTACTAGAACTAGCAATATAGAAAGTGGACTTATTAACGGGGCCTAGCATATTAAAGAAGCTTAAAGAGGTTTTGTTTTGCCCAAGTAGAACTTAACTGTTTAATCTCCATGGCACAAATATTGCTTCATTTGCCCTAAAAAGTATGATCCCTAATTAGAATCAATATTGTGTGGGTACTCCTCCTTCTGGAAAATCAACATTGTACAACTTCTTTGCTGTGGGAATGGCATCTACCTACCAGAAGCAGGCAGTACTTACTACCAGTCTAGCTCATGAGAGCATTTATTTATTTAAAAACTTTTCTATACTGATATTAGTGGGGACATCATATCAGTTTACAGCAGAACTGGAGAATTGAAATTACAATGAACAGGCATCGGGGAATGGATCACATAAGAACAAATAAGTAGCAAAGAAATAAAAGAATACAGAGAAATAAAGAATGGACATATAATACATAATTTAATACCTTTATTAAAAATCAAAATATTGGGCTGTACATATACTTTTGTTAACATTAACACAAACATGTAAGAAGACATATTAGCGTACATTCAGCAGAAACCCAGGCATTTAAGGCACTTTAAAATCTTCATTAGCGCTATTGCTCTTTGGAAAATAGGCCTGTCTGTCCATGTTTCTTTCATCCAAACTGCTTTTAACTGACATACATGATTCACCATGCTAATCTAGGTTTTTGGATAGCTAATCAGCTTGCAGTTCCCTTGAGATCCTGAGGTTTATTTATTCAGCAGAAGTATCTTTATCATGGCAGTGATTCCTGACTTAATAACTGACAGCTGCAAATATTTGGCAGTCTGCCATCTCCCTCTCAGTTTAGCAATCAGTAGCACTGATCTTGGGCATTTAAGGAACTTCCTCAATGCCTCAGTTCTGGGGCTGTTTGCCATGATATGACACTGCAGACTGCTCATAAAGGCTTCTAATTAGCATGTGACAATTTTGATATGTTGTTGTTACTGATCCTTATGTTTGCTCTTCACATTTATGTCACAGCTTACCAGCTTTATGTATCTTCACATTCTTTTCAAATGTAGCTCCCCCCCCTTTCTGGATACAACTGTAAGCTGGGTGATACACTCAGCATCAGGGCTTAGTTCTGACTTAGTCCTTTAAAACCATGGAATGGATCCTCCGATAAGGGAAAGATTGCCGTCAGGACTCAAGATATTGAAATGATATATAACCAAGGAGACAAATGACACAAGCTGTAGTGTTGCAAAATTAAAAAGTCTTTACTAACTGGACAAACTAGAAAATTGCATGCAACAGTCTTTCAGGATTGACAATCCAAAAGTAGGTATTAAGATTTTACAAGTGGGTTTCTTATCCTTGATGATTTACTCTCCTGAGATCCTCTCATTCCTGTTCCTGCTGGTTAAAGTGCCCTTTGATAGAAGCTGGACTCTGACACCCATTATTTTTGTACCTGATTCTCCAATGCTTGAATCTGTCTTCTGCACACCTCTGTTCTTCTCTCATTTGGACTCATTTGTACTCCTTAATCAGAGTGAAACCCCCCTCCCATTGCTACCAATGAAGTGAACTGCAGCAGAGAAAATAAGAGGACAGTGCAGCTGAGAAACATGAGCTGCCAGCCCAGGAAACACAGAATGAGATTGAAAAGGTTGCCAGACCTTTTACTGTGAAGGTTCTTAAATGACCATTGAACAGATGAGTCAGAGACTCGGATAGGGGAATTTGCATGTCACAACCCCCTGGACTTCTGTTGGCAACTTGCAGTGAAATATCACTTTAAAATCATATATTAGTATGACTAGAAAAGTCCTACATTAGCGAATTCTGAATGAGAGAGGGATTTGTGAGAAAATGTACTGAAAAACAGTCCTAGGAAGCAAACATCCTGACTACAAGGGGGAGTCAGACCTTTGGGTACCTAGTTCTCAGACAACAGAAAAACAAAGCCAGGCAGGATAGAAGGATATATGCCCAATCTCTTCCAATGGTCCTGTCTGGGTCTTTGGCCTTTGGGTTTGAGAAGGTGACCCATCCAGGCTGGGTAGCAGTGAAATACTGGCCATGAGCTTAGTGGAGCTAGAATCACTAAAAGCTGAGACTGTGGTGGGCCTGAGTCATTGAATGCTAAATAAGCCATGTGCTTAGTGGAGCTGTAAATCCAACCCAGGAAAAGCCCTCCTACCAGGGGAGAGGAACTGAAGGACAGTGGTAGATCTGGAAGCAAAGCAGTCCCCCAGGAGAAAGGGGACCCCAGTGGCAGATTGGGAGGTGATGATGGCTTCCCCTTGAGCAAGGGGACCCCAGCAACAGAGGAAGGGAACTCAGGAGGGTATGGACCCCCGTGGCATATTGGGAGGTGACGCTGGGTCCCTCTTGAGCAAGGATACCCCAGCAGCAGATTGAATGGCCCTCCAGGAGGGTGTGGACCCCAGCAACATATCAGGAGGTGACCCTGGATCTCCCTTGATCAAGGGGACCCTGGTTTGCATCATACATTCCAACATCTGATGCATAAGTTAATAATCACGTACTTGTTTTTATTAAAGCAGTTTTGAAATTCTGTAGACTTTTTCTACAGTATGACGACATGGAAGTACTTGTAATTTCACAAAATCTATTTGTCCTGCACCAACATTACTAGCTAGAAATTCTGTCTAACAATTTTGCACTAACTGCCTAAATCTTTCTTTAATTATTGCCTTTAGATTTTGCTTTTACTGAAAGGTTAGTAATTATTAGGATTACTGCTTCTCCCGCTTTAAGATCTGGTATGCAGAGAAAAGCTGAGCTTTTGCAGTAGTGCTGGATATTTTCAATTTTTACAAAGCTGCGTTAAATAGCTTTGTCAAAAAAAATTATTTTACTTACCAATTCTAAATATATAAATAGAAGCTTTTAATAAAATAATGTTTTAAGGTTGAACAAGGAAAGATGACGGCTGATAAAGAACATGCAGCTCATACAAACTGTCCATCAAGACCTCCTGCTCAGCTTTATAATTGCATCCTCTCTCTCACAAATCCTCAGTTCTCATCCAATGCTTCTTTGAATTCTGATAATGTTTTTGAGGTCCATATTCAGAAGCAGTTAGATGGATAACTCTGAAGATTGCCAGCTAAATGCATATTTGGGCACTTAGCTAGCTATCTTATTATCCAGCTAAAACTTAGCTA
The DNA here is from genome assembly GCF_901001135.1 of Rhinatrema bivittatum. NCBI lineage: Eukaryota > Metazoa > Chordata > Amphibia > Gymnophiona > Rhinatrematidae > Rhinatrema > Rhinatrema bivittatum. Next base: position 430,067,409 of record NC_042617.1, read on the forward strand.
TATAACTTAGGGGCATTCCAGAGGTGCTTTGAGGAGGAGTTACTTTAGCTGGCTAAGGAACTCATTTACTAAGCATTTTCCCCCTAGACACAGAATGGGAGAAAAGCTTTAGTAAATTAGGCCCTAAGTTATCTGGCTAAATCCGATATTCAGATTTAGCTGGATATCATATCTGGCTAAGTCTGATCAGACCAGAGAGCTGTCCTAAAGTTAGCCGGCTAACTTTGATAGTGCAGCTGCACTATTGAATATACCTCCAAAGTTAGCTAGATAAGTTTATCTGGCTAATTTTGTTATCTAGACAGTGAATGAGTATGGACCTCTTTGTTTCTACCACTCCCACTGGGAGCTATTCCATATATTTCCTTAGATCAGGGTTTCTCAACGCAGTCCTCAGGAGATACCTACTTAGTCAGGTTTTCAGGCAGCGCATGTAAATCTATCTCATGCATATTCATTGTGAATATCCTAAAAAACAGGGTTGTGACTTGAAAACAGGGTTGAGAATCTCTTCCTTAGATTACTCCTAAGTCTACCCCATTATACACTCATTCCATGACCCTTTTGTTCTAGAGCAATATTTCCAAACTCTCTCCTGGAGGCACATCTAACCAGTCTGGTTTTCATGATATTAATAAAGAAAATGCATGAGATAACTTTGCATACATTAGACACCCACTGAGTGAAAATCTATCTTGTGCATCTTCATTGTGGCAGTCCTAAAAACCTGATGTAATAATAAGTATGCCTCCAGGAGAGGCTGAGAAACACTGTTCTACAGCCTTCTTTCCATATAAAGAGTCTTGCCTCCTGTGCATTTATTCATTGGAGGTATTTAAATGTCTTTATCATATATCCACTTTCCCTCCTTTCCTCCAGAGTGTATATGTTTAGATCTTTAAATGTGGCCCATATACTTTATGATGAAGACCACTGACCATATTACTAACTGCTCTCTGGACTGACTCCATCCTTATGTAAGTGTGGTCTCCAGAACTGTATACTGATTTCAAAATGAGCTCTCACCAGAGGCTTATACAGTGGCAATGTCAACTCGTTTTTCTTGCTGGCCATTCCCCTCCCTATCCAACCTAGCATCTTTCTGGATTTTTCCATTGTCTTATCTACCTACTTGTCCACTTTAAGATTATCAAATATAATCACCTCCCCCCCCCCCCCCAACACACAGATCCTACTCTTGTTTTGCATATAGAACAACTTCACGCCCTATATGCTACTGCTCCCTTGGGTTTTTGCAAATGTCTGTATACCATTACTGCCGTTCAGGCTATTTATTCACTCTCTTTACCATGTTTTCTATGGATCTTTTAAATACCATGCATCTGATGGTTGTGCAACCACATTTCCTTTCTAAAAGATTTGAACTAAAATGTTTTGGAATTTATTTTTATTGATTGTGAGCTTTATACATAATTTTAGGGTGCATGCTAACAAATTTTTTGCATGCAACTTAATGAATCAGCCCCAAACATTCTTACACTTATCTACACTTTTTATCAATGAGCTACACAACTAAACATATCTGAATGATACTTTTGAGATAAATTTCCCTATTTTGGGCTTTGCAAATACCTTTTTATTGTTTTGCAATCACTGTTACTTATGGTTGGTTAATTTCAACAGCTACGCTTTTAAAATTAATAAGACGGGCCCCCTAAATTGAATCCTTGTTATTGAAAGTAGCCTAGATAGAGATTTTGGGTAGGGGAATCCCAAGGTTTCTTTTTGGGTATTTGGAAAACTTACGAAATGTGCTGTACCAGTGAACCATCATTAGATGGCATAGACAGTGGCAAAAGAACCCTTTGCAGGTAAACAAATTAAAGTCTATGAAGGGAATTTCTAGTGGGATGGATAGAAAATGTTTCCTTTGTGAGATAAGGGGAGAAGGATCCTCTAGAGTGAGTAAATTGAGGCCTATCTAATGTTGGCTCAAAGTTTGGTCAGAGGAGTTTTGGAGGGAGCCACCAGAAGGCTGTTGAGCCTGGAGTGTCCTCTCATCAAGGAAGGGGGACCCTACAGGGGCTTTCCCTTTTAAGGGGAAAAAACCCAAAGCAGAAATGGTGTTTCATCTCATGAAAAAACAACCAGAGGACTCAACCTATGTCTAAGAGGAGAAACAGAAGAAGTATTTGGCCCCACAGCCCATTGAGAACCAGAAGTGAAGGAAATGAGGTTAGGGTGAGGAGTGAGCTGAAGACCCACATTCCATTTATGTTTCAAAGGGGAAGAAGAGCTTACAAAAAGGTGGGGAAATCAGATAAATCCCTTGCAAAGGTCTGAAGAAGATTTCTGTAGATTTGTCAGGAGTGGTGAAGAGTTACTGAAGGTGGTGAGTGAGGCCACCCTGTGTCCAATGAGTGAGTACTGATGGAACTAAAGTGTAAGTGGACAGAGAGATTAAGGGGATTAAATATTTCTTTTATAGTGGAGAGGTGAACATTGAAGAAATTTGGAGCTGTTGTGGTGTTTATTCCAATCCACTAAAGGAAAGTTGGGAGGTACGTTTAGGTAATTCTCTGTAAAATGATTGAAGTATACAGTTGAAAAAAAAAACTACAACATTTCTGCTTACCTTTAACTGTTGCAGTTACACCGACTACTGTCCTGCTATAGATACCTGTACCTCCTGATCAAATCAGTGTGTTTTACCATTTTTATTTGAAATTGTCAAATGCTGGTCACCCCAGAAATAAATAATTTGAAGAACCCTTTATGTGTGAGCCTCTTCTTATACCAAGCTGTGAGTTCAACAACGGTGGGTAACAATCAAAGGGGGATACAGAGGGGAAATGAGATTGTGTGAACATTTCCCTATCCAGCGTTGGGACTGCAGCCCTTGCCTCTGGGCCTGGTCCAGTACACCATCTGCTTGACCATTTCTTACTGAACCCTTCCGAGAAACTGGGTGCCTGACCATTTCATATTTTATGTGCCCCCCCCGGGGAGGGGTGCTTTCTATCTACTTTGTCAGTTGTAATGTTTTTACATTATTTGATTATTTAGGCCAGTAGATAAATATAGTTTCTGCCATGCCTCATGTGTTAACGCTTGTAAATCTTTGAAAAGATTTGGAAACAGGAAATGATAGTTTGCTGGTCCAATTCAATTTATCCTCAGCATTTAATGCTATAGATCATAACATTGTAATCACACATTTAGGAATGCTGCAGACTGGGGTATTGCATTTGATTGGTTTACCTCCTATCTGAAAAGAAGAACACAATTTGTGACTGTTAGGAAATGTGGACCCTTGACCCAAGGTGGGGTTGGCACTACCTGCGGGGTTGAGCCCCGCAGGTCCCCACCATCAGGAGGCGAGGCTGGCTGGGAGCAGAGGCTAACTGTAACTTCGCCAGTACCAGCCTGCGTTCTCCACAGGTAGAGCCCTTGGGTGCCAAGGACGGCTATAGTCTTAGGTGGGCCTCTGTGTGGCTGGTCCCGGTGAGACAGAAGGATGAAGGGAGAGTCAGAGAGGTCAGGTCCAGTCTGAGCTCGAGATGCCCTCGAGGAGGGAGAGAGAGAAGGCCCCAAGGGACGAGGTGCAAGAGCAGTTCCTGAGACACTAAAGCTGGATCACGTGGGGCAGACCCCGTGGAGATAGAGTGCTGAAGCAGGCCCAGTGGAGCGGAGCCGCTGTAGCAGGATCTTGTGGAGTAGAAGCGCTGAGGCAAACCCCGAGAAGCGGCAGCGCAGTAGCAGGATCCCATGATGCGGAAGCACTGAGGCAAGTCCTGAGGATAGGGGACGCAGGGACAGGGTCCTGTGATGTAGAAGTACTGAGGGAGGCCCCACGGAGCGGAAGCGCAGAGACGGAGTCCCGTGATGTAGAAGCGCTGAGACAGGCCCCGAGGAACGGGAGCGCAGAGACAGGATTCTGTCAAATAGAAGTGCTGAGGGAGGCCCCGAGGAGCGGGAGTGCAGAGACAGGGTCCCGTGATGTAGAAGCGTTGAGACAGGCTCCAAGGAGCAGAAGTGCAGTGACAGGGTGCTGTGATGTAGAAGCGTTGAGACAGGCCCCGAGGAGCGGGAGCGCAGAGACAGGGTCCCATGAAGTAGAAGTGCTGAGGCAGACCTCGAGGAGCGGGAGTGCAGTAGCAGGATCCAAAGAGCTGAAGTAGGGCAGGAATCCGTAGAGCAGGAACAACAGGTCCGGAGTACTGGGGTGAAGCACCAGAGCAGGAACCAAGGAACTCGTTTCCAAGTCAGCTAGTGGAGGAGAGAGGCTGTCCTTAAATATCCTGGGCCTCTGATGTCATCAGCCAGGGACGACCTTGAAGTTCCCGCCATTGGCCCTTTAAAAGGAGGACTGACGGCGCGTGTGCGCCTAGGAAGGACCCGGGTCGTAATACTTGTTGGCGGCGACCCAGCTGCCACGTGGAGTCTCTGAGGCTAGGCAGAACGAGACAGCAGTGGCTGGCTTTGGCCACGAGAATACCCAGAACAAGGACCAAAGTATGACATGAGGTGAGTTGAGCCAGCTGCAGTTTGCTGCGGCCGGTGGATGTAACAGTGACTATAGAGAATTGTTCCTACTTCAGGGATCTTTCAAGGCTCAATAATTTTTAAAATTTTGTTTAATCTTTATTTAATTTCATTAGGAAATATTATGGTTATTTCTCATTAAATATGTTTTTATATGCTGATGACCTGAAACTTTATATTCTATTGGGCCTTGGTCATGTTGAGGCTTTATAGATACTCTTTGAATGTCTTATGGCAAATGATTTTTTGTTGGGAAATAATATGCTCATTTTAAATATGAAGAAATAGAGATCCTGTAGGTTGGCAAGGCATGTTTTAAAAATCAGATTTTTTTTCTCTGTGGTCAAGCTGACATTCTAGTCACCAGTAAGGTTAAAAATGTATGTGTTCTCATTGATGGAGATTTCTCCATGATTCCTCAGTTTAATTCTGTATGTAAGTTGTGTTTTGCTCAGCTTAGGCTGACCTGCCAAGCACTTTCCTTCTTAACCAAGGAAAAGATATATAAGGTGGTTCAATATTTAGTTATAATAAGCCTTGACTATTGTAACAGTTTATTAGTGGGTCTCCCAAAAAAATATGTGCCTTGCTTACAGTTGGTTCAGAGATCAGTTGTGCATATCATTGCTGGAGCAAAATAAGAGGATAGTGTAACCCCAGTTTTGAAGGGTCTAGCTCCTGATCTCCTATAGATTTCGTTTTATAGTTTTTAACTCTTTTTGTGGCTTGGGAGCAGGCTACTTGAAAAATCAGCTTGTATTTCATGGCCCAAGCTGTGCAATAACATCCTCTTAGAGTTTCTATCAATTACATCTCTGAAGGAAGCATACTTCATAACTATATCAGAGAGGACACTTAGGTGCATTTGCCCAAAATGGAGCCATCTTTCATTGGAGATCAGAGTATCCATGATTATCTGATTTTCCATATAAAAAGTGAAAGCTTGCCTTTAATAACGGCTTTTAAATACATTGATTATCTGTTTACTTTTCTGCTGTTATTTATTGTTTTATTGCTAGTCATTGTTATTGCCTTGACATAAGAATATAAGATGTGCCATGCTGGGTCAGATCAAAGGTCCATCAGACTCAGCATCCTGTCTGAGAGAGACACCAAGCTTGGTCATGAGGAAGTACCTGGCAGATCCCAAAGAGTAGATTCCAATTTCACAAGTCCACCTAGATAATAATTATTTAGGAATGTTTCCTCCAGGAACCTGTCTAAACCTCTTTTAAACTCAGCTATGCTAGATGACCAAATCTTCTGGCAACAAATTTCACATAAATTATGCACTGAATGAAAACAAATACTCTCTCCAATATGTTTAAAATCATCTACCTGCTAGTTTAATGGAATTTCCCTTTGTCCTATTACTATTTGAAAGGGTAATTATTCCTTAACTACCTATTCCATCCCACTCATATCCCTTCCCAGTCATCTTATCTCCAAGCTGAAGAGTCCTAACCTGTTTAGACATTCATCATAAGGGAGTCCTACTATCCCTTTACCATTTTTGTTGCCCTTCTCTGTACCTTTTCTTGTTCTGCTATATCTTTCTTGAGATGGGGGTGACCTGAACGGCACATAGTATTGAAAGTGTGATGATACCATAGATTTGAACAGAGGGCATTTTGATAGTCACCATTCCTTTCTATATAATTCCTAGCATTCTATTTGCTTTTAAAACATCACAGAACACTGACCTGAGGATTTCAATGTATCTTATACAGTAACTCAAAAATTCCTTTCCTTGGGTGGTTACTCTAAATATGGAACCCAAGATCGTGTAGCTATAGTTTGAATGATTTTTCTCTACATGCGACACTTTGCATTTGTCCACATTAAAATTCATTTGCAATTTAGATGCCCAGTTCCCCAGGCTTGCAAGGTCTTTCTGCAGTTCCTCACGGTCTACTTCTGTTTTAACTATTTTAAATATTTTTGTGTTAACTGTAAATTTGATCAGGGGCAGCGGAATGCCTTTTTGGTTGAGGGAGCCATGCAAATTGCCCCCGACTCTGCCCCCCCTCCTCCCCGTTTATAATTTATTTTATTCTTTCTTACATATATTCTTTGTGTAAACCATATAAAGTATAATAGACTATTATTAATATAACAATGAGGAGGCGGGGCAGGGGGAGAGAGAAAGGGTGGAGAAAGAAAGGAACTGAGGAGGCAAGAGCAAGGGGGTGGAAATAGGGGGAGATAAGAGGGGCTGAAGGATGAAAAGGGTGATGGGGAGGGGAGGAGGGATGCTGATGTGGTGAGAGAAGAGTGCTGGGAGCAGGGGGGAAAGGTCTGGTGGCAGATGAGAGAGAGGAGGGATTGGGCAGGAAAAAAAGAGGAGGTGGCTGAGCCAAGAGAAGAAAGACCTGCCCTCCTACCAGAAAAACAATGAAGACACAGTGGCCCAAACATAATATCCACCCAAACCACCATAAGAAAAAACAATAAAGGCTTGGCAACCCTATCATAATACAGGCTTCGTATTGGGGCTGCTAAGCCTTTGTCTTTTTTTTTTTGTGGGAGGAGAATAGGGGCAGGAGCAAGATGAGGGTGGCAGGTAAACAAAACCCAAAAGAGTAGACTAATTGATACTGCACCCACAACAAAAGTCTAAACACAGTCTCTTTTCTTACACTCTCTCTCACAAATGTAAGATCTTAGGGGCAGGCACTCATCCACCCTGAACCCTCCCAGTACCTTTTGGACGATAGATTCTTCTTCTCAAGTGTTCTTCTTTCTTTTCCTCACTCTCTGGCTGAATTTCTTTTTTAATCAGTCTTTGACTCTAGAGTTTTCCAGTTAGTAATGTCTCTCTTCTGACACCTTTCTGGTACATTCATTGAACCTTCTGTCAAATCCTCTTCTCCCTTAGGTCTTCTCTAATTCTGAGTCTCTTCAGGGACACTTTGTCCCTCCAAACTCTCTGGACTCCCAGGAACTTCCCCCTCCTGGAATCCTTTTCCTCAGCAGGCCTAACAAACCTCTCCCTAGGTCCCAGCTGCCTTCTTTGAGCCAGGATTACACTCTCCTCTCCCTAGAACTTCCCTGTGGAGGGACAAGAATACTAGCCCCACTCTATGAAGAGATAGCACCCAAAACAACATCTCTCCTGACTCTCCTGCATCACATCATTGAATGCCAACCCTTTATACCTCTTCATCTCCCTCAGCTAAAGAGTAAAGTTATATCTCCAAAGCAGTACAGGGGCTGCCAACGTGGAGGTGGGACTGCTCTGCTTTGTCTCTGAAGATCTCCTTTATATATCTCACTGTCTGCCTCACCTCCTCCAGGTCAACCTCTCTAGCATCCAGAGATTGTATTCATTTCCTGATAGCTGGGAGTTCTTTGCACTGGTTGCATACATATAACCGATGCAAAACACTGTGTGCCACATGTATGATTAACCTACTTTGTTGATGATTGGTGTTGCACAGTTTGCTGTTCCTCACTTAAGTTTCTTTTGGATAATTAAATGAATAATAAATCTAAACAAATAAATACATTCCTCGGTTATTGGTACTACTTAAACCAACACATAGTTCCTTATTTCTATTTCTGTCAAGCTCTGGCCTACACCAAAACTATACAAACACTAATCTTTGTAAACTATGGTGCAATTTTGAATAGAGCTAAATCTCTCACTGGAGCTTCCAATATTATAGCAGTAATTAATACCTAAGATAAGAATAGGTTCCAGCAGACAGCTCAGAAACTACCCACTTTACTATATATAATATCCTAGAATACTGGCTGCTTGTTCTGATACAACCTCTGTGGCATTTGAAGTCAGCTGCAGGATCAAATTTAACAAAATATTCAGGATATCTGTAAATCTGCTGAAACACAGTGATTAAAATATCCTTTTGCTTATAGCAAATAAAGATGTTATGAGCATTGGTCCATATATCTGCCCATTGCTCTTCCAAGAGAATGGCGGGCTCAAAATTAGATAAATAAATAAAGAAATGCAAATTCAACTCTTTATTCCAGGTTTGAATAATATGTGTGGGTGGCACAGAAACACATTTTTCAGATAATGTGATCATGGTGTAATTGGACATTGCCTTAAGCTGAGACGTAAGAACAAAAGAAGTTGCCATAATATGTCAGAGCAAGGGTCCATCAAGCCCAGCATTCTGTTTCCAACAGCTGCTAATCCAGGATACAAATACAGGGTGGCCCATGGAAAAGTAGCCCACCTCCAATACAAGTGTATTAGAGACAGGCTACTTTTCCATGGGCCACCCTGTACCTGGCAAGTACCCAAATATTAAATAGATAGGCAGTGGCTATTTCCTAAGTGAACTTGACTAATACCAGTTTATGGACTTCTCCTCCAGGAACTTGTCCAAACCTTTTTTAAACCCAGCTTAAGCTAACTGCCTTAACCACATCCTCTGGCAATGAATTCCAGAGCTTAATTGTACATTTGGTGAAAAATAATTTTCTCCAATTTGTTTTAAATTTGCTACTTGTTAACTTCATGGAATTCCCTCTAGTCCTTCTATTATCTGAAATAGTAAACAACCAATTCACATTTATCTATTGTAGTCCTCTCATGATTTTATAGACCTCCATCATACACTGTCCCCATCATATATCCAAGCTAAGCAGTCCTAACCACTTTAGCCTTTTTTTATATTCTTTTATGATACATAGAGGCCAACCAAATGAAACTTCTTGGAAATGCTAGCCGTTTTACATGCAGGACCCCAGAGGCAGACGGAGCTCTGGAGTCTCAATGCATGGATGAGACAATGGTGCAGAGAGGAGGGCTTTAGATACATTAGGAACTTTTTGGGAAAGGAAGAGGGTATTCTGGTCAGATAGGTTCCATCTTAACCAAAATGGAACCCATCTGCTGGCACTAACAATTAAAAAAGAAATGGAACAACTTTTTAAACTAAACCAAAGGGGAAATATGGCAGTCACTCAGGAGCACATATTTCAGTGGGGTGTTTAGCAAGGATTGTCATGTATAATCTCTGCTTAGAGTGTCCAAAAGAAACTTTATGGCAGTTAAATCAAATGAATAAATGGCACAGTTCCAAAACAGTACTTAACACCAAAGCTAGTCTTTATTGTTACAACCCTTCCTCTATCTGTGCAAGGGTCTTTTACTATCAGGACAAGGGAAAACTTTAAGCCTCAGGGCTTGGATAAATGAGGTTCCCAGATGGGCCGGGTATCCTTGTGGGGGCAGGAGAAAACCTGTCCAAACACTAGTAAAAATAGTAAAACAGTCTCTGCACAGAGAGTCCCAATCTACTCTCTCCCCTGGGGTGAATACTCCAATTGGGAGTCTTTAATAGATCTCAATTCAGTCTTTCTCACAGTCCTCTAATGTCTCGATCTCTCTCACTCTCATGAATCCCACGATGGAATGGAGCAACACTGGAACACACAAATCTCAATGATCCTTTCTCCAGGTGAGGAAGGTGGCAGCAAAGGCCTTCCTCCTGGCTCTTCTAACCAAATGTGTTCTTTCCTCAAAAACTAATCCAAACACCAGAAGGTTTCTACTGCAGATCACCACAATTCCTCTGTCCTCCAGGACGTTACAGAGGAGCAGGTCTACTCTATCCTGGGTCTCCCAGGGAGAAGTTTCCCCATGACCTCTCTCCAGGCAACACTCAGGGGTCTCGCAGGCTTCTTACCAAGAAAAAGTGCAAAAATCCCAAAACAAATCTGGATTCAAACCCATGCAGCCAGTGAGTGGCCTCTTGACCTTGCTCAGGGACACAAGGCAGAGTTTGCCTGAATCTTCAGAGAAGGCCCAAAAATCCAACACAGCAAAAATCTCCTGCACTTCCTATAACTTCAAAACCAAAACTCCACTGCCTCCCAGCTCTCAAGAAAGAGCTGCTTTTATTACCACCCATCCCATCTCCCTCAAAGGGAGGGGTTATAACTAATGGTGCCACCCCACAATCTCCATTCTCAGCTAAAGGGCAGGATTAGTAATGAACCCCAATGTGTCATTACATATGTCTGTGAGGATGTGGAAATAAATGATTTCAAATGACCAGAATCAACTACTTGTAAGAGGGGTGAGAAAAAGAATACAATAAAATGTCTGTATGCAAACGTCAGAAATCTAAAAAACAAAGATGGGATATTATATGGCACTAGATGAAGATATTGATGTAATAGGCATTTCAGAGACCTTGTAGAAAAAGGACAACCAATGGGACATGATAATACAAGGGTACAAAATATATCAAAATGACAGATCAGATAGAAGTGGTAAAGGTATGGCCTATTTCAAGGATTCCATAGAATGGAGTGAAATATGGTTTATGCAAGAAAAAAATGTAATCTGGAATATTGATGCAAAGAAATTCCATGCATGACATGGAACATAAGAATATAAGACTTGACATACTGGGTCAGATCAAAGGTCCATCAAGTCAAGTATCCTCTTTCCAATAGTAGCCAATCCAGGTCAAAGGTACCTGGTAGGATCCCAAGAGGCAGATAGATTCCATGCTGCTTATCTGAGAGATAAGCAATGGATTTCTGTAACTCCACCTTAATAATGGTTTATGGATTTTTCCTTCAGGAACTTGTCCAAACCTTTTTTAAATGAAGCTATACTAATAGCTTTACCACATCCTCTGGCAATACATTCCAGTGTATTTATGTATTGAGCAAAAATATTTTCTTTTATTAGCTTTAAATGCATCAACTAGTAGCTTCATTGTGTATCCCTTGGTTTTTGTACTCTTTGAAAGAGTAAACAATTGATTAATATTAAATCATTCCACTCCATCTATTATTTTATAGACCTCTATCATGTCTTCTCTCAGCAGTTCTTCTCTAAGTTGAAGAAAACTAACCTGTTTAGTCTTTCCTCATAGGGGAATGGTTCCATCCCCTTTATCATTTTGGTTGTACTTCTCTGTAACTTTTCTAATTCTGCTATCTTTTTTGAGATGTGGTGTCTAGAACTGCACACAATACTTGAGATGAGGTTGCACCATGGAGCGACAGAGAAGAATTATAATATTCTTTGTTTTATACTCTATTCCTTTCCTAATAATTCCTAGTATTCTATTTGCTTTCATGGCTGCTGTCGCATGCTGAACAGAAATTTAAATATATTATCAACAAAGATACCTAGATCCTTTTCCTGAATGGAGATACCAAATGTGGAACCTTGCATTATGTAGCTATTGTAGGGAGATATCCCATTTTTTACCACTGAAAGCACCAAATATGAATCATGATAGCCAAAGAAGTATGCAGTCAAATACTGACAAGCCCCCAAAACACTGTCTCAGTAGAAAAACAAGTGACCTTGCCCTGATGAGAACTTTACACTGAAGGATACGTTATCTAGATCTGCCTGTTTATAAGTGCACTGTCCCCGATCCTTGAGTCCTGTGAACTCAGATGAGGTACCCTCTCCCATATGGAAGAGGGACTCAAAGGGGGAAGGAAGACCATAGTTCCTGCTCCATAGAGCAGAAAGAGACTACCCTCAGAATAAATTTCCAGAGATCAGCAGATCCCTTCCTACTAGTACTTTTAGTACTTTGGTACAGATAGCCTGAAGGAGGGGGAGATAATAATGACAATGTTATCCTCTTGAAAAAGGAGACTATACTCAGCATTGTCCTGGATACTAATCAAATGGAGATTTGCCTCAACAAAAACCCACCTTCAAATGACCAGAGCTGAGCGGTCTCAGGAGCTCGGGAGATGAAGAGTCAATCCCTGAGGGTGATCATCCTTGTGCCGCTGGTGATAGGAGCAGAAGTTGCCAAGCTTGTCAGCCTGGTCCGTCCTCCAGCATCGTAATGAAAGACACCCCTGGTTTCCTCATCATGCAGTCCCAGATTGTCACCCAGAATGTCTTTGTGTCACTGGACCCACAACATGTGATCCAGAAATATTTTAACCTCACTAACATGCATTTTCCTGCAACTAAAGCTTGGATCATGTATTACCTGAAATATGCTACCCAGAACATTCAGAACATTCTTAGCCAATTGGACAAAATTATGAATCAGCCCATTAGAAAAGACTTGGACCATCCCAAAATGTTTATTGGATTAATTGCAGGATCCATTGTCTTTTCTACCATGGTTTCTCTCTTTTGTGCATACAAGTACAGTATCCGAACAAAATTTGCAAAACACTATTAAAGAGATGCAGGACGATATGAAAAGTATCTCTAAATAGATATGATACCAACAAGAACAGTTAACTTCTCAAGGTAAAACACTAAGTAACACTGTCACCTTGGTTAACATACATTCTCAAGCAATTGAGCTTAACCGAGAGGACATTACCACCATTAAAACCGTGCTGAGCAAAGACCGTACTTTTATCCAGCCCATTCAAGTACTCACCAATGACTTGTTTAGAGAGTTGGACAATAGCATGAGTAACTTAATGAAAGGACAGATTCCAACCTATTTAATCTCTTCAGATGTCATTACAGATGCTTTTGCTAAAATTACCCAAAATAACATCAAGCCTATCCAGGTCCAGATTGTTTATTATATGGGTACTGCTATACCTCTGTATGTGGACATTGAAAATACGGAGATTGTGTATGTTTTAAATTTGCCTTTCATTTTACCTGAGTATGGTTATCAATCAAAATAAGTAATTAATGTAGGTACCTGGACAAACAATGTATACCTGTGTGTAAATACCTCTGCCCTTCTAGCCTATCAGAGCGACAACCCACAGCAATATTTAGTTCCTAATTTAAGTCTATGCCAACAAACAAAGGACATACATTGGTTATACCTTCCTAAAGGACACTAGAAAAGCTCTGTGTGGTTTGTGCTTGGACAATGTCCTCAAGAATTATAAGATTACCATGACAAAGTTTGATGAATTCTACGAAACCAAGGTTGCTGTTGTAAATAATGTTTGGTTAGCTAGCACCCCTCTGAAAGATCTTGCTAATTCTAACAAGCATGATGTTACCAGTAAGATTCCCTTACCCAGTAATGTTTCTTTAGTTACAGTTCCTAAGAACTGAATAGTTACTGTAGGGGGAGTGTCCTTATACTACCTAGAACCAGACCTGATTACCACAGAGGTAGAAATCCTGGATGTGTTTCCTAGCCATGAAAACAACTTTGATGAAAACCTGGTATATCTTTTAGGCTATAAAGACTCTCACAATGTGGAACTGTCTGTAGACCAAGGCACAGCAGAAATTGCTGCCTATAACTATGATTCCAAAGATGAAGATATTTTACAAACTGACTATATATTGTCTTATGCCTTCCCTGCCTTAGCCATGGTGATTGTAACCCACCTACTATTTTCAATCATCCTTTTAAAAAAGAGTAAGGGCCCTAATGAGGCTCTATGTGCTTGCAAAACCTCCCACAGCCCCATCTCTGGAACTGTATGAGGTATCGAACAATCAGTAATGACACTTCATCACTTTCCAGACTAGGGAAAGAAGGGTTGCACTTTCATTCTACCTCAAGTCTGAAATGATGTCCCTACCTCTTATTTCTATAGCATGCACTACGTGAGAACTACAATATTTCCATATTTCTTATCATCCATGTATATTTCCTGTTACTATTTCCCATTTATTTTTCTTCATTATACTTTTTGTCTTTCCTCATTATAATGATGATTTTATTCACTATTATTCTATTCTATTATTACGTTACTCCCATTCTATTATTACTATTATGATTCCTTATAAGTACCATGGCTATTACTATTGTTGCATTATTCCTACCTCATGTTGATGATGTCATCACTAGTGATCAAATACGTCATACAACTGAGGCCTGCATAGTGGCCAGATAGATAGGCTTAAGCAATATTAGCTCCATTGTTGGCTCATCCCACTTAAGACGGGGGAAATGAAGGAAGATATCCCATGTTTTACCACTGAAAGCATCAAATATGAATCATAATAACCTAAGAAGGATACAGTCAAATACTATTAGGCCCCCAAAACACTGACTCAGTAGAAAAACAAGAGACTTTACCCTGATGAGAATTTTACACTGAAGGATACTTTATCTAGATCTGCCTGTTCGTAAGTGCTTGTGTAAATAGGGTCAAGGCAGAAGGACAGTACAGCAGCTAAGCCCCTAAGCAGGAATCATGGATTGGCCAACAGAGTCCAGAGGTCAGAAAGACCCCCACCCTTTGAAGAAGAGGCAGTCTGAGACAGAGAAAAACACTGACTCTGGCATAACAGCTTGACATACAGATGTGCCAATAGTCCCCTCAAAGAAATGGAGAGGGGGAAAAGACTGCAATGTGGCAAAGACGCTCCACCCAGCACGTGATTATGCATGCACTTATGCATATTTATCAGCTGGAAAGTATGAGAGGGGGCAAATAAGGAGGGGGGGGGAAGACCCTGGGAGCAAGACCCTAAAAGAGTGAGCCCTGAGAGTGACCCTGAAACCAAAGAAGGGACACTGAAAGAAAAGGAACCAGAAGAGCAAAATGGGAGCACTAAGCAGATCAACAGTCCCTGCTATTGAGGAGGGAGAAGACTAGGTGTGGCCAGGAGACTGGGGAATAGAGACTGGAGAGAGGAGATGCCCTGCTAAGGTGCGGAGAGTGACATGGTGTCTGAGATGGTGAAGGGCAAAAACAAGCCCCAAACCACCTGGCAAGTACCAGAGCCAGAAGCAAGTCTCCTTCCTGATTGCCACCAGCTCTGCCAGTACCAAACCTAGGAAGCAAGTCTCATTCGCTGCACACATTCTCCAGCTCTCCAGCCAGAATCTACTTCAGAGGTGAACAGAGGGGCTATCGCCTGAAGTTGGGATGAGGTGTAAGTAAGCTTGCCATAATTATTATTATATTAAGCAGGCTAAGGTTTATGGCATGTTCATAACCACCCATGGTACAGAACTATCTCTAGGGAAAACTGGCACTTAGTGGCCAGGATGTTAGAGACAGGAATTGTTGTTATTTTCTAAATGCTATATCCTTCCAAATCTTTTAAATAAAGGTCTATTTCTGAAGAGAATGCATTTTCTTTTTCCTGAGCTTAGGATCACAAAGTGAAGTGAGAGATGAACTGGGAGTGTCCTTTAGCAGACAGGTCCCTGCACCCCTAAACTTTCTACACTATAATTTGGGTTACTTTTCTCGGAGTGTATCATTTTGCACTTGTCCACGTTAAATTTAATTTGGCATTTGTATGCCTAGTTTTACATAAGAACATAAGAAATTGCCATGCTGGGTCAGACCAAGGGTCCATCAAGCCCAGCAGCCTGTTTCCAACAGAAGCCAAAACCAGGCCACAAGAACCTGGCAATTACCCAAACACTAAGGAGATCCCATGCTACTGATACAATTAATAGCAGTGGCTATTCCCTAAGTAAACTTGATTAATAGCCGTTAATGGACTTCTCCTCCAAAAACTTATCCAAACCTTTTTTGAACCCAGCTACACTAACTGCACTAACCATATCCTCTGGCAACAAATTCCAGAGCTTTATTGTGCGCTGAGTGAAAAAGAATTTTCTCCGATTAGTCTTAAATGTGCTACTTGCTAACACCAAAGATAAGATTTAACAATTAATTCAGTTTATAGCTGATAAAGATTGAAATGGACATGTTTTATAACACCCAACAATTAGTATTTATTATGAAACTATGTTACCGCACCCTGATGGCACCTGTTTAAGTTGATATAATTTAAAAACATTTAGCAACATTAATTTATGTGCCTTATTGTGAACCGTTGTGACGGCACCTGCTTAACGACGGTATAGAAAAGACTTTAAATAAATAAATAAATGCCCCTCTTGCAATTTCTTACAATCTGCTTGTGATTTAACAATA
The DNA here is from genome assembly GCF_901001135.1 of Rhinatrema bivittatum. Classification (NCBI taxonomy): domain Eukaryota; kingdom Metazoa; phylum Chordata; class Amphibia; order Gymnophiona; family Rhinatrematidae; genus Rhinatrema; species Rhinatrema bivittatum. Next base: position 430,083,723 of record NC_042617.1, read on the forward strand.
TTGAATAATTTGGTGTCATTGGTAAATTTGATCACCTCACTGGTTGTTCCCATTTCTGGGCCATTTATAAATATATTAAAAAGCAGTGGTCCAAGAAGAGATCCCTGTTTATCTTTCTCCATTGGGAACATTTATCATTTAGCCCTACTGTTTGTTTTCTATCTTTTAACCAGTTCCCAATCCACAATAGGACACTGCCTCCTATCCCATGGCTTTTTCATTTCCTAAGAAATCTCTCCCGATGGACGTTATCAAATGCTTTCTGGAAATCCAGAAACACTATATCAGTTGGTTCACCTTTATTTTCATGGTTATTTATACCCTCATAAAATGTAGCAGACTGATGACACAAAACTTCCCTTGGCTAAATCCATGTTGACTTTGCCCCATTAAACTATGACTATCTATATGTTCAGCAATTTTGTTTTTTATGATATATTCTACCATTTTGCCTGGGACAGATGTCAGACTCACTGGTCTGTAGTTTCCTGGATCACCCCTTGATCCCTTTTACAAATCGGCATTACATTGGCATCCATCCAATCTTCAGGTACCATAGATGATTTTAATAATAGTTTACAAATTACTAATTGCAGGGCTACAATTTCATTTTTCAGTTTTTTCAGCACTCTGGGATGTAAACCATCTGGTTTGCTACTCTTTAGTTTGTCAATTTTTGCTATTACATCTTCCAGATACACTGAGATTTGTTTCACCTGCTGAATCATTACCTTTGAATATCATTTCTGGCATGGGTATTGTTAAGTGCAACCTATGCTTATATCCAGGGATACAAGAACACTTATATTGATCAATAAAAAATTATACTTTCTACAAAATCTAAGTATTCTTGGGAGATGCTGGATGCCCTTTCTCTGACAAACTGACCAACATCTCTTTGTATACACGAATTGATCCTTCTTTTATAGGTAACATACAATATAGTGCTAGGTTAGAAGTTATAAGCATGCATGTCTACCCAGAGAATAATTTACATTGGTTGTCATGCCAACATCATGATTTGATTATCTCTAAACTACCCTGATTATTTCTCCAAGGTGGGGCCCCTTTACCATCACTGTTTAGATAGTCCTTTGTTCTGTTAGAATCTTGCTGGAAACAGTTTTTATTATGAGTTTTTGTTTCCACGGCAAGCTTCTTTTCAAATTCTCTTTGCCTTACTTATCAGTGCTATGCATCTAACTTGCCAGTGCTTATGCTGTCTTGTTTTCTTCATTTGGATCCCTTTTCCATTTTTTGAAGATGTTCTTTTAGCTCTTATAGCCTTTCTCACCATCTTTTAACCATGCTGGAAGTCATTTAACCTACCTTCCACCTTTTCTAATGCATGTAATCCATCTGGTCTGGGTTTCCAAGATGGTATTTTTAAACAATATCCATGTCTGATGTAAACTCTTAACTTCTGCAGCTGTTCCTTTAAGTTTTCCTAATCATTTTCCTCATTTTATCATAGTTACGCTTCTGAAAGTTAAATGCTGTCTCAGTAGACTTCTTCATTGTCCTCTCTCCAATTAAATCAATTTTGATCATATTGCGATCACTGTTGCCAAGTGGCTCCAACTTGCACCAAATCTTATGTTCCACTAAGGACTAGGTCTAAAATAGTTTCCCTCCTTGTACCATTTGCTTAATTTGGATCAAATTAAGGGGGCCTATGCAACACAATTTAACATAAGTGTTAAGGCCCTCTTGTTCATGCTAAAATTAGAAAGGTATGTACTAAAGGGGTATTAAGAACAGTTTGCATGGGCTTACAAAAGTTTTCAAGCCTGCATATGCAAATATATGGAACACTATGCACAAATGAGGGATTTGGGTGCTCTCACTAGCCTAAATGGACAATGATACCTGCTGTTGTGAGCATGCTACTCATTGAGGGCAAACTAAACAACATCAATAAGCAAAATAGCCTGATAGCTAAATTGAGCATACTCAGTTTTCTTTTCCTCTTGGTTCCTCTTAATGGCCTTGGTTCCCCTTGCTGGCCTAGTACATGGGACTTGCTTGTCAGTGAGTGGCAAAAAGAGTGTAACCTACTACATTCCATAAGAGGAGATCAAAGCATAGAAGAGATTTCCAGGAGAGCAGAAAATTGATTTGACTGCATTTTAGAGCCCTCTGTCTTTTGTGTCAGTACGGATCTTTAAATAGTGGTGTCAGATGATGTGCTAGGAGATCAAAGTAGAGAGACCCAGGAAGGAATCTGACTGTCTTGACTCAGAAGGGGATCAGCATCAGACCATTTGTCTGCATTGGCTGCACCACACAGTCTGCTACTGTTATGTTGTCAGCTGCAGAGCTCTGCGGTCAGCCTCACTCATCCAATGCTGCAATGCCGCAGCAAAGACAGTCCCAGGTTCCCTTGTAGTGGCACGGAGCCACCGCCGATGTGGCCTTGAATCCTCATGGCCCTGAGTGCCGCTATGCTCAGGGTGCCACCGACACCGCTGTCCCCATGCGTCCCGATGCGGCTTCCAGCACCGCCACGTTCCCTCAGCACGGTGGGAGGACACCACCGACTTCCCCTCCTGCATCAGGACTCCCTAAGTGCATGCACGTGCTTCTCCTTGAGATTTAAAGGGCCTGCAGTGGGAAATGCTCTGCAGACCTCCTTGATGACATCATCACTCTAGCCCTATATAAGGCTGGACCCTACTTCCAGCCATTGCCTTGACAATAGGTATCCTAGCTCCTGAGAATTGCATTGCCATTCCTGAGTTACTGAGTTCCTGATCTCTATCCTTCATTGCTCAGACTGGACCTTGACCATGAGCTACACTGCCTGCCTCAACCCTTGCCTGGACCTTGACCATGAGCTATGCTGCCCTTCTTCAACCTTGCCTGGACCTTGACCACGAGCTTCGCCGCCTACCTCGACCCTTGCCTGGATCTCAACTTCAAGCTTCATTGCCTGTTCCTGACCTCGGCTTGCACCATGGTGTCACTTCTTCTACCTGCACATCCATCTCTGCAGAGGCCCCAAGTAAGTCCAGCCAGCCCTGGCACCCGAGCGCTCAACCAAGGAGAACGAGGGTTGGTAGTGGTGAAGCTCCAGCAGGGTCTCTGCTTTCCATCAGCCTTGCCTACTGATGGTGGGGACCTGTGGGGCTCCTCCCCACAAATAGTGTCAACTCCCCCTTGGTGCAAGGTCTACCAGCATAACAGATTACCAAGGCCATGGACCCGGTGGAGGCTTCTGCCCTACAGGGCATTCCAGGCCTGGCCCAGAAAGCTCTTGCGACCACTATGGAGCTTGTCAGCACCTGGCTAGACTCCTCTGTTCCAGTGGGCATGACGACTCCGACTTCTCCAGTGTACACCATTTCAGTGCCTTTCCAATGCTCCATCATACCGCTTCCATCTCCTCTCTGCTTTTCAATAGAACCTCAACATTGTGAAGGCTTCATTAACTAGTACAACATGCATTTTTGTCTTCAAGCAGCTTTGTTTCCAGATGACACCACTAAAACAACCTATATTCTTTCCTTGTTGGAGGGTAAGGCCCTCGCCTAGGTTTCTCAGATATGGCAGTGCTCTGATCCTATCCTTTGGGACCTTCCCCAGTTTTTGGAGCTTTTCAAGATTGTGTTTGATGACCCAGGTCACCTGGCCGCTTCCGGCTCTAAGTTCCTCCACATCAGCCAGGATAGCCGTTCTCTCTCCAACTACATCATCGAATTTTGGACCCTGGCCACGGAACTCCATTGGGGAGAAGATTGCCTTTGCTCTATTTTCTTGGACGGTTTGGTATCCTGAATCAAGGATGAACTGGCAGCTCGGGAGCTCCTGGCCTCTTTAGACTCCCTTAGAGGGTTAACCGGTAGGATTGACTGTCTCCTCAAGGAACAGTTTCAAGAACTACAACACTCTAGGAGGTGCATGGCCATTACAAATCACCCTCTCCTCCTTCAGGATCCTCCCCTGCCTCTGGAACACTGACGGAGGAGCCAATGCAACTGGGCCGTGTCTGTCTGACTCTGGAGGACACCTTCGGTGCCACCAGGCCAGACTTTGTCTATACTGTGGTGAGGTTGGGCATGTAATAGCTTGATGCCCTGTAAGGCCGGGCCTAGGACTCACGGGGGACTTTTGCTAGGTCTCACCTCTCCAGTTGCCCCATTAATGCTCCTAGTCACACTTTATGTGGGCACCCAGGAATTCAACAAGCTAGCCCTAATAGATTCTGGTGCAGGTGGAAATTTTCTCATGATGGCCCTAGTAGAACACTCCATATTCCCATGAAGGTCTACCCAGTTCCTCTGATTCTCTCCTCCATTCATGGAGATCCTCTCCTGAGGAGAGTCATGTGTATTAATGCTCCGTTGAAGAGTCACACCAGTTCTCTTCACATGGAATACCTGGCATTCCATGTTCTCACAAATCTATTCATCCTGTGGTTCTTGGATTACCCTAGCTCCAGCAAAATTCTCTGTAGTTTGATTGGACTTTTCTTCAACTGACCCAGTGGGGTACTGATTGCTAGATGACCTATTTAGAGAAGGTAGCAACTCAGCCTTGTCTCACTACCACAGAGTTCCACCTTGGCTCCCCCAGCAGTATGCACAATTCGCTGATGTGTTCTCTAAAAATAAAGCTGACAACTTACCTCCTCACAGGGAGTTCGATTGCACCATCGATCTCCTACCCGGTACCAAACCTCCTTGAGGTACGGTTTACCCTTGTCCCTACCTGAGACAAAGGCTATGTCTGAATACATAAAGGAGATCTTGGATAAAGGATTCATCTGCTGCTCCACTTCCTCTGCAGGCGCCGGGTTTCTCTTTGTAGCGAAGAAGGATGAGAACCTCTGCCCATGCATAGATTATGTGTATACTTCCAAAGAGAAGAGAAATAAACTGCAATGCAGAAGTGAATTGGGAATCATTTTGGGCTATGCAATAGGATTTAAAGATTATAGAATCCTGGATCTAAAAAAAACAAAAAAGTAAAAAATATGCAGTGTGGCATATTTTGATGAAAAAGAAGGATGAACCAGGATGAAACACTTAGTCTTGGATCTGAAATAACAAAAGCAAGATCCACAAGTGGCACATGGCTCTACTTAGAAAGACAGCAAGAAGAGGATTCCGAGCAACAGGCTGGTGATGCTGACATATAAGCAGAGGCAGCATAGCTGCCAGTGATAATGTCCTACAAGTAGAATAAGATGCAGATGCTGATTATATTTTTCCTTAAACAAAGAACTTCACAGTTTCAGAACCTGGGGAGCATGACCATGATAATCAGACAGAAGGAGATGCAGTACATATAGAAACAGAGTCAAAACATGTGCTGCACAATTCAATAAAAAGATGCGTCTGACCCAACTTCATGGAGAGACATTGAGAATATGCCTCGTGCTAAGCAGAAAAATGGAAAAATGCTGCAAAAGAAGAAGGAGAGGCTTCATAAAAATAAAACATAGACACTGACTAAAATTGCCAAGAGGCAGGTAAGTTATAGGATGTCATTGGACTTTTAAACTATGAATCAGAGGGAAATATGGAATGACACAATGCAAGATTGGTAGCCAGACACTAAATGCAAAAATATGGTGTTGACTTTGATGAAATGTTTATGCCAGTTGTAAAATGTACAACTATAAGAATCCTGCTTAGTGAGGCAGCAAGCAAAAATCAGCAAGTGGAAAATCTTGACATAAACTCTGCTTTTCTGCATAGTGAGTTTAAGGAAGAAATTTATATGTATCAGCCTCCAGTTTTTAAAGAACCAGGAAAAGAGAGACTGGCGGTGTAAACTATACAAATACAGCTTACAAGCTGAGCCAGATACTGAGAGGCATGTGATTCAAGCAAGGAGAAGCTGGCCCATGCCGTTATTCTAGTCACAAAAATGAAAGATGGATGTATATTTTGTGTTATGTAGATGACCTGATTGCATGCTATGAAAAGAATTACAACAGTTCAGAGATCATAGACTTTTTAAACAAAGAGGAGGAAGTAAAACTGCTAGGAAATATAGGTTTCTATCTAGAGTTAAGGTACAAAAGAATAAAGATGGACATTACCTGTTGAACCAAATGCGATGGACCCTTTGATTATGTCACCATTATGATCTGGGTATTTCTGTATTCCTAAAGGAGTTTAGTGTAGGTTAGAGATAAGGGGAGGTACCATTCAAATACATCCCCTCCCTTTGAGGATGCTGGGATGGTTCACCTCTTGAGAGTTAACAAAAGCAGCTTGTAAGCGTGAGCTCTGGGGGCAGTGAGCTTTGAGATGATCAAGGGGTTAAAGGGGCATTTAGAGAAGATAAGGCCATCGCAGAAAGATTAGTTATATAAAATAAGATAATGTTAAAATGTTTCCCTCTTTCTCTGTTTAGCACTTATTGCTTGTGATTGGATAAGGAGATTGAGCTGACGACAGAAGATGCATATTGTTTTTCTCTCTTTCTGTTTGCTATTCTCCATTTCATCTTCTGATCTGCCCTGCATCTGAGTTGCAGTACTAATGAGAATAGACATTCTTGTTTTGCATAAATGTTTTGTTTCTCAAATAAATACTAAATTGGTATTTGGATATTATCATTAAGTGGCATGTGCATTCTTTCTGCTACTTACTTTGAACATGTGGCAGACCTTCCCAGTTTGGCCACCAGATGTCACTGTCCCTGTAATTTAACACATTCTAGTGAGAAACCATCCATACCTCTCAGTTCGTCCCACCTGTTGAGTCTTGATTGGATGCCTGAAGAGTATTTAGCCCAGCCATTTTATTATACAGTGGGATTCAGTTAGAGAGAAGTCAGAGAGCAAGATGCATTTTTCCACACTCTGGTGAGGCCTCCCAGTCTCACCCATAGGAGTTTCTTTTAGTACACACCTTGTCTGATGGTCTTTCTCCTGTTTTACAGAGACATAGATTTTAAGCCTGATACCCCTTTGGGGTGAAGATGCTCTCACCAGGGGACAAAAGACCTGTGAGCCTACACTAAACCCTAGGTGGGCAAGCACCAGTAATGTATCCTGCTGCAAGAGAAAGTGAGGGCAGAGAAGATATCCAGTTTTGCCATTAGAAGTATGTTTTTAACTTAAATAGTGTGGGGAAGATTTTGGATCCTCCCTACTCACTGGGATTTCAGCGCAGGGATAAGAGCCTGATCCCACTGACGTTTCCTTAAGCAAAGTCCTCCACGACAGAATAACTAAATTAAAGGAAGGAAGAACTAGATCAGGAGATCCCATCTGGATTTCCACCCAAGGGACCAGGACAGGCTGGGTGTCCGAGAAGAAGATGACTAAAGGTAGGAATTTTTCAATAAAGTTGGGGATACCTCCAATAGGATTCCCAGACAGCCACTAGGAGAGATGTACAATTAAAATCAACATGGGCTCTATCCAGAGGTCTGGCTAAAGGACACCTACCTACTAGGGAAAATCATTAATGTACCATCAGTCAAATGTAAACTCAAACTTTTGGATAATGGACTTTAATTTATTATTACCAATCAATATAATATTATTTTAACACCCAGACCTGTTCCTGTCTTAATCATTTCAGCCTCTCACCCCATGAGAAGCTCCTACAGTACTACACACACTGGCAACCTTTTAATATCGTCTGGGCCAGAAGCGAGATCTTCCCCTCATAGAAAGTGTTCTTCCCCCCAAGGGATTGAGTGTCAGTGTGGGATGGAATGGTTGCTGGAGCATCCCCGAAGAGATAAATTAGTTGTGTGCCCTTAGGAGCAACAAATCCTCCAAAAAAGGGGTTATAAACACATAGGTTGAATCACAGCCTCTAACATTTAGATGATGCATTTTTGCATTATGGCACACTATTATAATATAGTCTTGCAATTTCTGACACTTTTTGGTATGAGTATGTAAAATCTTTTTGTATTACTTGTTAAGTGACTTTTAACTGGGTCAATTATATTTTCTGTGAGCCCACGCCAGTTTGTATATTATGCAGTTTTTTTGCATAGACCATAAATGTTCATTAGTGTCGCAAGGTGAATACCTTGCACAAAAGACAGTCTGGAGATGGAGTGAAAGCAACCATCCAGAGATGCAGAAAACAGATCACTTTAAGAGAGAACCAGGTGTACCCTGGGCACCTTTTCAGGTTACCAGTAAGCCCTGAGACATGTCATGGTAGTGCAGTTAGTGAGTGAAATAATTAGGGGAGGGTCCATTTGTGTGCATCCCCTCCCATTGAGGGTGCAGGAATGGATATGCCATTCAGAGGTTTTACACCGGACCTCCGCCAAGGGCTCTGGGGGCAGTCTAAGTTGCAGTCCAATAGGAAGTTTGGAGATCTTTTTCCTCAGTTGTATTTTTGGCCTACCAGGGGGCCTGGGCTCCATCCTGCCTGGGATCCTTTGGGACTAGTTGAGGGCTCCACTGCTGTACTCTTCTCCAAAGGAGCAGAGTGGCTCTCCTGGGAATAATTTGGCTTTTGGAATTTTATGTGGTAGGAGCCTTGCTGGACACGTGGGCCTTTCCTGGATTCAGGGAATGGGGAACCCTATGTTCGGGAAGCCCAAGGATAGGGAAGACCTGCCCCAGAAGTGGTGGTGACCTGTTCCAAGAGGCAACTCTGGTGTTATTTCCTTTTTGGGAACTAGAAGAAGTTATTGTTGAAGATCTGGTAGGAAGTGTATTCTGCCCCTCTTCCTACCCATCTAAGGACCTGTGAAGCTGCAGTTCCATCTATGATCCTTCCCAGCAGGGATCCCCATCAAGTTAAAAGGAAAAGAACTACTAACTGTGAGTAATAACCTATTTACAATTTGGAGGATATACATCTGTAGTCTTCAAGCCCTGGGGAGAGAGAAGATTTACTCTCTGTGTAGAGACTTGAATTTTGGTCATCTTGAAATGGGTTTTCTCGACCACTGGGACTACCACTTCATCTAATCCAGGAGGGTGGAAAGTTCCTTTGTCTACCTAAAAGACTCCTGCACAGATGGAGGACAAAGGATTTGTAAAAAGAACCAGGAATACTGTGATGCTGGAAACATATTTATTGTGCCATTAACCGATCAATGTTTTCAATAAAGACTTTATTTTTGGAAACTAATCCAGTGGCTCCAGCATATTTATTTGAACACAAGGCACAGACTGAACATAAATTACTCTCTCCCAGGAAATTACTGGAAAGAAGCTAGTCATTCCTGCACTGGGACCTGAAAGGAACCCTTTCTTCCCCAAGTCAAAGGATTCACAACCTGGGGAAAAAGAGCATCAAAAGAGCTCAGTAACCAAATCATTGAGAGTGAGGTGTCTTTCACCCTGAAAGAGCCTAAGGGGCTTAGAGGAATTCATTTGAAGAAAAGGATCCTTGCTGATGGCATAAGAGGGAAGGAAACTAGAAGATAAAAAGTAAAGGTAAAAGAACTTTGATGCGGTGGACTCGGGAGAAATAAATGGGAAGTGAATGCCCTTCAAGTGTTGGCTAAGGAGTAAAAGGATGTAAGAAGAGTACAGGAAACATATTAAAACTGGGAAAAGTTCTGATAGATCATTGGAACTAAATTCTGACCAACTTCAGTGGGAAGAGCTTGGAAATTCAGCTGGGAAGGTTAAAGGAGAATTGAAAAAACTTCAATCTGATAATTCTGAAGTATTTGGAGTAACTGGGAAGAAAAAGAAATTCAGTGTAAATAAGAGTGCTTCCAGAAGAAGTGGAGTCACAAGTTTATTACATTTTTCTGCTGTCTTATCACTTGTTGACTGTGATCAAGAGACTAAGTGAAGCTGTAAATATCATTAGTCATCTAATCAACTATCAGTAAAGAAGCTGGAAACCACCAATCTTCTCATGTGTGTTTATTGGATGTAGAGACAGTGTTGATTATCAGGGTTGAGTACAAAGGATGGAGAAAGGGCTGGTCTTGCAAAAGCAGGGGATAAGGACTATTGTTCGTCCCCACACTGGAATCCTGGGACTCAGAGTGTTAAGCTATCTGTGGGGTAAAGGAGAGACTGAGAGAGGGTGCAGAAAGGGCCCATCTCTTTTTCCTTACCTATGTGCCCCTGGGTGCAAGTAAAAGGATCCAGCCCACCCAGGGGTTACACATATGATGTTCCTTCATTTACATATACTTATGGAAGAATTTTAACGTGGGATCTACCTAGCCTTGTTCTTTAGCTGGCTAGATCTAATTGAACATCAACCTCAACACTTTTAGCATAAGTTTTTGTATGCACAATATTTCTGTGGAATTTTCCCCTTCCTGGATCAGCAGGAAATTTAATCCTTAAGAAAGGAATGTGCTATTTTAAAATTATCAAGGAAATTGCTTAATAGGCTTTCTGCACTTTTTGTCCCATTTGTGTCATAACCTTAAATCTGGTATAAAACCTTCAGCAATTAAATTATGCCCCAGAGTAAACAGAGAGAAACTACCAATGAAAAAGCATGAGCTAAATTATAAATAAATAAATAAATAAATAAATTAAAACTTATTTATGATTTACATCAGAGACTACAATCACATCCATTATGCTGTGCTGTGAAAAAAAAATCCCTAGTGTATGTGAGTTGAACTGAGTTGCAAACTAATATACCCAGTCAAACTTACATCGGGAAAATGTTACATATAAAAATACTAAGAACAAAACAAAAAGGAAAAATCCAAAGCAAAGAACAGTAAATACAGATGACCATTTCAGAACAAATGCTTGGTGCATAATACTTTCCGCTCAAGATGATAAGAAACACTGAAAGCTATATGGAGTCATTTTGAAGAAGTCCACTTAAATCATTGATTCCCTGTTTCATCAAATCCTTAATCACTAGGCTGAGACAATATCCAAAGTATGTCACCAGTTACTGTGAATCACAGCTGAAGCTTATAGACTGGAGACACAAGTAATACAAATCATACAATAAAGTACAGTTGTTAATCAATATCTGCAGTAAGCTTCCTCGTAGTCTTTTAGTTATGAAAGTAGCTTGGGAGTTCATTGGAGAAAAGGTTCTCTTGCGCCTTAGGAAAGTCACCATTTTATTAGTAAAAATGAAAAGCTTTTCTGAAGCCCTTTTTTATTAACAAATACGACTATATCCCTGTACCTCCTCTCCCATGTCTGCAAATGAAGTCAGCCCATCCTGCCTTAAAAGAAACTTGTATCTTCAGTGTTTGGAAAGTGAACATAAAAAGCAGTAATATTCACCTTGTTTATCTACAAATATTTTAAGTAATTGTTTAGACATTTTTAAATTGCTCCCCTGTAAATCCCCTGAACCACTGCACACAAGAGAATTATGGGTTACCTGAATGGTTTATGTTGGTTTTGAGGCCACAAATGAAATCACATACACACATTACATCAAGGATTCCCTAACCTGTTCTGGTAACTCCACAGCCAGTTGGATAAATCTGCATACATCGGAGACCTACATATGTTGGTCTCACATTTGTTTTATGTTTTACAGTTTTATATTTCTTTTTACCATATTTTAAAATAACATGTATTTGAATTATGTATTTTGATATTTATTAATTAATTTTAAATATTTGATTTTATTTTCTGTTTTTCTTTTATTTAATTTTATAATTAACAAACGGGCCGATTCAGTAAAGTCCGTGGGAGAGCGGGCGAATGCCCGCTCTCCCGGCGCACGCACAGGCCACTCGCCTGTGCACGCGATTCAGTATTTAAATGAGGCCTGGCGGTAGAAACAGGCAAAAGGAGGCGATAGGGACACTAGCGCATCCCTAGCGCCTCCTTTTGGCCCGGAGCGGCGGCTGTCAGTGGGTTTGTCAGCCGATGCTCAATTTTGCCGGCGTCGGTTCTCGAGCCCGCTGACAGCCATGGACTCTGAAACCGGATGCCGTCAAAATTGAGTGTCCGGTTTTCGACCCGACAGCCGCGGGCCGACTTCAAATTTTTTTTTATTTTATTTTTTTAACTTTTTTTTACCCTTCAGGACCTCTGACTTAATATCGCCATGATATTAAGTTGGAGGGTGCACAGAAAAGCAGTTTGTACTGCATTTCTGTGCACTTTCCCAGTGCCCGAAGATATTAGCGCCTACCTTTGGGTAGGTGCTAATTTCTGAAAGCAACATGTGCGGCTTGGCTGCACATTTTGTTTCTGAATCATGCGGGAATAACTAATAGGGCCATCAACATGCATTTGCATGTTGAGGGCACTATTAGGTTCAGCGGGTTGGACGTGCGTTTTCGGCCCCTTACTGAATAAGGGGTAAGGAAAAACGCGCGTCCAATGGCGGGTTAACAGTGCGCTCCATCAGAGCGCACTGTACTGTATCGGCCCGTATGTATGTTTATCTTGTAAGCTACCTGGAACTTGGGATGGTGTGGCATATAAATTTCGTAAATAAATAAATATGCATATCTATCTCATGCATATTCATTATAGTTATCCTGAAAATGTTATGGTTCTGAGAGGTGGATCCTTAGTCCGAGGTAGAGTTGGTGCTACCTGAGAGAGAAGACCCTCACAGGTCACTACCATCGGAAGGCGAGGCTGTACTGAAGGGAGGACCGGCTGGATCTTCACCAATACCAGCCCTGTTCCCCTCCCAGGTTGAGCCCTTGAGTACATGGGACTGGCTGGACTAGGCAGACCTCTGTGAAGGCAGGAGAAATGTCAATGTACAGTCCGAGGTCGGAAACCTGAGGGAGGTCGGAAGCCGGTCCAAGAGTTGGAGCCAGAAGAATGGTCAGAAGCCGGACCAGGGGTCGAAGCCAGAAGATCCTTCCAAAGAAGAAGGGAGCAGAAGCAGGAACCAGGCAGGAAAACAGGAGCGGGTCCGAGGAGGGCAGGCAGCGGAGCACAGGAAACAGGAACAGGAACTCAGGATCAGGAACAACACGGAACCAGGAGCCAAGAAACCAAGGCAAGGTCTGAGGAGAGGACCTTGCCTTAAATAGCAATCAGGTAGGAGGAGTCCCCAGGAAGGAGCCGTGAAAACTTCCTGTTGTGGCCCCTTTAAATGTCAGATATCAGCCACGCGCGTGGCTCTAGGAAGGCCCTGCAGGGAAGGAGTCAGCAACCAGGAAGAAGGCAGTTTGGAGACGCAGCCATGTTCAGCGGTGGCTGATACGGCCGTGAAGAGAGTGTCGGGGACAGCTGCCCGCTCCTGCCGGCACTTCAGGGATGGCCTGTCCACGTCAGTGAGTGACCGGCTCTGGTTGTGAACCGCCGCGGCCAGCAGCCATAACAGAAAACCTGGCTGGCGATGAGATCATGAGAACAAGGGGGTTATTTTCCAACTCACGTTATGCGTTTTCACATGTGAAAAACACCTTAATGCATGCAAAAAGCACCATAATGCAACAGGAGGCCCCAGGGAAAGGAGGGCCTTAGGAAAAGCCCAGACTGAGTGAGTTGTTAAACTGCTTTGTTTATAAGCTGACAGACTGGATGGTCTTTGTGCAACCTGTGCCAGTACCCCCTATTGCTGCGTGAACTATTCATGTAAATTTTGAACAAGTTTCTGAAACTGCTGCTGGCCTTCTGCCAGGACCTGCCAGGACCTGTAGCTTGAGATTTATTTAATGTTTGAGTACTTGCCAGGCACTTGTCACTTCAATTGGCCACTGTTAGAAACAGAATACTGGGCTTGATGGATCCTTGATCTGACCCAGTATGGCAATTCTTATGTTCTTCTGTACTCTCAGAAAGGTTTGTTGTCACTTCCTTCCTTATCAGTGATTTGTTTGGAGTATACTAGATATGGCTGAATTTTAAATCGGCCACGCGCATAAAATCACCACTTATGTGCATGGCCAGGCCCTGTGCGCGCCGCATGCATTTTCAAAAGGTCCGGCCACATGCGTAAGTGGTGATATGCACACAAGTCCCGGGCCCTTAGAAAGGGGTGGGCTGGGCGGAACGGAGGCCAGCCGGGACAGTGGCCTGTCTGCAATTTTTTGAAAATTGCACCCTAAAAGTAGGAAAATACCAACAGAAAAAAATAATGGTTAGAATTCAAGAGATTGTTTCCTATCCTTAGTGCCCTGTGGAGTCTCTGCTGCATATACTGTGAAAGAAGTTAATCAAATCTGTCAATGACAATATATTATCAGGCTGCGGAGGCTGGTGAAATGTTCCCTCCCCCATCCCAGAATTTCTCAAGAACTTGAGAGGAAGAGGAAAATCATAGCTTACAGCAATATTTATGGAAGTGCATAGAATAGAAAATGATGGCAGAAAAAGACAATATAGCTTATATAGTCTGTTCATCCTCATCAATTGCTCAGCTCATCACTTCATAATTCTGTATTGGTACCTAATAAATAGTATAAAGTATAGTAATAGCTATAGTAACCCTTAAGCCCAGAAAATCTTTTGACAATACTGATCTCCTTATTCTTTGCTTCACTCAGACTGATGGAAAACTTATTGGTCTCCAAGATGGTTAGCACTATTGAGCAAGTTTTACCCAAAGAGCAGGCAGAATTCTGCACTGATAGGAGTTGCTGTGACCATAGTGCAGAAGGCAAGGCTCCAGGAGTGATTAAGGACTGGAGAGGCATTTGTTGACCTGTTTTTGTCTATTGCACGCTATAGAGAAGGGGTCTGCAAAGGGGTATACACAACAAAATGTCCCAGAATACGCTAAGGACTTTAAGCCTCAGACAACAGGGAATACTGATCTGGGAGGAAGCATCTGGGAAGGTGGATATTTAGCCAGGCCTAGGAGGGAACAGGAGGCCCCAGGGAAAGGAGGACCTTAGGAAAGGCCCAAACTGAGTGAGTTGTTATACTGCTTTGTTTATAAGCTGCGAAGATATGCAGCGTTGTTTTCTGTTGTGAATTAATAAAAGTTCATGAATATCCTGCCAGAGCCTAGCCTACATCTATTCTCTGGCCATTCTGACTGCACACTGTACCACATATAATATTAGAAGTGGACTCTCGGAGCTAAGCTTGCACATCCAGAAACCATGCCAAACAGAAGAAGGATTTTTACTGTTTTCTGGGGCCGTAAAGAAAGTGGCTGCTGGGAGAAGGATTTAAACAGTCTAAGGAGAGTAACTCCAACTGCAGAGAAGGACTTAACAGTAAGTCAATGACCAACAGGAAGGGCTTTGTTTTCAAGGAATAAAAAAAGAGAAAAGAAAAGGGAAGGGTTCTTGCATATAGAGCTTTTCACAGATTCCCTGGGCAACCAGGACCAATAAGCTAACATGGATTGGATGATACAAGTCCTGGCAGAAGGCCAGCAGCAGTTTCAGAAACTTGTTCAAAATGTACATGAACAGTTCACCCAGCAATAGGGGGTACTGGCACAGGTTGCACTAGGACCATCCAGTTTGCTACTATGTGCCTTAGTTCCATTTCTAGATATTTGACACCTTTGGAGTTTCCATCTCCTTTGCCTTCCTCCCAATTAGGAGAGCTGGGATTGGATGCCCCCTTGCTTTATAACCTGGCCATTTTGTAAGTAAAGGGCAGACACCCAAGAATCAGGATGTAGATGTTTTTCTCCCCGTGGTGAGGCCTCCCTGACTCATCAGGTTTCCACCTTTTTGAAGGGAGTTTTCCTCTGTATACAACCTGGCAGAGGATCCCTAGGTATTTAGTTGCAGTAAAGTTATTTTTGGCCTGAATCCATTTGGATCTTGCACTCCAGGACTGAAGACCAGAGAGCTCATCCACTCCCTGAATGAGGCAAGCACCTGTGACAGCCTTGGCTGTATGAGAAGCTCGAAGGCTAGAAGAATCCTAATTTTGGAAGGGACTATTTTTGGAAGATCATCCTCGCTGGCGGCTGTACTCAGAGGACAGGAGCTGAAGATCAGTGAGCCCATTCTCCCCATGAATGTGGCAAGTACCTGTGACAGCACAACACCAGTCTAGGAAGATTTTGACTAAGAGAGAATTTCACAATTTGTTGTGAGGAGGTTTTCTTTAAGCCACCCTTCCTCATTGGGAGCCTGGCTGGATCAGCAGGTTCCTACCACAGACTTTTCAACCCGAGGAGTTACGTTTTCAGAACAACTAAAAGGAGTCAGGTAAGATCTCCAACAACTTGAGACGAGGATACAGGGCTGGGTGTTGGGAAAACGCTGGCGCATCAGGTAGGATGTATTTTTGCTATGCTAGAAGGGGCACCTGACAAAGGAATCCCGGTTAAGCCACTGGGAGAGCTTTTAGTGCACACTTTTCATCACCATAAGAGGTTTGAGCTGTATTAAAAACATCTGTAACTGCACACATTTAGAGATGGACTTTAATTTGATTTTAACTAATCAATAAAATATTATTTAACACCCAGTGCCTGGTCCTGCCTGTTTTGTTACAGCAACTCTCTCCAGGGGTTGCCACAGCTATAAACACACACGAGGGATAAATCACACGACTGTCTGGGCCATAGATGAGAGTCTTCCCATATATAAAGAATCCCCCCCCCCCCCCCCCCCCCCCCCCCCCCCCAGGGATCAAGAGTCGAGCATGGGATGGAGTTAGTTAGCCAGAGCAACTCCTGAAGAAATAAATTAGTTATGTGCCCTAAGGAGCAACAATCCTCCAAAAAAGGGATTATACATGCAAGCTACTGCAACCCAGATAAAGCTGCTACCTCCCATCCTGTTTCAGATGAAAACAGGGGGGGACCCAGAGATCTTCTTGTGAAACTTTGAAAGGACTGCCCACCTGGCAGATTGCCAGAAGCTAACTGGAACACATATCTGGCAAATTTACTCACAGGCAAAGATCAAGTGGCTTTTTAAGTGGCCAATCCAGAAGGAAGGGCCACCTATTGCGAAGTCAAGACTACTATCCTATAAAGGGCAGGGTATACATCATAAATCTTCCAACAACAGTTCTGGTGGAATATTCTACAGCCTGGGAAAAGTCTCTGAACCCTATTCCACAGACTGAAAGATGATGGATGGAAGTGGCTGCAGCCCAAGGCAAAGACCAGCCTTGAGGTAGCTAACCAAGTGCTTCTGGAACAGTTCCTAGACAGATTCAACCAGTCCATGTGGAATTGAGTCTGTTGGCACCCTGGGCTCACTTTGGAAAAAGCACTAGAAGCGACAGATGCCTTCCACCAGGAACAATTAATGCCTGATACGGTGCAGAGGCTAAAATGAAGCAGTAATAAGAGCAGAGGGCCTCAGCAATGGCCCTCTGATGTGGACAGTTTAGGGTCTAGGACACAGTCAGCATGGATTTACCAAACGGAAGATTTACCTCACAAATCTCCTACATTTTTTTGAAGGAGTGAATAAACATGTGGACAAAGGTGAACCAGTGGATGTGGTATATTTGGATTTTCAGAAGGTGTTCAACAAAGTCCCACATGAGAGGCTTCTAAAAAAACTAAAAAGTCATGGGATAAGTGGCGATGTCCTTTTGTGGATTGCAAGCTGGTTAAAAGACAGGAAACAGAGAGTAGGATTAAATGGTCTATTTTCACAGTGGAAAAAGGTAAACAGTGGAGTACCTCAGGGATCTGTACTTGGACTGGTGCTGTCAATATTTTTATAAATGATTTGGAAAGGGATATGATGAGTGAGGTGATCAAATTTACAGATGACACAAAATTATGCATAGTAGTTAAATCTCAAGCGGATTGTGATAAATTGCAGGAGGACCTTGTGAGAATTAATAAAAGTTCATGAATATGAAGCCAAAATCTAGCCTGCATTTTTTTCTCTGGCCATTCTGACGCATACGCTTCCACAGGGTCTTCTACCGAAGCTATACCAAATTAGCTCATACCAATAGATAATTTACCTAATGGCTTCACTGAGTGGTGACTGCTGGTTTCAGGTTTACATTGGTGGTCAAATTAGCAGACCAAGAATACTAAACTCTGGCTTCCCACAGGGCTCTCTCCTGGCCTTCATGCTGTTTAATCTTATTACTAGAGATATGTCAGATACAACATCTAGGAAATGTATATATGCAGATATTGCTCTGGCAAAACAACATAAATATTTGCAGACTCTCAACCGGTCACCTTGCAATAATAGCAAATTACTTTGAAAATGGAAACTTTGGCAAAATTAAAAAAAACAAATATCTATCTAGACAATTAAGCTTCCAAAACGGAGCTCAAAGTGTCATTCTGTGGTGAGCATTCCATTTAGAAATGAAATGAATCCAAAATATCTAGGAGTAAACCTGGATTGCATCTTAATTTTTCAGTGTCCTCTTAGAGGAGTAGCCTAATGTTAGAGCAGTGGGCTGTGAAACATAGAAATCAGGGTTCAAATTCAACTGACATCTCTTGTGATGTTAGTCAAGTCACTTCACCCTCTATTACCTCACGTACAAATTAATTTACTACGCATTTTTTCCATAGACACAGAATGGAAGAAAAGTCTTATTAAATCAGGCCTTTAGATTGTAAGACCTCTAGGGATAGGAAAATACCTAGAGTATCTGAATTTAATTCACTCTGGAGTGCCAAAAGGTGGAATATTAAATACATCAATGAAATCCTGAGAATACCTGGGATAAAATGAATACCAGGGTCATTTTCATGAGATGGCTGGTAGGCTATCTTGGGATTCTGGTTCCAGGACTTTGTATACTGCAGTAATAGTCCTAGTTTATTCTGCAACAGAATACGGTACACTAGAATGGGCTCAAAGTTCTCATACCATGCTTCTGGACTCACAACTAAATGTTGCAATGCAGATAATTTCAGGTACAATAATGTCAACTCTAATAAAATGACTTCCAGTAATATTTCACATTCATCCACCAAAAATATGGAAGGACTTGCAAATCTTCATTCTCCTCTCTAAGAAGTATAAAGGATCTGAAAAAGAGGAATACAGGGAAGAATACCTGGTGATACTGAGGGAGATGAAGTAAGAAATCAGGAAAGCAAAAGGTCAAGTGGAAGAAAGGATTGCCAAAGAGGTAAAGCAAGGTGACAAAACATTTTTCAGATATATCAGAGAAAGAAGGTCCAAAGTGGTATAGTGAAACTGAAAGGTGACAAGGAGCAATGGGGCAGATTTTAAAACCTGTGCGTAGGCGCAGATTTGTTCACGCAACCCGGTGCAAACAAATCTATGCCCGATTTTATAACATGCATGCGCTGCCTCGCGCATGTTATAAAATCCAGGGTCGGCGCATGCAAAGGGGGGCACAATTGGAGCGGCCTCGGAGGGAACTTTTCTACCACTCCCCCCCACCTTCCCCTATCTAACCCACCCCCCAGCCCTAACTAGATCCCCCCCCCCACCTTTGCTTCAGAAGTTACACCTGCCCGAGGCAGGCGTAACTTGAGCGCATTGGCGCACCATCTCCCGGCACAGGCCGCTGTGCCAGAGGACTTGGGACGCCCCCCGGATTGCCCCCGAACCTCCACCACACCCCCATAACGCCCCCGGACCTGCCCCCTTCCCGCCCCTTTTTCAAAGCCCCGGGACATAGTGCGCACGCTGCAGAGCCTATGCAAAATAGACTCGGCATGTGCAAGGGCAGATTTTCTCTGGTTACGCGTGTATCTTATCCCACAGTGTGGAGAGAGAAGGAGAAATGGTGGAAATATTAAACAAATACTTCAGCTCAGTGTTCGCTAAAGAAGACCCTGGAGAAGGATCATTGCTGTTTGACAAGAATGTAGATGGAGGTGGAGTAGACAAACCTTCATTTACAGAATAGATTGTATGGGAAGAGCTAGGAAAACTGAAAGTGGACAAGGCCATAGGGCCAGATGAAGTACATCCCAGGATACTGAGGGAGCTCAGAAAAGTAGTGGCTGGTCCGCCCAAAGACCTTGCAAAAGATCCCTGGAAATGGGAGTGGTGCCTCAAAATTGGAGAAGATCAGTATTTGTCCCTCTTCCCAAGAGTGGGAGCAGAGAGGAGGCTGGAAACTACAGGCTAGTTAGGTTTACCTCAGTGGTGGGAAAATTAATGGAGACTCACTGAAGGAAAAGATTAATGAGCTATCTGCAATCTGGTAGGATGCTGGACCTGAGGCAGCATGGATTCACCAGGGAAATGTCCTGTCAGACAAATCTGATTGATTTTTTTGATTTGGTGACTAGAGAATTGGATCAAGGAAGAACACAAATGCGATTTACTTGGATCTCAGCAAAGCTTTTGATACGGTCCCACATAGGAGATTAGTGAACAAAATGAAATCCTTGGAACTGGGCACCTAGGTAGTGGCATGGATTGCAAACTAGTTGGCTGACAGGAGACAGCGTGTAATGGTAAATGGAACCTACTCTGAAGAAAAAACAGTGTTAAGCGTAATGCTACAGGGATCCATTTTGGACCCTGTTCTGTTCAATATCTTTGTGAGCAACATTGCGGAAGGGATTGAAGGTGCATCATTTTCAAGTGGCTATTTTATGCTTCTTGGTTCATTTGATTTTACCCCTGTTGACTGTAAACCGATGTGATATTTCTATGAACGTCGGTATATAAAAGTGTTTAAATAAATAAATAAATAAATAAACTTTTGCAGTATCTGGGAAGTTTGAAAGACATAATGGTCCCCAAAGAAAGAAGTATAACTTTAATAACACGGACTATGTCAGGGGTTTTGGGTGTTTCTCCAGGACACATGGAGTGAACGTACAAAAACTGTGCCATGATTTTCAGCCAACAAGAAGCTAAGTAAAATTTTAAGTATTTAAAAATGTTAAGGGCATTGTGCGTTCACTCAACGCACAATTAAACTCTGGAATTTGTTGCCAGAGGATATGGTTAGTGCAGTTAGTATAGTTGTGTTTAAAAAAGGATTGAATAAGTTCTTGGAGGAGAAGTCCATTACCTGCTATTAATTAAGCTGACTTAGAAATTAGCCACTGCTATTACTAGCAACAGCAACATGGAATAGACTTAGTTTTTGGGTACTTGCTAGGTTCTTATGGCCTGGATTGGCCACTGTTGGAAGCAGGATGCTGGGCTTGATGGACCCTTGGTCTGACCCAGTAAGGCATGTTCTTATGTTCTTCTTAAAGAACCTTGATAAAAATTATGAAAATATTACAAAAGGGCCAATGATTATATAAAATAAGGGCAAGGCAATGATTTAATTGCTCAATGAGCTTGACAATGTATCTTCCCAATATATGATAGACCTACAAATATTCAAGAGTTCACTTTAGTAAATCATCCAGAGGGGTGATTTTGACACAAGGTATATGTAATAGCTATTACAACAAAAGATAAGGGTGGAACTTTGTTCTTTGTATTGTTATTCCAGTTTCCATTATCAGATTGTGGTAGTTTTTTAAATATTACTAGATTCCATAACATAAGACAAGGGGGGTAACTTGCATGTAGCAGCAGTTATTACCTTTAACAGGCACATGAGGGTAACTTGCTGGGAGTGGCAGTTACTTGGAGGTAATCTGCACCAAGTGGAAGTTGCTGCCTTGGAAAACTTGCTGGGTAGACTGGATGGACCATTTGGTCTTTTTCTGTTACTAAGCTGAATCAGAATTTTCATGTATTATGATTTGAATAAAATTAAAATCTAAGAAAACCCTTTAAACTTGCAGTGTATTTCAGAGTATTTTAATGGTGATAATCAATAGCAAGCAACCTGGAAAACTCAACAGCTCCAAATAAATACCCCATGATAGAGCATACTGAAGAACTGCCAAGCTTTGACTTATGACAGAAAGATTGGTGCACACTTAGCTATATAAGTAAATCATGTGGATGTTATGCCCAGAAACTCTTTCAATGGAAAAGGAGAAGCAGTCCAGATTTTGAATGTAGACCAGTGCCATAAACCATGAATCATATATACTTCTCTCATCCTAAGTGTTTGTTTAAGGGCAGTCTTATTGACATTCATTGATTCAATTCTGATGCAAAGAACAGGATTGCAAATTTGGACATTAACCAATGAACTGAAAAGTGCAAATTAAACCTATGCCTTATGATGAAGAAGGAAATGACATTCTAGAACTGACTCAGGTGATAAAAGTGAAGCAGGTGGAGATCTGTCTCTCAAAAGAGGGATATGGGGGTTCCACTTCAAGCTCCTAATCTGATAGTTTTGCTGTGGGAGTTTTCTTCCTTAGACCCATTTCTGTAACCACCTCATCCTTTACCTTGAGGAAATGAAGGAAGGTGTGAGCTCTGTAGGGGACAGCTCTTGTGCAGCAGATGTGTTAGTGACTGAAATGAGAGAAGTGATTGGAAAGTAAGATGAATTCCTTCATAAATCACACTGTCTTCTGTGACATCTTCCAGCTTTAGAGAACCAGTCTTATGCTCAGTCACATGGAGATCAGTATGATTTAGAAAAAAGGCACCTTTTATATAGAACATGCTCATGTAACATCCCAATATTCTTTTGTAAGTATCAATTTATGGCCTAGATTCATCATTTTGCTCTAAATTTCATTAGAATAGTGCCCACAATAAAAAAAAAAAAGGGCATGGTTAGGGCAATTCTCCAGGTACCAGATTGCACATTAAATTTATCATACCCACAATATTTCACATCACAAGCTTCGAAATGCCCCAGACAGGCTTTTATCACATTTAGGGGTGGGGGAGAGAGAGAGAGAGAGTGACTCATAAAATAATTAACTGTTTATACCACTATAAGACAGGGCACTAGTAACATGGGGTGAGGTTTGTGGGGTAGAGTGGGTTCTGGGGGGCTACTTTACATGCACAGTCATATGTACAAACAGTAGGGGTGTGCATTCGGATTGACCGCATTAGTAAAATGCAACTCATATTTTTTTTTTACTTAAAAAATTGATTCGACATAAACGATCGGATTTCCCACATATCGAACATAGATATGTTCGATATGTGGGAAATCGCGATTGTTGAGCCAAAATAAAAATATAAACCCCCCCCCCCTCCTTAATCCCCCCCCCCCCCCGACTTACCACAACTCCCTGGTGATGGAGCGAGGAGTGAGGACGCCATTTCTGCAATCCTTGGCGAGAAGCATGTGACGTCAGCGGCACGTCGAGTGACGCCGGCGTCACGTGATTCCCGGCTCGTTCGCGCCGGATGGCTCGTTCGGCCCAAAAAGAACTTTTGGCCAGCTTGGGGGGGTCAGGAGGCCCCCCCAAGCTGGCCAAAAGTTCTTTTTGGGCCGAACGAGCCGTCCGGCGCGAACGAGCCGGGAATCACGTGACGCCGCGTCACTCGACGTGCCACCAATGTCACATGCTTCTCGCCAAGGATTGCAGAAATGACGTCCTCACTCCTCGCTCGATCACCAGGGAGTTGTGGTAAGTCGGGGGGGGGGGATTAAGGAGGGTGAGGGGGTTTACATTTTTTTTTTGCACATATGTACATATACCCAACTCATTGGATTTTTTTTATGTCCATATTGGCCGCAAGTGGGACCCCCTTTCGGACATAAAAAATATGAACATAAAATTTTGCTCTGCA
Source organism: Rhinatrema bivittatum (assembly GCF_901001135.1). Taxonomy (NCBI): domain Eukaryota; kingdom Metazoa; phylum Chordata; class Amphibia; order Gymnophiona; family Rhinatrematidae; genus Rhinatrema; species Rhinatrema bivittatum. Next base: position 430,107,048 of record NC_042617.1, read on the forward strand.
CATCCCTAACAAACAGCATCAGTGAAGTACATAAGAAATGCCATACTGGGTCAGACCAAGGGTCCATCAAGCCCAGCATCCTGTTTCTAACAGTGGCCAAACCAAGTCACAAGTACCTGGCAAGTACCCACACATTAGATAGATCATAAGCTACTATTGCTTAATGCTTATTAATTACCATAATAGCAGTTTATGGATTTAACCTCTAGGAACTTATCCAAACATTTTTTAAACCCAGTAACACTAACTGCTGAAACCACATACCCTGGCAATGAATTCCATAGTTTAACTATGCTCTGAATAAAAAGGAATTTTCTTCAGTTTTTTTTTAAATGAGCTACTTGCTAACTTCATGGAGTGCCCCCTGGTCCTTCTATTATCTGAGAGAGTAAATAACTGATTTACATTAACTTGTTCAAGACCTTTCATGATGTTGTAGACTTCTATCATATCCCCCCTCAGTCGTTTCTTCTCCAAATTGAACAACCCTAACTTCTTTAGCCTTTCCTCATAGGGCAGCAGTTTCATGCCCCTTATCATTTTGGTCACCATTGTCTGCACTCTCTCTATATCCTTTTTGAGATGCGGTGACCAAAATTGCACACAGTTTTCAAGGTGTGGTCTCACCATGGTGTAATACAGAGGCATTATGACATCTTCCATTTTATTTTCCATTCCCTTTTTAATGATTCCTAACATTGTTTGCTTTTTTGATCGCCACAGCACACTGGGCCAACTATTTCAATGTATTATCCACTATAATGCCCAGATCTCTTTCCTGGGTGGTAACTCCTAAGATGGGGTGGGAGAGGGGTGGGAGGGTTGGAAAATACAAACCACAAAGTTCTGTTTGTTGCCTGACTTTCTGACTACCTGTTTAAAATAAAACACACAAAGTTCTGTTTAAATAAAACACACACAGTTCTGTTTGTTGTCTGACTTTCTGATTACCTATTGAAAATAAAATATACAAAGTTCTGTTTGTTGTCTGACTTTCTGATTACCTTTTTAAAACAAAACACATGAACACACTAAATAATATACCCCAATAGTTTAGTTCTCTCCAATACTTTTAAGTTTTAAACATTTCTCCAAGCAGTACTTACTGATTCTTTCCAGCTACCAGCAAGGTAATCCTCTCCTCTCAGTGCTCCCACTGGATTTAATGTGATTTGGAGTGATGAAATGTGAAAGATTTGTACCATGTTCTCTCTACCTAGCTTGATGCACTATCTACCTAGCTGTTATCAAGCTAGGTAGAGAGAACATGGTACAAATCTACTCTTCTTTCTCTTATCATCGCTCCAAATCACATTAAATCTTCACTGATGGTAACTGTGCTGTTTGTTCGTATGGCTGTGCAAATTAAACTGCCCCCCCAAATCCAACGCACCCCACAAACCTCACCCTGAGTTCATAATGTCCCCTCTTAAAGTGGTATAAAAAGTTAATAAATCAGTGGACCTCCACAGATGCTCTCTTTCTCTCTCTCTCTCTCTTTCTCCCCCCCTGAAATGGGATTTGTAATATTTTATCATAAATCTCTATTCAGCCGTAATGCACAGCTATCGCAGGCATAATGCCAAGAAAAAAGGTGTAGTTCTTTCTGGCATTACATCCTGCGATAGCATGCATTATGTTATTGCATGCAACGTTAAACAGCCCTCATTTCCATTTACTCCACCCAAAACCCTCCCACTTGAATACATTTTTCAAACTTGCATATATATTTTGCAATGAGATAGTTGTCGCATGTGTTATGGCATTATCGTGGGAGTTAGGTCTCTAATGTCCATGATAATACGCTAACGCGATTTGATGAATGACCTTGTATGTTTGCTACAATCATGGGCCTCTTTACTGTCCCACAATGCTGTCTGACTGAATCTCTAAGCTGATCCATTTAAAAAATACATGTAATGAAATACTTCCAGGACTCCTTTTGGATTTTGCAAGTCTCTTTGGAGACAGGGAGATATCCTTCAGAGACGGTAGTAGGATTGGATCCAAGGCTTAATCTATGTAATGATAATTTCATATACATATTTTGAACCTCCAGAAGATAAGGACACCATACACTTCCAATGTGAAAACTTTGACTTCATTAGAAAAGAAGTGCCAGTATAGAAAGATCCCCCTTGTAACTTTGTCTTCAGATATCTGGTGATAAAGCTAGATTATCTGTAGAATATGGTTGCAGAATAGTGGTTTTTGTATTTAAAAGGCATGACTTCTTTTGGCACCTGAATGGATGGTGTTTTTGGCAATCAGTTGCTCCAGTTAATGAATTGTAAGGGGATGGGCAGCTCCTTTCCAATGCTTTTGGCATGCCTTCTGATCCTACAAGCCTTACCTATCACTTGTACTCTCACATCTCTCCATTTGTGCTTCAGTTTTTCTACCTCCCTGGATATTACTTAAATGATATTGAAGCATCATAAATTTGATTCCATATTTGTGGTTTGCTGGTATTGTCAGTGAGCCAAATGTGCTCTCTGCTGAAATGTGTGAAATGTGAGAGCACATCTTCCATGAAGAGCCTGACTTCCTTGGTATGAAAGTTGTGCTTACAGGTCTTCCTTTGCTTTCTTACTAGGTGAATTGCTTCCTCATATTATTTGGAGTCTCAGCAGTCCTTTGGTCTATAGAATCTGAGGGTTAGGTTTGCAATAAATGGGCTGGTCTTGAGAGGTTGAGATTCTTGCAGCCTGCTCAGTCTCCTTGGTTTGTAGTATGAATTCCCTCTGTTTGTTAAAAAATGGTGTGTGGAAGTTCCTTTTATATATAGCTAGGATGAAAGTATGTACTGAACTGTATTAGTTTTCTCATGATATGCAAGTGGTGTGATACTAAAATCTCAGTCTCAGTGTTGAAGTTAACTACCTGCATATTCATTCTTCTGGTTGCCGAAGAATCCTTGCAGTTCTTTTGTTAAGATAAGCTTTATTAGGCCTGTGTGGTGGCAAACTGCACAACAACATTGCTTTTTCGGCACTTTCCTGAATATATTTTGTTTTCTCCGCATTTCTCTAACAGATCTGTTACTAAAATTAAAGTGATATAATTGATAGCAGACTTGGGCCTAGAATTATCATTTTGCTCTAAATATAGCAGAAATTGCACCTGTGATAAAAAATGGGCATGGTTAGGCAAATTGTAGATTTACTGCATTGCAGGAAGAGAGAGAGAGAGAGAGAGAGAGCACACTTTAGTAGGGTGAATAGGATTATCTATATAAGTAGCATTGTAGATGGGCACATTCAGCTCAGAGTAGGGTAGTGTTACATACACAGTCAGAGGAATTAACTGCAAATTTGACATGACTGAAGAATTTCTATCATTTGAATCAATGAAAGGTACAACAAGAGGAGTTTAATTTATACAATGCTGTGACCCTGTTAGTACTACTATACTTTATTGGTCTCATAATGTTAGAGTTTTTCCCCACTGATCCTTATGAAGTTGGGGTGGATAAGTGTTTTGTATAATATACAACTGAAGAAGTATAGAGATAGAACACTGGGGAGGTTTTGGGGTATCTTACTCTTCGATCACACTGATGGACCAAGCATGCTCAGGGTAGATTCCATATATTTTTATGTAGGGGATCAACATCACTAGAGTGGCTTTGCATGTCTGATAAGGCAAAAGGAAGGCCAAACAACTACTGACATGGTTAAAAGGTGAGTTGAAAGAGGCTATTGTAGCCAAAAGAACATCTTTCAAAAAATAGAAAGAGGATCTAAATGAAGACATTTTGAAAAAGCATAAGCAATGACAAGTTAGATGCAAAACATTGATAAGGCAGGCAAAAAGAGAATTTGAAAAGAAGCTTCCCACAGAGGAAAAAATTCAAAAGATTTGAAACAGGATGCTTGTGAGGAAGCTGTTTCGATGACTGGATGATTGAGGGGGTAAAATGGCCACTTTAGGAAAGACAAGGTCATAATGGAAAGACTAAATGAATTTAGCTTTGGAGTTTATTAAGGTAGATGATGGAGAGTTACTTATGCTGGAAATGGTATTTAATAGTATTGATTTGGAGGAACTGAAACAAATTAAAGCAAGAAGTAACAGGGCAAATGTTATTGTTTGTAAGGTTTTGGGTGGACCCTTGGACACTGTGACAGATGACCATGCCCACAGGGGGAAGTCCCATGAGGGGACCATAGGTCAGGCTTAGCTTTAGGACACACAACACTGAATTATCTTTTATTAAACAGAGTTGAGAAGCCACCAGAGGTGGAAGTAGTGAGTAGAGATGAAGCCCGGCTGGGCTTGTAGTCCGGGCTAGGAGAGGGTCAATAGCATAGTCACATTCATCCAAGCATATTCACATCATGTCCAAACATATTCATAGGGATGTGCAATCATTTTTCCCAAATTAGGCAATGTCAATGATATTGCCTAATTCGGAATGGTTCGGGAAAACCAAAAACCGAAAAACAATTGAATTTTTTCCAAAGTTTCAGAGTTAGTGCACACTAATAGGAGTTAGTGCTCACTAACTCCCAATGGTGCGCACTAACCTGAAAATCAGGGCCCCGGAAAAAAAACAAACCTAAACCATGGGAAAAATGAAATTCTGATGGGAGGGGGGGCCCGAAATGAAGCCTGACACTAAATATTTACCCTAAGCATATCCTTCTATGTATTTTCATTAAGGATATCCTTATGGTTTTCTAGGAATGCAATCTCAACACTGCTACTCTAGGATGAATTAACGTCTTTATTTTAGACTTTTTTAAAGGACCTTTGTGCTGTTGTGCTTGGGTACTACAAATTCACCATAATGTGAGAAAAATTGTAAAGTGTATCTTTCCCTCACCCCCATCCCTAATAACTGGGTGACCTACTCTTAATTTTTCATTACAGAGTAATTCAATTCCATTGTCTCTAACATAAGTTAATATATTTGATATAAGCTTTCAAAACATCCTATCAAGCTGATCTCCAGAGGCATTCAGAAAGAAATTTGGAATTCATTATTTTGTTTCATTCTAGATATCCTGTGAACATAGTCTTGTGTGGCAAACATAAAATTAATTGTCTTTCCATCTGCAGAAGTAAATGTTTGAGCTAAGTTTAAATATTTCCCCTTTTCTTCCTATTTTATATTAAAAAAAAATATCTAGAAATAGAAGTGTTTATCAGTATTTTATTATGCTCTGGGATTGTATTAAATGAAACCTAAGGACAAATGATACATAATTTTATTAATTACAATTTCTATTCAAATACATTAAATTATTTTATAACGGTATGCTACTATCTAACTAAAAATAGAAGTGGTATAGTGCTAAATGTTCACGAATCCTTGTGATGAACAAATCAATAAATGAAGAGAAGAGTAATTTAAGTGTTTCCACCTTTTGTTCACAAATTGTTGGAAGTAGGTTTTGTTCCCCCGACACGGACCATGTTTCGTCACATGGGCTACGTCGGGAGGGACAGAGGTCCAGAAAATAAACTGTCAACAGAACAAACGAAGGTCAGAAAAATGTGAGCAAGGATCCACAAAAAACACAAAAAGACACCAACCAGCAGACAAAGGCAACACAAACAAATGTAAGCAATAATAGCCATGGATGTAGGATACAGAATGACACTTTATAAAAAGATAAAACACATGTATATAACATATATAGCACATATGTATCAAAAAAACGTTTATATGGAGAACCTGTATATAAAAAGAAGGGGAGGAAGGAAAAGGGAAGGAAAGGGAAGGAAGGAATGTTTAACCAAACCTAAAACATCAAAATGAGAGCAGAGGTTACATTAATGTGGCATGGGGGAAGGGAAGAAAGGGGAAAGGAGAGGGAGGGGAGAGGGAGGGGAGGAATGTTAAACCAAACAAGGTTAATACATCTAAATGAGAGAGAGGAAGGTTACATAAATATAGCATAGTCATATAAAAATGCAAAAATAGTAACAAGGATGAAAAAATTATAATAGTCAAAGGCAAAATATCTTTTTCGGAAGAAAATATGCATTATTAAGTGATAGCAATGATAATAGCAAATAAAAATGAACTCAGAAAAAATTTCCATGGACATGGAATAATAAGACATTAATGCATATTTTCTTCCAAAAAAGTTATTTTGCCTTTGACTATTATCATTGTTTCACCCTTGTTGTTATGGAGTCTCAATTTAGTGGACCCTTAGGCCGACCTGCAAGAGACTTTGAAAGGTGTTCAATGTCTCTGGTAAGCGGCAGGCCGGGAGGCAGATGTTCGGGCAGGACGTAGAGGTGCTCTTCACTCTGGAAGCTGGTGCTCCCCCGGGAGGAGCCCGTAGGAGCCTGGCCGCTGGGACTTAGGAGGGTTGATGACCAGGACTGGGAACTGGAACCAGACTAGAACAGTAGACAGGAACTGTAGCAAGACTCGGGTACTGGAACCAGGCAGGAACTGTAGCGGGACTCGGGTACTGGAACCAGGCAGGAACAGTAGCAGGACTCGGGTACTGGAACCAGGCAGGAACTGTAACGGGACTCGGGTACTGGAACCAGGCAGGAACAGTAGCAGGACTCGGGTACTGGAACCAGGCAGGAACTGTAGCGGGACTCGGGTACTGGAACCAGGCAGGAACAGTAGTAGGCAAGCAGGAACCAAGCAGGTACTGTAGCAGGCAAGCAGGAACGGAGCGAGTACCAAGGCAACTCACTCCGGGGCACGAAGCAACAGGGAACCAGAAGGTAAACCCGTTGCAAGGCAAAGACTGAGTGTCCGTGGCTGGCTTATCAAGGCCGCGGCGTCTGATGTCAGGAACTGGGCGGAGTCACCACTGGCAGGAAACGGCCTAGAAAAGCGCCCAAGTGGCGTGCGCGCGCCTAGAAGCAGGGCGTCCATGGGCGGCTTCCCGGTGGCGCAGCCCTCGCGGGGACGCCGCCGAACAGGTCGCAAACTAGGCCTCCAGAAGCGGGAACAGGTCCAGGAGCTCGGAGGTAAGGGTCTGGTCGCGGCAGTCGTGGCCAGAACCGTAACACTTGTTACTATTTTTGTATTTTTATGAAAGTATGCCATATTTATGTAACCTTCCATATGCACATTTTTGACACATATGTGCTATATATATTTTATATACATGTGTTTTGCCTTTTTACAAAGTGTCATTCTGTATCCTACATCCTTGGTTATTATTTGCTTACATTTGTTTGTTTTACCTTTGTCTGCTGGTTGGTATCTTTTCGTGTTTTTATATGAATCCTTGCTCACATTTTTCTGACCATTTTGTTCTGTTGATAGTTGATTTTCTGGGCCTCTGTCCCTCCCGACTCAGCCCATGTGGAAAAAAATAGTCTGTGTCAGGGGACCAAAACTTACTTCCAAGAATTTGTAAATAAAAGGTGGAAACACTTAAATTACTCTTATCTTCATTTATTGATTCATTCATCACAAGGATATGTGAAAATTTAGCATTATACCACTTCTATTTTTGGTTGTCATCTACTTGGTATACTGCTCAACATTTCCACTTTATTTTTTACTATCTAACTAAAACCATCTGTTTTAATGCAACAAATTAAAACAAGTTTTCAGCGACACCTGTGAAGTAGATGTGTGTCTGTCTCCCAGTATCTATGCATTTATTTATAGTATATTTCACCATTGAAACATGTGAAAAATTATTATTGACTTTAATGCTTCTCATTATCTATGGTATATTCAGTTCTGTCCCCTGCATCCTTCCTTGTAAATGTCATATATCGGGCAAGTCACTTTCATCTGTTCCCTTCTCCTCCATTGCCAATTCCCAACTCCTTCCTTTCCACCTTGCCGAGCTTCATGTCTGGAATAGACTCTCCCTAGTAGGTGCAGAATGCTCCTTGTCTGGACACATTTAAAACCAGTGTAAAAACTCAACTCTTTAAGGCTACTTTTAGCTCCTAACCATTTATCTACAATGAATATACTTCCCATTGACTCTTGATTGTCATGTATGTCTCTCCCCAGGGTGAAGATTCCAGATGGGTCTCCTTGGTTTTCTCACTTAGTTCTTTACTCACATTATAAAATGTTATTTTAATGTTTATTATTTATTTATTTAGGGACTTTTATATACCGGTATTAGAGGGGACATCATACCGGTTTACATTCGAACAATAAGGCTTGAAAATACATGTTAACAGGGAAAGTGAACTGGGAGAGGGTTAACCAAGGACAGCATGGAAAAGATAGATTAAAACAAGAACAAGCATAAGTTAACAATATAAGTAGTTCCTTAATATAAGGAATGTGTGATCACCATGAAGTGGTGCATGGGGTGATGTGAAGGGATGATCTATTCTGAATAAGCTTGTTTGAACAATATTGTTTTTAGTTTATTTTTAAATTTGATCACACACTGTTCAAGGTGCATGTGAATGGGCAGGGAGTTCCAGAGAGTGGGGCCAGAAATAGAGAGAGCTCGGTCGCAAGTGGAAGTGAGATGGGCTGTTTTCAAGGAGGGTACATGTAGGATGCCTTTGTTGGTGGATCTGGTAGTTCGAGTAGACTGGGGGGCATTGAAGGGAAGGTCAAGCCAATTGGAATTGTGGGCATGGATAGATTTATGTACTATGGTCAGGGTTTTGTAGTGAATGCGGGAGAGAATGGGGAGCCAATGTAAATCTCTGAGGATGGGGGTAATATGTTCGTGTTTGTGTGTGTTTGTGATAAGTCTTGCTGTAGCATTTTGTAACATTTGGAGCGGTTTTATCGTGGACAGGGGGAGCCCTAGGAGGAGTGCATTGCAGTAATCTAATTTGGAGGATATGGTGGCTTGGATCACTGTGCGGAAATCCTGGGTGTATAGAAGGGGTCTGAGTTTTTTAAGTACATTGAGCTTGAAAAAACCTGCTTTGAGAATGAGTTGACGTAGAATTTCATGCTTAGTTGTTGATCGAGGAGAACTCCAAGGTCCCTAACAAATGGTTGTGCTGTGAGGAGGTTAAGCTTGGGGTCATTAGACAGTGGGGGGGGGGGGGGGGAGAGGGGGAGGATTGTGAGGAGATAAGTAGTAGTTTGATTTTGTTAGTGTTAAGGGCAAGGTGAAGATTAGTGAGCAGGGAGTTGATGGCTGCAAGGCAGTTTTCCCAGTGCTCTAGGGCATCAGAGATGGAGTTGCGGATGGGAATAATGATCTGAACATCATCAGCGTAGAGATAGAACTTGAGCTTAAGGTCAGAGAGGAGCTGGCAGAGCGGGGTGAGGTAGACATTGAAAATTGTAGTCTATAAAGAATCTTGTTACCTTTTCCATAAAAAGATCAGACTAACTAAAATTAATGATCTGAAGGCTCCAATATGATATTACCAATTAAACTTCAATTGAATTTTACTTATGTGTTCCTTTCATTATGTTTATTTGCCAAGCAGTGTCAAATTATTATATTTAACCCAACCCCCTTATTAGTGTTAGTCTATATATTAAGAATAGAAGGTGTGATGGGTGGAAGTTGGGTGTAGAAAGGAGGTATCTATAGTTAAATAATCTCACTAAACCAAAATAGCCCTTTCTATCCTAAAATTCATCTCAATAAACTAAGCTGCAATAATAGGCTAACAAATGGAAAGGTAAAAAATCCCATTTTCAAAAATAAACTCCTTTTTTTCAAAAATAAAAATGTCAACACTTGAATCAAAGGTCAGACAAAAAGACTTCTGTTTGTAATTGAACTCCTCCAAGATCCCAGGAGGCTAGTGGAAAGAAATGAAGAACCAAGGTAACCTGTGGTAATTTTGATGTAACATTTTTGCATGGGGTAACTTGTACTAAATGGCAGTTACAACCTTGAACAGAAGGCACAGGGATAACTTGCACAGAGTGGTAGTTACAACCCTAAACATCTTGCTGAATGGACATTTTTGTACTTTTATCTGTATCATTTGCTGTGTTACTATGTGTATTGCATTATGTGGCCACATACAAATGTAACACCTTTGCATTATTTTTGGTATGATTATAATGCATTTTCTGGCCTGCATTATTTATTTATCTACTGATATTTGATATTCATCTTTTTACATGAATGGCTTCAAAGCAGATTACAATAAATTTTAAGTAGGTTACAATAATATTAGATCAGCAAATAATATTGGTTGAGGATCTATATATTTAAAGACAGATTCAAAGTTAGGTTATTTTGTTGTTGTTATAGAAATAGGAATACTTCTGTGATAACTAGATTGTTGGACAAGAAGTATCTGTTGGGAATGCTTGACTAAAAAGCCATGCTTTAGCTTTCTTCCTGAAGGTGAGGTAGCTGGTGTTATAATCCTGCCTGTTATGCAGCCTCCAGCAACCAGAGGGCCCCCATGGAGCTGCTTCTACCCTCATTTCAGCCATAGTCTCCATAATCCCATGACTCAGCAGGGGTCTATTTAACCCTGCTTCTGGCTATGCTAACTGCCTTCTCATTGAGTTCCCTAGCTCTCTGTTTGGCCCTGTCCTGCCTTGGACTATTCTCTGGCCTCCAGGCCTTCCAGCTTTGTTTTGCCACTTGGCATTCTGCTTTTGCCTTGAACTGGGGCCTTCTCAGGCATTCCATTCTTACCTTGTCCTGTGGCCTTCTCAGGCCTTTTCCCCTAGCCTTGATCTGTGGCCTTACAGGTCTTCTGCTTTTTCCTGCTTTTGCCTGTGGCCTTCTCTGGCCTGTTTTCTAGTCTGTTGCCTTTGGGTTTTTGTGTTCCTTGTCTATTCTTTTAATCTTGTACTTGTCTTTTCCTGTTCTGTGTGTTCCATCCTGCTCCAGTGTTCCATGTCTGCTTCTGACCCTGGTCTTGCCTTGCCTTAGTCTCCAAGTCCAGTCTGAACTTCAACTCCAGTCACAGTTTAAGTCCTACAAGCTGCCATAACCCAAAGGGGGAGGTGGCTAGTATAGGCTTAAGATCCTTGTCCTGCCTGTATCTGGCTTGAAGCCCTGAACTGCCCTGGTCAGGATTCACCAGCCCTAGCCAGGCCCACAGCCGTAATAACTGGGTTCCAAGCATAGGGATAATGGAAGCATGTTGCAGATCTTTGGTGCATAACAAGGTGGAAGGAAGGCCAAACGATTGCTGGCATGGTTAAAAGATGTGGTGAAAGAGGCTATTTTAGCCAAAAAGACTTCCTTCAAAAACTGGAAGAAGGATCCATCTGAAGAAAATAAGAAAAAACATAAGCATTGTCAAGTGAAATGTAAAACATTGATAAAACAGGCTAAGAGAGAATTTGAAAAGAAGTTGGCTGTAGGGGCAAAAAGTCATAATAAAAACTTAAAAAATATATTTGAAGCAGGGAACCTACGAGAGAATCAGTTCAACCTTTAGATCATTGGGAGATTAAAGGTGCACTTAGGGAAGATAAGGCCATGACAGAAAACAAATTCTTTGCTTCCATGTTTACTAATGAGGATGTTGAAGAGATACTGGTTCCAGAGATGGTTTCCAATGGTGATGATTTGGATGAACTGATCCAAATCACGGTGAACCTGGAAGATGTAGTAGGCCTGATTGACAAATCACCTGGACTGGATAGAATACATCCCAGGGTTCTGAAAGAAATCAAAATGAAATTTCAGATCTATTAGTAAAAATTTGCAACCTATTATTAAAATCATTCATTGTATCTGAAGACTAGATGGTGGCCAGTGTAATTCCACTATTTAAAAAGGGCTCCAGGGGTGATCTAGAAAACTATAGGCCGGTAAACCTGACTTCAGTGCCAGGAAAAACAGTGGAAACTATTCTAAAGAACAAAATCACAGAACATGTAAATAGACATTGTTTAATGGGACACCACTAGCTTACATTTATCCAAAGGAAGTCTTGTCTCACAAATCTGTTGCATATTTTTGAAGGGGTTAATAAACATGTGGATAAAAGTGAACTGGTAGATGTGGTGTATTTGGATTTTCAGAAGGTGTTTGACAAAGTCCCTCCTGAGAGGCTTCTAAGAAAACCAAAATGTCATGGGATGGGAGACAATGTCTTTCATGGATTGTAAACTGGTTAAAAGACAGGAAACAAAGTGTAGGATCAAATGTTTACCAATTTCTCAATGGAAAAAGGTAAACATTGGAGTGTACCAGGCACTGGTGCTTTTCAATATATTTATAAATGTTCTGGAAATGGATAAGTGAGATGATCAAATTTGCAGAACACAAAATTATTCACAATAGTTAAAATCACATGCGGATTGTGATAAATTGCAGGAGGACCTTGCAAGACTGGAAGATTGGGAGTCCAAATAGCAGATGAAATTTAATGTGGACAAGTACAATGTGATGCATTTACAAAAATATAACCCATGCTGTAGTTACACGATGTTAGTTTCATGTTAAGAGTTTCAACCCAGGGGAAAAATCTAGGCATAATAGTTGACAATACATTGAAATCATCAGCTCAATGCTCTGTGGTAGTCAAAAAGCAAAAAGAATTTTAGAAATTATTGGATATATTTGGATATATTTTAAAAAGTTTTTATTATGAGTTTTTACCTCTGTGGCCAACTTCATTTCAAATTCTCTTTTCACCTGTCAAGTTAAATGTAAAACATTGAGTTTTACACTTAACTTGACAATGCTTATGCTTTATCCTATTTTCTTAAGATGGATCCTTCTTCCAATGTTTGAAGGATTTTTTTTTGGCTAAAATAGCCTATTTCACCTCACCATTTAACCATGCCAGTAATTGTTTTGCCTTTTTTCCACCTTTCTTAATGCGTGGTATACATCTGGACTGCGCTTCTAGGATTGTATTTTTAAACAATGTCCATACCTGTTGAACACTTAACCTTTGCAGCTGCACCTTTCAGTTTTTTCTATTTTCCTCATTTTATCAGTTTCTCTTTTGAAAATATAGTGTTAGAGCTGTAGATTTACTTATTGTCTCCCTTCCAGTTATTAGTTTAAATTTGAATCATGTTATGATCACTATTGCCAAGTGGACCCACCACCATTACCTCTCTCACCAAATCCTGTGTTCCACTAATAATTACAACTAAAATAGCTCCCTCTCTTGTTGGTTCCTGAACCAATTGCTCCATGAAGCAGTCATTTATTACATGAAGGAACTTTATGTCTCTAGCAAGTCCTGATGTTACATTTACCCAGTCAATATTAGGGTAATTGAAATCTCCCATTATTATTGCACTGCCAAATTGGTTAGCTTTCCTGATTTCTCTTAGCATTTCATCATCTGTCTGACCATTTTTTCCAGGTGGATGGTAGTATACTCCTATCACTATACTCTTACCCAACACACATGGGATTTCTACCCATATAGATTCTACTGAGCATTTAGTCTCTTGATTGATCTTTATCCTTTTGGACTCTATAGCCTCCCGGACATAAAGTGCCACACCCCTACCAAGTTGATCCTCCCTATCATTGTGATATAATTTGTACCCTGATATAGCACTGTCCCATTGGTTATCCTCCTTCCACCAGGTCTCTGTGTTGCCAATTATGTCAATCTCATCATTTACTGCTATACACTCTTAACTCTCCCATCTTACTTCTTAGAGTTATGGTATTGGCTTACAGACGTTCCAAGGAGTGTTTTTTGTTTGTATTAACAACCTGCTTTTCAGTTCTTAGGGATAATTTGGTAATCTTTAGCTCAGGTGATTTTTTTTACATATAGGCACATGGACTACATTTGCTTTTATTGGATCCTCTCTGTTGGGATGCCCTAACTCTTTGGTTTCATTAGTATTCTTTGAACATACCTCCCTCCAAACCATGTGCTGCTGCGTGACTGTTGGCTTTCCTCCTTGTTTTGGTTTAAAAGCTGCTCTATCTCCTTTTTAAAAGTTAGTGCTAGCAGCTTGGTTCCACTCTGGATAAGGTGGAGCCCATCCTTTTGGAAAGGTCTCCCCCTTCCCCAAACGTTTCCACAGTTCCTTACAAAACTGAATCCCTCTTCCCTGCATCATTGTCTCATCCACGCATTGAAAGTCTGGAGCTCTGCCTGCCTCTGGAGATCTGCACTTGGAACAGGAAGCATTTCAGAGAATGCCAGCCTGGAAGTTCTGGATTTCAGCTTTCTACCTAAAATCTTAAATTTGGCTTCCAGAACTTCTCTCCTACATTTTCCTATGTCGTTGGTGCCCCCATGTACCATGACAGCTGGATCCTCCCCAGCACTTTCCATAATCCTATCTAGGTGATGCGTGAGGTCTGCCATCTTTGCACCAGGCAGGCAAGTTATCAGGTGGTCCTCACGTCCACCAGCCACACTGCTATCTACATTTCTAATAATTGAATCACCAACTATGATGGCCAACCTAACCCTTCCCTCCTGGGCAGTAGCACTGGGAGACTTGTCCTCAGTGTGAGAGAACAATACCTCACCTAGAGAGCAAGTCCTTGCTACAGGATCACTTCCTGCTACACCAGGGTGATGGTCTCTTTCCAGGAGATCTTTAATAAGAAAATAAGAAATTGCCATGCTGGGTCAGACCAAGGGTCCATCAAGCCCAGCATCCTGTTTCCAACAGAGGCCAAAAACCAGGCCACAAGAACCTGGCAATTATCCAAACACTAAGAAGAACCCATGCTAATGATGCAATTAATAGCAGTGGCTATTCCCTAAGTATAATTGATTAATAGCCGTTAATGGATTTCTCCTCCAAGAACTTATCCAAACCTTTTTTGAACCCAGCTACACTAACTGCACTAACTACCTTCTCTGGCAACAAATTCCAGAGCTTTATTGTGCGTTGAGTGAAAAAGAATTTTCTCCGATTAGTCTTAAATGTGTTACTTTCTGATCGAAGGAAGCACTGGGGCTGCCAGACTGGATTTGGGACTTGTCTACTATTTCCCTGAAGCTCTCATCAATGTACCTCTCTGTCTGCCTCAGCTCCTCCAAGTCTGTTACTCTAGCCTCCAGAGATCGGACTTGTTCCCCGAGAGCCAGGAGCTCCTTACACCGAGTACACACATACAATCTCTCCCTGGCGGGTAAAAAATCATACATGTGACACTCAATGCAAAAGACTGGAAAGCCCCCCTCTTGCTGCTGGACTGCTGCCTTCATCTTAATTTTATTGAGTTCCTAGTTAAGTTTAGGATACCAAGGGAATTGGAATTATAGTACTTTAAATTTACAGGTGAATTTACTAATTAATCAGCTAGTGTCCTACAAGGGGATGATTAAATTTCAATAAGGGCTGGTACAATAGTATGATTTAGATAAGATCCTGATTGATTTTTAATGAGAAAGCATCTCTTGCCTAAAAATCAAGGGTTGAATGGGTGAGAAAGGCAGACACTAGAATTAACTCTCTCTGGCTTGCTTATTACCTCAGATACATACAAACTCTGAAGAATATATCCCACTATTTCACCTTTCTCCAAACTTGTATACGTCCAAAGATTTCCCAAAACTATACTTACCAATTCTCTTTAACCATCATTAAGGGGGTCATTTTCCAAGGTGTTATCGCGGGAGATAAATTCGCAAATCACACTAACAGCCATTAACACGATTTGCGAATGCAAATTCATAATTTAATATTCAGGGGGCAGAGTTGGTATCGTGTGCCACAAAACAGCTGCAGTGTTAGCATGGCTAATAGCTACAACTCTTTCATACACGTTACAAGCCAATAAAGGGTTATATATGTGAGAGAGAGAGAGAGCCTTGCTATGGTGCCTATGCCCTAGACAGGTATTTGTATCCCTATGGGAGGGCCACCTAGTAACTCGAGGTGGGGATTAGGTATGAGCGTAGGGGGTTGGGGGCCACTCGCACATTCAACATGAGACGTACGGAAAGGACAGTGGTCTCTAGTGAAGATTTGCTGGCCGTCGGAGTGAGGAAACTCACTCCAAGAAGAGATTTGGGCAACATTCTCTCCACCTAGCTTGTTGTTGCCCAGGTTGATTGTCCATCAAGCTAGGTGGAGAGAATGTTGCCCAAATCTCTTCTTGGAGTGAGTTTCCTCACTCCGACGGCCAGCAAATCTTCACTAGAGACCACTGTTCTTTCCGTACGTCTCATGTTGAATGTGCGAGTGGCCCCCAACCCCCTACGCTCATACCTAATCCCCACCTCGAGTTACTAGGTGGCCCTCCCATAGGGATACAAATACCTGTCTAGGGCATAGGCACTATAGCAAGTCAGTCAGTCAGTCAGTCTCTCTCTTTCTCACACACTCATTCATATATATTGCTCCGTTTCATATAACATGTTGCTTGTGGCACCTAAGAGTGGAAGTAGGCTGTTTGGACACTTTTGTGTACTGCGAAGATTCATTCATTGGTTGTTTTATCGCGGTGCACGATGTTTTTGCGAATCCATGTCCGCAAATGGCGAAAACATCGCATGACGTGATGTTTCCCCGCTGCACGAAAAATGCCTTATTTGCATGGGACACGCCCCCTCATGCGTTACCACTGCGATATTGGAAAATGAGGCCCTAAATTGAAGGGTTTGCAGTGACCTCTGGGGGATGCTGGGAACAGTATGCAGATGAGGCTTGCGGTCCGCTTCTACTGCAAAAGGTGCAGGGCATCTGGAAGCTGTGGAATTCAATCTCTGGCTTGCTTGCAGTGATTTCCGGACTCATCTCCAGTGGGGTGCTGGGAGCAGTATGCAGATGAGCCTTCTTGTCCTCTTCTACTGCAAAGGGTGCAGGGCCTCTGGAAGCTGGGGCTGTGCAATTAAATCCCTGGATTGCTTGTAGTGACCTCTGGACTCCTCTCACAGGGGCTGCTGGGAGCAGTATGCAGATGAGCCTTCCATCCCTCTTCTACTGTAAAGGGTGCGGAGGCTCTGGAACTGGGGCTGTGGAATTCAATCCCTGGATCGCTTGCAGTGACTTCTGGACTCCTTTCCTGGGGGATGCTGCAAGCAGTATGCAGATGAGCCTTCTGGTCCTTTTCTACTGCAAAGGATCAGCACGGGTCTCTGGAAGCTGATCCAAGCATGCAAAAATGTTTTCAGTCAGATTAATAACAAAGCTGCTAAATAGTATCCCACCCCACCCAAAAACATGAAAGGCAATAATGGTATTGCTTAGTTTGTAGATGCTAGGTGAATTTTAAAAGCCCTACATGCACCAAAGCCAGGAGATACGCATGTGTCTCTGGCTGGCACGCACAGCACAGATTTTAAGAAGCACCTTACTACATGCATATCTCCCAGTATGCACACAAATCAAAGTGTGCAAAAAAGGGCAAGGTGCGGGTTTGGTTTGGATGGAGAATGAGCATGACATGGGCAATCCGGAAAGGTGACTTGAAATGTTCACGTAAGTATTTACATGCACAAGTGCATATCAGGGTCTCCTTCTGCATAACTTTACTTCTGCTATGGATGGTATGTAAATTTTAAAATAAAAAAATCAGAGTTAATCAGTGGGATTTGAAGGATCAGGGCTAAAAGGAGAAAAGTGAGGAAGGTTAATAATTAGGGGGTTTAGGAAGTTGGGAGCCTATACCAGGGTGATCTTGGAACGGACTGGGAAACTGGTAATTGCATCAGCGCGCTTATCTAAAAACTCACTTTCGCAGTAGAACCAGCATTTGCATGCACAAGCGCACATTCATACAAAATCGTGCACTCACGTATGCGCGTACAGCCGATTTTATATCATATGTGCTTATGCATGTGTATGTTATAAAATGGCCATGTCCATTCGCACTATGCACATACATATATGGCTGTGCAGCTGTTTAAAAGTTACCGTCCTCACTATTTAAAAAATATATTTTATTTAGTAAGGTTTTCATTTAGACGTAAAAAGCATACTATGAAATAATATTACAATATAGTACAGAACCAACTATGTGATTACATAGACATGACAAATATGAAGGGAAGAGGGATCTGTAAAGTCAACATTGACAATAAGGATGTGCTTACATTTCATTTTGTTTCTTTGAGTATGTACATTTTTAACATATATAGAATTGATCTTATATGTGTAAATATAACTTAATACAAGTAAAAACACATTTATTTGTGTGGACAGTAATAAAACAAAAAAATAATGAAAATTTCTTCCATGCACAGATGAATTGACAATACCAACCTCCTAAAAGTCTAGAAGGAAGAAATATATAACAAATATCTGGCAAGCATAGACAGATATGAGAAAAAAGCAAATCATAATGCATATTACAGAGCCATAAATACCTGAATATCATGTTAAAAAGTAATTGGATCAAGCATTCATATCATCATTCAGTTGTCCCCATAACACATTGAATTTTCCTGGTGCCATTCATACTCTACATGCCACTTTGTCCAGGTTTTTTTTTTTTTTTTTTTAGCATAATTGCATTCTCAAATCATCTTTCATTCATTCATTCATTCATTCATTCATTCATTCATTTATTTGTTGAGTTTTATATACCGTCATTCGGTAAAGCCATCATAAGGGTTTACAAAATTTAAATTGTAACTCTTTTAACAATTGTGCAAAAGTATAACAATGTGCATATTAAACAGAGGTTAAACATTTCAAGTCCAGAAAGTATCATTAATTGGGAGGAGGCTTGTTTGTTCTGGTTGGAGAGAAGTTATTTTGAGGTTTTTGGATGAAAGCTCGATTAGGAGTTAGGATGTTCAGAAGTATGAAGGTCAGTGTAGAATTTGTGGAACAGCAATGTTTTTAGGTCTTTTTTGAATGTTTTGAGGTTGGGTTGGGTTCTCAGATCTTTTGGTAGGGAGTTCCAAAATTTAGGGGAGGCAATGGAAAAGGTTCGTTCTCTTGTAGTTGTCAGATGTACATCTCTGATGGGGGGGGGGGGGGATGTTTAAGCATCCTGAGTTTTTTGAACGTAGGTTTCTTTGAGGATTCTGGGGGGTTGTGTTCAAGCCATTTAGTCCTTGATGATCATTGTTTAGAATTTTATGAATGATGGTCATTGATTTGTGTTCGATGCGTGTTTTAATTGGGAGCCAATGAAGTGAGATCAATATGGGCATTATGTGTTCATTTCTCTTTGTTCTAGTCAGAACTCTGGCTGCTGAGTTCTGCAGAATCTGGAGCGGTTTGAGGTTTGAATAAGGTATTCCAATTAGTAAGGAGTTGCAGTAGTCGAAGGTGGAGAAAATGAGTAGTTGTAAGACAGTTCTGAAATCATAAGGGTTAAGAAATGGAAATGTCTTAGGGTTAGAAGCCTGTGATATCCTTCTTTAGTTTTATTTGATATGTGGTTCTTGAATGAAAGTTCTTTATCGATGATAATTTAGAGGTTCCTGGTGTGGGTGGTAGGGAGTATAGAGTTCATTTCATATCAGTATTGCCACCCATTTCCAATATAACAATGATTTTGTGAGCACTAAAGAACATACTGTATAATGTAGTTGTGCCCCCTGATTTTTAGATAATTGCAAATTCCTATCACGTGAAAAAGGCTGAAGTCTCCATATGTCCTATTGACACCATTTTGACCTTAGCAGCACTGGGACCAGAGCACTAGAGGATACTCCGGGTCCTACTAGAGCTCTAGGACATAGAGGTAGTTAAAGGTGGGGGTTAGGGTGGGCAAATGTTGGGAAGTTTTCAAGGCTAAGGAGTTATTTTAAAAAAATGGGAGAGGGGTTTTAGTGGAGGGACAGGGGGCAAGGCCTGAACATGGATTGACAATTGCAAATTGTTTTTTTTTTACTTAGGATGCCTCAAGGGATGGTAAAGGGTAGGACTCAAAATAGTGCATACTAAATAAAAAATTAAAAAAAAACAAACCCTAAACATCCCTAATGAAACAAAAACAAAAAAGGAGGAAAAATGAAATGAAATAAATGGAAATTTAATCAATGCACCTGTTTGTAGAGGACACCACAGCAGGGATATCTCAATCAACATCTAGAAGATTGAAATAACCTAGCAATAGCACTTCCCTTTTCATATAATTTTATAAATATCCTCCATTAAACCTCTATCCATTTTTCTTCCTGTGAAGGAGGTCTGTATATCACTCTAATATAAGTGGATGTCATTTGCTCTTTCTAGATTAACTCCTACTACTTCCTCCTTACTTGCAGTTCTATTGATTTAACACTCCTCTCTTTCTTCCTACCCTGTCCTTCCTGATAGATTACATTCTTGAATAACTATATCACAGTCATGGTTTTCCATTTATGTTTAATCAGTTATATTGTATGACATTACAATACATAATACATGTCCCCTGGTTGCTATTTCCTAGCTCCATGTCTCATCCATCCATCCATCCTTCACTCTGCGTTACCTCCCTGCAGAAAACCAACAGGTAATGTACAGAATGGAACCCACCACAGCTCTTACATATATTTATGAAAACAAGACAATATGGATACTAGCCATGTCTTCATTACTCAGCAGGCAGAAATCATTCAAAAGCAAGCTATGTACTTTGTGCAATAACAATTATAATATACAAATCCCAGACTAGCAAAAACTCCTTTTTCTAAGAGATATCAGTTTTTTCTATATATTTTTCAAAGACACAAATTTGATGTAACACATTTCTCCATTGTGTTAATGTTGGGGGATGCTCTTCCAACCAACAATGCAAAATTACTTTATTTGCCAGTAAAAGTGCCTTACGTATCCAAAGTTTAGTGAACCAATCTCCAGAGGATCTGGAAATTTTCAAAGAGGATCACATTTACCTCCATAGATAGATGTGTACTCATCACTTCCCTAATGTAGGCGATCAACTGTCTCCAAAATCTCTGTAACTTAGAGCAAGTCCAAAACTGGTGACCTAAAGTCCCAATTTCCAGTTTTCATTTGATACAGTGAGCAAATGATGAGATCTTAGTTATGTGAACCATTTGTTGGGCAAAATAAAACCTTCACAGAAATTTATATTCAGTCTCATGTAGCGAGACATTACAAGAAACTGACTTTATTCTCTTAAACACCTATTATAGAAAAAGTCAGTAAGAATCATATTTCATTTCAGATTCCAACTCTATACCAATTTATCATACATTGGAGATCTGATGTTCCTCAACATCAAATTTGTATAAAGAGACCATGTATTGAGATGGATCCTCAAAATTGAATAAATCCTCTAATGAAACCCTGTGCTCATGTTTCAAGTCACTTACATCTAACGATTGGTTATAAGAATTGTTTGTGTTCTAACTCAAATTCTTGCTGCAAATCTTGGATGGAGAGGGATTGTCCCTCTAAGTCTAAAAATTGGGCCAGTATCTTAAGCCCCTTAGTTTCCCAAAGGATAAATAACCTCCCCTGCCCCATAATATCAGGGTATAAAATTCCAATTTCCCTGAAAGATAAAAATTGTGAGATCCTACTCTGAAACTGCAAAGCATCACAAATACTTTCATACTCTCAGCACTTGCATAATCAGGAGACTATCCCTAAGACAGATAGGCAGCACCATAGGCAATTTATGGATTACATAAAGCAGATTAAGTGGCGAGAAATAGGTTTTTTTCCACCAGTATAGGAGGGTAGTACTTCGTGTCTAACAGCCAATCACTTACATGGCACAGGCAGCAGCCCAAACTATACTGCAGCAAAATTTTCCAAACCAGTTTCCTTCCACCTCCCATACAATTTCATCAATGCAATTCTAGATTTCCCTCCTTTCCATAAACACGCCCAGATCAGGCTTTCGAAATTTTTTAGTTCAGACTTCAGAAGACACATGGGAACTGTTTGGAACATATACAGCCATTTTGGTAGCATTATCATTTGGAATAAATTAACCTTGCCAATCAGGGAGAGTGGGAGATCTTACCAGAGACTTTATTTTCATAGCTGAGCATCTGCCTTTTACAAATCCCACTTGCTCTTCCCCTATCAGTGCTGGAAAGAAGTTAGTCAACCTATCCACTAAAATTTTTGCCAAAAATTTCAGATCTAAGTTTAACAAGAATATGGGCCAATAAGAGACCGGAGACAATGCATCCCTGCCAGGATTTGGGATGATCATAATTATAGCTTTATTTGGTGAATGAGGGAACTGGCCTTGTTCAATTAACTGTTCAAACATTCTGCCTAATGGGAGGTATATTTTTGATCTCAGTAATTTATAGAATTCTGTGAAAAACCCATTCGGGCCTGGTGCTTTTAGAAGTTTTGCATTAGCTATCCCCAATTGGATCTTTGGCAACTGAAAAGTCAAATTAAGCTTAGTTACCTGCTCTTCTGTTACTTTGGGCAGCCAAATTGGGCTCAAAAAGTTCCTAATATGGTCTAATTCCTTTAGTACTGCTTTGTGTAAAGATTGATAAAATAGTCTAAACAACTCACCAATTTCCTTTCGCAAATTCACAATCCTGACAGAGAATTTACGGATGGCAGTAGTATGCTTTCTTCTCCCCACCCCCCTCCATTTTTCATAATGTTGGCCAAAGTCTTCCGTGTTTTATTAATATGCTGAAAAAATTTGCATTTATAATGCATGAGGCCT
This sequence comes from Rhinatrema bivittatum, assembly GCF_901001135.1. Taxonomy (NCBI): domain Eukaryota; kingdom Metazoa; phylum Chordata; class Amphibia; order Gymnophiona; family Rhinatrematidae; genus Rhinatrema; species Rhinatrema bivittatum. The sequence continues at coordinate 430,129,406 of NC_042617.1, forward strand.
TTTTTTTTGGTTTCTGATGTAATAGGATGCTCAAAGTAATTGTGTGTCTTTAAGTTGACAAATATGTGTCAAAGTAGGCTCTCTCTCATACCGCCTTTTTGTCCCACTGAAGTTGAGATTCTAGAGCAAGGATTTCCTTTACCATGGCTTTCCACCATGCCACCATATAGGAAATAATGTTGCCCTTCAACACCACTTTGGCTGTCTCCTAATTCAATAGATGAGCATCCTGATGCTAGATAATCATACCATTGTTTCCTAGTAAACTCATGGAATCCCTGATCTTTATAGAAATATTTGGGGAATCTCCAAGATTGGTCGTCATCCTTGGGATGGTAGCCTCCGAGGTCCAACCACACTGGTTGGACCTCGGAGGCTACCTATGATCAGATTTTGCCAGTGGGCCAATTTGAACTTCTGCAACCTTGGAAAAGACCTCACTCCACACCAGAAATAATCAATTCATGATTGCGAGTTATGTAGTCTGGAGATGTGAGTATATTCTCCATCCAATGGGTGGAAAGCCCTTCATGCATCTACAAGCTCTAAATGTTGGCAGAGGTACTCTGTGCCTAAGGTTTTCTTAGATTGCTATCCTGGAGAGGGCAAAGAGTGATCCATAGTTGTATCATGGACACAATTAAAGTCTCCCCCAACTATGACAGAATCTAGTGCATAAGGTATCAGTAGTCTTACTAAATTAGAAAAGAAGGCATGAGTGTAGATGTTAGGTGCATAAACATTGCAAAACACAATGGTACATCCAAAGAAAGCCCATTACAATCAAGAATCACCCCTCAGGATCTGCAATCACCTTAATCTCCAAAAAGGGGATCCCCTTCCCTAAGAGTATGGCTATGCTTGCTTTTTAATATTGGTTTGAGCAGATTACTCACCCATTGCCTTTGAAGCTTACGGTGTTCTGTCTCATCAAGTCATGTCTTTGTAGAAATATTATTTGTATTTTATAATGCTAGAAAACTGGTAACATTTTCTGGTGCTTAATCACTAATCTAATGCCAACAACATTCCACATTAAGCATCAGATAACATCATGGAACATCACTAAACCAAGTATGTAGAAATGAAAATTCACCCAAGTCTACTTGACTGGCTCCAGCCTAGGTCTGAATATTTCCAACAATTAGACACAGTATTCTGATAACAAATGTGGAAGCCCATCAAAATCATTGTAACAATAAGAGGAATCCTCCACCTAAACATTACCCTCCACCCTTCTGTTCCTAACCTTCCTACTCCCCATCCTTCCCCTCATGAGATTCCCACGAAATCACATAGCTCAACTTCAGGCAACAAGACCATGAAATATGTGTGAGGATCCCACTCCCCAATCACTGGCACACAGTAGCAACATTGAGTGGTTAAAAAAAAAAGAGAAACACAATCCTATGCACTAGGGACGTATAATTTCAGCAAACAGAGAGACTGTCAAACTATCACCTCTCCAGTTGTCACATAAAACTATTTTAACAGTCTCTCTCAAAAAATGAGACCAAATTTATAATGGCAGCTGTCATCTTTTCCTTCTCTGGCTACCAAAACATTGACTTGATATTGCTGAAAAAAGGTTAAATCATAAAAACAGATATAACCACAATAAGTGCCACTAGGTGACACATCCAGTCAGTTACCACAATGCGCACCAGAGACAGTTAATAGTATTGCAGGGTCACTAATCTCCAGGCTTATCCTGGATGGTATTGAAAAATGTCTGAGCTGCCTCTGCTGATGTAAAAAAAACATCAACTCTTCCTTATAGGTCAGCTTAAGCTTAACTGGAGAACAGATTTCCTTTGCAGATCCACCAGCTTGACGCTGTCTGCAGAAAAGTCCTGCTGTTTAGCCAAGATACCTGCTGAATAGTCTTGGAAGAGTAACACTTGTTTCCCCTCATAATCCACTGCCTATTAGTGCAATATTTCTGTAATAATTCCTCTTTATGATGAAAAATCACGTGCCGTGGCTTTTTGAGCGAAGGTGCTCTTGCTCCCAAATGATGTGCACGATCAACACAGAAAGCACCACAAGTAATGAAGAGGACTAAGGTCTGCATTAGCCATGTCTCTAAAAAAAACCTGTTAACTCATGCTCCTTAATAGTCTCTGGCAGGCCTATTAAACAAAGATTATTTCTTTAGGACCGATTCTCAAGGTCCTCTAATTTAAGCTCACATTTTTCATTTTTGGCCTGTAAATTACAAAACTCCACCTCCAGCATTTGCATATGGTTGTCAATTGTGCTAAGGGGTGACTCCAACTTTTGCACCCTCTTCATATTATCAGCGAGGAGGGCATGCATCTTGTAAAACTTTGTGTAGATTTTTTTCAAATTTCTGCTCTAAGGTTGCCATCACTGCCACAGCCATATGACCCCCCCCCCCCCCTCAGAAGTTGAACTTGGATATGGTGGATTACTCGTTGCACTGGCCATTTTGTGCTCACCAGGCCTTACCTTGTCTCTGTTCCTCTGAACAGTTTTTGAAGCCATTCAGCAGCAGATGCACCAGAAAACCACTTGAGTTCCAATTACAAGGTGAGGAGGATATAAGATCTGAGGTAATTCTTTTTCAAACAGGCCACTATATTTGTGAGGTAAATGAGGTTGGGGAGTGCGGTCCCAGAGCAGTGAAGAAACACATCTTCATTCCACCATCACAACACATGACCTCGGTTTTCCATTTAAAATGTCTCTGTGACAGCCACTTCACCCAAGTCAACCTCTTCCATGACTGTCTCTAGATGCAGGATTTTATTTCTGGTCTATGGTCATTAGTATACATTACTTTCCAGATGTTGTCATTTTTTTCCCATTTCTATACAAGTGTTTAATGTTTTGTTTATTCAAGGGCTTATACTTACCTGAATTCTTTTTTTAATCCATTTTTGATGACCCTTGTTTAAATCCCTCCTCAGTAGGTTTGCCAGTCTATTCTGGAAGATATTTTGTGGTAGTCTTTAGCAAAGAAAAGGGCAGGACTGATACCTTGTCACTTCAGGGTCTCTTCAAAAATGGCCATCAGACTGGTGCCAGTTTTTGACATGTACAAAGTAGTGCTAGTTTCAAGGTCAGCTGGCTCCATTTTGTATGACTGTGTCACAATCCCAGCTGCGAGGCAGCCTCCCTGCCAGCAGAGATCCTCATTGAGCCACCTCTCTCCTGTGCTAGCAAACTCCTTGATGCTCCCAATACACAGCAGGGCCAGCTCTATTTAGCTCTGCCTCGCTCACAATTCTGTGCCTCTTTATTGAGTCACCTTATCTCTTTGTATTGGCCCAACTTACCTTGCTTTCCTTCTGTGTAGCCTTCTTGTTCCACCTTGTCTTGTGGCCTCTCTGCCCTTCCTGCCTTGTCCTGTGGCTTCCTCATCTTCCTGCCTTGCTCTACAGCCTCTTTGGCCTCCCTGCCTTGTCCTGTGACCTCCTTGTCCTCACTGCCGTGTCTTAAGGCCTCCTTGTCCTTCTCATCCAGCCCTGTGACCTTCAGGCCTACTAGCATCATTCTGCCTTGCTTTGCAACCTGCTCAGGCCTTCTTGTCTGTTTCTCCCTTGTCTTGTTTTGTATGTACCTTGCTTTGTGTTAGTTTTCTGTTAGCCTGCTTTGTGCTTCCCTCACTCTGTTATCATGGCCCTGACCAGTCCTGGTCTTGTCTTCTCTTGTCCAGTCCTTGTCTTGTCCTTCCAGGTCCTCCCTGTGGCCCCTGCTTTCTGTCTTTTCCTGTCTTCATTCCCTGGCCTTGCCTCCATTTCCAGTTCCTGTCTCCAGCCTCAGGCCAGCCCTGTCTCCAGTCCCTGCTTTGCTTCTTGACCTAGCTTGTCTCCAGTTCCAGCCAAAGTCCTGCTGGCCACCAGAACTTACGGGCTCAACTCAAGGGGTAGGTGGCTAATCAGGCAGAAAATCCTGTCTGGCTTTGCCCTAGAGTCTGATCCAGCTCCTCCTGGGGAAATTCCCCATCCAGTTGATTCACCACTTCATGACAGACTGTACATTTGTATGACTGTACAAAAAAATGGCATTGGCCTCAGAGCTGAAGATTCCCACTGAAGCATTAAGTGGGTGCCAGGGAGCTCCATGGCCCAGGCTTATTTGCAGTGGTGGGGGGTTGAAGGGGAGCAGGGAGGCTCCGGTTGGATTTGCCTCAGACCTGCCAGATAGGTTCCAGTCTCAGTTTATTGGTATGGAAGTGGAGGTGACCCAAGGAGGCCTCATCTTATTGGCAAGGGGTGGTGGGAAGTCCCAGAATCTGAGGCAGAGGAAGGATGGGACCTATAGAAGTCCCTTAATACTTTCCTAATTGTTTTTTTGCAGGGGAAGAAAAACCAAAATATCCAAAATATTTTCTGTATTTTCAGGTAAGTCTATTTTCGGTTCATTTTCAATGAACCGAAAATAGACCTATTTGTTCAGAAAAAACACTCTGTTTTAAATGAATGCACATCCTATTAAACTGTAAACCTTCCAGGGACAGGGAAATGCTTACTGTACCTAAATATAACTGAACTACCAATGAAAAGCCAAGCACTAAATCTAAAAAAAAAAAATTACCTTGTGATCTGCTTTGTCAGGGCTAGTACCAGTAAAATATAGACTTCTAATTTGATATTACATTCAAATGTCAAAATGAGGCACATTATTTTTCAGGAAAAATGTATCCACAGAAAAAGCAGATAAAACCCTGGACAATGTGTGTACTTTCCCTTGAGGATGTGTACAAATCCAGAGAGGTCAATTTTCAAAGCATTGCTCATGCAAAAATGCTCACATACACGCGTAAGTGGGACACACATGAGCAATGTGAAGTTAAAAAGCCACAAAGTGTGTGTGTATATACCTGTGGGCATCTCAAAATTAAGAGGGCAGGAAAGGGGTGGAGAATGGGCATTCCAGGGCAAGGCCAACAGTTATGCGTGTAACTCTGTTATTTTAAAACCAGAGACGGCAACGTGCGTCGGCTTGTTATCTGCATATCTTTACTGCTGCTCCAGATGAGAAGTAAGTCTGTAGATCTTGAATTTTAGGATTTACAGGATGGTGAGAGAGGTCTGGGTCATCTGGTGGGTGTGCAGGATCAAGAACCAGAGGAATTTTGAAGACCTCGATCTTAACTGGCAAACTGCTGGACTAATTTGAAAACCTGGGTTGTCCCTTTTGTGAGGTACATTTACTCGAGCATTCTCTTAAGATCAGGTGCATACTTATGCACGGGAGGCATATTTTAAAACATATGGGCCGGATTTTAAAATCCCTACGCGCATAGGGGGAGGGTACGTGCACGGGCCTATTTTAAAAAGGTCTGGCGAAGCGCGTAAAGCACCAGGACGCGTGTAAGTCCCGGGGCTTTACTAAAGGGGTGGTCCGGGTGCGGGGCGGGGGCAGGGCCAGAGGCCTCTGACACAGCGGTCATTACCACTGTGTTGAAGGATCGGGTGCTGGCAGGCTGCCAGCACGCACAACTTGCGCTGCCTGGAGGCAGGTGCAAAAGGTAAGATAGCAATTTTGGGGCGGGTGTTAGAGTAGGGTTAGGGGGTGAAGGTTAGGGGGAAGGGAAGTTCCCTTCCAGCCGCTCCGATTTCAGAGCGGCCTGGGAGGAAATGGGGGAAGGCAGCGCAGCTCGGCATGCGCAAGTTGCACAATTGTTAGAAGCAATGGACGGCCGGCGCCATATTTAAAAATGGCGCGGGCCATCCAGTGCACTTACCATGTGACAGGGGCCGACCAATGGCACCAATAGCCCCTGTCACATGGTAAGAGCAAAGGGCCATCAGTGCCATTTTGATTAGTGGCAGCCGACAGCCCAAGTGTGGGAGAATGCTCCCGGGACTCCCGCTGGACCACCAGGCATTTAAACATTTTTTGGGGGGTCCGGAGGGTGGGGGGATACTAACAAACTCATTTGAAAGGGTCAGGTTGTGTTTTTAGGTTGTGTCTTTTCTTCCCGCCCCCCATAACGATAAGAAAACCCACTAAATTAATCGTGGGGTATCCTATCGCTATCGGGGATCCCCCGATATCTGACGATATTGAAAATATCGGACGATATTTTCAATCATCAATCATCAGATAAACGATTCACATCCCTAATAAATAAGGCCTTTTACTGTAGCCATACCAAGCTGCACAAGACAATTTGGGTCAATAGATTTTGGTGAAAGAGGCATGGGATAAACACTGTGGATCCATAAAGGCTAGAGGATGGGAATGAAGAGAAGAGCCATGGGGTTGGCTTACTGGAATGGAGGCTACTAAATGTTGATTACTACCCTTACCCAATAAGCCTTCACACAGTTAATGCAACTCCAACATTGCTCTCTGCTTCAACGGCAAGGGGAAATGTGGAAAAAAAAGGATTTGCATTCAGAATCTGGGTAACAAATAAGCGTGGGGGTAGCTTGCTTATTACTGCGGTTACTATCCTAAACCAATTAAGCCTGATACATCAATTTGAATGCATACACAGCATAGCTCTCTGCTTAAACAGCAGGGATAAATGTGGAAAAGAGGATTTACATTCAGATAACATCCAACAAAGCATTGATCTGTGCAGTCTGGGTAAACAAGCATCAGGGTAACTTGCTTGATGCGGCAGTTACTACCTTTAACCATTAGGCCTTTTGATCACCTTTGATGCAACTCCAACATTACTCTCTGCATCAATGGCAGGGGGTGGCAGGAAATTTGAATCAAACAGTTACCAACAAGGGCCCTGAACTTGGTGTTTGGTGAAACAGATAAGTATGGGAAAATAAGTGTGGGAGATTGCTGGGCAGACTGGATGGGTCGATTGGTCTTTTTCTTCTGTCAGTTCTATGTTTCTATGTAACAGGAGCAAGATAGGAACCCCGAGAACATGCTGGGCAACTGGCACTACAAAAGAAAGCAGGGAACCTGTTGCAAAGGAACTGGTTAGTAGTTCTGAGCCTCCCTTTATACCAGGCAGGATGTGAGCGTGTCACAGGAAGTCCTGCCAGCAGGATCTATAAAAAGGCTCTAGATCTGCAGGAAGTTCAGTTCCTTGGATACAGCATGATGTTGGAGGCTATTCTGGAGATGATTCAGTCCAGAGGTGAGGGGCATTACAGCTTCTTATTCCCCACTGCTTCCTAGGTTACGATGTTATTGTTACAAATCTAACCTGTACTGCACTGTAATTATTAAGTAATTCATGCTGTTCAGTTAAATATGGCATCAAAATCTACTAAAAATGGTTTCTTGTTGTCAATTGTCTTTTATTCTATATGAGTTCTTTCTACCTGGAATGCACATTGCTTCTTGATGAATCCAGTGCTGTTCTCACCATTAGATGATCCTTTGGCTATTTTTGCTCTTTGATTATTTTTCCTTTGATTCCATTCATTGCTTGAGAAATGTTTAGTTTCATTTGTATTTGAGGATTTTTATTTTTCTTAGCTGTAAAATAGAAATCTTTTGCAAAATGTTCAAATTTCTTGCAGTGATAACATTTTATTTACTGTCTTATTTCCTCTGAAGTTTCTCCAAACTGTACACTACTGTGTTTCCCCGAAAATAAGACTGGGTCTTATAATTTTTGCTCCAAAAGACACATTAGGGCTTATTTTCGGGGATGTCTCAATTTTTCATGTACAACAATCTACATTTATTCATTTATTCATGTACAAAAATCTTCCCTTTTCCATTTTTCCAGCCCCAGTGGGCCAATGGGAAGCCTCCTTTCTTCCTGCCCCCGCTGCCCAATGGGAAGCCTCCTTCATTCTGCCTGACCCCGCGCAGGCCAATTGGAAGCCTCCTCCCTTCTGCCTGCCAGTGGGAGTAGGAAGAAGGGAGGAAGCCTTTGATTGGCCGGTGAGGTAGTCATTGCATAGTCCAGGGGTGGGGTGGGAGGAATGGCAGTGTCGAACCCCAACGAAGCAAGGCCGCCACGGGAGCTCATCCCTGTGGCGGCAAAGAGGAGACCCAACCCCGACCAAACAGGGCCGCCACAGGAAATCATCCCTGTGGTGGCAAAGAGGAGACCCAACCCTGACCAAGCAGGACCGCCATGGGAGCCCATCCCCTTGGCAACAAAAAAGAATGCCTGCCAGAGTAAAGCCACGGTGGAACTGGAGCCCATTCCTGCAGTGAAGGAAGAAGAGGTTTGGCGGTGAGAGTGGGTGTGAATGGGTGCCTGGGTGAGAACTTGTGTGTGTAGGCATTTACCTCTCATCCAAAGGCACCCGCTTGGGTATTTACAAATAACTATAATTTATATTATTTATTTTAAGTAAGTATTAATATCAATAATATTTATTTATATTTAATTATATATTAATATTATTTTATAATTCAATATGTCCGTCGTGTACTGCAACAGACATATTAAATGCTTCCATCTGGCTCACGATCTTAACTGGGGCTTATTTTTGTGGTAGGGCTTATATTATGAGCATCATGAAAAATCATGCTAGGGCTTATTTTCTGGTTAGGTCTTATTTTCAGAGAAACACGGTATATGCTGATTCAATATCTGGATAATCCTTTATCTGGCATTGCTCTTCTTGTAGAAGTCCATTGCAGACGTTTTCTGAAATCAGCTCAGACATATTGCACACGTCAAAACTACAGTCCTTGAATTGCTAATGCTGCAACTTCTGCTTCCTCAATTGGATCTCGTAAGATTTGGAGTTGTTCAGCTAATGATGCTACATGCTGCATGCATGCAGTAGCAGGCTTTTTTTCTCCCTCTTGACAATATTTATTTAATGCTTAATGCTCAGTGTTTTTTCAATGATTCATCCTTTATAGGTCTATTCCAAATATTGCTAGATGTCTTTTGCTCTTGCCTGTTTAATAACATGTTTATTAGGGATGTGAATCGTTTTAGGACGATTAAAATTATCGTCCGATAATTTTAATATCGTCTTAAACCGTTATGGAACACAATACAATAGAGATTCTAACGATTTATCGTTATAAATCGTTAGAATCGTGAGCCGGCACACTAAAACCCCCTAAAACCCACCCCCGACCCTTTAAATTAAATCCCCCACCCTCCCGAACCCCCCCCAAATGAGTTAAATAACCTGCGGGTCCAGCGGCGGTCCGGAACGGCAGCGGTCCGGAACGGGCTCCTGCTCCTGAATCTTGTTGTCTTCAGCCGGCGCCATTTTCCAAAATGGCGCCGAAAAATGGCGGCGGCCATAGACGAACATGATTGGACGGCAGGAGGTCCTTCCGGACCCCCGCTGGACTTTTGGCAAGTTTCGTGGGGGTCAGGAGGCCCCCCACAAGCTGGCCAAAAGTTCCTGGAGGTCCAGCGGGGGTCAGGGAGCGATTTCCCGCCGCGAATTGTTTTCGTACGGAAAATGGCACCGGCCATACGCGTATGGCCGGCGCCATTTTCCGTACGGAAAATGGCGCCGGCTGCAGGAGGTTGTTCAGCGAGGGTTCCGGCGCCATTTTCCGTACGAAAACGATTCGCGGCGGGAAATCGCTCCCTGACCCCCGCTGGACCTCCAGGAACTTTTGGCCAGCTTGTGGGGGGCCTCCTGACCCCCACGAGACTTGCCAAAAGTCCAGCGGGGGTCCGGAAGGACCTCCTGCCGTCCAATCGTGTTCGTCTATGGCCGCCGCCATTTTTCGGCGCCATTTTGGAAAATGGCGCCGGCTGAAGACAACAAGATTCAGGAGCAGGAGCCCATTCCGGACCGCTGCCGTTCCGGACCGCCGCTGGACCCGCAGGTTATTTAACTCATTTGAGGGGGGTTCGGGAGGGTGGGGGATTTAATTTAAAGGGTCGGGGGTGGGTTTTAGGGGGTTTTAATGTGCCGGTTTTGCGATTTTTAGATTTTTCACGATTTTTCACGATTTTTCACGATATTTTACCCCCCCAAACGGCAACAATACGATTCCCTCCCCCTCCCAGCCGAAATCGATCGTTAAGACGATCGAGGACACGATTCACATCCCTAATGTTTATGAAGTGCTTTCAGTTTAGACAATGATGTTAATGGCACCCAGATCATTAAATAATATAGTGTCACTCCTAGTTACCTTTCTGGCATGTTTTGCTTCCTGTGTAGCTGTTATATCATGTGGATCAGATTCTATGACTGTCCAAAATCCCTTAGTATTTAGAAAAATCTCCAGTTTGGATAATTGCTGGAATTCAGCATTTCAATATAATTTGTAGTATTTTCAGACATTTTTAGTTATTTTCCCTTTCAATTTGTTCTCAGAAAATATTTTCTACATAGACAACTATTTCACAAATTATCCCTAAAGTTTTCTTCTGACTTTTCTTACTGTTTTTTCCCCTTGTTTGGCAATTTATCTCACTATACTCAATTGTGAGGATAGAGGTCAAGCCCTTTTAGGGACATAAGGCCTGGATGGACAGGCACTGCATTCGAGGATAGAGGTCAAGCCCTTTTAGGGACATGAGGCCTGGATGGACAGGCACAGCATTAGAGGTCAAGCCCTTATAGGGACCTAAGGCCTGGATGGAGAGGCACAGAGTTTGAGGTCAGGCCCCTATAGGGACGAACGGCCTGGACAGTGGATAGACAGACACAGCGTTTCAGGTAAGGTACATGTGCTGATATTATCTGGAACATAGGAGGCAGTTGGAGCTGCTGCAAGGCTTTCAATTGCTTTTATTCATCTTGCCATTTACAGGGAAAATTTGGAAACCCAAGCAAAGGCATGTCTATTTTCAAAAACACTAGCATTTCCATCAACTCTAGTGCCAGCCTTGAGTGATGAGGGCTCATGATATCCCCTGTCATTGAAAATACACTTTCAATAGGCACACTGGTTGGTGGACAATACAGATATCACTGAGCCACTTTGGCTAGGTGTAGTTTCTAATATGCCAGCGGATCGTGGACGTGTGTTTCCAATATGCCAGCGGATCTGTCTGTATGTCCTCTGTGGGCTCTGAGAGATACCGTGTCACTGACAGTTGTGCTGGTGTCTCTTTTGCTTGGGTGGGCTGAGAGTCACTCATGCCAGCTGCTTTCTCTCTAGCCTATAGCAGAACAGATGATTCTTTATGGGCCACATGCCATTGGTGTACTGAGGTGGAGCTGAAGTGGCTGCAGGATTTTTACCAGCTGGCTTATGATTAACCAATCATGATGCCCTGGAGTTTATGCACACCTATGTCCATTGAACCAGAAAGTTCATGAAGGGGTGGCTGCAGCTCCACTAACCCCTGCAGCATCATAAAGGTGGAATTCCACTGGGTGGCAATGTCTTGAATGAGATGCTTGTGAGGCATCTCCAAATCAGTCTGCTTTTGTCGGAGAACTTGCCCCACCATCACACTTCTGTGGAAGTGCACTGCTATGTTCCAGTCAGGTCCCACCAGTGTGCTATCAGGGAAAGGTAAGACTGTGCAGCATTCAAGGTGGTCCAGATATCGCAGGGGACATGCACACTCCCCTGTGCCTTAGCTAGCAGCACCTGGATGCGACTGCGACACTGGTTATATAGACTGGGGATGATCTTTCTGCTAAATGTGGTTCTGGAGGGGACTTTGAAATTTGGAACTAAGACCTTCAGCAAATGCTTGAAACCCACATTCTCCACTATCTGCAAGGGCTGGTCATCAAGGGCAATCTTTCCCCAATGCTCCTGGTTATAACTTTTGAGGCTGCCTGCCTCCTACCCCAGGTTAGCGTTACCGCAAACCACCCCATTTCCTCCATGGTGGGTTGTCACTTCCGCCACATGGCAGGAGTCTGCTGGCCTGCCACCTGACTGCTAGAAGGGGCTGAGGGCATGGGGTGATTTTGCTCCTTTTTAACCACTTTACGCTGCCTGGAAAAAGGGGTCCCTGACTGGTACTGCCGACATCCTCAGATGGCAGTACTGTTGTTGGGTGTTGCCTCTTCATATGATGCACCATGCCAAAATTAGTTAGTTGTCCCATTTGCTTGCCTCTGCTAATAGCCCTGGCACAGTAATTACACTGAGCAAAATGCGGGTCCTCTGTCACTTTAAAGTGGCTCCAGAACAGAAATTTCTTTCATGATCCCTTCTCTATAGCCTTCTGGGTGGATGCTAGCACTGGAGCTGAAGTAGTGGGTGCACCCTGAGAAGTAATGTCAGGGGTATCAGTCACACTCTGTGCCTGCACTAACTTCTCTTCCTCCTCATCATCAGTTTCAACTCTCCCCGCTGCACTGAAGTGGAGACTAAGACAGGACTAACTAATCCTAAACCTTCTTCAGCTACTACTTCTTCCATTTCTGATGATGAGAATCCCACACAAGATGATTCTTCATTGGAATCAGAAGCAAACAGTGCTTGCACTACATTGTCAATGCTAAGTCGAGCCTGCTATCGCACTGCTGCTTTTGCGTGTTGCCATTTTGTCTGGCATGACTCAGCCTCCCCTTCCCTCACCTCCACAACTACAGGGTCAGAAACAGGTGGTGGCGATGCATTATTTTTAAATTTCATTTTTTTTCTGGATGGAACTGCCTGCCCCTCCAGAGATTTTAGATTGGAACAGGTCCCTTTTTAACTTTAATGGGGAACTGGCACTGCCTTTTGAAGTGCCTCCTCTGCCAGTCTCAATCACTCGACTACGTCTAGCTTTCCCTGACATTATGGATTTCAATTAAAATTAATATTTCCAAAAGAGAGCACCACTGTCCCAATATATGTGAGTCTGCAAAAGGGCCCCCTGGCCCACGAGGCTGTGCCTGGATGTACACTAAAACTGGGACCTCAGTGTATTGTATACACACCAAGCTTGTAACTACAAAAGAGGCCCACTGGGGATTTGGCTTCAGAGAACACTGCTGTCCCAATAATATATATGTGAGTGTGAAAAACTGCCCAGTGTCCACTGATGCCCAGTGAGTGCACTGTCTTCTTGTCTTAAAAGAGCACAAAAGAGACAGCCTGAGTTCAATAAAAACAAACAAACTGCAGTTAAAAAGAATGGCTTGCTTGGCACAGCAGCAAAAATGAAGAAATATCTTTTTCAATGGAAAATTCTATCAAGGTAGCTAGCAATTTAATATATCTATTATATATATCTATTTAATATATCTCCCACCCTCAACACCCAAATCTTGCTTGCTACCTACCCCAAGGGGTAAAATAAGCAGAAAAATGCCACGGCTAGCAGCTTCTCTCAATGGCACAGACAGAGAGACCGAGGCAGATCAATAAAATAAAGTGCGATACAAAAAAAAAAACATGGCTAGCTGGCGGCAGCACTGCAGCAAAATCGAACAAATATCTTTTTCAATGGAAAATTCTATCAAAGTAGCTAGCAATTGAATACAGATTTGAGACACTCAGACTAGCTCTGACTGTAGCCATCTCCCAGACCATCCCCACCAAGAAAGTGTGTGGCACGTGCATGCTTAAAGTATAAATAGTGCTTCGTCATCAGGAGTAGCGTCACATAGCACTGAGTGAGAGCGATTGGCTGCATTACAAAAAATGCTTAGCTCTGATAGGTTGCATTCTTGTCTCCTTGCCAACCTTTCTGACCCACTCTATTACAGGGCTGTGAGGTCACTTATGACTCACAGGAAAGGGCTGGTTTTTGCTATCTCCTATTTCAAATGGCTGCTAAAAAATTACTGCGAGCCAAAAGAATGAAACTAATATGTTATGTTCTATTTGTGGGGGATCGCAATGCATTTTGCAAACCCACGAATACAATGAATAGGGACTTATGCATTGCGGACTGCCAATGCGTTGAAAACAAATGCACATCACTAATATCTTTAACTATTCTGGCTTTCTCTTTCTCTTCTTCTGCATTGCCTGTGCCTGTCACCCATTTTTTTTGTTAGACAGTTAGTCGCAATGGAATTTGTTTGGATAAGAGAATGGCTTCTAAAAAAAAAAAATACTCCCTCAAGTAGGAAAGCTTCTTCTTTGCAAGAGCAGTAAAAGAGCAGTTCTTTTAGAACATGGTTAAAACGAGCTATTAGCAGCCAGCAACTCAACTCACAGAGAAACAGGAAGCAAGATACTATGCACTGGGTACTTGCCAGGTTCTTATGGCCTGGATTGGCCACTGTTGGAAACAGGATGCTGGGCTTGATGGACCCTTGGTCTGACCCAGTATGGCATTTTCTTATGTTCTTATGTTCTTATGCATACACAAGCCGACGCAATAAGGGGCATCCAGCCAAGTGTGTCTCTTTATTCACTGTTGAGCATGGATTTCGTGTGTGTAATATTGATGCAGCAAGGAAACTATTGCTCCTAAAACACATGTTCTAACAATCATGTACCGGATAGCACTTGTGCACAAAAATTTAATGTAAATGAAGACATTGACAGTTACTGTTCGATGCAGGGACGTGCACCCAAAGGCTGGGCTCCCAACGTACATTTTTAACTCGGGAAATTTAACTCCAGCTCTGGAGGTGGAGTAAAGTTTACTCACAGGCAAGGGATCATAAAACAACATGAAAATATTAATCCTCTGCATTGTGATAAAAGTATCCTCCTCCTTAGTATCATCCTGCCATACCAGTATTGTATAAACTTATGATGGGAACATAGAAATGCTTCTTGCCATTGCTATGTTAATTAAATTGTTTCCCTTCCAGGGAATAAACATATTTCACAGCAAATAATTCAACTTATATTTAAATTTAACCTGATTCTAGAAAATAAAGACTCAATTTACCACTTCTCTGGTTTCTCTGATCAAGTCAATGTATATATATTTTACAGCAAATAATAATTTTTTTTCTCCACTTTGTTTTTCTTGTAACTAATTTAGTAAGTGCATCAAAAGCCACTATTTAAAGTGTTAAAAACATTGTAAGTTATATTTTTCCCAGTGTGCAAATTCCAGAAAATACTGTGGCCAGTCCCTAATACATGTTCTAATGAGCAATCTTTGAGAGGCAGGCAGTCCAATTTCTTAAAATAAACATCAAAAGAGATGAGAGAATGGTCTGCTGTTTGCTAGATAGAAACAGATTCTCATGTGTTCCTTCATACATTGGAAAGAGAATGTCATATAATTACAAAAACTCCACACTTCTCTCAAAGGCAACTTGCACAAGACAAAAAAATAGAACCTGGCAGCTCTTATGTGGTTGAAGGGCATTTTCATTTTACCTATCAAGGTCCATGAATTTGATTCCAGGTTGCTTTTAAAAATGTGTCATAGGAAAACGGAAGGATTTCTAAATGGATAACATGAGGTAACCGCAGACTAAGGGCCTGATTTACTAAGGCTTTGTTTCCCTGCACTCTTTATATAGCCTGCAGGCTCTCAGCAGTATGTGGGGATGAAAGCATTGTTTTCAAAATGCGTTTTCCAACATTAAAATATGTAAACCTATAAACTTAAGCAATATAGCCAAAAAGAAGCACAGTTTGTTACAAATGCACAATTTAGATGCCCAATGAAATAAAGACAGCTGATGCAATAAACTCTTATGAGCACCAGACATGCACATTTCTCCCTCAGTGCACCCATTTTTATGCTGCTCCAATTTCAATATAATTTCTGTACTGCATCAGTGCACAGGGGACATGGCAGTGAGTGCATTAGGATAATGGGTGTGCAATTGTAGCGCACATTTTATTGCATTAGCCTGATAGAGCAGTAATAAAGTGTAGGGATGTACAGAAGGAAAAAAATTATTTCAATTCATTTTTCGTTTTGCTGGGACACAAATTCGTTGCATTAGTTTCATAGGGGGAAAAACCAGTTCATTGATTAGTTTTATTTGTTTTTCGTTCCCCCCATTACAGGCAAAGGGGGAAGTATTTGCTGCCTATTTTTGGCTGCAGAATTGGGGTTTTCTTATCAATTCTGATGAAACTTCTGGGGAGCAATCATCAGAACGAGAAAAGAGCTCCAAGGTACTTACACTATGGCAAAGTGGCACCAAAGTGGCATGAATAGCCTAAGGCAATGTAAAGGGGCAAAGGGGTACCAGGAGTGGCAATAGTGCTTTAACAGAGGTGCAAAGCAGCAGCAAGAATGTAAAAAACACACCATAGCTTCAAAAGAGAGCACCAATAACAGTTGCATGAATCCTCGAAGGCAGCATGACAGGCAAAGTGGCAAGACAAGTGGCATCAACATCCTATAGCACAATGAAGGGGGAACATAGCAAGCAGAAAGTGTCAGAAAAAACCACAAGGAGTAGAGTGAGTCATCGGGTGTATGGCAGCAAGGCAGAGTGGCAGAAAGTTGATAGGGGCAAGACAGGCTGGCAGAGCAGAGGTAGTCAGGTCCCTGTGGTTTTGATATGGGCAAGACAGGCTGGCCTCGGGGAGCATTCCCTTTCCTTTGTGCAGGAAAGGGCTCCCTAGAATGGGTTCGCCCCTAGAGTGTGGTGGTTCCATTGGTGTCTAGTGAGCTCTTGCTGGTCTTTTAAAACTGGTGGACATAGCAGATATACAAATGAGAATTTTGAAGGCCGAGGTGGAGGAGGTTTCCATGTGAACAGTGGTTCTGGTTCAACATGGGTCAATGGGTACTAAGAGATAGGCTGGCTACACCTGGGGAGAGTTCCCGTTCATTTATACAGGGAAGGGCTCCCTAGAATGGGTTGGCCCCTAGAGTGGGGTGTTTCCATTGGCTTTTAGTGAATACCCAGAAGCTATTAACTGCTTATGCACTTCAGCTGATGACAAAGGAACTTGAAGAGCTCTCAGAAATAAGAAAACTGCTACTCAAGTCCAAATCTACAATATC
Source organism: Rhinatrema bivittatum (assembly GCF_901001135.1). Classification (NCBI taxonomy): domain Eukaryota; kingdom Metazoa; phylum Chordata; class Amphibia; order Gymnophiona; family Rhinatrematidae; genus Rhinatrema; species Rhinatrema bivittatum. The sequence continues at coordinate 430,146,084 of NC_042617.1, forward strand.
AACCTATTTGACTTTGTACCCTACACAGTGCCTCTGTAAAATATGGGAACACAGAGGATGAACTAGAGTGCAACTACCACCAGTTTTCTATAGTAATAGAAACATTAATGTTGGCATCTAAGAAAGATTTAGGGATAATGGCCCATTTTATGAAGGTCATGAAAACTATTGAGTATATGAAATAGGGATGTGAATCGTGTCCTCGATCGTCTTAACGATCGATTTCGGCTGGGAGGGGGAGGGAATCGTATTGTTGCCGTTTGGGGGGGTAAAATATCGTGAAAAATCGTTAAAAATCGTTAAAAATCGAAAAATCGAAAAACCGGCACATTAAAACCCCCTAAAACCCACCCCCGACCCTTTAAATTAAATCCCCCACCCTCCCGAACCCCCCCCCAAATAACTTAAATAACCTGCGGGTCCAGCGGCGGTCCGGAACGGGCTCCTGCTCCTGAATCTTGTCGTCTTCAGCCGGCGCCATTTTCCAAAATGGCGCCGAAAAATGGCGGCGGCCATAGACGAAAAAGATTGGACGGCAGGAGGTCCTTCCGGACCCCCGCTGGACTTTTGGCAAGTCTCGTGGGGGTCAGGAGGCCCCCCACAAGCTGGCCAAAAGTTCCTGGAGGTCCAGCGGGGGTCAGGGAGCGATTTCCCGCCGCGAATCGTTTTCGTACGGAAAATGGCGCCGGCCATACGCGTATGGCCGGCGCCATTTTCCGTACGGAAAATGGCGCCGGCAGGAGATCGACTGCAGGAGGTCGTTCAGCGAGGGTTCCGGCGCCTCGCTGAACGACCTCCTGCAGTCGATCTCCTGCCGGCGCCATTTTCCGTACGAAAACGATTTGCGGCGGGAAATCGCTCCCTGACCCCCGCTGGACCTCCAGGAACTTTTGGCCAGCTTGTGGGGGGCCTCCTGACCCCCACGAGACTTGCCAAAAGTCCAGCGGGGGTCCGGAAGGACCTCCTGCCATCCAATCTTTTTCGTCTATGGCCGCCGCCATTTTTCGGCGCCATTTTGGAAAATGGCGCCGGCTGAAGACGACAAGATTCAGGAGCAGGAGCCCGTTCCGGACCGCTGCCGTTCCGGACCGCCGCTGGACCCGCAGGTTATTTAAGTTATTGGGGGGGGGTTCGGGAGGGTGGGGGATTTAATTTAAAGGGTCGGGGGTGGGTTTTAGGGGGTTTTAGTGTGCCGGCTCACGATTCTAAAGATTTATAACGATAAATCGTTAGAATCTGTATTGTATTGTGTTCCATAACGGTTTAAGACGATATTAAAATTATCGGACGATAATTTTAATCGTCCTAAAACGATTCACATCCCTAATATGAAATATGCAAGCTCCAAACATCTGAAGTCAGCTTATGTTCTTACATTCCAAATGTTGTGAAACAGGAAAAATAATATTCTGGAAAGAAGTGATGCACAAATACATGAAACTGAAATTAGAAATACTAGAACTAAACTCAGACAGGCACAGCGTTTGAGGTGAGGTACATGTGCTGATATAATCTGGAGATTATGAGGCAGTTGGAGTTGCTGCAAGGCTTTAAATTGCTTTTATTCATCTTGCCATTCACAGGGAAAATTTGGAAACCCAAGCAAAGGCATGTTTATTTTCAAAAACACTAGCATTTCAATCAACTCTGGTGCTAGCCTTGAGCGGTGAGGATACATGATATCCCCTGTCATTGAAAATACACTTTCACTGGGCACACTGGTTGGTGGACATGGCAGATATCACTGAGCCACTTTGTCTAGGTGTGGCCAGACCGTAGACTTGTGTGTCCAATATGCCAGTGGATCTGTCTGCTTGTCCTCTATATGCTCTGTGAAATACCGTGTCACTGACCTTTGTGTTGGTGTCTCCTTTGCTTGGGTGGGCTGAGAGTCCTTCTTGCCAGCTGCTTTCACTCTAGCCAGTTCCAGAACAGATGCTTGTTTATGGGCAACATGGCTTTGGCGTACTGAAGTGGAGCAGGAAGTACAAGCTGTCACTGACAGAGTGCTGCTCCTGCTTGGGCTAGAACTACTCTCTGAAGTGCCTGCTGTTTCCTCCTCTGCTTCATGCCTAATCTGTCTCTGCCTATGGAGCTCCTGTTCATGGACTTTTACTAACAGCAGGTCCTTCACAAATGTGAGACAATCTGACTGTAGGGCGAGTTTCCCTTTCATAAGGGGATCACAGATTGTGGTGAACATGTATGTGTTGTCTTTTGTTAAAGAATCTCTCTTGCACCTGCTTCTGCAAAATGTCCAGACAATACAGCACCTCTGCTGTCATTCCCTCTTCCTGTTTAAAGCCCTCCAAATTTTCCTCCAGAAAATTAACTATAGGGATGATGTCAGTCAAGGTGGCACTTCTGGAAGTCAGCTCCTCTGTGGCATCTTTGAAGGGCTGCAGGACTTTTACCAGCTGACTCATGACTAACCAATCATGATGCCCTAGGGGACTATGCACACCTATCTCCATTTCAAGAGAAAGGTCATGAAGGTGTGTCTGTCTGCTGCTCCACTAACCTCTGCAGCATCATATAGGTAGAATTCCACCGTCTCATTAAAATGCCTTTAATGAGACGCTTGTGAATCATCTCCATATCAGTCTGCTTTTATCGGAGAACCTGCCCCGCCTTCACACTTCTGTGGAAGTGCGCTGCTATGTTCCTGCACTTGTGTATTAATGTATGCAGGTATTCATTCTCTTGGTGATTGGATGCCAACCTCAGAGCTGACTTCACTACCAGGTGCAGAGTGTGTGCAAAACATCGGATATTCTGAAAGCGCCCGTTGCATATTGCCTTTACCATGTTTGCACCATTGTATGTGATAAAGATCCCTGCCTGAAGATTCCTGTCTCACTGGTGTAGCTGCCAGCCCACCAGCATCTGTCTGATGCATGCTAGAATATTGGCTGAGGTATGGGCCTCATCCATCGGGAGTGTGTGCAATAAAGCCCACCTCCACCCTGATACTTGTTCAGTAATAGAGCTGCTGCCTGCCCCTGCCTCAGCCAGGTCCCACCTTGTGCTGTCAGGGAGAGGTAAGAGTGTGCAGCATTCATGGTGGTCCAGATATCGCATGTGAATAGCACACTCCTCTGTGCCTTAGCTAGCAACGCTTGGATGCGACTGGGACACTGGTTGTATAGGCTGTGGATGACCTTTCTGCTAAATGTGGTACTGGAGGGGACTTTGTAATTTGGAACTAAGATCTTCAGCAAATGCTTGAAACCCACATTCTCCACTACCTACAAGGGCTGGTCATCAAGGGCAATCATTTCCCCGATGCTCCTGGTTACTACTTTTGAGGCTGCCTGCCTCCTTCCCTGGGATAGCATTACCGAACACCACCCCATTTCCTCCATGGTTTTCACTTCTGACACATGGCAGGGGGCTGCTGGCCTGCCACCTGACTGCTAGAAGGGGCTGAGGGCATGGGGTGACCCTGCTCCTTTTCAACCACTTTATGCTGCCTGGAAAAAGGGGTCCCTGACTGGTACTGCCGACATCCTCAGATGGCAGTACTGTTGTTGGGTGTTGCCTCTTCATATGATGCACCATGCCAAAATTAGTTAGTTGTCCCATTTGCTTGCCTCTGCTAATAGCCCTGGCACAGTAATTATACTGAGCAAAATGCGGGTCCTCCATCACTTTAAAGTGGTTCCAGATCGCAGATTTGTTTCGTGATCTCTTCTCTATAGCCTTCGGGGTGGATGCTGGCACTGGAGCTGAAGTAGTGGGTACACACTGAGAAGCAATGCCAGGGGCATCAGTCACACTCTGTGCCTGCACTGACTGCTCTTCCTCCTCCTCATCATCATCAGTTTCATCTCTCCCCTGCAGCACTGAAGTGGAGGCTAAGACAGAACTAACTAATCCTCCTAAACCTTCTTCAGCTATTACCTCTTCCATTTCTGATGATGAGAATCCCACACAAGATGATTCTTCATCAGAATCAGAAGCAAACAGTCCCTCTGCTACATTTTCAACTCTAAGTCGAGTCTGCTGTCACACTGCTGCTTTTGGGTCTCGCCCTTTTGTCTTGCATAACTCAGCCTCCCTTTCCCGCACCTCCAAAACTACAGGGTTATAAACAGGTGGTGGCTGTTCATCATCTTTAAATTTCAGTTTTTTCCAGATGGAACTGCCTGCCCCTCCAGAGATTTTAGATTGGAACAGCTCCCTTTTAAACTTTAATGGAGGACTGGCACTGCCTTCTGAAGTGCCTCCTCTGCCAGTCTCAATCACTCAACCAAGTCTACCTTTCCCTGTCATCATGGATTTAATGTCACTGCCTACTAGGGATTTCAGTTAAAAGAATTATTTCTTTATTGGTGAATGAACACTTCTGTCCCAATATATGTGAATCTTGAAAACTGCCCACAGACGCACGGTGCAGTGCCTTGATGTACACTACAACTGAGACTGCTGTATGTGCACCCACCAAACTTGTAACTACAAAAGAGGCCTACTGGGGATTTGGCTTAAAAGAGCACTGCTGTCCCAATATATGTGAGTCTAGAAAACTGCCCACAGATGCAGTGCAGTGCCTTGATGTACACTATAACTGACACTGCTCTGGTGCACAAAAAAATGAAACAGCAGAGAAAAGACTTGACTAGAAGCCTGAGCAAGCACAATTCCTAGTGATGCTGCTTCTTATTTATTTATTTATTTATTTATTTATTTATTTAACTGTTTTATATACCGACATTCGATCGAGATATCATATCGGTTCACATGGAACAATAAACTAATAAGGCAGGAGGACTGCTTATTTTACATTGAAACTAGGTAACTTACATTATAAATTTACAATTAAACTCTGGAATTTGTTGCCAGAGAATGTGGTTCGTGCAGTTAGTATAGCTGTGTTTAAAAAAGGATTGGATAAGTTCTTGGAGGAGAAGTCCATTACCTGCTATTAAGTTCACTTAGAGAATAGCCACTGCCATTAGCAATGGTTACATGGAATAGACTTAGTTTTTGGGTACTTGCCAGGTTCTTATGGCCTGGATTGGCCACTGTTGGAAACAGGATGCTGGGCTTGATGGACCCTTGGTCTGACCCAGTATGGCATTTTCTTATGTTCTTATGTTCTTAACATGGCAACTTACATGGTACATTATAACATGGCAACATTATAACATGGCAACTTACATGGTAACTAGGTAACTTACTAGGTATCTAGGTAATTTACATTGTACATGGTGACTTACATAATGATTGAGGAATAGGGTGTATAATGAGAGGAAACGTTGTAGGTAGGAATTATACATTACGGGAAATACATGAGAAGATGCATTTGTTCGTGATGAGACAATTTAGTAAAAAACAGTAATAATTAAAATGAGGCACTTTATCAAATGGATGTATCAGGAACATTTCAGTTTGCTTCTTGTTTGAAAATACCAACTCACAATATCTCCCACCCACACCACCAAAACCCTGCCTGCAACCTACCCCAGGGGGGTAAGATAAGCAGCAAAATGTCACTGCTGGCAGCTTGTCTCAGTGGGAGAGACAGAGAGACCGTCTGAGTTCAATAAGACATAAGACATAAGACATATGTCTTATTTAATAAGACATATCAGGACTTTAAGGAGACACTTATCACCCATTACTTCCGTATTATATTCCTCCAATCATGATTCAAGGCCTCACATCCTTCCCTTCTACATACTCCCCCTTCCCTCCCCCTTCCCTCCCCCTTCCCTCCTCCATTCAGCCAGATTCCCATTGCTACCCTATGCCTTAGGCCCCCGCCACGCCTTATCCATTTGAAGTCGCATAATGATACTCCATTAAACGTATTATTTGATGTTACGCCCATAGCCGCCCCAGTTGTTGTTGCTCTATTTATTTATTTATTATGTTATTCACTGACGAATTATTTCACTATTTGGTATTGTTGAATTGTTGACTTGTTCTATGTTCATTGCTCAATGTTCTATGTAACGCCATAGCCGCGACTGTTCTGTTAAATGGAAACCGATATGATTTGATATTTTGTTCAAGAATGTCGGTATAGAAAAATTCTAAATAAATAAATAAATAAATAAATAAATAAAAGTGTGGTCCAAAAAAGGCTGGCTGGCACTGCAGCAAAAATGAACAAATATCTTTTTTCAATGGAAAATTCTATCAAAGTAGCTAGCAATTGAATACAGATTTGAGACACTCAGAATAGCTCTGAGTAAAGCCACCTCCCCAGACAACCCCCACAAAGAAAGAGCATGGCACGCTGCGTGCTTAAGGTATAAATAGTACAGCGTCATCAGGAACAGCGTCACAGAGTACTGAGTGAGAGCAGTGATTGGCTGCATTAGAAAAATGCTTAGCTCTGATAGGTTGCATTCTCGTTTCCTTGCCAATCTTTCTGACCCACTCTATGACAGGGCTGTGAGGTCACTTATGACTCACAGGAAAGGGCTGGTTTTTGCTATGGATACTCCCACATGGCCTTCTCCTATTTCAAACGGCCGCTAAGAAATCATTGCGAACCAAAAGAATGAAACTAATATGATATATGTTTTATTTGTGGGGGATCGCCATGCGTTTCGTGTACCCACGAATCAAACAACCAGGGACTTATGTGTTGCGGATTGCACATTCATTGAAAACGAATGTGCAATCGAAACAGTTCAGAACTAGCTAGCTCAATGCAGTACAGCACAATGACATGTAACAAGTGGATGGGCCTTCTTTTTTCTTTCCATATTATAACACTTGAATAGTTTTATTAACCCTGACAATGAAAACAATAAGTCTTGTGTTTACCTAGTGATACTGAAGTCAAAGATGAAATATACTGTAAATGTTCTTATATTTTCTTCTGACCTTAATCATGCTAATACATGTGCTTCTAGTGACAAAGTCAGTTAATTATGCTGAGCTGCATAGCATAACAGCATAATAGTTTATTGAGCAGTTGATGCTCAACTGCTCAATAAATTATTTGGTAACTAATGCACATTAAATATTGATATGAGGCCAAACTTAATTAACAAGTATTAAGTAAAATCATGGTTTTAGTAACATAAGTACTTTAAAATCAAGGTCCAAAATAAAATTTCTGGTGAATTATCTAACATCAATCTGAATAAAATTATTTAACCTTGATTTTTCTTTAAGCAGTCTAAATTTAATAAAATATGGCAAAATGGACAGTACCAAGCACTACTTAACTATGATGGTCAACAAGACTCCTACTTAATGAGGACTTATATCCCATCAGTACGAAGTTCAAGCATCTAGAGAGCTGATTGGATGCTACTTACAAAAAGGCTTGAGTAAATCTTATTGGCATATAGAATATGTAAAGGGTTACTCAAAGTAAAAAATAAATAAACAAACAAGTAAATAAGTAAGTGATAAATAAATAACTAGAACTTACCTGAGTACTGAGGCTTGAAGGGTGACGATGAGGATCCAGAGGAGTCCTATAGCAAGGGAACCTAAAGCAGCTGATCTTGAGGCAGTGACAGCAGAGATGGGGGCCTAGTGGAGTGAAAAAGCAATAACAGCAGGCCAAGAGGGGCTTTTGCAAGCAACACTATGAGAATCTGCAGAGGCTGTCCAGTGATCGGAAGGATTGCAGTGAGGAGGAGCGCATAGAGCCCAATGACAACAGAAGTGTTTCAAGGAGACCACAATGTCTGCCAGCAATCCCAGCCATCATGCACAGAAAAGTCTGCTGAGGTTGGGATGGTGACGGGAGAGAGAGACCCAGAGAAGCAGCTGGGATTCGGAACCCAGACTAGCAAAGGAAAGCGGCTGGGAGAATGGCGATGTCCAGAAGATATGCCGGTTTACCTCCCACAGTGATTTTGGCCTTCATGATATGCAGCTTCGGGCCACCGCAAGGGCTAGCTCTCCCACCCAAATTGCGACAGCGGGAGAATGAGGTAGTGGTAGAGGGCCCAAGACAGAGGCTGCAATGAAAGAGGCCGTGATATGGCAGGATGCTGGAGTGCTTGGAAAGGAAGAGTCAGTGAGAAGAGAGCAATGTCTGGCCATTGCAAGGGCCAGCCCTCCCACTGTCAACCCGAGTGATGCTGGAGGAATCCCACAGCAGCAGCAACAATGCTGAAACAATGAACGCCACAATAGAGAGGGACATGACAGAGAAATAAGCAGTCACATAGGCCATGAAAGAGAGCATCAGAGGGAACGTGGGAGGAAACAGCTGACCGGTAGTGGTCAACTGTGATGGCAATATTGCTGCTGCAGCCAGCAGCATCCTTCTCCACATGGCTGGCGCCTGTGGGTAAAAAGAGAGGAGAAGAGGCTGCAACATGATAAGAGGCTGAAGAAAGAGGAAGAGAGCAGCTGATAGGATTGGATCACTGCTGCGGCCGTCCCCTGCCACTGCGATCGACCCAGAGCCATGCCAGTGAGTTCTCTTGTGCACCGCCACATTTTTCTTTTTATCTAAAAATGCTGAGACTGCCATTGGATAGCTCTGAGAAGCCCTGATGTGGCAAGACAGGCCAGGCCATAGTATACTGATGACAGCAGTGATGTTAGCAGGGACCCGCGAAGTCCAGGAGGTGGTACAGCTATTACAAATAAAAGAAATAAGAAATTAAAACAAAGTAGAAATGGTGTTCAAGTGAGGAGACCCTGGAAACCTGACCAACCCCAGCCCTTACCCTCCGAGGAGCAGTTTTAAAGTAAGATTTACCCCCATTGAAGGCAGGATGCCATTTAAAGATTAGAAAACCACTAAAAACCTCCAAAACTCATGAAATATGAGTAGTGATTACAAAAAAGGACCTGAGTACCCCTGCCCAAACATTGTTTAGGCTGCAGAAGTGATAGCTTTAAAAGAAATAGATGTTGGCACTGATAGAGCCAGGAGGTTAGTAGAGAATAAACGCTGATAGAAACTGGCATAAATTAAAATAAATATTTTTGAAGTGCACAGAAGAATTTTTAAGGCATCACCAGAACCCTTATAGTAGTGCCCATACACTCCTAATTTGGTTACTACATCCCAAGGCTTTTCTGTGAAAGTAGCAAAGCCATGGCAACCGGATCGAGGACCTAAGCTATAACCATGGTGGCTTAGCGACAGCTTCCCTAACAACCTGTAATGAGGCTGGTGCGTCTCTACAAAACCTGGTTGCAGCACAAAGATACAGAGAAAAATAAAAACATTAGTAAAGATTTTTAATAATAATAAAAATACCTCAAGCTAGAGAACAGCTAAAGCAGACAGGGAAGGAACCCATGAGTAATTGTTTAACATATCTGTCAGGTAACCCAATGTACTATTTCCTATAATGGAATATGCTATACCAATGTTCACCAAGGACAGTTATAGAATGTAGGAGAGAGAGACCTGACTTTGAGCAGAGCAGACCTTCTGCCATCGTGTTCTGCTTACAGGCCCTAAAAAACATTCAAAAACACTAAAAAGAGAAAAAACAATCAATATAAGATTAGAGAATGAATGTGTAATGTGTGAGAAACTATTTTAATCACTGTTTCCAAAAAAGGTAAGGGAAATTGTTAGGTTAGAATAATATTAATATAATAGCTGCTACGTGGATTATAGAGTGGCTTATTATTATTATTGTTATTGAGAAGACTGTCTGTAGGGCACACGATAAGTACTGTTAAAAAGAAATGAGCAGCTAAAGATATTTTGTTTTAAGGAAGTCTCATTCAGTGTAAAATTAATGCAGTAGTAGCTGACAAGAGCCAGGGAGAAAACAGTCAAAGATAAAACTGCATGTTCAAGAATATTTCAAAGAAGAACCAGCAAACATGTTGGATTCGTGGACCCTTGGGCCGATCGGAGCCAGAGGAACAGCTGCTGTAGGTGGGTGCAGCAGCGACCCCGACCGGGAGGCGGCAAGGACAGACTGGTGGCTGGCCGAAGGTGGAACTCTGGGAGCCCTATGCGACCAAGAGCTCTGGCGAGGAAGGTGGTGATGGTGGCGCTGGCACTGTGTGGATAAGATCTTCGCCCTGGAAGCCGATCCTCCCCCGAGAGGAGCTCGTAGGAGTTCGGCCGCTGGGACTTAGGAGATTCACCCTGGAAGCCAGAGTCCCCCCAGGAGGAGCCCGTAGGGACCCGGCCGCTGGGACTTAGGAGGGCCCGCGGGGGCCTGGTCAGCTGTAGTCCAAGGTCGAGTGCCGAAGGGTCGTCGCTCGCCAGTCCAGAGTCAGGAACCAAAGGATCACCGTAAGCCAGTCCGAGGTCAGGAGCCCGAGAATCAACGTAAGCCGGTCCGGGGTCAGAAGCCAGAGAGTCAACGTAAGCCGGTCCGAGGTCAGAAGCCAGAAAATCACCAAATGCCAGTCCGGGGTCAGAAGCCAAGAATCAAACGTAAGTCAATCCGGGGTCAGGAGCCAAGTAGAAGGTAGCGAATCACGAACGCAGCAACTGGAGACAGGGCAAACCTGGGAACCTCGTTGCAAGGCAATGTCTTGGCTGAGCTGCAGGGTATAAATACCCTGCAGATTCTGACGTCACCCGGAGGCTTCCCCTGCATTTTCCCACGCTGGCCCCTTTAAATTTGGCTCAGAGACGCGCGCGTGCGTCTAGGGGGCGGGGCCAGCCGCCAAGGAACGCCGGCTGCTGCGACGCAGCGAAGAAGGCCTGGCAGGAGGTAGTACAGGCCCGGGTGAGGCGGGGAAACGCCGAGCCTGCGGTGGCTGAGGTCCCCGGAGGTCTGGGGAGCGCGGGCCCAACGCGGGAGTCCGAAGAAGTGAGTAGCGATTCCGGGGCCGACCCGGAATCGCAACAGTACCCCCCCTCCCACGCCCCCTCCCAGGGGGCCGCGGCTTGTCTGGGTGCGCGGCATGAAACAGGCGAAGAAGGGCTTTATCCAAAACATGGGAAGAGGGCTCCCAGGAATTCTCCTCCGGGCCATATCCTTCCCAAGACAGGAGGTATTCCCACCGATGGCGTCGGAACCGTTCATCCAGCACCTCTTTAACCGTGTACGTGGCCCCAGGGTCAGCAGTGACAGCAGTAGGCGTCGGTGGCAAAGGACGAAAGCGGGAGAGGACCACCGGCTTGAGGAAAGAGACATGGAAGACGTCATGTATGCGGAGGGTAGATGGGAGGCGTAGGCAGTAGGAAACCGCGCCAACACGTTCGGCTACCTGGAAGGGGCCGATGTAACGAGGCGCTAGCCTCATGGACGGAAGCCGGAGCTGGATGTTCCTAGTACTGAGCCACACTCTGGAACCGGGCAGAAACACTGGAGCGGAGCGCCGAGACTTGTCCGCGTAAGCCTTGAAGCGTGCGGCGGTGTGGCGGAGCTGTTCTTGCGTGGAGTGCCAAAGCTGCTGAATCTGGCTGGCCGTCAGTTGCGCCGCTGGCGAGGAGGTAGAGACTGACAACGGTAGTGGTGGCTTGGGAACCTTTCCATAAACCATCTTGAAGGGAGACTGTTGCGTGGCGGAGTGTCGATTGCGGTTGTACGAGAACTCCGCCCAGGGAAGAAGAGCAGCCCAGTTGTCCTGCTGTTCCCCTACAAAAGCTCGAAGGAACGCCTTCAGGGTACGGTTCGTGCGCTCCACTTGGCCATTGCCCTGGGGGTGAAACGCCATGGTCAAGTCTAGTTGAACCCCAAATTTCCGACAGAGCGCCCGCCAGTATTTCGCCGTAAATTGGGGTCCTCGATCCGAGGCGATGTGCTGCGGCAAACCATGCAGGCGGAAGATGTGTCGGATGAACAGCTCGGCTAACTCCGGAGCCGTAGGTAACTTGGCCAGTGGCACAAAATGGGCCATCTTCGAGAAGCGGTCAATGGTGACCCAAACCACCGTTTTCCCCTCGGACGGGGGCAGCTCTACCACAAAGTCCGTGGAGATGTGAGTCCACGGTTCCGTAGGTATTGGGAGTGGTTGGAGGAGACCCCAGGGACGGCCTGGTAACGGCTTCTGCTGTGCGCATGTGGGACAAGACTGGACATAGAGGCGGACATCCTCCTTTACTCGTGGCCACCAATAGAACTTGGTTAGTAGTTCCAGAGTCCGGGAGATTCTAGGGTGGCCCGCTGTCAGCGAGTCGTGCGCCCAAGCTAGCACCTTTTTCCTCGAGCGGAGAGGGACCACCGTCCTACCATCGGGTACTAGGTCAGTGGCAGCCAAGTGGACTTTCGCAGGATCCAGGATGTACTGAGGGGTTTCAGAAGAATCTTCTATTTCTGTAGTGCGTGAGAGGGCGTCCGCCCTAATATTCTTGGCCGCCGGTCGGTACCGGAGGGAGAAATTGAACCGGCTAAAAAAGAGTGACCAGCGTGCCTGTCGGGGGTTGAGCCTTTGTGCTTGGGATAGGTACGCCAAGTTCTTGTGGTCCGTATACACTACGATTGGGTGTTGGGCCCCCTCCAACCACTGGCGCCATTCCTCGAAGGCCAGCTTGATGGCCAGTAGCTCTTTGTCCCCGATACCATAGTTCCTTTCGGCAGGCGAGAATTTCCGGGAGAAATAGGAACATGGCCGGGCTTTACCATCTCTGGAAATCTGGGACAAAACAGCCCCTACAGCCACACTGGAGGCATCCACCTCTACTACGAACGGGCGTGCGGGATCCGGGTGCCGGAGACAGGTGTCTTGAAGGAACGCTTCCTTTAGAGCCTGAAAGGCTTGTACGGCGGTTGGAGTCCAGTTTCGAGCATCGGCGCCCTTGCGTGTGAGGGCCGTAAGGGGGGCCACCAAGGTGGAGTACTGTGGGATGAAGTGACGGTAAAAGTTGGCGAAGCCTAAGAAGCGCTGGAGCGCCTTTACTCCCATCGGCTGTGGCCACTTCCGGATAGCTGCAACTTTATCGGGGTCCATGCGGAAACCAGTCGAGGAGATGATGTACCCTAGGAAGGGCAAGGATTCTTCTTCGAACTGGCATTTCTCCAGCTTGGCATACAGTCGGTTCTCCCGTAATTTTAGCAGCACCTGGCGCACATGTTGGCGATGTTCTTCAAGGTTCTGTGAGAAAATCAGGACGTCGTCCAGGTAGACAATTACTGAGGTGTACAAGAGATCGCGCAACACCTCATTCATTAAATTCTGAAACACGGCCGGGGCGTTGCAGAGGCCAAATGGCATGACGAGGTACTCGTAATGGCCGTCCCTGGTGTTAAAGGCGGTCTTCCACTCGTCTCCCGGTCGTATCCGTACGAGGTTGTACGCCCCTCTGAGGTCCAATTTGGTGAAGATGCGAGCCCCCTGCAACCGATCCAGGAGTTCCGGAATGAGGGGCAATGGATAGCGGTCTCGTCGGGTGATCTGGTTCAGACCCCGGTAGTCAATACAGGGCCGAAGAGACCCATCCTTTTTGGCCACAAAGAAGAAACCGGCCCCTGCGGGGGACTTAGATGGTCGTATGAATCCTCGGTCTAGATTCTCCTTAATGTAGGCGGACATGGCCTTGGTCTCAGGCAAGGACAGAGGATAAACCCTACCACGGGGAGGCGTGGTATCTGGCAGCAGATCAATCGCACAGTCGAAAGGGCGATGCTCAGGTAATAACTCAGCCTTTTCTTTAGAGAAGACATCCCTGAAAGCCTGGTACTGTGGTGGTACTGCCAGCGGAGCGGTAAGGAGTGGAAGCGTCTGAAGCGGACGAGCAGGAAGACAACTGTGGGAGCAGGTGGGCCCCCAAGACGTGATCTGAAGCGAGTGCCAGTCTATTACTGGCGAGTGTTTTCTTAGCCAGGGCAGTCCGAGGATGAGCGGGTGAATGGATCTCTCAAGGATGAGAAAAGAGATCTCTTCCTTATGAAAGAGCCCGACCTGAAGCTGGAGAGAGCTCGTACGAGTAGTAATGGACCCTGGAAGGGGAACCCCCTGGATAGATGATACCCGCAAGGGAGGTTCTTGAGGCAGGATCTTAAGCTGCAGTTGTTGTGCCAGATCCCGGAGGATGAAATTCCCCCCGGACCCAGAGTCGAGCAGCGCCAGGGTGTCGAACCCTCCTCCAGGAAGACAGAGTTTAGCTGGAACAGTGCATGGGGAGTCCGGAGAGATACTGCCTAGAGTCAACTCCCCGCTAGACTCTAGGTTCTGGCGTTTCCCGGACGCTCTGTGCAGCGAGCCAGGAAATGCCCCTTACCACCACAATAGAGGCATAGACCCTGCGAGCGTCGACGCCTTCGTTCTTCAGCCGAGAGAGGACCTCGGCCCAACTGCATAGGTTCCTCCGGCGGGACGACAGCTGTCACAGGAGGTAGAGCTCGGGCCCGAGGTGGCGTGGTACGATGGACGGCCGGTCCCTGCACGGACCTTCGCTCTCGGAAACGGCGCTGAATGCGTCGATCCACTCGTCCGGCTAATTCGATGAGGTCTTGGAGGTCGTCCGGGAGATCCCGGGCCGCGAGTTCATCCTGGAGCCGAGGGGAAAGACCCTCCAGGAATATCCCATGTAGGCTGTCCTCCCCCCAGGCCAGTTCAGTGGCCAGGGTTTGAAATTCCATTGCATATTCTTCTAGGGGGCGATTACCTTGTCGCAACTGGAGGAGCTCTGAAGCGGCCGTGGAGGCCCTGGGATGGCTCATCAAAAATCCTCCGGAAGGCCTTGACGAAGAGTACAAGGTTGTTCAACCGGGAGTCTTGGCGCTCCCAGAGGGAAGAAGCCCAGGCCAAGGGTTTCCCATCCAGGAGCGAAATGATGTAGGTCGTTTTGGACCGGTCCGTGGCGAACTGCGCAGGAAGGAGGTCAAAACGGATGTAGCAGTGATTGAGGAATCCTCGACAGGTCTTCAGATCCCCTGCATACCGCGGCGGGGGCGGCATCTGGACTGGGACTGGGGAACCCGTGTAAGATTGCGATGAGGATGCGGCAGGGCGAGCCACGGAGGCGCCTTCAACTCAATCCGCCAGGCGTTGGACGGTGGACATCAGGGTATCGAGGCAGGACTGTTGTTGCTGAAGCTTCTGGGCAATGCCCAGAATAGCCTTAAGGCCGGCGAGGTCCACCGGGTCCATGGCCTTGCAATCTGTTGGATTCGTGGACCCTTGGGCCGATCGGAGCCAGAGGAAGAGCTGCTGTAGGTGGGTGCAGCAGCGACCCCGACCGGGAGGCGGCAAGGACAGACTGGTGGCTGGCCGAAGGTGGAACTCTGGGAGCCCTATGCAACCAAGAGCTCTGGCGAGGAAGGTGGTGATGGTGGTGCTGGCACTGTGTGGATAAGATCTTCGCCCTGGAAGCCGATCCTCCCCCGAGAGGAGCTCGTAGGAGTTCGGCCGCTGGGACTTAGGAGATTCACCCTGAAGCCGGAGTCCCCCCAGGAGGAGCCCGTAGGGACCCGGCCGCTGGGACTTAGGAGGGCCCACAGGGGCCTGGTCAGCTGTAGTCCAAGGTCGAGTGCCGAAGGGTCGTCGCTCGCCAGTCCAGAGTCAGGAACCAAAGGATCACCGTAAGCCAGTCCGAGGTCAGGAGCCCGAGAATCAACGTAAGCCGGTCCAGGGTCAGAAGCCAGAGAGTCACCAAATGCCAGTCCGGGGTCAGAAGCCAAGAATCAAACATAAGCCAATCCGGGGTCAGGAGCCAAGTAGAAGGTAGCGAAGCATGAACGCAGCAACTGGAGACAGGGCAAACCTGGGAACCTCGTTGCAAGGCAATGTCTTGGCTGAGCTGCAGGGTATAAATACCCTACAGCGTCTGACGTCACCCGGAGGCTTCCCCTGCATTTTCCCGCGCTGGCCCCTTTAAATTTGGCTCAGAGACGCGCGCGTGCGTCTAGGGGGCGGGGCCAGCCGCCGCGGAACGCCGGCTGCTGTGACGCAGCGAAGAAGGCAACGCCGAGCCTGCGGTGGCTGAGGTCCCCGGAGGTCTGGGGAGCGCGGGCCCAACGCGGGAGTCCGAAGAAGTGAGTAGCGATTCAGGGGCCGACCCGGAATCGCAACAAAACATGTATCACAGGTTTCCCTCAGCCAAGTATCACACTTAAGAAAAACAGTGACATAAAAGAAACAGAAACAATTAGAAAAGATAAGATTAGAGGTATGAATGAGTAGAGAAAAACTGATTCTCTCTCTAAAAATAGGGTCAATTAATTATATTTTGTTTTCTGTAGTTAGAACAATTACAGTTACAATAAGTTGTCATGGACGCATGTACATTGAAGGGACACAACTGATTTAGTCTGCAGAAGATATCAGGAAGGTGGTAGGGAGTTAGGTTTTTGTTGTTGAGTTGGTTAAATGGAGAAATGAATTACCTGATAACTTCATTTTCCTTAGTGTAGACAGATGGAACCAGGACCAATGGCTTATGCTCCCCTGCTAGTAGATGAATATGAAGTCAGATTTCAAAGCTGATGTAGTTACACCCTAGATACACCCCTGCAGTGACCTCAGCCCTTCAGTGTTCTCTTCAAAAGCCACTGCAGACATACTATTGAAAAAACTTGATTTAAAATATGACTAAAAATGGATAACCGTAACTGTAATCAACCAATCATATACACTGAACCCCGGCAAGAATAGAGATGCGGTGAGAAATTAGGGAAGCTAACCAAATTGGTAGTGCGGTAATAATGGGAGACTTCAATTACCCCAATATTGACTGGGTAAATGTATCATCGGGACACGCTAGAGAGAGAAAGTTCCTGGATGGAATAAATGATAGTTTTATGGAGCAATTGGTTCAGGAACCGATGAGAGAGGGAGAAATTTTAGATCTAATTCTCAGTGGAAAACAGGATTTGGTGAGAGAGGTAATGGTGGTGGGGCCGCTTGGCAATAGTGATCATAATATGATCAAATTTGATTTAATGACTGGAAGAGGAACAGTGTGCAAATCCAAGGCTCTCGTGCTAAACTTTCAAAAGGGAAACTTTGATAAAATGAGAAAAATTGTTAGAAAAAAACTGAAAGGAGCAGCTACAAAAGTAAAAAATGTCCAAGAGGCGTGGTCATTGTTAAAAAATACCATTCTAGAAGCACAGTCCAGATGTATTCCACACATTAAGAAAGGTGGAAGGAAGCCAAAATGATTACTGGCAAGGTTAAAAGATGAGGTGAAAGAGGGTATTTTAGCCAAAAGATCTTCATTCAAAAACTGGAAGAAGGATCCAACAGAAGAAAATAGGATAATGCATAAACGTTGGCAAGTTAAATGTAAGACATTGATAAGACAGGCTAAGAGAGAATTTGAAAAGAAGTTGTCAGTAGAGGAAAAAAAACTCACAGTAAAAACTTTTCAAAATATATCCAAAGCAGAAAGCCTATGAGGGAGTCAGTTGGACTGTTGGATGACTGAGTGGTTAAAATGGCACTTAAAGAAGATAAGGTCATCGCGGAAAGATTAAATGATTTCTTTTCTTCGGTGTTTACTGAAGAGGATGTTGGGGAAGTACCCATACTGGAGAAGGTTTTCATGGGTAATGATTCAGATGGACTGAAGCAAATCACAGTGAACCTAGAAGATGTGGTAGGCCTGATTGACATACTGAAGAGTAGTAAATCACCTGGACCGGATGGTATACACCCCAGGGTGGCAGAGGAGTGATGCGAGTGCAAACAGAAGCAGACTCCGAATCATGGAAAATAGTACAGCAGCATTCCTGATAAGTATACCCCGATAAAAATAGTGGATCTAGATCCTCCTGGATACAAGAAGGATGCAGAGATATAAATATGGGAGGCCCTTGGACAAAAACAACTCCACAGTTTCCTTCGGTGGAAAAAAACAACAAAAAAACAAACAGGACTGAGAGCACTCTAGAAAGAAACTGTCATCCACTGACATCCAAAGGATCAAATGTATCTGGAGAAGAGTGCCCAGGTATGGTTGGTAGGCTGAATGGGCAAAAAAACTAAAGCAATGCTTGGAAGAACAAGCAGCTAACCACTTCAGGGCCTGGGACAGACACTGCATGCCGAAGCATCAGACCTAAATGACCACACAGGACAGTGTCAAGGGTTTCAGGGGATGAGAGACAATTCCTGAAAGAGACCTGTAGCCCAAATCTTCTGAGCAGGGAGATGGGATAGGACTGAAGCTCATTCAAGAGCACCTGTCAGAATAAGTTCATCTATCCTGTCACAGGATTGCAAGGGAAGCAGGAAGGCCCTTTGTACAACCTAGTGAAGAAGAAAAACTGGGAAAGTATTGGCCAGAGAATGACAAAAATAAGTGGAAAAACCACATATACAGAGATATACCACAGGCACCTTAGCTTTACCTCCCTTCCCCCTGACAATCGAATCAAAAGTCGGAAGGAGTGAAGAATACAAGGACGAAGACCGGTGGACGTCCGGGGCAAGCACAAGTCGCCCAAGCAAACAACTCACTGCCGAAACCAGCAAGGAGAAACCCACTGAGATGGAGGCCACAGTTTTCTAGAAACAGCAGAAACTAAGTTATTGCCCCAGGAGAGAAATCCCAAAAGCACTACTAAGAGACGGGAAGCCGGGAAGTCGATCCAATTTGCTAAACAGTCCAGGAAAAAGATTTTAGTATTTTTTTTTTGCTCATAAAAAATAAAGAAGCAACATTATTTCCCATTTGCGATGTCCGACATGATATCATGTTATGAACCACTGCTTCAAGGGCTTCTTATTGATTGCCATACCATAAGTGAAGGCTTTCTTTATCACTGATCTCCTTGTCAACAGCCATTTTGCATGAACTGTTATTGTCCATTAGGGATGTGAATCGTTTTTTGACGATTTAAAATATCGTCCGATATATTTTAAATCGTCAAAAATCGTTAGGGCCACGATACAATACCAATTCCCCCGATTTATCGTTAAAAAATCGTAAATCGGGGGAAGGGGGAGGGCAGGAAAACCGGCACACTAAAACCCCCTAAAACCCACCCCCGACCCTTTAAATTAAATCCCCCACCCTCCCGAACCCCCCACAAATGCTTTTAATAACCTGGGGATCCAGCGGTGGTCCAGAACGGCGGCGGTCCAGAACGGCCCCCTCAATTGAATCCTGTTGTCTTCAGCCGGCGCCATTTTGAAAAATGGCCACCGCAAAATGGCGGCGGCCATAGACAAAAACGATTCGACGCAGGAGGTCGTTCCGGACCCC
The DNA here is from genome assembly GCF_901001135.1 of Rhinatrema bivittatum. Classification (NCBI taxonomy): domain Eukaryota; kingdom Metazoa; phylum Chordata; class Amphibia; order Gymnophiona; family Rhinatrematidae; genus Rhinatrema; species Rhinatrema bivittatum. The sequence goes on from NC_042617.1 coordinate 430,165,090, forward strand.
CGCTGGACTTTTGGCAAGTCTTGTGGGGGTCAGGAGGCCCCCCCAAGCTGGCCAAAAGTTCCTGGGAGTCCAGCGGGGTTCAGGAAGCGATTTCTTGCCGCGAATCGTTTTCCGTACGGAAAATGGCGCCGGCCATACACGTATGGCCGGCAGGAGATCGACTGCAGGAGGTCGTTCAGCGGTGGTCCGGAACCCCCGCTGAACAACCTCCTGCAGTCGATCTCCTGCCGGCGCCATTTTCCGTATGGAAAACGATTCGCGGCAAGAAATCGCTTCCTGAACCCCGCTGGACTCCCAGGAACTTTTGGCCAGCTTGGGGGGGCCTCCTGACCCCCACAAGACTTGCCAAAAGTCCAGCGGGGGTCCGGAACGACCTCCTGCGTCGAATCGTTTTTGTCTATGGCCGCCGCCATTTTGCGGCGGCCATTTTGCAAAATGGCGCCGGCTGAAGACAACAGGATTCAATTGAGGGGGCCGTTCCGGACCGCCGCCGTTCTGGACCACCGCTGGATCCCCAGGTTATTTAAAGCATTTGGGGGGGTTCGGGAGGGTGGGGGATTTAATGTAAAGGGTCGGGGTGGGTTTTAGGGGGTTTTAGTGTGTCGGCTCACGATTTTAACGATTTTCACGATAGTTTACACACCCAAACGGCAACAATACGATTCCCTCCCCCTCCCTGCCGAAATCGATCGTTAAGACGATCGAGGACACGATTCACATCTCTATTGTCCATTGCTTATTTTTTGGAGTTATTGTATACATTTGTACTAACTTGGACTTTTTTTTAACGTGAAAACCAGAAACTTTACAGAAAACATCTATACACATCTGTTATTTACACTTGTGAATAGCTCCAAAAAATGGACACTTTTCTTATGATATTCTATTGTAGGAAGGTAGAGCTCATGATCAAATGACTGCTTACAGTGTCTTCCAGTTTGAGGCATGCAGCAGCCAAGAACTGTTGAGATGATGATATGTGTTTGGCAGTGCCCCATGCCAGATTTGGAAAAGACAGAGCAATGTTAAATTCTGAGATTATATAGAGAATGTATGAATGCATCCAATCTATGAGAGGAATGGCATTCTTCGACCGCAGTGAACCTTTTCAGATCATTTGGAACAATGAAGTACTTGTGAAATATTTGTAACATGAATGAACTTTTTAGTTTAATTAAAAAACATGCAAAACTAGTAAAATTCGGCAAGTTTACTTTTTGGTGTGCTGATATTTATATAGCCCTAATGGCAGTAGTTTTGGGAGTTATGGTAGAAATATTTTATGGAAGAGGAAAATTACTGTAAGCTTTGAAGAATATCATGTTTCTTTTTTTTTTTTTTTTCCCCACCAATGATGACATACATGCCTGTGTAATCAGAAATCAACTTTTTTGCAATAACAATCAATATTATAATCCAGCTTGGCTAAGAGTAGTGCCACAAAACAAAAATTATATTGTTTCTGTTCTAGACATGGATGGAAAATTGCTACTTTTTTAGTTGGTTGTCTTGAAATGAAATGTAATGAGTAGAGTATGTTGTGAAGCATCATAAAATATATTTACTAACAACCATTAAGTCCAAGTAACCTATTTGGATCACATTTTTCTATTTTCTGCCCCCTTGCCTTGTTACATAGTAAGATAAGATACTAAATGAAAAGAAAAAAATATTAACTGGTTTATCCTGTCTGCCTAGTGATTACTGCCACACTGATCAGGGTGCATTCCAGCAGGAAGTCATAAAGTGTGACTTATCCAGTTCAGTTTTTTTGTCTTCCTCCTTTGTACTCTGCTTTTTTAGGTAGATAAGCATGCAAGATTCCCTGTTTATATCACTCCAGCACACTTCCCTTCCTCGTATACTGTAACGCGCGCCACTCATGGCAGACCTGTGGCGCGGCCCTCTCACCTTCTCACATGGAGTCCAACTCCTGGTTCCTCTTCACTTGCGGCAGTGGACCACCAGCTCCGACCTCGGATTATCTCCGGCTCTGCCATGGTCCCCAGTGTAGGCAGCCAAGATGTCCTTGCTTGTTGGGCCTCTCCGAGTAGCCCGCGGAGAGACGCCGCCATCGGCGCCTCACTCCTTGCTAGGAGCGCGCATCGCTAGTTCTTTTAAAGGGCCCGCGGTGGGAACCTGGCCGCAGCCCCGGATGCTGATGTCAGACTCTTCAGCGTATATAAGCTCAGCCTCGCTCTATAGCGTTGCCTTTGCAACAGGTCTCCTCGTACTCCTCATACTCGTTGCTGATAGAGAATCCTCTCTACTTCGTGTTCCTGATTCCTGTGGTTCCTGTCTTCCTTGTTCTTGCCTCGTCTATGTGTTGGACTGACTCTTTGGATTTCGACTCTGCTTTGCTTGACTACTCTCCAGCCTATCTCCAGCCCCGGACCTCTGCTACGCCTGACTACTCTTCAGCCTATCTCCAGTCCCGGACTTCAGCCATGCTTTACGCCTGCCTTCTCCGTGCCCTGACCACTGCCTTGAATGACTACGCTATAGACCTCTCCGTGTCCAGAGTTCTACATTGCTTGCCATGACCTCTGCTTGCTGCCAGCTCTGATCCTAGCCTGTCAGTGACGCCTCCTCTCGCCTATCCCCTGGACGAGAACTTACAAGGCTCCGGCCTTTCTTTGCTTGAGCGCCTCCAGTTACCTTCTGTTCCTTTGGAGCCTGAGTTCCTGTACCGAACCCAGTCCAGGGAGGACTACACCACCTATCGGCTGCTGCCTCTGGGCTGAACCACTTCTCTTTACTAACTAACCTCGAGGCCCACCTAAGTCCTGCCGGCCCCGGCACCCAAAGGTTCAACCCAAGGGGAATGAGGGCTGGTATAGGTGAAGCTCCAGCGGCCTTTAACCTCAGCCCACTCCACCTGCCAATGATGGGGACCCATAGGTCCCTACCTATGGGTTGTGTAAACCCCACCTTGGCCCAAGGATCCACTTCCGACGTAACATATAGTATTAGTATTTAAATCATTACAAGATGGTGGGAGCCAGTCTTTAAAGGATAGTCTACATCCCTATGTTCTTTGGTGTGCTTTTGCATTTTAAAGAGTTAGGTTTGCTCACTGTTCCATCTATTAAAGAGGCAGGATAGGTATATATGCGCAGCAATGCTTTTTCCGTGATTGGACCTGTTTTGTGGAACAGTTTGCTGGCAGAGCTTCAATCTATCATGAATTTGAAGCCTTTTTGTAAAGCACTAAAGCATCATCTAGTTCAGCTGGCAATTACATGATGTATTGTTTTATTAATTATACTTGTTTTATGATTTGACTAAATGTTTTGGTTATTCTGTTACTTGCTTAGAATGACTTGTTGCTGTGATAGGCTATACATTTTTTTAAATAAATACTTGTCTAACCACAAAGCTTTTCAATAATCTAAATAGCTAGTAATACTAGTGTGGCTTGAACATCTGGTATCCAAGGACCCCATGGCTTTTCCAGATGGTACCCTGCCTCCACCAATCTGTTGGACCGACCTAGTTAATACAAGAATTACATAGCCTGTTAGACAGACTCAGCTATATGAACATCTGTATTAATACTATAATTCCCAGTTATTACTGTACTTGAAGCCTGCCAAACAGACCCAGCGTAAAGAATTATTTCATTGCAGCCTGTTACACAGATTGCACTGCATGGTTGTATGCATTTCTACTATAAATTCTAGGTATTACTGTAATGTTAAGTCCATTATGGCATCCTTCTGTGGGTTTGTCGGCGTTTTCTGCTAGGACTTCTAGCATTTCATACTGCTCACTTTGCCATTCATTTTGGCAGCCCCAGAATGCATTGTTGAATCAACATTCCCTAGTTCGGGCTATTTAATTAATAAAGAATGCGATGAATGTTTCCATTTTGTTGGTATTTATACATTTTTCTCTTTCAGCGTTAGAAATTTATTCTTTATTTCTGTTTATTTGGTCAACTAGATGTTAGTGCACATTAAGTCCTGTTAGTGCCCACTAACTAGTTTTCTAATTTTGGAGTTAGTGCGTCCTAATAGGAGACAGTAAGGAGACTACGCCTGCCTTCTCTGTGCCCTGACCACTGCCACTGGGAATGCAGAACCATACCTCTAGCTAATGAACTGCTCCCCAATTGACACTTTTTAACTTATTGGTAACATTTTTTGTTAGTGTGCACTAACTTTAGTTAGAGCATGCTAACATCCAGTTAATGCACCCCATGTCCTATTAGAGTGCACTAACTCCAAAATTAGAAAACTAGGTAGTGTGCACTAACAGACGTAAGGTGCACTAACATCTAGTTAGAGCACACCAAAGTCCCATTAGTGCACACTAAGCCTGTAAATAAGAAAACTATAGTTAGTGCATACTAATGGTACAAAGTGCACACTAGGGATGTGCAGAGGGACCGCATACGTTGCATTCGGTATTCGTATTCGTCAGGGGGCAGATATGTTGCATTCGGCAAGGGGGCCCCCCCGATACGTTCATGCGTTCATTCTTATTTGTTTCCTCGCTAAAATTTAATTAACTACAACCCTCCACCCTCCTGACCCCCCCAAGACTTACCAAAACTCCCTGGTGGTCCAGCAGCGGGTCCGGGACCCATCTACTGCACTCACGCCATCGGCTGCCGGTATTCAAAATGGCACCGATAGCCTTTGACCTTACTATGTTACAGGGGCTACCGGTGCCATTGGTCAGCACCTGTCACATGGTAGGAGCAATGGACGGCCGGCGCCATCTTGTGGGGGGGGTTTGTTTAAATTCGCTCCTTTAGACGGCCAAATAATTCGGTGAAGATTCGTTGTAATCATGGGGAATCGCAATACATTTCGCTCCCCCACAAATACAGCAAATATGGCCCTAAACGTTGCGGATTTCCAATATGTTGCAAACGAATGCATACCCCTAGTGCACACTAGCTACATGTTAGTTCGCACGAAGTCCCATTAGTGTGCATTAATACAAAATATGAAATTCCATGAAATTTCAGCAATTTTATTTTTATTTCGGGGCGCTCCCGAAACACGATGAAATAGACAATTTCATTACCATTGTCTATTTTGTTTATTTATTTATTTATTTATTTATTTATTTAACAATTTTATATACCGACCTTCATAGTAGATTACCATATCGGATCGGTTTACAGTTTAACAGAGGGAAAAAACTAGAGTAACAAATTCACGTAAACGAAAGATAACCAAAGCAGGAATAAGTCAAAGTTACAATCAACAGGGGGCGGGAACTTGGAAGCTTGCAACAAGCTGGAATTTAAAATGAGTTTAAAATGAGTTTAAAATGGAGTTTAAAATGAATGCACATCCCTATTATGTATGTGCACTGACCTTAGCCACTTTAGCATTCTGAAGATTCAATTCCCAATCATTTCATCAACTGGTTAATCTTGCTTCGTTGTTTCAACCTTCCTTTTTCTGTCTCTTATTGTTTTTGATTAATGCTCAGGCTACTAGGAAAAAGGTCAATGTTTTTGTTGATCCTCTGCTGGACGAACAACCTGCTGTTTTATGTATTATTGAATCCTGGCTGCTTGACTTTGATTCTGCCATTATTGAACAATTGTCTTTACCCAATTGTTCAGTCATTTCTCAACTTCGTAAGGATAGGTTGGTGGTGGTTTATTCATTGAGGTTGATTTTAAAACGAGAGTGCATGCACCCAAACATTCGCATATCAGTGTGTGAGCGAGGATATGCTAACATTTTTTTTATTGTGCATGCACTTGCACTCATATATTTTAAAATGCACCAACTGCATGCAAGTATGCTCCTAATTTTAAGAAGCTACTTGAGCCCAGCTAGCACACATGTGCTTCAACAAGACCATGTTGGCTTTTACAATCATATGTCAGTGGCTTTTAAAGCATGGTCGCACAAAGCACATTCCCAGTATTCCAATTAGTCCATCAGTTTATCAAGTTAATAGTAAGGTCTTTTAGACCCCTCTGATTCTTCATCCTGCTTGCTAGCCAGTTGACCTGGACCCCTCACTCTGTCCTATAAACCCTAAAACATGAGATCTACAGATTTGCTTCTCATCAGGAACAACAATAAAATTATGCGGATATCTAGCATACATGCGCTGTGGGTTTTGTTTTTAAAATTAAAAGTTACGGGCATAAGACTTGGTCCTGCCCCAGAACACCCATGCCCATCCCTTTTCTGCCACCTTATTCCTCATGCATGCATAGATTCATATATGCATATTTTGAAGCTTTTTAAAATCTGCATTGCTTGCACGCGGCCCACATCCATATGAATGTGGGTATTTTTGCTCAAACAACGCTTTTAAAATTGACTAGATTGGCATAGTGAGGTTGTGCAGTGCTGTTGTCCAATTTGCTTTTTTCTCTTACTTTTTTTCTTGCTTGGAATGCCTTCTAAGTGTAAGGGGAAGGTCAGGGTATTCCCTCCAGACCCCTTTCTCCATCTGCACAACAAGTTATTACCCACTTCTTGACTTCGCCAGCAATGATCTTTGGAGCCAAGGATCCTGATGTGCAACATGGTGAGCTAGAACTGTGATCACCTACAGAAGAGGCATCCCTTAGCCCAGATCTTCGTCTGCCTCCGGTGCATCGGGATTCTCAGGAGAGCGTTCCCATGGCACACAGCAATGACTTGCTGGTTGCCCTTGCAGTGGACAGGGTGTCTTCCCGAGTTTCACTGACTGGATTGGCTCTGTCTTCCTTGCCCGAGAGTAGTGGTGAATTGATTGAATGGGCCATTGGAGCCACACCAGAAACAGGATTGTTGAGTCTGGGTCCAATGTTGGGATCTTCCCTGCTTAGTTTACCCCAGGAAGCTGTGTTCGCTGAAGGCAGTGAGTCTTTCGTTGTTCCACCTCGTCCCTAGGCAGTGACCCTTGAGGCTTTGTAGGACTTGGTAGCTGGCTTCAGGAACTCTTTAAAGGTTTTTAATTCGAAGGTGGACCTTTTATCTCTAAATTGCCATAAAAAAGTATCAGTCTTGCAGGAGCAAGTTAGTTCTACCATCTCCAAAGTTTCTAAGGTGGAAGATATGATTAAAACTATCCAGGAGTTTAATGTTGTTACCGTGAAAGACTGTATTGTGCTTTCCAGGTATATTGAATTTTTAGAAAATAATGTGAGACATCTTAATTTGCATTTTTAAAATTTCCCCGAAGTTGTTGGAGAAGTTCTTTTTCTAATATTGATGAAGTTTTTTCAGGAATTTTTAGGTTTTGCACCTGAATGTATGCTATCTGTAAACTCATGTTATTTTCTTCCTAAAAGAAAAACTCCTGGGCTTGCTGTGAACACTGAGTTTCAAGATAATTTGACCTATTTTTTTGAAAACTCCACATTGGAGGTTTTGGATAGGAGTACATTGTTGGTTTCATTTATTTCAATTTTGGATTAAACAATGCAATGCGTAATTATTTTAGGAAGTTTTCTTCTTTGTTCTATGGATTTGTTTTTTGTATGCACTACCCACTTTCCGTGATTCTCATTTATAATATTTTTTTGACATTTTAAGTTGGTCATGGATTCATTTATATAACCTTACTGTACTGAGCAACTACAATTTACATGTTGATCAAGTCCCACTCTCATCAACTTGTGAAAATTTCATTAAGGTTCATATTCAGTCACTGTCCAGATAGCAAAGTTAGAGCTTGATTTACTAAGACTTTTCTCCCATTTTATGTCTTTGGGAAAAATGCTTAATAAATGAGGCCCTTAGTTGGCTAAACTTATCTAGCTAACTTTGTAGTGTAGCCACACTACTGAATATAAATGGCTTTCTCAAAGTTGACTGGCTAATTTTAACTGACTAAATTTAGGACAGCTATTTGGCCCAACCAAACATATCAAAATGCTATAAATATAGTGGAAATAACACCTGCAATAAAAAGGAGAATGGTTAGAGTAATTTCCCTGCTCCCGCATCTCATAAGTAATTTCCACAAGGTGCGATAAATTTAATTGCTTCACAGGCTGATTAATATACTGCAGGAGGGGTGTTACAGTGAGGAGAGAGAGAGAAAGAGTGAGAGAGAGACTGAAGAGAAGCCAATATATCACTCTCTACACCACTGTAAGAGGGGGCAATTTTAACTCAGTGTGGGGTCTTGGGGGGGGGGGTAGGTTTGGGGGTGTTTTTACGTACTCAGTAAGAGGTACTGTAGGGAGATTAGCATATGATCTCCAACTCCCACCTACCTTTACATTTGTGCTTCCTTGTTCTTGTTAGAAAATTACACAACTATCTGAATAAAACAAAGATTTATTTATAGGTCACACAGGGTTAAGCTTAATACTTCATCAGGCAATACACATACAGGCAATTAGGGACACAGGCAATAAGAAAAACAATAGTTATCAAAGCATATTTAACATCCAGTGCTTATCAAATTACCCTTAATTTCTGATAGTCTCACCTCTCTTTAGCCGAGACTTACTTTTGAATGCTAATACGTTCTACCTTACTAACCCCCAAGTTGGAAAACGGAGCCAGATTCCTTCCAGGTGACAGGAAGTAGCTTCATTCTTGGGCTGGTTTCACTGGCCTCCAGCACAGATACAGAGAGGACTGTTCACTCTCAAGTCTCTTAGACCTGTGCTCCGCAAGTCACCTCGGCCCAAGATGCACAGCAATGCAATGGGTGGAAAGCTATAGCACTCAGATAGGTCACCTTCTTCTATTCAGAGGGGTAACAATGGCTTAGAACAGTGGTGGTGGACAGCAAACCCAGAGGGCTGTAACTTTCCCCTTTCCAAGGGCTCACCTACAGATATTCAATAGCCTCATGAATAGTCAGGTGAATGTATAATTAAAAAGTTTAATGAGCAGATCCCCCACTCTTTTTTGGGAGTCCTTTGTTTACTCTGGAGTTCTACAAGTAGTCAATTCTGGTGAATAACAGTTTCACAGGTCTGACAGAGCTCTGATAAACTCTGATCCTGGATAGACACTAGGACCATAAAAAGAGGCTCCAATATTATTGCAGTACCAAGACCCACACAGCACCATCTGCGATGATGTTTCTTTTGGCCCCATTTTTTGTGCCAGCTTGGCTAGCAAGGCAAATAAATTCTTCTGCCTGTCATAATCAGTAATGAGGAGGCTCTCTCATGTCTGCATTTGGCTGCACATTTCCAAATGCCAATGTCCATTTTTACTGACGTCAGAGGATCCATCTTAGTTTCTTGTCCCTGTTAGCAAGAATTGGGATATTTCCTATGGTACGAACAGCAAAGTTGACATCTACTTAGCTTCAGGAAGAGGGTGCATTCTCTGGTCTCTCTCACTTCAAATCGTATTGTACAAAATCAACTCCTCTTGTACCTTTCATCGATTCAAACAGCAGAAAATCTACCATGATGTCAACTTTGCTTTTCATACTTCCTACTGTGTATGTAAAACCACCTCCCCAACCTACCCCACCCCCAAACCCCACAATGAGTTAAAAGTGCCCCCTCTTACAGTGGTATAAATAGAGACATATTTCTCTCTTATGTGTAATAAAAACGTTTTCCCCACTAACGCAGGCACAAAGCAAAGAAAAAAGATGTAATTATTCTGGCATTAAAACCCATGTTACTCTATCACATTTCATGTTAGGAGCTGCTCATTACCATTAACTCCTCACATTTGCATACTAGCATGCATTGCACTATTTAACGCAAAATGATAAATGACCCTGTTAGCCAGCTAAAGCCTAGATTCACTAAACTGTGATGTTTCCCATGATATTGTGCCTCTCCTCGACAAAATATTGTGGCAGTATTGCCATGTTGTTTTGTCTTGTGGTATAAGTTCATGAGACAAAACAAAGCAGCAGAGGCCTTGGTAAATTGCGATGGTGACCCCAAGACAAGGGGCCACCATCACCTTAAAGAGCCTTGAGACCATAACTGAAATTGCTGTGCAAAGTAACAAAATGTAACCATGTGTCTAATTTGACCCCCCCCCCCACCCCAGGCCGTCAATCGAGGTGGCCCACCAAAATAAGTCAAAATATAGATTTAATTAATTATTCATGCAATGATGACTGACCCAACTGTGTCCTTAAAGCAGAACTCCCCCCACATGTTAGGCTCCCCACCCCTCAGCCTCCCCTTCCATGCTAATACTAATAAAGTAGTTTGCCTTACCTCACCCTTCCCCAACACTCAAGTCTTAAAAAAACATTGATAGTTTAGTGGGTCCCACCATGGATCCCCTCCAGCACCCCATTGCCTAAAGGAAGGCATCTGTGGTCTTTGTAAGGGCCCAGGGAAGCCATCTTGCCTGCCCCCTTCCCATTTTCAATTTAAAATTTGGACTCACAGACCCCCCCCCCTTGCAGTCTGAAAAGGAGTTAGGCCATCCCCCTCCAGACCCCCCATCTCCCTCAGACCAAAAACCATCCGTGCTAGGAGCAAGGATCTCACTCACCTGCTCCCAGCGGCTTCAGATGCAGTGCTAGAAGCATAAACTACACTGTTTATTCTTCCAGCACAGCCTATCAGATTCAGTCCTGGAGCTGCTGGGCGCTCCTGGCAGGGATGGCTTTTGTCATTGGGAGGGAGTGTCCAGATAAGTGGCTGAATATGCCACATTTACTATTTAGATGGATAACTGTCTAAAATAGGCTTCAAATATGGACCCCCAAATATCTTAACTCAATTTTTATTCACAGACAGAGGTGGCTGCTTCTTTAACTCCAAACTTTATTAACAGGTAAAACAAATAAAGTCTTACCATGTATAAACTGGAGATAAAAGCAACCAGAGCAGTCTGGCCCACAACAATAAAGATGGGTAAAATGAGGAATATTCTGCAGGCTGACCAAATTAGCTGCTGAATCACATGGACAGATGCTGACTGAAAATATGAGAAAAAAACCCAGAAACCTCTTCTTCCAAGTGAGAGCCAGGTGCACTGAATACAGCAGATGCAATGACCACCAGTTGGCAATATAACTAAAAAAAAAAAGAAATTTTATGCAGAATAAAAACATGAACAACAGCATTAGCAACAGAAAATCTGCTGTGAAAGCAGGACAACAGTGAACAAACAGAAAACCACCTACGGAGACAGGACAAAATCCCAATACATTTAGCTCCTATTACCTTAGCAGACATCTTTTCTATAACCATCATATGGTATAGCTGTATCCTCTATAGTGTCTTGTTTGGTATAAAACACTCCAAACAGTTAATCAAAAATGTTTTTTTTTGCAAGAATAGCTTAAAATATTTCCAACCAATTATTCTCTATACCATCTAGAATAAACAAATGCATTTTTCTGGTTGCATTTTTTGGTACAAATTCTAAATATAAACCATATACAATTGTCCCCAAGAATATAAATTGTCTTACAAGACTAAATACAGTGAATAAAGGTATCCTCAATGATTACATAGGTCAGACATCCACTATGACGGCTTGACTGAATAGCGGTATAAAAATCTTAGCAAATAAATAACAAATATTCTTATTTTATGCAATTAGATTACACGCATGTAGATCTTAGGGATGTGCAGAGGGACACCATACATTGCATTCGTGATTCGGATTCGTCGGGGAGCAGATACGTTGCATTCGGCCGTATGGCGCCCCGATGCGTTAATACGGCAATTTCTATTCGTGTCCCAGCTAAAATTAAAATTAACTACAACCTCCCACCCTCCTGACCCCCCCCCCCCCCCAAGACTTACCAAAACTCCCTGGTGGTCCAGCGGGGAGTCCGAGAGCCTTTAGCCATCCCCTGCACTCTCACACCCTCAGTACCGGTTTCATCATGGCGCCGATAGCCTTTGTCACAGGGGCTACCGGTGCCATTGGTCAGCCCCTGTCACATAGCCATCGGTGCCATCTTGTGCTCCTACCATGTGACAGGGGCTGACCAATGGCACTGGTAGCCCCTGTGACACAGTATGAGCAAAGGCTATCGGCGCCATTTTGAGTACTGGCATCGGATGGCCGGCGTGCAGGAGGTTGCTCCGGGACCCCCATTGGACCTGCAGGGACTTTTGGCCAGCTTGGGGGGGCCTCCTGACCCCCACAAGACTTGCCAAAAGTCCAGCGGGGGTCCGGGAGCAACCTCCTGCACGCCGTCTGTCCGATGCCAGTACTCAAAATGGCGCCAATCGCCTTTGCCATCACTATGTCACAGGCACCAACGGTCGGCCCCTATGATGTAGTGAGGGCAAAGGCGATTGGTGCCATTTTGAGTACTGGCATCGGACGTCCGGCGTGCAGGAGGTTGCTCCCGGACCCCCGCTGGACTTTTGGCAAGTCTTGTGGGGGTCAGGAGGCCCCCCCAAGCTGGCCAAAAGTCCCTGCGGGTCCAATGGGGGTCCCGGAGCGACCTCCTGCACTCTAGCCATCCGATGCCAGTACTCAAAATGGCGTCGATAGCCTTTGCCCATACTGTGTCACAGGGGCTACCGGTGCCATTGGTCAGCCCCTGTCACATGGTAGGAGCACAAGATGGCGCCGATGGCCATGTGACAGGGGCTGACCAATGGCACAGGTAGCCCCTGTGACAAAGGCTATCGGCGCCATGATGAAACCGGCACCGAGTGTGTGAGTGCAGGAGATGGCTCCCAGACCCCCCGCTGGACCATCAGGGAGTTTTGGTAAGTCTTGGGGGGATTCAGGAGGGTGGGGGGGGTTTGTTTACATTTTTATTTAGGTGGCTGTATAATTCAGGGAAGATTCGTGTATTCATGGGGAATCGCGATACGTTTCGCTTCCCCACGAATACTACTCATGGTGTAATATACGTTGCGGATCGCCAATACGGCGAAAACGAATGCACACCCCTAGTAGATCTTATGCAACATTTTAAGAGGGCAAATACTGTCTGCTTTAGAACAAAGATCATGGATATTTTTTTATTTGTGGACTTTTGCACCAAGTTCAAATAGAAAGAGCCTGGAGATATTTGGCCCTGCTTTTAGAGTGGGTAGATTTTCTATGGATGATAATACATGTAAATTCGAAAATACAGTGCACTTATGTTATCCTTCAATCCCATCCAAAATGAGCTTTTGGGAATGTGTTTCCTAAATGTGGCTAAAAATATGTGAGTTGTTCCACAATGTGCATTCTTTTTGCATTATGGAGGAAGGGCAATGACTTTGAAAATTGTCCACTTATATTGTTACATTCTCAGATTTAGAATGAAATATGATTCACTTCAACTGGATACAAACTCATGGTGGAAGGTATATATATCTATCTATCTAGGCTTGGGAAGAGGGGATAGGGGGCCGTAACCCTGGTAGGGAGGCTCTGGGGTTGTTCCCACCTGCCCAAGTGGGACCCCGAGGTTCATGGCTGGTTAAGGGCAGGAACGCCTCACTCTTCCCGTGCACACGCTCAGAAGAGGGCATGCGCCATTGCCCTAAAACAAAAACCTATTCATCCTAGATACACAAATCTAAGGAAGGCTGAGGTCTGAAGGCCACCCTACAGAGTCCATCACCTATGGCCCACTTTCAGACGAACTCTGCAGTATTGTTCTTGGCCACAGCGCATTCAAATTCCACTTTAACTCTGGACTGCACGATACTGTGAAAGAGGAGCCTGCAATCTGCTGGGGTACCACCGTCTAATGCCTCGTTCCTGGTCTTGTGTTTCACGTACTTCGCGGTGGCTAAGATGTAATTAATGAGGTGGTCTCTAGCCCTCAGTCTGGGGCTCCATGAGGTGGTGCAGTGATAGATGAGTAAGTGTGGACTAAACTGCAGCCAGAAGCACAGGAGGAGGGTCTTTTATTCTGCCAGGAAGGGTGTTAACCTAGGACAGCACAAGAAAATGTGAACCAGCATGTCCTCTGCCCCGCAGAATTTGCACCCTCCTTCTGTTCCCCTGATGTGAACCAGCAGACTGCCCGTCGTGATAGCCCCATGGGCAATGCGCCAACACAAGTCCCCAGTGATCTTCGGAATCAGTTCCGAATAAAATTCCTCCCACCGGGGTCTCATCGCACTGCCCAATACCCTCTGCCAAGTTGTATCTAGGCGGATGGAGAGGGTAGTTTGGTGCACAGAGTGATGCACCAGCTCAGTCAATGCCTTCTTTGGAGCTTCACCAAACAGCATCTGCTGGAACACATCCAGCCTGGATAGGATGGGAAGGGAAACAGGGAAGTCGAGGGGGTCCTTGATGTTTCGGGGGGGGGGGGGCAATAATCAGGTCCAGGAGAACAGGGGTGGGGTGGGTAAGGGTGGGGATTCCCGGCCTGAAGTTTCCCCTCGGACGGGCTGAGGGTTAAAATGGCCCCCTTATCTCATGAGCAATCGACCGGCTATGTACGGGTGCCTCATGCCCATGCATCGGGCCAACACTTCTGAGGACACCCCAAACCACCGGTCTACACTCAGGAGATCTCCGACCCACGTGGTCCCGAACTCTATGAGCCATCGGTTCACCTGAGGGGACTCAAGGGCCTTCACAACCAGAGTGGGATTGTGAAGAAGGGGCTCTCCCAGAGTGTCCAAACTCAGGGAAGCCGAGGGATCTCTTGTTCTGGAGACCACACTCCAGGCTTTGAAGACATCTTGGTAGAAGACTGGTAGTAACGGGAAGTCGCATGCGTACACTTCCGTATCTATCACTAAAAGCTACCAGCCATACCGCAACCCGCCCACTTGTGGGAGGAAAAATTCCCCCAGTGGATGCCACTGCGGAGATGGGTCCACGTACAGGAATCTACGCAAGGCCTGGAGTCGCAGGATGTGGATTTTGCATTTTATATCTACCACACCCTGCCCTCCCTCCTTGAGGGGGAGCCCCAGGACATTTACGGAGACTCAGTGCCACCTCCAGGTGCAGAAGAAGTCCAGCAATCTCCTCTGGGTCCGGGAGAGAATGGCCTCAGGGCCTCAGGGCCTCAGGGCCTCACGGCCTCAGGGAAGTCCAGCAATCTCCTCTGGGTCCGGGAGAGGACGGCCTCAGGACCTCAGGGCCTCAGGGCCTCACGGCCTCAGGGCAGCCAGCCGATGCCACAGCATGCTGGACACCAGCTGCTTCACTACTAAGGCCCTCCCCCAGAAGGAGATTAGATGGATCAGACCCTTCCACACCTCCAGACGAACTGCAATCTCCGTCTCCAAGTCCTTCCAGTTCACTGGGGCCATGGCCTTCGCAGCAGTAAGATGGACACCCAGATATTTCAGGGTCCCCCTGCTCCATGAAAAATTATCAACCTGGCTAGGGGGTGCATCCACCTGTTGCGGCCCTACCCAAAGTCCAGAGCATTTGGCCTAGTTGATTCGGGCCAAGCATGCGGATGAAAAAACCCGCTGGCAGGCTCGCACCATCTCCAAATCAACTGGGTCTTGGACCATGAGGAGTATGTCGTTGGCGTAAGCCAACAGGGTGATATGCACCTCTGGCACCCGCAGCGCCAAGCCAACGAGCCGCCTGCTCAGAAGACACAGAAACAGCTCGATGGCCAGCGCGTAGAGCTGCCCAGAGAGCGGGCACTCCTCGACAGAATGCCAGAGGTGCCGTCAACGACCAGTTCACCTTAACTAGGCCCTCTGCAGAAGAATATAGGACATGGAGAAGACCCACGAAATGGGGGCTGAATCTGAATGCCTGGAGGGTTCTCATGAGGTGTGTGTGATCCACCCTGTTGAAGGCCTTCTCCCGATCAAGGGACAAAAAACCTACTGACAGACCGGTCCTACTATAAAAATGGATAAGGTCCAGACCAAAAAGATGTTGTCAAAGATGGTCAGACTCAGGACAGTGTAGGACTGATCAGGGTAAATCACATCTGTCAGCACAGACCCCAGCCATTGCGACATCACTTTGGCTAAGATCTTATAATCTGTGCAGAGCAGGGAGACTGGATGCCAATTCCGAATGTCGCACGGGTCACCGCTCTTGGGTAAGAGGGTCAACACCATGCAATGGCTGGAAAGGGGAAGGGCGCCGGTCTCCCAGGCTTCCTCCAGGACCCACAAGAGATCAGGTCCTAGGAGGTCAAAAAAATGGGCAAAGAACTCAACACTCAGTCTGTCGATGCCTGGTGTTTTATTGTTGGGCATCTGACCTAGTGCGGCAGAGAGGTCGGCCAGAGTGAAGGGCTCATCCAGCCTCTCTCTGTCGTGCTGACTGAGCATGGGAAGCCCATCCCACAGGTTCCTGCAGGCATTGTGTGTGTGTGTGGGGGGGAATCGAAGATGGCAGAGTAAAATTCCCGTGCCCTCGCCCTAATCCTTTCCGGCTCCATGAAGGGGATTCCTTTCAGTGGAGAGCAAATATGTCATCTGTCGGCGGAGAGCAAACATGTCATCTGCCCCTTCTTCCTCCTCCTCTTCTTGAGTGCATAGAAGAAGCACGAGCTGCAGTCCATTTCACGTAGGAACTAGACTCACAAGTGTATAAAAGCTCCTCGGCTTCGCCGCTTTTTGAGGTCCCGAACGGGAACACTTCTTCTCCTCATACTCTGCCTGCAGCTGGTGCTTGGCGTCAGAGAGCTCCGCTTCGAGAGTGAGAGTGAGAGTGAGGTCACTTGAGGGGGACGCCCCCGAGGTTCGTGCCATAGCTGGAATAAAGACGTGGGTAGCGCGCGTGTGCACACCTTAGGAGGCCCTTGGGAAAAACATGGTGGGAGGCAATGCCATAGCTGTTCCACGGACGCCAGAGAGTGCACCTTGCAGACACGGTGGTAGCCATCTTCCCAAGGCTAGTGGGGAGAGTGGAGAAAAAGGTGAGGCACAAGGATCGAAGCCGTCTGAGACCGGACGCAACAGCCTGGGGAGAAGGTAAGGAGTGCTATTTAACAATGTAGTCACATGCTTCAGCAAATATGCTAGCCTTCTCCAAATTCTCAGGCTTTCTGTACCTCCTTATATACCTGATTTTTGCAATATCATTGTGTAATAAATCCTTGCTCCATGATGCCAGGATACATATTTTTCCTAATTCTTATTACTCATTTTCTCCCACCCTTACATCCCTCTTCATTATAATTTTATCATATTTTCCAATTTCCCCCTTTTCCCCTTGTGCAGTAATACAAACGTTCACAGTGAACTATAAATGCCATCATGTGTTGGCATACATATATTTTATTTTCCCAATCCCTGACATCAGCTAAGTCAGCATCTGCCTCCCTCTTTGGAATTCTCACTTCTGTCTTGCCAAAAATAAATCATCAGTCAGAGTCTGCATCGGGGTCCTCCGCATAGCTAAGTTCCTGCCTTTTGCCACTCAAACTATTACTTGTCACTTCTGTTTTCCTTGCTACCCACACATTTCCTTTGCTCATTCATCTCAAAATAGTATCTGCAGGAACAGGCACCAGGGTGAGAGCAGAGCAAGGGTAAAAAGTTAACTCTGTCCAAGGTTCAGGCTCTCCAGGTGTATCTAGATATTCACCTTCACAGACAATGGTGCAAGGAAGAGGGATTCAGATTTGTAAGGAACTGGGGAACTTTAGGGGAGTCTTTTCCAAAGGGATGGGCTCCATTTCAACCAGAGTGGATCCAGGCTGCTGGCGCTAACCTTTAAAAAGGAGAGTTTAAAAGCTGCTCTAGAACACAGGGGAAAGGCAACAGTCACTCAGCAGCACATGGTTCGGAGGAGGTATCTTCAAAGAATACTAATGAAGCATTAGAGTTAGGGGATCCCAACAGAGAGGCTCCACTAATAAAAGTAGTCCATGTACCTGTAATTAAAAACTCATCTGATTTCACACAGCTGAAAAATCATTTAAATTCAGTGGACTTCTTGCGGCAACTTTGCTCAGATGCCGGTAAGAGGAAACGGCGGCAAGGCTGGGTGAGTTTACTGTTGCCTTTATTCAGCATCACCAAGGTATGTGCCAAATAATTTTACATTAATATAATGTGCTCCATTAAGTAACTACAAGTTGTTTGTCCTTCGCAGAAAAATAATAGCCAAGCAAGTAATCTGAGTAACGGGGCAATCCGTAAAAAACTGAAGCGGAGTGTGTTTCAGTCCCTGATGCAGCGATGCGAAACGCGCGTCGGACTGATTTGTAATTCTGACATTTAGAGTCACTTCAAGGAAGATGTAACCCCGACACAGAATTTTATGGAAAAAATTCAAAAACCTAAAAAATACAAGTAGTAGAATAAAGGACTAGAGCCAATGATTAAACGTGACCTGAAGTGGCAAGACCTCAAAGCAAAAAACGCTGGTATGCCTGCAGGTGTTATGATGGCTCTGTATGTAAACAGCACATTAAGCAAAATCATATTTACATGACGTCTTTCTAGTGAAGATTTGTATTCTTGTGTTTGATCATAACTGTTTATAGTGTGAGACTTCAATTACCCCAATATTGACTGGATAAGTCAGAGATTGCTAGAGAGATAAAGTTCCTAGATGGAATAAAACACAGTTTTATGGAGCAATTGGTTCAGGAACTGACAAGTGAGGAAGCAATTTTAGATCAAATTCTCCATGGAGCACAGGATTTGGTGAGAGAGGATGGTGGTGGGGCTGCTTGGCAATTGTGATCATAATATGATCAAATTTGAATTAATGACTGGAAAGGGAACAGTATGTGAATCCATGGCTCTAGCACTAAACTTTCAAAAGGAAAAATTTGATAAAATGAGAATAATAGAGAAAAACTGAAAGGTACAGCTACAAAGGTAAAAAGTGTGCAACAGGCATGGACATTGTTTAAAAAATACCATCCAAGGAAGCACAGACCAGATGTATTCCATGCATTAAGAAAGGTGGAAGGAAGCCAAAATGATTACTGGCATGGTTAAAAGGTGAGATGAAAGAGGCTATTTTATCCAAAAGATCTTCATTCAAAAATTGGAAGAACGATCCTTCAGAAGATAATAGGATAAAGCATATGCATTGCCAAGTTAAATGTAAGACATTGATAAGACAGGCTAAGAGAAAATTTGAAAAAAAGCTGGCCACAGAGGTAAAAACTCACAATAAAAACTTTTGAAATATATTTGAAGCAGAAAGCCTGCAAGGAAGTTGGTTGGACCATTGATGGTTAAAGGAGCATTTGAAGAAGATAAGGCCATCGCAGAAAGATTGAAACAAAGAAATAGTTTAGTGTTTACTGAAGAGGATGTTAGAGAGATACTCGTACCAGAGAAGGTTTTCATGGGTGATGTTTCTGATCAACTCAACCAAATCAGGGTGAACCTGGAAGATATGGTAGGCCTGATTGATAAACTGAAGAGTAGTAAATCACCTGGACCAGATGGAATACACTCCAGGGTTCTGAAAGAACTAAAATGAAATTTCAGAATTATTAGTAAAAATTTTTAACCTATCACTAAAATCATCCGATGTACCTGAAGATTGGAAGATGTCCAGTGTAACCCTTATATTTAAAAAGGGATCCATGGGTCATCCGGGAAACTATAGACTGGTAAGCCTGACTTCAGTGCTGGGAAAAATCATGAAAACTGTTATAAAGAATAAAATCACAAAACATTTAGTTTAGTCTTGGTTTGATGGGACACAGCCAACATGGTTTTACGCAAGGGAGGTCTTGCATCACAAATCTCCTACCTCTTAAGGGGTGAATAAACGTGGACAAAGGTGAGCCAGTAGATGTGATATAGTTGGATTTCCAGAAGGCATTTGACAAAGTCCCACATGAGGCTTCTAAGAAAACTAAAAGGTTATGGGATTGGAAGCGATGCCCTTTTGTGGATTGCAAGTTGGTTAAAAGGCAGAAAACAGAGAGTAGGATTAATTTGGTCAGTTTTCACAGTGGAAAAAGGTGAACAGTCAAGTGCCTGGACTGGTGCTTTTTAATATATTTATAAATGATCTGGAAAGAGGTACGACGAGTGAGGTGATCAAATTTGTGGATGACACAAAATTATGCATAGTAGTTAAATCTCAAGCAGATTGTGATGAATTGCAGGAGGACCTTGTGAAACTGGAAGACTGGGCTTCCAAATGGCAGATGAAGTTTAACATAGACAAGTGCAAAGTGATGCATATAGGGAAAAATAACCCTTGCTGTTAGGTTCTACCTTAGGTTAGGTTCTACCTTAGGACTTACCATTCAGGAAAGAGATCTAGGTGTCAAAGTGGATAATACATTGATATTGTCGGTCCAGTGTGCTGTAGCAATGAAAAAAGCAAACAATGTTAGGAATTATTAGGAAGGGAATGGAAAATAAAACAGGATGTCATAATCCCTCTGTATTGTTCCATGGTGAGACCGCACCTTGAATACTGTGTGCAATTCTGTTCACCGCATCCCAAAAAGGATATAGCTGCACTAGAGAAAGTGCAGGGAAGGGCGACCAAAATGATATGGGGCATGGAACAGCTGCCCTATGAGGAAAGGCTAAGGAAGTTAGAGCTGTTCAGTTTGGAGACGAGATGAATGAGGGGGGATATGATAGTCTACAAAATCAAATCATAAAAGGACTTAAACAAGTTAATGTAAATCAGTTATTTACTCTCTCAGATAATAGGACCAAGGGATACTCCATGAAGTTAGCAAGTAGCTCATTTGAAACAAAGCAAAGAAAATTCTTTCTCTCAGCGCATAGTTAAACTCGAATTCATTGCCAGGGGATGTGGTTTCAGCAGTTAGTTTTACTGGGTTTAAAATAGGGTTGGGTACGTTCCTAGAGGTTAAATCCATAAACTGCTTTTATAGTAATTAATAAGCAATAGTAGCTTGTGATCTATCTAATGTTTGGGTACTTACCAGGTTCATGTGACTTGGATTGCCACTGTTGGAAACAGGATACTGGGCTTGATGGACCCTTGGTCTGACCCAGTATGGCATTTGTTATGGTTAAGCGATGTTTGGGTGGATTCTTGGGTACTGAGGCAGATGACCATGCCCAAGGGGAGGAGCCCCATGAGACGCCAAAGTACTGGGCTAAATGCAGATGCACAAACACAGTTAGTTCTTTTATTAAACAGCTTGAAGTGTACCACCAGAGGTGGCAGTAGTGAGGTAGTCTGGATGTAGCAGTCTCAGGACCCTCTGCAGAGGGGTCCCTTCTCACTCTTTTGGTATAAGGGGATCCCGGTGTAGGTTTCCCAGTAAGGCAGTACTGTAGATGAGAGAGACTGAGTTAGATTACTCACTAGATGGTTGCTGTTGGTATGAGATTCCACCAGGTTGAAGAAGTTGGTAGCAGCACCGAGGCAGGGAGAGCAGGCCCTCGAGGAGAGAGTACCTGATCCCTGTAAGGCACCTAAAATAAAGCAGAGGGCCCCCGAGGAGTGGGTACCCAGGTTAGCAATACCCCAAAGGGCAGAGAGAGCTTCCAGCGGCAGCACAGCTTAGACCGGCTGAAACCAATCCTTTGCTAACTCAACGAGCTGGCAACTTAGTATGGGCTATATACCCGGATGGCGTGACGTCAGAGGGGAACGCCCCCGAGGTTCGCACTAATGCTGGAATAAAGACGTGGGTGGCGTGCGCGCGCGTGCACCCTGGGAGGAGCATGGCGGGAGGCAGCGCCATAGTCATACTGGGGATGCCGGAGAGGTCGGCTTGTTGACACGGCGGCAGTCATTTTCCCAAGGGAGGCAGGAGGATCCGTAAACAAGATGAGGCAAATGGGGCGAAGCCGTCTAGCACCGGACGCAACAGCATTTCTTATGTTCATTATGGAGTGATACAAAGGCATTATGACATTTTCTGTTTTATTAACCATCCCCTTCATAATAATTCCCAACACTCTGTTTACTTTTTTGACTGCCGCAGCACACTGAGCTGATGATTTCAATGTATTATCCACTATGATGCCTAGATCTTTTTCATGGGTGCTAACTGCTAATATGGAAACTAAAATCATGTAACTACAGCTTGTTGTTTTTCCCTATATGCAATACCTTTTCTGTCCCACATTAAATTTCATCTGCCATTTGGATATCCAGTATTCCAGTCTCACAAGATCCTCCTGCAATTATCATAATCCATTTGTGATTTAACTACTCTGAATAATTTTGTATGATCTGCAAAATTTGTTTACCTCGCTCGTCATGTTCCTTTCCAGGTAATTTATAAATATATTGAAAAGCACTTGTCAAGGTGCAGATCCCTGAGGCACTCCACTGTTTACCTCTTTTTCACTGAGAAATTTGACTATTAATCCTACTGTTTCCTGTCTTTTAGCCAGTTGTAATCAAGGAAAGGATAACACCTTCTATCCCATGACTCTTTAGTTTTCTTAGAAGCCTCTCATGAAGGACTTTGTCAAACGCATTCTGAAAATCCAAATACACAACATCTACTGGTTCACCTTTATCCACATGTTCAAAAAAATGAAGCAGATTTGTGAGGCAAAACTTCTCTTGGGTAAATCCATGCTGACTGTGTTCTATTAAACAGTCTTTCTATGTACTCTGATTTTGATCTTTTAAATAGTTTCCACTATTTTTCCCGACACTGAAGTCAGGCTCACTAGTCTATAGTTTCCTAAATCGCCCCTGGAGCCATTTTTAAATATTGGGGTTACATTGGCCACCCTCTAGTCTTTAGGTACAATGGATGATGTTAATGATAGATTACAAGTTTTAACCAGTAGATCTGAAAATTTCATTTTTTATTTCCTTCAGAACCCTGGGATGTATAGCATATGGTCTATGTGATTTGCTACTCTTTAGTTTGTCAATCTGGCCTAGTACATCTTCCAGGTTCAAAGTAATTTGGTTCAGTTCATCTCACTTATCACCCTTGGAAACCATCTCCAGAAGCGGTATCTCCCCAACATCCTCATTAGAAAATGTTGCGGAGGTGGACCCTTAGCCCAAGGTAGAGTTGACTCTACCCGTGGGGAAACCCCCACAGGTCCCACCATTGGGAGGCAGAGCAAAATGAGAAGTGGATGCCGACTGAAGCTTCACCAATACCTGCTCTCATTCACCGCAGGTTTAGCCCTTGGGTACCAGGGCTGGCTGGTGTTAGGCGGGCCTCCACGTGGTTGATCCCGTGAAGGATGTTCAACGCAGGGGGCCAGGAAGCAACGGAGATGCAGGGTCTGAAGGAGGTGAGTTTAAGACAGTGCCTGGATTCAGAAGCCCGGACAGGCTGAAGTAGGCAAGAGCCTAAGAGAGGCCAAGTCCAAGTAGTCAGCTGGAGACAGGTTGAAGTTGGTAAAAGAGCAGGCGGCTAAAGACTAGAGATGAGCTTTGTTTTTTTCTACCAGGTAGTTTTTTGAGTCGGATGCTTCAGGGTAAAGTTCATTTTTCCTCTGTTAGTTTTTTGAAAAAATGAACAAAAACTAAACGGGGAAAAATGAAACGGGCCCAAAAAACAACACTGGAAAACGAAGCTCAAAACCCACCCCAAGCAATAAAATTTACTATAATACATTAAATACAACCCCCCCCCCCCCCCACCATCCCGATCCCTCCCCAAGACTTACTAAAATCCCTGGTGGTCCAGAGGGTCCCGCAAGCAATTTCTCCCTCCGTGCTGTCGGGCTTTTGGGCCTGCCTCACATCAAAATGGCGCTGATAGCCTTTGACCTACTATGTCACAGGGGCTACCGGTGCCATTGGCCAGCCCCTGTCACATGGTAGGAGCAACAGATGGCCTCTTTTACCTCACTTTTTTTAACATGCCGGTAATTAATCGTTTGCCTTCTTTCCACCTTTCTTAGTGCATGGAATACACCTGGACTGTGCTTTTAAGATTGTATTTTAAAACAATGGGAATAATCCAAAAACAACAAAGGAGAGCAAGTGCTGCACTTGAGAGATACCCAGTAATGAAAAAAGTGCAGAATAAAGTAAGAATCCACACAATATTTCCAATATGGTATAGAAAGTGGTTTACTCAGTGGTAGCAACTCCACAAGTCTTTAAACAGTGCTTTACAATATTCTTAACAAGTCCCCCGACAATGGATCCTGTGTTTCGTTGCGTCAGGAGGGGCAGAGCAGAATCCTCTAAATCTGAAAATACAAAATAAAATCAAATAGTGTGGAATACAGAAAACGATGGGTAACCTCTAACATAGTTTAAGATATAGTGATAGCCATATACACAGCAATGTCCAAAAAATGCCATTAATGTAAAACAAGTAGTAATAAATTAAAAATTGATACGAAAAATCCTGGACAGACAGGCCGTTTTCTGTATTCCACACTATTTGATTTTATTTTGTATTTTCAGATTTAGAGTTTTCTGCTCTGTCCCTCCTGACACAGCCTTGTGGCGAAACACAGGATCTGTGTCGGGTCTTGTTAAGAATATTGTAAAGCACTGTTTAAAGACTTGTGGAGTTGCTACCACAGAGTAAACCACTTTCTATACCATATTGGAAATATTGTGTGGATTCTTAATTTATTCTGCACTCTTTTCATTACTGTGTATTTTTAAACAATGCCCATACCTGTTGTACACTGACGGGCGGATTTTCAAAGCCCTGCTCGCGTAAATCCGCCCGGATTTACGCGAGCAGGGCCTTGCGCGCTGGCGCGCCTATTTTCCAAAGGCCGCCGGCGCGCGCAGAACCCCGGGACTCGCGTAAGTCCCGGGGTTTCTGAAAAGGGGCGTATCGGGGGCGTCGCCGAGTGACGCCGCGTTTGGGGGGCATGGCATGGCGTTTGGGGGCGGGCCCAGGGCGTGGCGCCGGCCCGGGGGTGTTCCGGGGGCGTGGCCGCGCCCTCCAGAACCGACCCCGGGTCGGGTCTCGGCGCGCCAGCAGCCCGCTGGCGCGCGTGGATTTACATCTCCCTCCGGGAGGCGTAAATCCATGGATAAAGGTGGGGGGGGTTTAGATAGGGCCGGGGGGGTGGGTTAGGTAGAGGAAGGGAGGGGAAGGTGAGGGGAGGGCGAAAGAGAGTTCCCTCTGAGGCCGCTCCGATTTCGGAGCGGCCTCGGAAGGAACGGAGGCAGGCTGCGCGGCTCGGCGCGCCGGCTGCCCAAAATCGGCAGCCTTGCGCGCGCCGATCCAGGATTTTAGAAGATACGCACGAACAAAAGTACGCGATCGCGCAGTTTTTAAAAATCTACCCCTTAACCTTTTCAGCTGCACTTTACAGTTTGTTTGTTTTTTTTTTTAAACTATTTTCTTCATTTTATGAAAGTTTCTCTTTTGAAAATTTAGTGTTAGAGCTGTATATTTACTAGAGATGTGTATCGTGTGATCGATCGTCTTAACGATCGATTTAGGCTGGGGGGGAGGGAATCAGATCGTCGCGGTTTTGTTTTTTAAAATATCGTGTAAATCGTAAATTGGGGGAGGGCGGGAAAACCGGCACACTAAAACATCCCTAAAACCCACCCCGACCCTTTAAAATAAATCCCCCACCCTCCCGAACCCCCCCAAAATGTCTTAAATTACCTGGGGTCCAGTGGGGGGGGGGGGTCCCGTTGTGATCTTCCACTCTCGGGCCACGAGTGCGTTGATAGAAAATGGCGCCGGCGCCATTTTGGTTCCTGTCCCCGATGTCACGAGCGTAGAAGATCGCTCCCGGACCCCCGCTGGATCCCCAGGGACTTTTGGCCAGCTTGGGGGGCCTCCTGACCCCCACAAGACTTGCCAAAAGTCCAGCGGGGGTCCGGGAACGACCTCCTGCACTCGAATCGTGTTGCCGTACGGCCGGCGCCATTTTGCAATATGGCCGGCGCCATTTTTCAAAATGGCGCCGGCCGTACGGCAACACGATTCGAGTACAGGAGGTCGTTCCCGGACCCCCGCTGGACTTTTGGCAAGCCTTGTGGGGGTCAGGAGGCCCCCCCAAGCTGGCCAAAAGTCCCTGGGGGTCCAGCGGGGGTCCGGGAGCGATCTCCTACGCTCGTGACGTCGGGGGACAGGAAGCAAAATGGCGCCGCGCGCTACCTTTGCCCTGTCATATGACAGGGCAAAGGTAGCACCGGCGCCATTTCTATCAACGCACCCGTGGCCCGAGAGTGGAAGATCACAACGGGACCCCCACACTGGACCCCAGGTAATTTAAGACATTTTGGGGGGGTTCGGGAGGGTGGGGGATTTATTTTAAAGGGTCGGAGTGGGTTTTAGGGATGTTTTAGTGTGCCGGTTTTCCTGCCCTCCCCCTTCCCCTCCCCCTTCCACCGATTTACGATTTTTGATGATAAATCGGGGGAATTCCTATTAAATATCGCCTCTAACGATTTTTGACGATTTAAAATATATCGGACGATATTTTAAATCGTCAAAAAACGATTCACGTCCCTAATATTTACATATTGTCCTCCTTCCAGTCATTAGTTCAAATTTGTTCAGGTTATCACTATGCCAAGTGGCCCCACCAACGTTATCCCTCTCATCAAATCCTGCATTCCACTAAGAATGAAATCTAAAATAGCTCCCTCTCTCGTTTGGTTCATGAACCAATTGCTTCATGAAGCAGTCATTTATCCCATCCAGGAACTTTGTCACTAGCATGTCCTGATGTTACATTTTGGCTAGGTGTATGGTAGAATACTCCTATCATTATACTCTTACCCAACACACATGGGATTTCTACCCATATAGTTTCTACGGAACATTTAGTCTCTTGTATGATCTTTATCCTGTTGGACTCTATACCCTCCCAAACATAAAGTGCCACACTCCAAGTTGATCATCCCTATCATTGCAATATAATTTGTACCCTGATATAGTACTGTCCTATTGGTTATCCTCCTTCCCCAGGTCTCTGAGATGCCAATTATGTCTATCTCATCATTTACTGCTATACTATACACCCTTAACTCTCCCATCTTACTTCTTAGACTTCTGGCATTGGCATACATACATTTCAAAGTGCATTTTTTGTTTCAGTTGATAGGGATAATTTGGAATTCTTTATCTCAGGTGATTCTTTACCTATAGGCACATGGAATATCTCTGTGATGCGCTGTCTCCTGTTTTATTAGTATCCTTCAAAGATGCATTCCTCTGAACCATGCAGTGCTGAGTGACCGTCGGCTTTCCTCCATAGAGTAGCTTTTAAACTAGAACATCTCCTTTTTAAAGTTAGCACCAGTAGCCTGGTTCCACTCTGGTTAAGGTGGACCCCTTCCCCCAATTATTAATAGTAGGTCTACAGTTTAATTTTTAGTTGTTTTTTTTTTTCCAGTCCGGTATATATATATATATATATATATATATATATATATATATAATCTCATCTGATCCGGGTGATTTGCTACTCTTTAGTTTGTTTGTCAATTGGAGCTATTACATATTTCAGGTTCAATGAGATTTGTTTCACATCCTCTGTATTTTCCTTACAACTTCCTTAGTAAAGAATGAAGCAAATAATTTATTTAATCTCTCTGCTATGGTCTTGTCCTCCCTTAGTGCCCCTTTTATCCCTTGATTATCTAATGGTCCAACTGACTCCCTTGCAGGATTTTTGCTCTGAATGTATCTGAAAAAGATTTTGAGTTTTTTTGCTTCCACAACAAACCTTTTTTTTTTTTTTTTTTTCAAATTCTCTTTGCCTTCCTTATCAATGCTTTGCATATAACTATTATGCAATTTGCTAGTTATATGCTTTGCATATAACTATTATGCTATTCCCTGTTTTCTTCATTCCATTTTGTGAAAGATGTGTTATTGGCTAGAAATTTTCTCTCACTCACATTTTAACCATGCTGGCTGCCATTTGGCCTTCCTTACACCTTTTTTTTTTTTAAATATACTGTATAGAATATATTTGATCTGGGTTTCCAAGTCAGTAATTTTAAACAGTGCCCATGCCTGATGTAAACTCCTAACCTTTGTAGTTCTCTCTTCAGTTTTTTCCCATTTTCTCATTTTCCCATCTCCCATTTGGAAGTGAATTGCTATCACAGTATATTTTCTTAGTGTCCTCTCCCCAGTCAAATTTGATCATTATGATCTCTAATTGCATTTTACAAGCACAAAAATGGAAAACAACATAAAACAAAAAAAAAAGGTAATAACCCAGAACCCTTCCCTCCAAAAATGAAAGAAAACAAAAAAAATAAATAATTCTCTGTGCATTCCCAAGAGAAAGCTTTGAACATCTGGGCTAGGAGTGAAACAAGCAAGGGGGAGGTAAGAGTTGTGAACAAAGGGGAAGAAAGAAAGGTGGGGTGGGGCTGGAGGGGGATTTATAGGTAATGAAAGAGGTTAAAACAAGATGGCTGGTGAGAGGAAGGATTGTGAGGAGGAAGAAGGGTGAGAAACATATCTGATGCAGTAACAAAATATGGGGTTCTGCAAGTCATTACCTCACCAGGCCCGTTCCCAGCCTAAATACAGCTCTGAGTCCTTTATGCTTATTGTTCTGCTTTAAATGTAGAAAATCTAATTTTCTGTATAATATAGTGCCATAGCTCTTTTTACCTATTTAATGTTTTCCATATATATAAAGTATCATATCCACGTCATTGTCTGCATATATAACTGATGACAGCAATTTAGCAAATCTAGAATTCAATGCTCACTGCTTAGAGAATTCAGCAGACGTACAACCATTCTTTCCCAAGGAATCAGATACAGCTAGAGGTAGAGAATGAAAGAATATAATTTCCCCATAAATGGTTCACATAAGTCAAACCCATATATTAATTGAACTCAGCTGAGTAAAAATGCAATCTTATCCCACATTTCAAGATAAATATTAATCTATAGCTGCAGAAATCCCTCTTTGTAATTTGAAACTTAATCCTCTTAGAATATAGAAAAGATCATTTCCTAAATTGCATCAGACTGTGGAAAATATAATAATGGCAACGTGCATTACTCTCCCAAAAAGACAGGACCACCTGGTCAGTGAGCTAGAGACAGACATACTAAGAATTTTCCCCATAAACAAAAATAGGGAAAACCCTTTAGTACATCTGACCCTGTACTCTACTAGCATATTCACATGCCTCAAACAGAATTTTTCAACTGCCAGTCATTACTTAGCATCCACTTACACACAGATTGTACATTTAATAACAGAAATATAAACAAGGGTAATTTTTCAGCAGCTCATGTAGGATTAAAAGTCTGTAGAAAAAAGGTTCCTGTCAGACTTTAGCACAAGATTTTGAAGGCACACACATGTGCATAAGTCTACTTTAAAAATTCACAGGTTGGGTATGTGTGGGAAGATATGCTTGGACGTTACACCTGCTCTGGAGTAGATGTGATTTAGTGCACAAACCTTTGCACACATACTATTGAAAATTGTCCCATTAAACTATACCTATCTATACGTTCAGCAATTTTGTTCTTTATGATAGTTTCTACCATTTTGCCTGGCACAGCCGACAGACTCACTGGTCTTTTAGTTTCATGGATCACCCCTTCATCCCTTTCTAAAAATTGGCATTACATTAGCAACCCACCAGTCTTCAGGTACCATGTTAATGATAGTTTACAAATTTCTAATAGCAGGTCCGCAATGTCATTTCTCAGTTCTTCAGCTCTCTGGAATGTATACATCTGGTCCAGGTGATTTGCTACTCTTTAGTTTATCAATTTGCCCTACTACATCTTCTAGGTTTACTGAGATTTGTTTCATTTCCTCTGAATCATCACCTTTGAATATCATTTCTGGTATGGATATATCTCTTAAATCTTCATCAGTGACTACCATAGCAAAGAATTAATTTAGTCCCTCTGCTATGGCTTTGTCGTCGCTAAGTATCCCCTTTACCCTTGATCATTTAATGGTCCAACTGACCCCCTTGTAGGCTTTTTATCTCAAATATACCTGTGGCCCAGGAGAAGAGAGAGGCAAAAATGCTTGAGGCTAGGGAGGGGAGAAAAATGCAATGCTTCTGAATCCTTGATCTTGCCTGCTGGTCTCATAGAGGAGCCAAATCTGCCCATCCTATTCACCTTGACAGACCCATGTGAAAACTGGCTCTGCTGCTACCTCTGCTAATCTTTATTATATGCCTGTGTAAGGTGAAAGCTTTGGCATTTATCTAAATTTGTAGCCTTGTGCAGCCAATCCTGTATACTGGCATAAAGCAGAGCTGCCCAGGGGAAGCAATTTTTAAGAGATTTCCAGTACATGGCAAAGTGTACCCCCTTTTCCAGATCCATTTAGAAAAATATCTTATGTACACTGATAACATTTGCCTCTTGCCTCGCCCCTCTTTCTCAGCATCTGTCCTTGCTTTTTTCATTCACCAGTGTCTGCCCTTTCTCTCACTTTTTTCTAGGATCTGCCTTCTGCTTCCCTCTTTCCAGGTATCTACCCCCCTGTCTGCCTCCTCCTCAGCAGTATCTGCCCTCTGCCTTCCTCCCTATTGTAGTATATGGCCCTTGCTTCTCTCTCTTTTCCAAGTATCTGCCTCTCCCTGCTCCCTGTCCTCTCTCCTCTGTTCCTTTACCTCAGTTAACCTGAGCAACAGAGAGAGGCAGAAATTTCACTAGGGAGGTATGACACTGAACATTGTAACTTACTAGGCATGATAGGCTAAGGCTAACAGAAGGAAATTTAGATTTTTTTCTGAATAAATACCAAACCATGCATCTGAAAACAAAAATATTTATTCAGATAGTAAGAAAATAAAACTGTAAAATTCAAATTTAGAAATATATTTGAAATAACCCACTACCTATTACAAGTAACATAGGATATTAAGAGTGTTTTAATTTTGCATTCCTAAAAGTGGACAGAAAATAAGGAAGAGTTGATAATCACAAATGACATATACAGTAAGGGCCAGATCTTTAAAAGTTGCGCGTGGGTGTAGATTTGTTCGCACAACCCGGCGGGAACAAATCTACGCCATGTGCGCGCTGCCTCGCGCATGTCATAAAATCCAGGCTCGGCGCACGCAAGGGGGTGCACACACGTGCGCTGAGCCCAAGGGGAGACCTGATGGCTCTCCCTGTTCCCTCCAAGGCCGCTCCGAAATCGGAGCGGCCTTGGAGGGAACTTTTTTTTTACGGATCCCCCCCCACCTTTGCTCCAAAAGTTACGCCTGCCCGCGCCGGCCAGCTGCCGGTGCACTCGACCCCTGCCCCCAGACCGCCCATTTTGGAAATCCCCGGGACATACGCGTGTCCCGGGCCTTGCGTGTGCCACCGAGCCTATGCAAAATAGGCTCAGCGCGCACAGGGGTAGTTTTCGGGGGTTACACACGTATCTTATGTGAGTAACCCTCTGAAAATCTACCCCTAAATGTCTATCCATACTGTTGGACAATATGTACTTATTTTCAATGGAAGAATTGGGTAAATACTAGGGATGTGCAGACCAAAAGTTTAAGTTCATAAGTCCATAAGTCGAAAGGGGGTCCCATTTGCGGTCAATATGGACATATGGAGAATTCCATAAGTTGAGTCTATGTCCATATGTGCAAATAAAAATTTAAACCCCTCACCCGCCTTAATCCCCCCCCCCCCCAAGACTTACCAAAACTCCCTGGTGGTCCAGCGGGGTCAGGACGCCATTCCTGAACTCCTTTGCAAGGAGCACGTGACGTCGGCGTCACGTCGGAGTGACGCGGCGTCACGTGATTCCCCTCGGGTTCGCTCCCGGACCCCTCGTTGGGCCCAAAAGGAACTTTTGGCCAGCTTGGGGGGGCCTCCTGACCCCCCCAAGCTGGCCAAAAGTGCCATATAGTAAATGAAAGCAGATAATATCCAAATGGTCTATCCAGTCTGCCCAGCAGCTTGCTTTTGGCAGTAACTGCTGCTCCATTCAGGTTACCCCTAAAGTTAACATAGGGTACCTCATATTTTTTTATTTCCTCCTTCTATCCTGTAGGGATCTGCAGTGTTTATCCCATGCTTTTTTGAATTCCATCACTGTTCTCATCTTCACCATCTCTTCTGAGAGGGCATTCCATGCATCCAGCATTAATGCCTATCTTGGCATCAAAATATTTCTTTACTGAAAGATCTTTTGGCACCAAGATAGGCATGAACATTAGTTTCAATGTTAGTTTGACATAAGTTGCGAAGGTAAATTACATCCCCCTGATGCAGAATTTGTATCAAAACACAGACCTGTGTCGAGGTTTGTGTTCCATGCACAGCGGGATTCATATGAACCGATCAGCCCTAGGAGATAACTAAGTATTGCTTTTTATCTGCAAAGTATATAAAAATTCTTTAAAAATTTTTTTTGAACTGATCAATTATTATGGAAACGGCTATGAAAGTGATTATACACTGATAGAACTTATTTTGAGGTCTTATATGTAAAGATCCTTTACTGGAGATATTACATATGTATTTATTTATTTATTTGTCTATTTATTTATTTATTTCACATTTTTTTTATATACCGAGGTATAGCAGAAGTTGCCTTCACTCCGGTTTACATTTACAACAACCTGTTACATTAAAAGTATTTAACAGAGAAAACAGAAACTGGTTCTGAACAATAAATTAATATCAGTCAAAATATACAATATAGTTAGGTATATATCTGTGCTCTAAGCATGTAAGGGGACAGCTGATACAGAGAAAAAATCAAGAAGGTTTCTGTGAGTCAGAGTGGTAGTCGTTGGAGGGAGATTGCATGCCCAAGGTGGGACACGCCAAGGGTGTGGACTGAAGTCTTATCCCTTACTGTCTGAGTGTTT
This sequence comes from Rhinatrema bivittatum, assembly GCF_901001135.1. Taxonomy (NCBI): domain Eukaryota; kingdom Metazoa; phylum Chordata; class Amphibia; order Gymnophiona; family Rhinatrematidae; genus Rhinatrema; species Rhinatrema bivittatum. Next base: position 430,197,525 of record NC_042617.1, read on the forward strand.
GGCTGAGTAGCCAAGCTTTAAGATCTTTTTTTAAAAGATTTAAAGTTTTCTTGAGAGCTCAGGTGATGAGGTAGCGAGTTCCATAATTTGGGGCCAATGATGGAGATAGCTCTGTTTCTTGTGGAGGACAATTTGGCTTGTGGTAGAGATGGAACATCTAGATGAAGTTTGCTTGTTGACCTTGTCGTACGTAGTGACCTATGTATATGTATGATATTGTCCAGGGCTGTGTAGTCTACTTTATGAATTGTCTTGTGTAAAATTGTAAGGACTTTGAACTCTATTCTTTTCTCCACCGGTAGCCAATGCAAATTGTTGAGTACGGGGGTTATGTGGTCAGATTTTCTTTTACCAGTCAGGACTCTGACAGCGGCATTCTGAAGTAACTGCAGTGGTTTTAAGGTCGTTTTAGGTAGACCTATCAGGAGAGAGTTGCAGTAGTCCAGACTGAAGGAAGTAATTATCTTAAGGATTGTGGAATCCCGAGGGTTTTTTTTTTGTGTACATCTTTCATACTTTTCAGGTATTTTAAGCTCTGTATCATATTTTCCCTGCACCTCCTCTTCTCCAGGGTATACATATTCAGATCCTTCAGTTTCATCTTATATGGCTTTTGTTGCAGATCCCACACCATTTTGGTTACTTTTTTCTAGACTGCTTCTATCTTGCCCTTATCCTTTCTGCGATAAGGTCTCCAGAATTGAACACAGTACTCTAGGAGAAGCCTCACCAAAGACCTGTACAAGGGCATTATTACCTTTTTTTTCTGTTAGTTATTCCTCTCTTTATGCAGCACAGGATTCCTCTGGCTTTGCCTTGTCACATTGCTTACATCTGGTGATTTGAATGCAGCAATCACCCCCAAAGTCCCTCTCCCAGGCCATGAGCATTTAGTATTTCACCTACCATCTCATACAGCTCTTTTGGATTACTGCACCCCAAATCCTTAACTGCCTTTCTTGGCATTGAATCCCAGCTGCCAAACCTTCAACCATTCTTCACGTTCACTTTTCATTCTCTCTATTCCTTCAGGTGCATCCACTCTGTTGCAAAGCTTAGTTTATCTTTTTGTGGATAATACATTCTTCTATCCCCTGTGCAATGTTGCTCACAAAGATATTGAATAAAATTAGTCCCAAAACTGATCCTTGAGGCACTCCACTTAACACTGTTCTCTCTTCAGAATACATTCCATTTACCATTACATGCTATCTCCTGTCAGTCAACCAATTTGTAATCCAGTCCACCACTTTGGCACCCACTCCCAGGCTTCTTATTTTATTCATGACCCTCCTATATGGAACTTTTCCGATAGTGTACCTGAACCTGCCTCTCCCACCATCCAATCCTGCTGTCTCTCTTCCTGTAGGAATAACTGAATTTGCCTCTCAAGGCTCTTGCATCAGGTAGGAGTATCCCAATTTTGAGATGTAGAGTGGGACATGGACTCCCTTTGGGAGTCCCCCACCCAATGTGGGATACTTGGCTCTGAAAGGGTCTATGACATTTCTATTTGTATTATTTAATCATTCAAAGGCCTCTTATATATATGCCTGTGCTACTGTAATCAGCTATACTTTGTTATTTTTCCCTGATAGGAATTAGCTGTTTCAGAATATGCAATATAAGAATTGAAGGTAATAAATCTGGTATGATCTGTATACTTTACAGGAATGTCGGTATATAAGAATTCAAAATAAATAAGTAAATGCACATGCTTTCGTTTTTTGTTTTTCTGGGCAGCCTCTCTCCCCCTCCCCCCATTGACTAAATTCATGCTTGAAGATTTTTTTTCAAAAGCTTTCTGGATTTATCTTGCATACCTTCCATTCCCTTAACCCTTTTAACTTACCCCATCCCTTAGGAGTTATCCCCAGGCACTCTTGTCTTGATGGTGCCATATTTCAAAATAGCACTAGATGATTCAAAGCCCTTACTATTGGATACATCACTGAACAGCTCAATGTTGCTGTTAAATATTGGGATGACTTACCAAAGGGTCTTTTACTTAAAGGTCATCATGAATTGGTTCAGTGACTCTGATAAAGTGGGTTTATTTGTACACACTTGCTGTGGTTAGGGCAGGCACCAGATAAAGACCCAGCCCATAGGATCCCACAAGCAAAGTTTTCTCTCCCATGTGGGAGAGAAAATGCTGAACTAACTGTGACTTTCTTAGCTGATATCAAGTCCTTCAATGAACAATGCATTTTCTCTAGTTTTATCAGGGGGAGCCTAGACATCAAAGTCCTCATGTTCAGCTCAATATTCAAAAACTGCAAAATGAACACGAACACAAAGCCCTGAATTTTTCCTCAGCAGCTAGCCTACCAAATAGGTCAGCAATGTCCCTGAAAGGGATTGACATTCCTGTGACGCACTGTGCATGGTTCTCCTGCCAAACATTACAAGATGGGTGGGAGAGAGGGGGGGTTTGCAAAGGGCTGGAAGTCCTCCCCACTGAAGATTTTTCCATTGGGCAGGAGGGAAGGGAGATTGTAGGGATTGGTCTGCTCTTGTCAAGGTTTTTCCTTCAGGGACATGGCCATTTTATAACACATGTACATATATTCGTGAATGGTATAAAATAGGCTGGCTGCACACACATGTGCATGCAATTTCAATAGGCGCGCGCCTATGCACGCAAATGCTGCTTCCACCACATAAGTAGAGGGATTTTAGTAGACATGCACTGGCACAATTACCAGTTTTCCCAGTTTGTTCCCTGTTTGCCCAGGCAAGGGATAGGACTTGAAACCCCCACTAGTTTAATAGCCTCCCTTTTACCCTGTTAAACTCTACCTTTAAAACCTCTCTCACCTCTATACTTTTTTATTTGTTTTCTGACTTGCACACCATCCACAGCAGAAGTAAAGTTACACAGTAGGGGACCCCAGCATACACTTGTGCACATAAATATGTGCACGCTCGTTTCGTTGTGAAATCCAGGAATGCCCATGCCCCACTTTCTTTTTTTTGGGAAAATGTATTTGTGTGCATAGTGGCAAGTACACCCATACGTGGGTGCCTTTTAAAATCCTCATGGTGTAAGCTGATCCAACTTATGTGCATACTAGGGATGTGCATTTGTTTGCAACAAATAGGAAATATCGTCTTTATTTCCTATTTTGTTGCATTTTGGGGGGCTGATGAAACGATAGGAAAATCCACAAAATTTTGTGTGGTTTTCTTGCTTTTTTGGGGGGGAGAAAGGGCACACAAAAACAACCCCAAACCCAACCCTTCAAATTTAATAAATTGCAACCCCCCCCAAGACTTGCCAAAAGTCCCTGGTGGTCCAGCAGAGTCCCGGGAGCGATCTTCTCCTCTTGGGCCGTCGGCTGCCACTAATCAAAATGGCGCCGGAAGCTCTTTGCCCTTACCATGTGACAGGAGCTACCGGTGCCATTGGTCAGCCCCTGTCACATGATAGGAGCAATGGATGGCCCGTGCCATTTGTTTAAGATGGTGCCAGCCATCCATTGCTCCTTCCATGTGACAGAGGCCGGCCAGTGGCACCGATAGCCCCTGTCACATGGTTAGGGCAAAGGGCCACCGGCACCATTTTAATTACTTGCAGCTGTCGGCCCGAGAGGGGAAGATCACTCCTGGGACCCTGCTGGACCACCAGGGACTTTTGGCAAGTTTTCGGGGGTCGGGAGGGTGGGGGGGTTGTAGTTAATTGAATTTGAAGGGTTAAGATGGGTTTGGCTTTGGCTTTTTTTTTTCCAAGGCAGCAGAAAAAATTGGCCCAGACCACGGGAAAACAAAATTTCCTGCGGCAGGCCGATAACGAAGGCCGAATCACATTTCAAGTGCATACCTCCCAGTTTTGATGCACACCAGGCTTTTAAAATTCATCTTATAGCCAGCAAAAACCTTTTAAATTGAGTGCTTGGAAGTTCACATATTTGTGTCATCTTTCTAAAGAAATTTGAAGTGCCTCTGAGCTATGTTGCTTACAATTCAACAATAGGTTGTGAAAAGAAATTCACAAATTAAAACAGGGCCTATCCTAAAGAAATAACTGGTGAAGTTAGTCTATCTGAAGGATTGAGAAGTTGTTTTTTTTAATTTATTTTTAAGGCATATTTAATCTAATTTTCTATTTATAAACTTTAACAATTAATCAAATACATTAATCTTGAAAAAAACAAAAAAATGGCTTCTTTAGTTCCAAAGGAAAAAAGCAAACAGACAATAAAACACACTTCTGTTGCGCTCGGGGGTGGACCCTTGGACTGGGGCAAGAGTGGAATGGCTCCTGAAAGGGAACAGGAGGTAACTGGCCCCAGGGGGTGGAGCACTGAAGGAGACAGAGGCTAGGTAGAGCTTCATCACTGGAAGCCCGAGGGTCCCCTGGGCCGCTTGGACTTAGGTGGGCCTTGCAGGGTCTCCTGGGAGAGTGATAGTCCGGCGTGCCCACAGTCACAGAAGGAGCGCAGTCAGGTTCGAGCTGGAGCAAGGAGAATAGAACAGAGTTGGTGACAAGGTGAGGAACAGAGCCAGAATCTGGAAGCGTGATCAGGCAGGTGAAAGGTCAATGTCCATAGATCAGTCCGAGGAGTGGTCACCGAAGCAAGGGTCAGATGTAGTCAAGGGCAATCAGAGGTCCAGAGGCAGGCAGGTCAGGAACAAGCTGAGGTCTTTGAGGCAGGCGGCAGACAGATGGATGAGTCAGGAACAGGCTGGGATTGTAGACATGCGGCAGGCAGGCAGGTCAGGAATAAGCCGAGGTCAGTACCTGTAAAACAGTCAGAGGGTACTAACTGGGAAGGCAGACAGATGAACACAGGAACAGGCAGGATGCAAGAACAAGTCAGGGACAGAACTGGAACAGAAGGATGCTGGAACGAGACTAGGGACAAACAGGAACAAATGCAAAGACAATCTAGCAGAGAACTAACCTGATTGCCAAGGCAAGGAAGTGCAGTCAGAAACTTCCATATATCGTAGCTCAATCAGGGCGCACCGTGGAACTCGGTCCCACCCTTGGCCCTACAAGTCTCGGGGCAGGCTGCACGCGCTTGTATGGGCATGGCTAGCATGGAGGAAGACGCCAAACCTCGTCGTGAGGCTTGGCGTACAGAGGAAGGCCCAGCGACGACCGCCGGGGCCTAGCTGGACTAGCCACTACCGCGAGGGAGGTGGGAGGTTGTCCCGGGGCCCACTGAGGAACTATGCAGGTGAGCGGTCCCGTGCACGGGTCGGCCAGGGGCGGGGCGTGTAACACTTTAATAATAAGTCACCATGAAAAATAAGTCCACAATGGAAGGAAGGAGCCAAAATGAAAAAAAAAACATTTTTTAACAAAATGACTCATTATAAAAGAGAAGACAGCATATTAAGTCAAATGAAGGAATTTAACAGTTGATACTTAGATAATTAACTTAAGTGTCAAGAGACATTTCAAAGGAGACCAAGGAAACAGAATCTAGCTTCTTATACTTATTCATCAAATACGTCTGATTGCATTGGATCAAAAAAATGAAAAGAATCATCCTGATAATTTTACACTTATGTAGGTGCCTTGAAAAAAAAATGTCTCCAGTCATGACCACTGTAATACAGAGATCTAATAATTCCCTCTGCCTAGCCTACGTGCCCCAAGCTAGATCTGGAAGTTCACACATTTTTTTAAATTAAAAAAAAGAACACCTTTTTCCTTTTAACAAACAATCCTAAAAATCCATTTGTATCAGACTCCATCATGAATAACCCTAATAAAGTCTTTTCCTAGACAAATGTCCTCCTCCAACTTTAGTTCTTGAGACATGTAACTATGAGGTAAATCAGTTCTCTCAGCTTGCATGGCTCCAGACAACTTTCTCCTCATTGTGGAAGAAGAAAATGACAAACTAGAACAGGACTTCCAAATTCTATCCTGGGGACCCCTCACTCATTTGGGTTATCAGGACATCCACAATGAATATGTAGTAGATAAATTAGCACTGGAAAGCCAGAATATACAGATTTATCTCATATATCCTAAAAACCCAATTGGCTATGGGCTCCCCCAGGTCAGGTTTCAGAAGCCTTATGCAAGATGGAGAACATCCTTAGGAATAAATATCTTAAAAATAATTCTGAAGGCAAAACATTCTTCTGAGAAAGAAAATGTATAACCTGCAAGTTCTGAGATTTTAAGGCATTCCTCATATTTTCCACTTATAGTTTACAACATGATTTTTTTCTTCATTAGAACAAAGTCCACAGAGTACAACACAGCTGTTTCACCCTCTACATCCTGTATGTTTCCTATCATGGTAATAATTTTCTTAGGGGGTTATTTTCCAAGCTGCATTAAGGCACTTTTTGCATGCGAAAAGCACCATAATGCATGGTGCAATGCTAATTTAGAAAAGGGGTGGAGTTTGGGGCAGGATTTCTGGCCAAGTGGGCTGGCTTCGCAAGTTGTAAAGCCATATCACACAGTTTTAACTCAGCTAATAACTACACCTTTTTCATTAGTGTTAAGCTGTGTGGTATGGCTTTATCACACTTTGATGTTTACACTCATAGCAATGTTAGTCTTTTAAGCAGAAAGAGACTAGCTATAAGGTGAGGTTTAGGTATTAGTGTAGGGGTTAGGGGCCACTTTAACATTCATAGTGAGACATACGAACAGAACAGTGCTCTCTTGTAAAGATTTGATGTTCTTCGGAGTGAGGAAACTGGCCCAAAGATAAGATTTGTACAATGTTCTCTCAACCTAGCTTGATGGATTCTCTACCTGGGTAACATCAAGCTAGGTTGAGAGAACATTATACAAATCTCATTGTTGTGTACATTTCCTCACTCTGAAGGACATCAAATCTTCACATTTGTATGTCTCACTCTGAATGTCAAAGTGGCCCCTAACCCTTACACTAATACCTAAACCTCACCTCCAGTAACTAGGTGGGCCTCATATAGAGGTATAAATACCTAACTACTAGAAGGGCTTTATAGTCAGTCAGTCAGTGTCTGTCTGTCACTCTCTCTCTGTCTCTGACAGTGCAGTTTGTGATAAATAAGCTATTACCATAAAACACACCCCTCTTCCTATCACATGCGATTAGTTTGATTAATCTAGCCCTTAGTTTGCTTAGAAGAGCTAATATGTTCACAATCACTTTCCACATTTCTTCAAGAATGATTTTGATATGATTTATAATAAAGTAATAATCTGGTCAGTTCTCAATAATTTATCCACTGACATAGGAATAAAACCAATGTCTGATTCCTCCATAGAGACAGTTTTGCCTTGATATTCCAGAGCTATAGATTCCCCAGTCACTGCAAGTATGCCAGGTCCACTTAAGGTTGCTAGCCCCTCTGACTCAGACACATCACCAACAACCCCTGGATGGTTCCAACAACATGACAACTCTCTTACTCCTGAAGTAGTGAAGCCTCCTTTACTCAATAATATCAGCACAGAGGAGGACCTGACAAAGCAGCAATACCACTAAAGTAGTCAAAGGCTGAGGTGAATGGCATGAGATATATGGGACTAAGGAATTATTTACTAAAGGTTTTCTTCCATTTTGTGTCTATGGGAAAAATGTTTAGTAAATAGGACCCTAAGTCCTATTTACTAGGACTTAGGGTCCTGTTTGCATGAGGTGGTGTCATGAGACACCACCTCATGCAAACAATCTTCCACTATCACTGACACCAGTCAATGAAGCAAAAAAAAAAAATATATATATATATATATATATGCATCCCTTCAGCATCTGCACTGAAGTTCACCACAGAGTAGGTCAGGGATCATTCCATGCCATTATGAGTATTTTGATGCTATTGATACACATTGAACGTGTTCCAATAAAAATGACTGAAACCATTTTAGCATTGCTCCAGAAACACCAATTTGTCTCAGGATTGATAATAAAATTGAATGACTCAGTGTATGAAAGCTGCAGTCACATCCAGTAGTACTATTTCATGATTTCCCCATATCAAAACATCTCCTAATTGTTTCCATGATTTACAGTAACAATTCTGTATTAAAATGTTTTCTAAAACCAAATTAGAATTGGTCTAAAATGCCATGTTCTTCTAAAAAGTCATTCAGTAGATTTTATCACTATATTATCTATAATCTTAGCTAAGAAAGGTAATGTAGATACTGGGTGATAGCTGCTGACAGCATCCAGATCCATGGATGCTTGATAGAGGCTTTCTTTACAAATTCTAATGACATGCATGCTTCTGTGAGCGACAGATTACCACTGTTGTGATCTATTCTATCAAGTCTTGTCTTAAGACCTTAATGATGTCTGGGGGCAAGCCATACATGCATATGGGGCTGGATTTAAATGGGCCATCACCTTTTCCACTTTCTCCTTAGATACTATTTCAAAATTTTTCCACAAAGCAGGAGAACTCACCTCTGCTGCTATTACAGAAACTGGGGAAGGCACAGGAAGAAACTCAAATTTTTTATGTACTGTGCTTACTTTCAGTAAAAAGGTTCATAAAGTTGTCACAATTTGACGAGTTTTCAGCCATGTTCCTGATTTATCTTAATTTTTTCACAGTCTGAAACAATTCTTGTTGTTTGGCCCCACTTCAATTACCTTAGAGTAGAATGTTTCTTTGTAATATCACTGACCCGTCTATATCTATCTAACACATCTTTGTAAATTGCCATAAACTCTTTGGACTCCGTTTTCCTCCATTTCCCCATGTCCTAAACCACCCACCACACTTTGAACCTCCAAAACATTGGCCCCTGCTTTCCCCTAATATTTTCCCCTAACCTTTTTTATTGTTTTCAAGACCTGATTCCACTCTGTTAGCAAAAGGACTAGGTTAAGTTCCCCAGAGGGAATGGTTGCATCATCTATCCCCACACCCAGTGATATCTATTAGTAGCACTTCAAAATGTCATTCTTTTTTATTTTAAACAAAATTTAAAGTATTTTTTTCTATATTACTTTCAGCAAAATTCATATCTACTGTAAAATTCATGGATCCTTGGTGTTGTGATGAGGTTGTCTCAACCTGCAGGTCATAACCGACAGCTGGCAGAACTAGGCTAGGATGAGACTGGGAAGGAGCTTCACCTGGACCAGCCCCTTTCCCTTTAGCTTGAACCCTTGGATTCCGAAGCTGGCAGATCTTAGGTGAGAATCTATTAGGTGATGTGAAGGGCAGAGGTCTGCTACCAGGTTAAGGTCAGAGGCAGGTGACAAGCAAGAGTAGTAGACGTTCAGGCTAAGGCCAGAAGTGGGCGCCAGCAAGAATGGTCAGAGGCCAGGCATGGGTCAGATCCAAAAGTCAGTCCAAGGGTAGGAACTGGAGACACAAAGAAAGAATGAGACACCAGGGCAGGACAGAGCGAAGAAAATTGATGAGACAAGGCTGGCGAGACAAGGCAGGAATGAGGGAAGACACAGCATCAGGAACAGCAGAATGAGTAGCAAGTGACTCTACATGGTTGTAGATGACCTATTGCTGAGGCAAGGTCTGGGAGACTTTAAGGCCCTTATAAAGGCTGGAGGATATGATGTCATTCAGGGGCAACTCAGCCTGTTTCTCCCCCATGGGCCCTTTAACTGCAGATCCTGGGCCTGGAAGGAGTAGGGCCATGTGAAGGATGGTGGCGTCCATGGTGCTCTACCATATGCAGTGAGCCTGGGCAGCATTTGTGGTGAAAGTGCCAGCTCGCGGGGCCATTCCACAAGCTGGCAAATATAACAGTACTCCATTCTTAAGACCCCTCCTGAAGTTCTGTATCTGTGACTTAGAAGGAAATTATCTGTGGAACTCCTTCACCAGGAGAGGTGCTATCAAGTTGGTAGCAGGTTTCCAGGAATTCTCTTCTGGTCCTTAATGTTTCCATGTAATGAGATATTCAAATTTGTTCCACCGTATATGAGAGTTCAAAATTTCTTGTATCTCATATTGGATTTCTTCTTCTGAAGTAGCATCCATAGGTGTGGGAGGCTTTATGGAAGACCAGGAAAGAATCAGAGGTTTCAATAGTGAGACGTAGAACACATTCTAGATTCTCAATGTGATGGGAAGCTTTAACTGGTTGGTCATGGGACCCACTTGCTGTAGAATGGGATAAGGCCCAATGAATTGAGATGCCAGGTAGAGTGAGGGAACATGAAGGCATAAAGATTGAGTGTTTAGCCAAACTAGGTCTCCCACTTGGAATTTGAGTGCTGGCCAGCATTGTACATCTGCATGCTTCTTGGCCTGGATAGCGGCTTAAAATATCATTTGATTTGGTTTGTATCCAGATGTTGTGAAGCTCTTCTGGCTTGTCCCACAGTCTGTGGGACCTACCAGGGAGAGAGGAAGAGGGAGAGACACTCTGGGATGCTTCCCCTACTGCACTTGAAATGGAGAGAAACCAGTGGTGCTACTCACAAGATTGTTATATGAGAATTCCACCCAGGGTAGAAGGGCAGCCCAGTCATCTTGTCTTTTGTTGATTTACTGTCAGAGGACTGTTTTAAGGATTTGGTTGACCCTCTCCATCTGCCTGTTGCCCTGCGGATGATAAGTTGTGGTTAAGACTAATTCTCAACAGAAGCCCAAAATTGAGCCATGAATTGGACTTCCCAGATAGACGAGATAGGAGAGAGTAATCCATGTAACTATAGACATGTTAGATAAAACATCAGGTCAATTCAGGAGCTGATGTAAGTCCAGAGAGGTATGAAATGTAATATCTTGGAAAATCTATCCACTACAGTGGAGTCATATGAGAGTGGGAGGTCCACAATGAAGTCTGTGGACAAGAGAGGCCATGATTCCCTGGGGGCTGGCAATGGCTGTAACAGTCCCCATGGTTGGGCATGAATAGGTTTATACTACATAGGCATAGGGCAGGAATCCACATAATTTTACACACCTGTCATTACATGGGGCCACCAATAGTGGCATTTTAGAAGCTCAAGAATTTGGGATACTCCAGGGTGCCCTGCCAGGTGAAAGCAGTGAGCCCATTTTAATTCCTTTACCTAGAATCTCTTGGGAATCACTGTTTGTTTTTTCCCAGGGAGAACAAGAGTAGCAGAAGTCACTGATTTTTGCAGATGATATGGTGAAGAATCTCTTATATCCTCAGTCAGGAATGAGTGGGAGAGCACATTTGCCCATTGGTTCTTAGCTGCTGGCTGGTAGTAGAATTCAAAGTCAAAGATGCAAAAGAAGAGGAACCAGCAGGCCTGCCTAGGGCTGAGTTGTTGAGTTTGCTAAAGGTACTCAAGGTTTTTATGGTCTATGTAAATTGTGGTGTGATGCTTAGCACCCTCTAAGAGATGTCACCATTCCTCTAATGCTAGTTTTACAGAAAGGAGCACAAAATCTCCAAAGGTCTTGTTTATTTCACTTGGGGAAAACTTCCCAGAAAAGGAGCATGGAAAAAGGGTCCATTCACATTGTGTTGGTTGAGGAAGCCCCTACCCCAAGGGTAGAATCATCTATCTCCAAGAAAGGATGATTGGGATCCAGTTGGTGCAAACAGGGACCTTGCAAGAAGGCACTCCAGGGCCTGGAAGGTGTTGATGGCTTCCAGGGACACATTCCTGGTATTGCCTCCCTTCTTGGTCAGTGCTGTGAGAGGGGCCGCAAGGGCAGAGTATCCGGGGATGAATTGACGATAGTAGCTTGCAAATCCTAAGAATCTTTGTAAGGCCTCAAGACTGACATTCTGGGGCCAATCCAAGATGGCTTTTGTTTAGCTGGATCCATCAGGAGGCCAGTGCTGGAGATGATGTTACCCAGGAAGGGCAATTGTTCCTACTCAGAGGCATTTCTCAAGTTTAGCATAGAGATTTTGCTCCCTTAGTCACTGAAGCACTTGTTTCACTTGTTCCCAGTGAGATGCCAGGGATTGTGAATGAATGAGGATATCATCTAGGTATACTACTACAAATGAATAAAGGAGAACCAGAAAGATTTCATTGACCATGTTTTCAAACATGGCTGGGATATTGCAGAGTCCAAAAGGTATAACAATGTACTCTGTGTCCAACATGGGTATGGAATGCCATCATCCATATATCCTTGCTTGATATGATTGAGATTGTAAGCGCCCCTCAGATCCAGTTTAGTGAAACCTTTGGCACCCTGTAAATAATCAAACAGCTCCAAGATTGAAGGCAGCAGATAAGGATTCTTTCTTGTATAGGCTTTAAGGCCCCTATAATCTATGCAGGGTTGGAGACTCCCATCTTTCTTGGCCACAAAGAAAAAGCCTGCTCCTGACAGACAAAAGGAGGGCCAGATGAAACCACAAGCCTGGTTTCCTTTAGTGTACTCACTCATGGCCTTGGTTTCAGGTGGATACAAGGGATAGACCCTTGCTCTCAAAGGCATCTTGCCTTAAAGAAGGTCAATGCCACAGTTATAAGAATGATGTGGAGGCAATGTCTCAGGCTGCTTTTTAGAGAAAATGTCCAGAGATGCTGCATACTGAGGAGGTATGCCAGGTGTAGTAATGGTCAAGGTCATGCAAGCTGAAGGCTGGATGGCAGCAAGTCAGGAGATGGAGCAGGAGGACCCCCACTGAGCCAATTCTAGGGAAGACCAATCAATTATTGGCTGATGATGCTGAAGTCAAGAGAATTCCAAAATGATGGGATTCACCACTTGAGAAATCACATGGAATGAGATGGCTTCAGAATGGAGAAGTCCTGTGTGAAAGGAGATCAGGATTGTTTTCTCCATGAGCTGACAAAGTAATGGGTCCCCATAAACTGAAAGGATCTTCACAGGTTATTTCAGGTGGATGGTCGATATATAGTATTGGTGGACCAAGGCTTGGTCTATGAAATTTCCTCCTACTCCAGAGTCTGTGAAGGTCTCTGAGTAGAAGCAAGTGTTACCCATGGAGAGCAGGACCAGGTTGTGGGGAGGAAAGACTCTTAGGGTTTCCTCACCAGTCAACCATAGGCACGCAATTATCCCAGCTTCTCTGGACAATTAAATTATTATAGCTGTGCTTGGCCAGTACAGTACATGAATAGGCCCATCTGTATCAATCAAAACTTCTTTTCCAAGGAAAGCTTATATCTTCCCAGTTGCATAGTTCATCAGTTACTCTGGGTTCTGGTACTTGCATGGGAGACAAGTATCATTGAAAGAGGGGAGCCAAGGTTATAGGTTTCCAATTATGTATGTTTGCTGAGCCCTCTTCTGATGGCAGTGAACAATCTGGCTGGTTAGGGAGATTAAGGCATCCAAAGAAGGAGGAATGTGCTGACCAGCCAGCTCATCTTTATTCTGCCTGACAAACCTTGCAGAAATATTTTCAAGAGGCTATCCTCTTCCCATTGTAGCTCCAAATCTAAGGTGCAAAATTCAATGGCATACTCACTCCGGGTCCAGGGCCCCCTGGCGGATTTGAAGCAGGTCGGCGAAGAGGTACATGCAGGTTCTTCAAAAACCATTTGGAACTTCTGGAGAAAGTCTGGGAGGTTCTGGAGCATGGGATCATCTTCTTCCCATATGGGAGAAGCCCAGGTTAAGGTTGTGCCACCAAGGAGAGAGAGAATATATATGATTTTAGAGCGATCTGTGGGGAAGAGACTGGACTGCAGTTCGAAGTGCATTCAGCACTGATTAATAAATCCATAACACTCCTTAGTCACCCATATAGTGTGGTGGCACCTGAAGCTGGGGCATTGGCTTGGGTTCTGAGGCAGCACTGGGAGAAGGTAGATCCATTGGAGGAGGAGACGGAGATGGCATCAAGGCGTCCATACAATGGGTAAGTTTCTTTATGCCTTGGTGATTTGGTTAACTATGACTTGTTGTTCCTGGACTCTCTGGGCCAAGCCTGGTATGGCCTAGAGTGAGGACAAACTGCAAGATTTATGGACCATTGGTGCTATGGTGAGGTTGGCTCAATCTGGAGGGAAGTCCCTGTAGGTCCTCACTGACAGCTGGCAGAACTAGGCTAGGATGAGACTGGGCAGGAGCTTCGCCAGTACCAGCCCCTTTCCCCTTATGTTGAGCCCTCAGTTCTGAGAGCCATCAGGTCTTAAGCGATAGTCACTTTGGTGATGCAAAGGGCATAGATCCGGTACCAGGCTAAGTGCAGAGGCAGGTGACAAGCAAGGGCAGTCATGGTCTAGGCTAAGGTCAGAGGTAGGCAGCAGGCAAGAATGGTCAGAGATCAGGCATGGGTCATATCCAAAATTCTGAGGGTAGGAACAGGAGACATGGAGAAGAACTGAGACAGCAGGGCAGGATATCTTGATGAGACAAGGCTGGAGAGATGAGGCAGAAATGAGGCAAGATGCAGGAATAGAACAGTGGAATGAGTGGCAAATCACTCTACAAGGCTGTAGATGACCCATTGCTGAAGCGAGTTCTGGGAGACTGCAAGGCCCTTGTAAGGGCTGGAGGAGATGACGTCATTTGGAGGTGCTGTGGCCTGTTTCCTGCCATGGACCGTCTAAGATATTGGACGAACGCATGATCTTAGAGGGAGCAGGGCTAGGCAAAGGATGGTGGCGTCTGAGCCGTAGATGAGAGGATCGGTATTGGTGGTATTCTGTTGCATGCAGCAGGCCTGGGCAGCATTTGAGGTGAGTGTACCAGCTCGCGGGAGTGTCCTGCTAGCCGGCAAACATAATATCTATGTTCTATCATTAATCAAACATGCTATTGGAAAGTTTGGTATGTTTTGAAAAGCACACCCATATAATTATCAATAATTTCCTATCCTTACCCCCAAACAGAAGGCTAAATGTATAAAATGAATTTTCAGGGGTGTGTCATGATAAATGCATTCTGATTTCAGTCCTTTACTTGATAACAATGGTACTTTCACTCATAAATATAACTACAAAGCAATGTAGGCAAAATTGCTTAAGGTGTATAAATCTTGCCTTTCAAGTTGTAGGTTATTTATCTCCATCTACGACTATCAATATAGGCCTATTTTCCACCACTGTCACTAGGATACTCCCTTAATGATTCTAGTCTCACTTCCTTCCAAACATGTTGAAATACGCAGAAAGCCTCGCTCCATCAGAATGCTGTCATTTTTTTTACTGGAGACAGCAGGCTGGTATTTTTTTTGCTGGCAGAGTTTCTGTTGCTGCTGATGCTGCTGTTCTCTTATCTTCTTTTTAAAGTCTTGCATACTTAGAGGAACTCCCATAACTTTCAATTTTGTCAGTTAATTTCTTCATCTGTACAGGTGATGGAACTACTCATTGGAATTGTTGCTGGAGGATAAATATTTATATTTATGTGGCATGTTTTTACTAATTAAAAATGGATAGAATTAAAAATGAGTGAACATTTTTTATTTGATATCTGCCAACATATCAAGTCATATTTTCAAATGGGTTTTTCCAAGTCTATGTCCATGGATGCAAAAATAATATCTATTTTCCCAAAGCACATTTTTTATTTATTCTGCATTTTAGAGAAATTTGATTTAGTTTCAGTAATGCAGTATAAATGGAAACTTCGGGATCTGGATCGAAAATTTGGGTTTTACTGAATAGCAACTGTTCTATAATGATCTAATGAGGACAGGGTTTCCCAAACTGTGTAGATCGGGACTCTGAATGGGGCTTCAAGTGCCTCAAATGGCAGCATTCTTCAGGCAACAGCAGTTGTAGCAATGGTAGTGAAAGTCAGTGTAGGGCCTATGAGCCAGCACAGGCTCCTAGGTCTTTCAGTGGCACTGTCCTTGCATGATTTTCTGTGGTAACAGGAAGCCCTGAACAAGGCAGGATCTGTGCCACTGCAGGGCACATGAGCTTGTACAAGCCCACAGGCCCTGTTCTCTTTTTCATTAGTAGTGCTGCTTCTGTTTGGAGATCAATGTCAAGCTTGGGACCAGCCATGAGAGGGATGAGGGCTGAGTGTCATGATCCTGGCTGCTAGGCAGCCCTACTGCCAGCAAAGGATCTCATGACCCTTGCTTTCTCCTGATTAGGGTTGCCTCCTTGATTTAGGGTTGACGACTGTCCAGATTTCTTCCGGACAGTATGGATTTTTTTTTTATATTGGGAAGCCAAAGGCAGGGCTAAAATGTCCAGAAATTGTCTGGCTTTTAGCACTCTGAGATTTTTATTGGTGGCTTGATGCTGGACCATTTATATCTGCTATGAGTTTTTTTCCCCAGTTGGTGAAGGCACTGTCTGTTCTTCCCCAGCTTTAAAGAGAGCTCTATATCGGGAATTGTTGGGAGGAGCAAGTGTCAAGGTATTCATTCCCATGCTCCCTCTGCTAGCTGTGCCTGGGGTCTTTTGCCGTATCTTCTGCTGTAGGCATGCTCTAGTCTGGCTGGTGGTGCACTCACCATAAGCTGAAAAATAGAGGCCCCACAGTACTGTTGGTATGAAGAACAAAAGATGCCTAGTGCTGACATGGCCGTTGGCCCGAAGAAAAGAAGAAGCCCTGTAGGCCAGTGGTGTACCCTGTCCTGCTGGTGGCCCAAAGAAAAAGAGGCCTGATGCCAGCACAACCCTCAGCAAAGGAGAGATCCCACAGGTCCATTGGTGCTCCCCCCTCCTGCTGGGGTACCTAAGAAAAAAAGAGGCCTACTGCCAACAGGGCCATCAGCCAAAAGAAACAGATACCCCGCAGGAAGACAGCAGATCCTATCCTGCTGGCAACCTAAATTAGAGGAGAGACCTGGCCTGGCTTTGTATGTATGTGTGAGTGTACATGGGTATGTTTATGTATGCCCGAGAGAGAGTGCATGGGTATGTGCATATGCAAGAGAAGAAGAGTGCATAGAGTGGGGCTGTGAGCCAGACAGAGTACATGGGAGTGTTTGTGTGTGCGAGTGTGCATGGATGTTTGTATAAGAGAGAGAGAGAGAAAGAGAGTGCATGCTTGTGTATATGAGAGAGTGCATGCATGGGGGGAGGAAGCGGATGCTGTGCACGCGCTTGAGTGTGTATGTGTGGGTGAGAATGGGAGCCTGAGTGTGTGTGTGGGTGAGAATGGGAGCCTGGGTTTGTGTGTGGGTGAGAATGGGAGCTTGAATGTGTGTATATATATGGGTGAGAATGGGAGCCTGGGTGTGTGGGTGAGAATGGGAGTCTGGGTTTGTGTGTGTGGGTGAGAATGGAAGCTTAAATATGTGGGTAAGAATGGGTGCTTGAATATGTGTATGTGTGGGTGAGAATGGGACCTTAAATGTGTGTATGTATGGGTGAGAATGGGAGCTTGATATGTGTATGTGTGGGTGAGACTGGGAGCATGGGTTTGTGGGTGAGAATGAAAGTCTGGGTTTATGTGTGTGGGTGAGAATAGGTGCCTGGATGTGCGTCTGTGTGTGCATAAGAATATAAGCCTGGGGAGGGGTGAGAAAGTAAGAGCTTGTATGTGTCTGCAGAGAATGTGAGCTTGTGTGTGTGGGGGGGAGTGCATATGAGAGTGAGAGTGTGAGTGTGCGAGGGGGAGTATGTGAGAGAAAGCATTATGTGTGTGTGTGTGTGTGTGTGTGTGTGTGTAAGGGAAGAAGACAGTAATAGAAGAAAGACACTGAAAAGGAATTAGGAAATGAGTAACAAGGGAAAAAATGGGAAAAAGAGACCAGGACCAACTGATTAGAAAAATACAAAGATCAGACAACAAAGGTAAAAAAAAAAATATTTTGAGATGTTAGCAATTTAAATATAAGCAACACAACCGCTCTCTCAAAATTTATGGACAGGTAGTAGTGAATAAAATCATAATAATAAGAAGGTTAAAGTACCACAAATCACTGTGAATTACATTTTTTTGTATCATTAAGTAGACCTCATATATAGGCGTAGATGTGAATGCTATTCAGCATAACGTTTTACACCAGTAGTATAATCATGGGTCAGAAATGAATTTTATATGCTTAATGAATCCAAAGTGAAAAGAATTCAAAGTTGATGTAGCATGACATTTCTCATTGTATTCATTGTTGCAGAATTTCTTAATGCATCATAGTATTGACAACATTCAATTTCTTAAGATAATGTAGCTAATTAGCTTTTTTGGCATGTGAAGAAATGCCTGAGAGTTAAAGATATTACAAGGCTCGAGGTGTACTAGCCTGACACTGACCGTGTTTCGGCATCTGCCTTCATCAAGGGGCCGAATGTATGTGAGATGATTTTCGTGGCATTTTCACCAACATTATTTATTTATTTATTTATTTATTTTAAGTTTTTTTATACCGATTTTCCTGCATAAAATGCATATCAAACCGGTTTACAATGAAACAGAATGAGCAGGAAGTAAAATTCCTTAGTCTAATACATTTAAACATCAATAATGAAATAATTTTAAACAAAGCAAAAAGCTAAATAACATTAATAAAAGTTAAATTATTAACATAAACATAAATATAATTATATTAGAAGGAGCACAAAGGTTAGCATGAAGGGGAGCACACCCGGCACGCGACGCCTGGTGTAATTGTGCCGTTAATCGGGTCGCCGCTGGCTGGTCGTCATGACGTGGGGGGGGGGGGGGGGCAAGTCTTCACATCGCTGATTTTCTCTTTTAACATCTCAGTTCATTTTTACTATTTTTTTGTGTCTTTTTCTCACAAGATGTAGTTTTCTTTAAGTGCCCGATGGTAGTGGGCTGCCCCTCTGTAACAGCGCCTGGTGGAATCGTGCCGTTAATCGGGTCGCCGCTGGCTGGTCGTCATGACGTCGGGGGGGGGGGGGGGGGGGGCGAGTCTTCACATCGCTGATTTTCTCTTTTAACATCTCAGTTCATTTTTACTATTTTTTTGTGTCTTTTTCTCACAAGATGTAGTTTTCTTTAAGTGCCCGATGGTAGTGGGCTGCCCCTCTGTAACAGCGCCTGGTGGAATGTAATGCGTTTCCTCACATTCCTACATTATCTTAAGAAATTGAATGTTGTCAATCCTATGATGCGTTATGAAATTCTGCAACAATGAATACAATGAGAAATGTCATGCTACATCAACTTTGGATTCTTTTCACTTTGGATTCATTAAGCATATAAAATTCATTTCTGACCCATGATTATACTACTGGTGTAAAAAATTATGCTGAATAGCATTCACATCTACGCCTATGTATGAGGTCTACTTAATGATACAAAAAACGTAATTCACAGTGATTTGTTTTATTGATAATCTGTGGTACTTTAGCCTTATTATTTCGAGCAATTTAAATATGTCATCTTTGGGAATGTGCATTTCTTATATTTTTGTATTTTGCTCTTTCTTAAGTATTTCACTGTTCAGAAATTTTAGTTTCTCAGGCTTTCTATTTTGGTTTTATCTGCATGTTTCTATTTCTAATTTATAGTCTCTTATTTCTATATTAGGTAAGGCTTGGTCTCAGTTTTGCCTGTTTGTGACAGAAATGCAGTATTTCTAGCATATAGTTTCTCTGTAGTAGAGTCCAGCTTGTTCTGTTATTCCAGTAGGTGATGTATTAATGTTCTAGGGCCGGGTGTAGTATTTGCATTGCTGCTTTTTTATAAGGTTGCTGTTATTTGAATCCTGAGAGTCAGTGCTGTGACTGTATGGCAAGGTTTTAGATGCCTCTTTCTTTGCAAGAGTTTGTGTTACTTCACAAAATAGCAGTGGAGGGTAATTTTTTGCTGAGGTGATACCAGAATTTGAAATTTCTTTTCATATTAGTTGTAATGTGAATTGCCCTAGCTCTGTGCTGCACCTGTTCTGATGATTAATTATATTTTATTGTATTTATGAAGATTTCTGGTTTTCTGCAAAGATGGTTCATGAAAGAATACATTAATTTTTGTTTTATTACATGATTGGATCTGATTGTTTTCTATACTTGTGCAATTATAAACTGCAATAAATATAAAATAAATTCTGATTAATAAGGAATTTTTAATGCTTGAAATAATTGAAGTAAATTATTTTAAAGTTTCATACATGATGCATAATGGCTGTTGCAAATTACTTAGAAAGCCATTCTAGGGTGCAGTATATGGCATTATTTATCAGTAAGAAAACAACTAGTAGTCCTGCATGCCTACAGCCCACCCATCTTAACCTTGGGCCCACCCAAAAAAATCAATTTTGGCTACTCCACTGGTGCAAAGCAATAGATGGCCAAGGCAAGACTAAGATTTGCAAGTTCCCACAGGTGAATGGGATTTGAAATGTTTGAAGACAACCGTAGTTGAGGGTTCCTGTCCCAGTTGGAGGGATGGCTATCTGGTTGAAAATACTTATAGCATATATTTCTGTCAAAAAGTAAGGATCAAGCCATGCACGTGTTAAGTACACATGGTCAATACAGTGAAACTGTGAATGGCTCATTAAATGAGCTATAGTTCCATCTGTTATTTGGATAACTGTGGTAACTGTAGAGTTAATACATGACAACAAGTGCTGACCCCTAAAACATAGTGCAAGGAATCACAAATAACACAAAGTCATTAAAATTCCTAAAGCATAAAGATATCAATATTCAAAATGAAACATTTAAATTGATAATTTGGAGTTAGATAACTTGGTGACAGATGAATAACTTGGATAACCTGGAGTTAGATGAATAACTTATGAGTGTCAGGATTTCTGGACTTGGGGTACATCACCCCAGGAGTGGTACAGGACTGCAAGGCTGGATGCTGTGCACGACTAGGGCTGATCTTCTCCCTAGCCAGCCCCCTCCCCAACAGGTTGAGCCCTTGGGTTCTGGGGGCAAATAGGTCTTTGCTGAGGCAGTACATCATGGTGAGTCTATGCCAGAGGGAACAAGCTGGTCAGACTGGAATAAGGCTGGACAGGTTGGTGGCCTGGAGCAAGGCTTGGTCAGCTAGGTAGTCTGGAGCAGCACCTTAACAGGCTGAGTAGACTGGAGCAAGGTTTGGATAGGCTAGGTAGTCTAGAAAAAGGCTTGGACATGCTGGATAGTGTGGAGCAAGGCTTGGATAGGCTGGGGAGTCAAGCAAGGCTTAGACAGGCTAGATAGATTGGAGCAAGGCTTGGATAGGATGGATTAGTATGGAGCAAGGATAAGCCTGAGTAATGGATACAGGGACAGGACTCAAAGCTGGGACTGGGACTGAAATGGGGCAAGACAGGGAAAGGATACTAAGACTAGGACTGGGCAGGACCGGGCAAGGATTAGACAAAACAACAAAGAACAAAGTACACAAAGAGCTCAAGGCAGTGATATGGACGGTCTGGAGGCTGCTAGGCATAAGGGTCAGAAGCCAGTAAGAAAGGAGAGGCCTTTAGAGACCACAGTGCAAGAAGCAAGGTCAAGCCCAAATGCCACAGGGATGGGCAAGGCCTAGATTAGGCCACAGAGCAAGGCAAGAAGTGAGATCAGGCCCAGAAGCTACAGGGCATGGTGCAAAAAAGCAGAAGATCTGAGGATCACAAGGCAAGGAGCAAGAAGGCTTGGAGGCAACAAGGCAAGAAAAGGCCTGAATAAGCTGCAAGGCAAGTAGGAAGAAGACTCAGAGACCACAAGATAGGGTAAGAAGCAAAAAGGCAAAATGCCTACAAGGCATAGAACAAGGAACAGTGGCCATATTAAAGAGCCAAGGGTGAATCCATAAAGAGGCAAGAATACATTGGCAGGACAGGATTACACAGAGCAGGAGCCTGGGTGTGGTGTGAGCAGTGAGGAGGAGCTTGGCAAAGATGGATGGCCAAGCTCATTGAGGAGTCCTGATGGAATAGAAGCTTCAAGACAGATTGAGGCAGGAGGCCATGAAGGAGAAGGCTTAGATAGCTCTGAACAGAGCTCACTGGAGGCCTTTGCAGGTGGAGAGGCATCATAGTAGTCATAAATAAGGTATGATAAGGCTGCATACCAGAAAAAATTGTAATAATGAGTTATATGAAATAATTGGAGTTAGATGGATAACTTGCCATTTAGATAACTTGTGAGTTAGCCATCTAAATGGCCTCAAAGTGCAAGGATTTGCAAACAGCACAAATTAATCAAAACCCCCAAAACATAGAGTGCAGTCAAACAACAAAAAGAATCAAAAATCCCAAAGGCGTACTGTGTGGTTGTTATCATTTTGAGGTGTTGAAGTGGATTCTTGGGCATTGCGGTGATGGCCACTCCCACGGGGAGGAGCCACATGAGGAACCGCAGTACTAGGCTACACTCATACACGCAGACACAGAGAATTTGTATTTATTATACAGCTTGATGGTACAGCCTGTGTTAGACAGTAGTGAAGGCAACTCAGTAGAAGCAGTCCGGGGTCCTCGGCAGAGGAGACCAGTCCCACACTTAGGTAGCTGAAAGGAAGCGCAGGGTAGTAGAGGCAGAACCCGGATGTAGACTCCAAGCGCTGAAGCTGAAGGTGAGACTGAGAATGTTAGTACTCAATGAACAGATGGCTGTATTGATGAAGGCCCTGACAGGCAGAAGCAGATCGGATACAGGCACCAGGTTAGGGAATGCAGGCCCCGGAGGAGCGAGTATCCGGTTTCCCAGATAGGTACCTGAAAGAGAGAAGAAGGGCCCCCGAGGAGCGGGTACCCAGGTTAGTGATGAATTACCCCGAAGGGCAGAGAGAGAGCTTCCAGCGGCTGCTGGGAAGCGGCAGAGCAGCTTAGACCGGAGCATTCCAATCCTTGCTAACTCGATTTGTTAGCAAAGGAAGGGCAGGCTAAATACCAGGATGTGCTGATGTCACTCGGAGGGGACGCCCCTGAGGTTCCCGCCATGACGTGGATAAAGACCTGGGTGGCGTGCGCGTGCGCACCCTAGGAGGCCCTTAGGAGAAACATGGCGAATGCCATTGCTGATCCGGGGACGCCGGAGAGAGCAGCATGAGGACGCGGTGGCAGCCATCTTCCCAAGGCTTGAGAAGAAAGAAGGAAGAAAGGTGAGGCACAGAGGTCGAAGCTGTCTGAGACCGATGGACAACAGTGGTTCATTGCAAAAATCATAAATGTTTTTAAAGCTTCAAGGCACAGTGTGTAGTCCATTGGAGCTAGTAAAAATATGTTTAAAACCCCAAGGCACACAGTATGGCTCATTGGAAACAGGAAAAAGGACTGGAGAATCCTAGACAGCAAGACAGAAAACAAGAAAAGAGGTGGGGTGAGAAGAGAAACTTGAATATTTTTCTTTATTCACATTTTTTCTGCGGACAAAACACTCCAATATAACAAAATTAGAAGTAGGGTGGGAGAGCTAGACTGATATTGAAGAGAGGTAGAAGAAAATGAAGAACCAGAAAAGAGATGGTGTAGGAGAAGAAACTTGTATTTTTTTAAAAATCTTTTTTCACATTTTTTTCTGGGGACAAAACACCCCCATATAACAAAGATAGAAGTGGGATGGGAGAACCAAACTGATATCCAAACAGCAGACAAAACAGTAGAGATGTGAATCATGTCCTCGATCGTCTTAACGATCGATTTCGGCTGGGAGGGGGAGGGAATCGTATTGTTGCCGTTTGGGTGTGTAAACTATCGTGAAAATCGTTAAAATCGTGAGCCGACACACTAAAACCCCGTACGGAAAACGATTCGCGGCAAGAAATCGCTTCCTGAACCCCGCTGGACTCCCAGGAACTTTTGGCCAGCTTGGGGGGGCCTCCTGACCCCCACAAGACTTGCCAAAAGTCCAGCGGGGGTCTGGAACGACCTCCTGCGTCGAATCGTTTTTGTCTATGGCCGCCGCCATTTTGCGGCGGCCATTTTGCAAAATGGCGCCGGCTGAAGACAACAGGATTCAATTGAGGGGGCCGTTCCGGACTGCCGCCGTTCTGGACCACCGCTGGATCCCCAGGTACTTTAAAGCATTTGGGGGGGGGGGTTCGGGAGGGTGGGGGATTTAATTTAAAGGGTCGGGGGTGGGTTTTAGGGGGTTTTAGTGTGCCGGTTTTCCTGTCCTCCCCCTTCCCCCGATTTACGATTTTTTAACAATAAATCAGGGGAATTGGTATTGTCTCGTGGCCCTAATGATTTTTGACGATTTAAAATATATCGGACGATATTTTAAATCGTCAAAAAACGATTCACATCCCTACAAAACAGAGGCTCCAAAATTCCCATGATGGTACATCATAGGCATAGCAAGTAAGCAGAATAACAGCATGACCCATAAAGAAGTACATCAGGGGCATAACAGGTAGGCATAGTAATAGGTCCAGCCTTAAAGTGGTATATCCCAGGCATGACAGGTAGGCAGAGAAGCAGCAAGACTCCAAAGTGGTACATCAGTGGCATGGCAGTTAGGCAGAGTTGCAGCATCACCCCTAAGGTGGTATATCTGGGGAATGACAGGTAGACAGAGCAGCAGCGAGATCTCCAAGTGCTTTCAGTTAACTTGCTACTCACATGTTAATTCTGGAAAGACCAGAAAAGGCAGATTGATTTTTAAATATTATTGCACTTATTATCTGCTACATCCATCAGTGTAGTAGTTTACAATAAAACTGAGCATGAATAACATGCACAAAAATAACATACACTAATAGAAAATCAATAATTAAAATTAGCCACTCTATTTTCTAAAAATTAGAGCTTTAAGCTTTTTCCTAAAAAGTTGTTTTCTTCCTCTTTCCTTAACAATAGATCAACTGTATTCCACAATGCAGGACCCTTCATTTAAAAAATTATTGATTGCACCCCCTTAGAGCAGCATGCTTTTAGGCTAGGAACACAAAGCAATATTTGATCATCTGAGTGAAGAGAATGCATGCACCTAAATGGGTTTATCAGTTCAGTTAAAGGACAACCATCCAGATAATATGCCTTAAAAATGCCTTTAAGATGTATCCTTTCTGATGCTGCTAACTAGTTTAAGGTCTCCAACAACAGTGAAATATATTATCAAATACTATTTATCGTTAAAACTCGAACTTCCCCTTTCTGAAACAATTTTAGATCTAATTCTTAGTGGAGAACAGGATTTGGTGAGAGAGGTAACAGTGGTGGGGCCGCTTGGCAATAGTGATCATAATATGATCAAATTTGATTTAATGACTGAAAGGGGGACAGTAAGCAAATCCACAGCTCTCGTGCTAAACTTTCAAAAGGGAAACTTTGATAAAATGAGAAAAATAGTTAGAAAAAAACTGAAAGGAGCAGCTACAAAAGTAAAAAGTGTGCAAGAGGCATGGTCATTGTTAAAAAAAAAACAAACCATCCTAGAAGCACAATTCAGATGTATTCCACACATTATGAAAGGTAGAAAGAAGGCAAAATGATTACTGGCATGATTAAAAGGGGATGTGAAAGAAGCTATTTTAGACAAAAGATCTTCATTGAAAAATTGGAAGAAGGATCCAACAGAAGAAAATAGGATAATGCATAAAAGTTGGCAAGTTAAATGTAAGACATTGATAAGACAGGCTAAGAGAGAATTTGAAAAGAAGTTGGCCGTAGAGGCAAAAACTCACAGTAAAAACTTTTTAAAAAATATCCGAAGCATAAAGCCTATGAGGGAGTCAGTTGGTGTTTACTGAAGAGGATGTTGGGGAGGTACCCGTACTGGAGAAGGTTTTCATGAGTAATGATTCAGATGGACCGAACCAAATCACGATGAACCTAGAAGAAGTGGTAGACCTGATTGACAAACTTAAGAGTATTAAATCACCTGGACTGGATGATATACACCCCAGAGTTCTGAAGGAACTAAAAAATTAAATTTCAGACATACTAGTAAAAATTTGTAACCTGTCATTAAAATCATCTATTGTACCTAAAGACTGGAGGATTGTTAATGTAACCCCCATATTTAAAAAGGGCTCCAGGGGCGATCCGGGAAACTACAGACCAGTTAGCCTGACTTCAGTGGCAGGAAAAATAGTGGAAAATATTAGAGATGTGAATTGGAACTGGAATCGGTTCAGATTCCGGGTCCGATTCACATGTGGGGTTTTTTCCATCGGGCCCGATCACGTTTTGTTTATCGGCTGCGCCCCAGCCGATAAACAAAATACCCACCCCGACCCTTTAAAAGTAACACCTTAGCTTCCCCCACCCTCCCGACCCCCCCAAAACCTTTTTACAGGTACCTGGTGGTCCAGTGGGGGTCCCGGGAGTGATCTCCTGTGATCTCCCACTCCCGGGCCGTCGGCTGCCACCAAAATGGAGCCAATGGCCCTTTGCCCTTACCATGTGACAGGGTATCCGTGCCATTGGCCGGATCCTGTCACATGGTAGGAGCACTGGATGGCCGGCGCCATCTTGTGACATAGTAAGGGCAAAGGCTATCGGCGCCATTTTGAATACTGGCAGTCAACGGTCCGAGTGCAGGAGGTCACTCCCGGACCCCCGCTGGACTTTTGGCAAGTTTTGTGGGGGTCAGGAGGGTCCCCCAAGACTTGCCAAAAGCCCCTGGTGGTCCAGCGGGGGTCCGGGAGCGATCTCCTGCACTCGGGCCATCGGCTGCCAGTAATCAAAATGGCGCCGATAGCCTTTGCCCTTACTATGTCACAGGGGCTACTGGTGCCATTGGTCAGCTCCTGTCACATGGTAGGAGCACAAGACGGCGCCGGCCATCCAGTGCTCCTACCATGTGACAGGATCCGGCCAATTGCACGGATACCCTGTCACATGGTAAGGGCAAAGGGCCATCGGCGCCATTTTGATTAGTGGCAGCCGACGGCCTGGGAGCCGGAGGACGGCCCGGAGCGGGAGATCACGGGAGATCACTCCCGGGACCCCCACTGGACCACCAGGTACCTGTAAAATGGTTTTGGGGGGGTCGGGAGGGTGGGGGAAGCTAAGGGGTTACTTTTAAAGGGTCAGGGTGGGTTTAAGGGTTATTTTTGTGTGCCATTTTTCCCGCCCTCCCCCAAAATGATAAGGGAACCCCCACGATCAATATCGTGGGGTTTTCCTATCGTTTTGGGGGAGCCCCCCATTTCTGACGATTTTGAAAATATCGACGATATTTTCAATCGTCCGAAACCCGTTTCACATCCCTAGAAAATATTCTAAACATCAAAATCACAGAACATATAGAAAGACATGGTTTAATGGAACAAAGTCAGCATGGCTTTACCCAAAGCAAGTCTAGCCTCACAAATCTGCTACACTTTTTTGAAGGAGTTAATAAACATGTGGATAAAGGTGAACCTGTAGATATAGGGGTAGATTTACAAAGGAGCGCGCGCGGCGGTAGAGCTGCGCGCGTTTCTGCGCACACAGCAGAAGCTAGCAATTTTGCGTAGCATGCGCACATGTTGCGCACGCCACACAAAATACGCGCAAGTATTGAGGGACACATGTGCGCGTAACCAGACAACCTGCGCGCGCATGCATACATGTGCGCGCGCGCCGATATTTGTGCGTGTGGAGCCCTTGCGCGCGCGTGCGCGTACGCATGCGAACGCGAGGGTGTGACCTCCCGTTCCCCACACTGCACAAAATGGCCGGCCGGAGGAGACAGCCCAACTTCACCACCAGGGACGTGGAGCTGCTGGCGTCCCTGGTGGTGGGAGGAGAGAGATGGCTGTTCCCGGTCCAGGGACGGCGTACAAACTTCGGCCACCTGCGGAGGGCCTGGAGGAGGCTGCAAAGGCGTTTCAACGCAGAGGCTTCACACCCCCGTGGAGTAAGTACACTAAGAAGGTTGTTGTGGTGAATGTGGGAGTTGCAAAGTCAGGTTAGGCCTCACCCAGAATAGTGTACCTGATACTTATATGCACTGTAGACAGTTTGTTATGTCCTGCTGGTGCCTAACACTGGTTAGGATTGGGTTGTGTTGTGCCTCAATTGCCAATGATGAACATAATGTGTATGCTAATTGAATAATATCATGGTTGTCAGTCAGCAATGTTGTCACACCTACATCCAAGTATCCTGGCACCATCTTGACTATCAGAGTACACTAATGGTCCTCCCACCTTCCGTTCAAACAGATTGAGGACCTGAAGAAGAAGGCCCGTTGGCTTCGCCTCCATCGCCGCAGATGGATGGAGCGGCTGCGTGCGCAGCAGGCTGGGCCTGGCGGTAAGTGACCCCTCCAACCGACTGGAGTAACCCACATCTGAGCCACCATCCATCCCGTCCTTTACTACCGCCCTCCCTCCTGTCCCCCATCCCACCTTCTCTCCCTCCCCTCACCCAGTACAGTGTAGTCATACGTGTCCTTTGTTTTCACAGATGCTGAAAAGGAAATGCCAGGGCCAGCTGCGGATGGAGCTGCAGCCGCTCCAGGGGGGGAGCCGGATCCACCCCCCCCACCCCAGAGGAGACCTGAGCGGCCGAGCCCTCCCCGGGCCGAAAGGCACCCCATGCCTTCCCCTAGCCCCCCCCCCTGTAGGGCAACCACCCCGTTTTGCCCGTGGGGTTAGGGACGCTGGGGCCGGCAGGAGCCAGCCTTTGCTGGCTCAGGGAGGAAATCAGGGCCCTCTAGTCCCTCATTGTCCCCCCTCACGTGGCCAGCAAAGAGGCCCATCCCCGGGGGCACGCGCCTCTTACCTATGGCCAGTTCATGGACTATGTGAGGGGGGTCAATGAGGGCACTGATTGCCTTCCAAGAGAGGATGGTCCAGGCGACGGATCGCAACACCAGGGGCCTACTGCTGCTTGCTGCTGCAGTACGGCTCCTGGGGGAGATGGTCCGTCGTCGTTGACCATCCTCTCTGGTCCCTGCCTCCCTAACCCCACGGGAGTTTTTGTTTTGTACATAGTTTTCCTCCCTAGGCTGCCCCTCCCCATCCACATTTTATTTTGTAAATATGTCAGACTTTCAATAAATATTGAAAATAATAAACGGTGTGGTTATTAAGGGACAGGTGGGAGCTGACCATGTATTGGCAGTGTCGGAGGGAGGGAAGGTGGGAGGGAGGTGGGGGAGGGGGTGCAGGGAAGGAGGGAGGAAGGTGGGGGAGGGGGTGCAGGGAAGGAAGGAGGGAGGGGGTGAAGGTGGGAGAGGGAGGGAGGGACGTAAGGGTGAATGAGTGGGGCGACGTTGAGTCCTAGCAGAGCAGCCCACGGAACATCCTGGTCATCCATCTGCTACACTGTATAGGCTGTGTGCGTGCCACATCAGCTACAGTGCAGCATATAGACGAGGCGCCCATGTGCAGTACAGAAAATGACCATGCGCACATGTCCGCTAGAGTCTACGGGCTCTGCGCACATGTCCGCTAGAGGCTACGGGCTCTGCGCACATGTCCGCTAGAGTCTACGGGCTCTGCGCACATGTCCGCTAGAGTCTACAGGCTCTGCGCACATGTCCACTAGAGGCTACGGGCTCTGCGCACATGTCCGCTAGAGTCTACGGGCTCTGCGCACATGTCCGTTAGAGGCTACGGGCTCTGCGCACATGTCCGCTAGAGGCTACGGGCTCCATGGATCAGGCGCATCCCTCTGCATTGCTGGCTATACCGGACCTAGTGTAACGCACCTCAGCTTTGCAGCAACTGTAATCTGCATTTGAACAGCTACATACACAGAATATACAGGCCACAGCTGCTACGCAAAACGTCAGTTACAAGAGGTAGGTTAGGGTCTCCAGTCCCACCGTAGCATAACACCAATACAGCTGGCTCGCCAGCCCATAGACTCTAGCGGACATGTGCGCAGAGCCCGTAGACCGTACTAGGTACGGTCGCCTTAGGAGTTGGCCGCTAGTCTATGTGACGGTTCTGTAAGCTGGTCGTAGCCCTGCTATAGTGGGCGCACAATGCACTGACATACAGCATGAACACCAATAAAGCCAGTGCATTGCAGGTCCGAGAGGCTGGTGAGAAGCCGACTACACACGTTAGACAGCGATTGTCCCCCTTCATATCTAACCCTGCTGAGCGGTAATCAGACATAATAGTGAAGTAGCCACGAATAACACCAGTGAACCCCCCTCCAACGCTCCGGTAGAGCGACCTTACCTACAACATATCCCTCTGAAGTCGGCATATGCAGGAATAGAGTGGTATGTGCAGAGACGTGTGAGCTCAGCAGCCTACTGGGAAGGCCAACTCATTCGGGGCCAGCTGCTAATCAGTACTTCCCACCCTCAGATGGAGGTGCTGATTAGCAGCTGGCCCCGATTGAGTAGCCATTCTCAGTAGGCTGCTGAGCTCACACGTCTCTGCACGCTAATTATTGTAGTCGACGTCTCACCTGCCTCTCCGACCTGCACTGCACTGGATATGTAGCTGTCACAGAAAGGGCTACTTCCATACCGTCATTACGGGTTTGGGATTGCAACAGCACGCACATGTGGGCTACATTGGGTAATGGCTGCACACCCAGCTGTTCCATAGGTAGTTACGCGCATATCTGAATGAAAATAGATAGGCAGTACGAATATATTATTAAAATAGATAGTTGGCGCGGACAAATAACCCAGCACGCACATGTTCCGCATGGATTTTAATTATTCGCGCGCGTTCTTGGTATTTGCGCTGATGGGATCAGCTGTGCGCATATGTTGCGCCCCACTGGGGAGGTCCGCGCACAAATTGAGGTCACTTTAAAGGGATGGGTGGGCTACTCACTGGCCATCCTCACCATGGCTCAGGCACAGGCACAACCTGTCCTTCTCAGGAAGCCCAACTTCTTGCCAGGGGAGGTGGACATGCTGGTGGAGCATGTCATGAGGCAGAGGGATATGCTGTATGGCCCACAGTCGCGTACGGTGGGTGCATACGCCAAGGAACAAATATGGAGGCGCATCAGGCATACTGTTAATTCGGTGTTTCACCACAACCGCAGTATTGCCGAACTGATGCACAAGTGGAGGGACATGCGGCGAGTGGTGAAGCGGAAGCAGGCCAGGCGACTTGCTGAAGGTGGACGGAGCCGCATCACGTTCACAGCCACGGAGCAGCTGGTTCTGGGAACCCTATCGGAGGCAGCTGTGGGTGGCGTTGGCCGTCTCGACTCCATGCGCCGTGCAGGGCAGCAAGGTATGCAGACCAACACGTATCCTATCTCACAGTAGAGCAGCCTATGTTGTCATGTAACCTATAGGTACTGATTACTGTTCACCTGTATAGCCAACCCTGTGCCCATTTCAGGTTCCACATTGCAAAGTTGCGCTCTCCCTCTTCCCCCCCCCCAAAGACACGCACCGGGGCTGTGCGCACCGGGGCTGTGCCCACCGGGGGGGGGCTGTGCGCAGAACGTGTGCGCACCGGGGCTGTGCGCACCGGGGCTGTGCCCACCGGGGGGGGGCTGTGCGCAGAACGTGTGCGCACTGGGGGCTGTGCGCAGAACGTGTGCGCACCACCTTCCCACCCTTCCCATTTGCTTCCTCTTCACCTTCCTGTACCACAGCACAGGTCATGTGGTCGTGGAGTGCAGAAACAGTGTGCCTTGAGTAGGTTGAGGGTTGACGTGCAGGTCGTAGAACAGGGCTCTGTGTTCTAGGTTTGGCCTGACAGGTCCCACATTCCATGCAGCCCACTGGGAACGCTCCTGTGTCCTGAACCGGTTGTAGGGCAGGTGCTACATGTGTCTGGTTGGCAGCCACTAATGATACCCCAGAGGTGTCTTGACACCTGCCATATGACTACCACCTGTGTATATGGAGTGACATACATCACACCCCTATTGTCAGTGTGCTAATACCCATATGCTTTACCATTTAGGGGAGCCAGATGATGAGCAACCCGGACCTGCCCCTCTGCAGGTGTCCGTGACTCCTCGGAAGAGGAGGAGGGGGAAGACCGGCAGCGCGTGGAGCAGCCTGAGGAGGAGCAGCAGGGAGAGGAACCGGACGAACCGCTCGCTGAGGTGGAACCTGATGTTCAGCAGGACAGCAGTGCGTCCGACCATCCTGAGCCCCAGGCCGACCAGGTTACCGGGCCGGCAGAGACACTTGTACAGCAGGGCGTCGCCATCTTGGATGCCATCTCTGGCCTGTCGGACATAATCCAGCAGGAAGGCAGTGCCCTCCGTCTCACTGTCAGGGAGGGGTATGAGCGCCTTGAGGGGGGCCTCCAAGCCATTTGCCAGGCCACTGATCGGCAGACGGAGGTGTGGATGGAGTTGGTCAGGCGCCTGCCTCCCGTACAGCCCCCGCCTCCCGTACAGCCCCCGCCACGTGGCTCCATGGCCATGGATGCCTCCATACCCATGGATGCCACCTGCCCATGCAGGGGCCCCTGAGGTGGTACCTCCACCTGTGGCACCAGCACCTCAGCCTCCTGCAGGCTATGTGTGGATGGCACCCCCGCCTGCACCTGCTGTTCCACCGCCTCCTCCTCCACCTCCACCACGAGCTGAAGGGCTGTTGCCCCTGGCTATTCCCTCATGTAGCCATGCCCCGGATATGGCCCAGGCACCTATGCCCTCTGAGGGCAGTGTCAGCAGTGGCCGGAGTCCCCTGCGCCGCAGTACCCGGGTGGGCCAGTCTCGGCTTTCCGAGGCTCGTAGGAGGGGACGGGCAAAGAAGTGACCTGTCAGAGGGTTTATGTTGTTAATTTTTTTTTATTCACTATCACATTTATCACACCTGTAAATAAATGCACATTTATCACCTACGGAAATGGCTTTCTATGAGACTGTTCCTTTCTCGTATTGCCCGCCTTTGCATCAGGCGATGTATTTCGTCCAGTTCCTCCATGGTCAGCTGTATGTCCTCCTCCTCCTCCTCACTGTCTTCCGGTCCATCCTCAGGTACAGGGATGTGTCTCTTAATTGCCAGATTATGTAGGATACAGCAGGTTAGGAATATCTCACACACCTTAGCGGGGGAGTACAGGAGGCACCCACCGGATCTGTCCAGACAGCGGAAGCGTGATTTCAGGATGCCAAATGTTCTCTCGATGACAGACCTGGTCCTACGGTGTGCCCTGTTGTAGCGCATCTCAGCTGCCGTGTTGGGGCATGCCATGGGGATCATGAGCCACGATTTGAGGGGATAGCCTCTGTCACCTGTAGCATACGGGATAATCAGAAGGTTAGATAATGTGTGTGGATCACTGGCATGCAGCTCACAGGCCTTACACATTCACTAGCTATAGGGTGCCACAGTAGGCACAACCATGGACCATGGCTTCCATGGTTGTGCCTACTGTGGCACCCTATAGCTAGTGATTGTACTAAGATAGGTGGGTGCTGTTGTTTGTTGCTCTACTATCTAGAAGCCAGCCACCAGTGATGTGACGCAGCTGGAATTCTTCATAGATCCTTGATTGGGTGAGAATGTAGGCGTCGTGGGTGGATCCAGGAAGGCGAGGCACTACGTTCGTGATGAGGCCCTTGGCATTGCACACCACCTGCATGTTTAGTGAGTGGAATCCCTTGCGATTGCGGTAGATGGCCTCATCTGCTGCTGGTGCCCTTAGGGGCACGTGGGTGCAATCAATAGCTCCCAAGACCGAGGGGAAGCGTGCTATTTGGTAGAAGTCTCTCATGGTTCCATGCTGTTCCTCCCTACTGATGGGGAAGGAGATAAAGTGGTGTGTGTGTCGCAGCAGGGCAGTCAGGGCCTGCTCCAGACATCCTGAGGTGGCACCCTGACTGATTCCAGACGTCAGGCCAAGCGGGGTTTGGAAGGTGCCGGTAGCCAGAAATGCCAGGAAGGTAGTCACCTTGACATGTACGGGCAAGGCATGGCCCCTCTGCGTGCGTGGTTGCAGGTCACCCTCTAACATTCTGCAGAGGGACAGTATGGTCTCCTTATCAAATCTGTAACGGGTCATTACTTCCTCCTCAGACAGGTCCAGAAATTGGGTGCGGGTCCTGTAGACCCGGTGTAACGGGTAGCGTCTCCGTCTCAGCTGCCTTCTCCTCCTCCTCCTCTCTCTTTCCCTTCTGAGCCTTAGGGATTCCAGCACGTATATTGCTGCTGCGTTGAACATGTGTAGACTGGGGAATTAGCACTGAATGGCTGTCTAGACGCTCGTGCGGCTCTCTCCTATACGCACATGAACGTTGTGTATGGACAACGGTGCCACTGTCCCAGTTTAGAGCGGGTACTCCCCCAGGCCCTCTCCTGTCCGCCTTCTGCCCTTCTACAGGATGTCTGGAACTGTAGTGATGTCAGACAGCAGCTGCAGAGCCTTCACTCATTCCTTGCGCACACAAGAAGCAGTAGTAAATCTACGCGAGCGACTTCGTATGCGCGCGCCGGTGACGTTATGCGTGTCCCTTATAAAATACGTTTTATGCGCATAGGTTCGGTCTCCGCCCAGACACGCCCACCGACACGCCCCCGACATGCCCCTTTTGTATTGGCGTAATGTTGCTCGCGCAGGTCCACTTACACGCACAAATACCGCTATGCAAAATTGCGGTTGTGCGCGCCACCCCGGTTTATGCGCTTAAGTGCCTGTTTTCCCGCGCGTATGGCTTTGAAAATCTGCCCCATAGTGTACTTGGATTTTCAGAAGGCATTTGACAAAGTTCCTCATAGGCTTCTAGGAAAAATAAAAAGTCATGGGATAGGTGGCGATGTCCTTTCGTGGATTACAAACTGGCTAAAAGACAGGAAACAGAGTAGGATTAAATGGACAATTTTCTCAGTGGAAGGGTGTGGGCAGTGGAGTGCCTCAGGGATCTGTATTGGGACCCTTACTTTTCAATATATTTATATATGATCTGGAAAGAAATACGACAAGTGAGGTAATCAAATTTGCAGATACAAAATTGTTCAGAGTAGTTAAATCACAAGCAGATTGTGATAAATTGCAGGAAGACCTTGTGAGGCTGGAAAATTGGGCATCAAAATGGCAGATGAAATTTAATGTGGACAAGTGCAAGGTGTTGCATATAGGGAAAAATAACCCATGCTATAGTTACTAGAGATGTGAATCGTGTCCTCGATCGTCTTAACGATCGATTTCGGCTGGGAGGGGGAGGGAATCGTATTGTTGCCGTTTGGGGGGGTAAAATATCGTGAAAAATCGTGAAAAATCGTAAAAAATCGAAAAAACGTAAAATCGCAAAACCGGCACATTAAAACCCCCTAAAACCCACCCCTGACCCTTTAAATTAAATCCCCCACCCAAATGACTTAAATAACCTGCGGGTCCAGCGGCGGTCCGGAACGGCAGCGGTCCGGAACGGGCTCCTGCTACTGAATCTTGTTGTCTTCGGCCGGCGCCATTTTCCAAAATGGCGCCGAAAAATGGCGGCGGCCATAGACGAACACGATTGGACGGCAGGAGGTCCTTCCGGACCCCCGCTGGACTTTTGGCAAGTCTCGTTCAGCGAGGCGCCGGAACCCTCGCTGAACAACCTCCTGCAGTCGATCTCCTGCCGGCGCCATTTTCCGTACGAAAACGATTCGCGGCGGGAAATCGCTCCCTGACCCCCGCTGGACCTCCAGGAACTTTTGGCCAGCTTGGGGGGGGCCTCCTGACCCCCACAAGACTTGCCAAAAGTCCAGCGGGGGTCCGGAAGGACCTCCTGCCGTCCAATCGTGTTCGTCTATGGCCGCCGCCATTTTTCGGCGCCATTTTGGAAAATGGCGCCGGCCGAAGACAACAAGATTCAGTAGCAGGAGCCCGTTCCGGACCGCTGCCGTTCCGGACCGCCGCTGGACCCGCAGGTTATTTAAGTCATTTGGGGGGGGGGGTTCGGGAGGGTGGGGGATTTAATTTAAAGGGTCGGGGGTGGGTTTTAGGGGGTTTTAGTGTGCCGGCTCACGATTCTAACGATTTATAACGATAAATCGTTAGAATCTCTATTGTATTGTGTTCCATAACGGTTTAAGACGATATTAAAATTATCGGACGATAATTTTAATCGTCCTAAAACGATTCACATCCCTAATAGTTACACAATGTTAGGTTCCATATTAGGTGCTACTACCCAAGAAAAAGATCTAGGTGTCAAGGTGGATAGCACATTGAAATCGTCGGTTCAGTGTGCTGCGGCAGTCAAAAAAGCAAACAGAATGTTGGGAATTATTAGAAAGGGAATGGTGAATAAAACAGAAAATGTCATAATGCCTCTGTATCGCTCTATGGTGAGACTGCACCTTGAATACTGTATACAATTCTGATCGCCGCATCTCAGAAAAGATAATTTGCGAAGGACAAGGTACAGAGAAGGGCAACCAAAATGATAAAGGGAATGGAACAGCTCCCCTATGAGGAAAGACTAAAGGGATTAGGACTTTTCAGCTTGGAGAAGAGATGGCTGAGGGGGGATATGATAGAGGTGTTTAAATCATGAGAGGTCTAGAACGGGTAGATGTGAATCGGTTTTTTACTCTTTTGGATAATAGAAAGACTAGGGGGCACTCCATGAAATTAGCATGTGGCACATTTAAAATTAATTGAAGAAAGTTCTTTTTCACTCAACGCACAATTAAACTCTGGAATTTGTTGCCAGAAGATGTAGTTAGTGCAGTTAGTCCTAGCTTGATGGACTCTCTACCTGGGTAACAACAAGCTAGGTGGAGAGAAAATTGCACAAATCTCATCTTGGAGTGATTTTCCTCACTCCGTAGGTCATCAAATCTTCACAAGAGACCACTGTTCTGTTCGTACGTTTCACGTTGAATGTGAAAGTGGCCCCTAACCCCCTACACTAATACTTAAACCTCACCTCGAGTTACTAGGTGGGCCTCCCATAGGGATACAAATACCTGTCTAGGGAGGAGGCACTATAGCAAGGCGCTCTCTCTCTCCCTCTTTCTCCTTTTCCTGAAACAGGCCTGTCAGGAGTCATCATGAACTGCAATGTAGCCCAAATTGGACTAATAGTGCAATAACAGCCTTTCACTTAGCAATACACATGCTTATTAGCATAATGTACACCCCTTTTTGGTATCACATGCGATATTGGAAAATGAGGCCCTTAGATGGCTAAGTCATCCAGCTAACTCTGAATATCAGAATCCACTAAATAAACTCCTCCCAGTTACACCCCCAAAATGCCCCTAACTTAGCTGTGCCCAAATATTCTGTGTTGGCCAGCTAAATGCTTTTGAATATGAAATTCAATATTTCCATGTGAAAAAATACCTTAGGAGATCACCCATTGTATTTTTCCATGGAGGTAAAAAATACTGGTCACAAAAAATATCGCAGAAAAGTAACTATGGTATTTTTCTGCTGCCTGCAGTATTTTTACCCTCCACAGAAAGACCTTGATTTTCAAAAGCATTTCCATGTTTAAAATTGGGTTTTATACGTGTAAATGCACTTTACCCCTGTAGGTGGGCTTTTGAAAACTGCTACAATATAACAATGAAGATGCCAGCTAGTATGGACTGATTTAAAAAATGCTTGACCTTAATTGGTTCTGATTCTTTGCTTCATGTCCCTTCCTGCTCCATCTCCGATCAATCTAGGCTCACTGGCTACTGGTTTGCCTTTAGAAGATAAACAAAAAAACACCCTGCATATTTGCTTGCTCCATAGAGTTTAATGGGATAAAAAAATGAATTTAAACACAAATTATCATTATTTTTTGGGGTACAAATGCTTCATTCAGTTTGGATTCATTTGTTTTAAATGATGACACATCCCTAATAGGTACTAACTTGTAGACTTAATGTATCAAGCAGTCTTTTTCTTCTGATATTATGTATGTTATATTTTTTTTATTTTCTATGTTCTTATGTTTTATTCTTGAATTCCTTCTTTTCTGTCTTCAGTTTTTCTTCTTGCCTTTTTCTTTCTTCTTTCTCTCCTGAATGTTCCTTCTTCGTGACATATTTCTTTTAATCTTAGAACATCAGTTTCATATTTTGGAAGAAAGAACAAGCTTTTTTTTCTCATGTTGTCATGAAGCTGTTCATATATTATTTCTTAATCAATTTCTTGAATAGAGTTTGCCTTTCTATAATTCCACTATGAATGATATCATTATGTCTTCAAATTTATTGTGCTCTACTAAAGGTAAGTTTGCTTGTAAAAATTTCACAAAATGGCATACCTGTCACCATTACCTGTAATTTGTTTCAGTTTTACACTTATTCTGTCAGGATATACTAAAGTACCCCATGTCAGAAAGTAACTTTTGGATGAAAATTATTATTCTGTTTTTCAATTCATACAAACTAGAGAATTTTGTCAGAAAAATACAAAAATAATATTTTAAACATTTTACCACAGATAGCATAGCAAGGGAAAATATAATATCACCCTCTTGCTGTACTGTAGCCAGTTATACCTCTTATGGTAGTTATAAGCAGCTTAAAACTGAAAAGAACAAACTGTCTTTAATTATCCTTTGTTAGATTTAACACTGCTCTGAAACTTGCTACAAATACATTGAGAAATTGGTTAAATGAGGGTTGTGCTGAACCTGGATGAAATATTCCATTCAATACAGATTGAAAAACAGATTTGGAATCAGGTACAGTTCCAAATTTAGATTCAAAACTGCAGTGTCTTATCTATATTGATAGCAATACATTTTAGTATATTTAACAAAATGACAAAGGAAGGAAGCAAATATCCAAGATAATATTACAAACTTTTCTTGAAAAAGTAGTCTTGTATATGATTTTTCTATGTCATGAAGTTTACTAACAAATGGGTGGCTCCCCAGCTCTGATAGATGGATGCTGCTAATAATGGGCAACCGAGACACCCAGCTTGTTGATCGCCCCCTCTTGTTGAGTGCCCATAACCCAATACTTACCTGTCCTGGCCATGGGTACTGAATCAGTGGCCGGCTCCTCCTTCTATTGTGATGGTGTCTGCCTTGTGAATTGGGTGTGGCACGAGGGAAGGGGGTCGGTGAACTGGGTCCCTAGTTACTGTAATGTGATGATGCGGCCCCTCTCCATTGGTTCTGTTCTGGTCATGCTGATATTTTAAGAATGCGGCATGGCTCCAGACCTCTCTATTGGATGGGAGGGGCGGCATGATGATGTGTCCAAGGGGGGGGGGAGGGGGGCGGGCTCGGTGAGAAAGTTAAATCCTGCCAGGTCCCTCGAACCAAACTCTTCCTGCTTGGCCCTGGTTCTGTTGCTTCTTTGCTGCAGTGGCAGCCTCTCTTTGACTGGTAGGCATGGTAATCAATACATCAGGCTTGTGCAGTAGGGTTCTACAGGCTTCTGACTGCCAGCTGGCCTTACTATGGCCAGCCCCAAGACCAAAAAAAAAAAAAAAAAAGAAAAGAAAGGGATTTTATAGCGCTGAGCTGCAGTCTTTTAATAGAAGCTCCAGTGTCACATTTGGATAGGGCTGGTGCTTCTATTACAGATCTTAATGTGAGCTTTTGGAAGGTTGTGAGTTCAAACTTCATTCAGGGCAATTCTCAAAAAAAAAAAAAAATTATCAGCCTTGTTGGAAGTGCTAAAAAAGTGGAGAAAGAGTTTACTCTTATTAGCTGGCTGGCAGTAAGAAAAAAAAAATCAGAGAAGGAGCAGTGATCAGACAGCCTCTGATATCCAGCATCAGTAGCAACCTCCCCACTGGCATTCAAATTGTAGGTAAACAATACACCTGAGGGCTTTTATTAATAGTTTTTGAAATCTTTATTCAGCTAGGTTGATGCAAGGGTTCAGAGGCTCATTATACTGCAAATGTCTCTGCTGTGGACAGCCACCACTTGCTACAAATGCGCCACTGTGCTGCAGCTTGGCATTCCCAATACTGAGCGCTTCAGGAATGCTAGTGGTTCCCAAACTTGCAGTGCATGTTGGAGTGTTTCTGACCAGCAAGGATTCAGAAGTCAACAGGGGAGAGGAAGGGCCTCTATGCCATCGTCACGCAAACCCAGGCCAGTGAGTGGTAGGTCTGAGAAAAATAGGGGTGCAGAGACAGTGCCTATTATGAAGCAGAAGCTTCAGAAGCAGAAGCTGTGAAGACCAAGGACCCCCGCTGAACGACCTCCTGCAGTCAATCTCCTGCCGGCGCCATTTTCCGTACGGAAAACGATTCGCGGCAGGAAATCGCTCCCAGACTCCCGCTGGACCCCCAGGAACTTTTGGCCAGCTTGGGGGGGCCTCCTGACCCCCACAAGACTTGTCAAAAGTCCAGCAGGGGTCTGGAACGACCTCCTGCAGTCGAATCGTGTTGGTCTATGGCCGCCGCCATTTTGCGGCGGCCATTTTGCAAAATGGCGCCGGCTGAAGACAACACGATTCAATAGCAGGAGGCCGTTTCGGACCGCCGCTCTACCCAGGGTAATTTAAGGCATTTGGGGGGGGTTCGGGAGGGTGGGGGATTTAATTTAAAGGGTCGGGGGTGGGTTTTAGGGGGTTTTAGTGTGCCGGTTTTCCTGCCCTCCCCCTTCCCCCGATTTAGCTACGGACCGCCGCTGGACCCCAGGGTAATTTAAGGCATTTGGGGGGGGGGGGGTTCGGGAGGGTGGGAGATTTAATTTAAAGGGTCGGGGTGGGTTTTAGGGGGTTTTAGTGTGCCGGTTTTCCTGCTCTCCCCCTTCCCCCGATTTACGATTTTTTGACGATAAATCGGGGGAATTGGTATTGTATCGTGGCCCTAACGGTTTTTGACGATTTAAAATATATCAGACGATATTTTAAATCGTCAAAAAACGATTCACATCCCTATTATATACCATCACAACGGTTTACAGAAAGGCACATATAAAAATGTGGGAATTGAGTATGTTAATACTATCTATAAAAAAGTGCCATTAAAGTCCGGGTACATAGTTTCATAATAAATAATGTTGAATGTTATAAATCTTGTCCTTTTTTCCACATGTATCAGTATTAATTACATTTATAACGCTATTGAATTGTATATTTTTATGTTAAGTGTGAAATAAAATAAAAATTGCACATATTGAGCTAAGTGCTGTGTGCTGATGTTCTGCTGTCTGCTTTCCATACTCCACTATTACTGGAGTACTTCATTTAGCCATTTGACTTCCTTCCCATATATAGTTTTGTGGAGAATGGAGAGTGCTTTGAACTCTATCCGTTTGTCGATGGGAAGCCAGTGCAATGCTTTTAGGACAGGGGTGATGTGTTCCGTTTTTTTATGACCAGTTAGGATTCTAGCTGCCGCGTTCTGTAAAATTTGGAGCGGTCATATAGTTGATATGGGTAGGCCTAACAGTAGCAAGTTACAGTAATCAAAGCTTGTAAAGGTAAGTGATTGTAGTATGGTTCTAAAGTCAGTTTGGTTTAGCATGGGTTTTAATCATTTAAGTATTAGAAGCTTTTTGAAGCCTTCTTTGATCTTTGCAGATATGTTTTTTGGGATTTAATTCTGGGTCTATCCATAAACCAAGATCCTTCACTTTATCACTTAGTTTGATGATAGTATTGTCGATTTGTATGATGTTGTCTGTGTTGGGTGTAGAAGTTTTTCTTTGAAGTAGTATGCATTCTGTTGTATTCATGTTGAGACAGATTCTCATTTGGTTTAGGAGTTTTTTTATGTTATTGAGATATGTGGCTGAGAGTTTGAATGCTTTCTCTAATATGTCAGTCACCGGTATGATGAGTTGGATGTCATCGGCATAAATAAAGTATGTGATGCCGAGACCCGAGAAGAGCTGATATAGTGGGAGGAGATAGATATTAAACAAAGTGACTGATAAGGCTGATCCTTGAGGGACTCTGGTTTCTAGCGGTATTGACTCTGGTTTGGAGTTATTGATATTTATTTGAAATGATCTGTTATGGAGACAGGATATGAACCAGTCTAATATTGCCCCAGCCTGGCCTATTTCGGCTAATCTGTGTATCAGACATTTATGGACGACCGTATCGAAGGCCGCAGATAGATCTAGTAATATGAGGATGTAACATTGGCCAATATCAAAATTTTTTATAATTGAATCTGATAGGGCGAGGAGTAAGGTTTCTGTGCTAAAGTGTTTCTGGAAACCATGTTGCACTGGGTATAGTATGTTATTCTGTTCTAAATGCTCATTCAGTTGTTTAAATACTACCTTCTCAGTTAGTTTGGCGAGAAGGGATAAATTTGAGATGGCACGATAATTATTAAGCTCTGTGGAATCTAGGTTCTTTTTTTTTTTAAATGGGTTTGATTGTTGCGATTTTTAGACTGTCTGACAATGCTCCTTCTTCTAGAGATTTGTTTATGATTTTTGTGATCACTGGGGTGATGGTATGTGATATTTCTTTTAGGGTGCGAATTGGGATTTTATCGAGATCATGGTTGGCAGGATTAGGGATTTGATTAGTCCTTCTATTTCTGTGGTTGAGACAGATTCAAAGGTGGACCATGGGAGTTATGTCTTTCCTGATTAGAGTTGAGCTTTGGAGAGGGCTTTTGCTTATGTTTTCGGTTATTTTATTGATTTTTATTTTTGAAAAATTTAGCTAGGTCTTGGCACAGACTTTTATTTGTGTAGGAGGTTGCAGGGTTCATATCAGCAATGAGATTATTCACTATGTTGAATAGTGTCTTTGGATTGTGGGAGAAGTTTTGTTTTTGTGTGGGTTTTTTTTTTTCATTTTGATTTGTTTTAGTATGCACTAAATTCCATTTAGTAGACACTATTTTGATTTAATTTGTATTCATTTTCTTAGTGCATACTAAAATAATTAGTACCAGGCTAATCAAACTGAAAGAAAAAGAAATGACAGCATATACTTAATGTTTTTTATGTTATCAGTATGACCTTTGTTCATCTCCTCACAATAATGTTCTGCCTTTGTTTTTCTCACTATTGTCAAAATAGAAATAAATAGATAAAAAGTTTCTAAAATATTGATCATCTGGCTTGCTTATGTTGGCCCATCTTGTTCATGCACAATATCTTTGCCATTTTTCTACATACCTACTGCAAAGCTTTTTGCCACAATCTGCTATTTCTACCTTTCATGGTAACAGCATCCAGGATATTCTCAGGGGGTGATGGGGATCGTTCCTGGGAATATGAATCCAAAGGTCAGCCTCTGTCATGCTGGATATTGGATGATCTTCTTTTCTATACCACTGAAGGACATCTTTCCTGTTGGCACCATTAACTCCTCCCCATCGCTGCCGGATGAACTTTCATAAGAAATGTGATATTTAAGTTTACAGCGGTCATCATCCCCTGGAAAATTTGTCTGGATCATTTTCATTGGAATTTCTCTCAAATGATCAATCACTGCTATGATCTGTGAAAACAGTTTGATCCTTTCTTCAGTCAGCAACTCCACTTTCTTGACTCTCTAGTAGACTGCGGAAAGTTATTAACATGGTGTATAACTGGATTATAGTGTGAGCCAAATCAGTGGCTATAATCCAATATCTATAGCGCCAGACAAACTATCTCTGGCCACCTACAAATCCAACATGCACAGTTACAGGAACTCCATCCTCCGCACAAAGAGAGATTTCTTCACCCGAAAAACCCATCACTTCATCTTTGACCCAAAGGCCTTATTCTCTACAAATCTACAGAACTCGCTCCCTACTTTGAGAAAAAAATTACCAACCTTATAGCCCCGTTTATCTCATCCCATATCCAGCCCCTACCCCCCTACACCCCTACCAACCATTGGACAACAAACTTTGAATCATTCAAACCCAATTCATCCCTTGAGATAGAAACCATGCTCAAGAAGATGAAACCCTCCTCTCACCCTTCGGACCCAATACCTTCAAAACTACTCATCTCCATCCCGAAAACCATCGCCAAGCCTCTAGCAGAAATAATCAATTGCTCTTTATCTCAAGGATTAGTACCAGACTCTCTAAAACTTGCCATTCTCAAATCACTATTAAAGAAACCTAACCTGAATCCAGCTAATCCCGCTAACTTCCGCCCTATAGCTAACCTACCGTTTATTGCTAAACTCTTGGAAAAAATCGTCAATAAGCAACTCACAGAATACCTCGACGAACACAAGATCCTTTGCTCCTGCTCAGTTCGGATTCCGCAATTCATTAAATACTGAATCCCTCTTAATCTCGCTCACGGACACCATTCTCCTGGGCCTAGAAAAAAGACAACCATATCTTCTTGCTCTTCTAGATATTTCTGCGGCTTTCAACATGGTGAACCACTCAATGCTCATAGATCGACTCTCAGACATTGGCAACACAGGAACTGCACTCAGCTGGTTCAAGTCATTCCTTAGCAACAGGAACTTCAAGGTCAGAATCAACAACAAAGAATCCCACCCGGTCAGCTCCACCCTGGGAGTCCCACAAGGATCATCTCTCTCCCCAATGCTTTTCAACATTTACCTTCTCCCGCTCTGCCATCTACTTGCAAGTCATAACTCATTTTATCTATGCCGATGATGTTTAAATACTCATCCCAATCATGGATTCCCTCGCCAAAACCTCCAGTTTCTGGAACAGCTGTCTACAGTCAATCAACCACCTTCTCACCAGCCTCAA
Organism: Rhinatrema bivittatum; assembly: GCF_901001135.1. Lineage (NCBI taxonomy): Eukaryota > Metazoa > Chordata > Amphibia > Gymnophiona > Rhinatrematidae > Rhinatrema > Rhinatrema bivittatum. The sequence goes on from NC_042617.1 coordinate 430,241,580, forward strand.
CTTAGTCCTCAACACTAACAAAACTGAGATTCCTATCATCACCCAGGATGACAAAAACAGGCCAATCAACAAACCCCCTACATCTCAAAAGACAGACACCTCCCATGTGAGAGACCTTGGTGTAATTCTGGACAACCATCTAAACCTAAAAAAATTTGTCAACAATACCACAAAAGAATGTTTTTACAAATTACAAATCCTAAAAAAACTGAGACCCTCCTCCACCTTCAGGACTTTGGCACGGTGCTTCAATCTATCACCTTCTCAAAAATTGACTATTGCAACTCTCTCCTTCTCGGACTCCCAGCTAACACCACCAGACCCCTCCAGATGTTACAGAACTCCGCCGCCAGGATTCTGACCAACACAAACAAAGGAGAGCATATTACTCCCATCCTTCGGAATCTTCATTGGCTCCCCATCAAATTCAGAATTCTCCACAAAGTCCTCACGATGATTCACAAATCCATGCACAATCTAACCCCTCTTGATTTAAACATCCCTCTCCGACTCCACACGTCCTCTAGACCAATAAGAACAGTGTACAAGGGCACTCTGAATGTCCCCCCCCCCAGCCAAGACCTCTCTAAAGAAACGTGTCCTATCAACAGCAGGTCCCCCTCAATGGAATGCGCTCCCCCCTGATGTCCGTCAGGAACCCTGCCCATTGACCTTCAAAAAAAAAGCTTAAAACGTGGCTATTCAGACAAGCTTTTCCCTAATGGATGAACTTTCTCACTCCCATGACAGGACAGGATGCATGTATTGACTCTGGATAGGGCTTCTCTCCTACAGGCAGGTTCTGCCACTCACTAGCTCACATTTATCAGATATTTTATCACCGATCAGTATAATTTTCATCCCAAACCTCCCCTTCTCGTGACCCCGACCCCCCATCCCTAGCGAAAGTTTGTCAATTTATTAGAGAACCAGCAGTCTCTTAGTCTCCTGTTGTAATCCTCTTGTTAATCTACTATTATCTTCCTCACCTGATGTAATCTTTTTTGCTATTCTTCCATAAGAAATCCCCTCTCCCTCGCATACTAGATCCTTATCTTCCTCCTGCCACTGAAATAACTCTGAGTTCATCAGAGAAGCTGGTGATCTTTTTTCACGATTGTATGTTATTTAAATTTTATGTTAGCAGTTTGTATTTAACATACTGGGTCCCAGTTCGATGTAACCCCTGTTTTATGTAATGTTTTTCCAATTAGTGTTTCGCTGTAAACTGATGTGATTTGTATTTTTACATGAATGCCAGTATAAAAAAAGTTCAAAAAAATTTTTTTTTAAATAATTTCCTCCTTTTGTTGGTGCTGTATAAGTTCAAATGTAGTCAGACAAAACGCTTTGGGGTAGATCTTAAAAGAAGCGCGTGCGGGGTACACTTGTGCGCTCTACCCGGCGCACACAAATGTACATCCGATTTTATAACATGTGCGCGCTGCCACGTGCATGTTATAAAATCTGGGGTCAGCGCACGCAAGGAGGTGCACTCTTGTGCACCTTGTGCGCACTGAGCCCAAGGGGAGCCCCAATGGCTTTCTCCGTTCCCTCCAAGGCTGCTCCGAAATCGGATCGTCCTCAGAGGGAACTTTTCTTCTGTTCCCCCCCATCTTCCCCTCCCTTCCCCTATCTAACCCACCTCCCAGCCCTACCTAAATCCCTCCTACCTTATTTCAAGTATTTACGCCTGCCTCTGGCATATCTTGCGCTCGCCAGCCAGCTACCGGCGTGCCGGGGGCCTCAGTCCCACTCCCGTACCTGTGCCACGCCCACATCCCCGCCCCCTTCCCGCCCCTTTTTCAAAGCCCCGGGACATACGTGCATCCCAGGGCTTGCGCACGCCGCCGAGCCTATGCAAAATAGGCTCGGCGCGCGCAGGAGGGTGTTTAAAGGATTACGCGCATAACCCTTTGAAAATCTACCCTTTAGCTGGGAGGATGAAGTTTGTGTCCTGGTTATGTTTTGGCTTCTTTGAAGACACAATGTTTTGGGAGTGGGGGAGGAGAATTTGGAGGGAATGGGTTTCATAAAAATTAACAGTTTGGGAAGGTGGGAGGGGGTGTCAGTGCCATGTCATTTCAGCATGAATTTTGTGATATATAGTGATATGTTATGTTTGTTTTATTTAGAATGCTTTTATATTTATTTCAATGTTTATTTAATTATAATGTTATGTGCACTTTCATTGTAATCCGTTCATCATGAATTTTTCAATATGAGTATAAAATAAAAGATTTTAATTAAATAAATAAAGGTGATGATTCTAGCTTCTGGTGGGTGGGTGGGGATGAGTATGGGGGCGGGGGGTGATGGGTCCTACATGTTTATATTTTATAATGCATGGAATGCAAGGGGGATTCTGGGATGGCTGATGATTACCCTCTGCAAAGAGGGAAGGAGGTAAGATCATCTCCTTTCATGCAATAGTAAAGGAAGGTTTTGAAGGTTTTATTTGTAGAGGGGGGGGGGGGGGTGGTGGTGGTTAGATTTAATGCCCTGCATTTTTAAGCAAGGGAAGGGGACCAGGCTGCTAAAGTTCCAACACTTTTATTTTACATAGTTAGTGGAGGTGGGAATCAGATTGCTGCTGGTCTGCAAGATTCTTTTCTAGTGATCAGCAAAGTTATGCAGATAACTTTATCTGGGTAACTTTAACTGAGTATATTCAGTAGAAAAACTTGTCCCACTGAATATTTGGCTGAAAGTTACCTAGATAACTTTGTTGCTCACTGGTGTACTCAACATGGGCCTTGTGATTTACTGGCACAAGGAACATCATCATTAGACTATTGCTGATATCTTTCATGGTATTTTTACAATGAAGGAGAGATGATTTTGAACATTTCTGAGGGCAGAGATGATACAAGGCTCAGATGAGATTAGCAGCTGAGTAAATCAGAAAAGCAAGGTTTTGTTTCCTGCAAAAAGGTACTTTGCTTCTAAGCACAACATTAAAAAACTGAGGTTATAGTAAGCTTTGAAGATACCCTGACCCTTAGCTGAATCATAAAAAATATATGCTGATTTGTCTATGGAACCAGAAGCATGTTTGATTGAAATATAAGGTATTATACAAGTTAACCCCTTATAGTAAAACCCATTCAAGTGACGGATCAGCTGGACACCCTACAGGAGTCTTTCAAGCATAGAGATCATACTATGTTCAATAATTAAACTAAATGTAGTTAAATCCTGTACTGGGGAGTCAGCAACAAATACTTAAAATGACAAAACTGTGAAAACCTAACCAAAACATTTTGTAATGTTTAAGCTTCTATGAAGTCCGAATGCCCTGCATAACCTGCCACTTTTATAGCCTTTTTTGAGAGTTTTCTCTTAATATACCATGAATTTTCACTTACTCTGTCTAAAAAGCTCAGTTCAAAAAATGCTCACATACATCCAGTAGTATTTTTAAAGTCTTTGTTTCTTTGGCCTATTGAAGCTGATCGCACAATAATTCTACTAAGAAGCATTTCTTTCTAGTAATCATGACACATCACAGCACAGACAGAAGTCAAATATCTTAACATGGTTGAGACAGTACAAACAAATGAAACTGTTCTCTGTCTTTCTCTCCACAATAGTTATTTGATAGATGAACACTTGTCATATTTACAACACTTACTCCTATGGCATGAGTAAAGGCTGCTTATGACGTTTCATAAATAACTCACTACTAGAATTTGTCATAAAAAAAGAACAATTTAATCCAATTAGATTTTCTCCTTAATAACTATTATTGCTGTGTAAAGAAGAGGTAAGACTTCTGTCAAAAATGATATGGATTGACAGCAATGATTCAGTACAAGGTAGTACAAGCAGAATTTGCTATACAATAGAGAGTGCTGATGAAGTTTGTAATGGGCAAACTCAAGTTCCTTGATTTAGCAAAGCAGCAATAAATCATAGGGGGAATCATTCCTTGCTTATGGTTTCTTTTTGCTCAGTCTACCATTTAAAATTGGAAGAAATCTAAAGAAAGAACAGAACAACAATGAAACTTCAATGGCTTACAAATGAAACTGAAAATTGTATCTGGAAAATATGATGTAAGTAGATAATGAATTATTTTCTGGTTTAAAGCAGCAGTTTAGATTGAATTCTCCAAATGATTAATTTTCTTTTCTTTTTTTTTTTCTTACAGTCTTTCCTTTGGAGTCTTATGTCACTACCTTTTTATTCTTAATATACACCATTTCTTATATTTTTACATTTTGGGGAATAAACATTATGTGTAATTCATTATGATCAAATACCTCTAATTTAAAAATGATTTTCAAGTTAGCTTTTTAGCTTCAGAGGAAACCCAATTATGCACTTATGGTGAGAGACAAACTATGCTGCACATTAGGGATACACAGAAGAATCATTTTCATTTTGGTTCCTTTATTCATTTCATAGATCACCTCCATTAGTTTGGTTCATTTCAAAAAAGAAAAAATATATTCATTCTATTTGTTTTTCATTTCCCATTAAAGTCAATGGGGGAAGCCATACAGCCTATTCTGAGTTTCAAAATTAGGGTTTTCTAATCAATTCTAATGAAATTTATGGATAGGATTTATGGATGAACATACATAAGAATATAAGAACATAAGATATACGATACTGGGTCAAACCAAGGGTCCATCAAGCCCAGTATCCTGTTTCAACAGTGTCAATCCAACTCACAAGTACCTGGCAAGTACCCAAACATTAGATAGATCACTATTGCTTATTAATTGCCATCATAGCAGTTCATGGATGTATCCTCTAGGAACTTATCCAAACCTATTTAAACCCAGTTATACTAACTTCTGTAACCACATCCTCTGGCAATGAATTCCAGAGCTTAACGTGCAGAGTGAAAAAGAATTTTCTTTTGATTTGTTTTAAATGAGCTACTTGCTAACTACATGGAGTGCCCCTTGTCCTTCTATTATCTGACAGAGTAAATAATCAATTTACATTAAATTGTTCCAGTCCTTTCATGATTTTGTGGACTTCTATCATATCCCTCCTCAGTCGTGTCTTCTCTAAACTGAACAGCCCTAACTTCTTTAGCCTTTCCTCATAGGGCAGCCATTCCATGCCCCATATCATTTTGGTCACCCTTCTCTGCACTTTCTCTAGTGCAGCTATATCCTTTTTGAGATGTGGTGACCAGAACTGCACACAGTATTCAAGGTGCGGTCTCACCATGGAGTGATTCAGAGGCATTATGACATCCTCCATTTTATTTTCCATTTCCTTCTTAATAATTCTAACATTATGTTTGCTTTCTTGATCACCACCCTGGGCTGACGATTTCAATGCATTATCCACTATGACGCCTAGATCTCTTTCCTGGGTGGTTGCTACTAAGATAGAACCTAACATTGTATAACTATAGCAAGGTTATTTTTCCTTATATGCATCACTTTGCATCCTAAAAAGCAAGATAATTCCAAGACACCAAGACTGTGGCAAAAAGGCACCTAAAGTGGCATAGCCTAAAGCACCATAAAGAGGTCAAAAGGTACCAGCAATGCAGAAGTTCTCCAAGGCACCATCAAAGGAGCAAACCAGTAGCAAGAGTTGCAAAAACACCCTAAAACTTCAAAAGAGAGCATCAATAACAGTGGCATGAACCCCCAAAGGAAGCCCAAGTGGGGCAAAGTGGCAACAAGAGTGGCATGAACATCCAAAGGCACCATAAAGGGGAATGAAGCAGCAAAGATGGCAGAAAAAGAAAACATTCTATGGTACCAATCCACGAGAGAGAATTTATTAGATCCCCCAATTATACTAACAATCATACATCACAATGGGAATCATGAAAAAACAAAACCTTATAAATCTACCCCACTGGAGGCAAGGTGTGTAGCTCGTCCATCAAGGTGTGTTTCTATTCATGGGAGTAAAGGACGTAATGGAGACATTGTAGTGTTGAGATTGAGTGGTTATGTCAATGATATTTTCTATCTTTTTTAGTGGATATTGGGAAAGCTATTAAGTGAGTGGTGTGGACATGTATCTGTGACTGTTTAATGAAGTAAGTTGGTTTTAGAGATGGGATATACTATATGGTATTTAATTGGTGGATGGTAGTTAAGTGGTGGGGATGTTAATTAATTCTCTATATGTATGTTTCAGGAGTTTGCTTATGAGTGGGGTTAATGTCGTGATATTCAGGAGGTGGTTATAGATCTCCCCTGATAAAGCCCTGAGTGGGTGAAACAAGGTACCTTTGTTGGTGTGAATATTATTGAAGAAAGGGGCAGAACATCTTTGGCACCTGAAGAAGATATACAAGCATCTCTAGATTTTATGGGATTAGTTTTTTTTTATTATGAATGAATGAAGTGTCCATTTGTCAAAAAATGTGTATTAAATTGTAATGAGTTGATCATATTGATATATCCACTCTAGTTGAGATTGGTATGCACTATGAACATAATGTGTCTGTAACAAATTTTGTGAAATGTAATAAATTAATGATAATATTTTTATAATACATACATATGATGTTTACAAAGGGAGGAAATGCAATAAATTAATAAACAATATTATATAAAATACATAATGTGTGTGTAAAAAATGAAAAATATATTTTGTATAATGTGGGGTGAAATCAGTGGGGTAGATTTATAAGGTTTTGGTTTTTCATGATTCCCATTGTGATGTATGATTGTTAGAAAAAGAAAACAGCCACTGATAGAAGGACAAAGCAGCATAAAGAATGGCATGAAGACAACAAAAAAACCACAAAAAATACAATACAGTCACTCACAGTGACAAGAACACCTCAAGGTGGTGTATAGCAGCAAGTCTTCCAGGTGGTACATCAGGAGAATGGCAGCAAGATATAATAGCAGCAAGACCCCCAAGGGGTAGAGTCTAGAATATGGCAGTAAGCATGAGTGGCAGCAAGAAACAGTAGCATAAAGGGTATATCAGCAAGGAACATTGCAGCAAGACCCCTATTGTATAGCACCAGGGGCATGGATGGCAGCAAATCAGAGTGGCAGGAACACCTCCAAGATGTAGTTTCAGGAGCAGGACAGCAAGGCAGAGTGGCAGCAAAACTCCAAGATGTATCAGCAAGAAAGAATGGCTGCAAGAACCTCCAAGGTGTAGCATGGCAGTTAGGCAGAGTATCAGAAAAAACTCAAAAGTGTAGCATCAGGGGCAAGGAACTGGGTCATGTCCTCTTTGCATCCTTGGAGGTTGCTGCTACTGCTACTGGTACTGGAGTTGAAGTTGATGATTGACCATAAGATAAAAGGCAAGAGATATCATTCACACTCTCTACCTGCACTGCCTGCTCTATCTGAGTTCTTCTCTGTCAATAACATCTCCCTCCCCCATCTCCTCACTGGAGACTAAGACTTTACTGACTAGATCTAAATTGTCTAGAGCCACTAGATTTTGAATTTCTTATAATTCAGGGAATTCAAGACATGATTCTTCCTCAGAATAAGTTATTGAAAATATTGCCTCCCTTACCTGAGAAACAATAATCAAAGGAGTGCATTGCTAGTTTTGTTGTTGTACTTTTGCTGCCCCTATCCTGCTAATGCCAGCCTTGGTTGGTTTCAGGCCTGGCATGACTGGGTATGCATACCATGCATTTGCATGGGGCAGCATACCCGGGGTAGGTGGAAAGCTGGAAGCAGCAGGAGAGGTCATGGGGGCCGCTGGCAGATGAAGAAGAAGAGAGGCTGCCAGCTGCTGGTGCTCAAGCCACCAGCAGCCATCAGAGAGACCCGTCTTCCGTTTGCATGTATGCATGCACCCGAATGTACACACAGCTTCTGCTCTCCCTCCCCCCAGTGGGCCATGGTGGAACTCATCCCACCATGGCCTGAAGACATCAGGAAGCCCACAGAGCCATGGTGGAGCTCATCCCACCATGGCCAGAAGACATCAGGAGGCCTATGGGTAGGGGTGGAGCTCATCCAACCATAGCCCGAAGACAACAGAAGGTCATGTGTGTATGTGTGTGTCTGAGAGTCTCTGTGTTTGTGCATGTGTGTGTATCTGTGTATGAGCCTGTGTGTATGTTTGTGTGCCTATGTGAGTTCATGTGTCACATATAGGCTCTCACAGGCACACATACACACATAATATATCTGTGAGGAAGAGGGAGTGTGTGAAAGAATGAATGTGTTATTGTGCATGTGTTTGAGAGAGAGAAGCTAAAATGTAGGCATCTCTACTTCCCCCAATCCCTGACAATCTCAGGGTGACTGGAAATCAGACGATCACAGGTATGGAGAGCAGGAGATTGTTTTTAATCCTTATTAGTTTTAATTATTGGGTGTAATTTGATAATTCTGCTCTTTCAAAATATTTAATTGTTTGGGGGGGATAGAACATTTTTTAAATTACTGGATTTTTTATTCATCAGATGTTTTGAAATATTTTCTTGGTGTTTCAGAAATTTTGTACATTCTATTCATTAACTGTTTGAAATATTTATTTTTATTAATATGATTTTACTATTATGATTGTTTTATATTTCTTGATTTTATTATTTTGGGGTAGATTTTAAAAAAATGCACGTTCGCGTACTTTTGTTGGCGCACTAGTCGCAAACAAAAGTACGCTGGATTTTAGTAGATACGCGCGTAGCCACGCGTATCTGCTAAAATCCAGGATCGGCGCGCGCAAGGCTGCCGATTTTGGGCAGCCGCGCGCGCGCCGAGCCGCGCAGCCTGCCTCCATTCCCTCCGAGGCCGCTCCAAAATTGGAGCGGCCTCGGAGCGAACTCTCTTTCGCCCTCCCCTCACCTTCCCCTCCCTTCCTCTACCTAACCCACCCCCCCGGCCCTATCTAAACCCCCCCTACCTTTGTCCACGGATTTACGCCTCCCAGAGGGAGACGTAAATCCACGCGCGCCAGCGGGCCGCTGGCGCGCAGAGATGTGACCCGGGGCGGTTCCGGAGGGCGTGGCCATGCCCCCGGACCGCCCTGGGCTGAAACCACGCCCCCGGGCCCGCCCCTGAAACGCTGCGTCCCGCCCCCAAAATGCCACGTTGATCGGCCCCGCCCCGGCACGCCCCCGACACGCCCCCGACAAAAAACCCCGGGACTTACGCGAGTCCCGGGGCTCTGCGCACGCCGGCAGGCCTATGGAAAATAGGTGCGCCGACTCGCAAGGCCCTGCTCGCGTAAATCCGCCCCTTTTTGTTTTTATGAAGAATGGTAATGTTTCTGTTTTTCCATTGTTGCTCTGCATATAGAGGCTGGCTTGTTATGGGTTCCATTTCAGTTTTTCTCAGCATATTTCTGTTTATACTTTCTGATCTCTTTATTCTGTACTTGGTGAGGGTCTGTCTGTGTTCTGCATATATGACTAAGTTGAGGTATTTTGCTGGCATGTAATTTCTGTGTAGGGATCTATAGCAGCCTGGTTTCCTAATAAGAGTTTTATTGGTGATCTAGGGCCTGGTGTAATATGTACAGTATTCCTTTTTCATAGATAAGGTTGTTAGGGTTATTTTGGTAAGGGAGGATTACTATATTATAATGGTAATTCTGTTTGTTCATGGCTTTCTGAGGGCCAAGTTTACAACCAATTCACATAACAAAAAATCTAATTCTATAGGAGTTCCAAATGTCTTTTTGCAGAGTTTTCTGGTTGGCACCACAGGAATGTATATAAATAAAATATGCATGTTATTTTTGCTCAGTAGAATGTACTTTTGATTGATTTTTTTCATGCACAATTTATTATAAATGCATAATTTGTGTATATCTGTAAAGGATGTATGTGTGGGGGTGTATGGGGTGGCCTATGTATAAGCCTCTAAAGTTTCTGTTGTGACCGTCACTGCCCAACAGCTTCACTCCGCCTACCTTTCCTTGTCTGCGACTCCTCCTGCTCTTGATGGATGCCTGGCTGCCGTGGCATCCCCGGACCGGCTTGGGTGCTGCCTCCCGCCATGCTTTCCAAGTGCATGCATTAGCTGATTTATTTTACACAGTGCCTGCACCTGCGATACAGCCCAGTTTGGAGAGTATCGTGTCTTATGCAACCTATGATTAGACAAGCCCAGTGCTTCACGGGCTTGACTATATAAGCCAAAAAGTAATCTGTGGCAATATATGACAGTTGCTAGACTGCTCTTTGCATTGAGTTCCTTTTCACAGCTGAATCTATATTTTTTGTGATTTATTTATTTATTATCTATTTATTTAACGTCTCTTCTATACCGATGTCCGTTCGCACATCGCATCGGTTCACAGAAAACAAGAACTTTTGGGCGGAGCCCTTACAAAGAACAGATATATACAGTTAACTTTGGGGCGTAGCCCTTAACAAAACCAGGGAAACAATACACTGGGAGGGGTAGGGTAGGGTCATGAAAGAAATATCATTGATTTACAGACTATAAACTATATATATATATATATATATAAATAACTATAAACATAAAATTCCGACAGTTCAATGTACCAAACTCAGAGACATATCGTAATCCGTATTCAGGCCGAGTTCAAAATTGTGGATTGGGGTTAACCATTTCAGATGAAGTTTATGTAATGGGGGGTGACGTGGGGTAGGCTTGCTGGAAGAGCCAGGTTTTTAGTTTTTTTTTTAAAGTGGGTGTATATGTCTCCATACGGATATCATGAGGCAAGGAGTTCCAAATAGTGGGGCCGGCTAGAGAGAAGCTCTGCTTATGGTGGAGGAGAGTTTGAAAGCTTTGATGGATTGGGAACGTAGAGTTCCTTGTAGAGCTGTGCGGGTGGGTCTGTTGGAGGTCCGAGGGATGAGAGGGGAGTTGATCCAATTGAGGTTGGAGTTTAGCAGACTTTTGTGGATGATGGAGAGTGCCTTATAAAGAATTCGGGAGTGTATTGGGAGCCAGTGGAGATTGATGAGTATGGGAGTGATATGGTCCTTCTTTTTGGAGTTTGACAGTATACGAGCAGCGGCATTTTGTAAAAGTTGTAGAGGCTTGGTGTGTGAGGCTGGGATGCCAAGGAGGAGTGCGTTACAGTAGTCTATTTTGGATAGGATAATAGACTGAAGTACAGTGCGGAAATCCGTGAAATGAAGAAGAGGTCTGAGTTTTTTTTATCGTTTGTAGCTTATAATAACATTCCTTAATGATAGAGTTAATGAATGATTTAAAAGTGAGGTGATTATCAATGAGTACACCTAAATTGCGAACGTGTGTGGGGAAAGAGGAGGATGAGTGTGTAAGTGGAATGTCTGGAAGTGGTTGCTTGTTAGATATGATTAAAAGTTCAGTCTTGTTGGGATTTAGAGCTAGGTGCATGTCATTAAGAAGTTGGGTGATGGAGGAAAGGCAGGATTCCCAGTTATGTAGGGCAGTTTGGAGGGAGTCAGAAAATGGGAAGATGAAAATAATTTACTCTTATTTTCAGCTGGTTTTGGGTCACATAATTGTGTATATTTTATAATATGCACATGTGTGATACATGCATGTTATCAAACACTATATTAAAATTACATGCAGCCTCATACAGTTGTATATGCCACTGCATGCACGTGATGGATTGGTAATAGCTCATAGGGGTGTGCATTCGTTCCCTACGAATTGGCAATCCGCAACATATAGGGACGTGTTCGTGGGGAAGTGAAACGTACTGTGATTCCCCACGAATACAACAAATCTTCGCCGAATTATTCAGCCATCTAAAGGAGCCAATTTAAACAAACCCCCCCACCCTCCTGACCCCCCCAAGACTTACCAAAACTCCTTGGTGGTCCAGCAGGGGGTCTGGGAGCCATCTCCTGCACTCACACCCTCGACTGCTGGTTTCAAAATGGCGCCAATAGCCTTTGACCTACTATGTCACAGGAACAAAGGCTATCAGCACCATTTTGATTACTGGCAGCCGACAGCCCGAGTGTAGGAGATTGCTCCTGGACCCCCACTGGACCACCAGGGACTTTTGGCAAGTCTTGGGGGACCCTTCTGACCCCCACAAGACTTGCCAAAAGTCCAGTGGGGGTCCGGGAGCAACCTCCTGCACTCGGACCGTCGGCTGCCAGTATTCAAAATGGCGCCAATAGTTTTTGCCCTCACTATGTCACAGGGGCCGACTGGTGCCATTGGTCAGCCCCTGTCACATGGTAGGAGCACAAGATGGCGCCGGCCATCCATTGCTCCTACCATGTGACAGAGGCTGACCAATGGCACCGGTAGCCCCTGTGATATAGTAGGTCAAAGGCTATCGGCGCCATTTTGAAACCGGCAGCCGAGGTTGTGAGTGCAGATGGCTCCTGGACCCCCTGCTGGACCACCAGGGAGTTTTGGTAAGTCTTGGGGGGGTCAGGAGGGTGAGGGGGGGTTGTAGTTAATTTCATTTTAGCCGTGACGAATAAGAATTAACATATAAACGTATCAGGGGCCCCCCTTGCCGAATGCAATGTATGTGCCCCCCCCGATGATTGTGAATCCCGAATGCAACGTATGGCGTCCCTCTGCACATCCCTAGTAGTTCATGTGCAGGTAAAGGTCATAAACTTTAAAAGCACCCTTTGTTTTCTTGAGAGTAAAAGAGGTTGAGAAATTAAAATGGCTTCTGTGCAGGACTACTTGTTCCAGCTATCTTTGCTGACAGCCTTTGGCAAAGAACCAGCAGAATGAATCAGCAGTACCTCATTGGCAGTGTATCTAGGCATATATGAAAGAGGCTTCTGCAGTAGCAAGGGGAGAGGCAGACAGTGAGACGGAATGAGAAGGACTCTCACAGAACCCACTAACCTCAGCTATGGAGGAAGTTTCAACAGAGGAAAAGCCTGAGACTGACTTGACAATTCACCACTAAAAGTTAAGTTAAAAACCATAATTACAGAGGGGAGGACTGTCTTGGTTTAATTGCTAAAGACTGACTTTAGGGAAGAGCCAAAGTGATCTGTGCACACGTCTTGGACAGGACAGACTTAGAGCAAAGGAACAGGGAAGTTAAGCCAAGCTGAGTAACATTGGAAAGCTTATACATGTCAGATGTTTGGCTCCCTTAATAAGGGTTGTAGTGTTACTCTGTCGTAATCTAAACTTTACATGAACAGAGTGGTATAAGCAGACTTAATAGGAAAATGCTTTAGCTGCAGAAACACTTTCTCTCTAGCTCAGAGAGGGGTAACAGAGATTAAAACTACTGACAGAGTTTCCAAAAGTTGTTCCATCTCCCTTAAAGAATAATAGACATGATAAGAAAAGTACTGACATTGCTCATGCTTCTTTACTCTTGAGTAATTGTCTTCTAAAAGAAGCTTTGTTTGGTTCATGAGCACGGCTCCAGACTGGTTGCAGCTGACAGTGGATTATTAATGAACAGTCTATTAGGAGAAGCTTTATATTTAGTCCAGGACTACTGCATCATAGTGCTTGCAGCTAACAGAGAGTTATTAATTAATGGTTTACTATAGGAAACTTCATGCTTGGTTCAAAAGTACTGCTTTAGAGTGTTTTCAATTAACAGAGAATTTTTAATTAACTGCCTCTTAAACTTTAGTTCAAGAAGTATATGCAAGTAAGCCCAATAGAATTTAGGATAGTGAGTCCTTAAACCTGGGATGCTATGGTTAAACTAATGGGAATCTATCTATAATAGTCTGAAATTGTTGTGACTGTTCAATCCGGAAGTGGATCCTTGGGCCGACCGTCTCAGGGGGACGGACGGGAGGCAGAACTCCACGGGTCAGATGTGTCTTCACCTGGAAACCCGCGACCCCTCCAGAGGAGCTGTGGGAGCCCGGGTTGCTAGGACTTAGGAGTCTTCGCCCTGGAAGCCCGAGGTCCCCCCCAGGAGGAGCCCGTAGGGACCCGGGCCGCTGGGACTTAGGCGAAGGCTTGAAGAACCCAAGGAAAGGAATACGAACCGGAGTCAGGGCAGGCAGCAGGCTGGTGGAACGAAGTCACGGACCGGAGTCAGGGGAGGCGGAAGGCAATCAGAAACGGAGACATGGACCGGGGTCAAGGCAGGCGGCAGGCAAGCAGAGTAGAGGTCACGAACCGGAGTCAAGGCTGGCAGCAGGCTGACGGTAGTCGGAGTCACGAACCGGGATCAGGGCTGGCGGCAAGCAGGCAGAAGTCAGCGTTGCAGGACAGGCAGAATCCAGGAACCAGGCAAGCAGGCGAAAACAGAGTCAGGCAGGCAGAATCCAGGAACCAGGCAAGCAGAAATCAGGAACCAGACGAGCAGGAGGGCAACTAGTACTCTGAAAGAGAGACCTCGTTGCAAGGCAAGTTGGGAACGCAAAAGCCCTGTTTAAATCCCCTACCCGGCGTCTGACGTCATAGGGGGCGTGTCCGCACACCCGGGTGCAGACGCCTCAAAACGCTGGCCTACGCGCGCGTGTGCGCGTTCCCCCGTCGAGGGGAGGAGTCCTCGGTGGCGTTTCCACGAGGAGACGCCGCTGCCATGCAGCCCTGGAGGCCAGGAATCCGGTGGTTCGTGGCGCGGCAGGGAAAGGTAGGTGCCCGGTCATTAGCCTAGTGACCGGGATCATAACAGAAATAGTTATTCCTTATGTTAACAATGCCTCAGACTCTAAAAATGTTTTAGTCTTACATTGAAACTAGAGTTAAACCCCAGAGACCTTGTAATGTTTGCTTAGAATGTTTAGTGAAAAGGGAAATAAAGCTGTGTTCTGTTATATTTAAGTTGGTTGTTCGATGATTGATTGGAAAAAGTATGTTAATAAAGTGTTAAAAATTATATATTTGCAAGCATCATCCTTTAAACCGTATGGAAGTGAAATTGTTTGCTGAAGTTGTAGGTAACCAGAGAGGAAGCCATTACTAAAGGGTGTATCTAAGGATATAAAAGGTATGGTATCTTAGACTGAACCCAATTGATTGCCCTCGCTGACCCCAGTACTGCCATATCCACTAGTCATTATAAGTCTTTTGTGCAGAATCAAGCTGACTACAAGGCTCCCGATGGATCAGATGTAGATTTATATCTACAGCACAATTCTTTTAAAATTATCCTTTATGGTAAAGTCTTATGCTAGTGTCTCTATCCATGCTCCAAGTTCTAGAGAAGAGATTGTTGTTCTATCAAGCTGTCATTTATTTAATTTTCACTTTTTCCCCTATGCCTGTTCCTTTGCCAAAACTACCAAGATGAGGATTTTGATATTAACCAAACTTCGTGAAGGTCTATTCACTTATCTTCAACTATTGAGCTCAAGCAGTATAAGTGGTATACCACTTCCTCTGGCAGAACCAGTAGGATAGCTCTAGACTTGACTATACCCGGCCCCAGCTGCCTCCTTCCTCTGTTCTGCTGGTTCAGACATCCTTCTTGGCTGGGACCTCTCTGACATTTTCCTATGTATCTGATTCTGTCTCTCTTCTCTCCCTCTCCTTCTCCTCGTCTCTACTTCTACTCCTTTTTTCCTCCCTTTGTCTCTTTCTCCTCCATCACTTCCTCTCCTCTTTCTTTTGCTCCCTCCCTTTCTTTTATGCCTCCCTTGTTCTTTTCTTCAGTTCTTCACCAATAACTCTTCCTCCAGCAGCCACATTTCCTTCAACTTAAATTCCCCCAATGCATACTGGCAACAAAGTCATTAATAAATATAGCAGGTATGCTAGAAAGTTAACATCTGGTTTGACACAGATGTTACATCTTTTGCCTTAGGGGTCACATGCTAAATAGCATGTGGAGAAGAGTACATCACATTATTTCCCACATGCCTATAAAATCTAATTTGCATATGACTTTCCTTTACTTATATGTAGGTCTGTGCTGATTTTAGCATGTACCCACTAAAGTAGGCAGGAATTGATTTAGCATGCACACTAGAGCCTTAAAGCCAAACCTTCAAACCTGCCTGTGGTATAGCATTTTTGTGTATGGAGATTAATGCTAATGCACAGTTTTTTAAATACTGCATATTTATACTCCAAAAGTGCATGCATATGTTTCAGTATGCACACATGTTTCCAATGCATCCTTCTGGCCTTAGCCACTGCCTTGTCATATTGCTTCGCCACCCATTTTATAAACATAAATATATTTAATATGTGAAATAATCATGACACTACTTGAATAAGCAACCAGAATTAAATGCAGAGGCAGGTATATTTTAAAGTATGCATGAGTACTTGGAATCAATGGGTTTGCCAATATCTCCACTAGTTCTCCTAGTCCTTCCCCAGTTTACCTAGCACTTCACGCTGAAACCCTTGCCAGTTCACCAAAACTGTAGATAATAGACAAGTCTAATTTCACTTGCATCAGTCACTTGTCAGGTGTAAAAGTGTATGAACAAGTTTTACAATTTACACATGTATATCTCTTACAAAATAGCAGTTTCCGTGAGTAGTTTGTAACCCTACCCCAGAATGCTCCTAGAACACCCCATTTTTCCCTTGGTAAAATGTACTAATAAAACCATAAATATATGCATACTCTGGACATTTATAAAATAGTATATGTGCATGTACATGTTATATACACATGTATATACTCTTTTTATACACAAAATTCATTTGAAAATTCATTTCACAATCTATAGTACACTACTCCAACAGAATATTAAATGGCCTTAGTGTGCACAATAATATTTAGTGCGGAGGCCCTTATGTGTCCCAAATATATTTGTGCAGCATTGATGGAATATTGAGAAAATGTTGCATATTTTTGGGAAACTTGGAAAACAAATCTCCAATTGACATATCTCTAGATACTTACACACTCGTATTCCTCACTTAACTGGCAGAATATTCCCCTCATGTTTGTAAGCTACTTTAAATCTAATATTTTTTCTGAAAATATTTCTGTTGCTTAGAAATACTTAGTTATCCTCCCATTTCCTTGTACATTGTTATTGATTGTAAGACATCCTTTAGCACATTACATGTTAGAATTACCGTAAATCTTTAGATAATACCAGACAGTTACTGAAATTGTTTCTACTGTAAATCAAACCACATGAAAAAGGATATGTTGGGAAGTGGTCTTAATATATTATGCTACTTCAGAGCATTCCCAAGGATTTGGCACTTCACAGCATACAGAATTATCAGAAATAGTTATGTTGATGGAAATTTTTCTAGTTTATCAGTATTCTGTAATTCAGACCTATAAATAAACTACTCCTTGATAATGTGCTTTTATTATTCTGACTAGCATCAGTTAATTAACTTATAGCTTCACTTCCTAAGGATGTCAGACTTTCTCCTCTTTAATTATGAACCACATGGTAGCTTTTATATTTTTTTTCTTAATTTAACATTAAATAAAGGCTATATTTGTGCCTGATATATTATTGATATGCTATGGCTGACTGCCAATTAAATATGGAGGAAACAGAGCTTCAGAAACTATGGTCACCAGGATGATCAGTGGTTCACTGCTCCATTGATTTTTTAAAATAGTTTACCAGTTCCACCTTTTTGCAAAGGCCATGGTAATTATCAAACAATTAAACATGTCTAGTAAAACAAAAAGTTTTAGATACATGCTTGGGTAGTCTAGATAGATGGTTTTGTTCTGAAGCATCTTATGATGCATTGATTCTATTTTTAGAACTTGAAATTGTAAAGCCTTTTGGATCAGTGTTAACAGTTGAACATGACAGACAAACTAGAGGAAATGAGAGAACCATAAAGGGCAAAAGATACATGCCAAAAATAACAACAACAAATGGACCATAAGAGGAATGAGTCAGTTGTGATCTGTTCCAGTGCAACTTCAGATCCCCTTGGTCTGTCAGTGCACTGACTGTTCTAACTTCAACTCTGATATTTTTCCTGTGAAAAATTGAAGTTTTCTCAGACACTGCAATCTTGAACTCACATCTTTTTTTTTCTGTAATCCCTTTTAAAATTTAAATAGTTGGGCAACGGGAGCTTGCATAAAGGGAGAAAAACGTGTTTTGCTTGAAGAAAATACAGTTTTGGGAAATCTTGGGTCTGTCCCAGAAAGAGAGAAACAAGAATGTTTTGTCTGCATGTTTTAGTTATTTCACCCTTAACCAATGAGAAGAGTGAGAAAAGCAAACAGGCTTCAATTTTAGACATTTTGCGCTGAAAGGAAAACAAAAATAGAACACTTTCTGGCCAGGAGGTATCTGTCCATAAATGTGTCTGCCTGTGGATCTCTGCAGTTCAATCAGCTGCCACATTTGGGTGCTATGAGATTCAATCAGGGTAAGAGCTGTAGTAGTTGTGCTGCCTGGCTTTGTTATGCTAATACTGCAGCGGGTGTAGCATACCGTTCCTACGCTACACTATTGAATGGATTCTAAAAGGCCTGCGCGCGTAATATCCGGGGCTTAGGCACGTGGCTGGGCCTTGCGTGTGCCGCGCAAATTTTCAGAGGCCGGCCACGTGCATAAACTTTGGTATGCGCGCAAGTGCCGGGCTTCTTCAAAGTGGTGGGCCGGGGACAGGGTGGGGGGTGGGCCGGGGTAGCACCATTGTAAACTGTCCTGGGGAAGCATGCACCGGCAGCCGGATGGCGCATGTAACTTGCATCTTCTCCCAAGGAGCAGTAAGTAAAAAAATTAGGGGTAGATAGGTAGGGGTTGGGGTCACGATGGAGCGGGGAAAGGGAAGGAAGGTTAGGTAGGGGGTAGAGAAGTTCCATCCCAGTCCGCTCTTTAATTGGAACGACTGGGAGGGAATTCGGGGAGGCTCAATTGTGTTGCCATGCGTACTCTTACAAAATTTGGCCCCCATGCGCACGCCATCTGCACATGCACACACGGATTATAAAATCTGGCATGCATATGAGCGCAGCCCGCAGATTTTATAATATGTGCGCGAAGGCACGCACATGTTATAAAATCAGCATGTCCATGTGCACGCGCTGGGAACTGCGTGCACATAAGTTATAAAATCTACCCCTAAGCTTTTTGCAGTAGAACCATAACAAAGCCAGGAAGTGCAACTGGCAGAGTCCTTGTGATAATCAAAGCTCATAGCACCCCTATGAGACAGCCATTGCAGCCAATGAATTCCCATGCTCTCATTACATCTATTACAGGAGATACCATGCTGTTAGAAAATCACCAAAGAAAAAAACACCAGCACTGCCTCCCATAGTACTGGTGCCTCTTCATGCAGTCCTTCTGGGACTGGACCTTTTCAACTTTTTTTTCTTTCAGTTTTGCATGAATTATTTTTCTCCTTATTTCTTCTGTCTGGGAATATATATTTTGAAATATAACTCTTTTTGCCTAATAGTGGTATCACATGAACAGCAAGGGCCGAAGATCATAAGAGAGATGAACACTAATATTCAATAAGAGGGATACTTCATTATGTGTATTAATGTAACCAATTGCTGTCCTGGTTACAGGAGCAGAGGGGACTAAATTTCCATTAAGGTGATTTGTAGATGCTGAAATGAACAGATAATACAAGGACAAGGGGGCAGTCCATAAGTTTGCAAGTAGCACATTTAAAAGAAATTGGAGACAATTATTTTCCACTCAGCACATACTTAAGCTCTGGAATTCATTGCCAAAGGATTTGATTAAGGCAGTTAGATTAAATGGGTTTAAAAAAAGTTTGCATGTTCCTTGAAGAGAAGTCCATAAATTGCTGTTAGTCAAGTTGACTTAGGGAATAGCCACTGCTTTTTACCAGCATTAGTAGCATGGGATCTTTTTAATGTTTGGGTCCTTGACAGGTACTTATATCCTGGATTGTCCACTGTTGGAAATGGGATGCTGGGCTTGATGGACCCTCGGTCTGACCCAGTTTGGCAACTTCTTCTGTTCGAAGGGCAGAGACTACAGAGTGACTATAAAAGCAAAGATACGTCACACATGGAACTCAAGTTAGTAACATAGAATATGATGGCAAATAAAGAACATAAGGCCGCTCCATTCTGCCCATCCACATCTTCTGCAGAGCTTTATATTCCCTTCCTTTCCCTCAGAAATCTTCTGTATTTATCCCCAGTTTTCTTGAATTCTGATACAGCCTCCACAGGGAGGCTGTTCCATGCATCACCACCCTTTTCGTAAATTAATATTTCCTAAGATTATTCTGTCTACTCCCTTTTACCCTCATCCCATGACCCCTTGTTCCAGAGCTTCTTTTCCAGAAGGAGGTTTATCATACGGAAGACCAACTTTTCTACCAAATCTGATGCCAGCTATGAACAATGTGGACTCATGCTGTAGTTGACTGATGCCTGCTATGCTTGTCTGAGTCTACCCATTATTGCCTCTGCACCATATTACCATTGAAGATAGGAGCAGATGGATGCTGTTCAATCTTCTCACCTAAACCAATCCACCACTCTCAGTGATATTCAAATGCAAAACATTAAACTAGACAAAGTCCAATCACCTCATGTTAACAAAAATATATCTACTTACACTACTCACTGTGTTATATGTTCCCAATGATTTATCAAAACTTATAACCCATACTTAAAGCACCTACATAATATTGTAAGGCAGGGGTTGTAGGTTTCATATAGTTGTAATTGCCCCATGGCAATGATTGATCATAACTTATAATCATAAACCTCCAACATCCTCCCTAGTGTTTTATTTAAGTGCACAGTTTCAAGTGAATGGCAGTGAAAATCAACTTCAATGGCTGCTATTTCTCCTGGACCATTGATACCCAAATGACTTACTGTCCCAATGGCTTCCTGTCCCAACATGGCTATGTTTCAAACCAGCAGTCCTTCTTCAGGGGATGTCAAAATGTATTATAATCCATGAGTTATCCTGTAACAACGGATCTCTTCTTGCTGTTCGTCCACTAATCCGACTCAATGGTTATGGTCAGCCCATTGAACATTTATTTATTTATTTTACTTTATTTATTTATCGAGTTTTATATACCGATGTTCGGTATCGCCATCACAACGATTTACAAAGGATCAATTTTATAATCATATAGGCATTGTTATAGCTATGGCTGCTGTGCAACCGCCTCACCACCAGGGGTCCCTCAAGTGCAGGTTCTCCTGGCTGGCCCAATCCATTTGCTCTATGTCCTGGATGTTCCTTTATGGCCCTGCCTACCCTAGACTCCAGTGCTTCGGCATTGAGCTCATTTGGGCTCCCTGCTCTAGCCTCCCTTGCCTTGCTGTGTGTGGCCTTCGGGCCTTCTGCCTTGCTTTGTCTTGCCGTGCGTGTGGCCTTCGGGCCTTCTGCCTTGCCTTGCCTTGCTGTGGGTGTGTGGCCTTCGGGCCTTCTGCCTTGCCTTGCCTTGCTGTGGGTGTGTGGCCTTCGGGCCTTCTGCCTTGCCTTGCCTTGCTGTGGGTATGTGGCCTTCGGGCCTTCTGCCTTGCCTTGCTGTGGGTGTGTAGCCTTTGGGCCTTCTGCCTTGCCTTGCCTTGCCTTGCTGTGTGTGTGTGGCCTTTGGGCCTTCTGCCTTGCCTTGCCTTGCTGTGTGTGTGTGGCCTTTGGGCTCTCTGCCTAGTCATGTGTGTGTGTGTGGCCTTCAGGCTCTCTTTCTTGCTATAAGGTTCTTGTGACCCTGTCTGGACATTGACTCTGTTTGCCTGCCGCCTGCCTTGTGACCCTGCCTAGACATTGACTCTGTTTGCCTGCCGCCTGCCTTGTGACCCTGCCTGGACATTGACTCTGTTTGCCTGCTGCCTGCCTTGACCCTGCCTGGACATTGACTATGTTTGCCTGCCGCCTGCCTTGACCCTGCCTGAACTTTGACTTTGTTCCCTGCCAGTACGCTGCTCCATATCTCAGCCATCGCCCAGCTCCATTCACTCCTGCCTGCATCTCATTCCTTCCCAGCCATTCATCACAGACCTTTCAGATGCCTCTGTCTCTCTCCACATGGAGTCACTCCTGAAGGTGGTGTTCACAACACTGGACCACTGCCTAAACGTAACAGTATGCCGAAGCCACCCTCCAGAGAGAGAGATAGGATATTTTTTTTTGTAATTTATATTTTATTGAAGATTTATACATAACATAAAACAACAACCATGAGATCCGTAATACAATATAACCATCAACAATATGGGCAGCACATCATAGTAACATTTAAATATCATTCTTCCGGTTTGTAGATACCCAGCCGGAAGACTAGAAGCCCTTCCCATAAATACAACAACGGATATTGTCCATTCTGTATGTTATTAACCCCCCCCCCCCCCCCCCTGTATAATACCGGTCAGCTATAGTTAGAGAGGTTGAGAGAAGAGTGACTCGCAAAAGCACCGTCTGAAGTCAACTCACAGGGACACTATTACATGGGCCATGGGTCATGAGTTAAACACTGTTTTGTAGATTGGTATGCCAATCCCTTTACTCCTCAGGTGAGTCCAGCCAGTTTTTCAACATTTGCCATTGCGCCTGTTTCTTCTGCCTATAAGCTACGTGTGCATGTAAAGAGTGGAACTTGGCCAATCGAGATTTAAGAGCAGCTAGTTCAGGTACCGAACTCAATCGCCAACCTTTAGCTATCTCACATCTGGCTGCGATAAGTATTAAAGTTATGTTTCTTCCTTGCTCGCGGGAGGCCTCCACTGGTGCATTTAACAATGCCTGTGCTGGTGTTATGGTAATAGCAAGCCCCATAATCTGGTATATAAGGTTATTTGCTAACTGCCAGTAGGGCTTTACATTGGGACATGTCCACCACATATGGTAGTAAGTCCCAATATCTCCACACCCTCTCCAACATTTAGGGTCCCTAGACTTAGAGAAACGATGGAGACGCAGAGGGGTTAAATACCATCTCAATAACACCTTGTAACTATTCTCACTCAGTGCAGCAAAGGGCGAACTCTTCTTTGTGCCAAGAAAAATCGAATCCCATACTGCCTCAGATAAAGGTGATCCCAAATCTGTCTCCCATGCTTTCATAATAGCAGATTTTTGTTTGGAGTCTTTGTGTAAGTAACTATAAACTTGCGAGATTGCCCCTTTCAGACTATCTGCCTGATCACACCAGTGTTCTAATTGAGTCTTTCCCTGTGCTAAGTCTAGGTCCATCCTTTCCCTCTGCCCAAAGTGGCGAATTTGTAAATAAAGAAACATATCTGACTCTGGGAGAGAGTATTTATCTTGTATGACTTTAAATTCCATCATCTTTCCTCCTTCCCACAATTGTTCTAAGTACCTCAACCCTTTAACACCCCACTGCTGGAGAGTTCTGGATTGACTGCCTGCCAGGAATCGTACATTATGGAATACATCCGAACTATAAAAATAGCCTCTACTACCCACTAGTTTCTCTTTCCACTTGTCCCACAGCCACAGAGTATTGCTGGTTGCAGATGCCATTGTTAGGGACAGATGCCTAGTGTCTTTGGGCTGCCAGACCAGCGAGCGTAACTGCGTCTTTCCCAGCCATGCTTGTTCTATGTCTACCCACTGTTTTTGTTCCTTTTTCCTGTGCCAATCAAATATAGCCCTTAATTGCGCCGCTAATAAGTACCAGCTCAAGTTTGGGACCCCCAGACCTCCCATCAATTTGGTTCTATACATAACTGTTTGAGCTATTCTTGGGGGCCTCCGCCTCCAAATGTAGGAAAAGATCCTTCGCTGCCACTTCTTTAGCATGGCTGAGGAGATGTGTATAGGCAATGCTTGGAAGAGGTAACCCAAGCGGGGCAGGACATTCATTTTTATTGAGGAAATCCTGCCAAACCAAGAGAGATATAGACCCTCCCATCTTTCTAGATCTTTAAATATTCTTTGTATAAGGGGTGGGTAATTCAGTCGAAAGAGATCGTCTATGATGCTGCTGATTATAACCCCTAAGTATTTAAGTTTCTTAGCGGCCCATTTAAATGGTAGGGTCTCCTTCAATTTTAGAAGCTCAGCGTCCGGGACATTCACGTTTAGGATTTCTGATTTTTCTTCGTTAAGCGTAAAGCCAGATACCTTCCCAAAGTCCCGAAGTGTTTGTAGCACCGCCTGAAGTGAGGCAGCTGGCTGTGTTATCGTAAAAAGGATATCATCAGCGAACATAGACATCTTGTATTCCCTCCCCCCAACGGATACTCCCCTAATAATTCCACTTTGGCGTACTTGTATTGCCAGTGGTTCCAAGAAGATCACAAATAATAGTGGGGATAGAGGACACCCCTGCCTCGTTCCTCTTTGAATCTGGAAAGGCTCAGAGTAGGTCCCATTGACCTTCACCCGTGCCTGGGGGTCCGTGTACAGCTGCTTTAACCAGTTCAAAAATTAAGGACCAACATTCATTTCTTCCATAGTCCGGAACAGAAACCTCCAGTGGACCATATCGAACGCCTTTTCCGCGTCCACTGATAACAGGACTGTTGGTATGCCCTCAATGTTAGCTCTTTCCACCAGGTTAATAATTTTTCTAATATTGTCAGCGGCCATTCTACCCGGTATAAACCCGGCCTGATCGGTATGGATCAAGCGGGCTATAATTCTATTTAATCGTGATGCCATTATTTTGGCCAAGATCTTCTGATCTACATTAATGAGTGAAATAGGCCTATATGATCCACATTTCTTTACATCTCTCCCTGGTTTTCCCAGAATGGTAATTCCAGCCACATTTGCCCCCCTTCCCAAAGGTTGACCTTCTCTCATGGAGTTAAATAGATCTTGTAACGGGGAAGCCACAGCTGATATCATTTTCTTATAAAACTGTGGGGTGAAACCGTCCAGGCCTGGGGCTTTATTCGCTTTTAATTCTTTGACCGCATGTTGTATTTCCAGGAGAGTTATCTCACCATCCAAAGCGTCCCTCTCGTCTACAGTAAGAGTGGGTAAGTAAGACTGTAAGTAAGTAAGTAAGTAAGTAAGACTGCCCCCAGGAACCTATCTATCTGGGCATCCGAAATCCCTGGCGCCTCAGAGTACAACTGTCCATAGAACTGTTGGAACCGCTGTCTAATATCCAAAGGGGAGGTAAGTATTTGACCCTCATGACTTTCTATCGCTAAAATTTGATTTTGCAGCATACGCTGCTTCAAATATCTGGCCAGTAAGCGGCCAGACCGATCACTCCATTCAAATTTCTCCTGAGAGATCAAATTAGCCCTAGCGATCAATTCAGCATCCGCCATGTTCCTCAATCACTCCCTGGCCCTCTGAAGCTTAGCATATACACTTTTAGAGAGGGATCGTTTGTGTTTCCCTGAAAGATACGTTATCTCATCTAACACTTGTTGTTTCTCCTTTTGACTAAGTTTCTTACAATATGACCCTCGGGATATTAAATGTCCCCTCAAAACTGTCTTCAAACATTCCCACAGTATCGCAGGCTGTCCAGTGTTGAATTGTAAATATTCCTCTACCTTCTCGTGCAAGGCCCGATTAAAATCATCATCAAGGAGCAGTGAGTCATTCATTTTCCATGGGCGAAAGCCCCTATTAGCTCTGGAAAGATCCACTGAAAGGACCACCGGAGCATGGTCCGACCACACTATTGGCCCAATCTCAGTCCGGGTGACTCTGCTCACAAGCATTTTATCTACTAGGAAATAATCTATCCTAGTGTATGACCGGTGGGCGGCAGAATAAAATGTATAATTGCGACTGGTTAAGTTTCTTTGTCGCCAAATATCAATAAGGTGCCATTCTTTCAAAAGAGACCTTAAACCCCGCCTGGCAGTGCCCGTACCTCTACTACTGCCTCCGGAATTGTCTAATGTAGGGTCCATGGTTACATTGAAATCACCCACCACAATCAATTTCCCATCTCCTTCTTTATGCAATAATTTAGCAATTCCATCATAGAAACCTTTTTGGTCAGTGTTCGGGGCGTAAATGTTAATCAATGTGTATAATTCCCCCTGCACTTCGAATTTAACCAAGAGGTATCTACCATGTTCATCTTCTATATGTTTGTGGATATTAAAGTCCTTACCCTGTTTAAATAATATACACACTCCTGCGTACTTACTATTCTTATGAGTGGCAGAGAAGAACCTATGTATCAGGCCTGGCCATGCAAGAACGTGTTCATGTCTGCGCTTTAAATGGGTTTCTTGCAAATAGATGATGTCTGCAGATTGAAACTCCTTATCCTGCCTGAGGAGCTGGCGCTTTCGGGGAATATTAATGCCCTTCACATTCAGGGAGTATATTTGTACTGCCATCACTTATTGTGTAGAATCTTTCCCATGTCCATATAGCTGTCCCCGATAGGATTCACCCCCACCCTCAATCCCCAGGGCTACCAACCCTCGTGCCCTCTTAACTGGCCTCACATGTCTACTCGAATACATGTGCCTTGTTTTACCATGTCCCTCACACCCTGCTATTCCCGTTTCGCCCATTGTCCTTCTTGTCCTCGTCCCTGTATCGTCCCTCTCTCCCCCTTGACTTGCTTCCGGTACCCCACCCCCCTCCCCTACCCTCCCCCCCTTTTTCAAACGCCATATCTCTATGGCCTGCCTGT
Organism: Rhinatrema bivittatum; assembly: GCF_901001135.1. Lineage (NCBI taxonomy): Eukaryota > Metazoa > Chordata > Amphibia > Gymnophiona > Rhinatrematidae > Rhinatrema > Rhinatrema bivittatum. Next base: position 430,267,874 of record NC_042617.1, read on the forward strand.
ATAACAGACTTGGTCGGTGTGCTGCTGGGTTCAATAAACAACCCCCTTGTACTCTCGGAACCACATGCCAAAACCCCACCCCCCACCCCAACACTCAATCCTAACACACCACTGACACTTATATTTAAACAGTAGAGTGCTCTGAAAAAACTTAAGCTCTCATTAGCAATATATCTAACATCCACAAAATACACACTAGCATTCTCATTAAGATTATGTCAACCAGTCCTCTGGCGAGTCCTCAAGTCTACGATGCTGTACCTCTGTTACCCAGTTCTCACCCCTGATCCTCCATCGAGGGCCGCAGGGTTGTGTCAGATTGCCGCCGTAGGCGCTGTCCGCCTTTCTCCACCCTTTGCCATCGGAGAACATCTCGCCGCTCCTTCTGCTCTATCTGCGCCATTTGCTGCACTGTAAATCCCGCCGCCTGCAAAATGGCCGCCGCCTCTGCTGACCACGATGCTTTAGATGTTATTCCCTTAATAGTCATTGAAATCCCAGCCGGGTAGAGCCAGCGGTAACGAATGTCCTCCTGTTGAAGCATTAAGGTAATATGCCGATATTCCTGCCGGCGCCTGAGGGTTCCCGGGGAGAGATCTGAGAACACCGCAATCGAGTGTGTTTCCCAGTCCCAAGTCTTCTTCTGCCGTGCAACCTGTAGGACCTGCTCTTTAACTGGGTATCGCAGAAAGCATGCAATTATATCTCTCGGGAGGTTCCCTTGTTTCGGCCCCAAGGTCCGGTGTGCCCGCTCGAGTTTGATCACGGGTCCCGAGGTAGCCTGAGGTCCATCGGCCATCTTGGAGAGAAGTACGCTGCTTATAGATTTTACTACCTCGTGGCAATCTTTGTAGGCCTCTGTTTCGGGGATTCCGCGGAATCTCAGGTTGCACCTGCGATTCCTATTTTCTAAATCCTCCAGTTTGAGGGTCAATTCTTCTTCCATGGATGTATGCTTGTCACTTTGTGACTGTAGTTTCCTTATTTTGTCTTCCTGGGCCTCTATCCGCAGATTGCAGTCGTCCACTCGGTGCCCTATTTCAGCCATTTCTTCCCTAAATTCCGCAAATTTCTCCAGCATTTCTTGTTTGTGGACTTTCATGTCCGCCCGTATGTCCATAAACCACTGGCGAAACTCGCTTCTTGTAGGAACAGCGTCTGATATCGGGTTTGTATCGTTCGCATCCATCATCTCGTCCTCCGCTGCTGCGGTCTGTAATGCCATGTCACCCCCCGGGGCCGTTCCTGTTTTTAAGTAGAAGAAACGACTAAGATCGGCGCCTTTTTTCCGGGTGGACATATGGAAGTTCGTATGCTAGTTTCTGCCTCGCCTTAATTGCTGCCTCAAACGAGTGTCGGGGTGGGATGCACTTGGATATCTATTCGTTGTGCCCGGGAGCTCCTTAGTTAGGCTGCCATTTCTCCCGGTGACGTCACCCGACTCGAGAGATAGGATATTTTGTCAAACCGGTGAGTCAATTTTTTTTTGTACAAACTACAATATGTCTCAGTCTCAAAGATTTTATAGCTGTGCATGCTGTCAAACCTTGAACTATTTAAGCTACCAAGACTGTCTAGCTTGTCAACTCCCCGACCAAGAACATTGGACATGCAGTAATTGCTATAAGAGAAATGTCTCTGTTTACCAAGAATGTTTAAATTGTTCAACTCCTAAGCCAGGATGGTGGAAATGTTCTTGTATCCCAAGCCTATTACCACCAGGTAAACCGTGCCCCTGTTGCTCAGCTAGAGGACCAGCTGCTTCATTAGAAAAAGCAGTCAGCTCAACTACCCTGCGTTCAGCTTCTGGCCCAGTTAAAAACGTTATTCCCTGTAACAGCTTGTGGATAAAGAATTCCAGCCCTTCATTTCAAGACACTTTGAAAAAAACTTTTCACCAGGAAACAAGTAATAATTCTGAAAACCTTAGAACTCACCGGGTTAAGAAGGCTTCCATGACTTCCACGCTAGAGCCTCAGAGACAAGAGCAGAATGTACTAATTAACTCTAGCAGAGCCTTGCTTTCCACAGTTGCAGATCAGTTACAATTAAAGGCTAGGGTTCCAAGATGATCCAGAGCTGCCTGTGCCTTCTCTAAGCTGCTAGTCCACACTTTTAAACCAGGGAAACAAACATAACTGGGAGCTCCAGACTCTGTCTCAAGATACCAAGTCCTCTGCAGTACAATCTTTATCCTCGCTTCACATCACAACAGACTTTGTTACTCTGCTGTCTGAGCCGTTGAACCGGTCCTGCTGCCGCCCCTGGAGGGGTCTGAACCGGTCCTGCTGCTGCCCCTGGAGGGGTCTGAACCGGTCCTGCTGCCGCCCCTGGAGGAGTCTGAGCCTGCTGCTTTGTCGCCCCAGGAGGGGTTTTGGACTGCTCCATCGCCCCAGGAGGGGTTTTGGACTGCTCACTCACCCCTGAAAGGGTTTAGGACTGTTCTGCCATCCTGGGAAGGGGTTGTATTTGTTACACCATCGTTTTGCCTTCCTCCCACCTTTCTTAATGCGTGGAATATATCTGGACTGCACTTCAAAGATTGTATTTTTAAACAATGTCCACGCCTGTTGAACACTTTCAACCTTTGCAGCTGCACCTTTCAGTTTTTTTCTAACTATTTTCCTCATGGTATCACAGTTTCCCTTCTGAAAATTTAGTGTTAGAGCTGTAGATTTACATATTATCCCTCTTCCAGTCATTAGTTCAAATTTGATCATGTTATAATCACAATTGCCAAGTGACCCCACAACCATTACCTCTCCCACAAAATCCTGCCTTGCACTAAGAATTAAATTTAAAATAGCTCCCTTTCTCGTTAGTTCCTGAACCAATTGCTCCATGAAGCAGTCGTTTATAGGGATGCGGAGCAGGGATGGATTCTTCCCATTCGGTATTCGTATTCGTGGGGAACCAAATCCATTGCATCCATTCTCGGGGAACCCCGATCCATTCATTAGTTATGTATGTATTCGTTTCCCAAAAAAACCCCCCATCCCAACCCTTTAAATTTAATTAACTACAACCCCCCACCTTCCTGACCCCCCCCCCAAGACTTACCAAAAGTCCCTGGTGGTCCAGCGGGGGTCCTGTCATGATCTCCTGCACTTGGGCCGTCGGCTGCAGGTATTCAAAATGGTACCGATAGCTTTTGCTCTCACTATGTCACAGGGGCTACCAGTGCCCTTGGTCGGCCCCTGTGATATGGGAGGAGCAATGGACGGCCGGCGCCATATTGTGCTCCTACCATGTGACAGGGGCCGACCAATGGCACCGGTAGCCCCTGTGACATAGTAAGGGCAAAGGCTGTCAGTGCCATTTTGAATACTGGCAGCCGACGGTCCGAGTGCTGGAGATCGCTCCAGGTCCCCCGCTGGACCACCAGGGACTTTTGGCAAGTCTTGGGGGGGACTCCAAGATGGTGTCAGCTGTACATTGCTCCTACCATGTGACAGGGGCCGACCAATGGCACCGGTAGCCCCTGTGACATAGTGAGGGCAAAGTCTATTGGCGCCATTTTGAATACCGGCAGCCGACAGCCCGCGTGCAGGAGATTACTCCAGGACCCCCGCTGGACCACCAAGGACTTTTGGTAAGTCTTGTGGGGGTCAGGAGGGTGGGGGGTTTATTCGTTAGATACGTTGTATTCGTGGGGTTCACCATATGTTTCGTGACCCCACGAATACATCGAATAGGGACATATATGTTGTGGATTGCCAATACATCGAAAATGAATGCACACCCCTAGGCATTTATTCCATCCACAAATTTTATGTCTGGCATGTCCGATGTTACATTTACCCAGTCAATATTAGGGTAATTGAAATCTCCCATTATTACTTCACTGCCAATTTGGTTAGCTTCCTTGATCTCTCTTAGCATTTCATCATCTGTCTGAACATTTTGGCCAGGTGGATGGTAGTATACTCCTATCACTATACTCTTATCCAACACACATGAAGCAAAGAGTGCATGGAGTAACTTGATGGTATGGCGGTTGTTACTCTTAATCAATAAGTTTTGATACTGTTAAAAGAACTTAAAAAATATAATTCATAAAAATAAAGGACAGATTAAAAAGCTATTAGAAGGTGAAAAGAATAAGAGCAGTATAGCTCGTAAGAGTTCAGAGAAGGCAATGGGGAAATGTAAATAGAATATAAAACAAAATTAAAAAGGGGCAAGATTAAATGGCCTCATTGATGTTAAAAGGCATTTAAAGAGAGAGGTTTTAAAACTCTTTTTAAATTCTGGCCTACTATCAAGGTGCCTGATATTATCTGGGATAGAGTTCCAGAGCTGAGGGCCAGCTACTGAGAACATGCAACATCTCGTTATGCCCTTTCGGGCAATTTTGATTGTAGGAACTTGCAAAAAGTTTTTTTGGGATGAACATAAGTTTCTAGAGGGTCTATAAATGCGTAGTTGAGAAATGAGGCAGGTTAGAGTGTCATCATTTATTAAGTTATGAATAATGTAAAGAATTTTGAATTTGATCCTGAAACCAATGTAGAGAGTATAAAACAGGCAAAATATGGTCTCTACGTGACTTGCCAGTAAGAATGCATGCTGCTGAATTCTGGATTAATTGTAGAGACCACAGGGAACTTTAGTAAGGCTGGTATCATAGAAGATAGTAGCAGGTTCTCACAAGAGGAAGCTCCAGGAGAGAGTCCTGAGAAGCGGGACAGAAGTAGTCCAAGGCAGGAAGGCCCTTTGAGGAGCGGATAGCCAGGAACATGGAAGGGCCCCCAAGGAGCGGGTACCCAGAGCGTCTGTAAACCATGAGAGACACTGGAACTGGAGATCTACGAATGGAGCGGATTCAGCAACGAAAGAATTCCTTGCTAACTTGTAGAAGCACCAGGCCGGTCATCTTAAATATAGCCGTGGGTTGACGTCATATCGAGGGGACGCTGCCGAGGTTCCCGCCTTGAGGTGTACAAAGGAGGCCCTTGCGCGCATGCGCGCTTTAGGTGATTCTGGAAACAAGATGGCGGTCGACAGCACCCACGCCATCAAGGGAACGCCGGAGAGGTCAGTGGTGGTTGGCAGAGGCTGCCATACATCCTAGGATTGACGGTGCTGGGAAAAAAGAGGTGAGCATGAGAGGTCACAGCCATGTGCGACCAGGTGTAAAAACCTCTGCGCAGGTCAACATTCATCTTCTTTCTTTCCAATATATTGTTGCATGTCCCGTCCACGGTAGGCTCATGCCTGTGCCTACTCACCCTTGCAGCTCTTCTCCCAGACCCGGACCATCCTTGCTCAAGGCTGTGGGTAGCCGCCTATGCCCCCGAGCACCTACTGCCGCCTCGGCTGCTCCTGACTCCTCCGTGGACCTCCTCGGTTCTCAGCAGGTCTCCCTGCATGGGCCGCGGGGAGATGCCGTCATCTGGCCTCCTGTGGGCCTTGGCTTAGGCGCATGTGTGCACATCTCTTGTTCATTTAAAGGGGCTGCAGCTGGAAACTAGCTTACGGCCCTGGATGATGACATCATAGGGCCCTGGTATATAAGGCAGGGCCCCGCCACTAGTTCCTTGCCTTGGCAACAGGTCTCCACATTTCTTCGTGTGCTCGTTGCCCATTGTTCCTGGTTCCTGATCCTGACTCCATACCTGGTTCCTGCTCCTGACCCATAGCTTGGTCCCTTCCTAGCCTCTTTGGATTGATTCTCTGGCTTTGACCCTTGCTATGTTGGACCACGCTCAGGACTGATTCTCTGGCTTTGACCCTAGCTATGTTGGACCATGCTCAGGACTGATTCTCTGGCTTTGACCCTAGCTATGTTGGACTACGCTCAGGACTGATTGGCTTTGAATCTTGCTACATTGGACCATGCTCAGGATTGATTCTATGGCTTTGACCCTTGCTTCATTGGACTATGCTACGGACTGACTCTCTGGCTTTGATCCATGCTCTGCTCCGACTCATTACCTTGTCTTGCTCAGCCACCTGCCCTGACCCCAGCTTGCCTTGACTACACCTTTGTTAACTACTTGGACTTGGCCTTTGGCTTCATCCTTTATTACTTGGGTGGCCTCTGTCTTCGACTGTTCCTATTGGCACCCAGGTCACTGGAGCCCTGCCTCATCCGGACCTACATCAGTCCCTTGATAGGTCTGCTGGTTCCTGGCAACTCTTGTACCTCATCTACTGGGAGTTGTCACATGGAGGCCCTCCTAAGACCAGCACCCAAGGACTCAACCTGCAGGGAACGAGGGCTGGTATTGTTTAAGCTCCAGTTGGCTTTCATCTCTTAGTCAGCTCCACCTCCCGACGGCGTGGACCCATGGGGCTTGCCCTATGTGTAGCGTCAACCCCAGCTCAGGCCAAGAGTCCACCACCAGCGCAACATATATGGCAAACATTTCAGATTTTTAGTTTTAGTTTTTTTAAAATAATATAAAAACACTCCAACTTTATTTCCTGTTTTTTTTATCTCCAGTTCTTTTTCTAAAATATGCAATAACCTTTTTTTTTTTTTTACGTCTATATGACCAGATATACCTCTTTTTGTTTATGGGCTATTATTAGGGATGTGAATCGTTTTTTGATGATTTAAAAAAATTGTCAGATATTTTTTAAATCGTCAAAAATCATTAGAGTCGCGATACAATAGAAATTCCCCCGATTTCTCATGAAAAATCGTAAATCGGGGGAGGGGGAGCGCGGGAAAACTAGCACACCAAAACAACCCCTAAACCCACCCCGACCCTTTAAAACGAATCCCCCACCTTCCCGAACCCCCCCAAAATGTTTAAAATTACATGGTGGTCCAGTTGGGGGGGGGGGGGTGTCCCGGCACGATCTCCTGCTCTCGGGCCATTGGCGCCATTTTGGCTGCCACTAAAAAAATGGTGCCGATGGCCCGATAAAAAAGAAAAAACACCGGACCCTTTAAATTGACCACCTTAGCCTCCCCCACCCTCCCGACCCCCCCAAAACCTTTTAAAATGACCTGGTGGTCCAGTGGGGGCGCGGGGAGCGATCTCCCACTCTCGGGCCATCGGCTGCCACTAATAAAAATGGCGCCGATGGCCCTTTGCCCTTACCATGTGACAGGGTATCCGTGCCATTGGCCGGCCCCTGTCACATGGTAGGAGCACTGGATTGCCGGCGCCATCTTTAAAGATGGCGCCATCCAGTGCTCCAAAAAAAAATCGAGCCGGACGGTCAAAATTTTAAGATTTTGAATCGGAACCGGAACCGATCAGATTCTGGTTCCGATTCACATCTCTAGCTATTATTAATCCTTTGTCTGATTTAGGTTCTAATCTTTGATGTTTTATGCTACTGAATCTTGATCTTCTTGTAATCTTCTAGCAAAATTTCTGTTTAGTAAGAGAATAGAAACATTTTATAAGTTGCTAATGTAAGCATTGGATTCTCATAACATTTGTTTACTGTATCTTAGTTAAATCCATTAATATTAGCATTTGTAATTAATTATGACCTATTAGAATAATCTCTTAATGATAATAATTGTATTATAATAAAGGAACAAAAGTCTCAATGCTGCTTATAATTTAGTACAACAGTCAGATTATCCCTATAAGGATCATGTTAGCTATTTTAATATATTTCTTTTTAGGTACTGTAACTGGTTTTATGTTCAAGAGACAGGTGACATTTTATTATACTTAAATCCTTAGTGAAATGGATTTACTTAATGTTCTTAAGTTAAAGATAATGATAAGATTTAACATGATTTTGACAGGATAATATTTGTGCAATTTAAGAAATTGTGAAATATGTTTGATAAATCAATTCTACTTACAGCTTTGCTCATTCTTATGATGCATTTTAGCACATTATGGATATGATTTGTTGTGAAGTATCCTTCAGATGGTCTGGATTAAATTACAGAAGTAATATCTCCTATGGAATAATTGGCTATTGTAATGGATTTGTGATATAGTTTAAAGATTTGTAAGAAGACATAAGTTGAAGTTTCTAATGTGCTGAATTTCTGATTTTGTGCAGAATAGCAAATCATCTGTATTAATATGACACTTGAAGAAATGGGATGCAGCCAACTGTCAACGTTCTTAGACAGCAAGAAGGAAGAATCCCATACTGATACAAATGTCTTGATGTACAGACATTTCTGACTATATCTATGAAGATAAGACAAAGAACTTCAGATCTTGCACGTATACATTTTTTTAAATAGCGACATGAAAGAATGATTTGTACCTTCTCATCATCTTGGAAACAAATTAAATGCAAATTCAGTTCTCTAAGCTCTCTCAATCAGACATTCAGGATCAAAATGTCTGTAACAGAAACCTAATGTTGAGAAAAGAAAGGAAAGCCATTATATATATATATATGTGTGTGTGTGTGTGTATGTTGACAGATATATAGATATATAGCAAAAAATTAGGTGTGCCAAACCCACACCTAACATATATTACAATAAGCCTAATATAATATGGGTTCCAGGTGACTTTTTTTTCACAGGGCTTTCTGGTTGGCACCATAGCAATGCATGTTTTTCTGTACAACAGATTGGTGCAGGCTACAGGGTCCAGTCGGCACCATTTTTATATAGCAGTATGTGGGGTAGAGCACATGGGGATCATTCCTGTACAATTTAGAAATTTTGGACTTGTGGATGGGTTAAAATATGCTCCTCAGAAGTATGTCAGTTTTGACAGGTTGGATTGCTGGAGCAAGCAGAGCTTTTTGTTTTGGTAGTGAAAGAAAGCCTGGGACAGAGTGAGTGAGTGACAGTTTCTAAAAAGAATAAAGAAAACAGAATGGGCATGGGAGGGGGACAGCACAGAAAGTTTTCACACAGGGCAGCAAAAATGCTAACACCAGCTCTGGTTGGAAGGAAGCCATTCCTAAGAGGAAGAAGATAATAACAAGGATCATTTTTTGAAATACATAAATACAAATAAATAAACTCCTACATATGTACTGTATATATGCAGTATAAATAAATAAATAATTATGGGGTAGATCTTTAAAAAATACGCGATCGCGTACTTTTGTTCGCACACCAGGTGCACATTTGTGCAACCTGCGTGCGCCGAACCCAGCGCGCGCTGCCTGTTCCCTCTGAGGCCCCTCCGATTTCGGAGCGGCCTTGACCACGCCCCTGGGCCCGCCCCCGAAACGCCGCGTTGTTTCGGGAACGCCCCGGACATGCCCCCTCCCGCCCCTTTTCGAAAGCCCCGGGACTTACGCGCGTCCCGAGGCTTTACGCGCGCTGGCGGCCTATGCAAAATAGGCGCGCCGGCGCGCGAGAGCCCTGTGCGTGTAAATCCAGAAGGATTTACGCTCGCAGGCCTTTTAAAATCCGCCTATATATATATATATATATATATCTAAAAAATGAAGGCAATGTATATATATTTCACTTGTGCTTTCTGATATTACACACAACAAAATCCCCCAAGAACAAATTACTGGGGAAAAAAGAAAAAGAAAAAAAGCACTTAGGTTTTCAAGTAAACCATACCAAAAATCTAATTTAGTATATTGACTAAAATCAATGTATTTATTGCAAATACACTAAAACAATAATTTTTTCAATATTTTTTACATAAAACCACTCATGTTTATTGATCCCTTGTGATGATATATTACTTGTTATTTCATACAAACATCTTAGCAGTTTTCCAAAGAACCATATCAACCTTAACCCAACTGTTAATAGCCCTCAACACTATTCTAGTTCTAACCTCAATCTGGGAAAAATATTGAAAAAATTATTGTTTTAATGTATTTGCAATAAATACATTGATTTTAGTCAATATACTAAATTCGATTTTTGGTATGGTTTACTTGAAAACCTAAGTGCTTTTTTTCTTTTTTCCCCAATAATTTGTTCTTGGGGGATTTTTTTTTGTGTGTATATATATATATATATATATATATATATATATATATATGTATTTCATCACTACAAATGTCAGAAAATCTTCATTGTCAACTTTGCTGTTTGTACCGCTGACTGTGAATGTATAACTGCCCCCCAAACCTCAAACCACATTGAGTGCCCCCTCTTCCAAAAGTCTGCTGATTATTATTGTAAGGAGACTGTTACCTGCTGCAATTTCATAACAATGAACATTTCAAGTTTATAAGGGAGAATGTCTGTCTATGTGTTTCATTTGCATCAAACTTGTGATATTTCTTTATACCAGTGGTCCCCAACCTTTTTTCACCGGGGACCGGCTTCAAGGAAGAACATTTTTCCATGGCCCAGCAGGGTGGGGGTGGGGCTTTGGTCATATGGGGGCGGGTTATGGATGGGGTTGGATTTTAGTGCATAATTATTTAATTATGTCATTTATAAATCCTGCACCTCCAGTTCTCTAACTCTGTGCATCCACTGAAATTCCCCCAAACAATGGAGCTTGGATGTTTCCCTTACAGCTCATCATACTACAAGATATTTTCAATTTGCTGCTGTTACTGTGAGGTGTCACCTCACAGTAACAGCAGCACAAACACCTTCCACTGCCAGACACATTGTGAACTAACACAAAACCCCACAAAAAAAGACACTCTCGTGCTAAACTTTCAAAAGGGAAACTTTGATAAAATGAGAAAAATTGTTAGAAGAAAACTGAAAGGAGCAGGTACAAAAGTAAAAAATGTCCAAGAGGCGTGGTCATTGTTAAAAAATACCATTCTAGAAGCACAGTCCAGATGTATTCCACACATTAAGAAAGGTGGAAAGAAGGCAAAATGATTACCAGCATGGTTAAAAGGGGAGGTGAAAGAAGCTATTTTAGCCAAAAGATCTTCATTCAAAAATTGGAAGAAGGATCCAACAGAAGAAAATAGGATAAAGCATAAAAGTTGGCAAGTTAAATGTAAGACATTGATAAGACAGGCTAAGAGAGAATTTGAAAAGAAGTTGCCTGTAGAGGCAAAAACTCACAGTAAAAACCTTTTAAAATATATCCGAAACAGAAAGCCTGTGAGGGAGTCAGTTGGACCATTAGATGATCGAGGGGTTAAAGGGGCACTTAGAGAAGATAAGGCCATTGCGGAAAGATTAAATAATTTCTTTGCTTCGGTGTTTACTGAAAAGGATGTTGGGGAGGTACCCGTAATGGAGAAGGTTTTCATGGGTAATGATTCAGATGGACTGAATCAAATCCGGTGAACCTAGAAGATGTGGTAGGCCTGATTGACAAACTGAAGAGTAGTAAATCACCTGGACCAGATGGTATACACCCCAGAGTTCTGAAGGAACTAAAAATGAAATTTCAGTCCTATTAGTAAACATTTGTAACGTATCATTAAAATCATCCATTGTACCTGAAGACTAGAGGATAGAAAATGTAACCCCAATATTTAAAAAGGGCTCCAGGGGCAATCCGGGAAGCTACAGACCAGTTAGCCTGACTTCAGTGCCAGGAAAAATAGTGGAAAGTGTACTAAACATCAAAATCACAGAACATATAGAAAGACATGGTTTAATGGAACAAAGTCAGCATGGCTTTACCCAGGGCAAGTCTTGCCTCACAAATCTGCTTCACTTTTTTGAAGGAGTTAATAAACATGTGGATAAAGGTGAACCGGTAGATATAGTATACTTGGATTTTCAGAAGGTATTTGACAAAGCTCCTCATGAGAAGCTTCTAGGAAAAGTAAAAAGTCATGGGATAGGTGGCGATGTCCTTTCGTGGATTGCAAACTGGCTAAAAGACAAGAAACAGAGAGTAGGATTAAATGGACAATTTTTTCAGTGGAAGGGAGTGGACAGTGGAGTGCCTCAGGGATCTGTATTAGGACCCTTACTTTTCAATATATTTATAAATGATCTGGAAAGAAATAAGACAAGTGAGATAATCAAATTTGCAGATGACACAAAATTGTTCAGAGTAGTTAAATCACAAGCAGATTGTGATAAATTGCAGGAAGACCTTGTGAGACTGGAAAATTGGGCATCCAAATGGCACTTGAAATTTAATGTGGATAAGTGCAAGGTGATGCATATAGGAAAAATAACCCATGCTATAATTACTAGGGATGTGAATCGTTTTAGGACGATTAAAATTATCGTCCGATAATTTTAATATCGTCTTAAACCGTTATGGAACACAATACAATACAGATTCTAACGATTTATCGTTATAAATCGTTAGAATCGTGAGCCGGCACACTAAAACCCCCTAAAACCCACCCCCGACCCTTTAAATTAAATCCCCCACCCTCCCGAACCCCCCCCAAATAACTTAAATAACCTGCGGGTCCAGCGGCGGTCCGGAACGGCAGCGGTCCGGAACGGGCTCCTGCTCTGAATCTTGTCGTCTTCAGCCGGCGCCATTTTCCAAAATGGCGCCGAAAAATGGCGGCCATAGACGAAAAAGATTGGACGGCAGGAGGTCCTTCCGGACCCCCGCTGGACTTTTGGCAAGTCTCGTGGGGGTCAGGAGGCCCCCCACAAGCTGGCCAAAAGTTCCTGGAGGTCCAGCGGGGGTCAGGGAGCGATTTCCGGCGCCATTTTCCGTACGAAAACGATTCGCGGCGGGAAATCGCTCCCTGACCCCCGCTGGACCTCCAGGAACTTTTGGCCAGCTTGTGGGGGGCCTCCTGACCCCCACGAGACTTGCCAAAAGTCCAGCGGGGGTCCGGAAGGACCTCCTGCCGTCCAATCTTTTTCGTCTATGGCCGCCGCCATTTTTCGGCGCCATTTTGGAAAATGGCGCCGGCTGAAGACGACAAGATTCAGAGCAGGAGCCCGTTCCGGACCGCTGCCGTTCCGGACCGCCGCTGGACCCGCAGGTTATTTAAGTTATTTGGGGGGGGGGGTTCGGGATGGTGGGGGATTTAATTTAAAGGGTCGGGGGTGGGTTTTAGGGGGTTTTAATGTGCCGGTTTTTCGATTTTTCGATTTTTAACGATTTTTAACGATTTTTCACGATATTTTACCCCCCCAAACGGCAACAATACGATTCCCTCCCCCTCCCAGCCGAAATCGATCGTTAAGATGATCGAGGACACGATTCACATCCCTAATAATTACACAATGTTGCATTCCATATTAGGTGCTACAGTACTGTATCGGTCTGTTTGCAATAAATAGGCTATTACCGTAAAACACACACCTTTTCCTATCATATGCAATATTTACTGCAGATTGATAAATCTAGGCCTTAGAGGGCTACCTAAAAATTATCCATCTAAATGGCAAGTTTTGGGATAGTCAGCTAGTTATATTCATAAGAATATAGCCAGTTAAAAAAAAATTACACTGTGGGGCCTACAGGTCCAAACCTGTCCCCTGCCTCCCTCCTACTCAAGCTCCAAAGGCTCTGCAGGGCCTAACCTGGTGGCTCCTACCCCATCTCTATGTTAAAAAATATAAATTACTGCTGTGACTCATTGGAAGTTAATCCACCTCCCTGTTCTTGTTTTTTTTTCTTTTTAAATAATATCTTTCTTTCCTCCAAGATTCAGGCCTGGCATTTCTGCCATTGCTAGGTTACTATGATAGGTGCACTGCCATTGTAGTAGCCTAGCAATGGCAGAAGAGCTGGGCCCAGATTGTAGTAGGATACTACCATGGTCTGGGATGAAGAAATGCTACAGAATTAGGAACCAGGAGAGGGGGGTGTGAACATGAAAAGAGTGGGGTGCGTAGAAGGGAGGCCTCTGGAATGAAATTTATTTTATTTTTAAAAAATAGGAACTGGGAGTAGGGGAATGGGGGGATTAACTGCCAATGAATTGTGGCACTAATAAATATATTTTTTAACATTGAGATGGGGCAGGGACCAGAAGGTTCAGCCCCACAGGAACTTTGGAGCTCAAGTGGGAGAGAAGCAGGGGACAGATGTTATGGAAATTTTAAATGATGGAATGTTGGGTACTCAATGTACCTGTGTGATTTAAGCTCAACTGAAGAATGGAATGATGGGAAATGTATATCAGCAACCATGCTACATACATCCATTCTGATACTCACTCTGGCATAGTTCTAAAGACTCTGAAATAATATATTTAATGTAATTATTTTATGGTAAATTTGTATATAAGTAATATTGTATTTCAAAGTTCAATTATTCCATTTTGAATTCCCCATACTATATAATATGCAAATCGTGCTTCTAACTACCTAATGTCCTCCCTCTTCTTACCGCTCCCTGAAGTTGTCTTGTAACATGGCCAGGAGTCCATATTGCCTCTGCATGTCTCCTTCTGGTCTTGGGCTGCTTATATCTGCTTTGGGCTGGATCTGGCTGTCTGGTCATATGCCCAAGACCTGATCATCTGCCCAAGTTGTATTGCCTGGAAACGTTAGGCTGAGTGTTTGCCCAGATATGTTGGGACTGAGTGTGTGCCAAAAATCAGGCCTTCGGTCTCACTCTTTTATGGTGCTGTCTTATGCAATCAAGGAGCAAGACTGCCAAAAGACTCTGCCGCAATGGCGGGAGTCTTTTGACTCACACTGAAGAATGTGAGTTTATTTGGAACTAATATTTCGAGCAATTCACATGCACCGACGGAGAACTTCACAAGGAAATATCCCCTGAAGAAAGGTCCGACAGTGGACCTGAAACGCGGCTGCATCGGGTCATCCTATTTACATCAGATAAGTCGGGACATTAAGTATCTCTATTACTGTTGATTTATAAGCATGCTTTTTTAAAAAAAGAAAAAGTTTACAAAAACAGATTGTTCACCTTTGGTGTATGTTACATATATAAAAAATTGGATGGAGGAGGATTGTTGATGATTATAAACACGGTGAGATCACCCGACTGGGGTTCATGACTCAAATATATGAAAACTGTTCCTCTTTCTAGATAACAATTTTTTTCAAAAAAATGTTGTGTTCTGGAGCCACATTACTCCGGAGTGATTGAGCTAATTTTTAGAATGCGCTACTCGACATCGGGGTTGATATTTGATCTTTGTGTGTGACCCGGACCCGCCGACATTTTGGCTGTGGAGGATTCACTTTCATAGACTGTTGCAGTTGGAGGCGATTCATGCTCGGACTTCACCCAAGCGACGGAAACTTTTCTTGCACACGTGGGAACCATATTTGCAATCTTTGCCTCATAGGGCTCGCAGCTTGGCCCTGAATGATTAACTGTGCTTTAGTGGAATTGTCTGGACGGTATCTGCATGGGTTTCTGGTCTTTGGTGGGGGGTTTGGGGGAAGGGGGCGGTGTTTGAGTTGGGCGGGGGGAGGGGGTGGGAGAACAGTAGGGATTGGTTGGGTTATCCCTGAAACGAGTGTTCCAGTTTTCATGGCAACTTAATGTGCATATCTGGTGTACCTGTATTGGTTTATGCTTTCCTGTTGCATTGTGATTTGTGTGTACATTCGCTCAATAAAATTATATTGAACATAAGAGGTGATATTTTTTGGATCGTTTAATTATCACATAGTATAAATCCCTCCAAATTATTTGGTGCTATTGATAGTTCCTTGACTTCTTATTCTGCAACATTCATCAGTCAATCAATATCTGGCAAAACTGAGCCTTTTGGGCTCACCTCCATGCATGTCCTCATTCTCATCAATATGTGACAAGTTCCAAAAGGCTTCTGTTTGCTTTACTGTACAGGGAGCACTTACTCTGCAACTGAATGTTACATCTCTGACTTTTAAATGTTGCAATATATTTCTTTCAACAAAAAGCCCAAATGCTGGAAAGGTCTCTAGGCCCAGTTTCTCTGGTTATTGTATGTATTTAAATGTCCATCATTTTTAAATGTCCATATTATCCATAGCATGCCTATGCAGAAACTTAAACTGAGTTTAAATGTCTATTCTTCCATGTACTCTAAGAGGCTTATATGGTAGGCCAAAAATAGAAATGTTCATATGAGAGGCTTCGTAGAGACAAATATAGCATTCTTCAGGAGTTTATCCTGACTTCCTATGAGTAATCTTATATGCAATTCTCCACTTGAGCTCTAATCATAACACATGTTTGGGCTGTAGGCCTGCGATGTATTTTTTTTTTTTTTAAATCAGGAATGCTACTGGCGATATTCAAAAGAATATCTGGTTATATATAAAGTTATCTATCTAATGTTAGCCAGATAACTTTAATTGGGGATAATCATTGGGATGTTAATGCCACTGAATATCCAGGACAAGTTATGTGGCTAACTTTAGCTGGATAACTTGTCCACTAAACAGCCTACTGAATATTGGTCTTATCACGATCTAAAAATGATTAGTGTCTAATTAGCAAACCTTGACTTTGGCTCCATAGTTCTTGCAAACATAGCATGAACTAAGTATAATTTTAAAGAATATTATTCTGCTGGTATAAGCTAAATTGGACAGAGAAGTACAATAAATATTTGTGATTTCCTCAACAGCCTTGAGTAAACTGCATGACTACAATACAGTAAAAGTCCCATATCTAAACAGTAATAACTGCAAGCACTGAAACTGGAACAACCCTATCTATGAAAAGGCAAATATTACACCAGTCCTTAAAACACCTCCTAATAGGGATGTGCATTCATCCTGGTTCGGGGAGCCTGAAACCCGAACAAGTTTTTCCCAAAATTTCGGGAAAAATTTGTTTTTGGGTTTAGTGCACACTAACAGGATTAGTGCACACTAACTCCCCGTTAGTGCCACTAACTCCCATTAGTGCGTGCTAGCATAACAATGTTAGCACACACTAACGAGAGTTAGTGCGCATTAATGGGGAGTTAGTGCACACTAACCCTGTTAGTGCACACTAATCCAAAATTCGGGTCCCCCCGAATTTAAAAGGCCCAAACCGTGGGAAATACAAAATTTCCTGTGGCGGACCAAAAATGAAGCCCAAACCAAAAGGTTCGTGCTTCGCACATCTCTACCTCTTAATTGGAACGCAGAACAAACCAGTCTGCTCTAAATTTCTATATAGAAACTACATGTTAACAGAATATCTCACCTCGCTTGCATATGCAGAACACAGACAGACATTCACAAAATACAGAATAAAAAAACCAGAAGGTATAAATAGAAATTTGTAGACAGAAACTGAACTGGAAACTGCAACAAGTTATACTCTGTATGCAATGAAGCAATGGAAAAACAAAAACATTAATAATCCCCATAAATCAATATCGTGGGGTTTTCCTATCGTTTTGGGGGAGCCCCCGATTTCTGACGATTTTGAAAATATCGTCCGAAGCCCGATTCACATCCCTACATAGGACAGAGGGTTCAGGTGCTCTGCGGATTCCCCCCATTGTGGCACAGAGCCATGATTAAAGTAAATGCAGCGATCAGCTGTGAAGAAGACAGATGGGGGTCGCGGGAGCCTTGGGAGCTCCCGGAAACCTGAAGACAGGCAGAAGGAGCCACAGTGGCTTGGGGAGCTCCCAGCAGTGGAAAAGGCCCCCAAATGCTGCTTCAATTCAGCTGGACCCAGAGATAGCGGCAGCACTGGGAACACTGCTGCTGTATAATTAAAAAGACAGATGGCATCGGGGCTGTAATCAAAGACCCTGTGCATTAGAAGTGAAGGCCAAAGACTTTTCGATGACATCGGCAGATGGCATCAGTGAGAGGCTGCCCCAGGAATGTGCCTGAGGGCAATTTTAAAGTTTATAAGTTTAATCAATTTCAATCAAGCCAGTTAAAATATGTACAAAGGTGGCAATTTTGGTAGGGAGCATCTAAAGAGGTTCTCAACTTAGTTACAGCCACCAGGAAGCACCCTAGTGAACCTGCTGCCAATAAATGTAATAAACTTCTCAAAATTAATAAAAATGAATATTTTGCAAGTGTTGGTATGGTTTAGGGGTTCTTGTGACCTGACCACATTTAGAATTTGGGGTCAGAAGTGAATAGAAATCAAGTTAGAAAACCTGTTTTTCTAAGGGGTTCCCTGTGATTACAAACAGGCAGATACAGTACAGAGCGCACCGATGGAGTGCACTGTTAACCACCTTATTCAGTAAGGGGCTGAAAACGCGCATCCAATCCACCGAACCTAATAGCGCCCACAACATGCAAATGCATGTTGATGGCCCTATTAGGTATTCCCGCGCAATACAGAAAGTAAAATGTGCAGCCAAGCTGCACATTTTACTTTCAGAAATTAGCGCCTACCCACTTAATATCATAGCAATATTAAGTCGGAGGTCCCGAAACTTTCCAAAAGTAAAAAAAAAAATAAAAAAATTTTGAAGTTGGCCGGCGGCTGTCGGGTCGAAAACCGGATGCTCAATTTTGCCGGCGTCCGGTTTCAGAGCCCATGGCTATTAGCGGGCTCGAGAACCTATGCCGGC
This sequence comes from Rhinatrema bivittatum, assembly GCF_901001135.1. Taxonomy (NCBI): domain Eukaryota; kingdom Metazoa; phylum Chordata; class Amphibia; order Gymnophiona; family Rhinatrematidae; genus Rhinatrema; species Rhinatrema bivittatum. The sequence continues at coordinate 430,286,105 of NC_042617.1, forward strand.
AAAATTGAGCGTCGGCTGTCAAACCTTCGATAGCCTCTGCTCCAGTCCAAAAGGAGGCGCTTGGGACGCGCTAGTGTCCCTAGTGCCTCCTTTTGCCCGTTTTTACCACCAGGCCTCATTTAAATACAGAATCGCGTGCACAGGAGAGTGGCCTGTGTGCGCACCGGGAGAGCGGGCTTTCGCCTTCTCTCCTACGGACTTTACTGAATCGGCCCGAGAGTGATTAAAGCATTTCAGAAACTGCAGTTTTTTAGTGGTGGTCACACAAAGGGATTATACAGGGTGGCCCATGGAAAAGTAGCCCACCTCCAATACCAGTGCATTGGAGGCAGTCTACTTTTCCATGGGTCACCCTGTACAACACTGTTTTGACCCTTGTTTTGAGAAAGAAATTTTTAAGTCTCAAGTTATAAATATAATTAGTTTTAAAAGTGTTTAAAAATAACTAATATGTTTATGAAAAGACATAGGACAACTGTTATATTTATTTAGAAGCTAACCTGAAAATTTGGTGAGGTTTAAAACTGTGAGTTGGGAGTTTTTGTTTGGTTTCATTTAGCACATTTCCCCTATTCATTTTAATGGGCAATGTTAAATGTGGTAAAAAATAAGATCTGTTCAGTTCTCAGAGAGAAAAAAAATCCTTAGGCCATCCTGTAGACAATGCCATGGCAATGCTATAGCAATGCTAGTCCATCTCATTGTCTAAGCTAAGTAGTTAAGTGATCAGGTCTGTGTAACAATATTTAATTAAGCCAATGCAGAAGAAGATTTAAGAAGTAAATTACCGAAAAAGAATGATTTGACCTTACTAACAATTCTAAACTAGGTAAGAATTTAAGTAAGCTTGAGTCATAAAGATCTTTTTCATGTCTAAATTTTGTTTCCAAACTGCTTATGAAGATTATAGTAGAGAGACTTTCTCCTGTGCTTCCTGACTTGATTCTAGATAAGCAGGTGGTTTCATGCAACATAGGTGCTCTGTGTCTAATATAACCAAAATGTTAGCCTCTCTAGTTTCTGTAAAGCTTGCTTCAGTTGACTAATTACTGGTGAGCTTTGATGTAGAGAAGGTATTTGATAGAGTGTTTTGGAGCTATCTATTTGCAGTTTTACAGAAAGTGGGTGGGCATACATGGCATTTTCCTGGAGGTGAGACAACCACTATACTCTGACCCCTAAGCAGTTTTGTTGATCAATGGTGGTGGGATGGAAGAATTTGGGTTACAGAAAGGAACTCGAAATGGATGCCCTTTCTCTCCTTTTTTATTTGTTCTTTCTCTTGATCCCTTAATGTGGCATGTACAAGCTTCAGATAATATCGAGGGAGTTATTATAAGGTACTCTGAATTTTAGTTCATCTCACTAGTCCTGCTAACTCCTTTGCAAAGCTGCTGAAACAGGTTTTTTTTTGTTTAGTGAGATATCATGTTTTAAATTGTACCTAGAAAAATGAGAGGCTCTCACCACCTCTCCCACAGTAAAAACTTTATGGAATAGAGATTTTACACTATGGTGCTCAAGACGTCCTTTAGGTATCTGGGGATTATTCTTTCCACTGATCTCAGGAAGCTATATAAATTGAATGTTGTGTCCTTTCTAATTCAAATGAAAGCTAAATTGCTGCTGTGATATTCTATTCCTTTATCATTGATTGGTAGAATAAATCTCTTCAAAATAGTCCTATTTCCAAAATAGTTGTATGTGCTCCAATTACTTCCACTGAATCTTCTTAAAAAAGATCTCAAATCAGGTCATCTCAAAATTTATTTGGTGAGGCGACAAGTCTAGGATTCATGTAAAACAGCTGTCAAGAACCTGGGTGGATGGTGGTTTGGGGTTCCCCGATATGGAAAATATAATTGGGAATGTCAATTAAGACATCTGAAAGTTTGGCTTTGGGATACATCTCACTACATACCCTCTTCACTTACATTGTTAGATAAATTTTGTTTTAAACCGGAGGAGATTTTTAAAAGTGATACATTTGAGAGGGCAACAATATCTCAACTCTATAAATCTCTATTTTTGATTCATCTGCAGCAGGATAATTTATTGTTAGATAAATGGAAGAAAGACTTGCCTCTTACACTTATGGATGTACAATTACATTCTAGTTTTAAACATATTACTGCTCTTGTTGCTAATGCTAACTTGCAGGAGATACCGTATAAATTCTTAAAATGGGCATAAATATCTCCTAGTCATACTTCTCTCTCTCTGGAAATGTGAATACAGATATATGTCAGAGATACACGACATCCCAGGGCCTAACTTCTGGACATGTAAAATCTAGAGTGGAATCCATGATTTTCTTGATTCAAAAATGGGACAAAATATTGTATTTGTTTTGGAAGGGATCCTATTTGATAAACCTATGTCCTTCCAAACACGGGGAAAATGTACCTGACTCTTTTTACGTAAAGCTTGTCTTGTGGAAAAGAAGAGTATTCTCATCATGTGGAAGTCTGTAGAAGCTCCAACTTTTTGGATTTTGAGAAATGTTTTTCATAACTTGTTTGCTAATGAAAAAAGAAGCAGTGGGATGCTTATGTAAATGGAAACATTCCTTTTTGGAAGTCTGGCATGATTATCTTCAGATACTTTCAGCAAGAATCCAGAGCTCGGTGATGAATGATATCCATTTGTGATAAATACTCCGTTTCCCTATGACAAGGAATGGATGGAGATATAATTCAACTTCATTCTTTAACTGAGGTTTTGGTGGATTGGGGGTCAGGCAGGGGAAGGGGAAGAACAGGTGGGAAGGTATTTGTTTTTATGACTTATGAACATTCCCTTTCATTTGGGGTGAAAATGTTAAAACTAAATATTATGCAGTTTTAGTGCAGAGTGCGTCAGAAATCACCACACACTACACATTATGGCTGTGTTATGGTTTATTAAAAAAAACAGTTTAAACATAAAAAAATGTTGTGTTTTTAATTACAGGATGATGTTCTATTCATCAGTTGATTTGATATCCTTTTTATTGGTATGATTGATGGTTTTATATTTCTTGATTGTATTTGATGTTTGCACTGCATAGTGCTTGGCTTATTGAAATTCCCAGTTCATTTTTTGTCTGCACCTTCCTATTTATAGTTTGTGGTCTTTTCATTATGTATTTGGTGAGCATCTGTCTGAATTACTGACATGAGATATTCTGCTGGCATGTTTTTTCTGTAGAAATTTACAACAGCTTGTCTTGTTCTATTTTCCTAATAGAAGGTGCATTGGTGATTAGGGCCTGGTGTAAAGGTAAGGTTGTTACAGTTTGAGTACTGGCAGTAATGGCATGGAAGGCTTATTATATTGCAATTATAGTTCAGTTTTCTTGGCTTTCTGTACACCAAACGTACACTCAGTGCACTTTATCATAGGCCTAATATCATATGGGATCCAAGTGACTATTTTGCAGTGTATGTAAATGTAATATACATGTTGTTGTGTAAGTGATATTTTTACCTCAGAAGATTGTACTTTGAATGTCATTTTCATAAATATAGAATCTCCCTTTTTAGGTTGTGGAAGCAGTTAAGAAGAAATTTTAAAATGGAAAAAAAATGCATAATTTGTAATTGTGTGGGAAGGGGAGTGTACTGGGGGGGGGGGGGGGAGGGGGGCGTAAGGTTCACCTAGGACATGTAAAAAGCCCTTGCACTGGCCCTAACAGGATGCCACACATAGAATCTCACCATTCACCACTTTCCTACATCTCCAGGGGGCAGATGCTGGGGAAAGGTGGGAGGCAGGTAATAGGGTCCCCAGGAGTGTGTCAGGGTTGTTAACTTCCTGGAAATATTATCATTAACATTCTGTCTGCCACTCCTCCGGAAGCACTGACCTCTTCCCATCCTTCCCAGCATTACAAATTACTAAAAGGGCCAGACTTCACCATACCTTGAGGAATGTGTCTGTTAGTGTGTGGGAGGGGGGAGGGGGGGTCATTTCATCCTTTGCCTCGGGCAGCAGATTGCCTTGAGCTGCCCCTGCCTCGGTTTTCCCCTCGAAGTATCGGAACCACCTTGCTTAACATCCCGCAACAATCACATGGCTTAAGTCCACATTCAAGCTGCAGCTTGATGAATATCTCCAAATTCCTTTAGCCTCATTCAACTCTCAAATTAAGAAAGATATTGCTCCAAAAAAATGAAAATTAAAACAGGGAGGGAGTAGCAAATGAGAACGCGTCAGTCATTATTTCAGTGGCCCTCTTGAGGGCTGGATTAATCTCAACTGTTTAATAATAAGTAAAACATTTTAAATTACACATGATTAGGGTTTCATTGAACTCTGTATTGCTTGCTACAAGTTCCTTTGCTATTTGTAGATATAATTATGGCTGGAATAAACAATTTTTGGTAACTATGGAAGAGAAAGAGAATCAGTTTTAATGAGAATTCTGAATATGTTTTATAAAACAAACAGGCATTCTAAAGTAGTTTCTCAGAGTGCATGTTTAAAGGGAAAATGGCTTTAAAGTCATGGCAAGACTATAATTGCCTTTCCAGTAAAAAAAAAAGTACATTGACCTTTAAGACTGGTGATCAGTAATATATTAATCAAATGCAATTTCCAGATATAAATCCTTTCCTGCATCATCGTATTGTCCATATCATTTTCTTCTTCAGTGTAATAAAATTATTTTTAATTTAAAACATAAAATTCAGCAGCCCATCTTATAACTGGCTGTGGTAGATGGGAACATATTACTCCTAGTCTAAGAAAACAAAATTGAATCCCTATTGCAGAAAGATCGAAATTTAAGATCCGAATGCTTATTTTCAAACATTGCAAGAGGCTTGGCCAGAATATAAAAAAAAAAAGGTTTCATCTTTATGTTGCATCTCATACTCTATGTCAAGTGGATAAGCAGAATTAGTTATCCTCTCTTCTAAAATGTATAGCCTGCAAATGAAAAAATATATTCCCTGTGTGCTATAAGGTTAATTTTCAAAACCAACTCAAAGGGTAAGACAACCAGGTAATTTTATCCAGATAACTTTATCTAAATTTTCAGCCACATCTTACTAACTTGGGGTTTTTCTTCCATTTTGTGTATATGGAAAAAATGTTTAATAAATAGGGCTCAAGATTTGCATATTAAATCACCTAAATCTAACCAGACAAAATGTATCTGGCAAGATTTAGACTAGCTGTTTGTGAAATTTAATCACTGAAAATTTATACTAACTGAAAAAATCACAAACCACATTTGACCAGTTTTTTGATTGGCAAAAGGATGTGCCTTGATTTTTAAGGTGCATAAATCGAACAGGCCATCATGCAAAAGGCAGATCTGGATATTTTTGCTTTGACTGAGGCATGTTTCAATGAATGCAATGAATGAAATAAGGTCATACAGGAGCATAAATCTGTTTAGGAAGGGTAGAGATGGCAGAAAAGGGGGAGGAGTAGCTTTTTATAAAAATAGTATCAAAGCAACTGAAACGCAGGGGACATGCAGAGTGAGGACGAATTGTGGGCAGTCTTGAAAAAGGGAAATGCCAATGGCTCTTCCATTACATCAAGGAGGTTTACAGAGCTCTAATAGGCAGAGAAACTGAAAAGAGATCTGGCTGAAGACATCCAAAAGGTGGACCTGAAAGGGAGGGAGTGCTGTTGGTGGGAGATTTAAATCTGCTGCATGTATATTGAAGGATCTAATGTGTAGACTTGAACAGAGAGTTCATGGATTCCCTTCAAGAGGTTTTGGTCATACAAATGGTAATGGGATCCATGAGGGAGGGGGCTAAACTGGACTTGGTAATTACAAATGGAGAAAGTATCTCCGATGTCTGCATAGATGCCCAGCAGAGTACTAGTGATCATCAGATAGTATGGTTTGATATAATGGCCAAAATAGAGAAGAGTCACACAAGGAGGATAACTTTCAAAACTGCTTGCATGCACCCATAAATGATGTAAATGGGATCATGAAGCTTGCGCAAGCCCTGGGACATGCGCAAGCCCTGGGACTTACGCATGTCCCAGGGCTTGCGCACGCTGCCGAGCCTATGCAAAATAGGCTCGGCGCACGCAGGGGGGTTTTAAAAGGGTTACGCGCGTACTTTATGCGTGTAACCCTTTTAAAACTCCCCTGAACACACATATGTATTTTATCAAACTGATCAGATTCAACAATTCATGGAGGCCCAGCAATCTATGGTTTCATCAGTATTGCCTATAGCAGAGTCATCTCCTTCAAATGTTATACCAAATAGTGAGTAACTAAGAAGGGCATATAGAAATAAATCCAATTGACTAGGTTTGGTTTACTTGATTGTTATTCTAAATTTATCTCCATATGTTACTATAGTTTTCCTAATCAGCCTCTCTTTTTCTCCTAAATGATTTAGCCAAATGTTTTTGGATTTCAGATATACATTATGTAGGAAGGATTCTGAAATAGTTATTATCCTTATTCCTTATTTTTCTTTAATAACCTTCAATAACCGTTGATGTATGTTAATGGACCTGAAGTGCTTTTGTTTTTTCTGTATATGTGAAATGAAAATAATAAATAAAGAATTAAAAAAAAAAACCCTCCCCTGTGCGTGCCGAGCCTATTTTGCATAGGCTCGGCGGCGAGCGCAAGCCCTGGGATGCGTGTAAGTCCCAGGACTTCGCTAGGGGCGTGTCGGGGGGCATGTTGGGGCGGCACGGGGGCGTTCCGGGGGCACGGCCGAGGCCTCCGGAACAGCCCCAGGTCGGGTGATGGCGTGCCAGCAGCCCGCTGGCGCGCGCGAGTTACACCAGAGGCAGGCGTAACTTTGTCGACAAAGGTAGGGGGGGGTGTAGATAGGGCTGGCGGGGTGGGTTAGGTAAGGGAAGGGAGAGGAAGATGGAAGGGGGGCAGTGCGTGCAGGGCTCAGCGCGCGCAAGTTGCACAAATGTGCACCCCCTTGTGCTTGCCAACCCCGGATTTTATAAGATACGTGCGGCTACGCGTGTATCTTATAAAATCCGGTGTACTTTTGTTTGTGCCTGGTGCGCGAACAAAAGTACGCGCGGGCGCACTTTTAGAAAATCTACCCCAATATGCACAGGGTACAAAAAACAAATACATACTGTATTTGCAAACATGCTTGTGTATGTAAAAACTGCTAGCTGCACAAGTTCAGACTTATCTGAAAAAGTTAGCAGTACTTAAGTAGATAAGTTCTGATTTATGCGGCTTAGTAGCGGCACTTAACCAGATAAGTCTGAAAAGCACTATTTGCCCATCTAAGTAGCACTTTTTGGACTTATCTGGGTATGTAAGATTGTTAGAAAAGTCTAAAAAATAAGAGCACTGAGAGGAGAGGATCACCTTACTGGTGGCTGAAAAGAATCAGTAAATACTGCTTGGAGAAATTTTTAAAACTTAAAAGTATTGGGGAAAAGTAAACTATTGGGGTATATTATTTAGTGTGTTCATGTATCTGTATTGAATAAGGTAGTCAGAAGGGCAGCCAATAAACAGAAGTTTGTGTGTTTTGGAGAATATTGGAGAATATCCAATATTCTCCTTCGCTTCCCTACTAAGCCCACCCACACTTCTCCACTCCCTAACCACACTGGCATTAGCCTTGGATCCCTTGACCTCACAACTTCCCTGGAGATAGAAAACATCTTAAAAAAGACAAAACCAGCCTCCCATATCGTAGACACAATCCCCTCAAAATCCCTACTCTCCATACCCACCATAATTGCTAAGCCCCCTAGCTGATATAATAAATTGTTCACTGACTTTCGGCAAAGTCCCAGACCCCCTCAAACTTGCCGTCAAGCCCCTCCTCAAAAAACCCACCCTTGACCCCACTGACCCTGCAAACTACTGGCCTATCTCCAACCTGCCACTCCTCTCCAAGATCCTTGAGAAGGTAGTCAACATTCAACTCACAGACTACTTTGAAGACCACAATATCCTACACCCATCCCAATTTGGCCTCCATAAAGGTCATAATATTGAGAATCTCCTGTTAGCAATCACAGACACTATCCTCATAGGCATGGGCCAAGGGAAATCATTTCTACTTGCCATCCTAGACATCTCGGCAGCATTTGACACCATCAACCACCAAATCCTTCTTTCCCAGCTGGCAGAGATAGGCATCTCTGACACAGCACTTTCATGGCTCACCTCCTACCTCACACACAAAGAATACGTAGTAAAAATTGACAAGTCAGAATCTTTGCATGTTCCACTCATGCAAGGCGTTCCCCAAGGCTCTTCCCTATCCTCCACCCTCTTCAATATCTATCTTCTGCCCCTCTGCCACCTTCTCACTGACCTAGGCCTGAACTTCTTCTTATATGCCGATGATGTGCAAATCTTATCCCCATTCAAAGTACACTCAATGAATCCTTGCAATTCTGGGAATCTTGCCTAGTCTCTATTAACTTCCTACTATCCAACCTTCACCTAGCTCTTAATGCAGCAAAAACAGAAATCCTCATCATCTCTAAGCAACTAGAACCCACAGATCCCTCCACCTCTCCTCCCTCTACCATAACCCACACCCCACCGCCCTCTGTAAGAGATCTAGGAGTCACCCTAGACCAATACCTTAACTTTAAACCGCACATCAAGTCTTTACTAAAGGGGGGTTTCTACAAACTCCACATCCTCAAAAAGCTTAAGCCACTTCTCCATGCCCAGGATTTCCACCTAGTCTTGCAGACGACTATCCTCTCTAAATTGGATTACTGCAACTCCCTGCTCCTAGGCCTCCCATTTTCCACCATCAAACCCCTACAAATCCTTCGGAACACCATGGCGAGACTCATAACCAACCCGTGTAAGACAGAACACATCACCCCTATATTAAAGGATCTGCACTGGCTACCCATCCCCTTCCACATTCAATATAAAACCCTCACCATCCTTCACAACGTGCTCCATAAAAATAAGTCCGCATGGCTCAAGGAAATGCCCCACTTCCGTTCCTCTAAGCACCCTGCAAGATCCGCCCTCGCGGGCACCCTGCATACCTCTCCCCTCAAAATTGCACGCCTTACTACCTCCAGAAAAAGAGCCTTCATTATTGCGGGCCCCACCCTCTAGAATTCCCTTCCCACCCATCTCCATCTTGAACCCTCCTTACACACTTTCAAAAAAAAGCATCAAGACATTGCTGTTCAGGCAGGCCTACCCAGATGCTAATCAAACCTAGACCTCTTCCCCCCCACCCAAAATTCGTCCATCACCCTGTATTTTATTCTTTATGCTTATGTAGTTTCCTGCAGCCGCACATGTCTAATAGAGATGTGAATCGGAACCGGAATTGGTTCGGATTCCGTTTCTGATTCACATGTGGGGTTTTTTTCATCGGGCCCGATCGCGGTTTTGTTTATCGGCTGCGCCCGAGCTGATAAACAAAAAACCCACCCCAACCCTTTAAAACTAATCCCTTAGCTTCCCCCACCCTCCCGACCCCCCAAAAACATTTTACAGGTACCTGGCGGTCCAGTGGGGGTCCCGGGAGCGATCTTCCGCTCTTGGAGCTGGCCCTCCAGTGCTCCCTCCATGTGACAGGGGCCGGCCAATGGCACGGATACCCTGTCACATGGTAAGGGCAAAGGGCCATCGGCGCCATTTTGATTAGTGGCAGCCGATGGCCCAAGAGCGGGAGATCGCTCCCGGGACCCCCACTGGACCACCAGGTACCTGTAAAATGTTTTTTGGGGGGTCAGGAGGGTGGGGGAAGCAAAGGGATTAGTTTTAAAGGGTCAGGGTGGGTTTAGGGGTTATTTTTGTGTGCCATTTTTCCCACCCTCCCCCAAAACGATAAGAGAACCCCCACGATCAATATCATGGGGTTTTCCTATCATTTCGGGGGAGCCCCCGATTTCTGATGATTTTGAAAATATTGATGATATTTTAAATCGTCCGAAGTCCAATTCACATCCCTAATGTCTAATACCTCATCTTATTTCCTCCGCCCCTGTTGAAGTAATTTTAAAGGACTGTTGTAAAGAAGTTACCTTTGTTATTTTGGTTGCTCCTCTCTCTACTTTTATTTCCACCCTTTTCCCCCTTTCTCTCTTTCTTCGTCCCCTTCCCCTCTTCCCCCTTTTTCTCACCTGTTCCCCCCCCCCCCCGCAACTCGTTCATTGTAATTCCTGCCTTGAGTTAATTGTAAACCGGCGTGATGTCTTTCACGAACGTCGGTATATTAAAAGTTATCAAATAAATAGATAAATAAATAAATAAATAAATAGGTAGTAAGAAAGGCAAGCAATAAACAGTGGGAGCACTGAGAGGAGAGGATCACCTTGCTGGTGGCTGGAAAGAATCAGTAAGCACTGCTTGGAGAAATTTTTAAAACTTAAATTGGGGAGAAGTAAACTATTAGTGTATATATTTTGGTGTGTTTGTGTGTTTTGTTTTAAATAGGTAGTCAGAAAGGCAGGCAACAAACAGAAGTTTGAGTGTTTGTATTAAAAAAGGTAGCTAGAAGATAGAAATAAGCTAGCAGCAGTATATAGCTAAGTAAACAGTTGAAGAAAAAAGTTCAGTTACTCACCTTGGAAAGGTGTTAAGGTTGTGTGATTTATCTGATTAGGTACCAACATTTGTTAATCAGCACAACAATGAGTCACTCAGGCTGACTAACTGAAGTTTTAAGGTTGTGTGATTGATTTGATTAAGTATCAACATTTATTAATCAGAGCAGCAGTGAGTAACTCAGGACAACTAACTGTAATACAAATCTCCAAAGGTATGGTTTTGTACTAATTTACCTTAGAATATATTGCAAGGTAGGGGTGTGCATTCAGTCCCTATGATTTGGCAATCCACAACAGATGTGGCCATATTCTTTGTATTCGTGGGGAAGCGAAACGTATCGTGATTCCCCACAAATACACAAATCTTCGCTGAATTATTTGGCCACCTAGAAACCAATTTAAACAAACCCCCCACTCTCCTGACCCCCCCAAGACTTACCAAAATTCCCTGGTGGTCCAGTGGGGGGTTCAGGAGCCATCCCCTGCACTCACACCCTCGGTGCTGATTTCAAAATGGCACCGATAGCCTTTGACTTACTATGTCACAGGGGCTACAGGTGCTATTGGTCAGCCCCTGTCACATGGCCATTGGCACCATCTTGTGCTCCTACCATGTGACAGGGGCTGACCAATGGCACCGGTAGCCCCTGTGACATAGTATGGGCAAAGGCTATCGGTGCCATTTTGATTACTGGCAGCCGACGGTCCAAGTGCAGGAGGTCGCTCCTGGACCCCCGCTGGACCACCAGGGACTTTTGGCAAGTCTTGGGGGACCCTCCTGACCCGCACAAGACTTGTCAAAAGTCCAGCGGGAGTCCGGAAATAACCTCCTGCACTCCGGCCATCGGATGCCAGTACTCAAAATGGTGCCGATCGCCTTTGCCCTCACTATGTCACAGGGGCTGACAACCCCCCACCCCCCTGACACCCCCCAACACTTACCAAATAGGTAGTCAGAAAGGCAAGCAACAAACAGAACTTTGTGTGTTTGTATTTCCCAACCCTCCCACATCTTTCCCACCCACCCCTAGCTCATCCTTTAATGTCAGGTGTCACATTCACACATAACAAAAATATAACCAAAAAAAAAAAAATCAAATCAGCCTTTTAACTTAAACTCAGAGGGGTGGATTTTCAAAGGGTTATGCGTGTATATTACACTCATAACCCTGAAAACCCACTCCTGCGCACGCTGAGCCTATTTTGTATAGACTCGGCGATGTGCGCAAGCCCCAGGACTTGCGTATGTCCCGGGGCTTTGAAAAAGGGGTGGGGCAGGGGGGCAGGGTGGTCTGGGAGTGGGGCGGGGCCAGAGCCTCCAGGCACAGCGGCCATTTGCCGCTGTGCCTGGGATCGCGGGCCGGCCGTCAGCCGGCGCGCGCAATCTACACCTGCCCGGAGGCAGGCACAACTTATAGGATAAAGATAAGGGGTGGTTTCAGATAGGGCTGGGGGGTGGGTTAGGTAGGGGAAGGGAGAGGAAGGTGGGGGGACGGAAGGAAAGTTCCCTCCGAGGCCGCTCCAATTTTGGAGCGGCCTCGGAGGGAACGGAAGGCTGCACGGCTCGGCGCGCAAAAGTTGCACAATTGTGCACCCCCTTGAGCGCGCCAACTCTGGATTTTATAACATGTGCATGCATGGACTCTCTACCTGGGTAACATCAAGCTAGGTTGAGAGAACATTGCACAAATCTCATTTTTGGGTGAGTTTCCTCACTCTGAAGGTCATCAAATCTGCCTTATGTCCAGGATGGCATAGAGTCCAACAGGATAAAGATCCAGCATGAGACTAAATGCATAATTGAATCATTATGGGTAGAAATCCCTTGTGTGTTGGGGAAGAGTTTAGTACTAGGAGTATACTACTGTCCACCTGGCCAAAATGGTGAGACGGACAATGAAATGCAAAGAGAAATTAGGGAAGCTAACCAACTTAGAAGGTGAAATTAATTTGGAATATTGATAATTTTTGTTCTGCATTTATATCCACTTGAGCATCATCATCTTTATCCTAATTCTCTTTCTCCAGATAGTCTATAGTCCCTATTATAATGCTACAATTTGGAGATACTTCATTTCAGACCATATCATCCTCAATGACTGTCCCATATTGTAGGTGATACAATTATTGTGATTAGGAAAGATAACATAATTCTTAATGCATCTTTTCATGATGAAGTATCAGTCAGAAACATCTTGAGAATATAGGCTGCCCCATTCTATCAACAATGGATACAGTATGTACAGTGTTTTGAAATATCCAAGAAGACAGAAAAATGTAATGAGCTCCTGAGTTTGTAAAGGCCAGGCATAAGACCTGCCTTACAGGGGATCAAGATCGCCTCAGCTCTTCTTACAACTCCCTAAAAGCTACTGAGCTCAGCCAGAACCTGTGAAATATCTCTTCCTCCCAGAGGTAATGGAGGGTGGTCCTGGATATAAAAATTAAAAAACATAGTCACTGGGGGCTCTCCAGGGCTCAGCTGGGTAGACACCTCTGTCCTGATGCCATACTCCTCCTGCAGGTTTCCCTTTTCCTTCTTTTTCCCCAGGATTCTTCTCCAGTTTTCTTCTTCTTCATGGGTCCTCTGGCTGCCTCTTCCTCTTTACCAGTATACTGGCGTAGAGGAAGAGGCACCGGGGGGGGGGGGGGGGGGGGAGGTTAAAAGTCAAGCAGCACAATTGGTGTGTGGGGAGAGGTGGTTAAAACTAAATATAACAAAAACAGTTGTATTTGTTTTTCTTTTGTTTTGTTTAAAAACTGAAATGGAACAAAAATATATTTCTGATAAATATGACTGAATTTGTTTGAGAGCTATAAGAATTTTCTAAATCAATGCTCTGTTTCAAAAAAGGCTTTGTAGATTTCAAACCTATGGGAGAACTCTTTTGAAAATGGAACTTCAGGCCTTTTGGAATACTGATGTGCCAGATGTCGAAAAACAGACACTCACTACTATTCATTATGAATCTACTGTAAAGATGTTCCGATGAATGAACTTCTTGAAGCAGACTGTTTTATGATAAGATTAATTCATCTTTCTTCTAGCATTTAAGAGTAATTTGAGTATGTTTGCTAATGATCTGTGACTCGCTCCTTCACTTCCCACACAAAATTCAATGATGCATTTAAATTGTTTCTAATTTTTTTCTTCTTCTTTTTTTTTTGAATGTTGCTGCTTGTAAATTCAAAGGTGTTTTACCTGGCTTAGCAGACCAGATAATTCCTAATTCCTTGCCTAATACGAATGCATTTGGTACACTATTGTTCATATAATCCAAAACACAATAAGCTAAATAAACTCAAGAGTTTATTTATCTTATACACAATTTTTTGTATTTTGGATTATTTGTATTCGGTGGTAATTTTTTGGCTTTTTATTGTTATTAATAGTTCAACATTGCTGTTCATACTTATTTCAAATGAAAGAAGGGGAGGTGTTCACATATGGACCAGAAAAGCCTTCCCAAAGCTCTAGAAATTTAAAAAGAGCTCCGGGGTGATTTGGGAAACTATAGACTGGCGATCCTGACTTCAGTTCTGGGAAAAATCAGGGAAACTATTCTAAAGAACAAAATCACAGAACATATATATAAACATGGTTTAATGGGACATAGCTAGCACTGATTTACCCAAAAGAAGTCTTGCCTCACAAATCTGCTACATTTTTTGAAGGGATTAATAAACATGTGGAGAAAGGTGAGCCAGTAGAATTAGTGTATTTAGTTATTCAGAAGACTCCTGAGAAAATGAAAAAATCATAGGATAGGAGGCAATGTTCTTTTGTGGATTACAAACTGGCTAAAGATCAGAAACAGAGAGTAGGATTAAATGGTCAGTTTTTTCAGTGGAGAAAGATAAACAGTGGAGTGCCTCAGGGATCTGTATTGGGACCAGTGCTTTTTAATATTTATAAATGATCTGGAAAGGAGAATTATGAAGGAGGTGATCAAATTTGCAGATGACAAAATATTAGAGTTTTTAAATCACAAGCAGATTGTGATAGATTGCAAGAGGACCTTGCAAGACTGGAAGACTGTGCATTCAAATAGATTACATTTGATATGGGTAAGTGCAAAGTGATGCACAAAGGGAAAAGTAACCTATGTTGTAATTATACAATGTTAGATTCCATATTAGGAGTTACCACCCAGGAAAAAGATTGGGCATCATAGTGAACAATACATTGAAATTGTTGGCTCAGTGTGCTGTGGTAGTCAAAAAAGCAAACAGAATGTTAGGAATTAGTAGGAAGAGAATAGTGAATAAAATACAGAATGTCATAATGCCTCTCTATTGCTCCATGGTGAGACTTCACCTTGAGTTCTGTGTGCAGTTCTGGCCACCACATCTTGAAAAAGATATACTTGCACTGGAAAAGCTTCAGAGAAGGGTGATCAAAATGATAAAGGGGTAAAGGGTAAAGGGGTAAAGGGTAAAGAGGTTAGGGCTGTTCAGCTTGGAAAAAAGATGGCTGAGTGGGGATATGATAGAGGTCTATAAAATTATGAGATGGCTATAATGGGTAAATGTGAATCAGTATTTACTCTTTCATATACTACAGGGGCTAGAGGGCAATCCATGAAGTTAGCAAATAGCACATTTAAAATGAATTGGAGAAAATTATTTTTCACTAACGCACATTTAAGCTCTGGAATTCACTGCTAGAGGATGTAATTAAGACAGTTAGCATAGCTGGGTTTAAAAAAGGTTTGGATAAGTTCCTGGAGGACAAGTCCATAAACTGCTATTAATCAAACTGACTTAGGTAATAGCCATTGCTTATTACTGGGATTAGTAGCATGGGATTTATTTAGGGTATTTGCTAAGTACTTGTATCCTGGATTGGCAACTGCTGGAAACAGGATGCTGTTAGGATTTTGCCTGTTATACAGCCTTATCCTACCTTCATGTTGCCTCCCAACCAGAGGCTCTCAGTGTGCTTCATCACTAGTCTTGAAAAGCTCCTCCTCACTGCCCTTGCCACACCCAAGGCCTTGCCCTATGTAAACCAGCCCTGCCTGTTTCTTCTTGTCTTCTCATGGTGTCACTTCTGGCTCCATGACCTGACCCTTGTTCTTACCATGCCTTGTGGCCTATGGGCCTTCTGTCTTGCTTTGCCTTGGCTTGAATCCCTCGGCCTATCCTGCCTTGTTTCCTGTCTTGATGTCATTTGGCCTATTCTCTCTTGTACTCTGCTTGAGACTTTTGGGCTTATTCTGTCTGTTCTTAGCCTTGCTGCCTTCAGGCTTTTGTATTCTTTGTTCAGTGTTTCACTTGTCTGCCTTGGCTAAGTCCTGCTCTAGTCTGCCTTGTTGGTCTTGTCCTGTCTGTTCCAGTATCTTGTCCAGTCCTGCCTGTTCCAGAGTCTTGTCCTTGCCTTGTCTCACCCTTGTCTTGTCTAGTTCCAGGTCCTGTTTATTATCCAGCCTTGTTATAGCCTGCTTGTCCTGCCTGCCAAGTCTGCCTTCATCCCAGCTTTGTCTCCAGCCTGCCTTGTCCAAGACTTGCCTGTCTACTAGGGATGTGAATCGGGCTTCGGACGATTGAAAATATCGTACGATATTTTCAAAATCATCAGAAATCGGGGGCTCCCCCAAAACGATAGGAAAACCCCACGATATTGTTCGTGGGGGTTCTCTTATCGTTTTGGGGGAGGGCGGGAAAAAGGGCACACAAAAATAACCCCTAAACCCACCCGACCCTTTAAAACTAATCCCTTAGCTTCCCCCACCCTCCCGACCCCCCAAAAACATTTTACAGGTACCTGGTGGTCCAGTGGGGGTCCCGGGAGTGATCTCCCGCTCCCGGGCCGTCGGCTGCCACTAATCAAAATGGCGCCGATGGCCCTTTGCCCTTACCATGTGACAGGGTATTCGTGCCATTGGCCGGCCCCTGTCACATGGTAGGAGCACTGGATGGCCCGCGCCATTTTTAAAGATGGCGCCGGCCATCCAGTGCTCCCTCCATGTGACAGGGGCCGTCCAATGGCACTGATACCCTGTCACATGGTAAGGGCAAAGGCCATCAGTGCCATTTTTATTAGTGGCAGCCGATGGCCCAAGAGTGGGAGATCGCTCCCGGGACCCCCACTGGACCACCAGGTACCTGTAAAAAGTTTTTGGAGGGGTCGGGAGGGTGGGGGAAGCTAAGGGATTAGTTTTAAAGGGTCAGGGTGGGTTTTTTGTTTATTGGCTCGGGTGCAGCCGATAAACAAAACCGTGATCGGGCTGGACGAAAAAAAAAACCACGATGTGAATCGGAATCGGAATCCGAACCGATTCCGGTTCCAATTCACATCTCTACTGTCTACCTCTTGGGATCCTGCCAGGTACTTGTGACCTAACTTGGCCACTGTTAGAAACATTATATTGGGCTTGATGGACTTTTAGTTTTCCCAGTATGGCATGTCTTATGTTCTAATGTTCTTATGTCCAGCCTTTCTTGTCCGGCTTTGCCATGCCTAGCCATGTTCCAGCTTGTGTGGACTCACCAAAGAAACCCTAGCCCCCAGAACTCAAGGGCGAAGGAGCTGGCTAGGCGAATGACCAGCTCTTGTCTTGCTCCAAGTCCTGCCTTGCAGTCCCATGCCACTCTCCAGATGGGTTTCCAAGACTCCAGGGCCCATAACAGCTGCTGGACTTGATGGGCCTTGGCACTGACCCAGTATAGCATTTTTTTATGTTCTTAACTTTTAAATGTTCTCACATTCTTTTTTGTTGCTGTGACAAGAATGAGCACTGTTTCCTTTCCTGTTTTTGTCTCCCCAAGTTCCTACATTGGACCTGTTCCTCTACTGCTAATACTTTTTGTGATGTCACTTGGACATTGTTTGTCATTTCTTCTTTATTTTCTCTTTAATCAAAATTTTCCACTTTTGAGGCACTGCAAGCGCTTGTGTTCCTTCTTGAACAGAAGCACAGCAAATGCACAAGGCATTTTTTACATTCTGTTTCTTTGCCAACACAGGTTATTTTCTACAACATTTCTTTTGTGCTTGTTTTGGTTGTTTTTAATGGGCTGTCATCAAAACAAGACTATTACTCACATAGTCTAATACAGGTGCCTGGGAGCATGTAGCATACAGTACCTATTTGCAGAGGATGAACTTCATTCTTGTGCTACAGAAGACGGATGGTGCCAAGATTCTTCCTGGACTAAACCTTTACTGCAAATCCTATTATATGAGTAACAGATTGCTTGACATTTTTGGTTACTTTCTCTGGTATTACTTGAGAGTTTCTTTGGTCATAACATAAGGCCTCAGAAAAGTCCCATCCTAATGTTTTGATGAATAATAGGAAATAGCATATGATCTAAGTTCTTTTAATTTTCTCTGTATTGGTGTTGCATTAGATGCTGTTGCTGGTGTTTGTGCAGTACATATCAACTGTATATTGTGTGTACATTACTACATAAAAATACACTGTTTTAACTAAGGAAATGGCTTTGAATAGCCTGTGACCTGGCTTGACCACTGTTGGAAACAGGATGCTGGGCTTGATGGACCTTTGGTCTGACCCAGTATGGCAAGTCTTATGTTCTTATGTTCAGCCTTTCCTGTCTGGATGGTGTCAGCTGTGCTGTAGGTTGCTGCTGAGCTCTGGGGATGTCTTATGCTTATTTATCATTCTGGACCTTCTTTTCTTACTGAATATGGGTAAGAGGAAAGAAAATGGAGATTTACTCTTCCAATCCTCTGATACCCATTACCAAGCCCATAGACTTCTCAACTCTGTCCGTTGTGTACTCGCTTCCTCTCTCCATATAATCAACCATTACACCCCCTTACCCCCACTCCCTCCCCTCCTAATGAATCCATTACTTAAAAGCTAAACAAATCTGTAGAGATCACATTGTTTGAAGTCAAAGATCTCTGTTGGATGGATATGGCTGCAGCATAGTCAATTCAAACTTTAAACATATTCTCTTAAACTCTTAGGGTGACCACGCCCACATCTGTTCTGTAACTTGTATCATGCTAATACAATATTTTGCTGTTAGGGATGCTGTGGCATCAAAGCCTCACCACTCTGATGCTTGTGAATGTCGCTCTTGCTTACCAGTTCAAAGATCTCTGCAGTGTGATGATGTCCTGCTCTGTAACAAGAGCAGGATTTGCTAATTTAAAATGTAGCACAACTTTCGGAGTGATAAGCAGGCCAAATCCAAGACATCAAAGCCTTGACAGTCAACTCATCTACTCTCTTACCCCCCCATGCAACTTAGTGGCAGGGATACCTGTTGGGTATTCACCTAACCATGTCACATAGTAGCAGGAATATCCGCTGGGTATTCTCTGCCTAGCCAACTTTTAAAGTAGCACCTGTCCTGTGTCTTTAGGACATGGTCAACTCCGCCCCCTAATGCTGTGACTGTTAGGCATTCCGTCTCCACTCCAGCATGTGGCATCAAGAGTGTTCCATCTGTCCTGAGATGGGTGAGTTGGGTAGGAAAAATGACCAAAAGAAGAGGCTGGTGGACATGCCAGCCTAGGCTTAAATAGAGTTTGCTGGCCCGCCCACCAGCCTCTCCTTCTCTCCCTTCAGAGGCGGATCACCCCATGGTTGTAGCTTCCCCCTCTAATAGGGGATGGGGTGGCTCCTTTGTGACTGCAGTAGACATCCTGAGCTGGTGTGCCATGCTTCTTCTCTCACTTTATTTAAATCCCATCTAAAAACTCATCTTTTTGTGGCTGCTTTTAAATCTTAAGCCTGATTTTCCACTTTCAGCCTTATTAACTAATTTTAACCATTGTCTTACTATATGAAACTCCCCAAATCTCTTTTGCCCTTTTCATTTATCTTGATTGGACTGTAAGCTCTATCAAGCAGGGACTGTCTGTTATGTGATGAGTAGCATTATAGAAAAGTTAAGTAGTAGTAGTTCTAGTTGGAAAGGTGCTTGTTGCTGGCGGCAACACATCCCTTCCTAGCTGTGAGGTTTCCCTTAGCTCTAGTACCCTGAATCTCCCAACATTGCCATAATTTTCCTTTGACTTGCTGGAGATTCTGTCTCTTCACTGAACCCAATTGTCCACACCAGAGGTGTGGTTGGAGGGAGAATCATCGAGGATTGTGTGGAAGTGAGGCTTGGAATGCAAGCTATAGAAGACATCCCAAACATTTTTAAGCTGCCTGGATATGATGTTGTTGGAATTTGGGTGGTAGGTGCCAAGCTGTGAACCAATGCAGATCTGAGGAGTATACCAATCAACTCCCCAATCTCTCTCCTGTCCAAGCCCCTACTGCAGAGGCTGGAGGAAGAACAAATACTTTGAATGGAGCTTCCCTGGAAGAGATAGCAAGGACTTTGGAAAGAGCAGAAGGTATTCTTGATGACTGTGTCCCTTACACATCTGTGTAAGCTTTCTACAGACACTGTTGAAAAGTTTCATAATCAGGATGTTGTGCTTAGGGAACATTTCTCTAAATTATAATTATATAAATTTATAATGACTTTCAAATTGTGACACTTCAAACCACCAATTTAGTGTTCCTTAAGGATAATGGTTTTCTGTGTAGAAGATGGAATCTTTAGAAAATAGTTACATATATAGAGGGTTATTTTCAATAGTGTGCCTAAGTTGGCGCACAGTATACATGAATAGATTATTGCACCTAAAGTTATCCCCATATTTTATAAACTGAGCAGCTCCCACTACAAGGTTTATAAAATATGACCATCACTACCCCCTAACGTATTTGTGTATGTCTGAAAGTATGTGCATACCTTTTATGAATGGAAATGTTATGTGCTTGCTATCTCCCCTTCTGGGGAGATAGCAAGCACATAACAAAATGGCAAGCACATCAACAAAATGGCTTCTTGGATGAGAAAGCCAAATTTCAGCATTGCCAATGTCAGAATGTTGGTCCAACTGATTGTAGCAGAAAGCCTGCTTTTACCCACCCTTGGCATCAGAGGAGGATGGCTCATGTCTGGGTGGCCCTCCTCTACCACCTTAATCATAGAGCACCCAAGTAGTAAGAGCCTTCAAGGAGGTAGGAGCAACTGTTAAGTAGGCATGAGAAAGGGGAGTGCTAGTTGGAACTAAGGAGGAACTTGTATGCTCTTTTACTAAAGACAGTAGATTACAAAGGAGGGAGACAAAAAGACTGACTGGGAGAAGGAGAACTGGGTGGGTGGTCACACTCTGCTGCTAGGCAGCTGGGAAAAATCCTTTAATTGGGTAAACTGGAGGGATGAGATTGTATTTTTCTGACAACATATACTAAGTTACTATCCAGTTATGGTTAGAGAAAGGGTGATGGGTGCGTGCCATGGACAGAAATGGAAAATGGGTTCCAGAAAGTATGGCACAAGCACACAGGATCCACACATTCCAAAAAGGAAGGAAAGTCCAATAACAACTGGTATCTATCTATGGCTATGCCCCAGGAAGGAAAATGAGTACACTAGATGGGCATTATGGTCTGTATCTGCTGTCATAGCTCATGTTTCTATATTTCTATGTTTACAGGTCAAGGAGCTGTAGAAAAATGTTCAACAGCTGAGTATCTATAAAGTGGTATGGCTGGTGCAGTAGCATGCTGATTTGGAGCAGGCCAGAGGAAACTTAACTCTGGGACGTTTCACAGTTGTGTATATTTGTGCAGCTTTGTTGATGATATGGCCACTACTGCTCATTAAGGTATCCCACTGCTGAAGAAGACTATCTATCCAGGTCTTGTCTTCACATAGGTATTGTGCTGACAGCTTATCTAAAGGCTGGTATTAAGGGGATTGAAGGGAAAGACTCAAAATAATTGTAATAGATTTGTTTTTAAAAATACATGCCTGAAACTAAAGGCAGAGCATAAGCTAAGTGAAGCTATTACTTGCATTTGCTTTGCTATTCCACTTTTAGGACACTTTGCTTTGTAATACATTTCCCCCATGCCTACAAGGTCAGATTACCAAATGGCCTAATAATTGTCACAGTTACTAAGGATTCAGAGTCACTTACATTTAGGATAAAGTCTTTTAGTTAAAAAAAACAAACATATAGATAGGAGGGGCTCAGAGAAGGGATGGGGAAACCCTATAGCAGGAGGTGTCAACAAAGGGAAAAGATTGGTGTCCACTCCTTCCACAGGGTATCCTTAACTTCATATGTGAGTAATCCAAGAAATCCATTCACAGATTCTAAGCCATAATGACTATTTAAATCCCCTCTCTGGGCAGCAGATCTCCCATCTCTTAAAAACTCTCATTGAAGCATGCAGAGCAAAAAAAAAAATACAAGTCTTCCATAATTCTCCACTTCACTGAATCCCACTCTCTGCAAATAGACTCAGTACAAGTCTTTTGGGTGGTTACAATTTTACAACTTTATGAAGGACAATAAAATGCAAAACAAGATTAATATGCAGCTCTCAAGTCCCAAGCCCTCATATTCTAATGCACAAACAAGTGCCCAGTAGTAGCATCTTCACCTATCTGCTCATCACACATAAGTCTTTTCTGCTAATCTCAGCTGCAGCATTCATCATGGGGAAAAAGTAAGCAGTTACTTTGTCAGCATGCTAGAGTGAATTGGAAGAACAACAAGTAAACATGGTTTTCTACTTTATTTTGCCCATATTCATGCTAAGGGCATTAACTGAGCATGTAATCTATAGTCCTAGGAGCAAACGATGGCGTCACTCCCTGTATTGTCAATTCCACAGGGGCGTGCTTCTTATTATATTGGATATAGCTTCCTCTGCCAGAATATCATCAGCATGAGACAAAAGCCAAAAAGCACCACACACCTACAGTGAGTCTGACCCTTTATACAAACTCCAAGTGAGTGCTGACATAAGTATTCCTTAAAGTGGCCTAGCCACTTAGTCCACCCCTGCTCCTTAGAACTACAGATGATTGCTCATTAGTATTAGATGATACAGTAAGTAGAAGTAGAAGTTAATTATAATAACATATGACAGCAGATAAGGTCCAAATGGTCCATCTAGTCTGACCAGTAATTTTTTTTTTAGGGTAGTAGCAACCTCCGCTCTGCGCAGGCTACCCCCAAGCCTTCTGTTAAGGTTAGCAGGAAGTTAAGGTGATTTGTCATTTACACTGGTCTCAATTCCTGTAGCTACCTCACTTCTACCATCATGTGAGTCACTTAATGCCATCTAATATAAAGTTAAAAAGGGTCAGGTGCTGACTATAACCTGCAAGTGTTTCGCACAAACCTAGTGGCATTCAAGCAACATGCATGTCAGGATTGTCCGTACATACAATTATGAAAAGCATGCATGTACAGCTGCTACACATACATTTTTAAACTAATAATAGTGTGTGCATATTTTTTAAAATTTATATTCCTCCTTCCTCCTTTCATGATACTTCAAAGCGGATTACATTCACATACTATAGGTATTTTGCTATCCCCAGAAAGCTTACAATTTAAGGGCTCATTCAAAAACTGTGGTAAATAAAAGCTATTACCACACAATATTTAATGTTAAAATCATGCAGTAATAGCTAATGTGTACTGCGGTATTCAGAAAGGCTAGGAAGTGTGGTTATGAAAATATCACACACAGCAATAAAATAACATTTTGTGTTATATTTTCTTGCTCTATAAAAGCCAACTTCCTATGCCTGCTCCTTTGAGGTTTGGTTAGGCACTGAAGAAGAGAGGAGTTTTTGGAGAGTAGAATCTAGATTTGGATTACCTCAGTGCTTTGTCTTGTCTTTTCTTGTTTTCCTAGTGTCTGTAGACTATATATATATATGTGTGTGTATATATATAAAACACTCCCTATGGAGTGGGATACAAGCACACATGAACAATTTTTTTTACAATTTATAGATTTTACACAGTTTTTATTAATATTTGAAAAACAAATACATTAAATATAAATTACTATTTATATCCATTAAACTGGCGTTATCATATACATTCATTTAAATACATTTATTAAAAACGTCTTATCTCACTCATACCCCCATACACACTCACTCATACTCGCAACTCTACCATAAAATGTCCCAAATACCTATTCTTGATAGACTTACATGAAAATACCCACTCAAAAATCAAGTGTTCTCCTGTGATGTGTTCCCTAGTTACAGAATATTTGAAAAAATCCCTTTAACTCCTTTACTCCTGCATATGTTCTTATCCAATGGATTTCCCAAATACCATGTTCTTATCAATTTTGTAACAAAATTTCTACTTGATCCCAACAAGGCCCTTGTTTCGCCAAATGGCTTCTTCAGGGGAATTTAGATTGATGAACTTAATTGTTGACTCGAATCTCATTCATTAACAGGAATCACTCTGTACTCATAGGTCTCACAAATCTCACTTGACCATGGAAAACACTCTAAAAATAGATTGAAAAATTTTGTTTATACTTGTTAGAAAAATTCCTTCTCTCAATCCCATAAATCCCATACTATATCACCACTACTTTGAAAATGTTTTCTTTCACTATACCTTCTAGTGTATACAAAACCGCTATATCCAATCTTTCATGTTTTCTCTGACTGGTCCGCTGTCCTATCTCGCCAAAACTCTTTAAATCAAAACATAATAGAACCATTCATTAATACATAAACTTTAATTTGCCTATATGCCTAATCCACTATATAAATCTCCTTCAACCGATTCAAAAGTTTATGAAAAAAAAGGGAATAGCCTATCGGCAGCCCCTTTGCTATACAGCACCCCCCTACCTGCAGCCAAATCCGATAAATGTATTATTACCCCAATATATGCCAAGAAGTCAATGACATCACCCGCCACTTTTTACAATTGTAAGGATAGTCTTTACTCAACATCACTCAAAAACAGCCTTCACTCTCCAAACTCGACTTCACAGTTTTCCACAGACATCGCCCAGTTCACTTGCCTGTGAATTAAACATTATCAGGCCACTCAATTGCAGTTACAATTCATCTAATATCTATTGTTATATATCAAATTCACAAAAGGAGACAAAACTTACAACAAAACTTCAGCTTGTTACTGCTTGCCAAACTTGCCATACTCAATGTCAAAGACTCACACTGCTTGCAGAGCATGATAGCGCCCTACCTCTAACCACATCTTAAATACATCTTCACAATTTCAAATCCAACCAATAGCGAAAGCTCCCTTAGCCTCAACTTGCATTTCATTGGATCAATTGATCTGTCTTCTTAGATGCTTGGTTCACGATTGGGTTAAGATAAGGGCAAAAAGCTCTTTAAACCTTCTCCCTAAATCCCTCCGACTCACTCCTGCTCACCTTACAAAAACGCTTTCCATTCAATCATTGAATTGAGTCACCAAGATATGAATGTGTTCCATTGAAAAATAAACTTTTGTTCATATTGTCTCAATATTTGTGAAATGTTCCTTACTCGAGGGCACGGGACTTGTCGCAATACACAAAATTTAAGTTAATCAAGAGTGTGCATATTCTGACCAATGTTTGACTAAAGGTGCTTACATTTTGTTTGCCTAATGCAACTCTTGTGCTGAAAAATGTGTGTCCATATGGATAAAATTGTATGTCCAATATATAACTTTGAACACGGACACGTGATTGCATATATTACATGGCAAGAATTTCAGTCAAACTGACCTCTAAAATAATATTGAAATGGAATCAATTCATGGGTAAACAATCGACCCACTAACACATGTGGACAGACTGAACATTTATTGCAGCAACATTGACCTACCTCAACATCAAAAACCTGCTCATTCGATACCGATGAGACTAGTAAATCCCTCAAATTACGCCCTCTAGTACGTGCAAAAATCGGCTTTGTCTGTTATATTTTATGAAGTGTAAGGATCTGCCAATGTTGTAAAATAATCTTTTGTATTTGGTGAGTTCTAGATGAAAATGGAAGAACACAGACTATTTGGTCTAGTTCAGACTGCTGCCGAGTTTGTAGCAATAATTCACGGTTTGCATAAAACCCGCGCTTATAGGCTCTCTTCACTACCTTTCTGGGATATCCCCTAGTTAGAAATCTATCACTCAGCTTCATAGCTTGTGTTCTATATTCTGTAGTATTATCACACAATCTTCTCAAATGCAGGAACTGTCTCACTGGGATGTTGTCCCGTAAATTGAGCGGATGAAAACTTTGATAGTGTAATAAATGATTTCTATCTGTAGCTTTAGAAAAAATTGTCATCCCCAACCTCTGTTGATCTCTAAACATCCACAGACCTAAAAAGGATATAGCCTGTCTATCATAACTGATTGTAAACTGTAAAGTCGGATTTAATGTATTCAACCATTTTGAAAAAACCTGTAAAGAATTTTCTGACCCCTTCCAAACAAAGAAAATATCGTCGATGAAACGTGTCTAAATCTGTATATTTTGCCAATGATCCGATGGATAAACAAAAGTTTCTTCGAATTCAGACACATAAAGACATGCCAACGAGGGGGCCATTGTGGCCCCCATCGCTGTCCCCTTGATTTGTTGATAGAATTGACTTTTATATTTAAACAAATTTTTAGTCAATGCTATAGATGCCAACTCAGTAATAAAGTATGCTTTATTCTCTGGAATTTCATGTGAAAGAAGAACCTTTTTAACTAAATCTAGCGAAGCTGCCTGTGGGATATTAGTATAAAGTGATGTTACATCCACTGGTACCAAAAATGCCATATCACTCACCTCTTGAACAGACTGGAGTTTAGATATAAAGTCCGACGAATCCCTGATATACGACCTACCTAGCTTGACCAGAGGACTCAAAAATGCATCAACATATTTTGATAGAGGCTCCAAAACAGATTGAATACCCAAAACAATGGGGCAACCTGATGGTGCTGTAAGCGATTTATGAATTTTAGGCACTACATAAAAAACAGTGGTAGATGGATATGGTTCAAATAAAAAAATCCCTTTCCTTCTTAGAAATATTTCTGTTTAATTGCTGCTTTGAGAACATCAGAAATTTGTGCCTGCAAGGTGTCGGTAGGATATTCATCTAAGAAGATATAAAATTGTGTATCAGATAACTGATGCAATAACTCCTGATCATATACCTCTGTGTCTAATATTACTATCCCCCCACCCTTGTCTGCTGGGTGGATCGTAATTGGACTATCCTGCTGTAACTGTGTACAAGCCTCTTGTTCATGTATTGTCAAATTATCTCTGTGGTGTATTGGCATCTGTTCAAGCTTCTCTAAATCTCATAAGACTAATTTTTCAAAAACTGCTATTAATGGGTCTACTGGACCGGGAGGCATCCACTTTGAGGGTCTTCACAGACCTCGTGTTATCTGAGTTGAAGTTCCAAAAAACTGTTCTATTCTAAGTCTGCGGAATCTACTTTCAACATGCTAAAGTTGTGCTTTATCACAGACCAAGCCAATGAGTATGTCTTATTGTATCTCCTCTCTGCTGGTGTCCCAGGTTCAGCAACAGAGGTGAGTAGCCATGGCTGGCAGCCATATCCTGCATTACCTAAGCAACAGATAAAGTACCTGTGAAGTGCTGGATGCTGACCATATGATATGTAGCATGGCTCATACAGAGGGGGTTAGTCATTCACTCTTAAATTACTTCTGCCTTAAAAGTATAGAAGCAACAATCACAGTATATTACAAAGTTGACCCCAAAGGCTTTGCCTCTGTAAAGCTATGGCATTGGGCACTTTGAGACTCCTGACATGACTGAATGAAATCATGCCATCCTAGTCACAAAATTTAAGTTCTTATTTTAAAACCTCCCCAAGCCAGGCAGATATTTTTTCTCTGTCATCCCAGATCTCTGCTATCATTAAAGCAGGTTACTACAGGCGTTGGCTTTTGAAGCCTCTTAAACATGTCTTATCTAGTGATGATTTCCATTCTATTGTGCAAGTGATCTTACCCAGTCTCGATTATTGTAATTATGTGGGGTTATCGGCTTGCATATCACAAGCTTTACAGTTACAACAGAATTCGACAGCTTGACTGATATCTGTCCTATTCTATTCATGGTTTTAAAATGTGGAAAATACCCTCATACCAGGGCTAGTGCACATTTCCGCCCACCGGCGTCTTTTACTTTTATGTACTACCGCCAATTTGGCTGCCCTATTGAATTGCAATCATGGGGTAACCACTTTTTTGTTTAAACCATGATATACTGCCGCATTTCTTAGCAGTTTAATTCATTTCTCTTTTTGTTTTCATTTCCCAATCTTATCTTTACAAAAAAAATTTTTATGAAAGGTTTTCTTCTTTTATATTTTTTTTATATAATAACTTATTTGCTTTTTCAACCACAATTTTGGTCTAAGAAACTCTTTTACTCTCTATCATTTCTCATTTTCAAATTGGAAAGTGCTAAGAAAAAATTTTTTATCTCACACTTATCTTATTCATTTTCATGAGAGTCAGAGTTCCAGTGTTCCGCCTGCTCGTAAGAGCCAAAGTATAACGTGCTCCACAAAAAGCCCGACATCGTTGGTGTTTCGAGATTTCTTCTTCGTCAGGGGCTTGACAACTGAATGGACACTGGAAAAAAGAAGCAAATAGTTGTAACACGTTATTTCTTAAAAAATATATATCAATCCCTTCATTTGGGAACTGAAACTTACGGCGTTTCCTGAATTAGATTCACGCGGCGAATAGTGATCCGCCATTTTTACTCTAGCTTTTAAAGGCCTGATTGGATTCTAAAACAACCAATCAAAACGCTCGTTCTTTGAAAACAGACTACGGCGGCCATCTTAATGGCCCTTTAACTCAGCATTTTGACAATATTTAAATTTTGATTATTCCTTTAGAAAAATGTGTGCGAAAATAGTAAAATCTAGATTGGAGGCAGATCAATTCGAAGTTCTTAAATCAATGATCGCCAATCAATAGTATCATTCATTCCTTGCGGAGATTCTGAACCCAATTTAAAAATCCATTTTTGTTCCTTATAATTAAGGACTGATCGAGTATCTCCTTTCCTAATGTTCACCTGTATCATATCCAAAATTGTCCATTGTAAATCAACAAAATTGTGTCCTTGAGTGATGCAATGTTTAACCATCGGAGCATCTATATTCCCTGTATTTAGTCTACTTCTATGTTCTCTTAATCTAATTTTAACTGGCCGCGATGTGCGACCCACATACAACATAGGGCAGTTACATTGTATCACATATACTACTTGTTGAGAATCACAACTGCTTACAGATTTCCGTTTATATGTGATATTTGTACAGGGACCTTACTGTACCTTACTGTACCTTTGATATATTTGATAATCAAATAGCATTACATCGCTTTATTAGAAAGTTACAAATTAAACTTTTTTGTAGTGACAACCAAATACCATCAGATGACATTTCCATCGTTCGTCCTCGATCAAAATGGGCACCGCCAGGTCCCCTGGACCACCATATAGCAACATTTCGAGATTTAGTTCTTAGAGATCTGAATAAGATAGCAGAATTACGTTCTGATACTTTCGTGAATTTTCCCACACGATTGAAAAAAGCTATGAAATCTCTTTCGAATAATCCAGAGATAACAATAAAGCCGGCCGATAAAGGCGGAAGTACTGTGGTTCAAGATACCAATGAGTATATACAAAATCTTCAGGATCAATTAAACGATGTGAAATATTATCAACGGTTAGATGAAGATCCCACTACAAAGTTACAGGACTTAATAGAATCTATCCTTATAGAAACAAAGACACCATTTTTAACGAAAAAAGAACGACAGTTTCTTTTTGTACAACATCCACGAATACCAACATTATATGGAGTCCCGAAAGTTCACAAGACTTTAACAAATCCGCTTCTACGACCCATTATTTCAAGTAATGGGTCCCTTTTAGAGCCTTTTTGCGATTTTTCTGGATAAATTTCTACAACCATTTGTTAAAGAAACAAAATCATACGTTCAAAATACCACCCAGGTTTTAAAAAAATTATCTGAGGTGGTTTTACCAACATCTTCAGTTCAACTGGTCTCAATGGATGTCATATCTTTATACACAAATGTTTCTCATACAGTAGCGATTGATGTTGTACAGGAAACACTATCAACATTAACACATCGGATACCATCTTCTTTTCTCCTCCAATTACTGTCTATGGTATTGAAACAGAATTATTTTCTTTTCAAAGATCAATTTTTTCTTCAAATACATGGAATTGCCATGGGCTCCTCAGTGGCACCCACAGTGGCGAATTTAGTAATGAATCGATTGGAGACACAAATTATTTACAAATCATCATTTTTTTCAGAAGTACATGAGTGGATGCGTTACATTGATGACCTTTTTTTCTTTTGGAAATCAGATTTGTCCCAATTACAACAGTTCTTACAATGGTTGAATGAAATAGATGAAAATTTAAAATTTACATCATTAATATCAGATAAACAAATTCCTTTTTTGGATATACTTATCATTAAAAATGGCATTACGATTGAAACAACTCTCTTCTGTAAGGAAATAGATCGGAATAATCTATTAAGATACCAAAGTTTCCATCCAAGAGCGTTTAAGAACGGTTTGCCTGTCGGACAATTTTTTCGACTTCGACGAATCTGCTCCTCATTGCCAGTCTTTAAAAGTGAAGCGTATGCTTTAGCTATGAGGTTTTTTGAGAGGGGATATCCCCTCAAAGTTATAAAGACAGCCTACAAAAGAGCGCGTTACTCAACAAGAGAATCATTGTTAACATATCAAGATAAAAAGTCCATTTCTCAAGATGTATATGTTGTACAATATACCGATGGAGTAGGAGAAGTAGTTAAAAGCATACATGCACACTGGCATATACTTCAGCTATATCCTATATTTCAAGAACATCCATTGATTTCATTTCAGAGGGGATCTAACATCAAAAATTCACTGGTAAAAGCAACATTACCCTCATTGGTCCCAGGAGTAATAGGGACACATACCACATGTGGAAAATGTGATATGTGTGCACAGTCAATTACTGGAAATTCTTGGACTAATCCCTGTACAAATATCACATATAAACGGAAATCTGTAAGCAGTTGTGATTCTCAACAAGTAGTATATGTGATACAATGTAACTGCCCTATGTTGTATGTGGGTCGCACATCGCGGCCAGTTAAAATTAGATTAAGAGAACATAGAAGTAGACTAAATACAGGGAATATAGATGCTCCGATGGTTAAACATTGCATCACTCAAGGACACAATTTTGTTGATTTACAATGGACAATTTTGGATATGATACAGGTGAACATTAGGAAAGGAGATACTCGATCAGTCCTTAATTATAAGGAACAAAAATGGATTTTTAAATTGGGTTCAGAATCTCCGCAAGGAATGAATGATACTATTGATTGGCGATCATTGATTTAAGAACTTCGAATTGATCTGCCTCCAATCTAGATTTTACTATTTTCGCACACATTTTTCTAATGGAATAATCAAAATTTAAATATTGTCAAAATGCTGAGTTAAAGGGCCATTAAGATGGCCGCCGTAGTCTGTTTTCGAAGAACGAGCGTTTTGATTGGTTGTTTTAGAATCCAATCAGGCCTTTAAAAGCTAGAGTAAAAATGGCGGATCACTATTCGCCGCGTGAATCTAATTCAGGAAACGCCGTAAGTTTCAGTTCCCAAATGAAGGGATTGATATATATTTTTTAAGAAATAACGTGTTACAACTATTTGCTTCTTTTTTCCAGTGTCCATTCAGTTGTCAAGCCCCTGACGAAGAAGAAATCTCGAAACACCAACGGTGTCGGGCTTTTTGTGGAGCACGTTATACTTTGGCTCTTACGAGCAGGCGGAACACTGGAACTCTGACTCTCATGAAAATGAATAAGATAAGTGCGAGATAAAAAAATTTTTCTTAGCACTTTCCAATTTGAAAATGAGAAATGATAGAGAGTAAAAGAGTTTCTTAGACCAAAATTGTGGTTGAAAAAGCAAATAAGTTATTATATAAAAAAAATATAAAAGAAGAAAACCTTTCATAAAATTTTTTTTTGTAAAGATAAGATTGGGAAATGAAAACAAAAAGAGAAATGAATTAAACTGCTAAGAAATGCGGCAGTATATCATGGTTTAAACAAAAAAGTGGTTACCCCATGATTGCAATTCAATAGGGCAGCCAAATTGGCGGTAGTACATAAAAGTAAAAGACGCCGGTGGGCGGAAATGTGCACTAGCCCTGGTATGAGGGTATTTTCCACATTTTAAAACCATGAATAGAATGTGACCTTTTCTTTCTATTGTTGTTATCTAGTCACATTGTTGCCAGTTTTTTCTAATATCGAGTGATATCTGTCCTAAGCAGGAGGGAGCATAATGCTCTCATCTTGAAGGCAAAACACTGGCTTCCAGTGAGTTTCAGAATTCTACATAAGATAGCCTGCCTTGTCCAGAAAATGACAGCACAAAGACATTATTATAGACAAATTTGATGCTGCATATACTAATCCCTCAAGGTCACTTAGTTCCTCTCAAAGGTTTGTTTTTATTTATTTATTTATTTATTTATTTATTTATTTAAACAAATTTATATACCGTTTTCCAGTAAGGCTTACTGACCAAAACGGTTTACAGCAGTAAATAACCTTAACAGTTAAAAGGTTAAAAATTAATACTAAATAAAACTTAAAACAGTAAAATAGGTATGAATAAAAATACAACATTTTAGGTAATCAATAAAAATAATGATGACTAAACAGAGAATGGCCAATTACATTAAAAAATTTTAAAGTAAGAATAAGTAAAGTAATATAATATAATACAAACTTATTTAGTCTTATTTACTTAGCTAAGATGTTTCTAAATCTTTAAAAGCCTCTTGAAAGAAATAGGTTTTTAAAGCCTTCTTAAATTCCTTCCGGCTGCTTATTAGCCTAAGCGAGTCAGGCAATGCATTCCACAGAATGGGGCCAGCAACCGAGAAAGCTCTATTTCTTGTTATACTCAATGCCGCATTCTTCACTGAGGGAATTTCCAATAAATGTTTTCCTGTAGATCTTAGTTCTCTCTGTGGTTTATAGATATGTAAAGTGAAACACATCCAAGTGGAGTCACTATTGTTCAACAGAGAATGGATTAACATGATGATTTTATAACGAATTCTATATTTAACTGGAAGCCAGTGTAATTTGTGCAGAATAGGTGAGATGTGATGTTTTAATGGAGTACCGGTAAGAAGTCTAGCTGCCGAGTTCAGTATCAATTGTAAAGGCTTAATAGTAGAATCAGGCAATCCCAAATATAAGCCGTTACAATAGTCTAGACCAGACAGAATCAGTGCTTGAAGCACTGAGCGATAATCATGAGAAAATAAAAGGGGCCGCAATCTTTTCAGAACATGCAATTTGAAAAATGAAGTTTTAACCACTTTTGAAATGTGTTGCTTTAGTGATAAGTTAGTATCTACCCATACACCGAGGTTACGTGCTAATTTAGTAACCTGTATGGTTTCAGTGCCTATGGTTAAGCAAGTTGGTGGGGCGTTGGTAGGGTTGGATATAAAGCTTAAACACAGAAGCTCTGTTTTCTTTTTTTTGGGAGAATCGTGAAAGATCTTTTTCAATTGCATCACCTGAGATATGGAACTCAATTCCAGAATCTCTGTGACTGACTATTGTACTAAGACCTTTAATAAAATGCTGAAAACGTTTTTGTTCAATCGTGCATTTCCTGATATTTGCAAAACAGGAGCTCCTTGATGTGATTTTAGACTGATTCATTTTATTCATTATCATTTCATTTATGGTATAATTTTATTTCAGTTTTTAATTGTTTTGATTTTTTATTACTGAATTGATGTTATTAGTCTGTTTTGCATTACAGATTTTTATGTATGTTTTAAATTGTGAGGCACTTAGAGTTGTGGTAATTGTGGCAGCAAATAAACATTTTAAAATAAAATAAGCCAGAAACTACCTTGTGATGCCATTTCTAAGCACTGTTTATAAGGTATCTCTCTATAATGGGCAAGAAGTATATAATATTAGAATGGATACTAAATGAATCAAGCTTGGGCTATTCCCACTGAATACAGGGTCATTTATTGAGTGAGAGGGAGAGAGAGACTGACTTTGCATAGATGATAATATGTTACTCTCTATTTATACCACTATAAGAGGGGGTACTTTGGGGATTGGGGTAGTTTTGGTGGTGGTTTTACATACACAGTAGGAGGTATGAACAGGAAAGTATACATCATTGAAGATTTTGTGCCATTTCAATTGATGAAAGGTACAAGAGGAGTTGATTTATACAGTGCACTCCCTGAAGCACTCCACTGTTTACCTTTACAGTGGCTTAAATTGACCATTTAATCCTAATCTTAATTTCCTGCCCTTTAGCCAGTTTGTAATCCATGAAAGGACATTGCCTCCTATACCATGACAGTTTAGTTTTCTTAGAAGCCTCTCATGTGGGACTTTGTCAAATGCCTTCTAAAAATCCAAATACACTACATCTATCAGTTCACTTTTATTAACCCCTTCAAAAAAAAAAAATGAAGCAGATTTGTTAGGCAAGACTTCCCTTAGGTAAATCCATGTAGATTGTGTTCCATTCAACAATGTCTTTCTATATGCTCTGTGATTTTGATCCTTAGAATAGCTTTCACTATTTTTCCCGGCACTGAATTCAGGCTCACAGGTCTGTAGTTCCTTGGATCAACCCTGGAGCCCTTTTTATATATTGGGGTTACATTGGCCACCCTGCAGTCTTCAGGTACAATGGATGATTTTAATACAAATTTTAACTAATGGATCTGAGATTTCATTTTTTAGTTCCTTCAGAACCCTGGGGTGGATACCATCTGATCCAGATGATTTGCTACTCTTCAGTTTGTCAATCTGGTCTTCTATATCTTCCAGGTTGACAGTGATTTGGTTCAGTTCATCTGACTTCTCATGCTTGAAAACTATCTACAGAATCGGTATCTCCCCAACATCCTTAATAGTAAACATAGAAGCAAAGAATTAATTTAGCCTTTCTGCAATGGCCTTATCTTCCCTAAGAGCCCCTTTAACCTCCTTGGTTATCTAAGGGTCCAACTGACACCCTCACAGGTTTCCTGATTTTTATTATGAGTTTTGCCTCTACAGCCAGTCTTATTAATGTTTTACATTAACTTGAAAATGCATATGCTTATTTTCTTCAGATGTATCCTTCTCCCAATTTTTGAAGGAAGTTTTTATGGGTAAAATAGCCTCTTTCACCTCACCTTATAACCATGCTGGTAATTGTTTAGCCTTCCTTCCACCTTTCTTAATGTGTGGAATTAATCTGGATTGCTCTTCTAAGATGCTTTTTTTAAACAATGTCCACGCCTGTTGTATACCTTTAACCTTTACAGCTGTACCTTTCAGTTTTTTTTCTATGTTCCTCATTTTATCAGTTTCCCATTTAGTGTTAGAATTATAGTTTACATATTGTCCCCCTTCCAATCATTAGTTCAAATTTGATCATGTTATGATAATTAATGCCATGTGTCATCCCCCCCCCCTACAGTTACCTCTCTACCCAAATCCTGTGTTCCACTAAGAATTAGATCCCTTTTCATCAGTTCCTGAACTCATTGCTCCATGAAGCAGTTGTTTATTTCATCCAGAAATTGTATGTCTCTAGCATGTCCTGATGTTACATTTACCCAACCAATATTGGGGTAATTGAAATCTAGTAATCAAACAATGGGAACACAACTATGAATATTATAAATAGCCTCCATGAAGGTGTCAGCAAGCCAGTCGCTGTGTTTATAATCAAAACCAGCCGGTCTTCTCTATCATCCACCTTCACACAAATTTATTTCAAAAATACTTTTTTCTGAGTTTTTTGTATATTTTTTACTTTTTAAATAAAAATCCCAGTACAGGAATTTTCAGAGCCCAACACGTCCGTGTTTCACACACATAGTGCTTCTTCAGGGTCATTAATCCGAGAGTTTTACTGTGGGAAATATGCGCTTGCCAGCAAGCCATTTCATCAGGGTTTAAACACTAACTTCCCTTCTCCCTGACATTTGCCTGAATAAAAGCATCACTTGTGCTTAAGCCTCTCTGCCTAGGAGAGGATACCTGACTGTCATGTATTTCTCTGGCTTATAATTATTCCTGTTAGCCTGAAAGAGGGGCTGGGTGTTCCCTAGTCAGAGGCAGGACAAAGTCAGGAGGTATAGATTTCAGCAGCCAATGAAATGATCCGTGCACACCCCCTGAGCCAAAGCCAATAGAGTAAGGACTCGTCTGTTGCTATGGGAAAGTAGCCAATCATGTAATGACACATCATCTGCCTTTGTATGAATGTACAATAAAAGGAAGAGCCTCGTGAGGGCTCACCCCTTGCCTTGCCCTTCTCTTCCTGCCTGCGATGAAAGCTGTCTCAAGTGTGTTCGATGCCTCCATACTCTACATTTTACAATATCTGTAAACATTACAACAGACAATCCAATTTCAATATGGTGTAGAAATAGCCAGAAGTAAAAAGTGATACTTAGCTTCTATGAAAGGCTACCATTTTTCGTCAGGAACATCGTCTCAACTGTCTTGTAGCAGAAACGGAGGAACCGAGGCTGGTGTGAGCGATGCTTTAAATATCTTGTTGGCGCCAAGAATGAGATCAAGACGTCACTCTATGCAAATGAGGATATCCAAATAAACTGTCATGATGTTAGGTAGATGATGGAAGAAAACAAAGATAATACCTATTCAGATATATATTTTACAGCAATAAAATTTAACCCAAGAAAACATGTAAGTCCAATTCTGTATTTAAACCGGAAGGATTAACTGTATTCAATTTGTAGATCCAACGTTGTTCTATCCAGAGAAGATGTAAAACTTGGTTCCCCCCCCGCCAATGTTGAACTACCTGATCAATGACACAAAATGTTAAATCATCGAAAGAATGTTGGTGTTGTCTACAGTGGGTTACCAAGGGCTCTTCCATATGACCAGTTCTTATGTTTGATCTGTGTTCAATCATTCTTGTTTTCCCCATTCACTTAGTTTTGCCTATATATATCAAATTGCAGGGACATTTAATCAGATATATCACCATGGTAGAATTGCACATAGTATGATTTTAAGGTAAATTTTGAAACCAGATGGTAATTGTAAAAATTCTTCAATATTCATGGAATTTGTACATACTGAGCATGATTGACAAGGTCTATGGGAAGCAGAATGTTCAGTAGTAGTGACTAATGGAAGAGAAAAATCTGAATGTACCAATCGATCACGCAAATTTGTCGCTCGAGAAAAAGTGATCCGTGGATAAGAATGAAAAACTTCATGTGTCTGTAAAACATGCCAATATTTGAAAACGGCCTGTTTTATACTTTTAGCTGCAGAAGAAAATGGTAAAATACAAGTCGGAGTCTCTGATTCTTCTTTAGGCTGAGAGGTAAATAGCCATTCTCGATGAGAGAACTTTGCACGTAAATAGGCTTTTCTAATGCATTTCTTTGGGTAGCCTCTTTGCAAAAACCTCTCAGATAAGATCTTAGATTGTACTTCAAAATCAGCAATAGATGTACACAATCTATGAAGATGTATAAATTGGCTCACTGGAAGGTTCGTCTTTAAAGCACGTGGGTGTGCACTCTGAAAATGTAGGTATGTATTTGAACATACTGATTTTCTATAAATCG
Organism: Rhinatrema bivittatum; assembly: GCF_901001135.1. Lineage (NCBI taxonomy): Eukaryota > Metazoa > Chordata > Amphibia > Gymnophiona > Rhinatrematidae > Rhinatrema > Rhinatrema bivittatum. The sequence continues at coordinate 430,323,170 of NC_042617.1, forward strand.
AGGTTGAAAAACCACCATCAATGAGTTCAATTTTGATATCCAAAAAAGAAATGTATTTATCTTGAATTTCTGCGGTAAAATGTAGATTTGAATTACAAGAATTCAGCCAGTCCAAAAAGATCTGAAATTCTTCAACTGATCCTTGCCACAAAATAAGAACATCATCGATGTACTCTTCCAGATAAGCACCTGATGTACAAACCTATGTTCGGTGAGCCAATTTTCTTCAAATTTCTGCATATATAAATTGGCTAAATCGGGGGCCATGATTGCCCCCATTGCAGTCCCACAAATTTGTTGAAAAAAAGAGTGAATTGAAAGCAAAAAAATTCCTTTTTTAATGGTATCTCTAATAGTTGAGACAAAAAAATTACTAGGAATTTGATGTAGATGTGGTCTTTGATCAAAGAAAAAATTAGCCACCTCGATGGCTTCATCCTGTGGAATAGATGTATACAATGCCTCAACATCCATTGTCACAAGTTTTAAATCTTTGGGGGGTCTGGATGTGGAGTGAAGGGACATCGAGCCGCCCTGGTTTGGTCCTCAGGAGTGAAAACGCCTGCTGATTACCAGCTGCAGGGAGACGCGAGTAGTGGAAAGAAACAGCAATTAAAATCAGCTGATCCTGAGACCTACGTCATCACCAAGTGATCGGGATAAAACCCGAGAGACACCGTCAGTCCAGTGGGGTCTGGATGTGGAGTGAAAGGACATCGAGCCACCCTGGTTTGGTCCTCAGGAGTGAAAATGCCTGCTGATTACCAGCTGCAGGGAGACGCGAGTAGCGGAAAGAAACAGTAATTAAAATCAGCTGATCCTGAGACCTACGTCATCACCAAGTGACCGGGATAAAACCTGAAAGATGCCGGCAGTCCAGTGGGGTCTGGATGTGGAGTGAAGGGACATCGAGCCGCCCTGGTTTGGTCCTCAGGAGTGAAAACGCCTGATTACCAGCTGCAGGGAGACATGAGTAGCGGAAAGAAACAGCAATTAAATCAGCTGATCCTGAGACCTACATCATCACCAGGTGACCGGGATAAAACCCGAGAGACGCCGGCACGCAGCTGACATGGGCGCAGCTTAGACCGGCTTTGAATGCACAACTGGACCCTCTTGGAGGATTGATGGGGTGAAAAAGAAAAGCTAGATTCATTACATCGTCGCCTACCACAACCAGAATAGGCCCCATGGATGCCCACATGAGTCGGCAGGGACTGCCTGTAATGGACACTATGTGAGACTCATCTGAAGCTTCGCTTAGTCCAGGTAATCAGCCTACTCCCCCTCAACCGCGAAGGAATCCAAGTGGAGAACAACAGGATGGAAAAGGTTCATTAAATTTCATCTGCCATTTTGATGCCCAATTTTCCAGTCTCACAGGGTCTTCCTGCAATTTATCACAATCTGCTTGTGATTTAACTACTCTGAACAATTTTGTATCATCTGCAAATCTGATTATCTCACTCGTCGTATTTCTTTCCAGATCAATTATAAATATCTTGAAAAGTAAGGGTCCCAATACAGATCCCTGAGGCACTCCACTGCCCATTCCCTTCCACTGAGAAAATTGTCCATTTAATCCTACTCTCTGTTTCCTGTCTTTTAGCCAGTTTGCAATCCACGAAGGGACATCGCCATCTATCCCATGACTTTTTACTTTTCCTAGAAGCCTCTCATAAGGAACTTTGTCAAATTCCTTCTGAAAATCCAAGCATACTACATCTACCGGTTCACCTTTATCCACATGTTTATTAACTCCTTCAAAAAAATGAAGCAGATTTGTGAGGCAAGACTTGCCTTGGGTAAAGCCATGCTGACTTTGTTCCATTGAACCATGTCTTTCTATATGTTCTGTGATTTTGAGATTTAGAACACTTTCCACTATTCTTCCTGGCACCGAAGTCAGGCTAACCAGTCTGTAGTTTCCCGGATTGCCCCTGGAGCCCTTTTTAAATATTGGGGCTATATTTGCTATTCTCCATTCGTCAGGTACAATGGATGATTTTAATGATAGGTTACAAATTTTTACTAATAGGTCTGAAATTTCATTTTTTAGTTCCTTTAGAACTCTGGGGTGTATACCATCCTGTCCAGGTGATTTACTACTTTTCAGTTTGTCAATCAGGTCTACCACATCTTCTAGGTTCACTGTGATTTGATTCAGTCCATCTGAATCATTACCCATGAAAGCCTTCTCCAGTACGAGTACCTCCCCAACATCCTCTTCAGTAAACACCGAAGCAAAGAAATCATTTAATTTTTCTGTGATAGCCTTATCTTCTCTAAGTGCCCCTTTAACCCCTCAATCATCTAACGGTCCAACTGACTCCCTCAAAGGCTTTCTGCTTCGGATATATTTTTTAAAGTTTTTACTGTGAGTTTTTGCCTCTACGGCCAACTTCTTTTCAAATTCTCTCTTAGCCTATCTTATCAATGTCTTACATTTAACTTGTCAACATTTATGCATTATCCTATTTTCTTCTGTTGGATCCTTCTTCCAATTTTTGAATGAATATCTTTTGGCTAAAATAGCTTCTTTCACCTCCCCTTTTAACTTCTTGCTACACCAGGGTGATGCTCTCCATCTGGGAGACCTTTATGATCCAAGGCAACACTAAGGCTGCCAGACTGGATTTGGGACTTGGCTACTGTGTCAATGCTCTCATCAATGTACCTTTCTGTCTGCCTCATCTCTTTCAGGTTTGCTATTCTAGCCTCCAGTGATAAGACTCATTCTCTGAGAGCTAGGTGCACTTTGCACATACAACCATTCACTGGTGGGTAAAAAAATAATGCATGTGACACTCAATGCAAAAGACTGGAAAGCCCCCTTCTTGCTGCTGGACTTTTGCCTTCATCTTAATTCTTAATTCTGTTAAGTTCCTAGTTAAGTTGAGGTTGCTATGGGAGTTGGAATGTATAGAATTTGAGTTCTTTAAATTTGTTGGTGTATTCACTAATTAATCTGGTAATGACCTATAAGGGATGATTAAACTCTCAAAAAGGGCTGGTGGAATAGTATGATATAGATAAGAGCCTAATTCATTTTTAATGAGAAAGCATCTCTTGCCTATAAATCAAGGGATGAGCTAGGGGTGGATGGGAGGGAAAGACAAACACTAGAATTAACTCCATCTGGCTTGCTTATTATCTCAGACACACACAAACTCTAAAGAATATACCTTACTATATCACCTCTCTTCAAACTTTTTTAAGTCCTAAGATATCCCAAAGCTATACTTACCAAGCCTCTTTCACCACCAGCAAATTGATCTTCTCTTAATGGATTGAGAAGTTTGAAGTCTGGATTGCTCTCTATGACCTCTGGATCCTCTCCCAGGGGATGCTGGGAACAGTATGCAGATGAACCTTCCATCCTCTTCAATTGTATAGGATACAGGGCTTCTGGACGTTTGGGCTATGGAGTTTGAAACCTGGATCACTTGCTGTGACCTCTGGAGTCCTCTCCTGGGGGATGCTGGGAACAGTATGCAGATGAACCTTCCATTCCTCTTCTACTGCAAAGGGTGTAGGGGCTCTGGAAGCTGGGGCTGTGGAGTTTGAAGCCTGGATTGCTTGCTCTGATCTCTGGAGTTCTCTCCCAGGGGATGCTGGGAACAATATGCAGATGAGCCTTCCAGTCTTCATCTACATAAGGCTTTTCAGCTTGGAGAAAAGATAGCTGAGAGACGACATGATAGAGATCTATAAATGTATTTATTTTATTTATATTCCACTTTTCAGTACTTCAAAGCAAATTACATTGAGGTACTGTAGCTATTTCTCTGTCTCCAGATCATGGGTGGGCTGGAAAAGGTAAATAAGGAACTGTTATTTACCCTTTCAAACAGTACTAGGACTAAGGTATAGTCAATAGGGATGTGAATCATTTTTTGACGATTTAAAATATCGTCCGATATATTTTAAATCATCAAAAATCATTAGGGCCACGATACAATACCAATTCCCCCGATTTATCGTCAAAAAATCGTAAATTGGGGGAAGGGGGAGGGCAGGAAAACCGGCACACTAAAACACCCTAAAACCCACCCCCGACCCTTTAAATTAAATCCCCCACCCTCCCGAACCCCCTCCCCCAAATGCCTTAACTTACCTGGGGGTCCAGCAGCACACTAAAACCCCCTAAAACCCACCCCAACCCTTTAAATTAAATCCCCCCCTCCCGAACCCCCCCCAAATGCCTTAAATTACCTGGGGGTCCGTAGCGGCGGTCCATAGCTTAAATTACCTCCGTAGTGGCGGTCTGTAGCTAAATCGGGGGAAGGGGGAGAGCAGGAAAACCGGCACACTAAATCGTGTAGTCTTCAGCCGGCGCCATTTGCAAAATGGCCGCCGCAAAATGGCGGCGGCCATAGACCAAAACGATTCGACGAAGGAGGTCGTTCTGGACCCCCGCAGGACTTTTGGCAAGTCTTGTGGGGGTCAGGAGGCCCCCCCAAGCTGGCCAAAAGTTCCTGGGGGTCCAGCGGGGGTCAAGGAGTGATTTCCTGCCGCGAATCATTTTCCGTACGGAAAATGGTGCCAGCAGGAGATCGACTGCAGGAGGTCGTTCAGCGGGGGTCAGGAACCCTCGCTGAATGACCTCCTGCAGTCGATCTGCCGGCGCCATTTTCCGTATGGAAAACGATTCGTGGCAGGAAATCGCTCCTTGACCCCCGCTGGACCCCCAGGAACTTTTGGCCAGCTTGGGGGGGCCTCCTGACCCCCACAAGACTTGCCAAAAGTCCAGCAGGGGTCCGGAACGACCTCCTTCGTCGAATCGTTTTGGTCTATGGCCGCTGCCATTTTGCGGCGGCCATTTTGCAAAATGGCGCCAGCTGAAGACTACACGATTTAGTGTGCCGGTTTTCCTGCTCTCCCCCTTCCCCCGATTTAGCTACAGACCGCCGCTACGGAGGTAATTTAAGCTATGGACCGCCGCTACGGACCCCCAGGTAATGTAAGGCATTTGGGGGGGGGATTTAATTTAAAGGGTCGGGGTGGGTTTTAGGGGGTTTTAGTTGCCGTGTTTTAGTGTGCCGCTGGACCTCCAGGTAATTTAAGGCATTTGGGGGGGGGGGTTCAGGAGGGTGGGGGATTTAATTTAAAGGGTCGGGGGGGGGGGGTTTAGTGTGCCGGCTCACGATTTTAACGATTTTCACGATACTTTACACACCCAAACGGCAACAATACGATTCCCTCCCCCTCCCAGCCGAAATCGATTGTTAAGACGATAGAGGACACGATTCACATCTCTAATAGTCAATGAAATAGCATGAAACACATTTAAAACAAATTGAGGATTTTTCACTCAATGTATGATTAAACTATGGAATTTTTTTGCAAAAAGAAGTGGTCATGATATCTAACATGGTAGAGTTTAAAAAAGATTTGGGCAAGTTCCTGGGGATAAAATCCATGAACAATTATCAGCCAGGTTGACTTGAAGAAGGCTATTACTTTTCCTGGGAAAGAGCAAAGATAAATTGAATTTGCTCTTTGGGATCGTCTATATACACTTCCTAATGACTTATAGGATGCTGGGCTTGATGGATCTGTGGTCTGATCCAGCATGGCAGTTCTTGTGTTCTTATGATAATCCTCAATAAGCAAAAAGAAAGACTGGCTAATGGCCTGTAATTGTATTTAGGAACCTGTACAATAGTGCATTCATAAATAAATAGAAAATAAATAGTAGAAATCAGTGCTAAACATTAATTACTTAATTACTGTTGTCCACAACACTATCTTAGTACATTATTTGCAACAAGAAAACAAAAATTATTGTGAAAACAAGATTTTTAAATTAAGAAATAAACTTACAAACTCATTCAATAACTTTATAACAATATTGGCACAGAAAGATGCATTAGAGATACCTAAGAAGACATTATCTGCAAAGAAACATTTGTTATAAGATTGTAAGAAATGTAGAAATTCAAGACAAACTAGAAAGCATGACTAAGGTTGTAAACTTAAACAAAGACCTCTCATACCTCTCATATAAGATGGTACAATCAAGTTACCACAAATAAGGAAAGAGATTGTAAAGTCATTTTAAATTTGACAAGTTTGAAGCTTCAGCAGTTCAACTATGACAGAAGCAATTAGTTGTTCCATTCTGAATGTGAGTTAAGAGGTGTGTTGCCTTATTCTGAACAACCAGAATTCTTGAAATTATAGGTTCTGAGAGATCCATAAGGATAGATGCAGTATTTGAACAAGTATGACATGGTATAACAGGAAAGGAAAGCCTATTTTTTGCCTTACAGCTGTTCCCTTACAGCTGTTCCCTTTACCAAGTTTATAGCAGTCTAACATAGTAATTGATAGCAGATAAAACCAAAATGGTCCATCCATTCTGCTCTTTAATTTATGTGCCATTTATCCTTTAGGTACATAATGGCACATAAATTAAAGAGTTTACTAACCCTGTCACTAAAAAAGAATCTACAAATTGCATTATTATAATAATTGTAAGGTCTTATTTACTAAGAATTTTCCCCATAGACACAGATTGGGAGAAAAGACTCAGTAAAAAAGGCCCTAAGTGAGTTTAACATCAATAGAAACATTTATATTTACCAATGTAGAGGTGCCATATATTTGTGTTTAATTGAACTATATTATTTTAGTTATATTTCTCTTAATATAATCATATACCTTGTGCATGTTCAGTGTATACTGTGTATAGACATCACTGAACAAACACAAGGTATATAATCATATAAACACCCTTTATTTTAAAACATATAATCATACAAGGTATAAAAATTATGAGGTATATAATCATTTAAAGTATATAATCATCATTTATTTTAAAACAAAGTTTCAAAAATATTCTTTAGGTTAAATCAAGATTCACTGACCCAAAAAAAGAAGTAGCAAAGTCAAGTTGCTGCTGACAAAAGTGCAGTGCTGGCTTTTCAGCAACCAATGAGGTCTGCCTCAGGAGATTGTCTCCAAAAACCTATTCAATTCTCATGAAGTTGTCTTATCTAGGAAATATGGATAAGTGTTTGTTGAATATTTTGAAGCTGGATTTATACATCTTCTATTTCAAGAGTCCTGAACTATAATATCATTTCTTCTACAGATCTTAAATCATCTATTATATAAAACTAGCCGTTAAGCCCGTTAACAACGGGCTACATTTAAATTTTTTTTTTGGTCCATTTCCTTCCCACTCCCTCCCCCTCATTCTCCCTCCTCTCTCTAGTCTCTCTCCCTCCCTCCCTCCCCTCTTCCTTCCTCTTCCCCCCTCCCCTCCCTCCCTCCCTCTCCCCCCTCTTCCTCCCTCTCCCCCTCCCCTTCCTTCCTCTCCCCCTCTCCTTCCTTCCTTCCCCCTCCTCCCTCTCCCCTTCCTTCCCCCTCCTCCCTCTCCCCCTCACTCTCTCCTCCCCCCTCCCCTTCCCCTCACCCTCTCCCCTTCCCCCTCTCCCCTTCCTCCCTCCCCCTCCCTCTCTCCTTCCCCCCTTCCCCCTCTCCCCTTCCTCCCTCCCCTCACTCTCTCCTCCCCCCTTCCCCTCACCCCTCACCCCTCTCCCCTTCCTCCCACCCCTCACTCTCTCCTCCCCCTCCCCCTCACTCTCCTCCCCCTCACTCCCCTCACTCTCTCCTCCCCCTCCCCTCCCCTCACTCTCTACTCCCCCCTCACTCCCCTCACTCTCTCCTCCCCCCTCCCCTCACTCTCTCCTCCCCTTTCCCCTCACTCTCTCCTCCCTCTCCTCAGTCACTCCCCCTCTCTCAATCCCCTCCCCTTTCAGATCATCCACAACCGGCAGACGGAAGATCTCCGGGAGGGGGGGAGGGGGGTCCCTCCCGCACGCGCGGCGCCACTACTGCTCCTCCCACTCCTGCTTCTCGCCGCCGCTCCTGTGGCCCCAGCGCCATTTCTTTTTCGTCGCTGACGCCGCTCCTGCTCCTCTCACTCCTGCTTCTCGTCGCCTCTGCTCCTGCTCCTCGCCGCCGCCGCTCCTGCGGCCCCAGCGCCATTTTTTTTTTCGGGCACGCTCGGCTCTGACCGACGTGCTCGCCCGCGCATGCGCGGTAGAGCTGCTCTCTACTGCGCATTTGCGGGCCGTCGGTCAGAGCCCATTTATAAGGTAGATGGTAGAATGATCGGATCATGAAACTGGCATCACTAAAATGTCTGCCAACTTTAAATTTTGCCCAGAATCCTGATCGGGAAATTTAAGGTGTCATATATGACCACTTATTCTGAAAACCCCAGAGTCTCCATGGTAGACATTAAAATTAATTAATGTCCTGTTAGCAGTTCCTCTGAGTGCACAATAAAATTCCCACTTACTATCAGTCTTGTGATAGTGAGAATTAAAACTATCTCTAACTGAATATATTTTGAGGGCATGCTAAGCTACTGATATTCCCAATTTATCCAGGCCATTTAATTTAATTTAACCAAAATGTGTTCTGCCCCGAGTGGTTGTTTAATCTGGTATTTCTTCACCAATATATTCCCAGTAAATCTCAGCCACTTTCCCCCTCCCCACTCACTTGCCTAAGATTCTACTTGTCACCATCTTCTTTTTGGGTCCAGATTTGGGTCCAGATTTCTGTAACACATATCATATGTTCATCTACCAGCAGGGATAGTAACTTTAAAATGAGCGTGCGTGCACCCACTTATGAGCGTATGCGCGTGCAAGTGCACATACTCAGAAATGTTAAATCATCTGTGCATGTACGCGTATACTATTTAAAATAAACTTAGCACACATATAAGTTCTCCTAATTTTAAGTGGTTACATGAGCAAACATAGTTCACATATCTTACTTAGGACTTTGTTGGCTTTAAGGCATGCACGTGAACAGATTTTTAAATGTGTAGATGAAGGACAATCCCAATTTTACCAATTAGTCCACCAGTACAGTTCTGGTCGCCGAATCTCAAAAAAGATATAATTGCGATGGAGAAGGTTCAAAGAAGGGCTACCAAAATGATAAGGGGAATGGAACAGCTCCCTATGAGGAAAGACTAAAGAGGTTAGGTCTTTTCAGCTTGGAGAAGAGACGGCTGAGGGGGGATATGATAGAGGTGTTTAAAATCATGAAAGGTCTAGAACAGGTAGATGTGAATCAGTTATTTACTCTTTCGGATAATAGAAAGACTAGGGGGCACTCCATGAAGTTAGCGTGTGGCACATTTAAAACTAATCGGAGAAAGTTCTTTTTCACTCAATGCACAATTAAGCTCTGGAATTTGTTGCCAGAGGATGTGGTTAGTGCAATTAATGTAGCTGGGTTTAAAAAAGGTTTGGATAAGTTCTTGGAGGAGAAGTCCATTACCTGTTATTAATTGAGTTGACTTAGAAAATAGCCACTGCTATTAGCAATGGTAACATGGAATAGACTTAGTTTTTGGGTACTTGCCAGGTTCTTATGGCCTGGATTGGCCACTGTTGGAAATAGGATGCTGGGCTTGATGGACCCTTGGTCTGACCCAGTATGGCATGTTCTTATGTTCTTATAGTATGCCCAGTCTATTTCAAGGTCATCCAGACACCTCTGGTTCTGCAGCCTGCACTCCCCCCAGTTTACTCAGATCGCTCACCCAGTCATTTTTAGGGATGCACTTTTGATTAAAACAAAGATGAAAATGCAATGAATAAGGATAGTTTGTTTCATTCAGGGGCCCCCAAATCAAATCAGGGGCCCTCGAATGAAACGACCTTTCCTCGTTCATTTTGTTTTAATCTAATTCATCAGATCAAGACTTAGGACTGAAGCCAGGGCCTCACCTAGGGCTGAGGACAAGGCCCAAAGTAGGGGCTGTGGCCTAGGTCCCAGCATGATGTTGGGGTTTCAGTGGAAGCATGAGTGGATGCCATGGCCGCTTCTAAGACTCCCGAAAGTTTAAAAAAAAAAAAAACTTACCAGCTCTTCAGGTATCTGACAAAGGCTGGGCTCTGAGGCCTGGACCTTGGCCTAGGCTGGAGCTCAAGCCCAGGCCCGATGCCATGACCCAACCCAGAGACCGGGTCCTAGCACTGGGACCTCGGCCTGGACCCAGGCCCGACACCATGACCAGACCTGGAGGCTGGATCCTGATGTCTGGGCCTCAGCCTGGATCCAGGCCTGACACCATGACCAGACCTGGAGGCCGGCTCCCTATGCCTGGGCCTTGGCCTAGGCCAGAGCCTGAGCCCAAGCTTGGTGCAGGGACCTTGACCTGCACCCGGGTCTGATGCCACGACCCGCTCCAGAAGCCGGATTCCACCACTGGGGTCTAGGCATGGACCCAGGCCCAATGCAGGGGCCTTAGACAGGAGGCTCGGTCCTGACACCTGGGTCTCAGCCCAGGGTCAGGCCCAGGCCTGGGAGCTCCAGTTTGGATCCTCTTCTTTCTTCAGCTCTTCAGTGCCAAATGACAGAGTATCCTGGGGACACTCTGGAGTTAATTAACTCTGGTACATTCACCACAGTGGATGGCGCCATTTTGCTGCATGACAATGCTGTACAATGCCATATTTATTATTTTTTTATTTAAAACTTTTGTCTGCTTATAATAAAAATAATCAATCTAAGCGGATCACACCATAACATGCAGCAGTAAATTCACATACAAACATATAATAATTTTTCAATAAAACATATCAGCTAAAAGCTTTCTTATACAATAAAGTCTTCAGATTCTAATTAGGCATCATGTGCAAGTCATTAGGCAACTCATTCCAGAGCTGAGAATTATTAATGACAGGGCTCGATTCCTTGTAGCCTGTAGCCGAGCCTCCCTCATAGATGGAAGCACTAAAAATTGTTGAGACGCAGATCATAAAGAATGAGATGGCTGCTGAAACATAAACGTTGTAAAATAAGGAGAATAATTCCCTTTTAAAACCATAGCCAGAACTTTAAATTGTATCCACGATAAAACAGGTAACCAATGTGACTGACGCAGCTGTGGGGTGACATATGCTCCTGTAATGGACTTTTTGTAATCAAATGTGCTGCTGAATTCTGCAACAACTGCAGAACACACAGGCAGTTTTTGAGGTAAGCCCACATATAGTTACAATACTCCACTGAGAACAAAATAAAGGCACTATCCAGCATAAGCCCGGGGGATACCATCATTCGGCGTTGAAGAGCTGAAGAAAGAAGAGGTTACGAAGAGGAGCTCCCAGGCCTGGGCTCTGAAGCCTGAGCCTGACTTTTGGCTGAAGCCCAGGTGTTTGGACCCAGCCTATTGCTGAGGCCCCAGTGTTGGGGCCTAGGTCAGAGACTAGGTCCCAGGGTCAAGACCCGGCCTCCAGATCAGGTTGCAGTGTCGGGACTGGATCCAGGCCAGGTCCCAGCATTGGGACCTGGCCTCTAGGTTGGGTTGCAGCATTGGTCCTGGGCTCTGGCTACTACTCAAGCCTAGGCTGAGGTCCAGGAATCGGGATCTGGCATTCGGATTGGGTTGTGGCATTGGGCCTAGGCTTAGACTCCAGCCTAGGCCAAGGCCCAGGCATCGGGACCCAGCTCTCTGGTTGGATCATAGCATCAGGCGTGGTTTCCGGGCCAAGGCTATGCTTTGGGACCCGGTCTCTGGGTTAAGTCACAGTGCTGTGCCTGGGTCTGGGTTGAGGCCCTGTCACAGGGACCCAGCCTCTGGGTTGGGTAGCAGCTTCAGGCCTGGGATCAGAATAAGGTCTTGCTATTGGGACCTGGCCTTCAGGTCAGGTATCAGCTTCAGGCCTGGGCTCAGAATGAGGTCTCACTGTCAGGGAAGTCGGGCATTGGTCCTGGCTGAGGTCCTGGCATCAGGACCCAGGCTGGGTCATGGCGTTGGGCCTGGCTCCGGACTCTGGCCTAGACTGAAGTCTTGGCCTTGAGTAGGCAGAGGCCATGGCAACGTGCCTCAGCCTACAGAAGTCCAAGACTTCAGTCTAGTCCTAGCTGGCAGATCCCCACAAAAATGGGGAAGTGGGACCGAGGGGTCCTAGCCTTGGCATTTTTCCAGGAGAGTGGGAGGGAAGCTTCAATTTCATTTATTGGCGTTTGTTTTTTTTTCATTTTTTTCACATGAATGAGATAAATCAGTTACTTCACAAATCAAAATTTATGGGGAAAAACCTCCTGAAAACGAACCAAATAATGAAAACACATTTTTTTTCTCCTGCACATCCCTAGTCATTTTAGGTCTAGAAAGAGATTTCAGTAGATTTAACTTCATCAAGGGCAGAAGTAAATAAGCATATGTAACAGCCTGCTGCGCACTGCAAACAGATTCAAAATATGGATTTATGCACTTAGTTGTTGAGCCTATCCCAGAGTGCCATGAGATGCCCTAACTCTGCCCCATTTTCCATACATTGGGTTGCTCACACATGCATTATATGCATGTAATTGGACCATTTTAAAATATGAGTCGCTCACACATGGCCTAGATACTCATGTATATGGGCCTTTTAACACGAGCAACTCTTTTAAAATTCACCCCATGTTGAACAGAGGTTTTACCCCACTATATATCACATTTAGAAGAATCATCTTTATAGTGGAAGATGAGACCCCTTGTTGGGTAGTAAAAGTGTCTGGGGTTAAGCTTTTGAAGCTGGGGTTCTTATTTGTAGCATATGGCGCTTTCAGAGTATCATCAGTATTTTCCAAAAATATATTTGTCAACAAAGTAAGAATCCTGGGGGCCGATATTAAAAAAAACCGGAGCGCCTAAATTTAGGCCTTTGAATTAGGTCCCTAAGGGCCTCATTTTCTAATATTGCATTGGTATCGCATGCGATACCATAAAGGGGTGTAGCTTATGCTAATAAGCATGTGTATCGCAGAGAGAGAGAGAGAGAGAGAGAGAGAGAGAGAGAGAGAGAGAGAGCGAGCCTTGTCATAGTGCCTCCTCCCTAGACAGGTATTTGTATCCCTATGGGAGGCCCACCTAGTAACTTGAGGTGAGGTTTAAGTATTAGTGTAGGGGGCCTGGATTCATCAATCCAGCGAAAACAGGAGCGGGCCTGTGAAAGCCGGCAGCCTTCGCACCTTCACAGTGTCTTCGCTGCCGGCTTTCGCACCGAATAGCGCCACCGTGAAAGGTGGTGCTATTCGGCACGCTTCTGGCAACAATAACGTTACTAACCTTATCGCCGCCAGTGAAGACACTGCCGAGTCTGCCCCCTCACCACTGCAACTCCTCCCCTTGCCACCCCGACTCCGCCCCGAATCGATTTTGCATGCTATCGCATGCGAAAAGGGCCTTTTCGCGAGCAATAGAGGCAATTTACCATTAATGTGGAACCCTTCACCAGTATCAAGTGCATTCATATTGATATTATTCTTTATGTTTAAAATATTATCAGAATGCTGTCATGATTCAACAGTGTAATGAATATTATTACGCTTCGTGATTTAAAAACACATTTTCATTGTTCTAGGTGAAAATGATGTTTTTCAGTGCTCATGTGTGAAATAGATTTTGTAAGTTTTGTGACAGTTATTTATCTTTGCTACTCAGGCAATCTATATAATTAAAACATTTCAAGTCAATCCTGTTCCTTAATATTTTCTCTGTTTTTATGAGTCTTTGTGAATATCTCATAATTCAGTTTCAAAGAATATGATTATTTGACATTTGGATACAGTACATCAACAATAATTTTGTCTAGTTTTATTTTCCCTTTACAATCAAGACATAGTCACACTTCTCTGTAAACATCTATGTGTCTGTTTATTACATAGGTTATGTGTTCAGTCTAATTCAGTGTTTCTGAACCTTTTCAATCCTAAGGTACAAATACATTAATAAAGTACTTTGGGGTACACCAGCCTCCACAGAGCAGGTAGTGTAGGCATGGAGAGAACTCATATGGCCAAACGAAGAGCTAGTCCAAGAAAACAAAGAGGTAGGCGATCTATGATAGCCGTAAGGATAAACATAAACAATAGATGCCTGATCTTTTTCCAAATGTTTATTAAGCAGAGACGTGTTCAAAAATTGCCCGACTCAGGCCGAGTTTCGTGGTTCAAAAACCGCTGCCTCAGGGGCTTCAACACTCCACAGTAGCTCAGTAGCAGCAGAGACCGGGAGTGAAGTGCTGTTTGCAGAAGCATTGCTGACAGTAATTGACTGTACATCGGATGAGAAATACACTACTGAGATTTTTTCATAACTGTGGAGTGTTGAAGCCCCTGAGGCAGCGGTTTTTGAACCGCAAAACTCGGCCTGAGTCGGGCGATTTTTGAACACGTCTCTGCTTAATAAACATTTGGAAAAAGATCAGGCATCTATTGTTTGTGTTTATCCAAACGAAGAGCTAGGCAAATACTGAAAGCCTCATGAGTCTCTCTTCCAAAATTTAAAACAAAGGGGACGAGAGGTAGAAGTATGACATGGATCTGTCACAGGAGACCTTCAGCATGTTTTTCAATAAGACTGCCTTTGACTTTAGTAAATACATATACACAGAGAATAAATTTGTACATACAATTTTTCAATACAATATAGGGTTTGATTGGGCCTTGTATATAAGGAAAGAGGAAATGGTTCCACGGTATGACGCCACAAGGCCATGCACTCAGCGGATGCGCCTGCTCCCTCGGATCTGCCTGGGATGGCCCAGCAGATGCTACAGCACCAGAGCTGCATCGATACCCTGGCAGCTACGGTGGAACGGCTGTCCTCTCACCCAGACTCCTTGACTCCTGCTGGTGCGGTCCCTGAGGGACACAGCTCTTCTGTGACCCAGCTACCGGCACCCTCTCACTACGCTGGAGATTTAAGGACCTGCCGCGGCTTTCTGAACCAATGTTTCATACGGTTCTCCCTGTTGCCTCAGTAGTTCCCCTCGGATGCGGTGAAAGTGGCTTATATCCTGTCCCTGCTTGACGGGAAAGCCTTGATGTGGGCCTCTCCCCTTTGGGAACACAATGATCCCTCGCTAATGGACTTACAACAGTTCATCTCGAACTTCCGACAGGCTTTTGACAAGCCAACCAGAGTAGCTACGGCTACATCTGAACTGCTGCAGCTCCGTCAGGGGGCCCGTCAGGGGGCCCGCTTCTTGCAGATTATGCTATGGAATTCCGGACTTTAGCCCAAGAAGTAGGTTGGCAAGATGGTAGTCTTAAAGCCATCTTCTTGGAGGGCCTTTCCGGATGCATAAAGGATGAGATTGCTGCCCGAGGTCTGCCGGAGGACCTCAACGCCTTGATAGAGATGGCTGCCCGCATTGACCGCCTCCTACAACAACAGGCCAAGGAGCAGCACTCCTCCCGTCACAGTCCTTCTTCTGTGTCGGCGAGATCCGCGTCTTCTCCCAAGACTTCTCGTCCAGACGCTCCCACCTGCAAGCCCATGCAGCTGGGATGGGCTTGCAGGGCTGCTGAAGAGAAGCAACGTCGCCGTTCGTTGAATTTGTGCTTGTATTGTGGCCAGAAGGGCCATTTCTTGGCACGCTGCCAGGAGCGTGCGGAAAACGCCAAAGCCTAGGAGGTCGGGAGGAGCTCCTCTTAGGCTATGCTACAGCTCCTCAATGTACCGTGCCTGTTACCCTGGAATACTCTGGAGGATCCATCGAGACAACAGCGTTCCTGGATTCTGGAGCCGGGGGTAATTTCATCTTGCAGGACTTAGTCTCCCAGTTGCGAATTCCTACGCATAGAAGGGAGGTCCCGTTACGAATTACCTCCATCCAGGGGACACTCCTTCCATGACCTATCATGATGTCCACGGCACCCATTACTGTCCGCACCGGGGCGATCCATTCGGAGGAGATAGCCTTCCTACTGTTGGATAAGGCTGTCCACCCTGTGGTGCTAGGGTTGCCGTGGTTACAGAAGCACTCGCCCATGATTCAGTGGGATACTCTACAGATTGTCAAGTGGAGCCCTTTCTGTCTAGCCAACTGTATGAAAGTGCCTAAGGCTTCCGGACTCCCGTTGATGCACTCTGCCCTAGGTCCTCCTGCACCTTATGAGGACTTTATCGATGTTTTTTCCAAGACCAAGGCGGAGATCCTTCCGCAGCATCGCCCGTATGACTGCACTATAGACCTGCTACCTGAAACTATGCCCCCCCGAGGAAGGGTATATCCCTTATCATTTCCTGAAACTCAGGTCATGTCTGAGTATATTTCAGAGAATCTGGCCAAGGGGTTTATTCGCCCGTCCAAGTCACCTGCAGGGGCAGGCTTCTTCTTTGTCAGCAAGAAGGATGGCTCGCTGAGACCGTGTATAGATTATCAAGGCCTAAATTCTATTACCAAGCGGGATCGTTACCCGCTCCCGCTAATCCCGGAGTTCCTTGATAGGCTCCAGGGAGCGAAGATTTTTACAAAGTTGGACCTACGAGGTGCTTACAACTTAGTCAGAATTCGTCCCTGAGATGAGTGGAAAACCACTTTTAATACCAGAGACGGGCATTACGAATACCTCGTGATGCCTTTTGGCTTATGTAATGCTCCGGCGGTGTTCCAGCACCTTATGAATGAGGTGTTACGGGACCTTCTGAGCACCTGCGTAATCATGTACCTCAACGATATG
The DNA here is from genome assembly GCF_901001135.1 of Rhinatrema bivittatum. Taxonomy (NCBI): domain Eukaryota; kingdom Metazoa; phylum Chordata; class Amphibia; order Gymnophiona; family Rhinatrematidae; genus Rhinatrema; species Rhinatrema bivittatum. The sequence continues at coordinate 430,339,670 of NC_042617.1, forward strand.
CTAGTCTACTCCCAGGACCTGCCTTCACACCGTCAGCATGTCGGTCAAGTGCTCCAAATACCTAGGGAGCATAGTCTGTACGCGAAACTTGAAAAATGTAGTTTCGAGAAGACGTCCCTGCCGTTCCTGGGCTACATAATCTCTGCAACAGGCTTCCAAATGGATCCTGAGAAAGTGGCGGCAATTAAGAATTGGCCCCGGCCGAGGGGTCTCAAAGCATTGCAACGCTTCCTCGGCTTTTCCAGTTTCTACCGTCACTTTATTCCTAACTACTCCCGTATTATGGCCCCACTGACTGCCCTCACCTGAAAGGGGGCCAACGCGGTAGATTGGCCTGTTCCCGCCTGCCAAGCCTTCGAGGCCCTCAAGGAATCGTCCTTGCTGGACACCTGCCTTCGTCATCCTGACCCCAGTCGGCCCTTTGTGGTGGAAGTCGATGCCTCCAATGTGGCCGTGGGGGCCGTGCTGAGCCAGTACTCTGATTCTACCCTGATTGCTACCCTATTCATATTTCTCAAAGAAATTCTCGCCGGCAGAAAGCAACTACTGTGTTGGTGGTAAAGAGTTGCTAGCCGTGAAATGTGCTCTGGAGGAATGGAGACATTGGTTGGAGGGGGCCAACCACCCGGTTAGGATTTACACCGACCACAAAAACTTAGCATTCTTGAAGCAAGCCCAACGCCTGAACCCAAGGCAAGCCCGGTGGTCGCTGTTTTTTGATCGGTTTAACTTTAATCTACGTTACCGACCCGGCTCTAAGAACGTTCGAGCAGACACACTCTCGCGCTCCTCTGAGGTTGAAGAAACTTCTGACACTCCGTAGTACATCTTGGATCCCGTGAAAGTGAGCCTCGCAGCAACCTTGGTGTCCTCCCAAGGAAAGACCGTCATTCTACATTGCTCCTGGAGAGCAGTCCTCACTTGGGCCCATGACTCCCTCACTGGGGGCCATTCTGGCTGTAAAGGGACCTTAGACCTGGTGAACCGATTCTACTGGTGGCCGACGGTGAGACAGGACGTCCAAGCCTTTGTGGTCTCTTGCCCCACCTGCGCTGTTCAGAAGCCGCTCATTGGGAGGCCCAGGGGCCTGTTACAACCATTACCCATCCCGGTGGAGCCTTGTACACACATCTCCACTGACTTTGTCGTGGACCTTCCCATCTCAGGAGGTAATTCGGTCATTTGGGTGACCGTGGATCGATTCTCCAAGATGGTGCACTTTGTCCCCTTGCCAAAGTTGCCTTCTGCACCTGACTTAGCCAATCTCTTCGCTCAGCATATCTTTAGACTTCACGGTCTTCCGCAGGATATAGTCTCAGATCGAGGACCACAGTTTACTGCTCGAAATTGGAAAGCACTTTGCAAATGCTTCAGTGTGCAACTTAGTCTTTCGTCTGCGTTCCATCCCCAGAGTAATGGGCATAACGGAACGGACTAACCGAACCTTAAAGACCTTTCTCAGTTCGTTCGTGAATTAACGACAAGATAATTGGGCCAAGTTACTCCCATGGGCGGAGTTCTCGTATAATAATCATACTCATGCCGCTACTGGAAGTTCACCTTTCCTCGTTGTTTATGGGAAGCAACTTCGACCACCCTTGCCTTCACCTGAACCTAGTGCACTCCCGGCAGTGCAACTTTCAGCCTGCCAGCTTCTTTCCTTATGGACCTCTATCCAGGGAAAGCTCCGTAAAGCCGCCCAGTCCTCCAAGAAATGGGTGGATAGGCATCGTCAGCCAGCGCCTATCTTCCTTCCAGGAGACCGCGTCTGGCTTAGTACTACAAATCTACAGCTACGAATCCCGTCTTGAAGACTAGCCCCGAGATTCTGTGGGCCTTTCCGAGTCGCCGAACGAGTGGGAGAAGTCTCGTACCGACTACGCCTACCCTCCTCCATGCACATACATGACGTGTTCTACGTGTCATTGCTGAAGCCTCTTGTTTTGTCCAGATATCACTCCCGGGCTCCTGAACCATCAGATCCTTCAGTACCGGACGATATTACGTATCAAGTTTGTGAGATCTTGGATGTTCGGTTCCATCAACGACGCTGGGAGTACTTGCTTGCCTGGGAGGGTTGCGGACCCGAGGATAATTCATGGGAACCTGCCCATAACATCCTCGACAAGGACTTATCACGGCAGTTCCATCTGGATCACCCAAGTAAACCTGGACCTGCTAAGAGGGGGTGTAAGAGGGGAGGTACTGTTACGGATCTGGCTGTGAGCGCCGCGACCAGACCCTTACCTCCATGTTCCTGGACCTGTTCCCGCTTCTGTTGGCCTAGTTCCCGGCCTGTTCAGCAGCGTCCCCATGAGGGCCGTGCCCCCGGAAAGCCTCCCATGGACACCCTGCTTCTAGGCGTGCGCACGCGCCACTTGGGCGCTTTTCTAGGCCGTTTCCCACCAATGGTGACTCCGCCCAGTTCCTGACGTCAGACGCCGCGGCCTTGATAAGCCGGCCGCGGACACTCAGTCTTTGCCTTGCAACGGGTTTACCTTCCAGTTCCCTGTTGCTCCGTGCCCCGGAGTGAGCTGCCTTGGTACTCGCTCCATTCCTGCTTGCCTGCTACAGTACCTGCTTGGTTCCTGCTTGCCTGCTACAGTACTTGCTTGGTTCCTGCTTGCCTACTATAGTACCTGCTAGGTCCTGCCTGGTTCCAGTATCTGAGTCTTGCTACAGTTCCTGTCTGGTTCCAGTATCCGAGTCTTGCTACAGTTCCTGCCTGGTTTCAGTACCCGAGTCTTGCTACAGTTCCTGCCTGTTCCAGTACCTGAGTCTTGCTACAGTTCCTGGGGGGGGGGGGGCCGGGGGGGGTGGGTGGAAAGAAAGTTCCCTCCGAGGCCGCTCAGATTTTGGAGTGGCCTTGGAGGGAACGGGCAGCGCATGCAGGGCTTGGTGCGCGTAAGTTGCACAAATGTGCACCCCCTTGTGCATGCCGACCCCGGATTTTATAAGATACGCGTGGCTACACACATATCTTATAAAATCCAGCGTACTTTTGTTTGCGCCTGATGTGCGAACAAAAGTACGTGCTCGCGCTGTCTTTTAAAATGTACCCCATTATTTCTATCCACCAGGAATGCAAAAGAAATTAAAAGGGGTCTCCTTTTAGTCACTGTAGTCTCCTGAGACATCTCTAATATCTCAGAAATGTCTAAGGGTAACACCGGTTCACCCAAATCTTCACGAGTACCCACAGCTTGAGGTAAATAATAAGCTTTTGTTATAACAGGTTTAGCTGAATCTGGAAATTTCAAAATCTGAGAAACAAATGTTTTAAAAAGTTCCATTGGGGAAATCATATTGACCACAGGGAAATTCAAAATTCTCAGATTATGAGATCTTAAGCTATTCTCAATATTCTCCAGCTTTTTGTTGCAAGCCAGTTCAATTTGTATCATGTTATGTTGTACCTTTTGTTGTGGAGCGCTAGAAGAGCGATCCCACTCCTGGGAGATGTGTGTGCCCTTGGGCCGCGGCTCGACGCCAGAGGGGTCTGGAGAGGTGCCGCGGGAGGCGTGGCATGCCCGAGCATGGGCTGGACGGAAGCAGGGCTGGAGTGAAGACTGGCTGACAGGCCCTCCTCTGGACCTGCGCGCTTCGGAAGACCCAACAACGCAATGTTGGTCTTGTGAACAGTCCTCCGACCGTTCCCAGCCCTTTCGGACCTGCCGCAGGGTACGGCACGAAGCGGCAGGCCAGATGGAGGCCAGGACAGTGAAGACTGGAACATGGATTCAGACGAGACTCAGGAACGACGTGGACTCAGGCGTAGATGTGGACTCAGGAATGAGGTGCAGGATGCAAAAACGTGGACTCAGGACGAGGAGCTGGATGCATAGACGTGGAGACAGGAACGAGGTATGATGCATACAGGAGACTCAAGGGCGAGGTACGAGACTGGCAACATGAAGCGCCCTACACAGCCCTCCCGTGGGGCTGGTCACGGACCACGACAGGGGTTGCCGCAGGATAACAGGCTTTCAGAAGATTCAGGAACAAGGTAAGGCATTCTCACGGACTTAGAAACGAGGTGCATGGCTTGCATCACGAAGCACCCTACACAGCCCCGCCCCGTGGGGCTGGTCACGGACCACGACATGGCTTGCCGCGAGGCACCAGGACATTTTCAAGATACAGGAACGAAGTGCTAGCTTTCAGAAGATTCAGGAACAAGGTAAGGCTTTCTCACGGACTTAGAAACGAGGTGCATGGCTTGCATCACGAAGCGCCCTACTGAGCCCCGCCCCGTGGGACTGGTCACGGACCACGACATGGCTTGCCGCGAGGCACCAGGACATTAACCAAAGCAGGAACAAGGTGCTAGCTTACAGGAGATTCAAGAACGAGGTACTTAGCTTTCAGGCGAATACAGGAACAAGGTTTGCATCATCAGGCTGGAAACATCAGGAGAGGAACATCAGGACTGGAACATAGATACTCAGGGCTGGAACATGGACATCAGGAACATCAGGACTGGATCAAGAGACAGACCTTGGGACTGGAACGACAGGCAGACATCAGGACTGGACGAGGAGCTCCAACAGAGAACATGAAACAGAGGACCTTGCAGAAGTGCTGGAACACGGACGACTTCCTGGAGCAAAGGATCTCAGGAGTGACGAACTCCTTGCGAAGGCAAAGACACAGTGAAAGCTGAGCCCTTTAGTAGAGCTGAGGTGGACAACGCCCAGGGAGGGGTCAGCAGGGGGCCACACCTGGCTGGCCCTTGAAGAGAAGCAGAGAGGAGCGCGCTCGCGCCCTAGGAGGCTGGAGAGAAGAGCTGGAAGCTGGTGGCGTCCTCAGCCAAGTGGAGGGCCCAAGGAAGCCACGGAGCAGCCCCAGACTGGAGCTGGGTGAAGGTAGTTCAGTGGAGCAGCTCCCAGCTGCATGGACAGAAACAGAGAAGGTAAGGCTAGCTGCAGGCACCGGCAGAGAGAAGTGCTAGCTGCAGAGGAAGCGGGGGAAGGGCTGACTGCAGGAACGGCTCCATGCCGTGAAGACAGCCCCAGGAGCAGAGGTAAGAGTGCAGGCACTGGCAGGGACGGCTTCCCAGCCAGGCAAGGACCCGGGCTTGAAGCAGGCACTGGGAGAGACGGTCTCGCTGCTGGCTAAAGGTCCCGGGATCGCAGCAGCACGTCGGGGAAAGGCAGGAACAGTAGCAGAGAAGCAGACCGCATGGCAAGAGCTGCGGGGACAGCCCCAGCTGATTCAGGGAGGAAGCAAGCAGAGTCAGCAGCCCGGCTAGCTGTGGCTGTGAGAGGTAAGAGTCTGCCCACGCTTCTTGCGGGCAGGAGCATAACACCTTTTCAACTTCAGTCATACGTTGCTCCAATGCTTCAAGTTTAGTGTTTTGTTGAGAAATCCCATTAGCATTTAATATCACCTGATTTTTTGTTTCCAAAGTTATTTTGGTTAGGAATATAATAGAAGATTCCAATTATTTTAATGCAGTCCAGATTGTATTTAAAGATATCTCTGTAGATGGTTGAATAATAGCTCCTAAACCAAGCTCACCATGAATATCACCACCTGTTCCCGTTGTAGTCCCTGACTCAATCTCCATGCCAGGTGGCCTCAAGGAGCCCAGTGATGTTCCCACTTGCTCATGCATGCCAAGTCCCCTTTCTCTTCTATCCCCATGGGACTGTACCTGCACGCTGCCTTCACGCTCGCTGATCTCCTGCACGGTTGCTTCATGCAACACCTCGGTCTCTCCTTCCTGGGTATTCTGCGGTGGGGCCACGGTTGCCAGTTGTTCTCCAGCTCCTTCTTGGCATGGTGGGGCAGGCCTGCTTGGAAAGCCGGGGCTCAGCGAGATGCCTAGGGTCAAAGGGAACAGTGTATGCCCTACAACCATCCCCTCAGCAACCAACTCTCCCGGCATCTCTATTACTGCAGCCGCGAAGATTCGGGGCTGCGTGGACTCCAACGGAGAGGAGCTCACCCCTGCTCCCCTCACTCTCACCTTCCTTTTCGTGTGAGGCATTTGCATCATAGGAAATCAAAGAATAGAAATTGAACCGTTAGCCTTCAGCCAGAGTGCCTCCTCAGGCGGCCATCTTAGGTCCCCCCACAATCTGCATGATCTACTTTAAGATCCCACTAAATAAGGAAACATTTCTTTACTGAAAGAGTGATGGATGCAATGAAACAGGGGCAGTGGAATGCCTTTTTGGTTGAGGGGGCCAACTAAGATCTGCCCCAACTCTGCATTCATCTCCACCCCCAGCTTCCACTGCCAATTTTTTACTTTTCATTTACAGTTAAAGTAATTTTTTCTTACAAACATTTTGTGGAAATCAGAGTATAATTATTCATTTCCAGACCAACCAAAAAAAAAGCTCAATGCTAGAAAACAAAACATAGTTGTAAAGGAGAAAATGATAAAACAACAGCATTACTGATAGCAGTGCCAGTACTAAGCAACTATTCTGCACTACATACGGAGAGCGAGAAGATCATCAGGTAGCAAGAGCTGTAATCGGAGAGCAATCAAATCTTGCCTACTGATACAGAAACTGTTCTAATTGTTTTGGCATCACTTACTTGATTAAAAATTCCAAAATCACTTTGATATGTTGACTGTATATATTATACCATACAGGCTTCAGAAAGAAGATGTTGGCACAATGCAAATATTAAGAAGAGCATTAACAGCATATTTGAGAGACTGAGATCATACCCAACATACCCTTACTTAAGGATTAGGTACATTCTTGTCATTGTATGTGTAATATAAATCCTGTACCTCAGGTTCTATAAATACAGTATGTATCAAAACAACAAACACTCATCCCATCCACATATACCTGCAACAAGGGGGCAGAGCAGGATATTTTCCTGTACACCTCACCATACAAAATGAATTCAAATTGTGGTATCATCTAACTAACAATAACACATACTCCCTCCACTGCCAGGCACATTGTAAAATACAAAATCCAGCCAAAAAATAATAATTCAGGACCTAACTGTATGTAGCAAACCTGCCATACCATAGTAATACTAACTCACAGCAACAACCCTATCTATGTAAAGGCAGCACTGTATATATTGCACCAGATCCTACAACAGCAATACACTTCCTAATGGAAAAACACAATGAACAAGAGTGCTACAGGTCTCCACATGCTAGTAGAAAACCTCAGCTTGGTCACACTTGCAGAACACAGAAAGACTGTCACCAATACAAACAGCTGATCAGAAATGACAAACGTTCAGACAAAAACTGAAATGGAAATCCAAGAAATCAGATGCAGTACAAAACTGGGACACTAGAAAAAAAAATACATTTCTACTTTGTGTAAGCCAAACCTCATTGTGACTCTTATGGAGAAAGACAGCTGGGTGAAAATGTAAATGTTGAAACTTTCAATGATTTTTTTTTTCATTAATAAGGGTAATTGTAAATTTTTTTCACTTAAGTTAAAATATACAAGATGATTCATATTTACAAAATAAAGAGATTATTTGATAATGTTCTATTATTTCTATAAAAAAGTTGCTAAAGAGATATGATTGGAAGCCTGTATGTGTGCTTATACAGGCTTCAAGACCAGCTTAATTAGTTATACACAGACTGTAACTTTGAAAAAGCTGTGCAGGCGCACATGTATGCGTGTTTGCCAGTTCGCGTCCAGAAATGTGGCCAATTTATAACATGCATGTGTATATGCGCGCATGGTATAAAATAGGCAGATAGTGCGCACATGTGTGTGCAATTTTAAGTGGGCACTTGCACACTTTCATGTGAACATAGGAAATGCCAAGCTGGGTCAGACCAAGGGTCCATCAAGCCCAGCATCCTGTTTCCAACATAGGCCAAACCAGGCTACAAGAACCTGGCAATTACCCAAACACCAAGAAGATCCCAAGCTACTGATGTAATTAATAGCAGTGGCTATTCCTTAAGTAAACTTGATTAATAGCAGTTAATGGACTTCTCTTCCAAGAACTTATCCAAACCTTTTTTGAACCCAGCTACACTAACTGCACTAATGACATCCACTGGCAACAAATTCCAGAGCTTAATGGTGCGTTGAGTGAAAAATAATTTTCTCCGATTAGTCTTAAATGTGCTACTTGATAACTTCATGGAATGCCCCCTAGTTCTTCTATTATCTGAAAGTGTAAATAACCAATTCACATCTACTCATTCAAGACCTCTCTTGATCTTAAATACCGCTATCATATCCCCCCTCAGCCATCTTGTCTCCATGCTGAACAGCCCTAACCTCTTCAGCCTTTCCTCATAGGGGAGCTGTTCCATTCCGTTTATCATTTTGGTTGCCCTTCTCTGTGCATGCAAATACCGCATCTACCATGTAAGTAGGGGACCCACACCAGTGCCATAGCCAATTTTTCCAGTTCTTTCCCAGTTCGCCCAGTTTAGGGACAGGACTTCCAACCCTCCCTAATTTATTAGCCACCCTTTCTCCCTGTTAGCCCCAACCCTTAAAACCCCATTGACTAGCCTAGATTTGTTGGTTTTTAACTTACACACCATCCATAGCAGTAGAGAAATTATGCGGCAGGGGACCCTGAATCACGCCTGTGCATGTATTTACGTGCACATCTCTTGGCCTTTCCCCAACACGCCTATGCCCAACCCAGACCATGCTCATTTTTTACTCCTTTTTCTGAACTTTTGACTTGTGCACGTAGCAGGAGATAGCAAGTGTTACTTACCTGTAACAGGTGTTCTCACAGGTCAGCAGGATGTTAGTCCTCACATATGGGTGACATCATCAGGATGGAGCCCAATCACGGAAAACCTCTGTCAAAGTTTCCAGAACTTTGACTGGCCCCTACTAGGCATGCCCAGCATGGCACTAACCCTGCAGCCAGCAGGGGTCCCCCTTCAGTCTTATTTGATAGCTACAGGCAATGCCGAAAAAATAAAACAACAAAACGTTATGAACCCAACACCGCAGGGCGGCAGGCTGGTTTCGTGAGGACTAACATCCTGCTGTCCTGTGAGAACACCTGTTACAGGTAAGCAACACTTGCTTTCTCACAGTACAAGCAGGATGGTAGTGCTCACATAGGGATGAGTACCGAGCTGAGGATGTCCGAACATGCACCAAATGTACCCAACGGCATGCAACAGGCCCAACAACTGGGGTGGAATTTGGTAGAGGGCATCCTGAACCCCACCGGGCAGGCGGAAGGGTGTTGGTACGTCACTTTGGAAATAGGATACACAGGACAGTTTGGCCGAAGATGGAATCTTGTCTTCCGGCTTTGTCCAAGCAATAGTGGGCTGCAAAAGTGTGGAGAGAACTCCAGGTTGCAGCCCTGCAAATGTCAGGAAGCGGCACCGATCATAGGTGTGCTACTGAAGTCACCATGGCCCTCACAGAGTGTGCTTTAACAAGGTCTTGAAAAGGAATGCCTGCTTGCTGATAGCAAAAAGATATGCAGTCCGCCAACCAGGAGGAGAGAGTCTGCTTACCCACAGGTTGCCCTAATTTGTTGGGATGGAAAGAGACGAATAACTGAGTGCTCTTCCTGTGGGCAACTGTACGGTCTAGGTAGAACGCTAGAGCCCATTTACAGTCAATGGTATGCAGAGCCTGTTCCCCTGGGTTGGAGTGGGGCCTGGGAAAGAAGATAGGTAGTATGATGGATTGATTAATGTGAAACTCCGAAACTACCTTAGGCAAAAACTTAGGGTGAGTGCGGAGTACCGCCCGGTCCTGCAGGAGTTTAGTGTAAGGCGGATAGGTAACTAGGGCCTGTAACTCACTAATCCTGCGAGCTGAAGTGATAGCCAAAAGGAAAATCACTTTCCATGTGAGATATTTTAGGTCACAGGAGTGAAGAGGTTCGAATGGTGGTTTCATGAGCCGCCCGAGAACCAGATTAAGGTCCCAAGAAGGGGCTGGAGGACGTAAAGGTGGCTTGATATGGAGCAAACCTTTTAGAAAACATGTTACGAGGGGTTGTACCGATGTAGGGACATCCCCGACACCTTTATGGAAGGTAGCTACCGCAATGACATGCATTCTGATGGACGAGGTCTTTAGACCTGATTCCGATAAATGCCAGAGATAGTCCAAAAACCTTGGGATTGGACAGGAAAAGGGATCAAGGGATTGCGAAGAACACCATGATGTATACAAGGGAATGTGCCTGCGGATGGATAGATCCTGGAGTATGGGAAACCACACTTGGCGTGGCCAGTGAGGTGCTATCAGGATCATGGTTGTGGTTCTGAGGGGACGGTTGTGGTTCTGAGGGGATGCAAAGAGGTCTATTTGGGGATAACCCCATTGCTGGAAGAGGAAGGTCACTACCGAGGGGTTGAGAGACCACTCGTGCGGTTGGAAGACACGACTCAGTTTGTCTGCCAAGACATTGTGCACTCCCGGCAAATAGGAGGCCCTGAGGTACATCGAGTGGGAGAGCGTTTCCGCCCAAATCTGCGCAGCCTCCTGACACAGAAGGAAGGAGCCTGTGCCTCCCTGCTTGTTGATGTACCACATGGCTACCTGGTTGTCCGTCTGAATCAGGATGACATGATTTGATAGGAAATCCTGAAAAGCTCGGAGAGCATATTGCATTGCTCGAAGCTCCAGGACATTTATCTGGTGTTTGGCTTCCTCTGGAGACCAAGATCCTTGTGTCTGTAGATCGTTCACATGGGCTCCCCACCCGAGGTTGGAAGCATCAGTGGTGAGAATGAGTTGAGGATTTGGTAGTTGAAAGAGCAGTCCCTGAAGGAGATTGTTCTGATCTTTCCACCAGGCGAGAGACAGACGGAGTGTGTCGGTGATGTGGACAATGGTCGACAGAGGCTGAGTAGCTTGAATCCATTGTGACCTCAGAGTCCAAACCATGAGCCTCATGGCCAGGCGGGCCATTGGTGTGACATGGACGGAGGACGCCATGTGTCCAAGAAGGACAAGGAATTGCCGAACTGTTGCTGTATACTGAGACTGCAACTGGTGAGCGAGGGACACGAGGGTTTGCACTCGTTGTTGAGGTAGAAAGGCTTTTGCCTGCAAGGTGTCCAAGTCTGCCCCAATGAACGACAAGGTTTGAGATGGGACTAAATAGAATTTCTCGTAATTGACGAGAAATCCTAGAGAAATTAGAGTGTGTAGGGTCAAATCCAGGGACAATCGAGCGACTTGCTGGGTTGGGGCCCTGATTAACCAGTCATCTAGATAGGGGTAGACGTGAACACCTTCTTTCCTGAGAAAAGCTGCGACAACTACGAGACATTTGGTAAAGACATGTGGTGCTGATGCTAGGCCGAATGGAAGCTCTCGGTATTGATAGTGCTTTGAGCCTACTAAAAACCTGAGGTACTTGCGATGAGCTGGAGATATCGCAATGTGGGTGTATGCGTCCTGGAGGTCCAGAGAGCAGAGCCAGTCTCCTCTTTGTAGAAGAAGTAGAAGCGAGCCCAAGGTTACCATCTTGAACTTTTCCCGCTGGAGGTACTTGTTGAGGGCTCGTAGGTCCAGAATTGGATGAAGCCCCCCGGATTTTTTGGGGATCAAAAAGTACCGGGAATAGAACCCTAGGACCTGTTGCGAAAGTGGGACGGGTTCTATTGCTCTTAACTGGAGAAGAAGGGAAACGTCCTGCTCCAGAAGGACAGAGTGGTCGGTTACTCTCCACGCTTGTAGAGGTGGTGGGTCCGGTGGAAGAGCAAGAAAGTTTAGGTGGTAACCCTGAGGAATGATTGCTAACACCCATTGGTCAGTTGTGATTGATTGCCACATGCTGTGAAAGTGGCACAATCGACTTCCCACTGGTATGCTTGGCAGAGGAATCAGACTGCTGCTCTCCAATGGAAAGTCAAAAACCTGAAGCAGGCCCCGGCTGGGGAGCTGCTTGTGGCTTTTGTTTCCAGGGCTGGCGAGGCTGAGGTTTTTGATAAGGCCTCATAATTCAGGACCTTGGTGGTGGAGGATAGTACTTCCTTGGGTGGAAGAATGACTTCTTTGAGTCCTTCTTGAAGGGCTGTCTAGAGGGGAAGTCAGAAGGTATCGATGAGAGCTGTTTGAGGGTCTCATGATGGTCCTTTAATTCAGCCACTATTTGCTGAATCTGTTCACTGAACAGATTATCTCCTATACAGGGCAGGTCAGATAGCCTGTCTTGTACATCTGGGCGAAGGTCAGAAGACTTGAGCCAGGCCCAGCGTCTTGCCGAAATGGCAGTTGCAGACACTCTAGTAGAGGTGTTGAAGATATCATAAGCTGTTCTTATCTCATGCTTTCCTGCCTCAAACCCCTTGTTGACAAGGATTTAAAGATGTTCTTGGAATTGGTCAGGCAGGGTTTCAGAAAAGTCCTGTATTTGCTTGAAAATGACCCTGTTGTATTGGGTCATGTACAGCTGGTAAGAAGCAATTCTGGAGATGAGCATGGCCCCTTGGAGCACTCGTCGACCAATATTGTCTAGGAACTTGTGTTCCTTAACAGGAGGGGTAGAGGAGTGAGGCTTCGTCCTTTTTGCTTTCTTTTGAGCCGACTCTACCACAACTGAGTGGTGGTCGAGCTGAGATTTTTGAAAGCCAGGGGCTGACTGTACTAGATAGGTAGTGTCAGCCTTTCTGTGTACTGGGGCAATGGATCCAGGGTTTTCCCAGTTCTTTTTGAGGAGGTCAAGAAGAACTTGATGAATGGGAATAGAAGTGATCACTTTAGGGGCATCCAGGAACTGGAGAAGCTCCATCATCTGGTGCCTATCATCCTGCTCCATCTGAAGCTGAAAAGGGACCAATTCTGACATTTCCTTCACAAAATTAATGAAAGAAAGGTCCTCTGGAGGAGAATGCTTTCTACTTTCAGTAGGAGAGGGAGGTGAAGGTAAGTCATCGGTGTCTGTAGAAGTATCATTACCCCAGGTGTCATAAGGATCAGCAGGCTGACCTGTAGGATGAGAAAGGGGTTGGATATCCGAAGGGCCCGGCTCCGAGAAAAGGAGGCTCCGAGAAAATCGAAGGAATCACCGATACCCCCAGGGCATCACCATGGATGCCCTGGGGGTATCGGTGCCAGCATCGAAGGCATTGATGGCGCCGATGTGCGTATCGCCCCCGATGAATGAATCGGTGGCGAGGGACGACATGGCATCGATGGCTGAGGCAATACCCCTGAAGGAGGAATGAGGAACGGTGTTTCTCCTCCCGATGAAGCTGTCATCGGGGAGCGCACCAGAGCCATCGGAGACCCGGGAATCACCGGTGGAAGGGCGGTCATGAGCGCCTCCATCCGGGATAGCAGCGGTGCCAACGCTGCTGGAATCGGGTCAGTAACCGGTTCCACTCTCGGTGCCGGTGTCGGTGCCGGAGGAACCTGGAGTCGTTGCATCACCTTGTCGATGGCCTCCTGGACCATCAGGTCCAGTTCTTCCCAGAGACCTGGGGCAAGCAGCCCCGGCTCCGTGACGGAAGAGGGAGGATGAGGCACAGTCGGAGGGACCACCTTTACAGGCGGAATCGCGACTCCCAAACCCCGATCGGGTGAGAGTGGCCTCAATGTCCCAGTCGCAGGAATGGTCTGTGCCATTCCTGGATGGGGCTTCTTCGATGGTGGCTCTGACGGTGGCAAGGTCGATGATTTCGCTCCCTCGATGGTCCGAGACTTACGATGCTGATGGCGATGTTTCTCCCTACGATCTCCTTGATCTTGTGGGGGAGAAATGAGAGTCGATGGCCGTGAAGATGTCAATGTTGGGCAGTCAACGGACAGTTGTCGATGCTGGTGCGACTTCGATGGTGCCGGTTCTGATGATGTCGATGCAATGGACGGCGTCGGGGTGTGAGCACGGATAAGGAGTCCCATCTTCTCCATTCTGGCTTTCCGACCTTTTGTTGTCATGAGGGCACATTTGGTACAAGTCAGGACATCATGCTCATGGCCTAAACACATTACACAGACTCCATGAGGGTCTGTGATAGACATGGTGCGAGTACAGTCTAGGTACCAACGAAAACCCGACGCCATGGCCATAGAAAAATCGAGCCGCGGTACGGTCGACGGCCAGTAGGCCGCGAGGGCCAAACTCGACGGTAATCGACGAAAAACGGTGTTAGAGGAGGGACTCCTGTGGGACAATCTAAATTTAATTAACTCCGTGAGGAAAATTCTTGTCAGGAATCTCTTCAGAGCTCCTTACCCGCGAGGCTACTGCTGCGCGGAAAAAAGAAGACTGAAGGGGGACCCCTGCTGGCTGCAGGGTTAATGCCATGCTGGGCATGCCCAGTAGGGGCCAGTCAAAGTTCTGGAAACTTTGACAGAAGTTTTTCGTGATTGGGCTACAACCTGATGATATCACCCATATGTGAGGACTACCATCCTGCTTGTCCTGAGAGAAACACGCATACATGGGTGCCTTTTAAAATCCACGTGGGGTGCCTTAGCCCAACTTGTGCATGTATCTCTCAGCTTTGGTGTGCATAAGGTTTTTAAAATTTACCTGATATTGTATGCAGCTGCAAAAACATTTTTAAATGTAAATTATCTTTGTGAGAGACTAATAAATTGTGTTTACATCAACATTATTTAGAGCACATACTTGTAAGGGACATACTATAATGTATTAAGTTTTATTAAGCAATGAAAGGCCCGATACTGAAAGCGGGATAGGCACTTATCTGGTTATCTAAGAGTCTGCTGAAAATTAGCAGCCCTAGACAGCTGGATAAGTCATTTATCCAGCTATCTTTTATCTGGATCTGGGCAGTGGGTGGATCTGGGCAGTGCTACTTATCCAGTTAACTTAACCGGATAAGTGGCGATATTCGTTCTTATCTGGTTAAGTTAATCGGATAAGTTAGATCAGTCATACAGCTGATCTAACTTAAGCTAGATTTAACTTATCCGGCTAAGTAGCACCTTGACTGTGGATATGCAGCGGTATAGCCATGCTGCTGAATATCCCTTGTAACTTAGCTGGATAAGTCATATCCAGCTAAGTTACTTTCCCAGCCAGAACTGAATATCGGGCCCCTGTTTTTTCTAAACTGGTAAAATAGTGTTATATTTTTAGAAACAAATAAGAAATGTTATCACTATGAGAAATGATAATCAATCCCTACTAGTTTTATAAAATATTAATCAAAAAGTTGTATGCAGAGGGTATATTGGTATCTTAGAAGATGTTGTGAATGGTTTTGCTGAAACCATAATTTCTACATGCTGCAAAAGATTGTTTACTTTTCTGTTAATTTCATAATTTATTAATAACAACCAATCAACAAAAAAGAAGCAATCAGCTTCTTATTTACATTCTTATCAACACAGTCACAAAACAAAGCAATCCACAGGGACCCAAATTTTATTACACATTAATGATCGACCATTGCATTTCATCACAACAGCTTCATATTTATATAAAACTGAAATAATATTCCACTCTCTGTTCATTTCTAACATAGTATCATTCTTCAAGTACTGTAAGATAAATTGAATTGTAACTGAAATGAAGAAATCAAGCAGCTTACTGCCACTCTTTATCAGACCAGTATTCAGGGACAAGGATTTCAAAAATAATCATGAATTTCTATTATATCACATATCCATTTCCCAATTAATATCCCTTATTCCTGTAAATTTCTGCAATAAAATAACAAATGTGAAAAAGTATGTATGACCACATTAATTATCCTCTC
The DNA here is from genome assembly GCF_901001135.1 of Rhinatrema bivittatum. Lineage (NCBI taxonomy): Eukaryota > Metazoa > Chordata > Amphibia > Gymnophiona > Rhinatrematidae > Rhinatrema > Rhinatrema bivittatum. The sequence goes on from NC_042617.1 coordinate 430,355,310, forward strand.
AATTTTTCCCACTTTTACAGTGTTAGGATTCGTGAGTTAGTAGGCTCTTGGCCCAAGGTGAGAGTTAGTACCGCCCACGGGGAGGAACCCCACTGGGCCTCACTGTCGGGAGGCGAGGTCTGTAGCAGCAGATGACACAACCCAGAGAGTATAGCGAGAGCAGGAGACTGGGGTGTGGGTACAAATGCCAGAGTAGGAGCTCCCAGTGGTGAAGTGCTGAGCAGGCCCCGAGGAGCGGGGAATGCAAGGCAAGGTATGGAGGAGTGCCAAGGAAACAACCCCAAGGGGTGGAGCCACTGGGTGAGTCAATACAGGAGGAATGACATAGGCTTATCTGAGAAGCGGGGAAGCCCCAGGGGTCTCTGGCAGTGCACGGAGCACTACCCCGAGGAGTGGGGGAAGTGCGAGCACAGTCTCTAACATTGAAGCAGAATGCCGCCCCGAGGAGCGTGGAGCATGGCGCAGTCACTGAAGTATACAAAGCACTGCTCCGAGAAGCGGAGAAGTGCGGCACAGTCACTGAAGTACACAAGACGCTAACCCAAGAAGCGGGGAAGCACGGCACAGTCACTAAAGTACTCAAGGCGCTGTCCCGAGGAGCGGGGAAGTGTGGCACAGTCACTGAAGTAAGAGGCAATGGCCCGCAGAGCGGGGTACACCTACGCTGAGTCTCCACGAAGCAGAATAGTAGAGGCAATGGCCCACAGAGCGGGGTACACCTACGCTGAGTCTCCACGAAGCAGAATAGTAGAGGCAATGGCCCACAGAGCGGGGTACACCTACGCTGAGTCTCCACGAAGCAGAATAGTAGAGGCAATGGCCCACAGAGCGGGGTATACCAACGTTGAGTCTCCACGAAACAGAGTAGTTCCAGAAGTGACCCTGAGAAGCTAGGAAGCTGGCAGGCAAGCATCCGAGGCGCAGGGCCCTCCAAGGAGTGGATAACCAGAGACAGGAATGAGCCCCCAAGGAGTGGGTACTCGAAGAGTGTCTCACGCCAGGAAGTGCAGGATACAGGAACCACGGTCCGAGGAGGGATCAGCAGGAATCAGCAATGAGGTAACTCATTGCCAAGTCGATTAGAGCCAGGCCCCGATGGTGCTTAAGAGTCCAGGGCTAATGATGTCATCAGGAGGAGACGCCCCTGCGGTTCCCACCCTGGCGTCCTTAAAGGAGGGCCATGTAGCATGCGCGCACCTAGGAAGGCCCGGAGGAGACATGGCGGTCGGCGGCGTCCCTGCCGCCATGTGGGGTCCCGGGACAGGGCAAATAATTGCAGTATCAGCTGGTCTTGCCAAATAATTATCACTACATTTTTTTTTTTCATTTCTTATTAGTAACATTTCTCCTTAGGTTTCTTTATCTAGTTTCCTTTAAAGAGACCTTGCAGCTAATCAGGGACAAATAAGCTCCAGAAATCTTTTATAAATAATTCAGGATTTTGAACAAGGTGTTAATCTTATTATAAACCAACACTTCTGTCTGCAAAAACAAGCAGTTTAGGTATTAAAGTTGGTATTCTGGCTTCCAGAAAAACAGTTCTGGCTGCATCAAACAGTTCTACACTTACGATAGGTTGTCAGAAGCCTGTTTCATGGAGGACTCTGGCCAAACTCTTGGGAAATTATCTGCTTGTCTTAGCTCCCCTGCTGCTGGCTGATCTGGCTTCATATTCTTTCTTTCTTGGATGCCATCTTCCCCCCTACTTTTTGGGCTCAGTGTCTTCCTTTTGAAACACTTTCTAATTTTTTGCATCTGGATGGAAGAGTGTTGAGTTCTGAATCCATCCCACTTCCCAGATCTCTGAACTGAAATAGTCTTACTTACTTTATTTTCTTCTCCATGTGGCTGGATGTTTGTAGTTCTTGCTGAGTTGTTAACTATTAACTCGTTATCTCTTTTATGCTCTTTTCCTATAAAATATATTCACCCCTTCTCAATCCCTTTGACATGGTTGTTGAGATATTTTTATAATATGTAGTTTGTATTTTAACTATATTTCATTCCTGATATTCCCACGGGGAATGATATTCAAAGGCATTTATCTGGATACCTTTTCAGCTATCCAGATAAATGCCTACTTTTCAACACCCCAGCACTTCTCCATCTAAATTTTAGCTGATAAGTCATTAAGACAGATAGGGGCGGATTTTAAGAGCCCTGCTCGCCGGTGCGCCTATTTTACATAGGCCTACCGGCGCGCGCAGAGCCCCGGGACTCGCGTAAGTCTCAGGGTTTTCCGAGGGGGCGTGTCGGGGGCGGGCCCGATCCACGCGGCGTTTTCGGGGCGGGGCGTAGCGTTTCGGGGGCGGGCCCGGGGGCGTGGTTACGGCCCGGGGCGGTCCGGGGGCATGCCCGCGCCCTCCGGACCCGCCCCCAGGTCGCGTCCCGGCACGCTAGCGGCCCGCTGTCGCACGGGGATTTACGTCTCCCTCCGGGAGGCGTAAATCCCCCGACAAAGGTAAGGGGGGAGTTTAGACAGGGCCGGGGGGGTGGGTTAGGTAGGGGAAGGGAGGGGAAGGTAAGGGGAGGGCAAAAGAAAGTTCCCTCCGAGGCCGCTCTGATTTCGGAGCGGCCTCGGAGGGAACGGAGGTAGGCTGCGCGGCTCGGCGCGCGCCGGCTATACGGAATCGGTAGCCTTGTGCGCGCCGATCCAGGATTTTAGCGGATACGCGCGGCTACGTGCGTATCTACTAAAATCCAGCGTACTTTTGTTTGCGCCTGATGCGCCAACAAAAGTACGCCAAATCGCGCTTTTTGTAAATCTACCCCATAATGAAGAGGAATATCAGGGGCATTCCACTACAGAGCTGAGAAAGCCAAATAACTTATTCAGCTAACTACAATAATTGTCATCTTGTCAAGATGTGAGCAAGAGGAGGTTCACAATTACCCAGGAATGGGTTCAGCAGTGGTAATGTTAAAAAAAAATGAAACCCCCTCCTGAGTAGGCCATGCAGAGCAATCCCCCTGCCCCCTTCTCAGTCCAACATGCCCACCCCCTTGAGCTTCCCGAGAAAAATATTTAAGTTGCAGATCTCTAGCTCCAAAAATCCTTCCTCCCTGTTCCCCTTCCCCCTTCTCCCCAAAGTTCAAATATAAAATAACATAAGAGCTGCTGTGAGAGATTGTTATGCCTGGCTGTGATATGGTATGAATGTACACTTGGAGTTACACATGCTGAGAAAGGTACATGCATTGTGTGTCTGACAACCAATCAATGTGAAAGCACACACATTTTTTACAGGACTTCTATGTCCATTGTCAGAGGAGTGAAGGTGCATGCATAGACACTATTTTTCTTCATTTTTAATGAACTTTTCCACTAGTCCTGCTGATAGTTTGATTCTAACATCACAGCCTGATTTAAATATTTACCATTAATTGTAAGTCTCCTAGGTCCTTTGTATAAACTGTCAGACAAAGCTTGCTATGTGAACACCTGCATTTCCTCTAGACTTCTAGCTATTACAGAAATTACAGTCTGCCAGAGAGACCTATCTGCTAGTTGATTCTGCCATCATAGTCTGTCCGACAAACCTAGCCTTGTCTTTTTGTTACCACTAGGATTTCTAAAATTTCCTATTAACCACTTTGTCATATATTCTGGCAGCCCCAACCTTTATTGTTGAATTAGATGAGTATGGTGCTATGAATATTGGAACAAGTGCTGTTGGGTCATTAGGTCATACTTTCTTCTCTCTCCACTTTTAGGGGCGGATTTTAAGAGCCCTGCTCGCGTAAATCCGCCCGGATTTACGCGAGCAGGGCCCTGCGCGCTGGTGCACCTATTTTACATAGGCCTACCAGCGCGCGCAGAGCCCCGGGACTCGCGTAAGTCCCGGGGTTCTCCGAGGGGGGCGTGTCGGGGGCGTGTCGGGGTGGTCCCGGTCGTCGTGGCGTTTTCGGGGCGTGTCGGCAGCGTTTTGGGGGCGGGTACGGGGGCGTGGCTACAGCCCGGGTGGTCCGGGGGCGTGGCCGCGCCCTCCGTACCCGCCCCCAGGTCGCGGCCCGGCGCGCAAGAGGCCCGCTGGCGCGCGGGGATTTACGTCTCCCAGAGGGAGGCGTAAATCCCCCGACAAAGGTAAGGTGGGGGCTTAGACAGGGCCGGGTGGGTGGGTTAGGTAGGGGAAGGGAGGGGAAGGTGAGGGGAGGGCAAAAGGAAGTTCCCTCCGAGGCCGCTCCGATTTCGGAGCGGCCTCGGAGGGAACGGGGGTAGGCTGCGCGGCTCGGCGCACGCCGGCTATACAAAATCGATAGCCTTGCACGCGCCGATCCAGGTTTTTAGCAGATACGCGCGGCTCCGCGCTTATCTACTAAAATCCATCGTACTTTTGTTTGCGCCTGGAGCGCAAACAAAAGTAGGCCTATTCGCGGAGTATGAAAATCTACCCCTTAGTGACTAGGGATCCTCTGTTCTTATCCCATGTCATTTGAAACTCCATTTCAATATTAGGCACCACTACTCACCCTAGGATGCCCTCAATCTACCCCATCAGAGCCTCATGTTATGACCCCCTTTCTTCTAAAATTTCCTTTCTCTTGAAACAGATTTTCTCTTGTGCATTATTAATACCTTGCATGTGTTTGAATGTCTTTATCATATCTCTCCTGTCTTGTCTCTCCTCTAGAATACACATGTTTAGATTTCTAACTCGCATCTCATAGGTCTTCTGATTCAGACCCTGCACTATTCTGGTAGCCCTTCTCTGGATAGTCTCTATTCTATCTATACTATTTTGAAAGTATGGCCTCCAGAACTGGAAACCGTGCTCCAAGAAAGGTCTCATAATGACCTGTATAACAGAATCATCGCCTCCTCTTTTTTTTTACTAGCTATACTTATTTATTATTTATTTATTTATTTATTTATTTATTTATTTATTTAACATATTTACATACCGTTTTACCAATGCAAGATTGACCAAAGCGGTTTACAATAAAATAATTATAAATCAAACAAAAACCAATATAAACGTATACATTAAAATTAAGTACAATAAAAATAAAAAAGGCAGGAATTAAAAACAAAGTTTGAATAAAAATACAATCTACACCATGATCAATAACATAAAATTTATGCACCTTAGTAACCTTAGTAACCTTAGTAACCTTCCGGATCTGGCCACCAACTTTCATTTTCATTTTTATCCTACCTTAAAATCATTTGAAATAATCACCCAAGGTCTTTTTCCTGATCTGTGGAAATCGGTGTCTCAGTCCATATCATATACCATGTCCTTGCATTTCCATACACAGAATGCATAGCTCTACATTTTTTTTCTATGGAAACTCAAAGGGAAAATTTAAAACTCTAAAACCTTCTTACAGGTCTGCAGGCACTTTTACCTATGGAAGCCAATTTTTAAAGGAAAGATCTCAGAACAGTTTCCCTTTATTATTTCTGTGGTGAACTGGCTGTAGGTTTATTTGAATGGCATACATTGCAGGTATATTGAGCGTGTACCAAGTTTTAAGTATTTTAATTATGTATGAATTTAGCCTTGAATGTTTTAATTAGGTATGTTTTTATTGTATATCACTTAGGCCTTCCTAATGTTAAGCGATTAACACATTTTAATAATATAAAATTAAAAGTGCAAAGTATATGGGGTAAAGAATAAGAATTTCAAAATAAAATCCCAGTTTGTATTTTTCTGGGTCCACACTAGTTCCATCCTGGCACCCCCCCTTCCCCCCCCCCATAAAGGGGGGACATTTTCCAAGGGGTTATTTCTATTAAATAAATACCCATTTACTTACAGAAATCTCTTAAATATTACCCTCAATAAAAATATGCAAAAAAATCTATTTTCTGTGAAATATAACTAAAAGAGTAAAGTAGGATTCTATCTAAAAAATACCTAAGCAGATATGTATGGAAAATCATGGTACATATGTTCAAAATCTCCACAAAAAAATTCCCAACATACATGTGCAGCATGTAATAAATGCATAATGGATATAACATTGTGATCACTAATTTACAGACATATTTATCCAATATATAGGATTCTATCCAACAGAATATTTCTTTCTGTCTGACTCCACTCTATCCTTTCCAACATGAATACAGCATTATGAATGAATCAGTAACCTCTGCAAGAAGAATAATATATAAGCAATGACATGTTAATCCTTAATTTTCCAATATTTGCTCTCAGGTTCATTTTAAAAGCATTGCTTGTGCAAAAATGCCCACATACGCATGTACTGTGGGCCATGTGCAAGCAATATGGATTATAAAAAGCTGCAAAATCTGCCTGTATATATCCATGCATGCGTAAGGAATAAAGGGGAGGAAAAGGGGTAGAGCATTGGTAGGGCATGGGTAGGTCATGGGTAGGGCATGGCATTTTGGAGAGAGGTCAAGACATATGCGCATAACTCCAAATTTTAAAACCAAAAACTGCAGCGTGCATATGCTAGATATCTGTGCAACTTTACTGTTGCTCCTGATGAGGAGCAAGTCTGTAGATCTCGAGATTTAGGACTTATAGAACAGGGTGAGGAGTCCAGCTCACCTGGGGGGGGGGGGGGGGGGGGGGGGAGGGGTGTAGGATGAAGAACCAGAAAGATCTGAAAGGCCTCACTATGAGCTGGACAAGCTGGTGGACTAATTGAAAAACTGGGAATGTGCCTCCAGTGAGCATTTTTAAAAATTTGCTGGCATACGTGCATAGAACCTGACAAAGTCCAATAGAAGACACAGGCACACTAACTGTGGCCTAGTAACCTGTTAAAATTAGGAGCATACTTACAAGTGTTTGGTGCATTTTAAAGCAAGTGTGTGCACAATTATAAATTCCAGCATATCATTGCTCACGCGTCAATACACATGTCTTGGTGCACGTGCGCTCATTTTAAAATTGACCGCTCTATGAATATTTGTAATTTTCATTTTTAGCAAATATTTCAGTCAAGGAAATTTTTATAAAATCAGGTCTTAAGAAAACAAACAAAACTAATTGTGATTTTGTATTATTTTATAAATATACTGGCAATTAGAAACAACAATTTTGGTCAGGCCAGCCAACAATGAATGAAGCTCAAAAGCACTGTAACATGAGAAGTCAGTTCACATTTATAAAAAATAGTCTATTTATGATTTGCTATTGTCCTTTATAAAACACTACCAATATTTTGTGGTAACACTGAGATATGTAATAATATTATCATATTTATACAGTCTTTGTGCAAGATACTTTGCATATTAACCAATTGTTTTTATTATTTCATTACAGTTGGATTTATTTTATGTAACTGAAAGTTGATTCACTCAGTTGACTATGCCAAAATATGAAACTTTAAACCACAGGTTTACACAGATTTCAGAAGTAGCTTTAAATGTCAGAGCTATCTGGTCATAAAATGATAGATGATTCAGAGAGTTTGCTTTTGGGTTATGATGTTAGCCTGTGGGCAACTGTTTCCGGTGAAATGTCATGAAATTAGTTTGATACTTTTGACATGTCTGTGTAAGTCATACATTTTTTTCTTAAAGAAAAATCTTTTGTAAGAATGATTTTGCTACCTTCTGACTGGTTCTGGTTATATCTATGCTTATAGTATTTGAAATTACAATTGTTTAAATGCTTTATTAATATCATTACAATCCATTTTTATAAATGAAACTTATCAAAAATTAAATGTATCTTATGAATCAATAAAACACTGCTTTATTGTTACTTTAAAATGGAAAAAAAATGCTAGAAATATCACAGGCGCTCAAAACAAATATATAATAACTAAGATAAATTCTATTAATAAATACAAGGAGCGGTAAGATTTAATAATGTATGCAGTGTAAAATATTCCTCCATAAGGCAAGAAAAGGCCAAGGCAAACAGTTGAAAACCTAAAACAAATGGATAATCTTTTGAAAACTTAACATCTAATAGGGAAACCAAGAAAATATACATATAGGAAAAAAGTAAGATGTAATATGGCTACTATCATAAGTTATATGTCATCATGTCATAAGTTATATTCAAAGTCTATAGGAAACAAATGGAAACTAAAGTAGAAGCAGTGATTTTGGACTATAAAATAGAAACAGTTACTTTGGGTGATGAAGTGATTGGTTCATTTAGCAAAGTTATATATGAATATTTTTATACAAACTTAAGAAAAACCTCTTGTCCTAAATATTATTTAGATTCCATATTATGAGTTACCACCCAGGAAAAAGATCTGGGCATCATAGTTGATATTACATTGAAATTGACGGTTCAGTGTGCTGCAGCAGTTAAAAAAGCAAACAGAATGTTAGGAATTATTAGGCAGGGAATGGTGAATAAAATGGAAAATGTCATAATGCCTCTGATTGTCTCCATGGTGAAACCACACCTTGAATACTGTGTGCCATTCTGGTTGCCACGTCTTAAAAAAGATATGGTCACACTGGAGAAACTACAGAGAAGGGTGACCAAAATGATAAAGGGCATGGAATGGCTACCCTTTGAGCAAAAGGGAAAGAGGTTAGGGTTGTTCAACTTGGAGAAGAGATGGCTGAAGGGGGATATGATAGAGGTCTACAAAATCATGAAAAGTCTTGAACAGGTAAATATGAGTTGGTTATTTACTCTTTCGGATAATACAAAGACTAGAGGGCACTCCATGAAGATAGCAAGTAAGACATTTAAAGCTAATTGGAGAAAATTATTTTTTACTCAACGCACAATTAAGCTCTGGAATTCATTGCCAGAGGATGTGGTTAATGCACATAGTATAGTTAGCTTTAAAAAAAGGTTTGGATAAGTTCCTGGAGGAGAAGTCCATAATCTTCTATTAATCAATAAAGAATAGACACTGTTTGTTTCCAGCATTAGTAGCATGAGATATATTTAATGTTTGGGTACTTGCCAGGCACTTGTTACTTGGATTGGTCACTGTTGGAAACATGATGCTGGCCTTGATGGACTCTTGGTCTGACCCAGTAAAGCATATCTTATGTTCTTATATTCTAATAAAGGATATGATTATATACTAGGGATGTGAATCGTTTTTTGATGATTTAAAATACCGTCCGATATATTTTAAATCGTCAAAAATCGTTAGGGCCACGATACAATACCAATTCCCCCGATTTATCGTCAAAAAATCGTAAATCAGGGGAAGGGGGAGGGCAGGAAAACTGGCACACTAAAACCCCCTAAAACCCACCCCCGACCCTTTAAATTAAATCCCCCACCCTCCCGAACCCCCCCCCCCCAAATGCTTTAAATTACCTGGGGATCCAGCGGCGGTCCGGAATGGCGGCGGTCCGGAACGGCCCCCTCAATTGAATTGTGTTGTCTTCAGCCGGCGCCATTTTGCAAAATGGCCGCCGCAAAATGGTGGCGGCCATAGACCAAAACGATTCGACTGCAGGAGGTCCTTCCGGACCCCCGCTGGACTTTTGGCAAGTCTTGTGGGGGTCAGGAGGCCCCCCCAAGCTGGCCAAAAGTTCCTGGGGGTCCAGCGGGGTTCCGGGAGCGATTTCCTGCCGCGAATCGTTTTCCATATGGAAAATGGCGCCGGCAGGAGATCGACTGCAGGAGGTCGTTCAGTGGCGGTCCGGAACCCCCGCTGAACGACCGCCTGCAGTCGATCTCCTGCCGGCGCCATTTTCCGTACGGAAAACGATTCGCGGCAGGAAATCGCTCCCGGAACCCCGCTGGACCCCCAGAAACTTTTGGCCAGCTTGGGGGGGCCTCCTGACCCCCACAAGACTTGCCAAAAGTCCAGCGGGGGTCCGGAACGACCTCCTGCGTCAAATCATTTTGGTCTATGGCCGCCGCCATTTTGCGGTGGCCATTTTGCAAAATGGCGCCGGCTGAAGACAACACGATTCAATTGAGGGGGCCGTTCCGGACCGCCGCCGTTCCGAACCACCGCTGGATCCCCAGGTAATTTAAAGCATTTGGGGGGGGGGGGTTCGGGAGGGTGGGGGATTTAATTTAAAGGGTCGGGGGTGGGTTTTAGGGGGTTTTAGTGTGCCGGCTCACGATTTTAACGATTTTCACGATAGTTTACACACCCAAACGGCAACAATACGATTCCCTCCCCCTCCCAGCCGAAATCGATCATTAAGACGATCGAGGACACGATTCACATCTCTATTATATACAGTGAATGTGGATAATCTGAGCACACCTAAACCTGATGGGCACAAGCCTTTTTCAGTATATAGATTTTGGGGGAAGAGTCTATTTACTTAGTCAATACATATCAAATATTGGGACTTAATTAATCAGGAAGGTCTAATTAGATCAGTAGAATTAACTGATCTGGCTTTTCCAGTAAATAAAGGCCTGGCATGTGTCTGCAAATTGCCCAAATAAGTCATTTGAACTAAGATACTATATATGTATGTGTCATGAGAGCTGCAAATACAATGTCCAATAGAAAAAATGTTTCCCTTGTTTATGAAAATCCATCCTTAACCTTCATAAAATGAAAATACTTCAGTTACATTTGAAGTCAATGTGGATTCCCTACATGTTTTGATATTAAAACAGTTTTTCACAAAAAGAGATGTGTTTATCCTTTGAAGGAAAACCAAGAGAGAGCTTAGGGGATGTATGAAGATAGCAGAAATACCTTTTATTAAAAGTATATTTTATAGATACCTATGGACTGCCAACTTTCTGCTGCCAGTGGCAATTTGATACCTAGAATAGAGCCCTTCCCTATACTTTATAGGATTTCAGGGCCAGGGCTTCCGGAAAATAAATTGCATCCTAATGTCTCTCATGAGACTCCTTTGCAAAACTTTTAAAAAGAAAAAAATGGGTGGGGAGGAGAGAAACATAAGAACAATATACATTTTAAAACTGAATCATCATACTGTAGTGGAACAAAATGATGTTTTGTGGAAAACATTTGTTACTGTACATTGAAGTTTATATATTCAGACAGTGATGTCATCATTGTTCTTTATGGAGGGATAATAAATAGGGTAGTTAAATTTTTAAGATTAAAATACAGAGAAATATGGTTTGAAATTTGTGAGCAGTAGTACCAACTGACAAGACCTCAATCATAGCTAATGAGTGCATATCATTCACAAACATTCACAATTCAGTGACCATGAAAAAGAAATTTTAAAATACTATATTTACTCACCCCCATGCTTACAGCAGGATCTTAGCCTGGTAAAAAGAAAAAAAAAAGGTCAGGGAATGCTTGCTTTTGAGTTTTAAAAAACTATGCTTACAAATACAAGTATCCATAGGGTAGGAAAGTGAGTTATTGGCTGATCTTAATGCTGACAGTACATGAGACTTTAATGCATGATATATCAAACTACGTGTAACCTCTGTCCTACTGAGCTCTTTGGTAGGGGTGCACAATAGGGAGAGTCATGGACCATACAAAGCCCCATAAGACCCAGGGTTTCTGCATATGAGTGGGGAAGGGGAGAAGAATGTCTTTTCAAGGTTTTTACTGCTAGATTTATCAAAATGCTATAATGTTCACATGGATAACAGAGGTGTGAATCGTGTGATCGATCGTCTTAACGATCGATTTTGGCTGGGGGGAGGGAAATCTTATTGTCGTGTTTTGTTTTTTTTTAAATATCGTTAAAAATCATAAATCGGGGGAGGGCAGGAAAACCGGCACACCAAAAAAACCCTAAAACCCACCCGAACCATTAAAAGAAATCCCCCACCCTCCCGAACCCCCCCAAAATGTTTTAAATTACCTGGGGTCCAGTGTGGGGGGGGGTCCCGACGCAATCTCCCTCTCTCTCTAGCCACGACTGCGTTGAGAAACGGCGCCGGTGGCCATTTGCCCTTATCATGTGGCAGGGCAAAGGTAGCGCAGGTGCCATTTTGTTTCCTGGCTCCCGACGTCACGCCTGCTGGAGATCGCCCCCGGACCCCCGCTGGACCCCCAGGGACTTTTGTCCAGCTTGGGGGGGGGCCTCCTGACCCCACAAGACTTGCCAAAAGTCCAGCGGGGGTCCGGGAGCGACCTCCTGCACGCGGGCCATATTGCCAATCTTCAAAATGGCGCCAGCGCTACCTTTGCCCTGTCACATGATAAGGGCAAAGGGCCACCGGCGCTGTTTCTCAACGCAGTCGCCTGTATGACATAGTGAGGGCAAAGGTAGTGCCGGCGCCATTTTGAAGATTGGCAATACGACCCGCGTGCAGGAGGTCGCTCCCGGACCCCCGCTGGACCAACAGGGACTTTAGGCAAGTTTTGGTGGAGGTCAGGAGGGTGGGGGATTGTAAATAATTAAATCTGAAGGCTCGGGGTGGGGGGGGTTTTGGATCGAAACCGGAAACGATTACTGGTATGATAAACATCTCTATCAGGATCCTCTAAAGGAAAAAGATTTAGAAAATCCAGTTTTTCAGTGTTTTGATTGGACAAGCCCATTGTGAGATGGTCCCATAGGCACTTGAAGTTCAGACAGTCCTGTCCAATCACCATTGGATAGGGTAACCAAGGAAGAACTCTCACCTCAATTTGATCTTGGCTGGCCAGGATCTTTGGTTTATTTATTTATTTATTTATTTATTTAAAAGTTCTTATATATCACCTCCTCCAAATTTTGGAGCGGTTTACAAAGAATACATACATAAAATTCTAAAAAAACAATACAATAGAATAAACCAATAAAAAACATATAAAAATAGAGATAAAATGAAAATATATAAAACTAGAAACAATACTGGCTAGATAGAAATGGGCAAGGAGTCGACAGAGAAAATGAGGAAGCGAAAAATCCAAAGGGCGCACGTTAGTTAGGTTAAGGTCTAGAAAAGTCAGAGAAAGCGGATTTGAAAAGGTATGTTTTGACTTTTTTGAATCCTTTGGTATCAGTGATAAGCTGAATGTGAGCAGGAAGAGTATTCCAGATAATAGGGCCTGCAATAGAAAAAGATCTTTCACAGGAAATAACGAGCCTGGTGGATTTTGGAGAAGGTATCTGTAATAACATTTGATTTTGATATCTTAGAGCACAAGAAGGGGTGTATAAGTGTAAAGTGGTTGTACCTGACTTGTTGATACTGCCGTTGGTCCACATGTATTCATACCAGGGTCACTTCTCTGTCATAGTCATTCTGGTCTTTCTTCAGTAACTCTCTTCAAATGAGTGTTTTCACTCTCCCAGAATGCTTGGGCTGGAACACCATTTAGCTCAACTGCAATCACAAAAGTAGAGACTCCCTGGCTGGGGACATCTATAAAATTACAAAAGCTTGGGGTCACGGCATGAACATCCATAGGTTCATCTTCCCTGCTGGGACAGTCTCTGGCAAAATGGGCCTTTTTTCCACAGATGAAACATGCTGGTCAGGCTGAGATTTTCGCTTGAGGTGAAAAAGTCCAGCCAGGTCTGCACTATTTGTTGTTGGGGCCTCTGGCTCTTAGAAGTCTGTCATCTCTCCCTAGATTAAAAGGCTTCTCTGGGAACTGTGGTGACTCAGGCATGGTCTGGGCTTGGTAATAGGCCTCTGCCCATTCTAGAACCTTTTCCAGCATAAGGTTCATATGTCAGCAGACCCATTGTTGCATAAGCCATTCCAGACTGTCTAGGAATTATTCTAACAGAACCACTTTGGCTACTTCCACTTTGGTCTTCCCTTCTGGGTGCAGCCACTCCAACTGACATCTTTGAGTTTGTGGAATAGGTTTCTTGGGATTTCACCAGCCTAAAGAGCTCCTTGCCAAAACCACTGTTGGTAGGCTTCTGGGGTGCGTCCCGCTCTCTCTAGAATGGCAGTTTTGACTTCCTGGTATGTGGCTCTCCCTTCCAGATTGGTGGTTTGGATGGCATCTTGACTATTGCTAGTGAGTAGATTCCCCTGATAGGTAACCCACTTATCTTTTGGCCAGCCTGCCAGTTGGGCTGTGCATTCAAAGTTTTTTAGGAAACCATTGGGATCTTCTTCTGGTATCATTTTAAGTAATGTCAGTGACATGGCAGATGGACTGGATATCATGGTTTGCATAGCTTGTGCAGTCTATGCATTGTATGCTGCTGTTTCACCTGTTCTTGCAGTGTCTTCTGCTGATTAATCTGGGTTTTTCAAGGCATTCTGCCATTGTTGCTGCCCTGTAGCCAGGACTTGGATTACTTGTTCTATCTCCTCTACTTTCCAAGCTGCCTCTCAACTGGCTCACTTTCCGAGGAAAGGAGAGGGGGAAGAAAAAATAAAATGACTGGCCTGACCAGTCCTGACTCACTTCTTGAACCCTGATTGTGTAAGCGGGGCTAGTCCCCTTGGTCTGTTTTACAAAGGGAGGGTGAGTGGAACTGAGAGGCCCCAGGAAAATTAAAAAAAAAACACTGCAGGGATTCTTTTTTTCCTCTGCTGCTACAGTTGTGGGCCCTTCCCTAGGCTTCCCGATTAGGCAAGTGACCCCACTGCTGCCAACATATGTGGTTATTTATTTATTTGAACTCTTTTCTATACCGTTGCTAAGTTATATACCATCGCAACGGTTTTCATGTAGACACATAAATTAATGTAGGTGAATGTGTACTATAGTACATTCTAACAGGTGCCACAAAAGGTTCAGTTACATTATATCATTAAAGACTATCGATTGTTTAGTGAAGTAGGTCATGACCAGGTGTACCTGTAAGGTACTAATCATGGGTAAAATTCATATTCATTGTGTTTACAATTACGTTTATTGTGATATAGAGTTCATAGACTATTCTAATGCACATTCTTAGAATAGTGCTGTGCGCTAGTGCTCTTCTGCCTATTCCTGTATATTTTCTATTCTCCATTCTCTTTATAAAATGCTTGTTTAAAAAGCCATGTTTTTAAACTTTTCTTAAATGTTTTGAGATCTCTTTGTAATCTGATCTCTAGAGGCATTGTGTTCCAAAGTGTGGGGCCTGCTAAAGCTAAGGCTCTTTCTCTCACTTGGGTTAGTCTCGCTGTCTTTACTGAAGGAATGGTTAAGAGTGCTTTATTCGCTGATCGAAGGTTTCTGTGTGGGATGTGTACTCGTAATGCTGTGTTTAGCCAGTCCGATTTTTCATCATGTATTAGTTTATGTATGGTACATAGGGCTTTGTATTTTATTCTGAGTTCAATAGGTAGCCAATGTAATTCAGCCAGGGTTTCAGTTATATGGTCCCTCCTCCTTTTTCCGGTTAGTATTCTAGCTGCTGTGATTTGAAGTATTTGAAGTGGCCTTAATGTTGTATTCAGGAGTCCTAGTAAAAGAGCATTACAGTAGTCAGTGCTGGAGAAAACTAGTGCCTGAAGTACTGTTCTGAAATCAGCTAGTGTTAGTAGTGGTTTTAGTTTTCTGAGGATCATGAGTTTTGCATAGCCTTCTTTTACTTTTAGCGATATGTGCTATTTTAGATTGATTTCTGGGTCCATTATTATTCCAAGGTTTCGTACTTTTTCAGCTAGTTCAATTTTCTGGTTGTTTTTGAGTATTAATGGAGTTCAAATGATTTCAATATTTTTCTGTTCTAAGTGTAGAAATTCTGTTTTTTTCAATGTTAATCACAAGTTCCATTTGGTTTAGCAGTTGTTTTATAATGTCTAGGTACATGTTAGCTAGGTTTAATGTTTTATCTAATATGTCCTCGATTGGTAGAATTAGTTGACTATCGTCTGCGTGAATAATGCATCACTTGGTGATAGCGACTTGGAAACAGCCAGAAAGAAAATGGAGACAGACTCTGGCTGTTTCCCATTGGTGCTTATTTATGATGAACAGTCAGCTCACCTTAACTTCAGGCAACTCAAAATCTTTAAACGTAGCAGTTCTTAAACTTCTGGTTACTCACAGTCTATTAATGTAGCAGGTCTTAGCATAGGGTAGGACCCTTCCTGCTCCTTGGAACCTCCCTAAACCTTCCAGATTCTGAATTCTTAAACTCTGGTGAGGGGTCCTTCCTTCACCCAGGATTCTCTGTGGGTTTATATTTTAAGGAAGGCCTGGGCGAGACAACTGTGCCTGGTCCTTTAAGGTAGTGTGAAGGAGTTTCTGTATACTACTTCTCACACCATTTAAGAGCAGATCTCAGTGGGAAAGGTTGGTTTGGGCAGATCTTTCTGTGCTAGGATTATAAGAGAGAGTACAAACAAGAAAGGGATTGAGATAGGCAGACAGGTAAAGGAAAATGAAAAAGTCATATGTGAAAAGTGAAAAAACCCTTGGAATTTTTTAAAAAAATTAGAAAAATGTAAAACTGGGTGTAAATAGTAACAGAAGAAAGGTGGAGAAAAGTGTGGAATAAGATATCCTGATTGAATCCCCTTCATCACTTCATTGGAAGTTGACCCAGCACTTGAAAAGTCCCGCTCCAGTGCACCAAAGCTGTGCACCAAAGGGACATGCCCTCTGAACAGGTTTTAATTTCTCAGTGAATTTCTTTGCTTGGAATAATGGGAAAGAAGCCTACAGGCTCAGTTTGTATATTCCCATCCATACCATCTGCACCTGTTTCTACTTCCCAAACTACTCTACCTTTCTTTCTGCCCAGAATCACCAGGATGACTTTCAGCTTGGAGCTTCTATTCCTGCTCCCTTGGAAGCCTCAGTCTCCCTTAGACATGGAAGTCGATTATTACTGCAGGTAATACTTTCTGCTTCTCCGGAGACTGTGCATGGGAATACTTGTGGAGGAAATCCTTTTGAGATTTCTAGGCAAGGTGGGGAGCCTCTGGTTTCTTTTATGAATTTGACATCTATTTCTCTATATGTAACAGAACAACATTGTGTGATTCAGAAACCTGCAGTTGTGATTCTAGATGCCCTATGGTCGACTGTTGCAGACTCTGAGAGATCTCTTTCCCTTAAAATTAACTCAGTGCTGGGTATGGTCAAGGGCCTTACACAAACAACTAATGAGCACACTCAATAGTTAAATGTAGGGATGTGAATCGTGTCCTCGATCGTCTTAACGATCGATTTCGGCTGGGAGGGGGAGGGAATCGTATTGTTGCCGTTTGGGGGGGTAAAATATCGTGAAAAATCGTGAAAAATCGTGAAAAATCGAAAAATCGCAAAACCGGCACATTAAAACCCCCTAAAACCCACCCCCGACCCTTTAAATTAAATCCCCCACCCTCCCGAACCCCCCCCAAATGACTTAAATAACCTGCGGGTCCAGCAGCGGTCCGGAACGGCAGCGGTCCGGAACGGGCTCCTGCTCCTGAATCTTGTTGTCTTCAGCCGGCGCCATTTTCCAAAATGGCGCCGAAAAATGGCGGCGGCCATAGACGAACACGATTGGATGGCAGGAGGTCCTTCCGGACCCCCGCTGGACTTTTGGCAAGTCTCGTGGGGGTCAGCCTCGCTGAACGACCTCCTGCAGTCGATCTCCTGCCGGCGCCATTTTCCGTACGAAAACGATTCGCGGCGGGAAATCGCTCCCTGACCCCCGCTGGACCTCCAGGAACTTTTGGCCAGCTTGTGGGGGGCCTCCTGACCCCCACGAGACTTGCCAAAAGTCCAGCGGGGGTCCGGAAGGACCTCCTGCTGTCCAATCGTGTTCGTCTATGGCCGCCGCCATTTTTCGGCGCCATTTTGGAAAATGGCGCCGGCTGAAGACAACAAGATTCAGGAGCAGGAGCCCGTTCCGGACCGCTGCCGTTCCGGACCGCCGCTGGACCCGCAGGTTATTTAAGTCATTTGGGGGGGGTTCGGGAGGGTGGGGGATTTAATTTAAAGGGTCGGGGGTGGGTTTTAGGGGGTTTTAGTGTGCCGGCTCACGATTCTAACGATTTATAACGATAAATCGTTAGAATCTCTATTGTATTGTGTTCCATAACGGTTTAAGACGATATTAAAATTATCGGACGATAATTTTAATCGTCCTAAAACGATTCACATCCCTAGTTAAATGCATAGGAAAACGTAATCAAGAAAGTTGCAGAGAAAAGTCTTAAATTACAAGAATGCCAGTGTTGTTTCTCATGACCAAAATGGGCCCTTTTCTTTAGGGCAAAGGCCCCCGCACCTCAGCCTCCAGCAGAACAGCTAATTGTTAAGTACTATATCCAAAATAAAGTAATTTAAAAGAAATATTTCACATCAGACCCCAACTTCCCATTTTAGTTTTTATTGTGAAAAATATCAAATCAGTCGCAATCCCTAAAGCTGTTCTGATTTTTCAAGCACTAAGAATCAGTTAAATGCTGTAAATTATACATTTCATTGAATACATATCAAAACCAATCAACATGATTCTATGTCCTTATTTATTTCCTTGAATCATATCCTAATGCTCAGTTGCTATGCCCCTTATCCAAACATGGATCCAATCTACCATTCCCAACTCAATCATCTATTAATTTCCCAACTTACATCATAATGTAATACCAACTATCTTAGGTGTTAAGGCCACACATCCCTTATCAGCCATCTTATGCCTCAAGGCCACATATCCATTATGCCTCCGTTTAGTAAAATGCATCATGTGATTTTTTTTTTTCATCTCAACTCAAAAAAATGTTTTCATTCCTCTAAAAGAGAAAGTCTTACAGTTTCCTTCTAGCTAAAGTTCCAGGTGCAAATCTATACTTGTCCTGGATTGCAGACAACAGGATTAGAATATTAAATCAGTGGCATGTAGAAACAGCATTATTAGCCTAACTTAAAACTTTTTCACTGTGTCACTCATTTGGCTAACACAGGAATCTCAGAGGTGCCAAGTTGACAACCCCCTTAAAACTCTAATTCCACATCACTCAGTCTTATAAAAGATTACTCTTCTATGCATCAAAAATTGGAGAATTTTGGAAATTGCTTAAGGAAATGTAACTTGAGGCTTCTCACTTTTCCACAGAGTCCTATGATATCTTCTATGTATTTACTAAGAAAGTTCTATTTGGAAGTGCATAAAGTATCTAGAGATGTGATTACCTCAATATTTAAGGTTTATTATTTGCCTAATTCCTCTAGAGTTGTGTCCGCAACTGAAGGCCCCCATGCCCCTTTCAAATTGGATCTCACTGCATTTTTAGATGATTTTTAGTTCTAAAAACTTGGAGAAATCCACTTTGTTGGTTACTTGTTCCCGGGAGACTGATAAAGACTTGATTCTGAGATTGTTTTTTCATCTCAGAGACAGGTCTTTAGAATCTCTTGTGGCTATATTTCCTAATGTGGTAAAGGATACCCAGCAAGGAGGAAGATTTTCCTTAAAAAGAAACAGAAAGTAGTGGATAGAGGCAATACTTTTGAACTTAAATGTTCTTGTAAATGTTGTATTAGATATAAAAGTGTCAACTATGTTTGTTCTTATCCTCCTTAGTTAGAATGTTTTCTTCAGAATAAGATCATAGAGCTGAATATATTTTGGACTTACATTAATGTTAATTGGGTGTTGTTTGTACTTATTTCTTCTTTTTACTCTCCCTTATGTTTGTTATTATGAGCATTTATGTTCAATTTAGGATCAAGAGTTTTCTTGATATATGTATCATTTTGAAACTTATAAATAAAGAATTAAAAAAAGAAATATGGTAATCCAAAAAAAAAAAAAAATAGACCCCTGCATACATTAAGACTACACTGGGAAAGTTGGGAAGAAATAGAAAAAAAAAATAAGAAAATCCAGATAAAAATATAATAGCTGACCATAATTAAGGAACAAGTAAACTAGACCCATGATTGATCCTGATGAAAAGACTCCAATTGAGTTGGATCAAAGAAAACATAACTAACCCCTTTATACCTTATATTTACATGGAAACTTTAATAAAAATGAACAATCCAAATCAATCACTCTTTGTTAAAATTTCAGAAACATCTTACTTTTTCCTTGTGTTTCTTTTTCTACATCAGGAAAAATAGCAATTGGAAGGTCTAAGAAGGATCAGTCCTTGAGATGAAAAAAAAAGCTGCAAAGCCCTGTCCTTATCAGACTCCTTTATAAAAGTTACAAGTAATGTGAACCTTTCCATATTTTCAGAACTAGAATGTTCCAAAAAACTAGTGACTTCCAGCTCTGTAGAAGCTGAAACATCAGTATTACACAAGCACTTATGATATGGGAGATAAATATAGAAGGTATCACTTCCTTAAAGACTTTAAGTCTAAGTAGTATTTCCTCAACAACTCCATAAGAGAAAGAAGAGGACTCTTAGAAAATTAAGGAATCTTTCATTTTGTTTTCAAGAAGCGACAACCTGGGCCCTGGTCCTGTCTCCCCTGCTGAAAAAACCAATGTTGGAAGAAAAAATATAAAAATTGAAATCTGCCCCTAACCCCATCCATAGATCTGAAGAAATCTAAATGGGGCAGAAGCAATACCCAGGAGCTCTTTTCTTGCTGGGTTTCTTTTTAAAAATAGTGCAAATGCCATTTTGTTGTATGGAGACACAATGAGACGTCTGTACCAAAAAAATGGTATTGGCCTCAGGGTTGTCCAGCACCATTTTTATATGGTGGGGCAGGAGCATCTGAGGATCAATCCTGCCACATTTGGATTTCTACAGACCCAAGAATAGGGATAGGGAGCTCCATGGGAGAGGGGAAGGAGTGCGAAGTCTGGGCAGTATGTGTGTAGGGGGAATATGTCAATATTTTAATTTTTGCAGAGCCAGCTTTTTTTGGAAGGGGAAGGTGGACCCCGGTCCCTATGTTTTGTTTTTCAATTTTGTTTCAAATAAATGAAACAAAATAAACTACAAACAAAATAAAAAATAATGAAAAATAAATAAATAAAAGAAAACAAATGTCAATGCACACCCCCTACCTCCCTGTCAGAATTACTTCCATAAAGCATTAAAGACATCTGTTTCAAGAAGCTTTTAATTTTTTAATTTTAGAACTAGTTTTGGTGATGTACTTATATATGTTGTTTGACAGTGTGTTAATTTTATTTTTTGTGTTTATCTATAATCCATCAAGAATGGATGCCCTGTGATTTGGCAGAATATAAAGTTTTAAATAAATAAATAAGTACCAGTGAAAAAGGTTGTTATAAACCCCATCTTAAAGAAGTCATATTGAATCCTAACTGCCCTCAGGGCTACAGACCTATCTCAAACTTGTATCTAGGCAAATTAATTAAGCAAGATGTCTTGAATCAGTTACAGACATTTTTTGGAGAGGTAAATGTGCTTGATCCTTACCATTCAGGCTTCCATATGAATCACAACATTGAATCCTCACTAGATAAGGGAAATGCAACTGTCCTAATTCTTTTGGACTTGACAGCTGCATTTGACAGAGTGGACCACACAATTATTTTGGAAAAACTTACCTCAGTTGGAATAGGGACAGCAGCATTAGAATGATTTAGGTCTTTTTTAACTGATAGATTGCACTGTGTCTTATTTGAGAGTAACTGTGCCAAGGTTCTACCACTGTGGAGTGGGTGCCACAGAGGCCTGTCCTTTTCTCCAGAACTGTTTAATATCTATGTATGTTCATGTCCCCTGGCTGATATTCTAAAAGGTTTTGGGGTAAGAAATTGGCTTCATTCAGATAACATTCAGATCTTTCTTTAGACAGAGCTCTGAAAGTTTCTCAGCTGATTTTCCATTTTTGTTTACAAGCAGTGAAGAATTGATGGAAAAGAATGCATTGAGCCTGAATCTATCAAAAACTGAAGTGCTTGGGTCAGTAGAAGGGATCTTCCAGGAATAAACCTGAAGCTGATCTTAGCTTAGTGCTTAGCTCAGAAGTTTGATGTTTCACTTGACTCAAGATTGTTGAAGGCATGTGTTGCCGTGGTGAGGGTTGTGTTTTTAAAACTATGACTGTTAGACTACTGTACCATTTCCTCTCTTTGAATTACATACAGTCATCCAGATGGTGGTTTTATCCCACCTGAGTTATTGTAACTCTCTCTATCAGAAACTACCACTTTGATTAACATGAAGATTGCAACAGATTTAGAATATCGTAGCACACATCATATTCAATTGTTGGTACAGAGACAAGATTAGCCTAATCTTTTATGAGCACCCAGGCTCCTATTTATTTGGCAGTCAAGATTTAACATTTTGACTTTTAAAAATACAAATGATTTGCACCACCTACTTTAAGGCTATGTGCACATTTACAAAACTATACAAAGGCTTCAATTAGTCACTGAAGTTAGGTTTGTTCTTCCAGAGCCTAACATGATAAAACTGGCAGATATAACAGAAATGATCCTTTTATCAGGATTGTCCCTATGCTATGGAATACTTTCCTCAAGGAAATTTGCAGTGAGCAATTGTATTTATCTTTCAGAAAGGCCATAAAATTCTTTTTTAGACAGGCCTACCCTCAGGTTCAACATTTGAATGAATATTATATTACTGTGCTGTCAATGCAGGAATTGCTATTGATAAATGATCTCAGCCAGCCTCTTGGATTTTTGAAAGGAATGTAAGGTGGCATCTATATTTTGTTTTGTGGTGTGGCCAGTCTATTTATGGCATTATTATTGTAGATAATTTCCCTTGTTGTAAGCCACTTGGGTTTTTTGTGAGAAAATTGGAATAGAAAACCTGTTGAATAGATTTATTTGAACTGTCAGATTCTGTCATCCTTGTTGTTCATTCTGCTAATAATAGTAATACATATTGATTAAATAGAACCAGCATATTCAAAGAGAAAGTATCACAAAAATCACACTAGTTAATCCTTCTAGATATTTGTTTCTCTGATTTGTTGTACTTGATGAAGAGAGACTTGGTGTATCAGTAGATCCAGAAGCAGGTACTGACAATGTGAAAGTAATATTATCTGCCAGATATAAATATAGTGACTGCCAAGGTAGCAATTTTCAAAATGACCACACTAGGACAAATACTGATCTGTGAGTTTTGCACCAGTTTTCAAGTGAAAGCACATGTGGACCTCTTCATTGAAAATTGCCATGGCTGAACATCTCACATGCTGCAGTGATTTGCTTGAAAAGTACTCATGTAGATTTGAAAATGCCAGTCTCCCCATGACCTAGACATGCTCTTGGGAATGCCTCCTCTCAATGTGGTGAAACGCATTCACGTTTTTACAAAATGCATGCATTTTTAGCTGTATTGAGGGCAGGCAATATTCGGATGGTCAATTTATCTACGGAAAACACTTTGAACATTGCCCTCAAATTGAATATCTGTCTAATTTGGGGGGGGGGGGGGTATTATATATCTTAAATAACACTATAAAATGTCTGTCATTCTGGGAAATGCCTGCATTCATGGCACCGAGAATGGCATGGGGCCATGGAGAAGCAGGGCTGCATTTGCAGTAGGAGTGCCATTGAAACACAATATTGGGTCCCACATGTGGTGGCAGTCATTCAGACATGTTGAAATCACAGGTGCTGGCTCAGGGGTGTGGAGACAACATCAACCAGTGGAAGAAGCAGAAGTGAATGCTGTGGGGGTCAGAGGGAACTGGTGGGGCAGAGAAGCTAGAAAACGTAGAAGAAAATTTGAAGAAAGAGAGTCTAAAAAAGTATTTGAGGAAAGGCATATGGACTGGAGCAGTCATGCATGATGCACATCCAGAGAAGGAAGAAAGAGGAGGCTAAACAAAGTGCAAAATGAGAGGAGGAAAATGAAAATGAAAAGTTTGATCAAAGAAGAAAGACTGAGGAGACAACGACTGAGATAGAGAAGACATTTAAAAGGAGGAGAGACAAAGCATTAGATGTATTTAATATTGCTTTATTTTTATGTAAACCACTCTAAATTTCTGGTAAATCAAATATAAATTAAATACATAAATAAATCTAGCTAAAATATACCAAAAAATGTTTGACCAGCTTATTGAGTGTTTTGTTATTTTAATTCAGCATGATTTAGGCCTGTTTCTTGGATCTTGTCTCTGGCTCTTCTTGCCTATCAAATTTTCTGGCCCCATCTACCTCTAGCTGAAACTTAAGGGAATTACCTTTTTATTTAATAAACTCTTAAACTTAGGCCTAGCAATATGTTGACTTTATACAATTTGAGGCTTAAAGTTGCTTGACTTTTGAAACAATGAGATAGCTTTTGCATTGGGATTTATGACACCAGGGATGTGAAACCCAGGCTACTGCAATTTTATTCATTCATATTATTAAAGTCCCTTTATTTTTAGAAGGGAAAAATTACTCTGATAATGGCTTTTTAAACTAAATTTGCATAAAATATTTGCTAAAAATAGAAATTGATTTCCTTTGGTGATTAAATTAATGCATTGATGTTTTTAAACAGACGTCATTATTCTAGCAGTAGTTTTTGCACAATAGCTATACAGAATAATAAAATTTGGCAATGTTGCCACTGTAAAAAGTATTCATTATTCTTTCAAGATATTATCAATTTTTTTCTCCAGATGTTGTCGTCTTTTCTAAGAATAACCTTGTACTATTTGTGACAGTTTAATCTCCCTGACAATTTGTTTACCATAGGTCAGGTAACAGCTTTCATGATACGTCAGCAGGGTTTGATCTATGGAGCTTCAACTGGAATTGTGAAAACACAAAGGCTGCATCTCATTCACTCCAAAAGAACAAAATAGCATAAAAAAGTCTGATTTATTAAGAACCAACCCTGTGACTCACCCACTCACAGCAGTGCAGATTAGATGTTAGCTGCTCCTGGACCTACCTGGGAATTAGATGAAACAGAAATGTCGACATGGCAGCCTTGCAATAGAGAATATTTCTTATTAAACCTGACCAATGCATTTAAGGAAATGCATAGCCACTCCTTTCCAAGTCTGACTTCCAGTATTTTCTTTTTTAATACTTTAAATTAAAAAATAAGAAGATAATTCTCTTAAACTATAGACATAAAAGTAATAAAGAAAAGTAAACAAGGATCATGTCAATCATTCCTCATTTATGATAAAGAAAAATAAGCAAAGTTTTGTTTAAAACTTGTAAACTGTTTACATCTTTGAAGAAACTGCATAACTGTTTTCTTCTGCTCATGTGTTTTAAGTTAGAATTTATGATTTAACCCTTATCGATAGTAAGAACAAGTAATCAGACGTTTCTATGTGAAACAGACTGCTACACAGATGTAAATGAGATACATATTTTGTTAAACTAAATATTGCTGTATATAAAATGATATTGTAGGTAAAAAGAAAACAGCAAATAAGTATTCTAATACTGAAATAGGGTTTTATTTGGACTAAGGTCACCTTCCTATACAATTTTCAACCCAGGCAAAAGCTGCCCCAACTTGACTCACTGTCACTTGTGATAATGGGACCTGAAGCTGAAAGTGCTGGCAACAGCATGAGCACTAATATGGGAGGGGCGGGGACAGGGGCAAGATTCATTACAGTTTGTTTTTCCACCCTTCAGTTTGATTCCTAGTGCATGACTATCTCTTTCCATCCTCCTCCCACCCCTTTATTTTATTCCTTTCCCCACACATCAATCCCTGGACTGATCTTCCCTCTCTCCAGCATGATCCCTGGTTCTGTTTCCCTCCCTCTTGCCAGTTTGATCCTCAGTCCTCGCTCCTTCTCATTTTCTGTACTTTTGTTCCTGCCATAAATTTATCACATTTTTGGTATGCAAATTTGGTGCAGATTTTGCTATGATTTATTTATTTATTTATTTATTTATTTATTTATTTATGATATTTGATTATTAGTCCTTTATCCATGACCTCAGCATGTATTACAACAAAATGGTACTCACATAACAAAAACAACCCACCCAATACACCCCCTAATAACAATCACTATTTTCCATCCTTACATCAATATGCATCATAAACAAAATAATAAATATTATCCCCTTCCTATGCCACCCTAAACCCATACCCAGCCCTTCAACTCCAACATTCTTAAAATAATCAAACATCAAACCAAACCTTCACCATTGCAGCTCATCTTCCTTTAATCCTCCCCAAAGAACTGCTGAAATAACCAAATTTTAAACCTTTGGCAACACTTTTTAACTCTTTTACGTACATCTCCAGTAGAGCAGTCATTCAAACATTCAAAGCACCTTTCGTATGCCAAGTTTTACCACAGAATATCTTGGGGCTGCCAACAATGCCTGCTTTGATGATCTCAGGGCACTTTGTGATATATAATGTTGCAGAAACTGTTAGTGTTCATGGAAGTTGTGGGTGGATCCTTGGGCCAGTGGCAGATGACCAGGCCCCGGGGGAAGATCCCGGGAGGGCCCACCGGTCAGGCTCAGAGTATGGAGACAGACACACACTAGTTCTTTTATTAAACAGTATATTGAACCACCAGAGGTGGCAGTAGTGAGCTGGAAGAACCTGGCATGGCTGTAGTCCCTCAGATACTGGAACAGCGATCCTGGATAACTGAGCTGTAGAGAAACTGAATATAGTGAGTAGGCAGGGTATGCAGAGTTCAGGAACAGAACCTTGATGGTAACACTCACACAATAGTCTTTTAGAAGCAGCCCAGGAGCTGGAATGGATTAGGCCCTCAAGGACCGAGTACCTGGTTCCAGGGAAAGCTCTGAGAGAGAGATTGTAACTCACTGGTGTTGTAGGCAGCGATGACTTCCTGGCAGAAGTGGTATTCAGGAGCAAGTCAGGGAACGTAGGCCCTCGAGGAGCAAGTACCGGTTCCAGACTTTTGAAAAACGAAAGAGAAACGAGGCCCCCGAGGAGCGGGTACCCCTGGTAAGTCCGAGGAGGCAGAGTAGCAAGGTATGCGGAGAACGAATCCCATCCGCCGATACATGGAGGAAAGCCTTTGCTAACTCGATTTGTTAGCATTTACAGAGACCTTAAATATCCGAAGCGGATGATGTCAACTCAGGGGGATGCCCTTGAGGTTCGCACCATTGCTGGCACTTGAGTCGGGGCCGCGCCACGCACGTGCCCTTAGGCTGCTGGGAAACATGGCGGTGTGCAGCGTCTAGCCGGTCTGGGGACGCTGGAGGGGAGCGGCAAGAGGACGCTGCAGCAGCCAAACTTCCAACACGCAAAGAGGGAGTCGCCAAAGAGGTAAATTGGGCGTAGTGGAGACGTCGGGCAGCAACGGTCGCAACAGAAACCAAGCAAAGTACCCTGAAATTCCCCTGCGAGTGGTAACAGTGTTGGAGCCACTTGGAAATAGTGGTCATAACATGATCAGATTTGACTTAATAACTGGTAGGAGGACTAAAAAAATCTACTGCCTTAGCATTTAATTTTCAAAAAAGTGGTTAAGATAAAATGAGGAAAATGGTTAGGAAAAACTGAAAGGTGCAACTGCAGAGGTTAAGAGTTTAGATCAGGCATGGATGTTGTTTAGAAATACCATCTGGGAAGCCCAGACCAGATGTATTCCACCTATTAGAAAAGGTAGAAGGAAAGGTAAACAACTACTAGAAGGGTTAAAAGGTGAGGTTAGAGAGGCTATAGTAGCTAAAAGAACATCTTTTAATAAATGGAAAAGGGATATGAATGAAGAAAACTGGAAACAGCACAAGCACTGGCAAGTTAGATGCAAAACATTGATAAGGAAGGCAAAGAGAGAATTTGAAAAGAAGTTTGCTGTGGAAGCAAAAACTCATAATAAAGACTTCTATGGGCACATGTGAAGTAAAAAGCCTGCAAGGGAGACAGTTGGACCATTAGATGGTCAAGGAGAAAAAAGGGGCTCTTAGGGATGACAAAGCCATAGCAAGGAGACTAAATGAATTATTTCCTTCAGTCTTCACTAAGGAAGATGTAAGAGAGATACCCATGCTAGAAATGATATTAAAATGTGACAATTTAGAGGAAATGAATCAAATCTCAGTGAACCTAGAAGATGCACTAGGGAAACTGACAAATTAAAGTATAGCAAATCACCTGGATGAGATGGCATACATCCCAGACTGCTAAAAGAACTGAAAACTGAAATTGCAGACCTGCTATTAGAAACTTTTAAATTATCATTAAAATCATGTATGGTACCTGAAGATTGCAGGGTTGTCAATGTAACACCAATTTTTAAAAAGGGATCAAGGGGTGATCCAGGAAACTACAGACCAGTGAGTCTGTAGAAACTATCATAAAGAACAAAATTGCTGAACATACAGATAGGCATAGCTTAATGGAACAAAGCCAACATGGATTTAGCCAAGGGAAGTCTTGCTTCACCAATCTGCTACATTTTTTTGAGGGCATAAATAAACATGTGGAAAAAGGTAAGCCAGTTGATATAGTATATCTGGATTTCCAGAAAGCATTTGACAAACTCCCTCATGAGAGAGGAAATTAAAAAATCATGGGATAGGAGGCAGTGTCCTATTGTGGATTACAAACTGGTTAAAAGATAGAAAACGGAGAGTAGGGCTAAATGGTAAATTTTCCCAATGGAGAAAGTGGAGTGCCCCAGGGTTCTGTTCTGGCATCATAACTTTTTAATATATTTATAAATGACCTAGAAATGGGAATGAGAGAGGTGATCAAATTTGCCGATGACACAAAATTATTCATAGTTGTTAAATCACAAGAGGATTGTGAGAAATTGCAAGAGGACTTTGCAAAACTGGGAGACCTGGCATGCAAATGGGAAATAAAATTTAATGTGGACATGTATAAAGTGATGCACTTAGAGAAGAGTAACCCAAATTATAGATACACAATACAAGGTTCCACATTAGAAGATACCATTTAGGAAAAGGATCTGGGCTTCATAGTTGATAATACGTTGAAATCACCTGATCAGTGTGCAGCAGAAGTCAAGAAATTAAATAGAATGCTAGTAATTATCAGGAAAAGAATAGAGAATAAAATACAGAATATCATAATGCCTCTGTTATCACTCTATGGTGTGTCCTCATCTTGAGTATTGTGTGCAGTACTGGTCACCACATCTCAAAAAAGATATAGCAGAATTAGAAAAGGTACAGAGAAGGGGATGGAATGATTCCCCTGTGAGGAAAGGCTAAAGAGGTTTGGACTTTCAGCTTGGAGAAGAGAGCTGATGGGAGACATGATAGAGGTTTATAAATTAATGAATGGAATGAAATGGAACAAATAAGCGTTAATTGGTTGTTTACTCTTTGAAACGTACAAACACTAGGGGATACAAAATGAAGCTACTAGGTGATATATTTAAAACGAATAAAGAGAAAATAATATTTTACTGAACACTTAATTAAGCTGTGGAATTTCTTGCCAGAGGATATGGTGAAAGCTATTAGAGTAACTACATTTAAAAAAGGTTTGGAAAAGATACTAGAGAAAAAAAACCCATAAATCATTATTAAAATAAAATTTTAGAAATCCACTGCTTATCTCTGGGATAAGCAGCTTAGAATGTATCTATCTCTTGGGATCCTGCCAGGTACTTGTTGTTACCTGGATTGGCTACTGTTGGAAACAGGATACTGGGATTGATGGACCTTTGGTATGACAAGTCTTTTCTTCTTATATTCTTAAAATGCATTGAAGGCCTTGCTGCCATGCTGCCTACCTGCCAGACCCAGATGTACCATCTTAATGGTTTTACTGCCACATGCCTAACTGCCATGACCCTTATATATCACTATAAGTGTATTAGTGCTACTGCTCTGCCTACATGCCATGCCCCTGATATATCACCCTGTGAATCTTGCTGCTTACAGTCTCCTTACCTATCTGCCTCTAATATAAAATCTGTTAATATGCCTATCTGCTATGCCTATTGGGGTAGATGTTCAAAGGGTCGAGATTGAAGAAGAACAGTTGTGGTCCCACTTCTTAAGAGTGGTAACAGAGAGGAGGCTGGAAACTACAGGTCAGTTAGCCTCACCTTGGTGGTGGGAAAATTAATGAAGATGCTGCTGAAAGAAAGGATTCTGAACTGTCTATAATCCAGTAAGTTGCTGGACCCAAAGCAGAATGGATTCACCTGAGGAAGGTCCTGTCAGACTAATCTGATTGATTTTTTGATTGGGTGACTAGAGAATTGGATCAAGAAAGAATAATCAGTGTCATCTTCTTGGATTTCAGCAAAGCATGTGAATAAAATTACAAGGTTCAGAGTGAGCGCCAAGGTGGTGGCATGGATTACAACTTGTTTGATGATAGGAGACAGCATGTGATGGTAAATGGAACCTACTCTGAAGAGAGAGTTGTATTAGGTAGAGTGCCACAGAGATTGCTATTGGGACCAGTTCTGTTCAATATCTTTCTAAGTGACATTGCGGAAGGGATAGAAGGTAAAGTTTGTCTATTTGTAAATGATACTAAGATCTAGAACAGCGTGGACACACCTGAAGAAGTAGAGAGAATGAAAAGTGGTTTAAGAAAGCTTGAAGAGTGGTTGAAGATTTGGCAGCTGGGATTCAATGCCAAAAAGTGCAGAGTTATGCATCTGGGATGTGGTAATCCAATAGAGCTATATTTGATTGGTAGGGGAAAGGCTGTTGTGCACGGACCAAGAGCAGGATCTTGGAGTGATAGTCTCTGGCAATCTGAAGAAGGCAAAGAAATGTGGCAAGATGATATCTAAAGCCAGAAAAATTCTGGGCTGCATAGAGAGAGGAATAACCAGTAAGAGAATGAATGTAGTGATGCCCTTGTACAAGTCCTTGGTGAGGCCTCACCTGGAATACTGTATTCAGTTGTGGAGCCCTTATCTCAAAGGGGATAGAGACAGGATGGAGGCGGTCCAGAGAAGGTCTACCAAAATAGTGTGGGGTCAGTATAAAAAAACCTATGAGAAGAGACTAAAGGATATGAATATGTATACCCTGGAAGTGAGGAAGAGCAGGTTTGATATGATACAGACCTTCAGATACCTGAAAGGTTTTAATGATGTTCAGACTTCAAACCTTTTCCATTGGAAAGAAATCAGTAGAAGTAGGGGTCATAAAATGAAACTCTCAGATCCAACATTAGAAAATATTTCTTCACGGACAGGATGGTGGATGCCTCAATTGCCCTTCCAAAGGAGTTGGAAGAAACCAAAACAGTGAAAGAATTAAAAACAGCATGGGATAAACACTTTGGATCTCTAAAGGCTATTAGCAAAGCAGAATGGATTCACCTGCATTATTAAAACTTTTTGATGAATCTAGGTGGTAGTTAAAACTGTGCGATATTGTGTGTTATGGAGCTTTTCACATGTGAAAACGCAATAATGCAATTTGATAAATGACCCTGTAAGTTAACATACAGCAAAGTTTAGAAACATTCAAGTCAGTTCTCACAAACTGACTTGAAGGGATAGAAATGAAGAAAAGAGTGCATGAAGTAACTTGCTAGTATGGCGGTTAACTACTTTTAACCAATAGGCCTTGCTACTGTTGATGCAACTCCATCATTGCACTCTGCTTCAATGGCAAGGGGAAAAGGGGACTTGGATTCATACAGTGACCAATGAGGGCCCTGACTTTTATGGTAAGGGAAACTGATAAGCATGTGGTAACCTACACTGCAAAGCAGATATTACCAAAAGCTTGCTGGGCAGACTGAATGGACCATTTGGTCCTTTTCTGTCATCATTTCTATGTTTACAAATGGTGTTTCGTGCCACTTTTGGTGTCATGTTGACATAGTCTTGATTCATTGGCATGTCTTTGCCCTTCTGATGATGTCTACCCACCATTTTTATTAGCAATGATTGGAAAACCCCAATTTGGGAGCCCAAAATAAGCTGCATTGCTTCCCCATTTGAACTTTAATAGGAAACAAACAAGAAATGAAACTAATGAAATAATTGTTTGATGTTTGAAACTAATTAAATGAATTTAGATGCTCTACAAAATGAATGAATAAACCAAACAAAAATGTTTCCTTTGCACATCCTACATTGAGTAGTAGAATCTCTGCATGGTGGCTGCTGACTTTTGAATTTCTTTAAACCTTGTAGCTTGTGGGATATGCATGTTAAGTTTAAGTTAGAAAGGTTTTTCTAGTTGTTTGTGAGAACTGACTTGAATGTTTCTAAACTTTGCTGTATGTTAACTTACAGGGTCATTTATCAAATTGCATTATTGCGTTTTCACATGTGAAAAGCTCCATAACACACAATATCGCACAGTTTTAACTACCACCTAGATTCATCAAAAAGTTTTAATAATGCAGTGATAACACCTTCGCTAACAAAAAGTAGTACGTTTAGGGAAATTTTGGAGTTACCACACTGTAACTTGCCGCTTCGCATTGATATTATCACACAGTGTGGTAAGTTTTCTGCACTGTGTGATAAACCCTACTTTTTCAATTGTGTTAAGCTGTGCAATAACATGCATTATGCCCATAACACAAATTTAATTTTGGGCATTGAGAGAGAGAGAGAGAGAGAGAGAGAGAGAGAGTGAGAGTGAGAGCGAGAGAGAGAGAGAGAGAGAGATAGAGAGATCATCAGGGGGTGGCACCATAGTAAGCAGCTACTAATGCTTCTATAGGAGACACACCTAGTAATTTGAGGTGAGGTTTAGGTAGTAGTTTAGGGGTTAGGGGCCACTTTTACATGCAGAGTGAAACATACGAGCAGAACAGTACACTCTTGTGAAGATTTGATATCCTTCAGAGTGAGGAAACTCACACAAAGATGAGATTTGCACAATATTCTCTCAATCTGGCTTGATGAACTTTCTACCTGGGTATTGTACAAATCTCATCTTTGTGTGTTTCTTCACTCCGAAGGACATCAAATCTTCACAAGTGTACTATTTTGTTTGTATGTCTCACTCTGCATGTAAAAGTGGCCCCTAACCCCTACACTACTACCTAAACCTCACCTCGAGTTACTAGGTGGTTCTCCTATAGAGATGAAAATAATAAACTACTACAAGGGCCTTGTAGGTAGTCTCTCTCTCTCCTTCTCTCTCTCTCTCTCTCATATGAAATGAGTACTTTGCAGGTAGGAAAATGCAATCATGTAGGTATTAGTGCAAAAGGTTAATACCTATGCATTGCACATATTGCAATAATTAGGACATTACCATAACACACACCCCTTTTTCTACCCCATGCAATATTTACAGCAATTTGATAAATCTAGGCCTTAGCAAGGTAATTTTGGATATTTGTGAGAACTTTTTCTTTGGTCTTTCTCACACCACTATTTCAAATTCCTACCCCTATTCCAAATTACTATCCACCTGAATCTCAAATCTTATTATATTGACTATGCATAATTAAATGATTGGGAACATTTTCAGATTGGCAGTCAATTAGTGGTCTCATACAAAAATAAAATTGATACTGAGTAAGTTTCAAAGAAACTGTCCGACCATTTTATAAACTAGAAGGTGGTTGGTATAATTCTGTATAATAGTATCAATTTTTTGTGGCCTTACATGAATACTTGCAAAATTATCCCTGACCACAATTAAAAGAAATAGATCTGTAGAGATCATAAGTAAACAGATTAGGATCCTAGATCATGATAACTTACTAGTATTCAGTTACAGAATGTACTGCTTTCTACCAGGGGTCAGCTAAGAGTCTTTCCTGCCATATGCTTTAGCTATGGCCTGTGTCTTTGATGTATTGAGGTATGGGAAGAAGTACTAGCTGATGGGGTGCTGAACCTGATTGTACTAATTTCTAAGGTGGCCACTCTTTCCTCTGCTGCATCTCCACTGGGCCTCTGCCTCAGGGGTTTCTGTTCACATACCTAACTACTAGCATCTCCTTCCTGAATGTGAGATACTGAGAATGGAGGGCAAGCCCCCCCTTTGACCCATGGATCACAAAGTGTAGCAAGCATGTATGTATTGTTTTTTGTAAAAGGCTCCCATCTCTCTTGCAAATGTTGCTGCAAGGAGTCCAGAAATGGCAGCACCTCTGCTTCCATTCACCCTTCCTTACAGATGCCCTCTAACATTTCCTCCAGAATATTTATTATAGGGATGACAGTGCCCAGGCTGGCATTACTGAAACTCAGATCCTCCTTGGCATTCTTGAAGGGCTTCCTCATGGGATGTATTTTCTGACAGTGTGTTGTAGTACTTGGAAAACGGTTCATTGTTTTCTGGTTTAAGTTTCATGTCTGGTTTTGAGGTAAGCTGCAAAATTCTGCCAATTATTTTTTGTTTTTATATTCTTCTTTACAGCACTTCAAAGTGGATTACATTCAGGGAGTGAAGGTATTTCCCTATCCCCAGAGGGCTTACAATCAGGGATGGTAACTTTCAAAGCAGCACGCAGGTAAACGTGTGCATGGATCCGTCAGCCTGAGCCCAGAGACATGGCTATTTTATAAAATACGCGCGTATATGTGTGTATGTTATAAAATAGCCTGAGCGCGCATACATGTGCACACAATTTTAAGTTCACGCCCACCCGTGCACTCATATGCCACTTCTACCATGTAAATGGGAGAATTTTAAAAGTCACACATGTTGACACCATTGGCCATTTTTCCAGTTCGTTCCCAGATTATCCAGTTAAGGGAGAGGCCTTCCAAATTCCCCTAGTTTAATAGCCTCCCTTCCCCACTTTTAGCTCCGACCTTTAAAATGCTGCTGATCTGCCTATATTTTTTTTGTTTTACTACTTACACACCATTCATAGCAGAAGTAGTTACATAGCAGGGGACCCTAGAATGCACCAGTGCATATACGTATTTATGTGCAAATTTATGTGCCCAGACCATGCCCACGCCCCTCCCCTTTTTAAAAACTTTGTGCACACAGCAGCAGGTACCGATATCCCCTACATTTAGAATTTCAGTGCCATTGTTATCAGTCATGAATGTCTCAATTGGCAGGTTCGATTTTACAATTCTTGCACCATCATATGGCTCATGTGCTCTTTTAATTGCCAGCATCATACCAGGTATTTGTGGTTGATTGCTAGTCGGTCCTTTGTGAGTGTCTTCGAGACAGAACATCTGACACTTGTTGGCAAGTAGGTGTCATTTGATGGAAGAATGGCCCTTGGTATTGGCAGATATAACAGTCAGTGCCAGCCCTGAAAAGAGACCTCTTTCCTGAAGAGTTTTACATCTATGTTGGTGTTATGGCATCCTTCGTTGCTATTAGTGTAACCCACATTTCAGGTTATTGGGCTGTTTGAGGATAGGAGATCACAATCGAGAAAAATAGTTATATTATTAGACCTATGTCACTAGGCAATCTGCAGGTTCTTTTGATGACTGGGAAAACAAAGTAGAGTTTCAAAGCTGTCTGTTCCAATTCTTGGTAATTGCTTTACATACCACACTATCTTTCACCACTTAACAGGAACGCTGGCTGACCTCATGGACTCTCGATTCTCTCTGGCTGTGCTCTGAATCATCCGCTACTCTCTCAGATGAAAACAAATAAACTCAAAGAATATAGTTCAACACAACTTTACTGAATGAATATGAGGAACTGAAATAGAAGAAATATACTTTACATATATACAGCACATGAATATTAAACAAATAAGGTTTAAGGTCTTTGTTTAACGTAATCAATAATGTATTAAAATCCAGGAAATAGAATATCTGCAGTTCAAGTAAAAACAAAATAAGTGATCTCTAGTTGGTGCACATTTTCTTTCTTTCTTTAGTCAACCCACATTTGTAAATAGGTATCTGATAATACAGTTGATATCTTTAATTCTTAGGACAACTAACACACAGGCTTCTTTGGGAAAATCCACACCCCACAGTTTTTCAGACTTGAAAGAAATTAACTATGGAAATTTGGTTCCAAAAGTCTGTTCAGGTCAAGGCTGCTCAGTACTCAACCCTGTTTTCTAGGGGTGTGCATTAGTTCCCTACGAATTGGCAATCCGCAACATATAGGGACATATTTGTTATATTCGTGGGGAAGCAAAATATTCGTGGGGAAGCAAAACGTATCGCGATTCCCCACATATACAAGATGGCACCGGCCATCCATTGCTCCTACCATGTGACAGGGGCTGACCAATGGCACCGGTAGCCCCTGTGACATAGTAGGTCAAAGGCTATCGGTGCCATTTTGAAACCGGCAGCCGAAGGTGTGAGTGCAGGAGATGGCTTCTGGACCCCCCGCTGGACCACCAGGGAGTTTTGGTAAGTCTTTGGGGGGGGTCAGGAGGGTGGGGGGAGTTGTAGTTAATTTAATTTTAGCCGGGACATATAAGAATTAGCATATAAACATATCGGGGGCCCCCTTGCCAAATGCAACGTATCTGCCCCCCGACGAATACGAATCTCGAATGCAATGTATGGCGTTCCTCTGCACATCCCTACTGTTTTCCTTCAAGGAAACAAGCCAAGCAATCCACTGTTGAAAACTATCAGCTGAATTGCGAAAGGAGTTATGCATGTAAATGTAACATCCTATTGCAGCAATTTTCAAAAGCCATTTACCCGCATTACATGCACTTAACCTGGGTAAAACATATTGATAATTCAATGGCACATATTGTAGAAATTTTCAAAAACCCACCTACATAGGTAAAGTGCATTTACATGCGTAAAACACAGTTTTAAGCATATAAATGAATTTGAAAATCAGGCCCAAAGGCTGTCACGTCACATTGGTTTCTGACTTTTAGACACTAGAAATCCACAGGTGGTGTGATTTGAGTACGTTAATTAAGTCTTTTAGAGCCAGATTCATTAAGGCTTTTTCCCATTTTCAGGCCGATGCAATACTGTGCACTCAGGCTAGCGTACAGGTTAACCCATGGTTGGACGTGCATTTTGGACGTGTGTCCAATGTCCATACCCCTGATACAATAAGGTGATCAGCACATCCAAAATG
The DNA here is from genome assembly GCF_901001135.1 of Rhinatrema bivittatum. Classification (NCBI taxonomy): domain Eukaryota; kingdom Metazoa; phylum Chordata; class Amphibia; order Gymnophiona; family Rhinatrematidae; genus Rhinatrema; species Rhinatrema bivittatum. The sequence goes on from NC_042617.1 coordinate 430,391,824, forward strand.
CACATCCAAACTAGGGCATAGCTAATAGTGCTTATCACTTGAAAATGCCATGTTAATAAGGCTATTAGCTATTATCCCCAATGTAAAAAATGACTGCATGCCGGATGCGCACATTTTAACCCTCAAAAATTAATGCCAGCCCTTGAGCTGGTGTTTAGGATCCCCAAAAGTTGATTAGCAGAAAGTACTGCTTTTCTGTGGTTCCTTCTTCAAGCTTTGAAACTTTTCCGATTTCGAAGCGGCCTCGGAGGGAACGGATGAAGGCTGTGCGGCTCGGCGTGTGCAGGCTGCCGATTTTGCGCAGCCTTGTGCACGCTGACCCTGTATTTTAATAACATGCACGCAGCAGCACGCGCATGTTATAAAATCGGGAGTAGATTTGTTTGCGCCGGGTTGCGCGAACAAATCTACTCCCGTGCGCACCTTTTAAAATCTACCCCATTTAGCAAAGTCCTCTATGACTAATTTCTCAGGAAATTACAAAGTCATTGGATAGGAGGTGGTATCTTACTATGGACTGGGAAATGGTTAACTGACATGAAACAGAGGGTTAGACTAAATGGTCAGTTTTCCAAATGGATAAAAGACATTAGTGGCATGCCAGAGGAAGGGTAATGGGATCTGTGCTATTTGGCATATTCATAAATGATCTGGAATAGGGAACAAGTGAGGTGATCAAATTTACAGATGACATGAAATTATTCAAAGTTGTTAAATAGTAGTGGATTGTGAGGCACTGCAGATGGACCTTGTGAGACTAGAAGACTGGGCATTTGAATGGCATATGAAATTTAATGTAGAAAAGTGCAAAGTGAACCATATAGGGAGAAATAATTCCAACTACAGGTACACAATGTTGCGTGGGAGTTACCACCCAGGAAAACAGTGTGGAGTTCTGGTGGACAATACATTGAAATCCTCAGTTCAGTGTGTGGTAGTGGTCAAAAAAGCAAATAGAATGTTAGGAATGATCTGAAAAGGAATGGAGAATAAAACAGAAAATACCTTACTGCCTCTGTTTTGATCCATGGTGCGACCGCACCTTAAGTATGTGTAGCTCTGGTCTCGCTATCTCAAAGAAGGACAAGGCAGATCTAGAAAAGGAGTAGAGGAGGGTGACAAAATTTGATAAAAGGAATTCAATAGCTCCCCTATGATGAGAGGCTATGCAAGTTAGGTCTCTTCAGACTGGAAAAGAGAGAGCTGAGGGGGAACACGAGAAGTTTTTAAAATAAAGGACAGTTATTTACCCTTAAAATAATACATTCCATGAAACCAACAACCAGCAGATTAAAAACCATTTGTAGAAAATATTTTTTTACTCAGCACACAATCAAACTGTGGAATCTACTGTAGCCAGAAGCCATGGTCAAGCAACTAACGTAGTAAGATTTAAAAGAGGCTTGGACAAATTTTGGAGGAGCAGCTCATAAAACATTGACAGGTAGATCAAAGAAAACTATTGCTGTCTCTGGGAGGGAGTAGTAGGACATAGATCTACTTCTTGGGATCTTCCAGGTCCTGGCCATTGTGAGAGTCAGGATGCTGAGCTTGATGGATCTTGGCCTGACATAGTAAGGCATTTCTTATGTTCTTATGATGTTTTCCTGTATTTTCATGAAATTCATGATTCAAAGATATGTCTTTTATTTTGGGATTTATTTTAGGCCCATTGCTTAGGAATACTCCAGTCTTTAAGGTAATTGTAAGATATTTATTCCAAGCCCATTCTTTCGAGGCAACAGAGTGACACTGGCATATGTCTAGTAGATATGAATACTTTTCTTTGCTCTTCCTGAAGTATTGTGGTGATCAGAAGCTCTATGGTCTAATTAAATTCAGTCAGATAATTCAAAAACATTCTTTTGGATGAAAGGATTTGTTACAGTAATTCTTAAACTATAAAGTTATTGCTAGAAACATATTGGCTTCTGTTTGTGTTATTATTTCATGTGAAGGTTTTAATAAAGGATGTCATATGTATGCTTTTTAGAAATGTGCTTTATACTTATAGCCGGTGAGATTATACATTCCAAATATATAGCAGTGACCGAAGTAAAGATCATTTTAAATCTTCAGCAAAAACCCCTTCAACAGAGAGGCATTCAAAGATCAAACTAATATTGATTGAGCCATATCCTTACTTGCAGCCTTAAGTATACAAACTGGCACGGAGTCTATGGAGCACCAAAACTGATTTATTTCAGATATCAATTTGCCCACTGTTTCAGAAGAGATGGCAGAAAAATTAGACCATTAAACAAAGAAAGGAAGTGCAGTGATTTTTTAATGAGTCCCAGTGACAACTTTAATGTTGAAATATTTTAAACTTTTAATGGCAGCAACTCCATTGCTTCACAGAAACACAATATTTAGACAGGGTCCCCCGACACGGACCCATGTTTCGCCACACGCGGCTGCATCGGGAGGGACGTAATTTTACAGTGGAATTCTTCAACAGATGGAAGAGACCAGCCACATCTAGATGATAATTCTGCAGAGTTTACCACAGAATGAGCAAATCAGAAGAAGTAATAGGAAAGTGCAGTGTTTCAGATAAAACAGTAAAGAAATTAAAACCTACTACATCTGAAAAATCCACTAATCTTTCCACAAATGTTACCATTTCCAGGATGAACAAGTTGGAGGATACAACACAATTCCCCACCACCTCAGGCATAGTGCAACAACCCTCCAACCTCCACAGCTTATACACAAATAAATCCCTCCTTAAACCCTGTTTTTTTATATACTGGATCAATTATCATTTCGTGTTAGGGCCTTACTGTAATGCGATAACACTGTAACATGCACGATAACATCATGTTACCGTTGCTAGTAATAGCAGTGGCTAAATGTGCAGGCAAATAAAAAATTGAGTATTCGAGTGGGAGGAGTTTGGGTAGAGTAAATGGAAATTAGGGTCTGGTAGCGAGGAGTGCGATAGAGTAACTACACTATCATGGGATTTAACGCCGTAAATAACTACACCGGTTTTTTTTTTTTTTTGCAGTGCGGTGAAAAAACTATCACGCTCCCGCCATTGATATTGCAGATCATAGGTATTATTATCACAGCGATTAGTACCCGCGATAAAAAGAGGAACTATAACCATAATACCTACCAGGCCTTCCTGCCCCAATAAAAACACCTGTTCTTACCTGGTCTAGCTTCCTAAAGCCTTAATGTTTGTGGCAAGTTTAATTGTTGGGGGATACTGGATGCATTTAGTGTAGCTGTGTTTAAAAAAGGATTGGATAAGTTCTTGGAGGAGAAGTCCTTTACCTGCTATTAATTAAGTTGACTTAGAAAATAGCCACTGCTATTACTAGCAACGGTAACATGGAATAGACTTAGTTTTTGGGTATTTGCCAGGTTCCTATGGCCTGGATTGGCCACTGTTGGAAACAGGATGCTGGGCTTGATGAACCCTTGGTCTGACCCAGTATGGCATGTTCTTATGTTCTTATGTTCTAACCTCAAGAACAGGCAAGGGCAGTTGCAAGCCCTCCTAGGGAAGTCCCAGCACTGGAGGCAAGCCACGGGCCCCACAGGATCAGGGCCCAGGTTAGCGTCTGGCATGCAGGTGTCCACAGCGGAGAAGATACAGGGAATGCATCTTTCCTCCATGAACATCCTTGCTGGGCATGCCAGAGGACTATTGGCCACCCTGATGGCCACCCTGCATTTCATGGCAACCGGCTCCTTCCAAATGACAGTAGGGGTCATGGGGGGAATGTCCCAAACCACCTTTTCCTGCTGTTTGGACCAGGTCAATAACAGCTGTCTCTGACCGCATTAATTGCTACACAGCATTTCCTCAGGACATGCAGGACTTGATGGACTTGAAGAGCAGCTTTCTTGCCTTTGCAAACTGTTCCAGTACTGGGACTATCGACTGCATTCACGTGGCCATCATTTCACCCCGTGATACGGAGGAGATGTACCACAACAGAAAGCTCTTCCACTCCATCAATGTGCAAGTGGTCTGTGATGCTCAAATGTGCATCCTTGATGTGGTGGCCAGGTACCCGGGAGCCGCACATGATTCCTTTATACTTAGGCAATCTGGCCTGTGTGAAAATTTTGAGGGTGGTCTGTATGGTGATGGTTGGCTCATAGGTAAGAGAGACTCTTCTTTGTATATTCCATCTCTGGTTATGTGTCTGTGGCAAATGGCATGGAAATGGGGGGTGACTGGGGGGAAGGTAACCACATCGCTGGCATGACAAGTGGCTTGAACAGCTACATCTACAGGCCATTGCCCCAGGGCCTGGCTTTTTCTCCCTATGCTGCAGAGGCCTGCTAATCTTGTGATGGCAAACAATGCACCTGCCCTAAAGCTTGGTGTGTGAGCAGGTATTATACACTTTCAACATGTTCATTTTCAAATTGGTCCTGTTCCTACCCTTCCAGGAAGGGTAGGAACAGGACCAATTGCAGGAAGACCTTGTGAGACTGGAAAATTGGGCATCCAAATGGCAGACGAAATTTAATGTGGATAAGTGCAAGGTGATGCATATAGGGAAAAATAACCCATGCTATAATTACACAATGTTGGGTTCCATATTAGGTGCTACAACCCAAGAAAGAGATCTAGGTGTCATAGTGGATAACACATTGAAATCGTCGGTGCAGTGTGCTGCGGCAGTCAAAAAAGCAAACAGAATGTTGGGAATTATTAGAAAAGGAATGATGAATAAAACGGAAATTGTCATAATGCCTCTGTATCGCTCCATGGTGAGACCGCACCTTGAATACTGTGTACAATTCTGGTCGCCGCATCTCAAAAAAGATATAATTGCGATGGAGAAGGTACAGAGAAGGGCTACCAAAATGATAAGGGGAATGGAACAACTCCCCTATGAGGAAAGACTAAAGAGGTTAGGACTTTTCAGCTTGGAGAAGAGACGACTGAGGGGGGATATGATAGAGATGTTTAAAATCATGAGAGGTCTAGAACGGGTAGATGTGAATCGGTTATTTACTCTTTCGGATAGTAGAAAGACTAGGGGGCACTCCATGAAGTTAGCATGGGGCACATTTAAAACTAATCGAAGAAAGTTCTTTTTTAGTCAACACACAATTAAACTCTTGAATTTGTTGCCAGAGGATGTGGTTAGTGCAGTTAGTATAGCGGTGTTTAAAAAAGGATTGGATGAGTTCTTGGAGGAGAAGTCCATTACCTGCTATTAAGTTCACTTAGAGAATAGCCACTGCCATTAGCAATGGTAACATGGAATAGACTTAGTTTTTGGGTACTTGCCAGGTTCTTATGGCCTGGATTGGCCACTGTTGGAAACAGGATGCTGGGCTTGATGGACCCTTGGTCTGACCCAGTATGGCATTTTCTTATGTTCTTATGTTCCAATTTAAATCTTACTGGTTAATGACAAGTTTGAAGTGTCCACACTGCTGGTACTGCACGATTATGAGTGGCCGGTTACTGATGCGTAATACATATTGTCGGCCACAGTTTGTCTTGACCCTCACCCAGCTGAACAAAAAGCTGGGTTCTGTGCATATTCCCTGTGTGGGGACTCACAAATGGGTTTCTATGGAGGACATACTGCAGAGCAGGCAGGGACATTTGCAATCACACCAAGAGATACTGTTTTTTCAGCTAACACTGGTGTGGCATCTCTTATGTATTGCTTCAAGGTTGGCAGACTGCTACACACCAGTAGCCTTAGCTTGGTTGCAAGGGCCTGGCATGCAATTGTTCGAATACCCAGATGTGATGTAGTACTCTGGAAAAGCTGAGCTACTTTTGGCTATTGCTATCCTGCACATATACTGGCCCAGAACAACGTGACATACACTTAGCCTAGACAAATCAGACTTTAAGTCTCAGGGAAAAGTACAGGCTTCCTTATAGTCTTATAGGATGCTGTGGTTTGCATGCCAGTGAAAGTGACAATGATATGATAATGGCTTAAATCTGACTTTCCTGCAGTAGATTCTGGGTACAGTTGCAGGACCTGGCTTTTCAACCCTGTTGCTTTTTGCAACACACTGGCAGAGATGAGGTACAACGAGGCCTTATGTGCTACCCACTGTGTCATCGAATATACCTTCAGAGTTCTCAAAAGTCGCTTTTGCTGTTTGTATTTTGGTTTTTTTGCTGTAATCTTTTTAGTAATAGCATAACAGACATAAGCCATGTACATTTATTTATTTATTTATGTATTTATTTATTTATTTGGGAATTCTTCTATACCGATAGCCGTTTGCACATCGTATCGGTTTACATGTAACCAATAACAATTAGGCAGAGCCTTGGAACAATTAGGCAGAGCCCTTACAAAGAACAGTAAACAACTATATGAGGGAAAAGAACAGTAAAACAACTATATGTTAGCATACGGGGAACTTATAATACATATAATTCTATAATACTAAAAAACAACTTATAATATATTCTTCTACGGTGGTAAAAGAATGAGATACGGTGAGTTAAAGTGCAAAGATACAGAAACTCTTGGACGTTCCAGAGCGACGCTCATGGAATATTTACAGGGCAGAAAGATAAGTCTATGCTGAATAGACGGTGACCTAAAGAAATTGAGGGGGGATCAGGGAGGAGCTCAGAGAAATAAATGGACGGAAAAGGTTCCTCAGAGGAATTGATGGTAAAGGGAAAAGGGGGGGGGGGGGAGTGATGTAGTTATCAAATAATAGGTTCGACTACACGGAATTTAGGAATTTTTCTCGGAGAGGGAGGAAAGTGAAGGGTAGGCTTGGAGGAACAGCCATGTTTTTAGTTTCTTTATGAAGATCTGTACGAAGATCTGGAGGAAGGGAGTTCCATAGGGTGGGGCCGGCAAGTGAGAAGGCTCTGTTCAAGGTGGAGGTAAGTTTGGTGGACTTAATTGAGTGGGTACGGAGTGTACCTTGGAGGGCAGAGTGGGTGGGTCTTGTGGATGTGCGAGGAAGGAGAGGAGGGTTGATCCATTGGAGGTTATCATTTATAATGCTTTTATGGATGAGGGAGAGAGCTTTGAATAGTATTCGTGATTGTATAGGAAGCCAATGAAGTTCAATAAGCGTAGGTGTAATGTGGTCTCTTTTTTTGGAGTTCGAAAGGATACGTGCAGCGGCGTTTTGTAGGAGTTGTAACGGTTTAGTGTATGTGGAGGGGAGGCCGAGGAGGAGAGCGTTACAGTAGTCTATTTTGGAAAAAATAATAGACTGTAGTACTGTGCGAAAATCAGAGAAATGAAGTAAAGGTCTGAGTTTTTTAATCGTTTGTAGCTTATAATAGCAGTCCCTTAGGATGGAATTAATAAATGGTTTGAAAGAGAGCTGATTGTCAATAAGTACACCCAGGTTACGTGTGTGGGCGGGGAAGGGAGTGGTGGAGTAAGAGAGGGGGATAGGGGGAGACGGATGTTTGTTGGAGATAATGAGGAGTTCAGTTTTTAGAGGGTTGAGAGCGAGGTGCATGTCTGTGAGGAGGTGATTGATGGAAGAGAAGCAGGATTCCCAGTTTTGGAGAGCAGATTGGAGGGAGTCAGAGAAGGGGAAAATAATTTGCACATCATCTGCGTAGACGAAGTGTTTGATACCAAGGTTGGTATCAAACACAACAGAGAATACTGTTACAAAATAGGTATCACACTTCTGGAATTATCTCATCCACATGTGAGCACTAGGATGAGGTCCTCTGGGGAGGGCCTGCAAGCCACATGGTACTAGCCACACATTTGAGAGGATCATTTGCATTGCAGGCCCCAGTGTCTGGAATACGATGCCTGTTGACTTGAGACTTGAAACAGAGTTCAAAAAATTTTAAAAAGCCTTAAAGACCTGGCTTTTTGAGCAGGCGTATGCAGACTACCTTGAGAAAGGCTAAAAAAACAGCTAGAATCAAAGATTGGCTCATTTTTATGCTTTTTGTTTTATTTTGTTTTATTATTAATTGTATTTTATTTCACATGGAAAACACTTCTGTAAAAATGTCTTCTTTTGATGTATACCCTCTGTCTATTTATGATGTTTTTATGTAAACCGTTGTGATTTTTTTTTCAAATGACGGTATACAAACCTTTTTAAATAAAATAAATAAATAATAAATGCCTCTTTTAGTGTCACTATGAGGCAGAACACTTTATGGCAGCCATATGTATTTTATGTCTTCATTACTTTCAGAACTGTTTTTCCAGTACACTGTATGGCTCCGTTGTCAAGATAAATTCTGAGTAGGCATACGTCTTTTCTGTTACACAGTGACCCAGACAGAGAAGCAGTGAGATAAAGAATGATGATAGTGAGGAGAGCAGCAGCTAACAGTCTACTGGTCTCCCTTCCCTGGAAGGAGATGTGGTAGGTAAGGCCTATCAGGCAAAGTAGCATTGTATAAGGTTTTGGCGAAGCTGGCTGCCACTCAACGTGGTGTACTCAGCTCGTGCGGGGGCACATGGGGGATCTGGGGGGAAATCTGGAACTACATCCATTCGTAGTCCATGGCGCAAAGCGAGATTATGGAAGACACAGCAGAACAGCACTATATCTCCAACTCTGGGTGGGGCATACATTAAAGCTCCACCCATCTTGTCCAAAAAGCAAAAGCTCTGCCACACCCTGCCTGAATTCTCTGATAAACCCACGCTGATTTTGATCGGTTTCTTTAGTGCAATATCTCTTTTTGCTCCGGAATATGTCTGCAATAAATGTGGGCAAGATTGAAGCCGCATTTGCGGTGACTGCCGGAACAAAGTGCGCCAAATAAGATCCACCTACTCCAGAGAAAAGTTCAGCTGCAAAAAACTAAAAGACATGATACAACATAATATTGAAGCAAAGGCTGAGATCCGTGGTGACTTACAAAACATGTCTCAGCAGATAGCTAACTTTCAAAGTAGACTTGAGGATGTGGAATCGCAAACCTTCGGGGATGTATTTTCCAAAGAAGCAGCTGATATTCTTCCTCCACATAGGCCCTATGACTGTGCCATAAGACTGAAGCCCAATGCTGAGCCACCGAAAGGACGGGTGTATCCTCTCTCAGCCATTGAGAATAAAGCAATTTCAGAATACATTGAAGAAAATCTCCAGAAAGGCTTTATCCGACCATCAAAGTCGCCAGCCGGTGCAGGCTTTTTCTTTGTGGGGAAGAAGGACGGTACCCTATGTCCATGTATCGATTACCGAGGTCTAAATGAAATCACGATCAAAGACCATTAACCCTTGTCATTAATCTCGGACCTGTTTGACCGACTGCAAGGGGCCAAGATATTTTCAAAGCTTGGCCTGAAGTGGGCCTACAACCTCATTCACATTTGGAGCGGTGATGAATGGAAAATGGCCTTCAACATGCGAGATGGCCTCTTCGAGTATCTAGTAATGCCGTTTGGGTTGTGCAATGCACCCGCCATTTTCCAAAATATGATGAACGACATCTTGCGGGACCTACTGTACAAGAATGTTGTGGTCTACCTGGATGACATACTAATCTTCTTCCAGGATTTGGATACCCACATTGCAGAAGTCAAGCAAGTATTCCACCGTCTTCGTGAACACCGGCTGTACACCAAACTCTCTAAGTGTGAATTTCACAAAGACTCAGTGCCTTTTCTAGGCTACATCGTGTCAAAAGAAGGCTTCGAAATGGACCCTCACAAACTTGAAAGTATCAAGAATTGGTCCCAACCTACCAGCCTGAAGGCTTTAAGGAGATTCTTGGAGTTCACCAACTATTATCGAAGCTTTATAAAGAACTATTCTTCTTTAACCATACCCTTGACGCAATGACCTGCAAGGGTGCCAATGCTTCAAAATGGTCAGCGGAGGCCATTTCTGCGTTTGAGAAATTTAAGACTGCCTTCTCCACAGAACCGTGCTTACAGCATCCAGACCAAATCAAGCCCTTTATCGTCGAAGTTGATGCTTCAGATGTGGGTGTAGGGGCTGTGTTGAGCCAAACAGGAGACTCAAAAGTCTTACGTCCCTGTTCCTTCTTCTCAAGAAGATTTTTTCCAGCCGAGAAAACTATGGGATTGGTGATAAAGAGCTCTTGGATATAAAGCTTGCATTCGAGGAATGGCGGCCTTGGCTCGAAGGCGCTCAACATCAAATAACTGTATTCACGGATCATAAAAATCTAGAGTATCTCCGCCATGCACAACATCTGAATTACAGACAGGCCAGATGGTCCTTATTTTTTAATCATTTCGATTTTGTGTTGAAATATCGCCCTGGAGATAGAAACACCAGAGCAGACGCGCTGTCATGCTCCTTTCATTCAGAGGATGTGCTGATGAGCCACAGCACATAATTGACCCGAAGAAGATCCTCTTGGCATCCACTCAGTCTGTACCCGCTGGTAAAACAATCATTCATAAAAGACTTAGGAAGAAAGTGCTCTTTTGGGCGCACGATTCCAAGCTGGATGGCCATCCTGGCCAACACCGTACCCTGCTCAAGATACAGAAGCAGTATTGGTGGCTTACCATCAAAAAGGATACCTACTCCTATGTGGCATCCTGCACCAATTGTGCTAAGAACAAACCCGCTTCTGGTCAACCATGGAGTCAGATGCAACCATTTCCAGTTCCGGAACGGCCCTGCTTGCACATTGCTACTGTCTTTGTAGTCGATTTACCTACTTCCGGAGGAATGATTACCATCTGGGTGACAGTGGATCGATTTAGCAAGATGGCACACTTTGTGGCACTCCCTGGCATACGTTCAGTCTTGGAGCTTGCAAAGCTCTTCATAAAGCACATATTCCGCCTCCACGGACTACCTTCTCACATCGTATCCAACCATGGGTCCCAGTTCACGGCACGATTCTGGAGGGCCTTGTGCAAATTGTTTGACATCTCTCTAGACTACACCTCAGCCTATCCGCAGTCGAATGGCCAGACGGAACGGATGAATCGAACAATGAAGCAGTTTATTCGAGCTTATGTCACGTCCCGACAGAATAACTGGGCCGAATTGCTTCCTTGGGCTGAATTCACCATCAACTCTCATCCAGCTACATCTACTGGATTGTCACCTTTTGAAGTAGTGTTTGGACATTCCCCAACACCGCCACTTCCACTGAAGCTCTCAGTGACATCCCCAGCAGCTCAATCCACTGCAGATGATATCCATAATCTGTGGGTTCAGACAAAGGACATGCTAATCAAAGCAAGTGACCATGCTAAGAAGTACTACGATGCTCACCATTCGCAAGCTCCAGTCTTCAAGCCAGGAGACAAGGTCTGGTTGTCAACCAAGCACCTCAGACAAACTACCCTCCTCTTGGTTTTCTCCTTGCTACGTGGGACCATTCCCAGTCCTTCAACGTATTGTCAAAGTCACCTACCGTCTGAAGCTACCACCTGGTCTCAACATCCATAATGCTTCCCACGTTTCACTTCTGAAACCGCTCATACTCAGCGAATTTACTTCCAAATCTCATGACCCACCTGTCATCAATTCAGAAGATGACTTAGAGCTCAAAGTCGAAGAGATTCTGGATGTTCGTAAAAGAGGCAATACTTTTGAATACCTTCTATCATGGGAAGGTTTCAGCCCCGAAGAAAACTCTTGGGAGCTTCAGACCAATATTCTGGACAAAGAGATGCTTCATCAGTTCCACATTGCGCATCCTTCAAAACCCAAGCCTGGTACCCGAAGAGGAGATCGCCCTTTGAAGGGGGGTACTGTTGTGACCGTTGCTGCCTGACGTCTCCACTCCGCCCACCTTACCTTTTTGGTGACTCCCTCTTTGGTTGATGGATGTTTGGCTGTTGCGGTGTCATCTTGCCGACCTCCTCCGGCGTTCCTGGACCGGCTAGATGCTGCCTTCCACCATGTTCTCCTGAGGCCTAAGGGCTCGTGCACGGCCCTGACTCAAGTACCAGCTGTGGCGCGAACCTCAGGGGCATCCCCCTGAGATGACGTCATCATCTCCAGATATTTAAGGTCTCTTGTTTTGCTAGCTATTCGAGTTAGCAAAGGGTTTCCTACCTAGCTGCCTCCAGGTATCGCTGCAGATGGTATTTGCTCTCCGCTTACCTTGCTACTCTGCCTCCTCGGACTTAACAGGGGTACCCGCTCCTCGGGGGCCTCGCTCTCTCTCTTGCTTTTCAGGTCGCAGTCTGGAACCGGTACTCGCTCCTCTCGGGCCCACGTTCCCGGACCTGCTACCGAATATAACTTCTGCCAGGAAGTCACCACTGCCTACAACACCAGTGAGTTACCATCTCTCTCAGAGCTTTCCATGGAACCAGGTACTCGCTCCTTAAGGGTCTACTTATTTCCAGCTCCAGGGCTGTTCTAAGGGACTATTGTGTGAGTGTTACCAACAAGGTTCTGTTCCTGAACTCTGCATATTCTGCCTACTCAATTTCTCTACGGCTCAGCCATCCTGGGATCACTGTTCCAGTGCCTGAGGGACTACAGCCCAGCCAGGCTCTTCCAGCTCACTACTGCCACTTCTGGTGGTTCTCCAAAATAATTTAATAAAAGAACTAGTGTGTGTCTGTCTCCCAACTCTGAGCCTGACCGGTGGTCCCTCTCGGGATCTTCCCCCCTGGGCGTGGTCATCTGCCACCGGCAGATCAACCCATAGTTATCACAAATAATAACAGAGTCATCACACAAGTGAAGGGGCCAAAGATCAAGTCTTGTGTGATGATGGCTTTAACTTCCCCTTAACACCACACAAGCTCTACATCTACACAATATACTGTATTGGGCAGCTAGCTACTGTTCATCTCACATACAGACCCTTGTAAGCAGGAGTTAGCTAAAAGTATGTAGTGTGAAGAAGGCAATAAGAGGCAATACTGAAGGTTCCCAGTAATAAACTTCTTCTGTAGCTCTTGCTATCTTCCTTAGGAGCATACACTGAGCTGTATAGCCTAGCCCATATGGTATTACCTGCTAGATAAGTGGCTAGTTGGCATGTACAAGGGTATTCTAGCATGGAAGTTCATGTGATGGGACAACCTGGTACTTATTAGCATTAACACAAAAAACACACAATGAAAGGTGCCAACCAGGAAGACTATTTTTCAAACCTGTGACCACTTTATTAGCGAAGGCATGTAGTCTACTTTTTGAAATAAAATCCAAGTCTTCGGTAATCACATTTTGCAAGGACAAGATAGAAAATAGCACAAAACATTGTACTTAAAAGAACAGCATATTCTGTGTAGACCTGTAGGTATATTGTTTGAAATGGCATCTTTACATTTTATTTATTTATTTAACACTTTTCTATACCGACCTTCATGGTAGAGACCATATCAGGTCGGTTCACATCGAATAGGGGAACTGAACCAAGAACAGTAACCAAAAACAAAAGGTTGAACATATACAGTCTTAGCATACATATACAGTATAACATATACAGTATAACATATACAGTCTTAGCATACATATACAGTCTTAGCATCTTATCCTTTTGGTACAATCATGATTAAAAGACAGATCATAGAAAGCAGAAGTGGCACCCCCAATAGCTACAGTACTGCTTTAATATTGGAGCTGATAGCAGCCCTGCTATGTGATGGCTAGAAAAGGCCCCAGTCAGTCTATGTTGAAAGAGTGCACAAGAGGACCGTCTAAGGGGCAAGGCAGCAGAGTTCAAGTGAAGGCCCTAGACAGTCCATGTTGAAAGATTACACTGAAGGGGACAACCTAAGGGCCAAGGCAGTAGAGTTCAAGTGAAGGCCCCAGACAGTCAATGTTGAAAGAGTGCAATCAAGGGACAGCCTAAAGGCCAAGGCAGCAGAGTTCATCAAGAAGGCAGCAGGACCAGGACCAAAGAGTGCAGCATGGAGGCAGGAGGCCCAGGAGAAGACACAGCAGCATGGATGGAGGAGGCCCAGGAGAAGACACTGCAGCATGGAGGCAGCAGCAGCATGAGCTGAGATGAGGAGACACCAGCATCCAGAGCAGGAGATGAGGCATGATGAGAAGAGGAAACAGCTGGTCTGTGACTGGAGGCCGCATCAAGGAGGATGAAATACAGGCAGAGCATCGAGTAGGGCTTTAGAGTTAGGCAGTTGCACCACAATAGCTACAGTAGACCATCTCTTCTGAATGCTAGGACATGAACCTGTAGAGAGGATGGGCCCAGCAGGCTTCTTCCATCTAGCCAGCACAGGTACTCTGTAGTGAGAATGGGCCCAGCAGGCTTCTTCCATCTAGCTGGAACAGGTACTCAGTAGAGGGGCCCACCCAGGATTGATGGTACAACTCTTCTTATTTGGCATTCAATGCCACCACCTTTAGTCCTTTATAACTCCTTGCCATGTCATGGTTTGCCACTTGGGTGGGGAGGGGGCATGTCTTTTTGTGGCCTATCCCTAAGGCATATGTCAACCCAGGGACTGCTGCAAGGAGTGGACTCCAGTGATACTGGGGCAGGCTCGGATGGCTGCTCAGGCATTCTTTTCTAGACCTGTGTCAGCATGCTCATCATGCTATTGTCTGCTGCGGCCAGCGTCGTGACATTCTGCGTGTTTGCGGCAGTCTGATCTCACAGGATCTGGTTCTGCCTGTTGACAGACCTCCTGAGGCGCACTAGCTCTGCCCATATGTGTACCCCATGCCTCCTTTCCAGCTGGTCCAGCTGCTCATGCATGGATGCCTCTGTTGGTGGCAGGGAAGTTCTTGGTGCTGGTGTTTGGCCTGGTGCCGATGATGGTGGTGGTGATAGTGGCAGTGCTGTGATCTTGATGTAAAGTGCAGGACTTTGGGCCTCCAAATGTGGTATGATAACATAAGAACATAAGATATGCCATACTGGGTCAGACCAAGAGTCCATCATGCCCAGCATCCTGTTTCCAACAGTGGCCAATCCAAGGAACAAGTACCTGGCAAGTACCCAAGCATTAGATAGATCACAAGCTACTATTGCTTATTAAATACTAGGGATGTGCAGAGCAAAATTTTATGTTCATATTTTTTATGTCCGAAAGGGGGTCCCACTTGCGGCCAATATGGACATAAAAAAAATCCAATGAGTTGGGTATATGTACATATGTGCAAAAAAAAAATTTAAACCCCCTCACCCTCCTTAATCCCCCCCCCAGACTTACCACAACTCCCTGGTGATCGAGCGAGGAGTGAGGACGTCATTTCTGCAATCCTTGGCGAGAAGCATGTGATGTCGGTGGCACGTCGAGTGACGCGGCGTCACGTGATTCCCGGCGAGTTCGCGCCGGACGGCTCGTTCGGCCCAAAAAGAACTTTTGGCCA
Source organism: Rhinatrema bivittatum (assembly GCF_901001135.1). NCBI lineage: Eukaryota > Metazoa > Chordata > Amphibia > Gymnophiona > Rhinatrematidae > Rhinatrema > Rhinatrema bivittatum. The sequence continues at coordinate 430,407,028 of NC_042617.1, forward strand.
GCTTGGGGGGGCCTCCTGACCCCCTCAAGCTGGCCAACATAGCAGTTTATGGATTTATCCTCTAGGAACCACATCCTCTGGCAATGAATTCCAGAGCTTAACTATGCGCTGAGTGAAAAAGAATTTCTTCATTTTGTTTTAAATGAGCTACTTGCTAACTTCATGGAGTGTTCCCTGGTCCTTCTATTATCTGAGAGAGTAAATAACTAAATTACATTAACTTGTTCAAGTCCTTTCATGATTTTGTAGACTTCTATCATATCTCCCCTCAGTCATCTCTTCTCTAAACTGAACAGCCCTAACTTCTTTAGCCTTTTCTCATAGTGCAGCTGTTCCATGCCCCTTATCATTTTGGTTGCCCTTACTGCACTTTCTCCAGTGCAGCTATATTGTGCCTAGCTGTGAACTGTTGTAATGATATATAACTTAACGATAGTAAAGAAAAAAATGTTAATTAAATAAACAAATAAATAAATAAATAAATACCCTTTTTGAGATGTGGTGACCAGAACTGCACACAGTATTCAAGGTGCGGTCTCAACATGGAGCTATACTGAGGCATTATTTATTTATTTAGCACTTTTATATACCGATATTCTTATAACAAGTTATAAATCAAATCAGTTTACATTATAACAATGAATGTTGCATGAGAATGCAGTACATTAAACAAGGATGAGCTAACTTGGATCCATAGAACTGGGTTAAACATAGAAAATACAAGAGGAGCTTTAATCGGTGAGTCAGGTACTAACTTAGAAGTGTACTCAAGCGCCTAAGAAAGACAGTGGCGACCGGTACTAGGAGGAGCATTCATAGAACGTCTGTACAGAGTAAGGCTAATTAGAGATGAGGGGCTGCTTACGATTCACAAGAAAGAGTCATCTGAAAATTTGAGTTAAGGGAAGGCTTGGTTGAAAAACCAGGTCTTGAGTCTCTTTTTAAAGGTGATTGGGCAACGTTCGAGATGGAGATCCGGGGGGAGCGAGTTCCATTCGGTTGGGCCGGCTGTGGAGAGAGCTCGAAGTAAAGTGGGATTTTAAGCTCCAGTGGGGTGATGTCATGAATGGCTTTGTGAATGATTGTTATTACTTTGTAGGCGATTCTGAATTTAATTGGGAGCCAGTGGAGGTTCCGCAGTATGGGTGTAATATGGTATCTTTTATTGGTGTTGGTCAGAATTCTTGCTGAGGCATTTTGTAACATCTGTAGTGGTTTAATGGTATTAGCCGGGAGGCCAAGTAGAAGTGAGTTGCAATAATCAATTTTTGAAAAGATGATTGCTTGGAGAACTGTCCGAAATTAAGACATCCTCCATTTTACTTTCCATTCCCTGCCTAATAATTCCTAATGTTCTGTTTGCTTTTTTGATTGCCACAGCATATTGGGCTGACTATTTCAATGTATTATCCACTATGATGCCTAGATCTCTTTCCTGGGTGGTAACTCCTAAGATACAACCTAATATTGTGTAACTACAGCAAGGGTTATGTTTCCCTATATATATCACTTTGCACCTGTCCATGTTAAATTTCATCTGCCATTTGGAAGCCCAATCTTCCAGTCTTGCAAGGTCCCCCTATAATTCATCACAATCTGCTGAGATTTAACTACTCTGCATAATTTTGTGTCACCCGCAAATTTGATCACCTCACTCGCTGTACCCCTTTCCAGATCATTTATAAATATATTAAAAAGCACCAGTCCATGGACAGATCCCTGAGGCACTCCACTGTTTACCTTTTTCCACTGAGAAAATTGACCATTTAATCCTACTCTCTGTTTCCTGTCTTTTAACCAACTTGCAATCCACAAAAGGACATTACCTTCTATCCCATGACTTTTTAGATTTCTTAGAAGCCTCTCATGTGGGACTTTATTGAACACCTTCTGAAAATCCAAATACACCACATCTACTGGTTCACCTTTGTCCACCTGTTTATTTACCTCCTTCAAAAATATTTAGGAGATTTGCAAGGCAAGACTTCCCATGGGTAAATCCATGCTGGCTCTATCCCATCAAACCTTGTCTATCTAAATGTTTTGTGATTTTATTCCACAATATTTCCCAGCACTGAAGTCAGGTTCACCAGTCTATAGTTTAACGGATTACCCTGGATTCCCTTTTTTAATTTTGGGGTTACATTGGCCATCTTCCAATCTTCAGGTACATCAGATGATTTTAATGATAGGTTACAAATGTTTACTAAGCCGAGAAACTAACAGTTGCTGTAATTTGGAGCCCTTAAGGTATCTAAGTTGGAACTTGAGCATAAGAATCTTATCCCTAAATAATTCAATAATAATTGAACAACTTAAAAAATTTAAAACATCATATAGCCACAGGAAAAGACACCCAGTCCTCCAAAACCCACCACATTCACTCCAGATGCACAAAGAGACACACTCCTTTGGTGTACCCCTTTGGTGGCACCCTGTCTCTGGGACATCCTTTTTCACAATGGGGGGGGGGGGGAGGGGTATCCTAAAAGGCAGATCATAGTCCTTATTCCTGCCTGCAGAATGGTTTGTGCACTCTGGCAATTCTTCTAGTCTAGGGCATCTTTTTCATGGTGGGAGTGGTGATATCAATGCTGGGAACGTGGTTCAATCCCAGTGCTTCTTGAGGCTATAAACAATGTAGGTAGGGAATGTCCAGATGGACAGATCATAGTCCTAATACATGCCTATAGGATGATCTTTGTATGCTGGCAATTCCTCATCCCTTTCCATCATGCAATTGAAGGGTTCTTTATGTATTCATTATATGGGTACCTGTAGCAGAGTTATCTTATTCTGGCTCAGCAATTGTGTGACCAACTACATCAAATTAATTCACACATGCATGTATTCATAAAGTTCAATATCAAACTCATGAATGGATTACAATTCCTGTAACATAATAGAGCGATATGTCAAAAGGATTGTTAGTTGAAATTCATAACAGTGAAGGTTCCTATTTTATTCAGTATTTTCTCATAGGTTACAAATACATTGAAAAATATTTATAGTCTTTCAAATGCATACTTAGGTTTTTTTTAAAATATTGATCCAAACTAATGCAATTTATTTATGGACTTTGTCAAACTCTTGAGTGGTACTGATTCATTGAAACAAATGTTTCCAAATCATTATGGTCTGGCTATAGTACTTGCTGTATATTAACTAACAATTCATAGCTTTCTCAATACTTAGGAGTATATTCTACTTCATCAAAACTTTATTAAGCTACTTGTGTAAATTATTTTTTGACCACTGATTAAGTTTGTATGCACCAGAAATAAATTTAGAATTGTTTGCTTGTTTATATTATGTTTCTAACAAAGCTTCTGTTTCCCTAGCATACTAAAATGATTACATTATTATTCTAATATGGAACTCAAAATACCTTAAAAGGAAATTACATCTTTGAATCTGTAAGGTAGTATTGATTTCAAAGTATAAAATAGGGAGCACTATGCTTGATCAACCCTGTCCTCAAATATCCTGTAGCCAGTTTGGTTTTTGGGCTATCCATAATGAATAAGCTTGAAACATATTTGCATACAATTGAGATAGTGTATGCAAATCTATCTTATGCATATTCATTGTAAACATCTTGAAAACCAGTCTGGTTAGAGCAGTGGTATGCATTCCTAGCCCTTGAGGGCTGCAAGCAACTGGGTTTTCAGGGTATCTCTAATAAATATGCATGAGATAAATTTACATACAATGGAAGCAATGTGAATGCATATTTATCTCATGTATATTCATTAGTGTTAGGGAGTACTTGAGCACAGGGTTGTAAACCATTAATCTAGACAAGCAAATACAATTCATTAAGGGGTAGATTTTCAAAGGGTTACGCTCGTAGGTTACGTGCGTAACCCCTGAAAATCTACCCCAAACCCCTCATTTGCGCTGAGCCTATCTTGCAGTAGGCTGCCGGTGCGTGCAAAGCCCCAGGATGCGCGTAAGTCCCGGGGCTTTCCTGGGGGGCGTGTCGGGGGGCGTGTCGTGGCGGCGCATCATCGGGGGCATTCCAGGGGTGTAGCCATGGCCTCCAGACTGCATCATGGTGCGCCGGCCTGGCGCGCACAAGTTACGCCTGCCTTGGGCAGGCGTAACTTGTGCAACAAAGGTAGGGGGGGTTAGATAGGGCCGGGGGGGTGGAGGGAAGGAAAGTTCCCTCTGAGCGGCCTTGGAGGGAATGGAGGCAGGCTGCGCGGCTCAGCGGCTTGGTGCGCGCAGGCTGCCGATTTTGGGCAGCCTTGCACGCGCCGACCCTGGATTTTAACAGATACGTGCGGCTACGTGCATATCTATTGAAATCCGGCGTACTTTTGTTTGCGCCTGGTGCGTGAACAAAAGTACACGCGCGCGTAGTTTTATAAAATCTGCCCCTAAGTTTGTGTTTATGAATTACTTACACCCATTCATTTGATTAATGGTCCAGTATGTTTCTCAGTATTTTACCAATAAAAAGTATTGGCTGTTTTTCTTTATAATCATCAGCTCTCATGATAAAGTACAGTTCTAAGCATCTGAGTATAATACACCCCAGTGGAGAAGTATTGATGAAAATAAATGAAGTATATCATTCTTCTGTGGCAGGCACTGTATTCAACAGGGATGGAGAATTCCAGTCCTCAAGAGCCACATTATTTACTAGGGATGTGAATCGTTTTCCATATCGTCTTAACGATAGAAATCGTGTGGCAGGGCAAGAAAATCGTCTTAGGCACAATTTTTTAGTTAAAAAATCGTTAAAAATCGTTTTTTTCCGATTAGTGCGCACTAACGGGAGTTAGTGCGCACTAACTGAAAATGATACAATTTGACACTTTTCAGGTCAGTTAAGGTCAGTTTAGGAATGAATATGTATTCCTATTGGCTGCCCTCTTATTTATTCATGTTACCAAGTTTCCTACTGACAGTATATGGGGGATGGGAAATGGAAACAGTTGGTAGCTTGACAAAACAAGTAATGTGATCAGTCAATGTGACTAGAACTTGTGCCCTAACCCTGATACCCTGGGGTATTGTGATCTTCCTGCACACAGTGCCCTATCCCTATTAATACCAGGAGTGTTGTGATCTTCCTGCACACAGTGCCCTATCCCTAATACCAGGGGTGTTGTGATCTTCCTGCACACAGTGCCCTATTCCTGATACTGGGGGTGTTGTGATCTTCCTGCACACAGTGCCCTATTCCTGATACCGGGGGTGTTGTGATCTTCTTGCACACATCCCGATATCAGGGATAGGGCACTGCATGCAGGAAGATCACAACACTCCTGGTATTAATAGGGATAGGGCACTGCATGCAGGAAGATCACAACACTCCTGGTATTAATAGGGATAGGGCACTGCATGCAGGAAGATCACAACACCCCTGGTATCAGGGATAGGGCACTGTGTGCAGGAAGATCACAATACCCCGGAGGAGTGAGGGTCAGGCAGCTCCCCCCTGTCTGTGAAGCCAGCCTCTCACTAGTAATGCAGGGAGGGAGCTGTCTCAGACTTCACCATCCTCCCCCCCCCCCTTACCCACACACCATTCACTAGCTGGGACATGGGGGAAGTCAGGAGTGAGGGTCAGGCAGCTCCCCCCTGTCTGTGAAGCCAGCCTCTCACTAGTAATGCAGGGAGGGAGCTGTCTCAGACTTCACCATCCACCCCCCCCCCCCTCATCCACACACCATTCACTAGCTGGGACATGGGGGAAGTCAGGAGTGAGGGACAGGCAGCTCCCCCCTGTCTGTGAAGCCAGCCTCTCACTAGTAATGCAGGGAGGGAGCTGTCTCAGACTTCACCATCCTCCCCCCCCCCTCACCCACACACCATTCACTAGCTGGGACATGGGGGAAGTCAGGAGTGAGGGTCAGGCAGCTCCCCCCTGTCTGTGAAGCCAGCCTCTCACTAGTAATGCAGGGAGGGAGCTGTCTCAGACTTCACCATCCTCCCCCCCCCCCTCACCCACACACCATTCACTAGCTGGGACATGGGGGAAGTCAGGAGTGAGGGTCAGGCAGCTCCCCCCTGTCTGCGAAGCCAGCCTCTCACTAGTAATGCAGGGAGGGAGCTGTCTCAGACTTCACCATCCTCCCCCCCCCCCCTCACCCACACACCATTCACTAGCTGGGACATGGGGGAAGTCAGGAGTGAGGGTCAGGCAGCTCCCCCCTGTCTGTGAAGCCAGCCTCTCACTAGTAATGCAGGGAGGGAGCTGTCTCAGACTTCACCATCCTCCCCCCCCCCCTCACCCACACACCATTCACTAGCTGGGACATGGGGGAAGTCAGGAGTGAGGGTCAGGCAGCTCCCCCCTGTCTGTGAAGCCAGCCTCTCACTAGTAATGCAGGGAGGGAGCTGTCTCAGACTTCACCATCCTCCCCCCCCCCCCTCACCCACACACCATTCACTAGCTGGGACATGGGGGAAGTCAGGAGTGAGGGTCAGGCAGCTCCCCCCTGTCTGTGAAGCCAGCCTCTCACTAGTAATGCAGGGAGGGAGCTGTCCCAGACTTCACCATCCACCCCCCCCCCCCTCATCCACACACCATTCACTAGCTGGGACATGGGGGAAGTCAGGAGTGAGGGACAGGCAGCTCCCCCCTGTCTGTGAAGCCAGCCTCTCACTAGTAATGCAGGGAGGGAGCTGTCTCAGACTTCACCATCCTCCCCCCCCCCCCCTCACCCACACACCATTCACTAGCTGGGACATGGGGGAAGTCAGGAGTGAGGGTCAGGCAGCTCCCCCCTGTCTGTGAAGCCAGCCTCTCACTAGTAATGCAGGGAGGGAGCTGTCTCAGACTTCACCATCCTCCCCCCCCCCCTCACCCACACACCATTCACTAGCTGGGACATGGGGGAAGTCAGGAGTGAGGGTCAGGCAGCTCCCCCCTGTCTGCGAAGCCAGCCTCTCACTAGTAATGCAGGGAGGGAGCTGTCTCAGACTTCACCATCCTCCCCCCCCCCCTCACCCACACACCATTCACTAGCTGGGACATGGGGGAAGTCAGGAGTGAGGGTCAGGCAGTTCCCCCCTGTCTGTGAAGCCAGCCTCTCACTAGTAATGCAGGGAGGGAGCTGTCTCAGACTTCACCATCCTCCCCCCCCCCCCCCTCACCCACACACCATTCACTAGCTGGGACATGGGGGAAGTCAGGAGTGAGGGTCAGGCAGCTCCCCCCTGTCTGTGAAGCCAGCCTCTCACTAGTAATGCAGGGAGGGAGCTGTCTCAGACTTCACCATCCTCCCCCCCCCCTCACCCACACACCATTCACTAGCTGGGACATGGGGGAAGTCAGGAGTGAGGGTCAGGCAGCTCCCCCCTGTCTGTGAAGCCAGCCTCTCACTAGTAATGCAGGGAGGGAGCTGTCTCAGACTTCACCATCCTCCCCCCCCCCCTCACCCACACACCATTCACTAGCTGGGACATGGGGGAAGTCAGGAGTGAGGGTCAGGCAGCTCCCCCCTGTCTGTGAAGCCAGCCTCTCACTAGTAATGCAGGGAGGGAGCTGTCTCAGACTTCACCATCCTCCCCCCCCCCCTCACCCACACACCATTCACTAGCTGGGACATGGGGGAAGTCAGGAGTGAGGGTCAGGCAGCTCCCCCCTGTCTGTGAAGCCAGCCTCTCACTAGTAATGCAGGGAGGGAGCTGTCTCAGACTTCACCATCCACCCCCCCCCCCCTCACCCACACACCATTCACTAGCTGGGACATGGGGGAAGTCAGGAGTGAGGGACAGGCAGCTCCCCCCTGTCTGTGAAGCCAGCCTCTCACTAGTAATGCAGGGAGGGAGCTGTCTCAGACTTCACCATCCTCCCCCCCCCCCCCCTCACCCACACACCATTCACTAGCTGGGACATGGGGGAAGTCAGGAGTGAGGGTCAGGCAGCTCCCCCCTGTCTGTGAAGCCAGCCTCTCACTAGTAATGCAGGGAGGGAGCTGTCTCAGACTTCACCATCCTCCCCCCCCCCCTCACCCACACACCATTCACTAGCTGGGACATGGGGGAAGTCAGGAGTGAGGGTCAGGCAGCTCCCCCCTGTCTGCGAAGCCAGCCTCTCACTAGTAATGCAGGGAGGGAGCTGTCTCAGACTTCACCATCCTCCCCCCCCCCCTCACCCACACACCATTCACTAGCTGGGACATGGGGGAAGTCAGGAGTGAGGGTCAGGCAGCTCCCCCCTGTCTGTGAAGCCAGCCTCTCACTAGTAATGCAGGGAGGGAGCTGTCTCAGACTGGTATCAGGGTTAGGGCACTGTGTGCAGGAAGATCACAACACTCCTGGTATTAATAGGGATAGGGCACTGTAAGAGATGACTGTAGTAGATTGAATAAAGATCTGATGTTTCTGCTCTCCTCACACCAACAAAAACAACACACAAGCAGAGAAGCCCTTCTTACAAAGCTGAGCTAGTGAGTTAAGTAGGAGGAAAAGTAAACATACTGGTGCCAGTGTGGCTACTTAAAAAATACACTTACCAACAATCAATTACATATATTTGAACTGTGTACAGTTCCAGCCAGGACCACCTTTCTAAAATGCACAGTGATTGGCAAATTCAACATGCACTAGCATTTCAGGTGCCTGCTAACAAAAATAATAAACAAACAAGTTCTAGTCACGTGAGTGCTGATCATTACATTACTTTTTTTGTCAAGCTTCCAACTGTTTCCATTTCACATCCCCCCAACCATATTGGTAACATCAATAGATAAGAGCACAGCCAGCCAATAGGAATACATATATACATATTCATTCCTAAGTGACCTTTACTGACCTGGGAAGTGTGAACACTTTGTTTCATTTTCTGTTGGTGTTCGTTAGTTTCCAGTTCCATTTCCCATCCCCCCAACCATCACCTCAGTGGTAACCTTGGTAACATCAATAGATAAGAGGGCAGCCAGCCAATAGGAACACATATTCATTCCTAACTGACCTTCAGTGACCTGGAAAGTGTTTATTTGTATCATTTTCAGTTAGTGCGCACTAAATCGAGTTAGTGCGCACTAACGGGGAGTTAGTGCGCACTAACTCGAGTTAGTGCGCACTAACACGATTTAACGATTTTTAACGATAAATCGTTAGAATTTCTATTGTATCGTGTTCTATAACGATTTAAGACGATATAAACATTATCGGACGATAATTTTAATCGTTGAAAAACGATTCACATCCCTATTATTTACCTTTATTTCTCCAGCCACTTAGTCACCACTGATATTAAACTAACTGGCCTGTATTATCTAATGTGAAGGGGAATTTTTTCTTTGCTTTCTCTAATTCACTTTGCATTTGCCTTCAGGCCACTAAACTTTTCAAACTTCTTAAATCTTTTTCATTTTTTTTAAATTTAGATGTAATTGCTTGGTTTTCTAAATCCAAGCTCAAGGTGAGTTACATAGATGGTAGGTCCTGCCCAAGAATATGTACAATCTTAAGTTTGTACTAGAGGCAATAGGTGAAATGACTTATCCACAATTACAAGGAAGTAAGTGGGAAGAAGAGGATTTGAACCCTGGCTTACTTGGTTCGCAGCCTAGTGCTCTATTAACTAGGCTCCTCCTTTTCCCTTTCTTGTCTTCTCTTTTGGAGTAACCCAGTTTCCTTATGTTCTTATTTGTTATACTTTTTCTTAGTTAATGTTATTTGTTCTGGACTTCAAATGTTCTCTTGTCTGTTGAAAATGTTATTGTATAATGTAATCATTTTGGGGTTTATGGTTGTGGTCCAAGTTGATTAGAACACTGGTCCAGAAAAACTTGGCTTAAGCCTTTTTTTCTTTTAACTAACTCATAGGGTTTTATATGATTTTTTTAAATTATTTTTTCTTTCTTTTGGCCCAGAATTTACTTATTTATCCATTTTCTTCCAACTCAGTTTGAACCAGTGCAGGGATCCTGGCATTGCGGGCCTGCAATTGCAGCTACTTAAAGAACATCCTCCTATTATAATGTACACTATTACCATGGTCATTGCCAAAGTGGTCCTGGGGTCAGGAGCAATGCACCAAGCTTTCTTGCAGAGTTGTATCTTTGGTTTAAATCTAGCTGCAACACATTAGTGACCATAACTTCCACCCCCCACTGGCTTTCAGTGTTGCCTTCATAGTCCCAGCTGATCTGGAGAGTAGAAGACTTGATCCAGGAGTTGAATCAGAAACCTTCTGCATGGTGATGCACAGCACTGCTATGGAGCTACCAGGCCAGTCCTATTCCTTATGTTTCAATCCATTATGACTGAATTATATCAGGCTAACTTGATTTTTGTTGCGCTGGAGGTGGACCCTTGGGTCATGGTGGGGTTGACGCAACCCATAGGTGGGCTGATGGACAGAGGCCGCTGGAGCTTCACCTATACCAGCACTTATTCCCCGCAGGTTGAGCCTTTGGGCTGGGGCCAGCAGGACTTAGGTTGGCCTCTGTATATAATTGAGGTGGAGATTGGTTCAGCCCAGAGACAGCAGGTGAGAGATGGTACAATCTTACTCTGGACAAGGTTGTTCTGGAAACTCGAGCACCAATGGAATGGAGGCAGACAGGAGACGCTCAAGCAAGAGCAGGCCGAAGCCTGAATAAACCATTTCCAGGGAGTAAGCCGGAGAGGCATGAGAAACAGGCTTGAGTCAGGGCTGGCGGCAATCTGGAGGCAGTAGCAAGCAAGAGTGAGGTCTGAACACGGAGATAGTCAATAGTGTAGTCAGGCGAAGCAAAGGTCTGGGTCTGGAGATAGGCAATAGCGTAGTCAGGGAAGCAGATGTCTGGGTCTGGAGATAGGCAGTAGCAAAGTCAAGTGAAGCAGAAGTCTGGGTCTGGAGATGGGCAGTAGCGAAGTCAGGCGAAGCAAAGGTCAGGGCTTGGAGAGAGAGTCAATGGCATGGTCAGGCGAAGCAGAGTCAAAGTCCATGTAGGCAATCCGATGAATGGAGCAAGGCAGGAACAAGGAGACAGGAACCAGGAACAGATGAGGAACAGGAATGCAGGGATGAGACGAATCTCTGAGAAGCAACGAGTACTCAACCAGCGAGGAGACCTGTTGCAAAGGCAACGCTAGGGAGCAGAGCCTGTGCTTAAATACTGTAGCAGTGTAGACGTCATCATCCGGGGCCACAGCTAGGTTCCCGCCGCGGTCCCTACTTAAACATCAATGGTGCGCACGTGCCTAGGGAGGGGCATGGTGCAAGTAGCAGCGTCTCTCCGAGGACCATGTGGAGAAGCCCGACGAGAAGTGGTGGCTGGTCCAGGAATGCCAGGAACTGTGGCAGGGCTGGAGGCACTGGGGGAGGCCCAAGAATGGAGCTGACGGCCCACTGCCGCCAGCAAGGAGGAACTAGGACCTGGAGTCACTGTAAAAAGGTGAGGGGGCCATGCCGCGGGTCTGCCACAGATGACATGTGTAACAATTTTGTGTGTTGAATCCAAAATTAGTTTATTTATAACAGCAAGAAAAAGAGAATGTGATGACCTGGAATGCTTGTGTTTGTGAGAGAAGATGAAGAGATAATCAGTTTGCCATATGACTATGATTTTTTTATATTCTGCTTTTTGGCACTTCAGAGTGGATTACATTCAGGTACTGTAACATGTGACACTCCTGCTGCTGAATTACACATTTAATTTATATCAGAAAAAGGTTAAAATGACTCTTTACAGACAAAACAATGCCTAGGGAAAGACAAGTGAATGCCCACTCACCCAGCTTTGCAAGCTCCACTGACTGAGGCCCTAAGAAAAATATGTAAAAATGTAAAACTTTCTGCTTGAATACAGCATACTACCTACTAGAATGCTAATGCCATTTTCTCTTTAAGCTTGTTTTGTTTTCCTTCCCTAAACATGCAAATTTATTTCCATCATAAAAAAATCATATGAGAATGATGCAGTTAAAAAAAAAACAAAAAACACTTAAATTTGAGCTCACACCATAAATTTAATAATACTACTACACATGAAAGTGAGGTGTTAATGGGAATAGAATCAAGGAACATAATAAACAAGCCCAAAATCCCATTGGAGTAACTAACCCATCATTACTATAGACATCTTAGTCCCAGTATTTTGACGTTATTACAGCAAGATTCAAAAGATGTGGCATACAACTGTCCATTAGAAAAACTATGAATATTTTAGCAAACACATCATTTATTGAGGGGCACTGATAACACATGTAGAGAGAGAGGAAGGGAGGGAGAGAGAGCCTAGCTGTAATGCCCTGCCCCTCGAGTTACTAGGTGGGCCTCCCCTATGGGAGGCCCACCTAGTAACTCGAGGTAAGGTTTATGTATTAGTGTAGGGGTTAGAGGCCACTTTGACATTCAATGTGAGACATATGAACAGAACAGTGCTCTCCTGTGAACATTTGATGACCCTCGGAGTGAGGAAACTCACCCAAAGATGAGATTTGTGCAATGTTCTCTCAACCTAGCTTGATGTTACCCAGGTAGAGATTCCATCAAGCTAGGTTGAGAGACCCTTGCCCAAATCTCATCTTGGAGTGAGTTTCCTCACTCTGAAGGCCAGCAAATCTTCACAAGAGACCACTGTTCTGTTCGTAGGTGTCATGTAGAATGTCAAAGTAGCCCCTAACCCTCTACACTCATATCTAATCCCCACCTCGAGTTACTAGGTGGGCCTACCATAGGGATACAAATACTTACCTATGGGCTATGATATTACAGCCAGGTGTGCTCTCTCTCTCTCTCTCTCTCTCCCTCTCCCTCTCCCTCTCCCTCTCCCTCCCTCCCTCCCCCTCCTCCTCCCCAGTGGTTGAATGACACAATTTGCACTAACTTAGCTCTTCACACACAGGCAGATTTTAAAAGCCCTGCTCACGTAAATCCGCCCAGATTTACACAAGCAGGGCCTTGCACACCTATTTTCCACAGGCAGCCGGTGCGCGCAGAACCCCGGGACTCGGGTAAGTCCAGGGGTTTCTGAAAAGGGGTGTGTTGGGGGCGTGGCCACACCCTCCAGAACTGCCCCTAGGTCCGGTCTCGGCGCACGTGGATTTATGTCTCCCTCCAGGAGGCGTAAATCCATGGATAAAGGTGGGGGGGTTAGTGAGGGGAGGGCAAAAGAGAGGCCGCTCTGATTTCGGAGTGGCCTCGGAGGGAACGGAGGTAGGCTGCGCGGCTTGGCGCGCGCCGGCTGCCCAAAATCGGCAGCCTTGCACACGCCGATCCAGGATTTTAGAAGATACGCGCGTATCTTTTAAAATCCAGCGTACTTTTGTTTGCGCCTGCTGCGCAAACAAAAGTACGCGATCGCGCAGTTTTTAAAAATCTACCCCTTAGGTAATTAGTATAAATGCTATATTAGCATAAAACACGCCCCTTTTGCTATCGCATGCGGTACTTACCGCATTTTGATAAATCCACCCTAATGTTTGCTGCAATTTAAAAACATCACTTATAAAGTCATATAACCTACAATAAATAACTATTAAATCAATATCTAGCCCCAACATCACCTGGCATTTCAGAGAACCTGAATCAGGGGGAACTTATCCTTGCTTCATTTGCTCCAGCAAGGAACTTGGTTTTATTTTGCTGTTTACTTTTTTTGTGGATTATTCAGTTCTAGGAGAGTTTACAGGCTTCCAGTTTCTAGACAACCCAAGTTATACACGGAAACATGCATTTTATAAAGAAAGCACATTCTCCATTTATGAAAATACTTGTGCATGTACTTGCTGACACCTCCACCAATTCACTCAAACCCTCTAGCATGTTACCCTGACTTCCCCCCAACCACTTAACCCAGACCTCCCTTCCAAAAACTACAATTCTGTGACTTAATTAGCATTGTAAAAGAATACAGACAAGTTTGGAAATGCAAGCCTGCATAACATTTTCAAAATAGCAACTTATGCACATACTTCCAAACCCCATCCTGGAACAAGCCTGAACCTCTTTTCTCCCTGTTAACATTTATGCACAATACTGCAAGTATGCACATACTCGTGATGTTTCCAAAATAGCATTTATGCGTCTATATGCTATTTATATGCACATATACTGATTTTACAAGCACAAACTTTTGGAAAATTAACCCCAATAAGTTCTAAAGCTCAACATATTCACAGATGCTGAACAAGTTAATTTCAATATTATATAGGCTTTCTAAAATTGGAATTTGGGATTAAGTTTTGGATGTAAGGATGGGCCTGAGGTTGAGTGTTTTGGGGCCTGGTGCCTCTCTCTTCAGGCAGGTAATTAACATGTTGATCAAGAAGTACATCTGTTTATTTCCCTGATCCATTTCAACCCACTTTTGCAACTAGACAGGTAACTAAAATCATGCCTATATTGAAGGAACAGAAAATAGCAACAAGAATGCTGCTTCATTTTGTAAAAATATACCTTTTGCAGTATCAGTTACAAAGCACAATATCCCCATGAGTACATTAGTTTATTCATCATCAGCAATAGACAGCACCAAGTCTCAGAGCACAATTAAAATGAAGTGGGTAAAAGAAAAGGCGCATGGTGGTACATTTTACAGTATATAAATAAAGGTGGTAGCTGGGGCCACTGAATACAGCATTCATGATATAACATTTCAGATGATGTGGGCATACTACACCCAATTAGAGAAACATATGTACATTTTTATCAAAAATAACTTGCAGTGGATACAGGGAAATACAGAATATATTGGTCAACAATGATTGCTGAACTCTTTTTCATCATCACCCTGTTTCTGAGTGCAGTAGAATTTACAGTTATACCTACTAGTATTGGCTACCACTGGAAACCAGTGTTTTCTTTCAGATGAGAGCTTCTATTTATTTTTAGTTAAGAGCATCCCAGAGAAGTCAGGCAGGAAGTACTTTTACCTAGCTGCTGTGCCCTGCTAATGGTCTTAAATTGGTTTACTTACGCAAAAATGTTTAATTAGTGCGGCTTAGCTTTTACTACATCCTAGTAAATGAAGAGGGAAGGAGTATTTTTTTTTTTATTTTGTATCAAACACCTAACATTTACAGTCTGACAGATAATGATGTATGGTTTATAATTAGAATTTTCCATCTTTTTAAATAGGCAAACATAGAGCTTTACACATGGAATTGGTCTTTCAATCAAATCTGAGATTTTATGGTGAAAATATATGGAAAAATATGAATATGCATGAATGCTACTTAAGGCAGTGACTGAGGAAGAGGAAAAATGTCACTAAACAGAAATAATATTTTTTAATAATAATAAAGAGGAAGAAAGGAAATGTAAAATAAATAGCTAAAATAAAAATAAATCTACAACCCCTTATTCAAGATTACTCAAAAAAACATGATTATCAATGTCTTTATCAAGCAATCTTCAAACTTTATAAATCAACAACCTTTCATGCTACAAGGAAACACTATAATCATTGCTCCCATAAAAGTATGCTTTGCTATTTATTTTAAATCATTGCCTGTAATACTTATCTTTTCAGGTGAAAATGAACCAGTAACCCAATGCTGACCAGTGTTTCCAGATTCTCTATTGTCAAATCTGCTTCAAGGAAATTTGCCTCATTCAAATGCAATGGATCCTTTTTTCTATAATGAAAATAACAATTTGCTATAAGTTCCACAGATTGATAATTCTCCTAAATAATAAACTTTTGCTATGTCATTCATCAGTCAAATAATCTTGAAACAATTCTAAGACTCGTTCCACCCTTGGAGTGCCTGCATCCAATCTGTATATCCAGTACACTTCCCTCATGGCCAACTTCTTCAATCTACCACCCCCTCTGATGTTTCTCAATACATGACCAATGCAGTCCATTTTAAATCTCTGAACTTCTGTCCTGCTATAACACAATGGACCACCATTGTTGCTTGAAATCTTTGTTTACTAACACGAAATTATTTTTTATTAATTGAGTTTTCACTGGTCGAGTAGTGCATCCAAAATATATTTTGTCACTTGGACAATCAATGGCTAGTGTATATTCACTTAAATCACTTCTCTTTCTTGATTCCAGTTTTCATTTACATTTTGAATCTATATTTTTAGGGTTTTAGTTTTTATTAAAAAAAAATTTTCATTTTTAAATAGAGAGGCAAGACCTCAGTACTGGTTGAAAAAATAAAACACTGAATCCAATCCAGTTGTTGCAGTCACTGGTCAGAAAACCTCTCTTCTTTTATTCTTTAACTAAAAGTCCATTATTCATTTTCAATTCTTCAACTGGATTTCTTTCAAATAAGATTTTAAGAAATTCTTTTTGCATTATATAGATGGCCCTGATGCAGCATCTGTGAAACGCTGGCAATGTCAGTATTTCAAGAGTCAGTTATAACAGGTTTGCAGTGATCCCATGAAAAATGGAATAATAAGAAAGGGACATACTAAGACCTAGATTCATCAAAAAGCAATACATTTTGCATGAGTAGTGCCTATTATAAGGAAAATGGGTGTGGCTGTGATAATTTTAGAGTTATCAGACTGTGTGCTTTACATAGGTATTTTACCACAATTTATGTTAAAGTTATTGTGCCCTGTCATATTTTTTATTTGTGAGCAGTGAAAAGCCCAGATGGGCATAAAAGAGAGAAAGAGAGAGGAGAGATACTCTTTATAAGGGTCTCATAATAGTCAACTATTTATACCACTATAAGAGGGCAAGCTAGTTGTTAGTCGGTGAACCCCTGAGCCGAGACAAGGTTGGCACCACCTACAGGAGGGAAACTCCTGCAGGTCTTTGTCATCGGGAGGCGGGTATGCTCGGTGTGGAGACCCA
Organism: Rhinatrema bivittatum; assembly: GCF_901001135.1. NCBI lineage: Eukaryota > Metazoa > Chordata > Amphibia > Gymnophiona > Rhinatrematidae > Rhinatrema > Rhinatrema bivittatum. The sequence continues at coordinate 430,423,752 of NC_042617.1, forward strand.
ACAGGACCTTCACCAATACCAGCCCTCGTTCCCCGCAGGTTGAGCCCTTGGGTACAGGGGCCAGCTGGACTTAGGCATGGGTCTCCAGAAGATGATGAATCCCACAAAGACAGCAGACAGAGTCAGGTAATGGTATACCAGAGATCAGGGCAGGCAGTGAGAAACAGAATCCAGATGAAGGCCAGAGGTCAGGGCAGGCAGCAGGCAAGATGAACCAAGGAACAGGCAGGAGCTTGAGGCAGGCAGCTAATGAGAAGAACTGAGGAACAGGCTGAAGGTTGAGGCAGGTGGCAGGCAAGGCAAAACCCAAGAATGTTGTAGCAAGGTCAGAACCAGAGAAGCAGTCATGGGGTTGGAGGTCAGGAGCAGGAACCAACAGTGTGGAGAATAGATCAGGAGCAGGAACACGGAGACAGGAACGGAGTCAGGAACTTGGACACAGAGGCAGGTGCAACCAGCTACTCTAAGCAAAGTGGGTCCTGTTACTGAGGCAAGGGGAAGATGGCCAGGCAGGGTTTAAATAGTCCCCCTAGCCTGATGTCATCGACTGGGGCCATGGGAAGCTTTCCCACCACTGGCCCTTTAAATTGTGGGGAGAGCCGCGCAAGCATGCCTAGAGGGGCCAAAGAGGAACTCAGTTTCAGCAGCAGCATCTTCAGGGGCAGGGGGAGTGGGCCTCCTGCCCCTAAAGATGAGGGACGGTAGTGCGTGGCTGGCGACCACAACAATACCCCCTCCTCTACATCCGTTTCCTGAGGATTTGGGCTTCTTGGGATATGCAAGGTGGAATTGCCTAAGTAGGTTCTTATCTAAGATGTTGAAGGTTGGCTCCCATGTGTTCTCTTCTGGGCCGAACCCTTCCCATGAAATTAGGTGCTCCCATCTTTTATTGCACCATCGGTAAATTTGATCATCTTCGGAAGACAGGTATTTGGGTTCTGGAGGCTTTCAGTGTGGCCATGACAGGACCAGTGGTTTGAGGAGGGAGACATGGAAGGTGTCATGAATCTTCAGGGATGAGGGCAGCTGCAGCTGATAGATGATGGGACCAATTCATCTGACGATCGAAAAAGACCTGATATAGCGGGGGGCCACCCTCATGGAAGGTACCCTAAGCATGATATTATGGGTACTAAGCCATACCCTGTCTCCGAGATTGAATTGGATCACCACCGCCAGTGTTTGACCGTCACCTCCTTGGCTTTTTGTGCAGCCCTTTGAATCATGTCTTGGGTTCTTCTCCAGAGCTCTTGAAGTTCCAGGGCGGTCATTTGGGCTGCTGAGAATGGTACTGTCAATGGTATAGGGAGTGGTAGAGCAGGTTGTCTCCCATACACAATGAGGAATGGGGAAGAGCCTGTAGCTGAATTAATATGTGAGTTGTGAGAGAATTCAGCCCAAGGTAGAAGGATGGCCCAGTCATCCTGATGATCATTCACAAACAACTGGAATAAGATCTTCAAGGTACAGTTGATCTGTTCTGTTTGGCTGTTACCCTGGGGTTGGTAGGCCATGGTGAAATCCAGTTGGATATGGAACTTGTGGCACAGGGAACACGAGAACTTGGCAGTGAATTGAACCCCCCAGTCTGAGTGCAACTGAAAAATGTGAGTGGTGAATAATCTGGCCAATTCAGGAGCTGAAGGAAGACTGGGAAGGGCAGTGAAATGGGCCATCTTCAAAAAGCGGTCTATGATGACCCAAATGATGTGGCAGCCACTTGAGAGGGGGAGATCCACCACAAACTCGGTGGACAGGTGGGTCCATGGCTCCTTGGGGACCAGTAGCAGGCAACAGCTCCTAAGATTGTCCTACCATGGGCTTTTGTTGGGCACAGATAGGACATGAGTCCACATAGGACTTGACGTCCTTCTCCTCGTGCGGCCACCAATAGTACCGCTGAAGCAGTTCCAGGGTTCACCTTCTTCCTGGGTGGCCCACAATGTGTGAGTCATGGGCATAGGCTAGCACCTTTTGGCAGTGGAACTACGGTCTTTCCAGGCAGGGCAGTGGCCAGGAGTATATGAGCCAGATCGATGATGTGGCCTGGGGATTCAGGTGTCTCCTCCACCTCAAAGGCTTGTGAGAGGGCATCTGCCTGGATATTCTTGGAAGCTGGCTTGTATCTCAGCACAAAGTCAAAGCAGCTGAAGAATAAGGACCACCGGGCCTGTCGGGCATTCAAGTGCTGAGCCTGGCGGAGGTACTCCAAATATTTATGGTCGGTGTACACAGTAATGGTGTGCTGAGCACCTTCCAGCCACTGATGCCATTCTTCAAAAGCCATTTTGATAGCCAAGAGCTCCTTATCTCTAATGCTATAGCTCTTCTCAGCCGGGGATATTTTCTAGAAGAAAAAGGATCAGGGTTGCAGGGTACCCTTGTCAGAATTCTGGCTCTGCACTGCCCCTATGGCAGTGGTAGAGGTGTCAACTTCAAAAACAAACGGACGCATGGGACCGGGTGGCGCAGGAATGTGTCTTGAAGGAAGGCTTGTTTCAGGTTGTTGAATGCTGTGGCCACTTCTGGGGGCCACTGCTTGGGATTAGGCCCCTTCATGGTAAGAGCGGTGAGTGGAGTGATGAGCTGAGAGTATCGGGAAATGAAGTGTCTGTAAAAGTTTGCAAATTCTAGGAAGCATTGTAAGGCCCAGTGGCCGGACGGTTGGGACCAGTCCTGGATACAGGCCACTTTCTCTGGGTCAATATGGGACCCGGTGCTGGATATTATATACCCCAGGAATGGGAGATACTCTTATTTGAAGAGACACTTCTCAAGTTTTGCATAAAGCTTGTTAGCCTGCAGACATTGGAGAACCAGCTTGAAGTCTTGCTGGTGTGACTGGAGATCTTTGGAGTAGACTAGGACATCATTAAGGTATACTACTACCGAGGTGTGCAGCAAGTCCTGGAAGACCTCATTCATTATGTGCTGGAATACCACTAGGGCATTACACAGGCCAAATGGCATGACCAGATATTCGTAGTGACTGTCTCTGGTGTTGGATGCGGTCTTCCACTTGTCGCCTGGCATGATCCGGACCAAATTATATGTGCCCTGGAGGACCAACTTGGTAAAAATCTTAGCCCCTTGTAACCAGTCAAGTAGCTCTGGTATAAGGGGCAAGGAGAAACGAGCCCTTCTGGTTATGGCATTTAATCCCCGATAGTCAATGCAGGGTCGGAGTGTACCGTCCTTCTTAGCTACAAAGAAGAACCCGGCTCCTACAGGGGAGGAGGATGGCCAGATGAAACCTCTCTCTAGGTTCTCCTGGATATACTGTGTCATGGCTCGAGTTTCTGGGAGGGATAGCGGATGCACATGACCCTGAGGTGGCATGGTGCCCGGCAGAAGGTTGATGGCGCAATCAAAGGGCTGGTGTTCTAGGAGCGTCTCTGCCATCTCCTTCGAAAACACGTCCATACTGGGGAGGTAGGCTCACAGAGGTTAATGCCAGGGAGACAAGGGGGCGCTGAACCTGGAAAAGGCAGGTAGTTTGGCACCAAGGTCCCCATGAGGTCAGCTGGACAGGATGAAGAATAGAATGGTCTCCTTGTGCAGGACACCGGTGCATAGGCGCACAGGGGTGGAGATCTGAGTAATATGGCCTGGTAGAGGTTCTCTGTGAATTGGTGAGATAATTATAGGTGGAGTCCTGGATAGTGTGGACAGACCAAATTGGGTAACCAGTTCACTAGATATGAAGTTCCCACAAGTCTACCAGTGCCAATGTTGAGTAGGTGCACTGTGGGAGGATAATAGAAACTGGCAGTGTACATTGGGGAGCAGGAGCGATACAACCTAGGGTCAACTCCCCACTGACACCTAGGTTTGGCAGTTTTCCTTCCTAACTGGACATTGGGCCAGAAGGTGACCCTTCCCAACACAATAGAGGCAGAGATCCAGGGAACGTCTCCACTGTCTTTCTTCTGGCAAGAGGTGATTCCAGCCCAACTGCACGGGTTCTTTGGAGTGTGGCCTCTTCTGCAGGATTTGATGCCAAGGAGCATGAAAAATATGGGGCCAGAACTACCGATTGGCGGGGAGCTTGGGACTCCCGAAGTCATTGCTGAAGGCGATGGTCAATTCTCCCCGCAAGTTCTATGAGGACATCCAAGACATCAGGGAGATCCAGGGCTGCGAGTTCATCTTTAAACCGAGGAGATAGGCCCTCCAGGAAGATTCTCCAGAGGCTGTCCTCCTGCCAGCCCAATCAGTAGCCAAGATACGTAACTCAATGGCATATTTCGCTAGCGTCTTGGAGCCCTGCCGGAGGTGGAATATGTCTAAACCAGCAGTGGCTAGGCATCCAGGCTCATCAAAGACCTGCTTGAAGGTCTGTACGAAGTATTGCAGATCCTTCAGTAAAGGATCTCCTCGCTCCCACAAGGGAGAGACCTAGGCCAAGGCCTTCCCATCCAGCAGGGAACCCTGCCTGATTACCTTCCGGCAAAAACTCAAGACTTGGCTTTTTGTCCAAGCCTTCCCTCAAGCATAACATTGCAACAGTGCTCTCATTTAGCTCAATAGACTAAATGAACAAATCAGTAATTGCATATTCTTCCATGTTCATTCTCCAGTTTTTTCTGTCCTTTATTTCCTGGCTACTCTAGCCTCCAAGTTCATTTTCCCTGTTATTTGTATCTGCGCTTCGGCCTTCTTGTTATATGGTTTTTTTTTTGCTAAGTTAACCCCTAAGTTTGATGTAAACCGGCCTGATATGACGCTTGTCATGAAGTTCAGTATAGAAAAATGTTAAATAAAATAAATAAAATAAAGGTATTCTTGAAACTATTGTTGGAGAATTGAGCCAGCTGGAAGAAGAAATGCATAAAACATTGGATGAGAAAACCCCAATACTGCTTGGGATCTCCAGCATACTGGAGAAAAGCTGGGGACAAAGTTTCATAGTTACCACTGGAGGCACGGGCATAGCTGGAGTAGTGAAATCACTGGAACCAGAAGAGGTAGTAGCATCCAAGCGAGCCACCAGGCTCACCACGGTGCCAGCCAACATCTCAAGGCACTGTTGCAACTGCTGTATCTTTTGGACTAGGCCCAGGATGGCCTGCAGACTGGGAAGATCCACCAGGTCCATGGCCTCAGCAAACTGTTAGAGAGAGAGGAGAGAGACTCTTTATAAGGGTCTCATAATAGTCAACTATTTATACCACTATAGGAGGGCAAGCTAGTTGTTAGTCGGTGGACTCTTGAGCTGAGACGAAGTAGGTACCACCTTCAGGAGGGAACCTCCTGCAGGTCCTCATCATCGGAAGGTGGGTACACTTGGTGCAGAGACCCAACAGGACCTTCACCAATACCAGCCCTCGTTCCCCGCAGTTTGAGCCCTTGGGTATTGGGGCCGGCTGTACTTAGGCGCGGGTTCCAGAAGATGATGAATCCCACGAAGACAACAGACAGAGTCAGGCATACCAGAGGTCAGGGCAGGCCGCAAAAAACAAAATCCAAATGAAGGCCAGAGGTCAGGGCAGGCAGCAGACAAGAGCAACCAAGGAACAGGCAGGAGGTCAAGGCAGGTGGCTGATGAGAAGAACCGAGGAACAGGCCAAAGTTTGGGGCAGGCAACAGGCAAGATGAAATCCAAGAACGTACCGAGGTCAGAACCAGAGAAAGCAGTCATGGGGTTGGAGATTAGCAGGGCCAGTGCAAGGGAATTAGGTGCCCTAGGCGAGCCTTCTCCCTTGTGCCCCCTCCCCCCTCGGTCTCGGCCCCGACTCCTACATCGTTCTTGATCACACCCACCAACTGTGTGGTTTTCTGGGTCGAGAGCAGGTTGGGCACTGCTTGCGGCCCGCCAAATCTCCACTCCTCTTTGCCACCACTTGCGGTCCCATATGGTTCGCACCCAGTGGCATACCAAGGGTCTTTGGCACCCGGTGTTGCGGTTCTGGCCGCGAGTGCCGTGACCAGACCCTTACCTCCGTGCTCCTGGACCTGCTCCCGCTTCTGGAGGCCTGGTTTGCGCCCTGTTTGGTGTTGTCCCCGCGGGGGCCGCGCCGCCAGGAAGCTTCCCATGGACACCCTGCTTCTAGGCGTGCATGAGCACCACTTGGACGCTTTTCTAGGCCATTTCCCGCCAGAGGTGACTCCGCCCAGTTCCTGACGTCAGACGCCGCGGCCTTGATAAGCCGGCCGTGGACACTCAGTCTTTGCCTTGCAACGGGTTTACCTTCCAGCTCCCTGTTGCGTCATGGCCCGGAGTGAGCTGTTTGCCACTCGCTCCGTTCCTGCTTGCCTGCTACAGTACCTGCCTGGTTCCTGCTTGCCTGCTACAGTACCTGCTTGGTTCCTGCTTGCCTGCTACAGTTCTTGCCTGGTTCCAGTACCCGAGTCTTGCTACAGTTCCTGCCTGTTTCCAGTACCCGATCCCTGCTACAGTTCCTGCCTGGATCCAGAACCCGAACCCTGTTACAGTACTTTCTACTGTCCTAGTCTGGTTCCAGTTCCCAGTCCAGATCATCAACTCGCCTAAGTCCCAGCTGCCAGGCTCCTACGGGCTCCTCCCGGGGGGGCTTCGGCTTCCAGGGTGAAGCCGCCTCCCTGCGGTTGGGCTCCTACGGGCTCCTCCCGGGGGAGTACCAGCTTCCAGGGTGAAGAGCACCTCTTTGTCCTGCCTGAACATCTGCCTCCCGGCCTGCCACATACTAGAGACATTGACCACCTTTCCCAGTCTCCTGCATGTCGGCCCAAGGGTCCACTAAACTGAGCGCCCATAACAGATTGAAAGGCCATGGACTCGGCGGATGCACCTGTCCCTTGGACCTGCCAGGGTTGGCTCAGCAGCTGCAGTATCAACAAAAGTACCTCGAGGTCCTTACTGGTTTGGTAGGGGAGTTATCGGCCCAATTGGATGCCAGGGCCTCGTCTGCCCCAGAACCAGCACCCGAGGGTCAAGACTCTTCAGTGACTCAGCTGCCAGCACCCTCTCATTACGCTGGTGATTTAAGGACCTGCCGCGGCTTTTTGAACCAATGTTTTATACGGTTCTCTCTGTTGCCCCGGCAGTTCCCCTCGGATGGGGTGAAAGTGGCGTATATCCTGTCCCTGCTTGATGGGAAAGCCTTAATATGGGCTTCTTCCCTTTGGGAAAATAATGATTCCTCGCTAACGGACTTACAACAGTTCATCTCAAACTTTCGACAGGATTTTGAGCCCGCCCGAGTAGCCTCGGCTATCTCTGATCTGCTGCAACTCCGTCAGGGGGCTCGCTCCTTGGTAGATTATGCTATGGAATTCTGGACTTTAGCCCAGGAAGTAGGTTGGCAGGATGGTAGTGTTAAGGCCATCTTTTTGGAGGGCCTCTCCGGACGCATACTGGGGTAGATTTTAAAACCTACGCCCGCCGTTCGCTAAGGGCGCGCGCAGCCGCGCGCATAGGAGGTGGCATGTATTTTGTATAGCGCCGCGCAGACATGTGCGCACTATGCAAAATACGGGAAAAGATTGTTCGGATTTTGTGCGCGCTGGTTGGCGTGCACAAATGCAATCGTGCGCGCAACTGCACTGGTGCGCGCGGGTTTCCCATGTGCGCGCAAGTGCAGTTGTGCGCGTGAGTGCATTTCTGCGTGCGTGCGTGCGTGCGTGCGCGCGGGTCCGCACGTGCAGAGTGTTTTGCACAACATAGCGGCCAGGGGGCAGAGGCAGCCCAACTTTACCACCAGGGACGTGGAACTGCTGGCGTCCCTGGTGGTAGCCAGGGAACATCGCCTCTTCCCCATTAGAGGGAGGAGGACCAATTTCCCACAGCTCCGGAGGGCATGGAGGCAGTTACAGGGAAGGTTTAATGAGAGGGCCTCCCACCCACGTGGGGTAAGTGTACAGTGTGTACTACTGCACTGTGGGACTGTCAATATGGGGTTAGGGCTGGGAGGAGGGAAAAAAGTGAGAAACAGAGGGTTTATAGTATAGGCATTTGGAATTAGGCTGAAATGTGAAAAGATAATAGGTAATTAGCTACATGATTGTCATAGTTCTTCATGGTTGCCAAAATGTATGTTGAACAGTCTTTGCCACATTGCAGAATACAGCATCATCACAGTACACTCATGTTTGTCTCTCCATTTGAAGAAGAAGGCTCGTTGGCTGCGCCTGAAGAAGGGGAGGTGGCTAGAGCGGCTGCGGGGCGAGCGCACTGGGGCTGGTGGTAAGTAATCTCTCCATGATAAGGGCTATATTTGTTATATATGGGACAGATCTTTTCAAAACATGCATGGTAGGGACAAGCAAGGAGGTAGGACATAGTGCACCTACTGTGTGCGCTGGCACACTGCCGTCCTGTTCCCTCCCAGGCAGCTATGAATCTGAGCGGCCTGGAAGGGACCTTTACAACCCCCCCCCCTTCCCATTACTCCCTGGTCCCCTCCCCAGCCCTAAAGTAATGCCAGAAACAATTGTTAATCCCTGTTGTGTCTGCAGGCTCCCAGTGACCATGCGATCCCTGCCACAGCAGCAAGTGGATGCCCTGGAAGGACCCTTTCAGACTTATCTGGCCCCCAAACAACCCAGTCCCCACTCCTTTTTCATGGGGCAGGGAGATAGGTGCACCTCATCCCCCTTTCACAATCAGCCGGCCAAGCATCACCCATTGAAGATCCTGCCATAAAGAAATGTTTGCTCATGAGTTTGCATATTCATGTACAGGCTAGTCATATCTGTTGGTTTACTTTACAGGTCCTGAGGAAGAGAGGCCAGGACCAGCTCCAGCGCCAGGAGCAGCAGCAGCAGCCGCTCCGAGGAGGGAGGCGGATTCTCCCCCACACGCCGTGAGGAGACGGAGGCAGAGGCCACCTCCCCCCCAAGAGGCACAGCCCGAGCCACCCCCTAGCCCCCCCTGTAGGGTCTCCTCCCCGTTTTGCCCAGGGAGTTAGGAATGCGGGGTCACCCGGGGGCCAGCCTTTGCTGGCCCCGGTAGGCAGCGAGGGCCCTCTTGTGCCTTGACGGCCCCCCTCACATCACCAACACAGAGGCTCATCATTGGGAGGACGGTCTCCCGATGATGAGCCTCTGACCCGAGGTGAGTTCCGGGATTATGTGAGGGTGGTGCGTGGGGCACTGGGGGTCCTCACTGCCTACGCAGAGAGGATAAACAGGACCAATGGGCAGGTCCTCCGGGCTCTACAGCTGCTTGGCGCAGCTGTGAGAGCCCTGGGGGGATCAGCTTCGGCGGTTCTGAGTATCCTCTCTGGTCCCTGCCTCCCTAACTTCCCGGGGGTTTTTGTTTTCTGTAAATAGTTTTTCCCCCTAGTTCTTCCATCACATCCCTTTTTATTTTGTATATTTGTATATATATTTTCCAGATGTTTTGGAATAAAAAAATATTTTCTACAAAATTGTGTGGTCATTGGAAAAGAGGGCCTGGTGTAGGGAGGAAGGGAGGTGAGGGGGTGAAGGAGGCTGAGGGGGTGAGGGGCTAAGGGGGGTGAAGGGGGCTGAGGGGGTGAAGGGGGTGAAGGGGGTGAAGGGAGTAGGATGTTGGGGGGGAAGGGGTGATATGTTGGGGGAAGGGGGTGATGGAGGCTGAGGGGGTGAGGGGCTAAGGGGGTGAAGGGGTGAAGGGAGTAGGATGTTGGGGTAAAGGGGTGAAGGGGTGAGATGTTGGGGGAAGGGGGTGAAGGGGGTGAAGGGGACTGAGGGGGTGGGATGTTGGGGGTGAAGGGGTGAGAGGGGTGAAGGGGAATGAGGGGGTAAAGGGGGTGAAGGGGGCTGAGGGGGTGAAGGGGGCTGAGGGGGTGAAGGGGGCTAAGGGGGGTGAAGAGGGCTGAGGGGGTGAAGGAGGGATGAGGGGGTGAGGGGCTAAGGGGGGTGAAGGTGTGAAGGGGGCTGAGGGGGTGAAGGGGGTGAAGGGGTGGGATGTTCAGGGTGAAGGGGTGAGATGTTGGGGGGAAGGGGGTGAAGGGTGCTGAGGGGGGCTGAGGGGGTGGGATGTTGGGGATGAAGGGGGTGAGAGGGGTGAAGGGGGCTGTGCTAAACATGAATGTGACTGTGAAAATGCAAAATTGGCTCTAGTTTTTTTGTAATATGTAATAATATAATTGCATCTTGAATTGTATGCCAATAGTTGGAGACCTACGGTTAATACCGTTTGAAAAATGAAGTCATAGACTACATCTTAGATTTCTTTGCTTGTCTCTTGTACACCTGTTTGGGAGCATCTCTGCAGAGTGTCCAGCAGGGATGTGAATCGTTTTTGAACGATTAAAATTATCGTCAGATAATTTTAAAATTGTCCTAAATCGTTAGAGTGCACGATACAATACAAATGCCCCCGATTTATCGTCAGGGGCATTTGTATTGTATCGTTAAATAGGGCACGGGAATTATTTGGGGGAGGGCGGGAAAACCGGCACACCAAAACAACCCTTAAACCCACCCTGACCCTTTAAAACCAATTCCTTACCCTCCCCCACCCTCCCGACCCCCCCCCCCAAATGTTAAATTACCTGGTGGCCCAGTGGGGGGGGGGGGGGGGGGTGTGTGTGTCCCGGCACGATCTCCCGCTCTCGGGCCATCGGCGCCATTTTGGCTGCCACTAATTAAAATGGCGCCGATGGCCTGATAAAAACAAAACCCCACCCGACTCTTTAAATCGACCCCACCCTCCCAAGCCCCCGAAAACTTTTTAAAATTACCTGGTGGTCCAGGGGGGCCTCGGGGGGCCTCGGGGAGAGATCCAGGGGGGCCTCGGGGAGAGGAGAGATCCAGGGGGGCCTCGGGGAGAGATTTCCCGTTCCTAGACATCAGCTGTTCTAAAAAAAAATGGCGCCGATGCCCCTTTGCCCTTACCATGTGACAGGGTATCCGTGCTATTGGCTGGCCCCTGTCACATGGTAGGAGCACTGGATGGCCGGCGCCATCTTTAAAGATGGCGCTGGCCATCTTTACTCATCAGCCCCTATTATAGTCGGGTGGGTTGGTTTTTTTTAGCGGCGCGGGCCTCCCTAAAAAAAAAAATTAGCGATGTGAATTGGAATGGGAAACGATTCCAATTCACATATCTTAACGATCAGATTCCCCCCCGCCCCCCCAGCCGAATCTGATCGTTAAGACGATGTGGCACACAATTCACATCTCTATCCAGCAGTAGTCAGCCAGCATGAATATTTCAAATGCTCACCCTTTCTGACTGGGCTTCATATAGTCTACACTGCTGACGTCAGCTTACTCAGCAGCAGCATGACAGTAGAACTGCATTGCATCAGAAAATGATGTAATAAACTCTGGATGATGTGTGCATGATGGTATTATGCAATATGATGCAATATTACATCATTCTAGGCTTATTTACTGTCCTACTGGATACATTTACATGACTAAACATAGAAAGTGAACTATATTAAATATCTTCAAAACGAGAGCCAATAAAAACTTTTCATGGTCATATTCGTGTTCAGCACATCAAGATACTACAGCAGAGCTTTCCAAACTGTGTGTCGGGACACATTAGTGTGTCGCCTGCAGTGTGCAGGTGTGTCGCGCAAGCCTGGTCAACTCTGATGTGAGTTTGGGCTTTTTTTTTTTCTAGAGATTCACTTTTTTTTTTTCAGTTTATGGGTTGCTTATTATTGGGTGATTTTTGCTGTCAATCGCGTTTTTTGGGGGGGCTTGGTGGGTGGAACGAGCCCAGCCATCCTTGCATTGGCTGCTGCTGCCGATGAGGCCTGGCCATGAAGAGTACTGACTACAAGCAGCAGTGTCTGGTGATCATGGAAGGGAGTGAACCACTTAACTGCCAACAATCAAAAAGACGAGGTACATGAGTGTGGGGGCCAGACATGTGCTGGGGGGAGAGAGATGAGTGAGTGGTGGGCAAACGTGCTGGGGGGACAGACATGTGCTTGAGGGGGAGAGATATGAGTGTGTGGGGTACAGACATGTGCTGGGGGGAGGAGAGAGATGAGTGTGTGGGGGACAGACAATTTGTTTTATTATTGTTTCTCATAAATTATAACAATAACATGAATCTTAAAATATATATTTTTAATATAAATTTAAGGTTTTCATGAGATAGGTTGTGTCGTGAAACATTTTATTTATGTATATATTTAAGGAAACATACATAAATTGTCGAAATATGTTTCGTTCGTTTAACCTTTAACCTCTGGTTTACTAGTAGACTGAATTACCGTGTCCCGAAATTATGTTTGTCTAAAAAGTGTGTCACCAACATGAAAAGTTTGGAAAGCTCTGTACTACAGAGTAGGACCTTTTTAGGTCAGTAACACTTTCATTGTTGCCCAGTGGAATCAAACTTTGCAGATAAAGGAGTTTGTACATCCTATTACTCAACATCTCTACACATTACATCATTTCACTAGCTGCATATCCAGTTTTGTAACAATATCATTTCATGTCCATGTCAGAAAATTTATGTTGGACAAATGAAAAGATCCTTACAACAATGTATAAGTAAACACAAAAGTTGTTTACTGAATGCGAGGGAAGCAGCCCCAATTGTCCAACATTGTTTGGCATAGAAACACCAGATGGAAGATCTACATTGGTTTGCCATAGATCAAGAGGAACAGAATATTAGAGGTGGAGATAGGGAACATGCATTGTATTTGAGGGAATAAAAATGGATATATAAATTGCAGGCAGAAGAATCCTGAGAACTCATTTGCAAGATAGAGTGGAACAGTTTGATTTAAATGTTAGATAGAATAATTTTATTTTAATGTCAGACAGTTCTCATGATCATCAAAGCTGATAATAGATCAGCAAGGAAAAAGTACAATAAAAGCTGAAGTTAATGTGGAGATTTTCTCATAATGCAAGAGGAGAGTATATGAAAATATTGAGGAAGTCATAACAACATAGATGTGTTTATGGATGAATGTATTATCAGGATTTCTGAATGGAAATATGATAACATATGCTCACATATGGATAAGTGCATTCATTTGGGTCCTAAATAAGAAAAACAATAAAAGTTGGCAGAGCTTTATAGAAACATTGCAGTTATCATTCAATAAAATTACAATGTAAGAAAAAATAGTGGTTGGAGTAAAATGCCCAAAATGTAATAAAAATGATGAATTAGAAATGTAAGAGGAGAGAAGAGTTTGTTCTGAAGACCAACATGATATTAATAAGTAGATTAAACAGTAGAAGAACATAGGAGAAAAATTAAAAACTTTTTGTTGAAAGTGAGCATTTGATAAACAAAAATAATTTACATCAAATTAACTGTGAGGGATTGAGACGATATCACATTATTTTGATATATACACGTATGTACGTATACGTAAATGAATAAGAAATTAAGTGGGTCAGAGCAAAAAACGTAAAACAACATGATGATGTCATGACGCTGTGAATGTGCATATGGACGCAAATGAGAAAGGTTTTTGATAGGTCACATTTGTAAAACCTTGGAGTGTTTATATGGAAAGTTACAGCTATGTTAGAAAAGTTGTTAGCCCAACGGAACAAGAAAGTAAAAGTATGTGTTAAAAGATTCAGAAAAAGTGAGTAATAAAATTAATCAGAGTGAAAACTCTTTAAACACAAGATTATGAAAGAGGAATAAGATTTTAAGAAATTCTTTTTGCATTATATAGATTGCCCTGATGCAGCATCTGCGAAATGTTGGCAATGTTGGCATTTCAAGGGTTAGTTTTAATAGTGTTGCAGTGATCCCGTGAAAAATGGAATAATAAGAATGGGATGCATTAAGATAAGTAGACACTGACACATTTGATCTAATAGTTTGTCCTACCAGTTGAAACTTCTGCTTAATAACAGTTTGAGTAAAACTTGAATATTTAAAAGAAATCCAATTGAAAAATTAAAGATGAATAATGGACTTTTAGTTAAAGAATAAAGGAAAAGAGGTTTTCTGACAAGTGACTGCAACAATTGGATTGAATTCAGTATTTTACTTTTCAACTCATCTTTCCTCTCTATTTAAATTTTTTTAAATTTTTTTAATAAAAATTAAAAATTTAAAAACTAAATTTTAGATTGGTAATGTATACGAAAACTGGAAACAAGAAGCAGAAGTGATATAAGTGAATATACACTAGCCAATTTTTACAATTTGTTATTGTACCCCTGAGTGCAGTATTTGTAATTGGACAATCAATCACATAAATTACAAAACTTGTCATGTAATCTGTATTGTATCTTCTCTTAATCACTACTGACTCTGGCTTATATTGCCATGCTGAACCCAAAGACTGACTACAAAATTCATATTTTACACATTGTTTATGATATCCTTTCCCTTACTTTCTTGTAACTGTTCCTGTTGATGAATGTACTACCCAGTCCTGAATATTTTTTCCTTTCTTATAGAAACATAAGAACATAAGAACATAAGAAAATGCCATACTGGGTCAGACCAAGGGTCCATCAAGCCCAGCATCCTGTTTCCAACAGTGGCCAATCCAGGCCATAAGAATCTGGCAAGTACCCAAAAACTAAGTCAATTCCATGTTACCATTGCTAATGGCAGTGGCTATTCTCTAAGGGGCGGATTTTAAAAGGCCCGCGCGCGCCGGCGTGCCTATTTTGCATAGGCCACCGGCGCGCGTAAAGCCCCGGGACGCGCGTAAGTCCCGGGGCTTTCGAAAAGGGGAGGGAGGGGGCATGTCAGGGGGCGTTCCCGAAACGACGTGGCGTTTCGGGGCGTGCCGCGGCGTTTCGGGGGTAGGCCCGGGGGCGTGGCACAGGCCCGGGGGCGTGGTCGAGGCCTCCAGACCAGCCCCCGGGACCGGAGGACGGAGCAGGGCTGCCGACCGACGCTCGCAAAGTTACGCCTGCTTTCAGCAGGCGTAACTTTGCCGACAAAGGTAGGGGGTGATTTAGATAGGGCCGGGGGGGGGGGGGGGGGGGTTAGGTAGGGGAAGGGAGGGGAAGGTGGGGGGAGGGCGAAGAAAGTTCCCTCCGAGGTCGCTCCGAAATCGGAGCGGCCTCGGAGGGAACAGGCAGGTTGCACTGGGCTCGGCGCGCGCAGGTTGCACAAATGTGCACCCCCTTGCGCGCGCCGAGTAATTTGTACCAGTGAATAATTTTAAGATGATGTCTTTGTAAAATGGCTTTAAACAATATGTTAAAATATGGACATGGTGTTTATGGGGACAAATATGTAATAGGAATCAAGATGATATGGTGTGTTTTTTATTTTAAAGCTGCGAGTGAGTTCAGTTTCCCCCTGATGAAGCCAAGCGGATTGTGAAACATTGAGGCCTCTGTGTTGGGGTGTTAACCTATGAAAATTAGGATACAGTGGGGACTTTACCCATGAAAGTCTAGGATACAGCCATGGAAGTGTGGTTTTTGTAAGAAGAGGAAGGTGTTTTACCTTTGACGATACAGCAAGATGGGAAAACATGGACAATTTTGTTGAATAGTGGGGTAAGAAAGTTTTTGGGGTGGTTTTAGTAAGATTTGGTGATACAAATATTAAAATTGAAAGCTGGATATTATGAATCAGGGACATAGTATAATGTGGTTTTAGTAATGTGGATGTGAAGTTTATTTGATAAATAAAATAAAAGAAGGTTATGATTTATCATATATAAATGTTGTATTAATGTTTTGGGAGGATTCTATATAGATATATGAGCACTGTCTTGTGTTTATGAAACTGCATAGGGATTTTTATATTAGGGATGTGCATCGCCTTTTTTGACGGATGAAAATATCATATGATATTTTCTAATCCGTCATGTATCGGGGTCCCCAAAAATGATAGGAAAACCCCACGAAATTTTCATGTGGTTTTCTTATCATTTTAGGGGGGAAGAGAAAGGGCACACGGAAAAAACCCAAACCCACCCCGACCCTTTAGATCTAATTATCTACAATCTCCCACCCTTCTGACCCCCCCCCCAAAATCTTTCCTAAATTACCTGGTGGTCCAGCGGGGGTCTCGGCAGCGATCGCCCGCTCTCGGGCTGTCGGCTGCCACTAATCAAAATGGCGCCAATGGCCCTTTGCCCTTACCATGTGACAGGGGCTATCAGGGCCATTGGCTGGCCCCTATCACATGGTAAGGGCAAAGAGCCACTGGCACCATTTTGTTTACTGGCAGCCAATGGTAGGGATGTGAATCGTTTTAGGACGATTAAAATTATCGTCCGATAATTTTAATATCGTCTTAAACCGTTATGGAACACAATACAATACAGATTCTAACGATTTATCGTTATAAATCGTTAGAATCGTGAGCCGGCACACTAAAACCCCCTAAAACCCACCCCCGACCCTTTAAATTAAATCCCCCACCCTCCCGAACCCCCCCCAAATAACTTAAATAACCTGCGGGTCCAGCGGCGGTCCGGAACGGCAGCGGTCCGGAACGGGCTCCTGCTCCTGCATCTTGTCGTCTTCGGCCGGCGCCATTTTCCAAAATGGCGCCGAAAAAATGGCGGCGGCCATAGACGAAAAAGATTGGACGGCAGGAGGTCCTTCCGGACCCCCGCTGGACTTTTGGCAAGTCTCGTGGGGGTCAGGAGGCCCCCCACAAGCTGGCCAAAAGTTCCTGGAGGTCCAGCGGGGGTCAGGGAGCGATTTCCCGCCGCGAATCGTTTTCGTACGGAAAATGGCGCCGGCCATACGCGTATGGCCGGCGCCATTTTCCGTACGGAAAATGGCGCCGGCAGGAGATCGACTGCAGGAGGTCGTTCAGCGAGGGTTCCGGCTGCAGGAGGTTCCGACTGCAGGAGGTCGTTCAGCGAGGGTTCCGGCGCCTCGCTGAACGACCTCCTGCAGTCGATCTCCTGCCGGCGCCATTTTCCGTACGAAAACGATTCGCGGCGGGAAATCGCTCCCTGACCCCCGCTGGACCTCCAGGAACTTTTGGCCAGCTTGTGGGGGGCCTCCTGACCCCCACGAGACTTGCCAAAAGTCCAGCGGGGGTCCGGAAGGACCTCCTGCCGTCCAATCTTTTTCGTCTATGGCCGCCGCCATTTTTCGGCGCCATTTTGGAAAATGGCGCCGGCCGAAGACGACAAGATGCAGGAGCAGGAGCCCGTTCCGGACCGCTGCCGTTCCGGACCGCCGCTGGACCCGCAGGTTATTTAAGTTATTTGGGGGTGGGGGATTTAATTTAAAGGGTCGGGGGTGGGTTTTAGGGGGTTTTAATGTGCCGGTTTTTCGATTTTTCGATTTTTCAATTTTTTAACGATTTTCACGATTTTTCACGATATTTTACCCCCCCAAACGGCAACAATACGATTCCCTCCCCCTCCCAGCCGAAATCGATCGTTAAGACGATCGAGGACACGATTCACATCCCTAGCCAATGGCCCGAGAGCAGGAGATCGCTCCCGGGACCCCTGCTGGACCACCAGGTACTTTAGGAAAGTTTGGGGGGTCGGGAGGGTGGGGGATTATAAATAATTAGATTTAAAGGGTCAGGGTATGGTTTTTATTTTTGGCTTGGAACAGCCAAAAAAACCTGTCTGGACTGCGGGAAACGTAATTTCCCGCCAGTCCACAATACCGAAACCGGAACCGATTCCGGCACCCAATTCACATCTCTAATATATATATACATATATATATGTTCTACAATGATATATACACATCAACTTGAACATTATAGAACAACTCTTCAAGCCCCGACAGAAAAACAGTAAGTCAATAAACTGAAAGTATGTCATAGATAGAATCCTGGATTATTGAATTTTCTATGGCATACATTCAGTTTGTTGACTTACTGCAATGATATATATAAATAATCAGATAAAATACAGATCATGTTCATTAATGGCTTGCAGTCCTTATTGACTCTTTCTCCCTGATGAAGCCACCCTATGGCGAAACATAAATGCCTTTTGTCGGAGCTTGAAGAGTTGTTCTACGATGTTAAAATTGTAACACAATCTGGTACCGGATCCAGTACATGGCTCCAACACAGATGATTACAAATTGATTCTGAACACAGTCCTGATGTTCCTCACCTGTTCCTGATGTCCTGTACCCCAGGCTCCTTGTTGCCCTCATCCTCAGTCCAGCCTGCTGCTTCTTGCCGTTACCATTGAGTTGGCTCCAGAAGCATGCAGGTCCAGCAGAGGGTCAGACCGTCCATCTCCACCCATGCTGGGACATGCCTCACCAACCCTCGGTGCCGAGGCCCAAGGGCACACAATCCCCTCGAGCGGGACCGCTCCTTCAGTGCTCCCATAACAACATGTGCACGTGGGCATCAGATTTTATAACATGTGTGTGGTGACGCATGCATGTTATAAAATCATCACATCCATGTGAGCGAGCTGGGAACCGTGCACCCATGGTCGCACGCATGTGGGTTTTAAAATTTACCCAAAATTGAATGCATATAATAATTTTATAAAACAAATATAAATGAAAATGCCACATCCATAAGATATTTGATTCTTCTTTAAAACAATGAATAGTCTCTAAATGAGCAGTTAATTCTTAAACAGCCCCCAAAGGAAGTAAATGAATATTCTGTAATAAAGTGATCTTGCTTTAAAGTCATTTAAAGCAA
The DNA here is from genome assembly GCF_901001135.1 of Rhinatrema bivittatum. Lineage (NCBI taxonomy): Eukaryota > Metazoa > Chordata > Amphibia > Gymnophiona > Rhinatrematidae > Rhinatrema > Rhinatrema bivittatum. The sequence continues at coordinate 430,442,233 of NC_042617.1, forward strand.
GATCACTTTATTACAGAATATTCATTTACTTCCTTTGGGGGCTGTTTAAGAATTAACTGCTCATTTAGAGACTATTCATTGTTTTAAAGAAGAATCAAATATCTTATGGATGTGGCATTTTCATTTATATTTGTTTTATAAAATTATTATATGCATTCAATTTTGGGTAAATTTTAAAACCCACATGCGTGCGACCATGGGTGCACGGTTCCCAGCTCGCTCACATGGATGTGATGATTTTATAACATGCATGCGTCACCACACACATGTTATAAAATCTGATGCCCACGTGCACATGTTGTTATGGGAGCACTGAAGGAGCGGTCCCGCTCGAGGGGATTGTGTGCCCTTGGGCCTCGGCACCGAGGGTTGGTGAGGCATGTCCCAGCATGGGTGGAGATGGACGGTCTGACCCTCTGCTGGACCTGCATGCTTCTGGAGCCAACTCAATGGTAACGGCAAGAAGCAGCAGGCTGGACTGAGGATGAGGGCAGACGGAGGCTCTGAAACATAGAGACTCAGGAACAAGGCACTTGGGTGCAATGACGAAGACTCAGGAACGAGGTACTGCGGGCAAGGAATTCAGAAGCAGGATCAAAGACTGGGTTAAGACTGCGACGCAGAGTGCCCAACACAGCCACTTCCCATGGGCTGGTCGCATGCCACGCTTACACGCGAAGCAGGCTCTAGACGAAGTGTGGAATAACTGAAGCTGGAACATGGCAAAGATTCGGTAGAAGCCTGTACCAAGGTGCGCCCTACACAGCCCATCCTAGACTGGTCACGGACCATTCTGGAATGGCACAGGTTCATTCAGAGTCTTTGGCATGGACGGATGCAGTGCAAGGAACTCCGAAGACTGGGATGGAAGCAAGCAAGGATTCTAAGACAACTCAGTACTGAAGCGGAAGTCTTCCGGAGGCTTGTACTTGCGCAGATGAAGATGGCCTTGTACCATGAGCGCCCTATTCAGCCACTACCCATGGGCTGGTCACGGACCACAACATGGCAAGCCAGAAAGGAGGCAACAAGGAGCCTGGGGTACAGGACATCAGGAACAGGTGAGGAACATCAGGACTGGATCACAGACATCAGGAACAGGTGAGGAACAAAAAGATGAGACATGGAGCTCCAACGAAGAAGGAAGACCTGACGGAGCACAGGAAGGTGAGACATCCAGGAACATGTAACTCCAATGCAAGGCAAGTCAGAATTGAAAGCAAAGTCCTTTTGTAGTGCAAGAAGCAGGCAACTCCCTGGGAGGAGTTTAGATGGGCCACACCCAGCTGGCCCTATAAATAAAGTGAAGAGCTGTGGGCCGGCCCCTTAGGAAGACGGGGCAAGGCCCAAACCAGAGAGTCCAGGAGGAAGCAGATCAGGCCTCAGGCAGGCCCAGATGGCAAGAAAGGCCTCCCAGGTCATGGAGCAAAACTGGATAGATTGTCCAGGCATGGCCCTGGCTTCGGTGCGGCCTCCAGAGAAAAGGTGAGAGACCTCCTGTGGCACAGCTAAAGGAGAATCGTAACACATGTGCATTCAATTTTGTATTGTTGTGCACATGTGCATGTAGGTTCCACACTGAAGTGCACGGTGAGGGGGGGGGGGAATTTTTGTAAAAACCACGCAGTGACGCAAGTGGGCCTACCACACTTCCCTCCCATCAACCTATCTGTGGAACTTAAAGCAAACTGCTACTTTTTGTTATGGAAAAAAGGTTCCATTTGAATAAGTGGTGAATTCCCCTGAAGCATAGCATGGACAATAGAGTCTCTTGAAATTCTGATTGGCATCAGATCATTGGACCAATTTGCTCTGAAAAGATAAGTTTTACGTGCAATGATTTAAAAAAAATAAAAATAAAAAGTACTTTTATGAGACCAATGATGACAGTGTTTCCCCATAGCACAAGAGGCTGTTGAGGTGTAAGATTTAAGGTCTCTTGATAAAGATATTTATAATCATTGTTTTTTCAGTGAACTTGAAAAAGGGACTGTAGTTTTACGTTTTATTTTTGAAGAATCTATAAATGAACCCTAAAGTGGTATTTGCAAAATAAAGAAATTAAATAATTTTTCTTACTTTTAAGAAAGCAGATGCATTTCTTCTTATTTAAAAAAATTATTTATTTATTTAAAAACTTTTCTATACCATCATTAAGTTAGGGACCATCATAACGGTTTACAATTATGCACAAATAATAATCTTAGAAACTATAATAAAATCTATCATTAAACAGGTGCCAAGATTTTACGGTAACATAGCTCGTTTATAACTACTCATAATTGGAAGTTGTATCATAATATATCATGTCCATTCTTTATTCTAACAGGTTTTAAAATTCTAAAATCAAGAGCAAACATGTTTAAAATAAAAATAGAGTATATATACCCGTGTAGATTGGGGTAGCGTGCTTGAGTGTTCTGCAGGTCGCTTTCTAATTATCTGTGTTCTTTCTCTTTGTTGTATGTCTGTTTAAATAACCATGTTTTTAACTGCTTTCTGAAGGTTTTGATGTCTCTTTGCAAGCGGATCTCGAAGGGCATGGAGTTCCATAGCATAGGGCCTGCTAAAGAGAGCGCTCTTTCCCTTACTTGGGTTAGTTTGGCTGTTTTGATTGAGGGGATGGACAGTAAAGCTTTATTAGCTGATCTCAGATTTCTGTTGGGGATGTGTACGTGTAGGGCTGTATTCAGCCAATCAGCATTTTCATTATGTATTAGCTTATGTTTTGTACATAGGATTTTATACTGTATTCTTTGCTCAATGGGTAGCTAGTGTAATTCGATCAGGGTTTCAGTGATGTGATCTCTTTTATAGAAACATAGAAACATAGAAACATAGAAATGATGGCAGAAGAAGACCAAATGGCCCATCCAGTCTGCCCAGCAAGCTTCACATTTTTTTCTCATACTTATCTGTTTCTCTTAGCTCTTTGGTTCTATTTCCCTTCCACCCCCACCATTAATGTAGAGAGCAGTGATGGAGCTGCAACCAAGTGAAATATCAAGCTTGATTAGTTATGGGTAGTAGGGGAAGTAACCGCCACAATAAGCAAGCTACACCCATGCTTATTTGTTTTACCCAGACTGTGTTGTTCAGCCCTTATTGGTTGTTTTTCTTCTCCCCTGCTGTTGAAGCAGGGAGCTATGCTGGATATGCTTGTAGTATCAGTTTTTCTTCTCCCCTGCCGTTGAAGCAGGGAGCTATGCTGGATATGCTTGTAGTATCAGTTTTTCTTCTCCCCTGCCGTTGAAGCAGAGAGCTATGCTGGATATGCGTGAAGTATCAGTTTTTCTTCTCCCCTGCCGTTGAAGCAGGATATGCATTGAAAGTGAAGTATCAGGCTTATTTGGTTTGGGGTAGTAACCGCCGTAACAAGCCAGCTACTCCCCGCTTTGTGAGTGCGAATCCTTTTTTCTTCTCCCCTGCTGTTGAAGCAGAGAGCTATGCTGGATATGCGTGAAGTATCAGTTTTTCTTCTCCCCTGCCGTTGAAGCAGAGAGCTATGCTGGATATGCGTGAAGTATCAGTTTTTCTTCTCCCCTGCCGTTGAAGCAGAGAGCTATGCTGGATATGCGTGAAGTATCAGTTTTTCTTCTCCCCTGCCGTTGAAGCAGAGAGCTATGCTGGATATGCGTGAAGTATCAGGTTTTCTTCTCCCCTGCCGTTGAAGCAGGGAGCTATGCTGGATATGCGTGAAGTATCAGTTTTTCTTCTCCCCTGCCGTTGAAGCAGAGAGCTATGCTGGATATGCATTGAAAGTGAAGTATCAGGCTTATTTGGTTTGGGGTAGTAACCGCCGTAACAAGCCAGCTACTCCCCACTTTGTGAGTGCAAATCCTTTTTCCACATTTCCTCTTGCTGTTGTAGCTTAGAGCGATGTTGGAGTCACAGTAACCATGTGTATGTTTATTGAATAAGGGTATTGTCTCCAGGCAGTAGCCGTCATTCTGGCTAGCCACCCACTCTTTATTGACGGCCTCTTGATTTTATGGATCCACAGTGTTTATCCCACGCCCCTTTGAAGTCCTTCACAGTTCTGGTCTTCACCACTTCCTCCGGAAGGGCATTCCAGGCATCCACCACCCTCTCCGTGAAGAAATACTTCCTGACATTGGTTCTGAATCTTCCTCCCTGGAGCTTCAAATCGTGACCCCTGGTTCTGCTGATTTTTTTCCTATGGAAAAGGTTTGTCGTTGTCTTTGGATCATTAAAACCTTTCAAGTATCTGAAAGTCTGTATCATATCACCTCTGCTCCTCCTTTCCTCCAGGGTGTACATATTTAGATTCTTCAATCTCTCCTCATAAGTCATTTGATGAAGACCTTCCACCTTTTTGGTCACCCTTCTCTGGACCGCCTCCATCTTGTCTCTGTCTCTTCGGAGATACGGTCTCCAGAACTGAACACAATACTCCAGGTGAGGTCTCACCAAGGACCTGTACAAGGGGATAATCACTTCCCTTTTCTTACTCGATATTCCTCTCTCTATGCAGCCCAGCATTCTTCTGGCTTTAGCTATCGCCTTGTCACATTGTTTCGCTGACTTCAGATCATTAGACACCATCACCCCAAGGTCTCTCTCCTGCTCCGTGCACATCAGCCTTTCTCCCCCCATCGAATACAGTTCATTCGGATTTCCATTCCCCATATGCATGACTTTGCACTTCTTGGCATTGAATGTCAGCTGCCATGTCTTCGACCACTCTTCCATCTTCCTTAAATCCCGTCTCATTCTCTCCACTCCTTCCGGCGAGTCCACTCTGTTGCAGATCTTAGTGTCATCCGCAAAAAGACATACCTTACCTTCTATCCCTTCCGCAATGTCGCTCACAAAGATATTGAAAAGGACCGGTCCCAACACCGATCCCTGCAGTACACCGCTTAAAACCGCTCTCTCTTCAGAGAGAGTTCCATTTACCATCACACACACTTTTACCATCACACACACTTTTACCATCACACACACTTTTACCAGTCAGAATTCTGGCGGCCGTGTTCTGCATTATTTGAAGTGGTCTGATTGTTGTGTATTGTAACCCAAGTAGGAGGGCATTACAGTAATTTGTGCTAGCGAAAATAAGAGCTTGTAACACTGAACGGAAATTACTCGCTGTAAGTAGCGGTTTTAGTCTTCTGAGGGTCATGAGTTTAGTGTATCCTTCCCTTACTTTTAATGATATGTGTTGTTTTAGGTTCAGTTCTGAGTCAATTATCACTCCGAGGTTTCTCACTTTCTCTGAAAGTTTAATTGTTTGGTTGTTTTTGAGTATGATAGGGTTTTGGATGATTTCAATGTTTTTACGTTCCAATAGTAGGAATTCAGTTTTTTCTATGTTGATCACTAATTCCATCTGGTTTAGTAATTGTTTAATGATATCCAGATACATATTGGCTACGTTCAGAGTCTTTTCGATTGTCTCATCAATGGGTAAGATTATTTGGATATCGTCAGCGTAAATGTAGTGTGAGATGTTTAGACCAGCTAGTAGGTGACAGAGTGGTAGTAGGTATATGTTAGGGATGTGCAGAGCAAAAGTTATGTTCATAAGTCCATAAGTCGAAAGGGGGGGTCAATTTCGGTCAATATGGATATATGGAGAATTCCATAAGTTGAGTCTATGTCCATACGTGCAAATAAAGATTTAAACCTCTCACCCTCCTTAATCCCCCCCCCCAAGACTTACCAAAACTCCCTGGTGGGACAGCAGGGAGTCAGGATGCCATTTCTGAACTCCTTTGCGAGGAGCATATGACGTCGGCGTCATGTCGGAGTGACGCGGTGTCACGTGATTCCCCGCGCGATCGCTCCGGGCCTCGTTGCACCCAAAAGGAACTTTTGGCCAGCTTGGGGGGGCCTCCTGACCCCCCCAAGCTGGCCAAAAGTTCCTTTTGGGTGCAACGAGGGTCCCCTGGAGCGATCGCGTGGGGAATCACGTGACGCCGCGTCACTCCGACGTGACGCCGACGTCACGTGCTCCTCGCAAAGGAGCTCAGAAATGGCGTCCTGACTCCCTGCTGTTCCACCAGGGAGTTTTGGTAAGTCTTGGGGGGGGGGGGGATTAAGGAGGGTGAGGGGTTTAAATTTTTATTTAGGATCAACAATCGCGATTTCCAACTTATTCAACATAGCTATGTTGAATAAGTTGGAAATCCGATCGTTTTCGCCTCATCACTTTTTTAAGTTAAAAAAAAAAAGAAGTTGCGTTTTACATTTAAGTTCAAAACGAATGCACACCCCTAGTATATGTTGAATAGGGTGGCTGATAAAGCTGATCCCTGTGGGACTCCAGTTTGAAGTTTTATTTTATTTGACATTACATCTTTTATCTGCACTTGGTAGTATCTGTTGTCCAGGTATGATTGAAACCATTTGATTGTTTTATTACTTAGGCCTATTTCTTCTAATCTATTTAGTAGGATGTTGTGATTTACTGTATCAAATGCTGCTGATAGGTCAAGCATCATTAGGATGTACCGCTTACCGCTGTCAAAGCCTCTCATGATGTTATCTGTTAGGGCAAGCAGTAGCGTTTCAGTACTGTAGTTTTTGCGAAAGCCATGTTGTGATGGATATAGGATATTATTATTCTCTAAATGTTCCGCAAGCTGTTTTTGTATGGATTTTTCTATTAATTTTGTTATTAGTGGTAAGTTTGACACTGTTCAGGATGTTTGGGTCATTGTTTTTTTTCTTTAAAATTGGTTTAACAATTGCTCCTTTTAGATAGTCTGGCATGTTTCCTTCTGTTAATGATAGATTGATAATCCTTGTTAATGTTGGGGATACTGTATTAACTATTTTTTTGATGTCTATGGTTGGTATGGTATCAACTACATGTGGGGCAGGGTTAATTCTTTTTAGCATGGATTCGACTTCTAGAAAGAAGTCGAATAAATACAAATGAAAAAATGAGATTTTTAAATTAGAAAATAAATGTGAAAAAATACAGAAATCACGGTTTAAAAATATACAGATGGAAAAGCAAACCATATAAATACTATAAAACTAGGAGCCCTATTTGTAACCCATAATAAACATCTTGCCACATTGCTTAACAAAATGTAATAAAAGGCTCTTGAATTAAAGTGCATTTTTAATTTTAAAAAGGGTAACTTTCAAACGTGTGTGCGGGCATCCATGTGCATGTGATTCCTGGCTTTAATTGTTCTATCTATGAAACGCAAAAATAGATTTCTCAGATTCACACATAATTTTCATTTTATTCTCTGAAATTTAGGTTAACATATGTGATTGACTGAGACTTTAACAGCACTCCCATTGTAACCATGCAAAAGAATGTGTATATTGTATTCTACATTGTGCCTGAAATAATTTTACCCAGAGATGTGAATCGGAAACGGAATCGGTTCGAATTCTGGTTCGGATTCACATCGTGGTTTTTTTTTTCGTCCGGCCTGATCGCAGTTTTGTTTATCGGCTGCGCCCGAGCCGATAAACAAAAAACCCACCCCGACCCTTTAAAAGTAATCCCTTAGCTTCCCCCACCCTCCTGACCCCCCAAAAAACATTTTACAGGTACCTGGGGGTCCAGTGGGGGTCCCGGGAGCGATCTCCCATTCTCAGGCTGTCGGCTGCCACTAATAAAAATGGCGCCGATGGCCTTTGCCCTTACCATGTCACAGGGTATCCGTGCCATTGGCCGGTCCCTGTCACATGGAGGGAGCACTGGATGGCCGGTGCAATCTTTAAAAATGTTTTCAATCGTCCGAAGCCCGATTCACATCCCTACCCAGGAATGCTAAACATATATCAGCAGCATTTGTAAGCAAAACTGGAAAAAGTTTAAGCCAGATCATATAGTTCATTAACTGTGAATAGAAGATTATTGCAGGGTCACTATAGATGACTGATAGGAGACATTTCCAAGATGGTTAGTAGTGTATGATCTTCTGTTGCCAAAGGACTTGATCAAGGTGACTAGCATAGCGGGGTTTAAAAGATGTTTGGATAAGTTCCTGGAAGGAAAGTTGATAACACATTATTAGCCATGTCACATAAAGAAATCTAGCAGTGAATAACATGAATTAGATCTGCTTAATGGGATCTACCAGGTAATTGTGACCTAGACTGGCCTAGACTGGCCATTGTTAAGACAGAATGCTGGGTTAGATGACTCAGCCTAGCAATTCTTATGTCCTTATATAGGCATGGTGTCACAAAGTGGGGGTAGTGAGCCCTTGGGCGGCTATTACATTTATAGAGCCTATCTTGTGCAAGCATTCAAATAGCCAGTATTGATCAACATTCGAGATGGTATCTAGGTAGAAGAGTATCCTGAGTTGAAGAGAGAGAGATTGAGGAACTATAAGCACTGAATGCTGTATCTCCCAAAGGTCTTTAGGGCTGGGCTCTAAAAAATCATATTAGTGACAATTCATAATGGTAGGAATAGAAATAGCATTTATAACCTAGGTAAGCATATACTAAACATAATACATATTCATAATAAACCAGATTAGAATAATCTTCATCACACAACTAAATTATACATAAATGTAATTGTTTTAATGGCATTTCAAGTGAAATATGTTCTAATTAAATAACATGAAATTTATTGTTCTTAATCAAACTATTACTGAAATAATCAATAAGAATTTATAAACTGAATTATATTGTTTACCTCACTGAATTGCAATATAAATGTGCCACAAATTAAATTTCAAAAGAAGAAGATTGTTATATTATTAAATTAACATTTGACTATTAAAATCTAAAATTGATGCATTGGGTGGCAGGATGATGAATACAAATATATTATTTTAATTTTTTATTTATGCATTTTCAAACAACAAGTCAAGAATCCACTTAAAGGGCAATATATGAGACATATCAGAAAAGAAATACAAAATGAAAATTGAAACAATATTCAGAAAAACATATACATGTCTCATACAATCCAAGTCTTCTAATATAGGGCCTTATTTTCTAAAGTATCGCAGGCCTCTGATACTTTAGGGAATGAGGGGTGGGGGGGCCGAAACGGGGGCGGACCTGCACTAGCTGGCAGTGATCGCACCATTGCGGTGCGATCACTGCCGGTTTCGCATCTAATAGCGCCACCATAGAAGGTGTAGCTATTGGGCGCGAACTCAGACACAAAAAGGGCCTTACCTTTTCGTCGTCTGCGGTGTCTTCGCGGAGTCGGCCCCAGTGACGCCCCGACTCCTTCTCTTCCGGGGCCGACTCCTCCTCTTCCGGGGCCAACTCCACCCCCATTTTGGTATCGCGTGCGATCCGTTTAGAAAATAAGGCCCATAGGGATCCAAGCGCACAACTCCAGGGAAACAGTAAATATACTTTAAGGAAAAAGTAGCAAAAAATAGGAGACTATATTTAAATATGAGCAGTTACAGTACAGGACATCATGCACTCTACCATCGTATATCAGAGAGGAACTTAAAATGAACCTAGATTTATCACTCAAAAAGGATGACAACTGAGGCAACATGGATTCGCTAGTAAAAGGTCTTGCCAGACAAATCTGATTGATTTTTTGATTGGGTGACTAAAGAATTGGATTAAGGAAGAGTGCGCGATGTCATCTACTTGGATTTCAGCAAAGCTTTTGATATGGTCCTGCATAGGAGGCTTGTGAATAAAATGAGAAGCTTGGGAGTGAGCACCAAGGTAGTGGCATGGATTACAAACTGGTTGGCAGAGATAGAAAATAGCGTGTGATAATAAATAGAACTTTCATATCTCTGAAGAGAGAACAGTGTTAAGTGGAGATAAGACATGATTTAAGGAAGCTTGAACAGTGGTCAAAGATATGGCAGCTGGGATTAAATGCCATGCATTTGGAGTGCGGTAATCCAAAAAAAGCTGTATGTGATGGGGGTGTGCACAGAGCAAAAGAGCAAAAGATGGACCTTGGGGTGATAGTATCTAGTATCTAGCGATCTGAAGACTGCAAAGCAATATGACAAGACAATAGCTAGAGCAGGAAGAATGCTGGGCTACCTAGAGAGAGGAATAACCAGTAAGAAAAAGGAGGTGATAATCCCTTCGTACAGGTCCTTGGTGAGGCCTCACCTGGAGTACTGTGTTCAGTTCTGGAAACTAGAGATGTGAATCGTGTGATCGATCATCTTAATGATTGATTTCGGCTGGGGGGGGGGGGGAGGGAATCGGATCATCGCAGTTTTGTTTTGTTAAATATCGTGTAAATCGTAAATCGGGGGAGGGCGGGAAAACCGGCACACTAAAACAACCCTAAAACCCACCCCGACCCTTTAAAATAAATCCCCCACCCTCCTGAACCCCCCCAAAATGTCTTAAATTACCTGGGGTCCATTGGGTGGGTCCCGGTGTGATGTTCCACTCTCGGGCCATGGGTGGATTTGATAGAAATGGCGCCAGCGCTACCTTTGCCCTGACAGGTCAAAGGTAGCGCCGGCGCCACCTTTGCCCTGACAGGTCAAAGGTAGCGCCGGCGCCATTTTGGTTCCTGTCCTCAGACGTCGCGAGCATAGGAGATTGCTCCCGGACCCCCGCTGGACCCCCAGGGACTTTTGGCCAGCTTGGGGGGGCCTCCTGACCCCCACAATACTTGCCAAAAGTCCAGCGGGGGTCCGGGAACGACCTCCTGCACTCGAATCGTGTTGCCATACAGCTGGCACCATTTTGAAAATGGCGCCGGCCATATGGCCATATTGCCGTACGGCAACACAATTCGAATGCAGGAGGTCATTCCCGGACCCCCGCTGGACTTTTGGCAAGTCTTGTGGGGGTCAGGAGGCCCCCCAAGCTGGCCAAAAGTCCCTGGGGGTCCAGCGGGGGTCCGGGAACGACCTCCTGCACTCGAATCGTATTGCCGTACGGCAATATGGCCGGCACCATTTTCAAAATGGCGCTGGCCGTATGGCAACACGATTCGAGTGCAGGTCGCTCCCTGTGACAAGTTAAGGGCAAAGAAGATCGGCGCCATACTGGCAGTCGATCGCCTTTGCCCTTAACTTGTCACAGGGAGCGACGGTCGCTCCCTGTGACAAGTTAAGGGCAAAGAAGATCGGCGCCATTATGAAACCTCCAGCGCAGCACCCTCACGGCACGATTGAATGGATGGCTCCCGGACCCCCTGCTAGACCACCAGGTACATGTAAAAGGTTTTTGGGGGGTTCAGGAGGGTGGGGGAGGGTAAGGTATTTCTTTTAAAAGGTCGGGGTGGGTTTAGGGGTTGTTTTGGTGTGCCGGTTTTCCCACCCTCCCCCAAATAATTCCCAAGAACGGGAGATCGCGCCGGGGAACCCCCCCCCCCACTGGACCACCGGGTAACTTAACATTTTGGGGGGGGTTCGGGAGGGTGGGGGAGGGTAAGGAATTTCTTTTAAAAGGTCGGGGTGGGTTTAGGGGTTGTTTTGGTGTGCCGGTTTTCCTGCCCTCCCCCAAATAATTCCCGTGCCCTATTTAACGATACAATATAAATGCTCCTGACGATAAATCGTGGGCATTTGTATTGTATCGTGTACTCTAACGGTTTAGAACGATTTTAAAATTATCGGACGATAATTTTAATCGTTCAAAAACGATTCACATCCCTACTGGAAACCATATCTCAAAAGGGACAGAGATTGGATGGAAGTGGTCCAGGGAAGGGTGACCAAAATGGTGGGAGGTCTCCATCACATAAGTTATAAGGAGAGGTTGAAGGACCTACATATGTATATTCTGAAGGAGAGGAAGTGCAGGGGAGATATGATACAGACCTTCAGATACCTGAAAGGTTTTAATGATGCACAACAAACAACAAACTTTTTCCTTTGGAAAGAAATCAGTAGAACTAGGGGTCACAAACTGAAACTCCAGGAAAGATGACTCAAAACCAACATCAAGAAATATTTCTTCATGGAGAGGGTAGTGGATGCCTGAATTGCCTTCTGGAAGAGGTGGTGAAGACAATAACAGTGAAAGAATTCAAAGGGGCATGGGTTAAATACTGTGGATACCAAAGGCTAGAGGATGGAAATGAAAAAAAGAGTGCATGGGTATAACTTGCTGGTATGGCGGTTACTACTCTTAACCAATAAGCCTTCATACTGTTGATGCATCTCTATCATTGCTCTCTGCTTCAATGGCAGGGAGAAAAGAGGAAAAGGGAAATTAGATTCAGACAGCAACCAACAAGCAACCAACGGTCTGGGAAAACAAATAGGCATTGGGGTAATTTGCTGATGCGGCTGTTACTACCCTTAACCAACAAGCCTAAAACTTTTGAGGCAACTCTGACATTGCTCTCTGCTTCAAGAGCAAGAGATGAAGGGGAATTGGACTCAAACAGCAACCAACAAGGGCCCTGACTTTGATGGTCTGGGAAACTGATAAGTATTGGGGTGACTTGTATGGCATGGCAGGTACTACCATAAGTTTGCTTGGCAGACTGGATGGTCCATTTGGTCCTTTTCTGTCATCATTTCTATATTTCTGTGTTTCAAAATTAAGGAACCCCCCTACATAAGGATTAAGAAGTGCAGGTTTCATGCTTTTATACTTTCTGAATTAAATTAAATTAAATATATTTTCTTTCTTAGATTTATTCAGTGTGGACCAGATAACTAATAGATTTAGGGAATTAGGGGTTTGTGTTTTATTTTGTACTTTTTCTTCCACACAGCTAGCGTTATATGATTGATTTACTAAGACAGTTTCCCCCAAGCAACCACTTCTACATTAATTAAAGATTAGTCATAATAGTTCTTGGCTTTGATTTCTCATAGTAATATGATGCAGTACTTTGAGGTTTTAATTTAGAACTTTTGAAAGGAAAATCACAACTTTGCAAGGATAATACAGGTACATTGAGCTGTAAAAAGAATGTGTGTTTTTCATCTTTGATTTATACTTTTATCTTTTGTCCAGTTTAAAGAGAGGTCAAATAATTGGAATAAATGATTTGTAATTTTAAACCCTGCCTCCCATCTATGAAATATATAGAAATATGGCAACAGTAGATGATGACAAACAAGGACCGATTCACCCATCTCATCTACCTTCTCATCTACCGTGTTGTCTCCTTCTCCATTTCTCTGCCACTGAGTAGATAAGCAAAATCAAACACTAGCTCCCCCTCCTTCCCACTACATTTTTTACCCAACCTCACAAACCTGTTCTCGCCACTGCTCTGTATATATATCCAGAGCATTCCCAACTCTGCCACAGCACTGGCCTTCACCAGCTCTGCTCTTCAGGCATCCAAACACAACCCCCACACCATCTTACTCCCTTGCCCTACCCAGGAAAGAAGTGCTTCCTCACCTTTCATACGAGCCTAAAATGCAGTAGATGAAGATAACAGAGAAGGACCAACTGATCCTGTCATACTGTACTAAGAATATATCACAGATGTCAGCCATACATGGTTTGACTTTCTGCAGAATTGTGCCTTTACTATATAAGTTTTACTATATACCATTTTTTAGCACTATGGCTAATGTCACTGAAGCAGACTTTTAATTACATGAAACAAGAGACAGTTTCGGCTTTAGGCATTCCATCTGAGGAGATTATCAACACTGATTGGGTTATTATCACCCAATATCAGAAGAGACTGATTTGGGCAGAGCTTCATTCAGAAATATTGAATGAATACTGTTGGGTCAAGAGAAGCCGTAGGGCAGGGGTCTGGAACCTTTTTGGCTGAGAGAGCCATAAACGCCACATATTTTAAAATGTAAATCTGTGAGAGTCATACTAACTACAACCCCCCACCCTCCTGACCCCCCCAAGACCTGCCAAAAGTCCCTGGTGGTCCAGCAGGGGTCCAGGGCTCACAGACAAATCTTTAATAAAAAAGTAAAAATCTAACAAAACCCCCCACCCTCCTGACGCCCCCCAAGACCTCCAAAATTAATTTACAACAACCCCCCACCCTCCTGATGCCCCCCAAAATGGCACCAATGGCCCTTTGCCCTCACTATGTCACTGGGGTCGACCAATGGCAGCGGTAGCCCCTGTGACATAGTGAGGGCAAAGGGCCGTCGGCTGCCAGTAATCAAAATGGCGTCGACGACCCTTTGCCCTTACTATGTCACAGGGGCTACCTCTGCCATTGGTCGACCCCAGTGACATAGTGAGGGCAAAGGGCCATTGGTGCCATTTTGACTACTGGCAGCCGACAGCCCAAGTCCAGGACATCGCTCCCGGACCGCTCCTGGACCCCCGCTGGACCACCAGGGACTTTTGGCAGGTCTTGGGGGGGTCAGGAGGGTGGGGTGTTGTAGTAAATTAATTTTGGAGGTCTTGGGGGGCGTCAGGAGTGTGGGGGGGTTTGTTAGATTTTTACTTTTTTATTAAAGATTTGTCTGCGAGCCAGATGCAGCCATCAAAAGAGCCATATCTGTCTCACGAGCCATAGGTTCCTGACCCCTGCCCTAGGGGATTACGCATTGATAGGGAACCTTTTTTGCATTTGAAGATAAACTTGGGGAGTTGTGAACTATCATGGACAGGCTGTGAGAGGATGCAAGAACGAGAACTTAAGAATTATATATGGATTTTGTGTTTTGCAAACTATTATGGATATTCAGTGATTGGATATTTTTGTGACAGAGGCAAATTTTATTTCAATGCTTCACTTGAGGCTACCATTATGTGAACACAGTGGTTATGAATAGGACTATCTTTTTCTTTATACTTTATAATTTGTAATGCATTATGGGATAGATTTTCAAAGAAGCACGCGGGTTATAAAATCGGGGGTTGGCGCGTGCAAGGGCTTACACAATTGTGCACCTGTGTGCACCAACACCCGCGGCCTTCACCCGTTCCCTCCCCCTACTCTATCCTTCCCACCCATTCCCCTAACCTTCCCATCCCCTAGCCCTATTCTAACCCCCCCCGACCTCTATCTTACCTTTTGCGTCTACCTCCAGGCAAATGGCCGCTGTGTCAGAGGCTTCTGGCCTCGCCCCGCCCCTTCCCCGTCCCTTCCCCGCCCCTTTTTTGAAGCCCTGGGACTTAGACGCATCCCGGGGCTTTACATGATTCACCGGGCCTTTATAAAATAGGTCCGGCGCGTGTAACCCCCCCACGCGCGTAAATCCTCTGGATTTACGCGCGTCAGGCTTTTAAAATCCAGCCCTATTTCTTTATTTTGGAAACAACATTTCATTATATTTGATCTAGTAGAACACAATTTTGTGTGCTTTATAACATATAAGAATGTGGGGATCTGTGGGTGTGAATGGGATAGTTTTTGATATGTGCATTGAACTATTAAGAATTTTGATATTATTTATTGAGATGATATAATAAACAGTTAAAATTATTAAGGTGTACAGTTTTGTTTTATACAAAACTATCTATTTTAGTAGGCATATATATATATATATATATATATATATATATATATATATATATATATACACACATACATATACATACACACACTCACACATATACATAGGGACGGTAACTTTCCAACCAGCGCCAGGTGCACACATGCACGCATGCATCGGCCCTTGCCCAGGGATGTGACTATTTTATAACATGCACATGTATATGCATGCATTTTATAAAATAGCCTGGCCACATGCACATGTGCACCAAATTTTAAGAGAGCATGTGCATATGTGCACAAATGCCTCTTCTATTGCATAAATCAGGGATTTTAAAAAGGATGCACACCGATGCTATTCACAGTTTTACCAGTGTTTAAGTGATAGGTCTTCAACCCCCCCCAGTTTAATAGCTGTCACTCCCCCCCCCCCAGTTATCCCCGATCCCTAAACCCCCACAGATCATCCTATGTTTACATTTTTTAACTTACATGTATGTCATCCTTAGCAGAAGTAAAGTTATACAGCGGGAGTCTCAATGCGTACTGGATCATGCAAGTATTTATGCACACATCTCAGGTTCATTGCCCAAAACACTCATGCCCTGCCCGGACCACACCCATTCACTGCCCCTTTTTGAAAACTTCTGAGATGTGCACTCTCCAAGAGATATGTGCATAACTTTGCAGCTTTCAAAATCCGCTCAGCATGCACAAGCCCAACATGCATCCCCTAATTAATTCATGCTTGGGCTTTTAAAATTCACCTTAAAATCAGTAAAAAGCAAAATGAATTTGATACTGTCCTGTTCAAAAAACATTATAAAATAGTGGATGCAAGTTCTTTTTTTAGAATCCTTTAAAAATAGATGACACAACTTAGATCAGTGTTTCCTAAACAGAGTGCCTTCAGACCTGGTCAGGTGTGCCACAATAAAATCACCACTGCCTGATGCTCAGATCCAAGTCAGTACCGGGGCTCCACTTTCAGCAAATTGTAGTGACAAGAGACATCAGTGGTGTCTCTTAAAAGATCCTTTCTGAGATCATGTGAAATTATAAATGCTGCTTCTTCCTAGCTATAGCATGAGCCCCAGAATATGTTAATTAATGGGCAGGATGCAGATCACAGTAGCTGGATTCCACTTTATTCAGCACACACATTGCCCACAGCACCTCCTCATCTTCCCCTTCCTGAACCTCCTCTTTTGAGTTGTTCCAGCCTCTGTCCTATCCCCAGGCTAAGTGAGATGGGGAGAGCATGCACTGAGCACAGGATGTGACTTACTCTGAGTGTTGGGAGTAGCAGCAGTGAAAGAGCTCTAGCAGACATATGCAGTAGCCAAAGTAAATAATGAATATGCATTACAGATATTAGCATGCACCCTGCCACAGTTGTATACCAATCTATTTTATGCATATTCATTAAGGATATCCTGAAAAATCAACCAGTTTGTGGCCCCCAAGGACCAAAAGCTGCATTAGGATGTTTACCATTTGGTAAATGGCCTAACACAAAGATAACATAAGGTATTTGAAAACCTCATGTTAATCTGCCACTGGCACCTCACATATATTGCTGCTGTCCTTCACTTACCAGCACTCATCTAGTAAAAAATGATCAGCTGATCATCCACTATGACATCAGGCACACCTTCCCCATTAGTAAACAGTAGTTTCAGTATTGTTCCCTCCCATGTGGGTTCCATTATCAATTGACAGAACAGTTCTCCTGCAGAGAAAGTTAAGTGCTTACCTGTAACATGCCATCTGACAGTGCCAATGTAGAAAAATCCCCTCTCAGACTCAGAAGACCAAAACAGTCTTTCTGAGCATGTGCAGGAATTTCCATGTTACTGCCACCATGTGAGTCACTTCAGTTATTTCATAAGCTAGGATTTAACTCTAAAGGGAGGAGGGTGAGATTGTGTGGCTGATTTGTTCTGCTGTCCATGGAGAATTCCTGTTACAGTTAAGCAGTTTTGCTTTCTCCATAGGCAAGCAGGAAATAAAGCATAGACACAAGTGGGGACTCCTATGCTTCGGTGTAGATGGAATCAAAGGTATTGAAGCTGGTCCTGTCAACTCCAATGGGTCCACTTCTGATGCACATACAGTGCCACAGCTCTCTGTACAGTTGGTTTACTGTATTGTTTCTTAGAGGATGGTACTGAGGTTGTCTTCACCATTGCTTTGGTGTAATGTTTTTAATTGGATGTTGGCAAGGCTGACTGTGCTTTTTTCAGAATGTTTCTTTCATTTTTGATAGGCACCCTATCAGATTCTGACTGCTTTGGTGCAGGTCTCTTTGAAGTAAAACCTTCTTTAATTGAAGGGGGTTGAAAACTCACACTTCAGCTGCATGCTTCTGTAGGTTCTAGCATGAGGAGACATTCTGTCACAAGTATCACATTGAATGAAATCATGAGATTGAGGTCTTTACATCCCATCTTGTGATAGAATTTGGAACAGAGTCTGAAAGAGTCTTTCCTGCCCTCAGTGACTTTTCAAGACATTGAGAAGAAATAAAAATTGGTTTGATTGGTTTTTTTTACTTGAAAGAAGAGAGAACAATGAAGAAGAAGCTAGAAAAACCAAGAATACAGGCTACCTGACAGCTAGAGAAAGCTACAAAAGTTTCCAACTGATGATGAAACAGATGAGAAAAGACTAAGGTGATTCAAGCAGTGGCAGCTGCAAGGGAATTTCTGCACATGCTCATAAAACATGATCGACAAGCTAATTGAATTCCTTAGCATATCGAAATCCCCTTTGCTTTACAAGTAGCAGAGTACAACAATGGAACAATAAGTTCATCCTCGCTATTGAGATTCCAGCCCCACCAGACCCCCTGACCCTAATGAACTCCCCCTGGTTCCATGAAGGCCTTCTATTCAAACACAATCCCATCAACTTAAGAAGAAATGGTGAAAAGAAAGAACTGAGATAAATCTATGCATCTGCAAGGAATGCGTAAAGAAATAAAAAACAGCCATTCTGTATGGAAAAAAATATTACATCTCCAAACATCCAGGGAAACTTTTTCAACTAGAATGAAAATTTTCCAGGTCTGAACTCAAAACACCTAGTACTACTACAGATGACCCTTCAGCTGAGAATTTTGCTAAATTCATTATGGAAAAAATTAAACTATATGCTTTCCCTCTCCCTTATTCACTCTGGTGTTACGATTCTGCTTGTGGGAACAAGCCCTCCATGCGGCCTGGAGACCGCTATCTATCTTCCTCCATGCAGTGGGCCAGCCACTGCCGACCAGGCCTCTTCTCGCAGCCTTGAAGCCGCTGTTGAAGTCACCTCTCATGGTGGACAGAGCCGCTGTTATCAGATCTTCCTGTGGCAGAGAGCTGCCACTTTTGACTCTCCTCTTCACAGCCTGGGAGCCGCTGCCACTTCCTTCTTCCCGCAGCTTGGAGGCCACTGCCGAAATCTTCCTCTTCACAGCCTGGAGGCCACCGCTGAATAGCGCCATCTTCCGCGGAAGGAGCCTCCTCCAGTTTCCTCTTCTTGTGTCCGGGAGGCTGCCCCAGAGCTCCTCTTTGAGACCCAGAGGC
Organism: Rhinatrema bivittatum; assembly: GCF_901001135.1. Classification (NCBI taxonomy): domain Eukaryota; kingdom Metazoa; phylum Chordata; class Amphibia; order Gymnophiona; family Rhinatrematidae; genus Rhinatrema; species Rhinatrema bivittatum. The sequence continues at coordinate 430,461,100 of NC_042617.1, forward strand.
CGCCGATGCCGACTTTTCCCCCTTAATGATGTCAAGGCTTTTCCTCTTCAACTCTACAAAAGGGCTCAGCCTTCAGTTCCTTTTCGCCTTTGCAAGGAGTTGGTCATGGAGTTGGACCTCTCCTGGATCTTCAGTTCCAGCTCTTCCTTTCCAGGAGTCCTCCGTGATCCTCCTTAACTTCTTCAAGGCACTCTGTTCCTCGTTGGTCCTCCTTGTCTTGTCTTTTTCGTTCCATGTCCTGGTCTCTCGGCGGATCCAGTTCTCCTGTCTTCAGATGTCTCAATGTCTTCATATCTTCAGATGTCCTGATGTCTCTATGTCTCCATGTCCAGATGTCTCCCTATCTCCAGATGTCCTGATGCCACCTTGTCTTCAGATGTCCAGATGTCTCAGTCTTCTAATGTATTTGTCCATCATGTTCCAGTCATCCCTGAGGTCCTCCTCTCTTAAAGTCCCCTGATGTCCAGATACCATAGATGTCATGATGTCCCAAGGTACCGGTATCCTTTCATATCCGATGTCCTCCATTCCAGCCCTGATGTTTTGAGTCCTAATCCTAAAGTACTGTCAGTCCTCAAGCTCTGGGTTCAGCTTTGCCTCACCCCTGTCCTTGTCATCAGCTGACCTTACTGGGAGTAATTCCGTTCCTATCCAGTGTCTGAGTTTGGTGGCTGGAGTCCTCTTCTGGTTGGATCTGTCTTTGAGCACTGTCCAGTAGGGATGTGAATCGTTTTTTGACGATTTAAAAAAATTGTCAGATATTTTTTTAAATCGTCAAAAATCGTTGCGTCGCGATACAATAGAAATTCCCCTGATTTATCGTGAAAAATCGTAAATCAGGGGAGGGGGGAGGGCGGGGAAAACCGGCACACCAAAACAACCCCTAAACCCACCCCGACCCTATAAAATGAATTCCTTACCTTCCCCTACCCTCCCGAACCCCCCCAAAACTTTTTACGAGTACCTGGTGGTCTAGTGGGGGTGCGGGGACCGATCTCCCGCTCTCGGTCCATCGGCGCCATTTTGGCTGCCACTCAAAAATGGCACCGATGGCCCGATAAAAAAAACAACCCACCTGACCCTTTAAAAACGACCCCTTAGCTTCCCCCACCCTCCCTATCCCCCCAAAACATTTTAAAATTACCTGGTGGTCTAGTGGTGGTCCCGGGAGTGATCTCCCATTCTCAGGCCGTCGGCTGCCACTCATAAAGATGGCGCCGATGGCCCTTTGCCCTTACCATATGACAGGGTATCCGTGCCATTGGCCGGCCCCTGTCACATGGTAGGAGCACTGGCTGGCCGGCGCCATCTTTAAAGATGGCCGCCGCCGAATTTAAAGATGGCCGCCGCCATCATAAATATGGCCACCACCATCTTTAAAGATGGCGCCGGCCATCCAGTGCTCCTACCATGTGACAGGAGCCGGCCAATGGCACGGATACCCTGTCACATGGTAAGGGCAAAGGGCCATCGGCGCCATCTTTATGAGTGCTATTAATGCTTAGTTGTTCTTTTGGCAGTCTAATAGACAATATTCTTCTAAAGTGAGAAGAAAGAGCAAGTAGGATTTTCCACCTCCCAGGCACCAATCCATCATCCCCATCAGCTTAGGGACTTCCACCAAGACCACTACCAATTTAAGAAACTCCTCTCCTTCAAAAGAGGGCAGAAAACAACAAAAAGAAAAAGTCAAAAGCTATGACTATTTACTTGTCTATCTAGCCTCCTTGTCTTTCTTAGTTATTGTGTTGCAATGGGAAGGTGTGTATATTACTGTTAAGGATGATGCAAGTTAGTGAGAATTTCAGGTTGGAAAGAGGGGCACATAGGTGTGCTGGAAGAAATGCTGAAGGTGGACAGTGGAATAGATATATTGTGGCAAGTCTTTAAGGGAGCAATACAAGGGAAGAAGAGCTAGGAATATGGGGCAGAGACATGCGTTGATGAAGGGAGGGAGGGTGGAATATGAAAAGCAAATGTAGGTGAAGGGAGGTGGGAGGTTAAGTATACTTCAGAAGAGAAATATAAAACTAAAAGATTTGGGAAAGAGGAGCATATGCGAGCAGTTTTAGGATGTGGGTTGGGGTTGGGGGGGGGGGGGGGGAGGAAGAGTACACTGGAGTCCCCTAGGATAGTATTAACTAATTAGTTCTCTTTGGTGACTTCTTCCAGTACACAGCAGGAATTCAATGGAAAAACAGAATTTTTCCCTAAAGGTATGAATATTAGATGTGCATAACTGCTGACTGAATATCATCATTCATTTGCCATTTAATGCAGCCAAAGGATTTTGAAAAGTCTCACTCTACTCTCATTTGCAGGCTTTTCCTTAAAAATCCTTTAATAAGGTTAGCCTCTCCAGAGTCACAAGAGTAGACTCCATGGTACTTAGCTTATAACATCAGCTCCTTAAAATTACTACTATGAACAGCTGTGTGCAAATAGAGCAAGTGTATTTAAAGATTATCTCACTTTCCAAGCTTAAGGCCTCATTTACTAAGCAATTTTCCTATAGATACAGAATGGGAGAAAAGCCCTACTAAATCAGGCCCTTAGTTTTGAATATTAAAGTTTTTATCAGTTGGAGATATACTTTTCTATTTGTTCTATTTTATACTTTCTTTTTCAGTGTAGCAGATAATACCCAGGGGCCATGATTCATACAGTAATCTTGTAACGATTTTGATGCACTGTAGTACCAAGCTGCCTTTGAATGATTTACTATGAAGCTATGCCATATGTGCAAGTAAGATTCCAACATTTATTCAGATCCAAAATGTTTATTCCATGCTTTAGCTAGACATTACACAAATGATCACATATGCTTCCAACTAATCAACACTACTGTGTCTACAAACCTAATTGCCCTCTGTGGGCACCTTCTCTTAACTTCTTGCATAAATCATTTTAATGTTTTATTATTTTTCTTTAATTTTTAACTTTCATTTAAGCTGGCACAAGTCTACTAAACACTTTGAAGAAGCAGGTTGCCAAACTTCTAAACCATCAAATAACTATCTTCTAAACCATGGGAATTCTGCTGTTTTCTGAAAGTGGGTTTTACGTGGACTAATTCACCTTCCATTTGTGTTCTAAAATGACAATTTCAGGAGTTCCAGACTGTGAAATATGTAGAGAATAGGGGAACACTGAGTGGTCATTTTTCTTGTGGCCACTACACGGTATTTTCACAGTCCTACAGGAATTTGTTACCAGTCTCAAAACATCATCCACTCAATCTGATTCTGTCGTCATCATCATCATCAACAACATTTATTTATATCATGTTTTTCAAAAGCAGAGTTCAAAGCATGTTACAATAAAATTGGCAAATTATAGAGTATAGGATACAGTAATTGGTGAAATACAGCAAGTGTAGGTTATAATTTAAAATTTAAATATTCTAGAGACAGACATACAAATTACAATTCACAATGGGGTAGATTTTCAAACCGCGCGTTTTGGCCTACTTTTGCTGGCGCATCAGGCGCAAGCAAAAGTACACTGGATTTTAGTTGATACGCGCGGAGCCGCGCGTATCCGCTAAAATCCGGGATCGGCGCGCGCAAGGCTATGGATTCTGTATAGCCGGCGCGCGCCGAGCCGCGCAGCCTACCTCCGTTCCCTCCGAGGCCGCTCCGAAATCGGAGCAGCCTCGGAGGGAACTTTCTTTTGCCCTCCCCTCACCTTCCCCTCCCTTCCCCTACCTAACCCACCCGCCCGGCCCTGTCTAAACCCCATCCTTACCTTTGTCGGGGGATTTACGCCTCCCAGAGGGAGGCGTAAATCCCCGCGCGCCAGCGGGCCGCTAGCGCGCCGGGACGTGACCTGGGGGCGGGTTCGGAGGGCGCGGCCACGCCCCCGGGCCGCCCCGGGCCGTAACCATGCCCCGTACCCGCCCCCAAAACGCTGCCGACACGCCCCCTAAACGCCGCGACGACCGGGCCCGCCCCCCCGACACGCCCCCGACATGCCCCCCTCGGAGAACCCCGGGACTTACGTGAGTCCCGGGGCTCTGCGCGCCGGTAGGCCTATGTAAAATAGGCTCACCGGCGTGCAGGGCCCTGCTCGCCTAAATCCGCCCGGATTTGGGTGGATTTAGGCGAGCAGGGCTCTTAAAATCCGCCCCAATTTAAATTAAAAAGGGTATGTTATAGGTCACAGCTCAGTTTGACTTACCAAAATTACAGATATTATATATTTATTTATTTCCACTATTTCTATTCCACTGATCCATCAATCTCAATGGATTACAGTCAACATACACAGTAAAGCATAACAAAACCTTAAACAACACAAAACATAAACATGCCAAAACAAATAAAAAGCAACATTGCTATACATCTCTTGGGAAACATGGAGAGCATCAGTAGGTGGTACTCCTTTATTTGAGTGGATGACAGCTTTGGCAATATTATGTTTCTCAGCCATCCTTCATCTGTTAGGAGCTTCTGAACCAGGGGTCATGATTTGAAGCTCCAAGTAGGAAGACTCAGAACCAATGTCAGGAAGTATTTCTTTATGGAGAGGGTGGTGGATGCCTGGAACACCCTTCCGGAAGAAGTGGTGAAGACCAAAACTGTGAAGGACTTCAAAGGGGCATGGGATAAACACTGTTGATCCATAAAGTCTAGAGGATTTGAATGAAGAGAGGGTGGCTTGCGGGAAAGACAGCTACTACCTGGAGATAATACCCTTATTCAATAAACACACGTACGGTTAATGCGACTCCAACATTGCTCTGTGCTTCAACTGCAAGAGGAAATGTGGAAAAAAGGATTTGCATTCACAAAAAAGCGGGGAGTAGCTTGTAATGGTGAGGTAGTAACAGAGGTTACTACCCCAAACCAAACAAGCCTGATACTTCACTTTCAATATATATCCTGAGTAGCTCTCTGGTTCAATGGCAGGGAGAAACAAAGAAAAGTGGATTTATATTCAGATAACAACCAACAAGGACTGAATTGCACAGGCTGGGTAAACAAATATGCATGGGAGTAACTTGCTTATTGCAGCAGTTTCTACCCCTAACCAATTAAGCTAAATACTTCACTTAGAAGCAGTTCCAACAATGCTCTCTACATTAAGGGGGGGGGGGGGGGGGGTGGTGGAAGGGAAATGGAGCCAAAAGGTTACTAAAGGCCAAGAGTAACAGATAAGTATGAGAGATTAAAAAAAAGTGTGAAAGCTTGCTGGGCAGACTGGATGGGCCATTTCGTCTTCTTCTGCCGTCACTTCTATATTTCTATGTTTCTATATGTATTGATAGAAATGAGAATCCTATCAAAGTCCATATATTTTCCTGAACTATCCTGCAGATAAAATTAGCTAGCCTGCATAATCTAACATTCACCTTCACATTCAGAATCCCAATTTGTAGCCTTGTTTGCTTGATTACATGTTGCTTTGAAGAATGGAGTGTCTTATATTATTCTTTAAGACTATAATATGAATTTATATATCTATGGGGCATGTAGTTTAGTGTAGCTCTCTTTGTAGAATCTTGTTACTTAGTGTATAAAAGCAGATCAAATAGTAATAATTACTATAAGGATCTTCTATGATGTTACTGATCAAGCTCCTCCAGCAATTTACTTAGCTTTTGTTCTATTTGCAGATAACAAACATTTGTCTTAAATCTCTTACTAACTCTCACCTTCCTGGACCAAAGCAGTATTTTCTCTAATTGCAGACCAGTAATTTTTCTTATCCTTTCACCTATGATCTCTAATAGACCTATTTCTTTTCATTTTGATCAGGATTAAAATTTGAATTTATTTGTTTAAGGTCAATAATTGATATTACTGTACACTATTATCACAAAGCCCCTAAATGAGCAGAATTCTATGTACCAAGTTTGAGTGAGGGCTTATTTTGTAAAGTATTCATTGGTTCGTATTATGTATTTACCTGCCCTCTAATTGGGCAATTTGAAAAGCATGGATTTGAGATAGAGTGGCAGGGAGTTGGAGTGGATAGGTGGGCGGGAAAAAAACAAACAAGGAAAGAGGTCTTTCACACTCCCAACTAGACAGATATAGATTTCAAAGTTGCAATCAAGCAAACTAACTTCCTAGCAGAGGAAATAAACTACAAAATGCACAATCAGGCAAATTTCCCTACAGAGAGAATTAAAGTTAAAAGGCTCAAAGCAAGTAACCATACAAGTAGAAATAGTTCAGTTAAGCAAGTTATACTGACCCAAGATTATTAGCTAGTTCCAAGTCACAATATCAATAGCTCCTACTTTAAGAGTAAAACCATCTTGTCATTTGGTACCATGCCTTTTAATTTGAGGGAGTATTGAGAGAAGAAAATTATGCTGATGGCTGAAGAGGATCAGTGAGTATTGCTTTGGATAGTTTTGGGACTTAAAAGTTTGGCAGGCAGGTAAAATTATGGAGAAAATTAATCTTTAGTGTGTGTGCCTAATTAAAAATCTAGAAGAAAGGTAGGTAATTTGTTCAGTGTCTTTCTTTCCCTCCCAACTACCCCTAAATTCATTCTTTGATTTATAGACTCTTATCCCCATTAAGAGGACAAAACCACTTTCACATCAAAAATCAAGCAGGGATTTATCTGAAAGAAAAGATTGATCCAGCCCTTATCAATAGATTAATTATCCCCTTATAAGTCATTACCAAATTAACATTGAATACATCACATACATTCAAAGGACTTTAGTTTATGCATCTCTACTCTCTTAGCAACATAAATTAACTAAGAACGCAACAATAAGATGAAGACAGTGGTCCAGCAGCAAGATGGGAACTTTCCAATCTTTTGCACTGAGTACCACATGTATGATTATCAGTTTGAGAAAGGTTGTGTTATGTTTAGGGAAGGATGTGAACCCCTGGGCTGAGATGAGCGCTGTCTCCGCCCACAGGGAGGAGCCCTGTGAGCCTCACCGTCAGCAGGCGCAGTCTCAGTGGCATGGCACACAGCTAGAAACAGAACCTTTATTAAAATAGGAAGGAAAGTAATGTCCACAGTATTAGCAATAAGGAAGCACTGTCCTGGACAATGGGAGTTACCCAGAATAAGACGCAGTGGAGAAGATCCGGTAGTGGCCTGTGGAGCAGGGTATGCCGGAGATCCCCTCTGGCAAGAGTAGGCACCTCAGGATACAGATCCGGTAGTGGCCCGCAGAGCGGGGTATGCCGAGGAAGTCTGTACAGTAGATGTTGTTAGTGATGCCTAACTCGAATGCAGTCCTGTGCAGATGATGAGCAGGAATATTGTAGAGTAGGAATGAAGATAGACTTTCACTGAAAAAGGGCAGGAGTGGTCCGAGGATCGGGGTATACCGCATAGGGTCCTCAGTGCTGTCCAGAAATGATGATGTCTGTAGAAGTACTCACAGTAGGTGTTTCCTGGAGCAAGAAGATCAGAGAAGAAGATTAGTAACAAATAGGCAGGAAGGCCCTCTGAGGAGTGGATAGCCAAAGCTGTAACAGGAACAGGAAGTCCTTGAATCAGCAGAGTACAGCAAGACGGAACTCCTTGCTAACTCGATGAAGGCAAGGGCTGGCTCCATTAAATACGCTTAGTGGGTTGACGTCATTAGGTCGAGACGCCCCCAAGGTTCCTGCCATGATGTATTCAAATAAGGCCCATGCGCACACGCATGCACCTAGGTATCTCCAGGTCCAAGATGGCGGCCGTCAGCACCCGCGCTGTCCCGGGAATGCTGGAGAGGTCGGCGTGAACTGGCAGACACTGCCATTCTTCCTAGACTAGATGGAGTGGAGAAAAAAAGAGGTGAGCATGAGAGGTCGCAGCTATTTGCGACCGACAGGTGTAACAGGTTATATGTATGTGCATGGAACAAAAAGCTCCTGGCTCTCAGAGAATGAGTCCAATCTCTGGAAGCTAGAGTGGCAGACCTGAGGGAATTGAGGCAGACAGAGAAATATATAGGAGGTACATAGTAGCCAAGTCTCAACTCCAGTCTGGTAGCCCCTGTTCTGCCTTGGAGAAGGAAGGTACCCTGGTTGGAAAGCAATACCTTGGAATACCAGGAAGAGATTCTGAAGCAAGGGCTTGCTCTCCAGGTGATGCATTTTTCTCTCATACCGAGGATAAGTCTCCAAGAGCTAGTGCCCCAGGAAGGAAGGGTTAATTGACATCATGTTAGTGATTCAGTAATTAGGAATGTAGATAGCTGGATGGCTGGTGGACATGAGGATTACTTGGTAACTTGCCTGCTGGTGCTAAGGTGGCAGACATCATGTGCTATCTAGATAGGATTTTAGACAGTGCTGGGGAGACGCTGGTTATTATGTACATATGAGCACTAACAAAATAGGATGGTGTGGGAATGAGATTCGGGAAGCCATATTTAGGCTTTAGGTAGAAAGTTGAAATCCAGAGCCTCCAGGGTAGCATTCTCTGAAATGCTCCCTGTTCTACATGTAGGACACAAAGGAAGGCAAAACTCCAGTCTCAATGCATGGATGTGACAATGATGCAGGGAAGAGGGATTTAGTTTTGTAAAGACCTGGGCAACATTTTGGGGAAGGAGAGTCTATTCCACAAGGATGGGCTTCACCTCAACTAGGGTGGAACTAGATTGCTGAAGCTAACTTTTAAAAAGGAGATAGGTTCTGTCTAAATATTAGACACACATCAAAATACACAAAGAATCTGGTATATCCTTTAACATCAATATTGCTGTGGAACCACGTGCAATTTATGTTAAATTTGTAGGATCTCTTTGCTACTTGGGTGTGTAACATGTACACCCCATCTGTAGTTTACAGGTCCAAAATTACTTTATTTTATTTCAACCATACTCATTCTTAGAGTTTTTAAACGATTTTTAGAATTATTTTTCTTGTTTTCTATAAAACTGTTCAAAGACCCCAATACTCAAGGTATCATATGCATATTGTGCTAACAATCTATGTGAAAGCAACAGCTCTTCGCTGCCAATGCTCATTCAAACCGCTCATCGGAGCATAATACTCATCTATAATGTGATTTTCTGACGCGCTCATGCCATCATCCCGTCCCGACACGATCGTGTTTCGGACCGTCCTGGTCCTGCTTCAGGGGTAAAATGTAGATTCCAGTCTTCAAGGGTCTCCAGAAAACGCTGTTCTCGCGGTTCCAATTACAGTTCCTTTTTCCTTTTGCTCCCGTCGATATCTTCGGCGGCCATTTTGTCAAACCATGGCATCATTTCCGGTATAAGTACGCGATCGCAGCATCCGGTCTAACCACTGCAGTCCTCTGTCAGGTCGTCCTCAATACTGGGTAAAGTCTTCTACCACGTCGTCATTTACTCCCAATACTGGGTAAAGTCTTCTGCCACGTCGTCTTGTATGATGGCTATTATAGCAAAGTAATTGGAATACAAAACTGCACGATAAGTCCCCTCACACATAAGTGCTATTGGGAAATCGTACCATAATCTCAGGCATCACCATGAAGACTTTTTAGACACAATCAAAGCAAACACTGAATGGGATTTAAACTTGAATTGAAGCAATAAAATTGAATCAATGAATACCAGTTTATTTTTTCATTCAAACCCGAAGGTTCCACTGTGTGTAAGCTATGTATCCAAAAGTGCTCTCTGCGGTTTAAAGCGATCTGTATGTCACCCCCTCGAATGTTAGCCTGCACATGTTCAAGGATCGACCATTTAAGATCAATGAATTGGTGTCCAGCACACAAGCAATGTTGTACTAATGGAGCAGTGAGCTTCCCAGTCCTAATACAACTTCTATGTTCTATTAGACGTGTGCGAATTTTTCTCTTTGTGCGGCCAACATATATTTTGTCACAAGGACACTGGATCACATATATAACTCGTTCAGTATCACAGTTGGTTAATACAGGTTGTGGTATCACTCTAGTGGATTGGGGCACACACCATTGTGTCCCTGTTATTGTTAATGCACACATGTCACAGTGTCCGCAGGCCTGATGGCCCCCTGTGTTTGGGGAGCACCGGGATGATTGAAATGTGGAATGCACCACCAAATCTCTAATGTTGGACGCTCTCGAATATGCAAATCTAGGAACAGACTCAAAAATCTCATGGAGGGAAAGTACCTGCCAAAGGTGACTGTCAGCGAAGTAATCTATCAGTAAGTCCTTCAATCGCCTTTCTTTTAATAGTTAATGCTTGAGTAAGTCGACAGCGTGCCTTTTAAAATCTATGTAAATGAGCGGGTGCTGTTTTAATAGCTCAGCTTTGATATACAGGTCCAGTTTAGATAGTGTGTCATTTGTTTACCATTTTTTAATGTATGTTTTCCACTCCTTGCTAACTCAATTCGATAGTGAAAATAGAGACCTTAAATATTGGAAGCGGATGACGTCATCTCAGGGGGACGCCGCGAGGTTCGTGCCCTTGCTGGTACTTCAGTCATCAGGCAACATGGCAGATCTTCAATGTTGAGCCGGTCCGGGGACGCCGGAGGGAGACGGCATGGAGACGCTGCGGCAGCCAGCCGTCCATCAGACCTGGAGGGAATTGCCACAGAGGTAAAGAGGGCGGAGTGAGGGTGTTGAGCAGCGACGGACACAACAGCTATTTTAGCCAAAAGAACTTTCAAAAATTGGTAAAGGAGCCATATGAAGAAAATACAAAAAAGAATAAGCATTGGCAAGTGAGATCTGAAACCTGAATAAGATAGGTAAAAAGATAATTTGAAAAGAAGCTGGCCATTGAGGCAAAAAAAATGCATAATACATTTTTTAAAAAAATATATCAAAAGCAGGAAGCCTGTGAGGGAATCAATTGGGCTATTAGATATTCAAGGGATTAAAGGCCATTGTAGAAAGACTAAATTATTCTTTGCTTCATATTTACTGAAGAGGATTTTGGGGAGATACCCATGCCTGAAGCAATATTCAATGCTGATGATTTAGAAGAACTGAAACAATCATGTTAAAACTGAAAGATGTAATAGGAAAGATTGACAAACTAAAGAATAGCAAATCACCTGGACCAGATGGTATACACTCCAGAGTTCTGAAAGAACTCAAGAATGAAATTGAAAATCTATTACTAGTAATTTGTAAGCTATCATTAAAATCATCTATTGTTTCTGAAGAGTGGAAGGTAACCAATGTAATAGTGATCTTTAAAAAGGGCTCCAGGGGTGTTCTGAGAAACTATAGACCTGTGAGCCTAACTTTAGTGCCATGAAAAATCATGGAACTATTCTAAAGAACAAAATCACAGAACATATAGAAAGACATAGTTTAATGGGACACATGCAGCAACGATTTACACAAGGGAATTCTTTTCTCATCAACCTAATATATTTTTTGAAGGTGTTAACAAACATGTGGATAAAGGTGAGCTAGAAGATATTGTGTATTTGGATTTTCAGAAAGTGTTTGACAAAGTCCCATATGAGAGACTCCTAAGAAAATCAAAAAGTCATGGGACAGGAGGCAATGTTCTATTGTGAATTGCAAACTTGTCAAAAGATAAGAAATAGAGAGTAGGACTAAATGGTCATTGTTCTTAGTGGAGAAAGGTAAAAAACAATGGAGTGCCTCAGAGATCAGTTTTGGGACTATTGCTTTTTAATATATTTATAAATGATCTGGAAAGGGGAATGAGTTAGATGATCAAATTTACAGACAATACAAAATTATTCTGTATTGTTAAATCAGAAGAGCATTGTAATAAATAGCAGAAGGACCTTGCAATGCTGGAAAACTGGGGATCCAAATGGCAGATGAAATTTAAAGCAGACAAGTACAAAATGATGCACATAGGGAAAAGTAACCTACACTGTAGTTCATAGCTTCCCAAACCTGTCCTGGGAACTCTGCAGCCAGTCAGGTTTTCAGGATATCCACAATGAATATGCATGAAATAAATTTGTATGTATGGAGTTTCTGTGATATGCAGGTTTATCTTATGCACATTCATTGTGGATATCCTGAAAACTCAACTGGTGTTGAGGTCCCCAGGACAGGTTGGGAAGCCCTGCTATTGTTATATAATGTTTGGTTCCATATTAGGAGTTTCCACCCAGGAAAAAAATCTGGATGTCATAGTGGAATATACTTTGAAATCCTTAACTCAGTGTACAACAACAGTCAAAAACACAAACAGTATATTAGGAATATTAGGAAAGGAATGGAGAATTAAATGAATGATGTCATACCTCTGTATCATTCCATGGGGAGACTTCAACTAGAATACTGTGTGCAATTCTAGTCCCCACATCTTAAAAAAAAAATTGTTGCATTGAAAAAGGTACAGAGAAGTGCAGCCAAAATCATAAAGGGGATGGAACAACTTTGCCTATGAAGAAAGGCTAAAGAGGTTAGGACTGTTCAGCTTGGAGAAGAGATGGCTGAGGTGGGAGGATATGATAGAGGTCTATAAAATCATGAGAGGAAAAGCATGAGTAAATGTGAATCCTTCAGAAAATTCAAAGATTAGAGGACCCTCCATGAAGTTACCAAGTGGCACATTTAAAACAATAAGAAAAAATTGTTTTTCACTCAAAGCACAATTAAGCTCTGGAATGCATTGCCGGAAGCTATGGTTAGGGTAGTTAGTGTACCTGGGTTTAAAAACAGTTTGGACAAATTCCTGGAAGAGAAGTCTATAAATTGTTATGGGGGAAACCACTACTTCTTATTACTGAGCATTAGCATCATGAAATCCATTTATTGTTGGGTTCTTCTCAGCTACTTGTGACCTGGATTGGCCACTGTGGAAACAGGATGCTAGGCTTGATGGGCCTATGGCAATTTCTTATGTTTCTTATGTGGGCAAAATTAGAAGAACTTTGTGTATTTGCATTTTGGAATACCTGAGCTGCATTTACCATAGGAGATTAGAAGCACCTTTAGTTGACACTGGATTCCTTTTCAACATTCTCTGAAAGATATGTCATTTGTGGTTTTAGTCAAACCACTAATAAGCCCTCTCCAGGGTGATTACAATTCGAGACTGCTTTATTGTAAAGTACAAATTTATTAATGCTGTGGGGACAGTATTCAAAAAAACATAAAGTGGATAATTGATCCAGATAGGGTGAACCATATAAGTTATCAGATATATTCAGTAGGAAAAATGTTGAAATGGAATTGCTTAGCCTAAGTCTAACTACTTTGTCGAAGAATGTAATTAGAAGCTAGGTCTTCATGCACTCAGATTTCTTACACATCACATGACTGTGAATAAGTGCAGAAAAAGAAGTAAACAGTAGGGATGTGAATCGTTTTTTGACGATTTAAAATATCGTTCGATATATTTTAAATCGTCAAAAATCGTTAGGGCCACGATACAATACCAATTCCCCCGATTTATCGTCAAAAAATCGTAAATCGGGGGAAGGGGGAGGGCAGGAAAACCGGCACACTAAAACCCCCTAAAACCCACCCCCGATCCTTTAAATTAAATCCCCCACCCTCCCGAACCCCCCCCCAAATGCCTTAAATTACCTGGGGGTCCAGCGGCGGTCCGGAACGGCAGCGGTATTGAATGGCCTCCTGCAATTGAATCGTGTTGTCTTCAGCCGGCGCCATTTTTTAAAATGGCGGCGCAAAATGGCGGCGGCCATAGACCAACACGATTCGACTGCAGGAGGTCGTTCCGGACACCCGCTGGACTTTTGGCAAGTCTTGTGGGGGTCAGGAGGCCCCCCAAGCTGGCCAAAAGTCCCTGGGGGTCCAGCGGGGGTCCGGAAAACGATCTCCTGCCGCGAATCGTTTTCCTTACGGAAAATGGCGCCGGCAGGAGATCGACTGCAGGAGGTCATTCAGCGGGGGTCCGGAACGACCTCCTGCAGTCGGAAAATGGCGCCGACCATACGCGTATGGCCGGCGCCATTTTCCGTACGGAAAACGATTCGCGGCAGGAGATCGTTTTCCGCACCCCCGCTGGACCCCCAGGGACTTTTGGCCAGCTTGGGGGGGCCTCCTGACCCCCACAAGACTTACCAAAAGTCCAGCGGGGGTCCGGAACGACCTCCTGCAGTCAAATCGTGTTGGTCTATGGCTGCCGCCATTTTGCGCCGCCATTTTGAAAAATGGCGCCGGCTGAAGACAACACGATTCAGTTGCAGGAGGCTGTTCTGGACCGCTGCCATTCCAGACCGCCGCTGGACCCCCAGGTAATTTAAGGCATTTGGGGGGGGGGGTTCGGGAGGGTGGGGGATTTAATTTAAAGGGTCGGGGGTGGGTTGTAGGGGGTTTTAGTGTGCCGGCTCATGATTTTCACGATTTTCACGATACTTTAAACACCCAAACGGCAACAATACGATTCCCTCCCCCTCCCAGCCGAAATCGATCATTAAGACGATCGAGGACACGATTCACATCTCTAGTAAACAGCAAATGCACATAAGCAAGAGAAAACACCATTTTTTTTTTTTGGGGGGGGGGACTGTATGCAGCCTTTCAAAATATACTTTCAGATGCACAGACAGACAGGGGGTATAACTGAGGGAAAATTTTGCAATCATGAACAACTAGAAGCAACAGAGTCATGCTGTTCTTTTGTTCTCTTGTGAAAATAGAATGAAGGAAATATGGCATTGCTTTATTATTGTAACTATTGCCTTTGCTTCTTATGTGTGTGATACTGTTGCTGCATTGCTTTCTCCTGGGCATATAATAAAAACTGCTATTCTGGAATCTATTGTATGTTGACTCAGAGTGTGAGTATGTGTATTCTTTGGAGTAAAAGATCCTGTCAGAGAGGGCCTCCAAGATCCTGATTTGAGTTTTTCTGTTCAGGGCAATGGGTCACACCAGAGAAAGTGTTGGGGGATACCATCTCTGTTTGCGTTTCAGAGAGAATTGCTCCAGGTAAGGGGCCTGAGGGTTCTGGATTTTTTTTTTTTTTTTTTGCTTTAAGTACACAATAAACTTGTAACAAATGCTACATAACCTCTAATAAAGTTAGCTGGGTATATGTAATTGGCTATGCTTGGAAAATTGCAAGTTAGATTTCAAAGCTATCTGGATAAGTATACCCAGGTAAATTTACCTTAAACAGAATATATTCGAAGAAAAAAAGATGGTTAAGTGGTGATCCTAAATTATAAAATAAAAAACAAAACACATGGCAGTCCTGCTGATCCGATTGCCCACCCTCTACGCAGGTGAAACAAATGTCAAGCATTTGTGAGCAATACCTTCATCCCCCTATAATATGGCAAAAAATGTAAGGTAGGCCCTCTCAGAAGCTCATAGTTCCCTTCCACTAACCCTGGTAAACTCAACCCCAATACTCCTAGCCATCCAGAAATCCCACAAACCCCTACTGGAAGATAGGTACAATTGTCTAGCTTCCAGAGCGCCCTGCTGGTTTTCGGCGGCTGAAATCGGTCATGACACAGGCTGCAGGAACAATTGTATTAGGTGGCTTTCATACCCAGTGCCGTACTGCATAATCATATGCTGTAACACACAGATGTGTGCACAACCAGAATAGCAACGAAAGATCATTTGAAAAGTGGATACACAATTACTATTACACCAACCATGCAGGCATGCAATAAGCCCTGCTAACGTCTATTGCTCCTGAGAGAGGCAGCTCTCGACCAAAGAGCGAAACTCGGCCAGAGTTTCGGGCTAATTTCAATAAAGGGCATTTTATATACACCAATCTCTGCTTTCTTCACTTCTTAATAATTCATACATTGCTTTGCTTTTGTACTTGGCCAAGGAAGAAGCAGTCCCACACTGCTTCCCTAATGTCTGCGTATCAGTACCCTGGACTGTAAAAGTTAGGGCCTAGCATTGGCTGTACACTGAATCCAATTCCTCCTTTTACCTCCTTACCATTGAAGTGGAGTGCGATGTTGCAGTAGCGTCAAAATCATGTAAGCTTAATTGGTTAAGGGTAGTAATCCCCACGACTTCTGTTAGGGATAGTAGCTGCTGCTTCATGATGGTTAGCCCCATGAACCCTTTTATTAATTTCCAACTCTAGCTTTTAGGGATCCGGTGTTTATCCCATGCCTTTTTAAATTCATTTACGCCCAAATTTTAAAAAGGCCACATTTGTAAAATCCGGGGGATACGCGTGTGGCCGGGCCTTGCGTGTGCCAAGAGCATTTTACAAACAGCCCGCCCATGCGCATATCTCCTGATATGTGCAGAAATGCCAGGCCAGGCTAAAGGGGCGGGCCGGAGGGCAGAGGCCGACCGAGACAGCAGCCATTAGGCCCAGCGCACGGCGGCTGGTTACTTCTGCTCCAAAGAAGCAGTAAGTATTAAAACAAAATGTTTTTAAATAATTATGTAGGGGTTAGGGATTGGAGAGGAGAGGGGAAAAGGTAAGAAGAGTAGTTAGGGGGATAGGGAAGTTCTCTCCATCCGCTCCTTAATTGGAGCGGACCGGGAGGGAACTGGGAAAGGCCTACTTGTGTTGCTGCACGTTGGTTTTTAAAATCCCCCCTGCGCGTGCGAGTCCCAACCCGCCCGCACATGAGCGTGTGGATAATAAAATCCGGTGTGCATGAGTGTGCGGCAACTGTATTTTATAACATGTGCGCAGTCATGTATGCATATTATAAAATTGCCGAGTCCATCTGAGCACACCAGGAACTGCATGCACATGGATGCCCACACGCTTGTTTTAAAATTGACCCCTTACTGTTTTCATCTTCACCACTGCTTCCAGAAGGGCATTCCAGGCATCCACCCCCCTCTCTGTGAAGAAATATTTCCGACATTGCTTCTGAGTCATACCCCGTAAGATTTAATATCATGACCCCTAGTTTTACTGTTTGCTTTTCAATGGAATAAGTTTGAGGAACATGCGTAATTAAATCCTTTCAGGTATCTGAAGGGCTGTATCATATCTCCCCTATACCTCCTCTCTTCCAGGGTATACATATTCAGATTCTTCAGCTTCTCCTGATAAGTCTTTTGATACAGACCCCACACATGTTGGTTGGCCTCCTGTGGGCCGCCCCCATCATCTCTCTATCCTGCAATTTGTTGCAAACCTTTATTTTTACATATTGGATTGGAATGGCATGGAGTGGCAGTCACATTACTTTAAAAAATCACTCTGAAAATTCCACTCACAATGCTACATCTCTAAAATTTTCAGATTGATCATTCTTACATTAACACAATCAATGGCATGATTCTTTTTTTTTTTTTATCTCTACAAACTATTCTAATTAATTAAGGCAACAAATCTTGCAGCTTAAAATCCTTCTGTGTTTCACAATGACAAGTTGATTTTAAAAGGCTCATGCGTGCAAATAACGGGGGTTATGCGCGTGGCTAAGTTCTGCATGCGTCGAGCGCATTTTAGAAAGGACCCAGCCACACATGTAACTCCCGATACTTACAGAAGTGACAGGCCTGAAGAAAGGGGTGGGGAGGGGGGAGCAGGCCAGGACAGAGCCAGCAGCCGGTCGGAGCACAGAGTTTACTTCTGCTCCAGAGGGAGCAGTAAGTATAAAAACAAAAAAAAAAAAATGTGGATAGCTAGAATAGGTTTAGGGGTTGGGGAGGAGAGGAGAAGAGGGAAGAAGGATAGGGTTAGGGAAGTTCTCTCCCAGTACACGGAGGCCAACTGCTCATACATGCGCACGTGCACATTGAAATCTGGTGTACATGTGCGTGTGTCAAACGTATTTTATAACAGACGTGCGCTGATGCGGATGTTATAAAATAGCTGCGTGCACTTGGACGCACGCTTGGGCCTTTTAAAATCTACCCCATAGAGCAGAGCTTTCCAAACTGTGTGTCGGGACACGTTAGTGTGTCGCCTGCAGTGTGCAGGTGTGTCGCGCAAGCCCGGTCAACTCTGATGCGAGTTTGGGCTTTTTATTTCTAGAGATTCACTTTTTTTTTCAGTTTATGGGTTGCTTATTATTGGGTGATTTTTGCTGTCAATCGTGTTTTTTGGGGGGGCTTGGTGGGTGGAACGAGCCCAGCCATCCTTGCATTGGCTGCTGCTGCCGATGAGGCCTGGCCATGAGGAGTACTGACTGCAAGCAGCAGTGTCTGGTGATCATGGAAGGGAGTGAAGCACTTAACCGGCAACAATCAAAAAGACGAGGTACATGAGTGTGGGGGCCAGACATGTGCTGGGGAGAGAGAGATGAGTGAGTGGGGGGCAAACGTGCTGGGGGGACAGACATGTGCTTGAGGGGGAGAGATATGAGTGTGTGGGGGCCAGACATGTGCTGGGGGGAGGAGAGAGATGAGTGTGTGTGGGGGATAGACAATTTGTTTTATTATTGTTTCTCATAAATTATAACAATAACATGAACCTTGGAATATATATTTTTAATATAAATTTAAGGTTTTCATGAGATAGGTTGTGTCATGAAACATTTTATTTATGTATATATTTAAGGAAACATACATAAATTGTCGAAATATGTTTCGTTCGTTTAACCTTTAACCTCTGGTTTACTAGTAGACTGAATTACCGTGTCGTGAAATTATGTTTGTCTAAAAAGTGTGTCACCAACATGAAAAGTTTGGAAAGCTCTGCCATAGAGAATAAAAAGCACAGAAAAAAATGATCTGAAGATATTTGAATCTAAGAAAATTGTGCAGAAAAATACTGGGTAAAAAGCACTTTTCATATCCTATAATTGGGGAGCTCTGTGTTCAGTTTTTATTTTGTTTAAACCTGGAATTTATCAGTATTTGTTATAACAAACAAAAATAGGAGAACTTCACTGGGAAAGTGTCAGTTTTTCCATTAATTTTTCTCCTGCTTTTGTTCCTTTTAATAAACACTGATAAATTCCAGAGAAAGATAAAAGTAAAAACTAAAAATGAAGATCCCAACCAATAATCATCACATTGAGGAATAAGGCATGAAACTCAATGAACAGGTCCCAATTATTTTACAGTTTGTTTTAATGTAGGCATGTGTAACATCCTTAAAATTAAATTTTAGTACTCAATACAGTTGACACTACAGCGGTAATGCAAAACTATCAAATACTTATTTTGGAAATGTTTCTTTCCTTGAAAAACTGGCACACACAATGGGCTCTTTATTGCACTTTGACAAAGCAGACATTCCTATAATGAATAGAAAACAACATTTTGTCCATGCATTGTTAAAATAAAATTAATAATATTCATTGCTTAATAATCTGAGTCATTTCCCATCCCAGCTCCCAAAAATTTACTTCAAATGCAGAACTTGATAGAAGACTGGATTCTATGTTGTGCTTGAAATTTCACTAACTGCTCATTAACAATTAAGTGGATTCCAAAAGCACTTTAAGTTGATACATTAACCTTTAGTAGGAGTTCAAAAGGTGTAACCAACCTAGGAAATAAAAAAAAAGAGTAGGGAGATTTTCTAATACCTGAATAATATGTTGATACAGCTATATTATATGTTGCTGCCGCCATCTTGTGGAAGAAACTTAAGACCTGCTCTCATATTGTTCTCCGATAACTTTTATTGGATTATCAAATTCAATTTCACACAAGCCTTGTAATTCTCCTTTTTTGGATGCCTCTTCAGCAGTAAAGATAGAATAGATAGTAGTAGGAAAATGTCTTTGAATATATATTGTGTGACTGAGTTCAGCAGTCAGCAGATAGGTCTTAAAAAGGTTTGTGGGGAGAGGAGACAGGTTTTGGAAGGGATAGGAAATCAACTTGGAAAGGAATTGATCTTTCTTTGTATGTCACCAAAGGTGATTAAAGGAAATAATTGACAGTCTGCAACAGAGCAGTGAATGAGAATAAGATAAAACGTTCCAATTTTTTAATTAGCAATTTTTATTGCATTTATATGCTGTAGTATTCAATGAAAATTATTAAAATTCAGTTTACAATTGACTTGCATAGAATTCAGAATTCTCATAGTCATAAGTTTTATGCTTTATCTGGATTCGTTATTTTTAGAATCCAGTAGATTTTATGAATTACACTTCCAATGTTTTTATGTCTGAAGTGAAAGCAGGGATATAGCCTGATTTCTGGGTCTGATATTGTGAATCTGTGGAGGACTCATACTATCATGCAGTATATGGTCTTCCCCAAAAGCACTCTTCTGCATCTGAGAGGTCTTGAATGAGTAGATGTGAATTGGTCATTTACACTTTCAAATAATGGAAGGACTAGGGGGTATTCCATGAAGTTAGCAAGTAACACATTTAAGACTAATCGGAGAAAATTATTTTTCACTCAATGCACAATAATGCTCTGGAATTTGTTGCCAGAGGATGTGGTTAGTGCAGTTAGTGTAGCTGGGTTCAAAAAAGGTTTGGATAAGTTCTTGGAGGAGAAGTCCATTAACTGCTATTAATCAAGTTTACTTAGGGAATAGCCACTGCTATTAATTGTATCAGTAGCATGGGATCTTTTTAGTGTTTGGGTAATTGACAGGTTCTTGTGGCCTTTGGCCTCTGTTGGAAACAGGATGCTGGGTTTGATGGTCCCTTGGTCTGACTCAGCATGGCAATTTCTTATGTTCACCCCATGGCTGGAAGTGCACAGAAAAGATCCATGGAAGGGGGGTTGATTCAGTCTTAGCATTTGTGGCCTACAAAGGAAAAGTGGCTGAATATTACGTTTTCATAATACTATTATAAAAGGGGATAATTACCACTATTCAGAGTATTTTGAAAAATTAAAAATGTTTTTAGATGGGGTTAAAAATATTTTGATGACATTTCCTGCATGCTCCAACTTATATGTTCCATTACTAGACTCTGTGCCCAAAGAGTTATGTACCTACCTAGATGCATGGCTTTTATCCATTTCCGTAAGGCATCTTTTCTAAATAAATTCACTGTCTTCAAACCAAAAGAAAATCTGGGAATCATTCATGTTGACCATGTAACCCCATTTATTTCATATGAAAATGGGCAATTTATTTGCTTTGCTTTCTATAGGAAAAGTGTAAGAATTCTATATCTGTGAGTGTGTATCTGATCACATTAGAAAATTTTGGACTTCAGATCCCCTGGTAGGCAGGGCCAGAACATTGTTGGACACTGATCCAACAGGAGATAGGGATGTCTACTCTGGCATTATAAATGTTTGGGAGACAGGAATAAGGAATTATATGTCACATCAGCAAAGGGGAAGGATCAGGAAGTGTGCACGCATTGGGGAGGGAGTTATTTCCTTGCCATAGTAGGGTGGGAGGAGGATTAGAAGTAGTTTTCATTAGGTACCCTCATTGGGTGGGTAGAAGGTGGAATAGCCTATTTTACCATTAAGGCCTGTGCACCATTTTTAATACATTTTTAATACTTTCCATAGCACTCCTGTGCTAGTTATAGCATTAGGTTACTACACTGGTAGTGAAACTATTTTAAAATACATTTATCAAATGTTCAAAACAAACTTCAATTTGAATTTGAAAATAAGATTATAAAAGACATATTCAAGAAAAATGAATAACAAAGCAAATGATGTAATCATCTAATACAGTGGTCCCCAACCCTGTCCTGGGGGCCCTCCAGCCAGTTGGGTTTTCAGGATATCCACAATGAATATGCATGAGAGAAAATGAGCATGCACTGCCACCACAACATGCAAATTTTCTCTCATGCATATTCTTTGTGGATATCCTGAAAGCCCGACTGGCTGGTGGGCCCCCAGGACAGGGTTGGGGACCACTGATCTAATATACTATATGAGGCTAGTCCATTAAAAAGAGGGATAATAATACCACAACCCAAAAAGAAATATATATAAAGGCAATTGTAACTATGCAGCACAAGTGTACCTGGTTTCCTGGGCAGATTTTTTTTAAAGATTCTGTTTCAAATGTAGCAAATTTGCATTTTGCATAAAGATTCACATCTCCGACTATGCAAAAAAGTCATTTTTTGATATATTTTATACATCAGTTGTAATAAAGCCAATCTTCTTGAAGAGTTACACTTAACTGAGTATTAAGAATATGATACAAACCCCTTCGGGCATATAATTGACAATATAAATCTTGGGTTAGCTGTTGAACTGAATATTATCTATATAATACGCAAGTAAATTCAAACTTGTACGTATAGGGGTACATTTAAAAAAACAGCGCACGCGGTTACTTTTGTTCGGGGGCGGCACGCACAAGGGGGTGCACATTTGTGCAACTTGCGCGCGCTGCCCGTTCCCTCCGAGGCCGCTCCGAAATCGGAGCGGCCTCAGAGGGAACTTTCCTTCTGCCTCCCCCCACCTTCCCCTATCTAACCCACCCCCCAGCCCTACCTAAATCCCCCTACTAACCTTTATCCGCGAAGTTACACCTGCCTCCGGGCAGTCGTAACTTATGTGCGCCGGCTGTCTGCTGCCGCGGTAGGCCCCGACATAGGCCGCTGTGTCGGGGCACTCAGCCACGCCCCCTACTGCCCCTTTTTGCAAGCCCCGGGACTTACACACTTGCCGGGGCTTGTGCGCACCGCCGAGCCTATGCAAAATAGGCTCGGCGCATGCAGGGTTTTTTTTTTTTAAGGGTTACAGCATAACTTATGCATGTAACCCTTTTAAAATCCAGCCCATATTGTACTAGTGCCGCCAAAACCTCATTCATCCATATTCAGTCTTCTCTAAGCACATCAAAAGTTATAAATCTCCAAATAATAATACCCTCTTAATTACCCACATCCTACATGGGAATTATGGTAAGACATTGTGCTGTTGTATTTGTGACCCTCTCCTTAGATTCTACTTATTTTGGTCTACAAATTATAAATTGAATTACTAATATCCGGTGCTAAGACTTGTGTAAAAGCCTCCCAGGTCTCTGGCATAATTTTTTATTTGAGCTGTTTTTTGCTGTTAAAGTATTAACTTTCGAATATCTAAGCTTTCTGTTTTTCCGTACTTTTTGGCCACTAGACTAACTTTGTCTAAAAATAAACACTGCTTTTGTCTCAATTTGCGTTGAATGTGCTCGTAAACCCCGAAAAGCCAAATATTTGGGGTGAGTGGTAATGAAATCAACATAATGTCTTCGGTATACTTTTACAGTTCTTTCCAAAAGACTTGGATCATCGCACAACTCTAGAACTGGTGCAAAAAAATCACCTATGACATTTTATACAGATCTCAATGAAACAAGGGACTGCTTTAGCTGCTCTTGATTGAGATAAGTAAGTTTGATGAAGAAATTTGAATTGTTTCTCTTAATATCACATTTTCTGTGCATATGCATTTTTTATTAAAACATTTCGTCATGTCTAACATCAATATCCCTATTCCCTGAAATCCATTCCTCTTGCCAGCACATGTTGAAAACTAATTCCCAGTCTAAATATTGAGTAGCACCTTATGAAAAGTGGCATACATACTTTTTTTCTTTCCACCTCCAAATAGAATTGACTTCAATAAGGTTATATCATTGAAGTTTGTAATTTTAAGTATATCTGTCATATAATGTCTAACTGGAGGATTTCAGCACACTTGTATAGAACATTCGCCCATGAGCACACACTTGGAGGTCAATATTGAAAGTTTGCCAGCTAAATCCTGGAGTTAATCAGACAAACTGCAGGTTTTAAAATCCCACTGCTCCAATTGCCCCAAATTTAGCTGGCTAATAAGGCTAGGGCAGTGTGAAATACCTTCTGGGGCAGGGCTCATTATCTGGCCAAGTTAGTCAGATAAATACTGATTTTCAGCAGTCCTAAAATTAGTTGAATAAACTTATCTATCTTTAACATAACGGAATATTCAGCGCCGTGCTGCTGAATTTCCCAGCAAGGTTAGTCAGATAAATGTATCCTGATAATTTTGCTAGCTGACTAATCCCTGAATATGGATCTCTTTATGCTTTGCAGAATGCAATTTTAACAAATTAAGAACACATTATAGAAGAGCAGCACCTGCTTGAGAAAATAAAAATTATACATGAATGTCTTAAACTTGGAGAAAACCTAGAAATCTAGGTAAGTAAAAAGATGTAAAAATGTACTCCATTGAATGTTCATGCAAAATAACTCATGACCTGATGGAATATAACTCTTGAAATTAAATCATAAAAGTATAAAATGAGTCCAGTAAAAATATAGGAATTACAATTTGTTTACCAACTATTTATACATATTGAGTGAACACCATGACTGCTTTAATTCCTTTAAGAAAAAAATTAACTTGAAGTAGGGTTTGGGGGTGGTGGCAGTTTTACATACATAGGAGGTACACAGCAAATTTGACATCACTGGAGATGTTCAGTGATTTTGAATCAATAAAAGGTACAAGAGGAGTTGATTTATACAATGCACTCTACCTAGTTTCAAACAAGGTAGGTCGAAAGTGCAAACTAGTTGTACCTTTCATTAATTCAAACAGCAGAAAATCTTCAGTGATATCAATATTGCTGTTCGCAACTCCTACTGTGTATGGAAAACAGAGTTCCAAACCTACCCCACCCCAAGTTCAGTGTCCCCTCCTACAGTGGTATAAATAGTAGAGTTACATATTGTTCTCTAGAGAGTCTCTCTCTCTCCATTTACCACAGCTTTATTGATAGAATTTGATAAATCTAGGCCTCAATTACTGAAACTGTGTGTCTGACTCAAATTGGGCAGAATATTTGAATACAGGTATTAAGGAAATTTGTTGCACAAACAAGGACATTACACGAGAACACTGCTTCAAGACACTAAAGCAAAAAGCACAATTTACCTGGTATTACTGAGACTGATTTAATACTCAGCTTATAATAACTGTGTACTGAAATTCAGTACAGTTTCTTAACTGGCACACCTTTTTTTTTTTTTTAAACTCCCAATGCACTTAAAAAAAAAACAACAACAAACCCAAAAATGTGCAGAAAGAAAATGCTTAGCTTGCAGAAAAACATGACTTGTGTGCATAAACCATATTTTCTGTGCACATAATCCCAACTACAGATCACAGCCCTGGAACCTCTACTTCATCTCTGACTAGAAGTGAAATTTCCAATGTTATGAAAGCACGAGTTAAGGGAGCACACCTTTCTGCATCAATGTAATAGCAATTACCATCATTAGAAAATGATTTGCATGAGAGGGCATTAACTTGTACTCAACATTTTTGTGAGCGCATATGTTGTGCACATAACTCATTGCTGCATAGGCAGTAAAGTTTGTACACAAAAAATATGCGCACAAATGTGGGATCAACTGTTTACCTTATATGTGCCATCAAAAAGGTTTTATGGTTTTAAATGAGGCAGTTTATTATATGGTAGAAGGGCAGCTCCCTTTTCTTGTGCTACATAAAAAAAACACTTGAATGACATCTACATGTTTCAGAGCTTGGCCTAAAATTAACTCGATTCACCTGACAACAACTGGTGCTTACCACTGCTTCTTAGAAGGACACCTCCATGTCCATACAACCTTTGTTAGATTCCAGAGAGTATTGCTACAGTGATGCCTCCCATTAAACCTCCTTTTGTAATGGGACATCTGCAGGGTTCTAACCCAACTGATGTAAGGACATTTTGAGTTTCTAGACTTGGGAACTCAAGTAGTTATCCAGGTGGACACTTTTTGGTTGTGGCGATTTCCACATGCAGAGTTAAGTCAACTGACTAGTCTGACTGGATGGAGAAGAGCTATAGTTTCCAGGCTCACCCCTCAAGCCTGTCTTAAAAATGGCATTACATTGCTGATCATCCAGTCCTCAGAAACAGAGCAGACTTTAATGATAGGTTTCAGCAGGGCTTCCCAAACATTTAGCCAATATGACCCCATTTTAGCATTTTAAAATTCACATGACCCCAGAGAACAACCAAATTAACAGAGGGTATTGGTCCCTCACCAACAATCACTTTATTCTCCCACTCATCACACTCCTGATGATCTCTTTCAACCTCCACTCTCTCTAGTCAATCCTTTCTCTCAGCTTTCATCCCCTCTTTTAGCATACCTCCTCTCTTAAACTCCACCCCTCCAGCTGATACCCTCTTAGATCACCAGGACCAGTGCAAGAATATTTGGAGGCCTAGGCAAACCTTCAATCATTCACCCTCCTCCCTAAACTTACCTCCAAGTACAGCACTCCAGCAAAGAATTCCCTTTTGTGGTGGTACTGGCACTTGGATTTTGCTGCCCCTAAAATTTTGGCACTCTAGGCAACTACTTAGTTTGACTAAGAGAAGAACTGGCCCTGTATATCCCCAGCAACTTTCACCTCTCCAACCCACTCCCTCTCACCTTCAGCCATTTATGTATCCCCAGCTGGCCTCATGCCCATGCCTATCAAACTCTCAACTTGATCCTGTCATCATTCCACTCTCCCCATCCTTTTTCCCCCTCTCTCACCTCCCTGCCTTCTCTCCAACCCTTCTCTCATATCCCCAGCTCCTCTATTACATTGACAATCTTCTTTCATCCCCCTCCACAGCCTGTCCCTCTCTCCAGATGATCCAACCCTCAAACCCCTCCTCCATCTCATCCCTCCCTTCAAAACAACCCATTCTCTAAAAATCTTCCTGGGTCCCGGTCCAAACATGTTGACAACTAGTGAGAAGAAAGGACAGGATGATGATGGGGGCAACATTTTTCTCTTTGTTAGGTTCAGTGGTTGGTGAGAAGAGAGGAACTGTGGAAATCTCCACTGACCCATGCACACTCAGCCTTTTCCTTGCCTCATGGCTGGTACTAAGTGAGGTGGTGATCTGCAAGCAGCAGCAGCACTAGTTATGAAAGCCAGCATAGAGCCTGTGAGCCAGCGCAAGCATACTGCAGTGATTCCAATTCCTCCTTGTGCAGGGCTTCCTCTTATCAAAGAAATTCATGCAAGGACAGCGCCACTGAAGGGCCTGTGAGTACATACTAGTTCACAGACCCCCATGTCTCTTTCTACTACTAATGCTGCTGCTGTCTAAAGAGTGCTGCCATTTGAGGCACTTCTGACCCAACTGTGGGTTGGGCACATTTGGGGTCATGACCCACAGTTTGGGAAGCCCTGGGTTACAGGTTACCAGTATCAGGTCTGCCATTTCATATTTGAATTCTTGAAGAGCTCTGGAATAGACACCATCAAGTCCTAGCAATTTGCAACTATTTAGTTTGTCAATTTGCTCTGGCAAAAGATACCTCAGTCAGGAGCATGTGCTACTTAGCAACTGTAAACTCTATCATGGGAAACGTTTTAAACTACACTTATTGCCTTTTAGTTAGCGCCAGGAACCAGGTTCTGCTCTAGTTAAAGTGAATCTGATCCCATCGGAATAGGCCTTCCCTTATTTGATTTTTATTTGTTATTCTTCTTTCCCCCATTTATATTGACTGGTCACATATACAGAGTGGCCCAAAAAACCAGTGTTGACTTATTTTTACATGGCAGTCTAATTTATAACGTAAAATGAAAATGTTAGCACAAAAATATTAAATATAAATCACTGTAATCAGATTAGCAGGATATATTTTTGCAAATGTTTATGATCAAAGTTTAAAGAAGTATTTACCTTCCAATAGTAATTATGAAAATGTGTCAATACAGCTGACAATTTAATTCAATAGCAGACTGAGGAAATTATGTGCTGCCAGCATACGGAGAATACTACTACTGACTGACTTTATAGTTATCTGTGTCTCCTCTCTGCATGCTTCATGGATGTCATCCATTAATGACCTGTTTTACACCTAAAACGAATGATCACACCCACACACTGAACACAGCTGTGAAGGAATACAGAGTTTATTATACAATTTACAATAAAAATCTCTTGTAAAACATTTCATAAGCATATGGAAAAAATAAGAAATGGAAGAAGGAACAGTATAAAAATAAACATGATTTCAAACAAATATACACTTATTCAGCTTTTCTTTTATTTTTCTGGTCAGCTTTCCTTTTCTGCTGCAGGGTCTTGAGCTCAGTCATTACTGTCAATGTTTTATATACCCAAGCAATCTGAAAAGCAAGCATAAATATGCATAGCAGATGTGCTCAAATGAATTAAACTGTACAAGACAAGCTACCGGAATACTTACCACAATTATTAGAGCATTAAACAGCAATGGTACAGAAAATACTAAAGAAATGAACATCCCTCTTGAATCAAAATACTGGTGTTTAGTGAAAGTCCTGCAAAAAAAAATATCATTAGAAGTCAATGTTAATTACAATATGATGCTATAGACACAGTCTCATTCCTTGATATTCAGCATAGTGTTTAGACTATCTCCATACTTAAAAGCAATTGGTGATTTGGCTTGTTTTTAATTCACCTGACAGTATTCTGCTTCTAGTTCAAAGCATAACTAGGTTTTACAGGGTTGTGTATTGTAAGCCTATTTTTTGCAACTTCTCAATTCCCTTTTGGTTCTGCAACATTTTATTGTAGTGGACAAGGTTTCAGGAACAATTCTAAAAGCCAAACATGGAACTCATACTAACTTCTGTGAGCCAGGATAGAATACTACAAAATGTATATGCTAGTGAAAAAAACCAAAAAGCCAAAATCAGCATATTTGCTGAAACTGCTATAGGTCTGTTTATAGGTCCTGGGTGCAGGCAGACACTGCAAGTCCACTTTCCTGCTCTTCCAAAACAATTGCAGATGCATCTCTTTGCAAAGCCACAACTCTTCTTACAGGGACAGTCACAGTGCACACAACATGACTGCAGGGTTTGATCTTGGGCAATCAACTTCTGAATACAACTCCCTGGCAGAAACACTCTGCCCTGCTTTATATCAAAATGAATGCCAAGATACTCCAGTGTCAGACAGCTGTAAGCTGCTTTTGGCCATGTTCCCCACACAGTCTAGATCCTGCAGCAAGGAAACCATCCTGTGAGAAGCCAGGTGGCTATCCTCCATGCCCTTGGCCAAAATCTACCAGTCGTCCAGGTATGGGTGAACCAGGATGCTGTCCTTGCACAAGAATGCTGCTATTACCATCATGACCTTGGAGAAGGTCCTGGGCACTGTGGCCAATCTGAAGGGCAGGGCCTGAAACTGATGTACCAAAACAGCAAACCGCAGGAACCGAATATGCAGATATGCTTCCATCAGATCCAGAGAATTGAGATGTTACCCTGATTGTACAGTCATTATGGAGAGCAGGGTCTCCATTCGGAAATAAGTCCCCCGCAAATGTCAATTGACTGCTTTGAGATCCAGGATGGGTCAAAAAGATCCCTCGTTCTTGGGTATGACAAAATAAATGGAATAGCGGCCCATATTTTATTGCAGCTCGGGAACAGGAATTATGGCAGGTTGGCAGTGGAGACTCCTTAAGGTAGTCTCCACTGCCAACCTCTTCTGGAGGGAGTTGCTTGGAGAAATCATAAAGACATCTGGAGGAATGTGAAGAAATTCTAGAGCACAGCCACCCCTTATCACTTTCAGGACCCACTGGTCCGATGTGATCTGGACCCACTTCTGATAAAAGCGAGAGAGGCACCAAGCCTATCTCCTGCCCCAACAAGTGAGTCTTCAAATTTTCACTGAGAAGAACAAGAGGCTTTGCTCTCAGAGCCCAGATCTTTCCAAGGCTTAATGGGGCAAAAGGGCTGAGACCTCCCAAAGGAAGACACTCCTGCAAGAAGGACAAAATCACCTGTAATGCCGAGTGTGGCCATGTGCCCAAAAGGGACGTGAAACTGGTTTCTTATTCTCTAGCAAGCAAGGGACCTGGGCTTCCCTCCATCTATTTATCATCTTCTCCAACTCTTTGCCAAATAAAAGAGAACCCTTAAAGGTAATCTTGTGAGACTGGATTTAGAAATGATGTCCGTCAACCATTCCTGCAGCCACAGCAGACGCCTAGCCGCTATCACAGAAGCAATTCCTTTGGATGCATTGCAAACAAGGTTACAACTAGCATCAGCTAAGGTGGCGGCTCCCAGTTCCTTTACCGCTCTGCTATCCAATCTGGCTCCCTCAGACTTCTGAGAAATGACGCAGACTAGTTCTAGCCTCCAGGGAACAAGAAGTAATCCGCAAGCTCATTGCCATGGTCTCAAAGGCTTACTTAAGGATAGCTTCAATCCTTCTATCCTGAGCATTCTTTAAAGCTGCCCCTCCTTGCACCAGAATGGTAGTTCGTTTAGTAACAGAACGCACCAGCGCATCCACCTCTGGGAATCACACCTGCTCCCTTGCCTTCAGATCCAAGGGATATAAACCCGCCAAGACACGACCCCCTTTAAAGCTTACTTCTTGAATATCACTTAGGAGGGGAAAGAAACATGACTCCTTGTGTAGGATGACCAATATAGGATCCTCCTTCTGTGCACTTGTAGAGTCACTCCCAGCCACTCTAAGTGTCTGCAGATAACAGACCCAGCAACTCATCTCTATGAAAGAAACAATGCAGAATTCTGTGTGTCGCTAAATCCAGGGGAATTTCCCTTTCATCAAGAGGGGAGAAACCCAAGTCATTGCCAGTGTCATCTTGATCCACATCCTCCCGAACATCATCAGGAACTGTTGCACCATGGAATTTACACATGTGGCACACAAGGGGGGACCCCCGAGTATGCAACCTTGATTTAAGTGCCATTATAGTCTCTGAAGGGCGCCCCTGCAGAAAGGTCTGTAGACCCTGGAAAAATTCCATCTAAGAAAAGGAAGATGAGATCATACCAAGCCCAAATCTGATGACCTCAGAGCAAATATCTCCTGAAAACGTCTCTGTTATTGGATCAAGTGAGGAAAGGATACCCTCGCTGTGTCGCCTACAGCCCCACTCCTCTCTGACTGAGGGGAAGGACCAGCATCAGCAAAATCAGTAGGCAGCAAATCAACTTGAGTATCCAGGCAGCGCTGACAGACTCGCAGAAAGCCCTGGCTGTATAAGAACATAAGAAATTGCCATGCTGGGTCAGACCAAGGGTCCATCAAGCCCAGCATCCTGTTTCCAACAGATGCCAAACCAGACCACAAGAACCTGGCAATTACCCAAACACCAAGAAGATCCCATGCTACTAATGCAATTAATAACAGTGGCTATTCCCTAAGTAAACTTGATTAATAGCAGTTAATGGACTTCTCCTCCAAGAACTTATCCAAACCTTTTTTGAACCCAGCTACACTAACTGCACTAACCACATCCTCTGGCAACAAATTCCAGAGCTTAATTGTGCATTGAGTGAAAAAGAACTTTCTCCGATTAGCCTTAAATGTGCTACTTGCTAACTTCATGGAATGCCCCTTAGTCCTTCTATTATCCGAAAGTGTAAATAACTGATTCACATCTAATCGTTCAAGACCTCTCATGATCTTAAAGACCTCTATCATATCCTCCCTCAGCCGTCTCTTCTCCAAACTGAACAGGCCTAACCTCTTCAGCCTTTCCTCATAGGGGAGCTGTTCCATCCCCTTTATCATTTTGGTTGCCCTTCTCCATCGCAACTATATCTTTGGTTGCCCTTCTCCATCGCAACTATATCTTTTTTGAGATATGGCAAGCAGCACAAATTGCTAAGCGCTTAGACTTGACACCGGAGCCATACTGTACCGGCTCACTGAGCGCCCAAATTAAAATATGCGCTCAGCTACGTGCACAAAACGTATTTCAATACACGTACTCTGGCAGGCCACAGAAGTATGCATACAAACATAGGCTCTGGTCTTAAGCGTAAAACATCTCTATGCCATGTGGCAAAAAAGCGCAAAAAAACACTGCTGCAGCATACTCCGTGGACAGGCTACTCAACCTGCCAATCCTGTACCACCTCTGCATCTCACTAAAAGCCCCAGAGACGTAAGCGGGAAAAGCACCTACCAATAACGCTGAAGGAGGAAGACCTGGTAAGGGCGATATAGGGGAAAAGAAACCTCCCAAATCTTTTTCCAACTTTTTTTTTTTTTAACCTGAGCTCAGCCCTCTTTGGCTGAAGGCAGGAACGGGTCCCTAGCTACAGGGGGAGAGGGCGAAAGCCTTCACTGCCGAGCCTCTCTTGGCCTTCAACCGTTTTTTTTTTTCTTTTTTAATGTCCACGTCTGAATAGGCCTTTGGACTTAAGGCACTCAAATGAGAGAGGGACCCACCAGTATCACCTCACCAAGTAAGCGGCGCTATCCAACTTCTCGTTTTCTCCTAAAATTCTTCACTTCTTTCTTTTATTTTTTTTATTTTACTACAAGCAATCCTCAGTAGGGAAACACATGTCCACCATCTGCTGGAGACTGAGAATACAGGTGTGCTGATGTCGGGGTAGGGCTATATGTTCGTGACATAAGTTTTTACTCCATTTCCATCTGCTGGTAGACGTGCATAACCACTTGTGGGGCTTGACCTGCCTGAGTACAGAGGAAACAGCCCTTGCCAAATTCTCCAATGATTTGTTTATGGCTAAAACCAAAAGACCATGGAAGATTACAGTGTAATCTACAGAAAAAGAGAAAGGAGGAAGAGGGGAAGTGGTTTTGGGGAAGAAAGATAAGGAGCTCCATCTTGGCCATGGCGGTGGGATATCCAGGCAGCAATGCCAGACAAGCAGGCTGAGATCTGGGACTGGATTCCTGCTGAAATTTCTGGGGTTGAGAGGCAATCATTAGCATAAAGATGGTATTGGAAGCCATGAGAGGAAATCAGAGCACTAAGAGAATTAGTATGCAGAGACAAGAGAAGAGGACCCAGGATAGAACCCTAAGGCACATCAATTAATAGTGGGATGGCAGTAGAGGAGGATTTAGGAAAACACACAAGCAAGACCAGCACTCAATATATATATGAAGCCAAGAAGGGTGCTGGATAATAGTTCACATAGTCCATGAATCCAAAATCTTAATCAATTCCTCTTTTATTTTTACATGCAGCAACTCCACTGTTAACAATTTGGATTTCAAAGCGTGTCCCCCGACATGGACCCGTGTTTCGCCGAGGCTGCGTCGGGAGGGACACACCGGTAACATCAACAATTCTATAAACAAAATGTAAAAGGCGACTATGATAGCATGGAAACAGTGCCAAACGAATAAAGTCATATTCCTTTCTAAAGTAGGACATACCTTAATCAAGTTTCAGAAATGGTTTAGCAGGGAGCGCGTTGTACACTGTATGATAGAAGGTTTTTTTTTTAAAACTATACTAGATATGTGCCAAAACTTCACGGACCAATCAGCTGCGAGACCCACCCGCCAATCAAAATGAAATTGTCCAATGAAAATCATGTGAAGTGAAACCACTCTATCTCCTTATTCAAACCAGTAGGGGTGACAGTGTTTAACATGTGTATCCATTTCTGCTCATGTCTGATCAGACGGTCATCATGATTACCCCCCCCCCCCCCCCCCCGGCGGAAAATCAATCACCTCCAAAACAAAAAAGAACAAGTCCATCTCACTGTGTGTGTGTTCTAACCAATGATCTACTAATGGAGCAAAATTTCGGGAGTGTTTAATATTGGATCTGTGCTCAATAATTCTGGTGCGGACCTGTCTTATGGTTTTCCCCAACATACAATTTATCACAGGGGCACCGTATGACATAAATCACTCACTCAGAACTATAGTCAGAATTATTATGTAGTGTAAAGCATTTGCCAGAAACTGGGTGAATGAACTGAGACATAGTTGTGGTATGTTTACAAACCGAACAGTTTCTACATGGTTTATGTAGGCCAGCAGAGTCTCTCATGGTTTGTCTAGGAGTTGAGTCCAAATGTATTAATAAATCTCGTAAGTATTTGCCTCTACGGTAAGTAAACCTCAGGGTTCTTTGAAACAAGTGCTGAAAAGATAGCGCATGCCAATGTCTACATATAATTTGAGTAATTGAATTGCTTAATGGTGAAAAGGGCAAAATACAATTATAAATTTTTTCCATGTTCTTTTGTGGGGGAAGAAATAATAAATCCCTGTTGATATTCAAAGCGCGTTTGAAAGCTGTTTTTAAAACCTTGGATGGGTACCCCCTCAGTCTAAACCATGAGGTCATCTCCTTAGCTTTCATGACAAAATCTGATTTCGTTGAGCACAGTCTACGTAACTGCAGGAACTGTCCCGTAGGAATATTTTTCTTTAATACCTTCGGATGACAGCTGTCAAATCTAAGAATAGTGTTGCGGTCAGTGTCCTTTCGGTAAATGGTAGTGGAAAAAGAGTGGATTTTCTAACGTACCAGATTAAATTCTAAAAGTGCAATGGGAGAGATAAGAAGAGACCGACAGAGGGCAGAGTTTTAAGAAGTAGGTAATGTTTAACAGTATCAAAAGTATCAGACTGATTTAATTAAAAATACACTTACAAAAAGATAATAGGACTTATTTTCTATGTTTAGGGTCCACTTAATTTAAGGCTACTCCTATAAGTACAGCCTGGGATAGAAGATCTAATATATCTGCATGTGGTTAACACCTTTTATTTCTAAAAGAAAACAAGAGTTTCTATTTAACCACTTTAATCTTGGAAAAGCAACCCTTACTAAAATAAATTTAAATAAGCAAAATTACCTCCAGTTCATAGCAGCTACTTCATTGATATATTCAGCACAGTACACCAATCCCACTGCAAAAGAGAAACACACCACACAATTTCCATTTTGAATTGCAATAATTTATGAGTACATACATCTAAAAACAAATGCACAATCAAATCTTTATGGGTAGAAATCCCTAGTGTGTCGGGGAAGACTAGAGTGATAGGAGGATACTACCGTCCACCTGTTCAAGATGTTGAGACAGACAGTGAAATGCTAAGAGAAATTAAGGAAGCTAACAAAATTGGTAGTGCAGTAATGGGAGATTTCAATTACCCCAATATTGACTGGGTAAATGTATCATCAGGACATGCTAGAGAGATAAAGTTCCTGGATGGAATAAATGACAGCTTTATGGAGCAATTGGTTCAGGAACCAACAAGAGGGACCAATTTTAGATCTAATTCTCAGTGGAGAACAGTATTTGGTGAGAGAGGTAACGATGGTGGGGCCGCTTGGCAATAGTAATCATAATATGATCAAATCTGAATTAATGACTGGAAGGGGGACGGTAAGCAAATCCACGGCTCTTGCGCTAAACTTTCAAAAGGGAAACTTTGATAAAATGAGAAAAATAGTTAGAAAAAACTGAAAGGAGCAGCTACAAAGGTAAAAAGTCACCAAGCTTTCTCAACCTATCCAAACCCCACCCTCCAATGAGAACACCTCCCATAACCTTCGACAAACTAGCACAGATCTTCCTGGACAAAGTCTCCAAACTAATAACACCCACCCATCAAACTACCAAGGATATAATGACTTTCCAACTCACAACCATCCCCACCTGGTCCACCTTCAAACCCATAGCCTCTACAGAGATAAAAACCACCATACAAAAAATAAACTCAGCCTCACACACCCTCGACCCCATACCAATCACAACCTTGAAACTAATACCAGATATCATAGCCAAACCTATAGCAGACATCATCAATATATCCCTAGAGCAAGGAAGCTTTCCTGAAGCCCTTAAATTCGCCATCATCAAACCTATAATAAAAAAACCACTAGACACCAACGACCCCACAAACTTCAGACCCATTTCGAACCTCTCCTTCATTGCAAAAATCATGGAAAAAACTGTCAACCATCAACTCTCCGAACACTTGGAATCCCAAAAAATACTATACCCATCACAACACGGATTTAGAAAAACACTCAGCATGGAGACCCTCCTACTTTCCCTTGCCGACTCAGCACTCAGAGGTCTAGACACTGGCCAATCCTACCTTCTTATACTACTGGACATATCTGCCGCATTCGACACCATCAACCACAACACCCTCCTATCCAGACTAAGCGAGATTGGACTTGACGGAACCACAATCAAATGGTTCAGCTCCTACATAACTAACAGATCCTTCAAAGTAACCTTCAAAAACAAAGAATCAAAACAGTTCCCCCCTCTCACACAGCGTTCCCCAAGGATCATCACTTTCCTCCACCCTGTTCAACATTTACATGCTCCCACTATGCAAACTCCTCACCGACCTGGGCCTACAATACTTTATATACGCCGATGACGTCCAGATACTCCTCACCATGAAAGAAGACTTACAGAACACTCTCCTACAATGGAACTCCATCCTGGCTCGAATAAAAAAAACCTCCTATTACAAATATCACTCACTGTTTAACCCCTCCCACCCTTAGGTTTGTTTTTCTGATATAGTTTGCCTAAATACATAATTGGCAACAAGATAAATTAGTAATTTGGTAGTTACTTAGGTGTTATCCATCAAATAAATTTAACAAAATGAGGACTATCCAATGTAACTATTGTAGAGCCTTTATTTTCAGGGAAATCATCTGGAAATTTAGGGCTTGCCCTATATGCTCAGAACTCTCTTCCTTGAAAAAAAGAGCTGGCTGAAGTTACAGCTGAATTAGCTGCAATAAAGTTTCACCCACTTTATATTATTCAGGAATTAATTCCACATTACCACATAAAAACCAAAAGTCAAGGAAAAAGGGGTTTACAGTGGGCTCAGGCAGGATAAGACCTGTGACCCACAGACACCCGTTCTTGATAGCCGTGCAGCCCACAAGATTACCCCCTCACTCACATAGGGCATTGAGGAACTCAAAAAAAAAATTACAGTGGGCTCTGGTAGAATCAGACATGTGATGCGGAGACACAAACTGTATCAAGTGACAAGCGCAAAAAGCATTCTCTGTATTAGTTATTGAAGAAGCTCTTGTGAAAGAGATTGAAGTGATATCCGAAAAGAAAGAAGAAACCCAATGCATACAGAAATGTCACCCCCCAAATACAAATGCAGGACAAGAGCTGGTGCTATGGGAGATTTGAGTGCTGGAAAACACACTTCTGTGCAATGTTTATGGCATGAACCTTTCAACTTGTAATTTTTTTGTTGGCTATTATACTTTTGTCTGTTTTTTAAATTTTGTTAGTTTCTACTTTTTGGTGGATTTTTTTACCCTTCTCTTTCCTCCCAGAAGATCTTTACTACAAACTTTCCCATATGGGCCCCCTTCAAGCAGCCAAAACTCCTCTTCTTCCCACCTGGGCCCTTTTAGCTGTTGCAGCCATGTGTTCTAGCGTCACCATATTGCAATTACCATGACTCGCTCTTCCTGGAAGGGGTTCACCAGTATCTTCTTCTGTCAGGTGTCAGAGCCCAAATGGAGAAATTACTTACCTGATAATTTTGTTTGCCTTAGTTCAGACAGATGGACTCAGGACTAGTGGGTAATGCTCCCCTGCCAGCAGAAGAACATAAGAACATGAGAAATTGCCATGCTGGGTCAGAACAAGGGTCCATCAAGCCCAGCATCCTGTTTCCAATAGAGGTCAAACCAGGTCACAAAAACCTGGCAAGTACCCAAACACCAAGAAGATCCCATGGTACTGATGCAATTAATAGCAGTGGATATTCCCTAAGTAAACTTGATTAATAGCAGTTAATGGACTTCTCCTCCAAGAACTTATCCAAACCTTTTTTGAACCCAGCTACACTAACTGCACTAACCACGTCCTCTGGCAACAAATTCCATAGCTTAATTGTGCGTTGAGTGAAAAAGAATTTTCTCCGATTAGTCTTAAATGTGATACTTGCTAATTTCATGGCGTACCCCCCTGGTCCTTCTATAATCTGAAAGTGTAAATAACCGATTCACATCTACTCGTTCAAGACTTCTCATGATCTTAAAAACCTCTATCATATCCCCCCTCAGCCCTCTCTTCTCCAAGCTGAACAGCCCCAACTTCTTCAGGCTTTCCTCATAGGGGAGTTGTTCCATTCCTTTTATCATTTTGGTTGCCCTTCTCTGTACTTTCTCCATTGCAACTATATCTTTTTTGAGATGCGGCGACCACAATATTTAAGGTGTAGTCTCACCATGGAGAGATACAGAGGCATTATGACATTTTCTGTTTTATTAACCATTCCCTTTCTAATAATTCCTAACATTGTTTGCTTTTTTGACTGCTGCAGCACAGTGAGCCAACAATTTCAAAGCATTATCCACTATGATGCCTAGATCTTTTTCCTAGGTGGTAGCTCCTAATATGGAACCTAACATCGTGTAACTACAGCAAGGGTTATTTTTCCCTATAAGCAACACCTTGCACTTGTCCACATTAAATTTCATCTGCCATTTGGATGCCCAGTCTTCCAGTCTTGCAAGGTCCTCCTGAAATGTATCACAATCCACGTGATGGAGAAGGAGAAAGCTGATGTCACAGTATATATACTTTTATAGTGATCCCAGCCTGCCAGTATTCTCTCCAAATGCAAGTGTGGACACACTAGCAAAAAACGATTAAAAACAGTCAACCATAACTGTACTCAAACAAACACTGAACTCGACTAAGAACAAAGGTACCCCATTCTAGGGAGTGGATGAACACTGACTAGTAATCCCTTGGGATCTGTATCCCCACAGGAGGAGCAGGAACACAAGCAGTCGGCAGCCAAGGGTGGGAAGTTGAGTCCATCATATAATATAATTTTTATTTATTACTATGTTAAACTATAATATTTATTTATCACTATGTTTAATATGTTTAATTGTCATCCAGTTATATTGTTCCATCGGTGCTACTGTTCTATGTAAAGCCCCTCTCTCTGTTGGGCAGTTTTTCGTTTTCGTTTTATGTAAACCGGTGATGTCCCTACAAGAATTTCGGTATATAAAAATTAAAAATAAATAAAATAAATAAATAATCTTTCTACACTAAGGAAAACAAAATTATCAGGTAAGTAATTTCTTCATTTCATAGCGTGTAGACAGATGAACTCAGGACCAGTGGGATGTACCAAAGATATTCCTGAAAAGGGCAGGAGGCTGCCCGCGGTCCAGTCAACACCACACATACAAAGGCTGCGTCCTCCCGGGCCTGCACATCCAGACGGTAAAATCTGGAAAAGGTAAGTAAGGAGGACCACGTCACAGCTTGGCAGATCTCGACGGAAGACAACAAATGAACCTCCGCCCATGACACTGCCTGAGCCCTAGTGGAATGAGCCTTCACCTGAACAGGCAACAGCTTCTCAGCA
Organism: Rhinatrema bivittatum; assembly: GCF_901001135.1. Taxonomy (NCBI): domain Eukaryota; kingdom Metazoa; phylum Chordata; class Amphibia; order Gymnophiona; family Rhinatrematidae; genus Rhinatrema; species Rhinatrema bivittatum. The sequence continues at coordinate 430,499,939 of NC_042617.1, forward strand.
TCCACACACGTGGCTGTGACCACCTCTTTAATCCAGCAAGCTATCATAGTCCGCGAAGCTGGTTTCCCCTGCTTCTTCCTACCATGAAGGACAAACAGATCAGACATCCAAAAAAAAGCTCAGAAACCTACAGATAACGCACAACAAGCCTCCTAACATCCAAGAACGCAAAAGGCAAAACTCCTCCGCATCCTTGACCTTAGCCAGAGACAGCAAGGAAATATTTATTTTATTTATTTATTGGCTTTTTTATACCGACATTTGTGGGTACATCATGCTGGTTTATAATATAACTGAAGTAGGAAAATACAAAAAACCGGGGAAGGGGGAGGGGAGCTGATGGGAGAATAAAAGGAGCGAGCGAAGAGAGGGAAAAACAGGACAAAAGAGAGAGAGTATAGGAACAGTACCTGATGGGAGGAACAATCAATGAACTTAATATGTAACATTGCAAAATTATACACTCAAAGGCACTATATATAACCTTATACACTATATATAAATTATACACTCCAAAAGGCACTATATACAACAATATACATTATATGGAACTATTACAGTCAGAAAACACTATATATGACATTACAAATTATATGATCAGAAAGGCAGCTATATATAGTCTAGCAGAGAATGCTACTAGGAAGGTAGGGGAGGTATATAAGGTGGTGCAGGGAAATGAGAGACTAATTCAGATGAAGTTCTGAAACCACTTTAGGCAAGAAGGATGGAACAGTATGTAACCGCAACACCCTGGAGTCATCTGAAGGAATGGTTCCTGGGAAGACAACACCTGCAACTTAGAAACATGATGCGCAGAACATACAGTCACCAGTAGGGATGTGAATCATTTTTTGACGATTTAAAATATCGTCCGATATATTTTAAATCGTCAAAAATCATTAGAGGTGATATTTAATAGGAATTCCCCCGATTTATCGTCAAAAATCGTAAATCGGGGAAGGGGGAGGGCGGGAAAACCGGCACACTAAAACATCCCTAAAACCCACCCCGACCCTTTAAAATAAATCCCCCACCCTCCCGAGGCCCCCCAAAATGTCTTAAATTACCTGGGGTCCAGTGGGGGGGGTCCCGTTGTGATCTTCCACTCTCGGGCCACGGGTGCGTTGATAGAAATGGCGCCGGCGCTACCTTTGCCCTGTCATATGAAAGGGCAAAGGTAGCGCCGGCGCCATTTTGCTTCCTGTCCCCCGACGTCACGAGCGTAGGAAATCGCTCCCGGACCCCCGCTGGACCCCCAGGGACTTTTGGCCAGCTTGGGGGGGCCTCCTGACCCCCACAAGACTTGCCAAAAGTCCAGCGGGGGTCCGGGAACGACCTCCTGCACTCGAATCGTGTTGCCGTAATGGCCATATGCCATAATGGCCATATGGCCATATTGCCGTACTGTAAAATGGTGCCGGCCATACGGCCGGCGCCATTTTCCATTACGGCAACATGATTCGAGTGCAGGAGGTCGTTCCCGGACCCCGCTGGACTTTTGGCAAGTCTTGTGGGGGTCAGGAGGCCGTACGGCCGGTGCCATTTTCCATTACAATTATGTTAAATTGTCATCTAGTTATATTGTTCCATATGTTCTACAGTTCTATGTAAAGCTCCGCTCTCTGTTGGGCAGTTCATTGTTTTATGTAAACCGAAGTGATTTGTAGTCCCTACAAGAACTTCGGTATATAAAAATTAAAAATAAATAAATCAATAAATAAATAAAATTACGGCAACACGATTTGAGTGCAGGAGGTCGTTCCCGGACCCCCGCTGGACTTTTGGCAAGTCTTGTGGGGGTCAGGAGGCCCCCCCAAGCTGGCCAAAAGTCCCTGGGGGTCCGGGAGCGATCTCCTACGCTCGTGACGTCGGGGGACAGGAAGCAAAATGGCGCCGGCGCTACCTTTGCCCTGTCATTTATTTATTTATTTGAGTTTTTTCTATACCGGCATTCACGGAGTTCGTATCATGTCGGTTTACATAAAACAAGGGGTGATCAATAAATTATAAACGTACATTACTATAACATGAGAGTATACATTTGCAAAATATAACAAATTATAACAAGTGCGCAGAAAAAGCAGTTACAATAAAACAAGGATGGTTCTAACTGGGAGTTGAAGAAGAGGATGATAGAAGTTTAACAAGAAGTTTAACAAGAAGTAGAACGTGCAGTGGTTGGTAAGTCTGTATCAGTTTAGTGGGTGATAATCAGTCTTGCTGTGTTTGGTGGGAGAGCATCAGTCAGGGTCCGGAAAGGCTTTCTTGAACAGCCATGTCTTAAGTCTCTTTCTGAAGGTTGGAAGACATGGTTCCTGTCGTAATTCTAAGGGGATTGAGTTCCATAGTGGGGGACCTGCTGTAGAGAAGGCCCTGTCTCTCAGTGTTATATGTTGGGTGGTATTGGCATGTGGTACCTGTAGATATTCTCTGTACGCTTCTCTGATGGGTCTGTTGGAGGAGTGTTTTTTGAGAGCTATTTGTAGATTGAGAGGAGCTAGTCCATGAATATTTTTGAAGATTGTGGTGAGGGACTTATGGATTATTTTGTAGTGGATTGGCAGCCAGTGAAGGTCTTTAAGTCATATGACAGGGCAAAGGTAGCGCCGGCACCATTTCTATCAACGCACCCGTGGCCCGAGAGTGGAAGATCACAACGGGACCCCCCCCACTGGACCCCAGGTAATTTAAGACATTTTGGGGGGGGGGTTCGGGAGGGTGGGGGATTTATTTTAAAGGGTCGGGGTGGGTTTTAGGGATGTTTTAGTGTGCCGGTTTTCCCGCCCTCCCCAGATTTACGATTTACACGATATTTAAAAAAACAAAACCGCGACGATCCGATTCCCTCCCCCCCCCAGCCGAAATCGATCGTTAAGACGATCGATCACACGATTCACATCTCTAGTCACCAGGAACACTGTCTTCAGGGTCAATAACCACAATGAAAGATTGCATTTCGTCCGCTGCACAGAGCCTGCCATAAAATCCAGCACCAGGTTAAGACTCCACAACAGAACCGGCAACTGCAAGGAAGGCTAAAGGTGCTTTACCTCTGTCAAGAAACAGGCCACATCAGGAAAATAGCCACCACTTGAACCTTTAAGGAATTAAGGGCTAATCCTTTAGTCAACCCATCCTGCAAAAATTCCAAACTAAGTGGGATATTAACCGAGGAAGAACACCGCACTCCTTGCACCAGGCCTCAAACATGCTCCAGACCTGCACATATGCTAGAAAAATAGAGAACTTCCGAGCGCAGAACAAGGGAGCAATTACTGCAGAATATCACGCTTCAACAGGCGAGCCCACTCAAGGGCCAAACCGTAAGACAGAACCGAGCTGGATCCTGGTGAATTACCGTCCCCTGCTGCAACAGATCCATGTGCGGCAGAAGACAAAGAGGGCCCTTCACCAGGAGTCTTCGCAAGTCCGCATACCACGGATGTCTGGGCTAATCCGGAGCCACCAGAAGTATTAGCCCCCTGTGGAACTCAATTCTGCAAATGAGCCCATGGAGGAAAGGCAACTTGTCTTTGGTCAAACCTGTATGACGACATTGATGCCCAGGGACCACGGATCTCTACTGTGACTGAAGAAGCAAGGAACCTTTGCACTGCGAGAAGTCACTAGCAGATCCAGGGACGGATGGCCCCAGTGATCTACTATCAGCTGAAATGCCTCTACGGCAACATCCATTTTCCAGAGTCCAGACTTTCCCTGCTGAGAAAGTCTGATCCAATGAACTGCAGGTTCTGTGTGGGTTGTAGACTGGATTTTTCATAGTTTATAATGTAACCGAGGCCCTCCAGACAATGGATCATTGTTTCCAAGCCGCTCTGCAGAGCTGCTGGTTGCAGTGCCACTATCAACCAGTCATCCAGGTAGGGAAATAGCTGGATTCCCTTCTGTCTGAGGTGGGCCACTACTACTGCTAAACACTTTGTGAAGACCCTCAGGGCAGACGAAAAACCAAAAGGGAGAACCTTGTGCTGATAATGGCGCCTGTTGACTTGGAAACATAGGTAGAGCCAGGATGAGCAGTGCATCGGGATATGTGAGTACGCATCCTTGAGGTCTAGCGAACATATCCAATTGGTGAGTTGCAGAAAAGGTAGAATGAACTTGAGCGATGTCATCTTGAACTTCTCCCGCAACAGGAATTTGTTGAGAGCCTGGAAGTCTAGGAAAAGGCGGAGCTCCCCTGACTTCTTGGGGATGAGGAAGTATTGTGAACAGAATCCCTGGTTCAGCTGGCTGTGAGGAATATGCTGAATAGATTGTTGTTAGAGCAACATGTTGACTTCCTCCAGCAGCAGGCGTTGGTTCTGCAAGCTGGGCTGATGAGGTTGTGCCAGCTGTGGAAGCCCTGGGATGTCCCTGAAGTTCAAGTCGCATTCCAACGATTGGAGGTGATCGCTGCCCAAGAATGCCAGAAGGAGGACACACTGCCCCCTACCCTCAGTGGTGGGAGTGGCCCAGGAACCTCTACAAAAACTTTGCTTGGGCTTTGCGTTGTTTTGTGGTGGTCGCTGCAGACACTGGCTCCTTGGCCTGCTGTGGCTTTGCTGTTGTGACTGTGGTCGGGCTTTAGGAAAAGCAGGCAGATAATAGGCTGGGTATTGTTTGTAAGGAAACCGCTAGTAGAAAGCTTTCCTGAAGCCTGGATAGCACTTCCTGCTCGAGGACTGTTGGTCAGTAGGAGACGCCAGTGACAAGACAGCTATGTTTTGATCTTTTAACTGAGCTACAGTTTCCCGCAACTTGTCACCAAGTAGGTTATCCAGGAGAACATGGGAGATCAGCCAATTTCTCGTGAACATCCTCCCGAATAGTGCTAGTTTGCAGCCAAACCATTCTCCAGGCCGCTATGGCCCCTGCTGCAGTCCAAGCAGCATCTCAAAGGCTTCATATATGGTTCTCAAAAGGTGTCCAAGCCTTTCTACCAGGTCGTGAAGCTGCTGCAGTGGAGCCATATCCGGTGAAGGAGCAGCAAAGTGGGGCTTCAAAGACTGCAGGCACTCATATAGGTACTGTGTGATGTAGAACTGTTATTGTTGAATTTTTGCATTCAGCATGCCTACTTGTAATGCTCTCTTGCAAAAGTCATCTAAAAATTTGCAGTCATGGCCTGCAGGGGTATTTAAATGGAGGCAGGACTTTTTTTGCTCGCTTCATGGCAGCTTTGACCACCACCGAGACATGTGGGAGTTGGACCAGGCTGTAGTGCGGTGACTAGCGCATTCTAAACTTTGGCTCCGTTTTTCCATGAGGTTGCTTGTCCGGAAAAGGACTCCCCCCCAAGCCTTTGTCATTACTAAGTCCAGAACCGCATGGGATGGCAAAGCAGTCGGCTCAGCCAGAGCTACAAAATTCTTCAGGATCTCTAGCACTTCAGCCCACGGGTCCAGCACCTTGTTTCGATGTTAAGCCAAACACCCAACTTTTCCACAAACTTAGAATAGAAAAGGTCTTATGGAGGTGAGGACAGCTCAGGCTGCTCCTCCAGCGGGTCAGACAGGTACCCCGTCGAGGAACCGGACGAAGATGGTGATGAAATTCGCGGAGAGATGGCCGGCTGAGGATGGCATGGAGGGACCGGGCTGCGAGGCCGAGGCTCCAGGCTGCTGTCTCCTTGCTGTGAAGAAGGCGGCTCCCCTTGGGGTGAGGCCTCACAAGGAGTAGGATCAGGCAAGCTATTCCCTTGATCCTCCATGGAGGCAAAAAACTGTGACAGAATCTGAGAAATCTGTGATACTGCTTGTGAGGCTAGGTGTCCTCGGCCTTGGCGGGATGTTGTTCCCCCTACTGAGGGATACCTTGGGAGAAAACCTGTCAACAGAATGACCGACTCAAGACCTCTGGGTCGGAACTGCATCTGCTCTGTCTTAGAAGACTCCCTGTGTCTTTCCGGAGGGCCTCCTGCAGTCGTGGCAAAGACCTCTTTCTCTTGGATATCGAGGACATATTTGAATGGACACATCCCAAGGACTGCGAGGAGCCGGTGGACATGTACTCCACGGCAGGCTCATCAGAAAACCCCAACTCAACCAACTCCTCTGTGACAAAGGCCCCCAGGGGTCCACTGCTTGAAGAGGCTTCTTGGGGAGCTGCCCCATTAAATGACTTTAGTCTGGACATTCTTGGCACGATTTTTCTGCTGTTTGCATCGGGGATCTCAATGTTGCTCGGCCCTGCGTTGGCACTTTCGTCGAGGGGTCATCTTGTGTTAAGCTGGACGATGGACGGCAATGGTGTATCGGGCTGCGATGCCTCCTTGTGCGGTGGGTTTGGCTTCCAATGCATGCGTTGACGGCACATCTCGTGAGCGGTGCCTCAGCCTGAGCATTGCGTTGGTTGGAAGGTCTTTGCCGGCTGGGTTGAGACCTCGATGCTGGATGCCGCAGGCTTTCGGCGGCGCATCTCCTGACACACTTCGCTTCTTTGAGTCGTGGGGACACGGAGGCAAGGTGGGGGGCTGATCCACCTGTCCCGGTCATTTTTCCAGCGGTCCCAAGGAGGAGACCCTCAATTTCTCAGGCCAATCTGAGCACAGCCAAGGAGAATAATGGGCTGACCAGCATTTCGATGAAGGGGCGTAGGACCCCAATTCCTCCTCTCTAAGCCGGGCTATCTTGGCAGCGCGTTGGCGCTGGGCCCTGGGGACATGCGGCCACAGTCCCTGCAGGGGGCCTGATCATACTTCAGGCACTGGCATATGTAACAGTAATTATATCCATCCTTGATGGACACAATCTTTCCACTCCTGCAAAACTTAAAACCAGGCGGCTTGGGAGGCATTTTTCAGTCAGTTGTAGCTAGATAGTCACTGAAAGAAAAAAAAATCTGAGGGGACGTGAAGCTCTGCATTCAGCCTGCAATGCGGAAAAAAACAGAGGAGAAAGATGGAGTCGCGTGGGAAAGGACACGCATCCACATACAGATCAAAGTTCTGTCATCTTTAAGAAGCTCCGCCTCAGCCACCCCAGAGGGACGTACTAGACAGCATGGCTAATTCATAGAAACATAGAAACATAGAAATGACGGCAGAAGAAGACCAAACGGCCCATCCAGTCTGCCCAGCAAGCTTCACATTTTTTTTCTCTTACTTATCTGTTTCTCTTAGCTCTTTGGTTCTATTTCCCTTCCACCCCAACCATTAATGTAGAGAGCAGTGATGGAGCTGCAACCAAGTGAAATATCAAGCTTGATTAGTTATGGGTAGTAGGGGAAGTAACCGCCGCAATAAGCAAGCTACACCCATGCTTATTTGTTTTACCCAGACTGTGTTATTCAGCCCTTATTGGTTGTTTTTCTTCTCCCCTGCCGTTGAAGCAGGGAGCTATGCTGGATATGCGTGTAGTATCAGTTTTTCTTCTCCCTTGCCGTTGAAGCAGAGAGCTATGCTGGATATGCGTGAAGTATCAGTTTTTCTTCTCCCCTGCCGTTGAAGCAGGATATGCATTGAAAGTGAAGTATCAGGCTTATTTGGTTTGGGGTAGTAACCGCCGTAACAAGGCTTTGTGAGTGCGAATCCTTTTTTCTTCTCCCCTGCCGTTGAAGCAGAGAGCTATGCTGGATATGCGTGAAGTATCAGTTTTTCTTCTCCCCTGCCGTTGAAGCAGAGAGCTATGCTGGATATGCATTGAAAGTGAAGTATCAGGCTTATTGGTTTGGGGTAGTAACCGCCGTAACAAGCCAGCTACTCCCCACTTTGTGAGTGCGAATCCTTTTTTCCACATTTCCTCTTGCTGTTGTAGCTTAGAGCGATGTTGGAGTCACAGTAACCATGTGTATGTTTATTGAATAAGGGTATTATCTCCAGGCAGTAGCCGTCATTCTGGCGAGCCACCCACTCTTTATTGACGGCCTCTTGATTTTATGGATCCACAGTGTTTATCCCACGCCCCTTTGAAGTCCTTCACAGTTCTGGTCTCCACCACTTCCTTCGGAAGGGCATTCCAGGCATCCACCACCCTCTCCGTGAAGAAATACTTCCTGACATTGGTTCTGAATCTTCCTCCCTGGAGCTTCAAATCGTGACCCCTGGTTCTGCTGATTTTTTTCCTATGGAAAAGGTTTGTCGTTGTCTTTGGATCATTAAAACCTTTCAAGTATCTGAAAGTCTGTATCACATCACCTCTGCTCCTCCTTTCCTCCAGGGTGTACATATTTAGATTCTTCAATCTCTCCTCATAAGTCATTTGATGAAGACCTTCCACCTTTTTGGTCACCCTTCTCTGGACCGCCTCCATCTTGTCTCTGTCTCTTCGGAGATACGGTCTCCAGAACTGAACACAATACTCCAGGTGAGGTCTCACCAAGGACCTGTACAATTCAGCCTGCTTACCTGTGGGAAATTTTGTGTTGGAAAATCCAAATGAAATGGAGTGGAGTTGAATACTGTTACATAGAGTTCTACTGTACCCCATCTTCCCTACTTTGGTTCTGTTCAGCTAGCTTCAATCATACCATGAAGGCTTACGGCATATGTACAAAAATGGAAGAAATTGCTTAGTGACAATTATTTAACAATGCATACTGCCCCAAAAAACATTTCTATACTCACCCATACAAAGGAAGTGAGCAATCTGTAGTCCATAAAACCGGAATGAAACATAGGTAACTAGCAGACAGACAATGTGGAATGCTATTAGTCCAATCAGCCACGGCTCAGACCATTCAATTGGCTACAGATAAAACAGAATTTGAAAATATTTAGAGCTTGTTTGAAAATACTAAACACAACCACAATATGAAGGACTTGTTAAAGGAGGGTTCCATCATTTATTTCCATTTTACATATCGTGGGTAGTATCTGAAGTGGATTTTAAAGGCTTTTTAGAGGTATTTTCTTCCTTTGTGTATTGTAATAAGGTGCAGTGTCAATGCAGTTAACAAATGACATAAGCTCTTTAACTAACTACAGTGTGAAGTTATTAGAATTATGTGCATCTTTTCACTCTGTGTCCTGTGCATATCAATTTGCTTTAAAACAAAGTGAATTTATGAGTTAAACAGCAAGCAGTTTTTGTTTGTGTCTTCTTTGAATACAATATAAGAGTGGAGATGAATAGGAGAGTCATATGAGACATCTAAGGAAATTCCAGCTAAGGCTGCGGGACCATCAATGGCATTTTCTGGTTTTGTTACTTGATGAGTCAGTTTGAACCTTCATCACCATGGCTTTATTGCCTATCTTCAAAACTATAATCTCCTACCCAGTTCTAGAGCTACTGGGAAAAAGTGTGAGCTTTCATCTGGGAAATAAAGCTTCAAAACACTTGGACTTGGATTATATGTAACCAAAAAATAGTGGTGGTGTAATATAAAACTTGGACCTAAGAACTGCCATGCTGAGTCAAACCAAGGTCCATCAAGCCCAGCACCCTATCTCCAACAGTGGCCAATGTGGGTCACAAGTATCCAGCAGATCCCCAGTAGTTAACCTATTTCTTGTACCTCACTCCCAGGGATAAGTGCTGACTTTCCCAAATCTACCTGGCTAATAACTCTTTATGGATTTTTCCTTTAGGAACTTGGCCAATCTTTTTTGAATCCCACTACATTAGTAGGACCACACCTTCTGGCAACAGATTCAATAGTTTGATTGTGCACCGAGTGAAAAAAATGGTTAAATTTATTTTTATATGATAATTTTCTTTCACTGATTCTTGCTTAAGTATAGGATGTTCCTGTCTACAGAGACAGAGGATACACCTCTTTTATGACCTCACTCAAGACTATAAAGTGAGGTGTGGTCCTGGTCAGTTGCCAGTAGACTTCAGCCAAAACACTGTGAACAAAATAACCACCCCACCAATTGAAACACTACATCATCATCAAAAACTATAGGGTCTGAAAGACCACTTTGTATGAGACCAGAGGAGACAGAAAGGTTGGAGAATGAGGACATGCCTTAGATAGCGATACTACTCTCCACTGACTTCATGTTCCTGGGTAGGTTCTGTACTGGCCTAGCAGGAATTAAAGAAGCAGATGCAGGCTCTTATCTTTCTCTTGAGTCACTGCTCCTTTAGGCACCTCAGAAACATATGCTGCAGTCTCTGGTCACTGCTTCTAAAGACTAGAACTGAAATAGTATCTTCTTTTCATGTGAACTAGTCTATGTTGGGGTGTAAAAAAAAAAAAAAAAAAAAAAAAAAAAAGAGGGTACTGAACAAAAGGTGACTATGTCTGGAAAAATAACTAAATCAGAGTCTCTACATGAGATGGCCTGTAGCTCAGAAATGAGCCTAGCAGACCAGATAGCTTCTAAAAAGGGGGCCTTCAGTGACAGATCCCTTTATAGACACCTGCTTTATTGCCTCAAAGGGATTCCGAATCAAGGCCCTAACGATCACGTTAATGTTCAATTTCAGGAATATTGGTCTGTAGGCGGTCAAATACATTTTACCCCTTTTAGAAACTACATTATATTTGGGTGTGCTGCTATGTGGATGGCTTTAATTTGGCACAAACACAATACAGCCCCACCTATACCTTTAGGGTATTAAGGGCTATCACATAGTCTAGGCCTGCCTGCAGGAAGTTTAGTATTTGCAAAATGTCTGACTTCTATGGGGAATGAACCCTTAAAACACCAAATCCTGAGGTAAGCTAAGGAAGTAGAGGTCTTACATGCCTTCAGCATGGTAGAGATTACGGCTAAGGAATAACCTCTCTCACCTTTCAAGAGCATTGCCATAAGAGAGAATATCCTCTCTCACCTTTCAAGAGCATTGCTATAAGAGAGAATGATGACAGGTCTTCCATTAGTACTAGCCTTTCCCAGAGCAGGCCTACTCCCTAGGCAAATGTAGAGGGGTTCTGCTCAGTAACCTTATTAGATTTATGTACCAAGGCCTCTTTGGCTAGTCTGGAGCTACCAGGATTACCATCAACTGATGGTCTTTTAGCCTTTTTATCACCCTGCCTATAATAGGCCATGGTGGGAAAACATACAGTAGACTGAGTCTTGGCCATGAACATCGGAGTGCATCTATTCTGCTGGAGCATGCTTCCACTCAATGGCTTAAGAATGTCGGCCTTGGCCTTTGCCGGTGCCACCATTAGGCATTAGGTCTGTGGCCAGGCGCCACCACCAATCCTCTATATTTTAAAAGGTTTCTAGACTCAGCTTCCATTCTCCTGGGTCCAGTCTGTTTCTGCAGATTAAATTGGCTTCGGAGATTCTTTTTCCTTGCTATGTGGGAAGCTGAAAGAAGGAGAACATAAGAACATGCCATACTGGGTCAGACCAAGGGTCTATCAAGCCCAGCATCCTGTCTCCAACAGTGGTCAATCCAGGCCATAAGAACCTGGCAAATTACCAAAAATTAAATCTATCCCATGCTACCGTTGCTAGTAATAGTAATGGCTATTTTCTAAGTCAACTTAATTAATAGCAGGTAATGGATTTCTCCTCCAAGAACTTATCCAATCCTTTTTTAAAAACAGCTACACTAACCATATCCCCTGGCAACAAATTCCAGAGTTTAATTGTGCGTTGTGAAAAAGAACTTACTCCAATTAGTTTTAAGTATGCCACATGCTAACTTCATGGAGTGCCCCCTAGTTCTTCTATTATCTGAAAGAGTAAATCACTGATTCACATTTACCTGTTCTAGACCTCTCATGATTTTAAACACCTCTATCATATCCCCCCTCAGCCATCTCGTCTCCAAGCTGAAAAGTTCTAACCTCTTTAGTCTTTCCTCATAGGGGAGCTGTTACATCACTTTTATAATTTTGGTCGCCCTTCTCTGTACCTTCTCCATCGCAACTATATCTTTTTTGAGATGTGGCGACTGGAATTGTACACAGTATTCAAGGTGTGGTCTCACCATGGAGCAATATAGAGGCATGATGACATTTTCCGTTTTATTCACAATTCCCAACATTGTTTGCTTTTTTGACTGTCACAGCACACTGAACCGACGATTTCAATGTGTTATACACTATGACGCCTAGATCTCTTTCTTGGGTGGTAGCTCCTAATATGGAACCTGACATTGTGTAACTATAGCATGGGTTATTTTTCCCTATATGCATCACCTCGCACTTATCCACATTAAATTTCATCTGCCATTTGGATGTCCAATTTTCCAGTCTCACAAAGTCTTCCTGCAATTTATCACAATCGGCTTCTGATTTAACTACTCTGAATAATTTTGTATCAACTGCAAATTTGATTATCTCACTCATCGTATTCCTTTCCAAATCATTTATAAATATATTGAAAAGTACAGATCCCAATACAGATCTCTGAGGCACTCCACCACCCACTCCCTTCCACTGAGAAAATTGTCCATTTAATCCTACTCTCTGTTTCCTGTCTTTTAGCCAGTTTGTAATCCACAAAAGGACATCACACCTATCCCATGACTTTTCACTTTTCCTAGAAGCCTCTCATGAGGAACTTTGTCAAACACCTTCTGAAAATCCAAATACACTACATCTACCGGTTCACCTTTATCTATATGTTTATTAACTTCTTCAAAAAAGTGAAGCAGATTTGTGAGGCAAGACTGGCCTTGGGTAAAGCCATGCTGACTTTGTTCCATTAAACCATTTCTTTCTATATGTTCTGTGATTTTGAAATTTAGAATACTTTCCACTATTTTTCCTGGCACTGAAGTCAGGTTAGCTGGTCTGTAGTTTCCCGGATCGCCCCTGGAGCCCTTTTTAAATATTGGGATTACATTAGCCACCCTGAAGTCTTCAGGTACAATGGATGATTTTAATGATAGGTTACAAATTTTTACTAATAGGTCTGAAATTTCATTTTTGAATTCCTTCAGAACCCTGGGGTGTAATCCATCCGGTCCAGGTGATTTACTACTCTTCAGTTTGTCAATCAGGCCTACCACATCTTCTAGGTTCACCGTGATTTGGTTCAGTCCATCTGAATCATTACCCATGAAATCCTTCTCCGGAACGGATATCTCCCCAACTTCCTCTTCAATAAACACCGAAGCAAAGAAATCATTTAATCTTTCCGTGATGGCCTTATCTTCTCTAAGTGCACTTTTAACCCCTCGATCATCTAACAGTCCAACTGACTCCCTCACAGGCTTTCTGCTTCGGATATATTTTTAAAAGTTTTTACTGTGAGTTTTTGCCTCTACGGCCAACTTCTTTTCAAATTCTCTCTTAGCCTGTCTTATCAATGTCTTACATTTAACTTGCCAACGCTTATGCATTATCCTATTCTGTTGGATCCTTCTTCCAATTTCTGAATGAAGATCTTTTGGATAAAATAGCTTCTTTCACCTCACCTTTAACCATGCCGGTAATCGTTTTGCCTTCCTTCCACCTTTAATGTGTGGAATCCATCTGGACTGTGCTTCTAGGATGGTATATTTTTATTTATTTATTTATTTATTTATTTAACAATGACCATGCCTCTTGCATACTTTTTACCTTTGTAGCTGCTCCTTTCAGTTTTTCTCTATTTTTCTCATTTTCTCAAAATTTCCCTTTTGAAAGTTTAGCATGAAAGCCGTGGATTGCTTACTGTCCCCCTTCCTCCACCCATTCGAACAACTGGGCTATTTCTCATGCTAACGCGAGGCTGAGCGTGCCACTACTGTGGCTCTGTCTAACAAAACTCTGACTGCCTTCCCTTTTTTCAGCAGGAGGAAGTATTGTAGAGCCAGTCTGAAGGCTGGTCTAATAACTGCCTAAATAGCTTTTGTTTTGAACAGACGGTTGGTATAAAAAGTCTTTTCTATAACATAGAAAAATATTTCCTATGTGTCCCTATTGTTTCCTTGCTTAGTCAAGCCCTCTACCTGCCATCAAGTCCTCAGGAACTTTCTTATAATTTTATTTCAAAATTAGAATTTTCCTTAAGATTTCTTAACCACCTATCAGCCTTATTAAAACTCCCACTGCTGACTGACATGAAAACTTTCTATTCTCTTACCCTTTTAGTGTCTCTTTTACTGTCTGGTTTCTTTCTAATTGAGCTATTTCATTATTTTTAAATTGCTCTGGAATTGAGAAAGTGGCGTTCATCAAGTATTAAGGCTCTTCTCACCTGGTCATTACTTTTGTTTGCTCTTAATTTTGTCTAATTTTGTTTATTTTTACACTAGTCTGTTAATTGGCCAAGACGTTTCTTCTCTTGATCAATGCCCTTGGGTCAGCTGGCCCTGGCAAAGAGCTCCCCATCCCCATAGACTGGAATCTGTAGTAACTATGATCCAGCTAGGAGATTCTAGGGTTACTCCTTCCAGTAGCTTGCCTCCTTAACACCAAGGGTACCTGGAGCTGAAGCTGGTAATCCCAGGAGGAGGGAGACCAGCACACCAGTAGGGACTGCTGCAATGGCTACATATGCAGTCTGGCCCATAGGACCAGATCTGGTGACACTCCCATAAGCCCCAATAGTTGAAGATGGTCCCAAAATCTAGGTGCCTTCAGACCATGGAAGGCTAATACCTGACTGATTAATTTGGAGACACTGTTGGGTGATAAAGTGACTCGCCCTTCTCTTGTACTGACAGAGCACCTAGGATGGCTCTGCTCTTTACATAATTTATTACCCAGCCTAGCTGCTGTAGGAGGTGGACCACTACTTCTGAGGCTTGGTGGCTTCTCCTGGGCTGATATGGCTCTTATGAGCCAATCATTCAGATAAGACTGCATTATGCCTTGTTTATGCAGTGCCACCGCTACTCCCACCTGGTCCTAGGGGCCATCACTAGCCCAAAAGGCAATGCCTGGAACTGAAAATGTTCACCCAATATACAGAACCTTAATATGTTCTGGTGGGAAACCCAAATGAGAAAATGAAAAATACAGTACTACTTGTTCAAGGGAGGCCAAATCTTCACCTTCTCTTACTGCCATGACTGACTGTAGTGTCTCCATTCGGAAGTGGGGCACATGAAGGCATTTTCTGACCACTTTTAGATTCAATACGGAAAGAACATCCTTTTTTGGTACCATAAATTATACTGAATAAGTACCTTGCCCTTTTTCCTGAAGAGGTACTGAAATTATCACCTGGAAGTGCTTTAGTTTTAATAATGTCCCTTTTACCACTTCTCTCTTTGAGTTCAGAAGTGAATGGGGGAAACAAAGGCCTTTGGGACTGGCTACATATATGCTGGGGTATAACCCCCCATTCTGAATAGTACTGTAACAGGCGGCTGGCCACACTCTAGTACTCTTGCCAGAAAGAACCACTGTATATTACTGTGTTGACAAGTTACCACCTGCTGCTGCAAGGGGTTGTATCTTAGTTCTTCTAGTCCACACCCGAAAGGTACAATTCTTGTTTCTCATGCCTGAAAGGGAACACCTAACTGGCTTATATCTGCGCCATTGCTGGAGGTACTGGACCCTAGGCATGTCCTATCTTAGACTTTGGGGATTTGACTTACCCAATCTTTACAAATTTCTCTAATTCCTCTCCATGGAGTAGGTTATCTAATAAAGGGCAAAGTGCAAAGGCGTGATTTAGAGGCTGAATCCGCTGTCTAGTTTCATAGCTATAGGAATCTCCTGGCTGCTATTCCAGAAGCCAGTAACTGAGAAAATATTTTTACCAGGTTGAACATAGCATTTGCCAATGGAGAAATTGCTTACCTGATAATTGCATTTTCCTTAGTGTAGACAGATAGACTCAAGACCAGTGGGTTATGCTCCCTTGCCAGAAGATGGAAACGGAGCAAGCTGACCCCAGCCTGCCAGTATTCTTTTCAAAAGCAACTGTGGACAGACTAACAAAAAAAAACTTGATTAAAAACAGGCAACCATGATTGTACTCAAATAACAAAAAACACTGAACACATGTAAGAATCGAGGTACTCTAATCTAGGGACTGGATGAACACTTACCAGTAATCCCTTGGGACCCAGAGCCTCACAGGACTATTGAAACACTCAAGCAGCAGTCGAGGGCACGAAGCAGAGTCCATCTGTCTACACTAAGGAAAACAAAATTATCAGGTAAGTAATTTCTCCATTTTCTAGCATGTAGACAGATGCACTCAGGACTAGGGGATGAACCAAAGCTACTCTCTAACAGAGTGGGAGGCTGCCTGCTGTCCATTCAATACTGCACGTGCAAAGGCTGCATCCTCCTGGGTCTGCACATCCTGATGATAAAACCTGGAAAAAGCATGTAACAAGGACATCACAGCTCAGCAGATATCGACGGGCGATAACAATCAAACCTCCCCCTATAACACTGCCTGAAACCTAGTGGAATGAGCTGAATCTGAGTAGACTACGGCTTCTCAGCATCCACATACATGGCCATGACCACCTCCTTAATCCAATGAGCTATTGTAGACCGTGAAGCTGAAGCGCCCTGCTTACTTCTGCCATGGAGGACAAACAGGTGATCCGCCTTCTGGATAGGTTCAAAAACCTCCAGATACCATACGACAAGTCTCTTGATATCTAAGGGGCGCAGGAGGCAATACTCCCCTGCAACTCTGACTTTATCCAAGGAAGGCAAGGAGCTGGACGGATTCAAAATTAAAGTCCAACAGCACTTTGGGCAAAAAAGATGGAACAGTATACAGCTGCAACGCCCCTGGAGTCACCCGAAGGAACGGCTCCCAGCAAGACACGGCCTGCAGTTCAGAAATTCGACACGCAGAATATACAGCCACCAGGAACACTGTCTTCAAGGTTAACAACTGCAAGGAAAGGCCACGCAACAGTCAGAATGTACAGTCTGCCAAAAAATCCAGCACCAAGTTAAGACTCCACAAGGGAACTGGTAACCTCAAGGGAGGCCTAAAATGCTTCATTCTCTTCAAAAAACAAAGGATGAAATGACAAGGAAGCACCATTCACTGGGCCTCTGAAACAGGCAAAATCCACAACCTGCATCTTCAAGGAATTAAGGGCCAATCCTTTTTTCAACCTATCCTGCAAAAATTCTGAATGAGTGCGATCTTAACTGAACGAGGAAGAACACCATGCTCCTCACAACAGGTCTCAAAAACTCTCCAAACGTGCACATAAGCTAAGGAAGTGGAGCTCTTGTGAGCGAGGAGTAAGATGGCAATCACCGTGGAGGAATAACCATGTTTCAACAGAAGAGCCCCCTCAAGAGCCAAACCATAAGACAGAACAAAGTCGAATCGTGAAGAACCAGACCGTACTGTAACAGATTCATGTTTGTTGGAAGACGAAGGGGGGGGGGGGGGTGGGGTTCTTAACCAGAAGTCTCAGCAAATCCACATACTATGGATGCCTGGGCTAGTCTGGCATCACCAGGAGTACAAGCCCCTGTGGCCTTCGATTTTGCGAATCATCCTGCACAGCAATGGCCACGGAGGAAAGGCATAAAGCACTCTGTCTTCCGGCCAGACCTGTTCGAGAGCATCTATGCTCAGGAACCTCTGATCTCTCCTGAGACTGTAAAATTGAGGAACATTTGCACTGCGAGAAGTCGCCAGCAGATCTAGGAACAGAAGGCCCTAGTGATCCACAATCAGCTGAAACGCCTCGTCTGACAACACATTCTCCTGAGTCCAGATTCTCCCTGCTAAGAAAGTCTGCTCTTATGTCATCTTTTCCTGCAGTGTAAGAGGCAGAGATCATTTGTAGATGTCCTTCAGCCCATTCCATAAGCTGGTCTATTTCCAGCAACACCTGCCAGCTCTTGGTTCCTCCCTGGCGATTGATGTAGGCCACTGTTATCACTTTGTCCAACATCATGCAAACCGCTTGACCTTGCAGCCTGTGGCTGAACTGCAAGCATGCCAACCGGATTGTGTGGGCATCCAGGCGATTGATGTTCCAGTGGGACTCTTCGGCATTCCAACTCCCTTGGGCCACCAGCTTATGACAGTGAGCCCCCCAATCCTGGAGTCTCGCATCGATCGTGAGTACCAACCAGATCGAGGAGGACAAGGAAACTCCCTCTCTCAGATGAGCCCCCTGCAACCACCACTGGAGGCGAGAGCAGATTTCCAAGTGGAGGCGAACAGAGTAGTCCTGAGACTGCAGGATCCAGTGAGACAGTAGAGAGAGCTGAAGAGGACGCATATGTGCCCTTGCCCTCGGCACAACTTCCAGGGTTGCCGCCGTCAAGCCGAGCACCTGTAGATAGGACCACATCGTCGGGCGTATAGCGTTCACCAACTGATGCACCTGAGACATTTTCTGAATCCAAACTTCTGGCAGGAAAACTTTGTCCTGCTCCTTGTCGAACCAAACCCCCAGATACTCCAGTGACTAAGATGGCTAAAGACTTCTCTTGGCCAGGTTCACCACCCAACCGAGCTCCTGCAACAAGTTCACCTTGTGTTGTCACCAGGCAGCTCTTTTCCCGAGATGTGGCTCGAATCAGCCAGTTATCCAAATACGGGTGCACCAGGACCCTGTCGCTTCTCAAGGCTGCCGCTACAGCCCCATAACCTTGGAAAATGCTCTGGGAGCGGTGGCTAGACCAAAGGGCAGCGCCCAAAACTGATAATGGCGCCCCAACCTCGCAGAACATAGAAAACGTTGGTGTTCCAAACGGATGGGAATATGAAGGTAGGCCTCAGACACATCCAGGAAGGTCAGAAATTCCCCCGACTGCACTGCCATTACCATGGAGCATAAGGTTTCCATAAGAAAATGAGTCACCTTCAAATGACGGTTGAACCTTTTGAGATCCAGGATGGGATGAAAGGAACCCTCCTCCTTTGGCACAACAAAATAAATGGAGTATTGCCCCATACTTTCTTGAGACATGGGCACCGGAACCACAGCCCACAGCCTGAGGAGCTCTTGAAGCGTAAACTCCACTGCCTGCTTCTTCTGCAGGGAATGGCAGGGGAATACCATGAACATGTCCCGAGGAATACTGCGAAATTCCAGTGCATATTCTTTTTGTACAATCTGCAGTTCCCACTGGTCCGAAGTAAGGTTCGCAACCTGAGCCCGCTCCTCTCTTGGGCTGTCTGGAATGAAAGGACTACCGAAAGGCAGCGTTCTCTGAAAGGTAGGCCCTCTGTAGGTATGAAACTGCTTGGAACCCTGGAGACAAATCTCTCGTGCCAAAGGAGCGCTGTAATTGCTTCCTATCCTCCGGCAACTGAGAAACTGGAGATTCGCCCCACTTACTGGCCACTTTCTCCAACTTGCTCCCAAACAAGAGCAAGCCTTTAAAGGGCATCTTTGTGAGATTAGCTTTGGAGGATGCATCAGCTGACCAATTCTGCAACCAGAGCTGATGCCTGGTCATTATCACCGAAGCCACTCCTCTGGCCGAGGTACAGACTAAATCATAGCCTGTGTCTGCTAAAAAGGCAGCAGTGGGTTCCATAACTGCTCTGGAATTCCCTCCAGAATCATCAGTCTCCTGAGAGAGAAGCTGACAAGATCACACCACTAAGGTGCAAAGGAAGTGATATATAAAGTCATCACCATTGCCTCAAAGGCTTTCTTAAGGATAACCTCAATCCTCCTATCAAGCACATCCTTCAGGGATGCTCCTCCCTCCACGGGAATATTCGTCCACTTATAGATGGCACATATGCTCTTTCACAGCCAGATCCAGGGGGTACAGGCCTTCCAATGTCCGACCCCCTTTAAAACTTGCTCCGGGGCATCCCTTCAAGATCATTCAATTCCTGAATGGCGTCCATCACAGGGAAAAACAAGAGGCTTTATGGGATTCTTTTTCGGCTCAGACATGGCATCCATACCAGGAACACCCAGCTGTTTCAAAGTCTAGGAAATCAGGGCTGGCAGTTCATCTCTATGAAAGAACCACAACATGGTTCGATATGGTTCCAGTCCCGGAGAAATTTCCCCATCTTCCAAGGAAAAGAAAAGAAAAGTGGTTCTTTATGTTCATTTTTGTTCCTGTAATACCACAGATCAAGTGGGTTTTGCATCCCTATCTGCAGATGGAGTCAGAGAAACAAAAGTGAGGCACTGCTACTTAACGGAGGGTGCCACCTGCAGCCTCTTCAATACTGACCTGTACCCAAGCCAAGATGTATCCCCAAAACCCCTCTCTCGGGTGAACAAGGAAACTGATAGGGTTGGAAACCCCCAAAAACTGGAGCCCAAAACACTCAATTTGAAAAACACAAGCCATGATCAAAAACTGCCCACTTGCTCTGAAAAGAAAACAACTTGAACCACCAGTTGACAAAAACACAGTGACAGGATGGGTCTCTGGACTGACCTGTAATATTACAGGAACGAAAATTACCATAAAGAACCAATTTTCATTTCTTGAACATACCCAGATCAGTCCAGACAAGTGGGAGGTACCCAAGTACCCCCTAGACTGGGAGGGAATCCTAAAGACCTGCACACAGAACATGCTCACTAAAGGACACTTCTTCCCACGCCTGCACATCCAAGCAGTAATGCCTGGTGAAAGTATGCAGCAAGGACCATACCGCCGTCCTACAAATCTCCTGAGGTGACAGCAACTGACATTCTGCCCAGAAGTGGCCAGCAATCTTGTGGAATGCGCCTTCAGCCCCATGGAACTTGATAGCTCATGCAAATATATAGGCCGTGCAAATAGCCTCTTCAACCAACAGAAAATGGTAGCCTTAAAGGCCTTTCTCCCTTCTTCCTGCCCCCATACGGGACAAAAAAAGGTGATCAGAGGGCTGGAAACTATTTGTCATCTCCAGATAGTGTAACAGAATACTCCTCACATCCAAAAGATGAAGCTCCCTGTCCCTTGGGGAATCGTTAGACCACTCCGGGAAAGTCGAAGATCTACCGACTATCAACATAAAAGGAGAACACCATCTTAGTAAAAAGAAAGGGACTGTCCGCAAGGAAACCCCATCAATGGAAATCCACAGAAAGGGATCCCTGCAAGACAGAGCCTGTAACTCCGAAACCCGTCTGGCTGAACAGATGGCCACCAGGAACACTGTCTTCTGAATCAAGTCCTTCAGCATCGCTCTCCGCATAGACTCAAAACGAAGCCCCCCCACAAAACACGCAAGACCAGATTAAGGCTCCCATCTGGGCATAACTTCCAGACTGGAGGTCGCAAATGCTTGACCCCTTTTAAACGAACCATATTCGGAAGAGAGGCCAAGGACCTCCTTCGCCCTTTGCCCCGAAGAGCGCTCAATGCAGATACCTGAATGCGAATGGAACTATAGGCTAGACCCTTAGTAAAGTCTGTTGCAAAATTTCCAAGGTAAGAGGAACCTCCACTAACAGGGGATCCACCTGTCTCTGAAGGCACCAAAACTCAAACGCCCTCCAGACCCATACATACACCAAGGAAGTGGCAGGTCGATGAGCCTGGAGAAACGTGGAGATGATCCGAATAACCTTTCAGGCGCAGCATTTGCTTCTCAAAAACCAAGCTGTGAGACAAAAGTGATCCTCCTGATCCAAAAATATGGGACCCCAACACAGCAACTTTGACAGATGAGCCAGCCGAAGGGGCCCGTCCACCGCCAGATGCACTAGATCTGCAAACCATGGACGCTATGGCCACACATGAGTGCCACCAGCACCACGGAACCAGAATGCGCCTCTATTCACCTCAGAATTTGATCGACCAGAGGCCAAAGAGGAAACACATTCAGCAGGATCCCCGTCGGCCAAGGGCACACTAGAGCATCCAGACCATCAAACCAACCTCTCTTCTGAGACTGAAAAACCTCTCTGTCTGTGGGTTGACCCACGTCGCCATGAGATCCAGCTGGGGAACACCCCCACTTGGCACAAATGCGGTTCCAAGCCTGGAACAGCTCCCGCTACCACGGGTCCAGCTGCTACCTGCTCAGAAAATCTCCCTGTGCGTTTTCCGCCCCCGTGACATGCAAGGCTGCTACACCCTTAGATGGCGCTCTGCCCACATGAACAAACTTCAGAGACTTCAGAGATACCGCCTTGACAGTTGATGTACGCCACCGGTCACATTGTCCAAAAACACGCAAACCATCTGCCCCCTGACAAGGAGAAGAAAAACATGCAGGGCCAGATGAACCGCCCTTGTCTCAAGGTGACTAATGGACCAGACTTTCTCTCTTGGCAACCACAGAACTTGCACTGTCCGATCCAAGCACACCACCCCCCAAACCCCTGAGAACTGCATCTGTGGTGACCACCACCCAATACAGGGGTTCCAGGTCCATTCCTTTCCTCAGATTGCGCCAACAGCCACCAAGAGAGACTGGACCCGGATTCTTGCAGCAGGGGCAATGGCAGATGATACTTTTCTGACAATGGATCCCACCTGGACAACAGTGCATACCAAAGAGGTCTCATGTGCGCAAATGCCCATGGAACCAAATCTAACATGGATGCCAATGACCCAAGAATTTGCAAGTAAGCCCAAGCCATTGGTAACGCAAGTTGAAGTAGCCGTGCAAGGTGTTCATCTCTCGCTGAAGAGACCTCTCACACTCCTCAGACTTTGCTCGAATGAGCCAATCG
The DNA here is from genome assembly GCF_901001135.1 of Rhinatrema bivittatum. NCBI lineage: Eukaryota > Metazoa > Chordata > Amphibia > Gymnophiona > Rhinatrematidae > Rhinatrema > Rhinatrema bivittatum. The sequence goes on from NC_042617.1 coordinate 430,522,330, forward strand.
TCCAGGTATGGATGAACCAGAACTCTCTCCTTGCATAGAGCCGCAGCCACTACCACCACTATGGTAAAGGTTTGTCGCACCATTGCCAGGCCCAAAAAGCCCGAAACTGAAAATACTGACCCAGCACCATGAAGCGAAGAAACTTCTGATCGCCCAGCCGAATCGAGATATGAAAATACGCCTCTGTCAAGACCAAGGACACCAGGAACTCTCCTTTACAGACTGCCGCTACCACCGTGTGCAGTGTCTCCATACAAAAACGCAGCATCCGAAGGGCCCTGATCACTTTCTGCAGGTCAAGAATGGGACGAAAGGTACACTCCCTCTTGGGAATCACAAACTAAATGGAGCGCCTGCCTTGCCCCATGGTCCTCCCGCGGCACAGGCATTATGGCTTGCAAATCCAGTAGCCTTTGCAGCGTCCCCCACACAACCTCCCACTTGCTTCGAGAAACCACGAGAGATTTGAGAAAGGCCTCCCTGACCGGGCACTAGAACTCAAAAGCGTAGCCATCTCTTATGACCTCCAGTACCCTAAGGTCCAAAATAATGTTGGCCTACTCCTTGTAAAGGCTGGACAATCTGCCCCCCTCTGACTTCTATGCAGGAGTGGAGGCCCTGGCTTCATTGTGTTGACTTTCCACCACTGGCCTCTTGACCAGCACCATCTCTGGAACCTCTGTGGCTTCCATGAAAGGACAGTTGGGGACCGCCGGCTGGCTTCTAAGAAGTGTTGAAAGTGGTTCTGCCTGAGCAAAACTTCCGCGAATCCCTAAACCTCGACTGAGGGGAGGGGGAAGGGCTTTCATACTGGTCCGCTTATCCTCAGGCAACTTATTACCCTTCGATTCTCTCAAAGTCTTCATCAACTTATCCAAATCCTCCCCAAACAGGAGCTTCCCTCTAAAGCGTACATAGTTACATAGCGTAGCCTTAGACCACATGTCCGCTGACCAATTGTACAATCATAGAAGCCTGTGGGCAGTCACCGCCGAAACCATACTCCTGGCCAACGCCCGAACCAAAATGTACAGAGAATCCACTACATATGCGACTTTGGCCTCTAAGCAGGCTGCTTGCAAAGGGCTATCCCCACGGATGTCTGCTCTTGGACCTTCTGCACCCAAAACAGGCAAACCCTCTGCACCAGGCTGGCACACAATACCGCCCATAGATTTAGCGTGGAAACCTCAAACACATGCTTGAATTGAATCTCCAACTTGCGGTCCTACACCTCCTTCCAAGTGGCTGCACCCCTCACTGGAATGGGCATCTTGTTAGTGATTGCCAAAACCGCAGCGTCCACCTTTGGCACCCAAAGGATCTCCAAAGTTTCCTCCATTAGGGGGTATAGCTTTGCCATAGCTCTGCCCACCTTAAGGCCCATCTCCGGGAAGTCCCACTCTCAGTATACCAATTCCAGATCTTCTTAGGCAATGGAAAAGCACTCTGAGGGCCCCGTAGTCCATCCAGGACTGGACCAATGCCCTCATTATCCGATTCCTCGAGTCACCTTAACCCCCGATTCCTCTAACACCTGGGGACTAAAAGGGCGCAGTTCTTCCTTCTTAAATAAATGAACCAATCTGAAAACATCTCCCTCTGGAACCGGGAAATCATCCTTATCGGGGTCGTTAACCACATCGGGATCCATCCCGGGTGCCACCGCCCATCAGCATCTGGATTCACTCCTTGACAGGCGATAGGGTTATCCTGTGAATTATCCAAATCCTCTCTGTCACTGGGGTCCAATGCAGGTGCCGCACGACGCAAGCCCAAGCTCTTCAGCAAATCCCCAGGCCCTCAGGCGACCCTCCTAGACCTCTTCAGCGCAGGGGAGAAAGGCCCATCTCGCAATCTCTTATCCTTCGTCCCCTTCCTTACTAGGAAGGCTTTGTGCATCAGAAGCACAAATGCCTGCAAAAAATCATCCAGACCATCAGGCCCCTGTCCTAGACTGTCCTCAGAGTCCTCCCCTCTTCCTGGACTCTCCTGATCCACCTGGATATAGAGGAGGGGGGAGAGTCTGCAGGCTCTCCCACCGAAGAGGATGCCCGCCCATGGTCCTCTGCGGGTACAGCCACGACCCAGGACCTGCCCAATTCCTCAGCTGTCGCCACCCCTGGAGGTCGGGGGAGATGACTTTGATGCTTAACACCCACTGAGGAACCCTCCTCTCCCAAAGCGCAGCCCGCACAGAGGGAATGGGAGTTTAAGCGTGTTGCCTACAGGCCACAAGCTCGGCAGGCCTCCATGCGTGGTTTTGGCACCATCGCACGTGCACCCGTACCGCCTAATGCTATGTGGTCTCCCAATCGGCTGGCCTTAAGTGCTCACTCGAGCTGAGCCTCTCACACCCTCCATGCTGACCAACGCACTGGAAAAATGTTGGCCACCACCGCAGGGAGACCTGATCGCGGCCCGGTGGTGCATGGGAAACTAAATGTGGCCGCGTCAAAGCCGCCGCACCGAATGTCTCAAAGCCGACCACCAGCGCAACTCCTTCCCAGGACCCCTGGTGTGAATCCTACCTGCCTCAATGCATCCCACTGTATGCACCAGCCAGCAGGTCCCGTTGCTTAAAGGCTCCTGCACCGCTGCAGGCCGTGCCATTCATCCCCCAGCTCTCAAGCTGTTTGCCCCCCTTTTTTTTTTCTAAAACTTTACCTTCCGGCTAAAACAACCAAAACCAAGCAGGGATGCTTTCCTGGATCCAGGGCCTGGCAGACAGGGGCTTCGGCAGTCTTAAGGGAGCCAGTCCCCTGGCTATCAAGATCACTGGCAGAATGTGGGCGAGCAACCACCCAGATGCCCGGCTCGACCTGAAGAATGGTCCACCAAGGAGCCTAACATCTCAGGGAGCTTCTTCGGAAATCTACTAGCCTTCTCTTAATTTTTTTTCTCTGACTGCAGGGTTGCACCTCTACCATCTGCTGGAGTCAGAGAAATACTGAAGAGGCTGCAGGTGGCACTCTTATGTAGCAGTGTTTCAAAATTTTGCTTCTCTGACTCCATTTGCTGGTAGGGATGCAAAACCCAGTTGTCTGAACTGATTTGGATATGTTCAGGAATAGGAAAATTAGTTCTTACCTGTTAATTTTCATTCCTGTAGTACCAAGGATCAGTCCAGACTGCTGGGTTATGCCTCCCTTCCAGCAGATGGAGTCAGAGATAAAACTGAAAAGCACCACCCATATAACCCGAGGTGCCACCTGCGATCCCTCAGTATTATCAATATCAAAGCAGAGGGATGGAACGTCTCTGAGGGAGGGGGAGAGTGACCGGCCCACCGGTAAATCCTCCCCCTCTTCTCACTGGGCTAGACCTAAACACACTCCGGGAATAGAAACAGGACTATGCCCTGCCGTGCCTGCCTATGCTGGCTGCTTCAGCAAATTAGACAATAGAAAAAGTCATAAAAACCAAACTTGCTTTTGAACTCTTTTTTTTTTTTTTTTAATGATCCAGTCAAAGGCTCTGAAGCTGTATTATAGCTAATATACAAAAGTCTCTTCCTTTACTTTTTTTTTTTTTTTTTAAGGTGGTCAAACCTGGTGGGGCAAAGCCCCAAGGAAAACTGAGATCAGGACCGCAGGGTATGCCTCTCAATCTGCTGGAGTCAGAGAAAATACTGAGGGATCGCAGGTGGCACCCCGGGTTATGTGGGTGGTGCTTTTCAGTTTTCTCTCTGACTCCATCTGCTGGAAGGGAGGCATAACCCAGCAGTCTGGACTGATCCTGGTACGTACAGGGAACAGAATCTACCTCATCATCAGTGCCCTCTGGGTTCCTGTCGGGGGGAGAAGAGGCGAACTCCGGCGCTTTAGTATAGGAGTGGAAGAGGGAAGAGCCACCAGCTGAGGGTCTGAACTGACAGGATTGGGTGAAGCTGAGGACTGCACCTGATGAAAAGATTGTGAGCCTTAAAAAATGTTACCCAAGTGAAAGCAGCATGATCCAGACCAAGCCGGGAAGGAGCTGGAGCGGGGCCCACAGAAATGCCCTCTCCTGCTGAGGAGCCAGTCAAAGGAGAACCAAGGTCTGGCGACCCTCCAGCCAAAGCCATCCCATCATCAGAATGGGAGGAGTCAGGTGGTAGCAAAATCCGAGGAAGGCAACTCGCCCTGAGCATCGTAATAGCACTGACAAGTTAGAAGACAGGTCAGGCTGAGAAGCCCTAATATGACATCAACACAAAGAGAAAGGTGCTTAGGCTTCTTGTTTACCAGAGCCATTGAGGCAGTAAACATGCATCTGAACGGCTTGCACTCAAAAATGTATGCGCCTAAAAATTAAGTGCTGTAGAAGTAAGCACGGCAAGGCACAGGGACAACTTGTGCGCCAAGCAAAAGCGTTTAAATCAGTTCAAAACTTGTGTGTGCAACGGGCACACCCAAAATGGAGCACGCACTGCGCAAACTGATGGCCTGTAGAGAGCAGCAAAACCCGCACAGGAGTGTGCGAAAATGCCGCTGCAGCCTACTGCATGGCGTGCAATCCAAAAGCCTAACTGCGGGGCCTAGCCCACCGGGGCTGCTCAACCCGCCAGGCTGCCCTATTCCCCAACCCCAACAGGGAATGAACGTCGGGATGGCACGCCGGGATGGCACGCCGAATACTGAGACCGAAGGAAGTCCTAAAACCCCTCTACTTATCTCTGTTTCACAAAGTAAACTTTTGCTTCTTTTTTTAAATCTTACCTGAGCTCAGTGTTTACCGGTTGAGCACAGAGACAGTCTTCGGCTGTGGGGGGAGAAGGCATCTGCCGTCACCGCTGCTCTCGGCGTCCTGCACCCGCTGCCTTTCAGCTGAACTAGCAGCAAAGTCCACGCCAGGAGACCCAGCTACCAGACCAAGGCACACCTCTGATGGACCACGGAAATCACTTCAGGAATTCTCAACTGGGGGAGGGACCTATTGATAGCACCGCAGGAGAGTGGGGCTTTCTTTTCCTTAATTCAAATTTCAATTTTCTCCTTTCAAAAAACCTGAAGCAATCCCCAAAGGGAGATGATTTCCACCATATGCTGGAGACGGGGGGGGGGGGGCGCTGCAGGTGTGAGGTCAGGTCAGCTTGCTCCATCTCCATCTGCTGGCAGGGGAGTATAACCCACTGGTCCCGAGTCCATCTGTCTACACTTTAGGAAATAAGGCCATTGTGGCTGATTCTAAGCAGACTGTTTCAGAACTCTCTAGGAGCTGCTGGACCCATCACAAGGCCACTTGTGTTATGTATCCTCCACTTTCTGATGTCCAGATCTCTACACCCTCCATTTTTCAAAACTGCCCAGAAAATCTTCCTTTCCTTTTGTAGTAACGCCGGCGTTGCAGCTTGATTGTTTCTGAACCCCGCACCCCCCCTCCCCGGCGACATTATACTTGATAGCCCAAAAGGCAGAGAAAAAATCCAGCTGAAGTTGTCTCGGAGCACAAAGCTGGCATTTTAAACATACTACAAAAGGAACCCATTACTCACCATTCGAACAAGGAGATCTCGAATCCCCAGCTCCGCCATTTTTCCCGGCGAAACAATCCACCCACCGCAGCGTTCCAATGCTCTCTTCGGCTTCAGACCTCACCTCCACGCCAGGAAGTTTATTCAACCAATAAGAGCTGTTCACTGAAAACCATAAAACAGAGAGCTAGAACGAGGTTTGCTAGTGGCTGACAGGAGGGCGGCTGGTGCGGAGGGGAATATCCCTATACACGTAGATTATTCCGGTAGGCGCTATGGTTGGTCATTGTGATGAAGTCTCCGGTTATATAGTTTAGGTAGGGAAGGCGGGCTGAGCTGCACGAGAGCTCGGTGGGAGGGGGTGCTATGACGTCGCAACCCGTGGCTCAGCGATGGCTCTTTGTTGTGCTAAGAGCTGTATGAGATGCGAAGCGGGAAGTATGAAAGAGGAAATGGTGGAAGTATAGGCATTGCTTGAAGACATACATGCCAGAGGTAGAATATTTCAAAGGGAAGTTTCCGCTATCAACGAAAAGTAATGGCGATTTTTCAAATTCTTATGATAATCAAAAAAAGGGTTATTGTATCAGTAAACGTTTTCCCGTTCTGTTTCTATTATTGAATAAGAACTATAGTTTTTTGTCCTGTTTTTCACAGATTTGCTGTTTTTATTAGATTCAGTTATTATTTAACATTCCTCTTTATCGCTTCCTTTCAAAAGCAGGACTTTTACCTACAAAGCCTCACACTCATGACTTTTCCAAAATTTGCCTACACTTATCTAGAAAAGTAAATCGATACGCATTTGAGGGTCAGATTTAAGAACGGCAAAAAAAGCACTGGAAAAGTCTTCAAACGTCAGCTTGTTTGCATTTTTTTAGCCAAGGCTTTAATTTTCTGCAACTTGTGAAATGGAGAAATTTCCCCGGAAAAGAATGTTCAAGCAATGAGTTATGCAAAAATCCTCCAGTGTTTTTGCTACAGGATTTGTTTGCAGAATAAGTTTCCTTCCAGAAAATTCAGGAATATCGAGCAGCAGCACCAGCAGGTCTGGTGCTGCAATTATAACATGGGTGGAATCTGCTAGAGCAGCGAGCATAGTTAGGGGGAGGGGAGCAGGCTTCAGAGTGGGGTAAGCTGGCCAATGAGCATCGGACACGACAGCTCACGGCGTTCAAAGCTAGCCAGCAGAGGGCGTTTCGCGCCATTTCCCGGTTAGCAGCGAGGAGCAGTGGGTTTCCTGGTCCTCGCTGCGAGCAGTTTAAAAAATAATAATAATAACAAATTCAGCACCAACCGGATAGGCAGCCAGACGGTTCCTTCGATTAAAAGGCGAGTGAGTTCCCTTATCGCAGTTAAGATAAGTGCGGCTGGTAACATGCCCAAAAAAGGCCGCAAGGGAGCGAGCACTTCCAGCCCCTCCCGATCAAGCACACAGGGCCTGTAACCCGACCCCAGGCAAGCCGCGCCCCTCACCTCGGAAGGACGCCAGTTCAGGGGAAAGCGGCACTGAGGCTCCGGCATCAGGGGAAAACCCTGTAGCGAACGAGAGTGGGCAGGGACCATGCGATCGTGCCCTGGAAACCCCCCTCCCCCCTGCTTGCCTCCTCCGGAGCTGGTTTCAGCAACGCTGAGCTTCAGGAATTCAATTACAGCCCATCCCCCAGCATTTACCCAGCAGAGCAAGCAGCGCTTTTGACTGACACAGGGGGAGCAGCTCCCTTAGCTGCAGAGGGGGAGGGGCAGGAGGCACACGTAACAAAGACAAAGGGCGGAGAGAACGTTGCCAGGGCAGCTGCAGCCAGGAAGCGTGGGGACACAACAGGGAAAGGGAGTTTGAATCACAGAGGAACCTCGGCCAGTGTGAGAAGAGGCACAGATCAGACAGACACGCTGAAAGCCAGTCCTGGCAGGCAGGCAGGCAAACATTCCAAGGCAGCAGAGGAGGGTTGCAGAGGACACAGCTGCACGGATAGAAAGCCGGAGAAGGGTGCAACAGGCAGAATTTGCAGACATGTGGTGAGTGTGGTCACTTATATGATCATATGAAAGACACTGTAGTGAGACAGAGAGGAATCCGGGCAGGGTTCACCCCTATAGGGTTTGGTAGGAGTGCAGTCACAGGCGTGCGGGGAGGGGCAGAGGGTTTGGAGGAGTGCAGACTAGACAGAGGTCCCGGATCAGGAGATTATGTAAGAGCAGGAAGAGAAGGGGGGTCAGGGGATGCACGATACAAGCCTGTGGCCTCCGGTGGGGGAGATAAGGGTTTTTTTTACATAGATGAGACCACACAATACAGGGTGAGGAACGTCGAGGGACGAGGGTTGTTAGGACGAGATACTGGCGGTGGGTACTCTGTTTTTTCAGGTGATGATGACGAGGAAGGACCAAGCACATCTGCGAGAGACAGGTGGCGGTATAGACAGGAGCAAAGCCCTGGCGGTTTGGCAGCGGTGGAGGGTGTGAGACCGCAACAGGAAGCAGGACCACACAGCTTTGCCAGGTTTCCTGGAAAGACAGGTAAAGTAAGCGGGGAGGAAAGCGTAAATGCGATCAAAAGGAGGAAGAGGAGGGCGCACAGCGATGATACGTCAGGGAGTTCGGGCTCATCCGATACTACTTCATCAGACAGTGGGTCCTCGGGAAAGAGACGTAGGGCTATAGGAGCAGGACCATGTCAGGACATGGGCCACCCAGCGCTAGCGTCACTGACGGAGCTATGGGAGGGGGTGCCGAGAAGGCTTCGTAGCAGAATACGCCGAAGAAGATATGTTAACATTTTCCAATTGATAGATGGAAGAAGGGGGGACACCAAGAGCCGTAGAAAGGGAAAAAAAGAAGAAAAAGGTGGGCTACTCGGAGCCCAAAGTAGCTAAGAATATCCTTAATTGGATGAGAGGATTCCTGAGGTTAGCAAGTGTAGTATGCCATTATTACCTGGATCAATTCGGGGCACTACTGACATACGGGGACAGCATACTGGGAGCGTATAAGGATTACGAAGGTTGGGCGTGGCTCAACTATGATGAGCGCTTCAGGGAAAAAATGGCGGGAAACCGGTTTATGTCATGGGGAACGCAGGACATTAACTTATGGCTTACCCAGATGACAAATAAAAGTTCAGGAAAAAAAGAGCGGGGTACCAGTTTGGTTAGTGGGGTGGGTGGCAGGTTAGGCAGAGGAAAGGAGAGAGAGGCATCGGGGATAGGGACCATCACGAAAGGGAATGAAGCCAGGGTCTCATCCGGCAGGTCGGATGTGTGCTGGAGATATAATAGAGCCATGTGTTTATTTCCCGAATGCAAGTTCAGACATGCGTGTTCCACGTGCAGCGGAGCTCACCCTGTGTCCCGATGTCCACAATCTGGGCAAGTAGCAGCTGCAAAAGGTGCAGCAGTAGGGAAGCGCTAGCAAAAAAAAAAAGGGGGGGGAAGATACGGGGGGATGGTGTTGATGCCGATGCCATGTCTCACTCTCACGGTGTTCCAGCAGAGTACAGCCGAGCAGAGTGGTCCGAGGCGAGCTATACGAGTACCGCCGGGTCTTCCTGGGAAGATGAAGAAAGGGAGATGATTCACAACTCTGTTGCGCCGGCAACATGGAAGGCATACACCGCAGGATTATCGGCGGTGTCAGGTTTCCTACGGAATATAGGGTGCAGGAGAAGGGATGTGACCGAGCGGGAGATGGCTCAATTTATATTGGAAGCAAAACAGGCGGGATGCTCGCTGGCTACAGTGCGTTCCCAATTAGCAGGCTTCGCCTTTTTCCAGAAATTAAGCGGGCAACCGAACCCGTCTAACAGCTTTCGTGTGAAGAAAGTACTTGGGGGTTGGCAGCGGGGCCAGGGTTGTAGGGAGGACAAAAGGCGGCCAATCTGGTACCGGGACTTAGGCATACTAGGTGCGACTTTGCCACAGGTTTGTTGGTCGGCTTTTGAAGTCATCCTGTTCAGAATTGTTTTTTCATGGGCCTTCTTTGGAGCTATGCGGATTAGTGAATTAGTGGCAAAATCAAGGCGGGCTAGTGTGGAAACCGGCATATTGCTCGAAAACGTGCAGATTAGTGATTCAACAGTTAGATTGTTCATTCCTAGATCGAAGACGGATCAGGAGGGCAAGGGATCTGTAATCACGTTGGTGCAAGATGCGCAAGAGACTGTTTGTCCGGTTCGCATGGCTCAGAATTATATGCGTATACGTCCGAAGCTGGAGGGTCCATTTTTCATACATGAGGATACGTCTCCTCTGACGAGGTTTCAGTTCGCACATGTGTTAAGTTTAGCCATTGGCAGAGGAGGTGGCGATACGAGATGCTATAGTTTGCATTTGTTTCGTATAGGGGCGGCCACTTCGGCAGCTGAAGCCGGGCTGTCTGATGTAGATATCAAGGGATTAGGCCGGTGGAAGTCATCTGTGTTTAGGTGGTACGTTAGGCCTAGTTTTCGTTAGGGTATGGGGGCATGAGGCAGTGGGGGCGGGGGGTGATGACAGGGGGGGTGGGTGGGATGCAATGGCTGTTTACTAATTTTGTATTTGTATTGCAGAGCGTGAGGGGGTGAGGAGGTTCGAAGGATGTGCCTGGATAGCGGGTCATTCCTACATACATCGGGCGCAGAGAAGAGCGCTGAAACGTCCTTATGGTGAAAATTTGGACTTGGAGAGAGTTGGATGGCGCGTGGCATGGTTTAGCTAGAGGGGCATGGGATGGGACGATCTATTGCCCTTTTTGTTTGAGCGTATAAAAATGTGGGGAGAGCCGAACTTAATTATCGTTCACCTGGGTGGGAACGACATCGGGTATAAGTCATGCAGGGAATTAATCACTTGTATGAAGAAAGATTTCTCCCAGCTTATGATCAGATGGCCACGGATTTTATTAGGATGGTCAGACATTATTGTGCGACTGCGTAATAAAGATGAGATATTGTGGCGTTCTGGGGTCAAAAAAATTAAACACACAAGTGGGTAAATGGATGGGGTGGGAGGGGGGATTCTGGGTGAGACACCAATGGACTTGGGGTACAGAACCGTGTTTATTTTGCGGGGATGGCATACATCTCTCAGAGGTCGGTATGGATTTGTTTAATGACACCATACAAGAAGGGATAGAGAGGGAGATCAGGAAGTGGTAACCTGGCCGCAGTGGGGGGACAAACGATACCCTATCGTTTGTTGTGGCGGAAACCCGAGCCCAAAAGTTGTAAGTAGTGGGGCAGCGAGAGGTGGTAAGGAGGGGGGGGGGGGAGAGCCTCGTGTAGCATGGAGGGGCTGCTACACGGGGTGCACCGGCGAACTACGGGGCCAAGTCTACTCTCGCGGGTGTGAGGCGGAGTAGATGGGGAGAGGGGAGGGAAGAAGTCATTTCACCATTGGGGACAAGGTGGTGAAGATGGAGAGGGTGGAAAGTGGACGGGAGGGGGGGGGGGGTGTTGGTGGGGTTGTTTTACAGTGGTAAGTTGTAAGGGCTCGGGTTGTTGTTTTGGTATTAAACTGCGGCCAATTTAAATGCCACTGTTGTGTATGTTGTATTATTGGGGGTATGGGACGACGGGGATCAGCAGTATTCCATCCCTATGTTAATATATAAATTTATTTAACTACATGACTCTCTATTCTGAAAAGAATGTTCAAGTAAACCTTTGGCAACGATTTCACTATTTTAAAATGGTGTAAGGAAACGAATTTGCAGACTTATTGCATATTTTTGCCTTTATTTTACTAGATCCTCAAATCTCGTCCTCTCTCTGTTTGGTACTGCCAGACATTCTCATACAGATTTAAAAAATCTCAGTTTCTCTCTCACATGCATGCTCAGTCAAAACCTCAATCATACAATCGTTCACAAACAGAATTGGGATGTTTCTATTCCAAAAGGAGGGTTCTAGGTTGATGTCAAGTTTTGCTTGCAATGTGAAATCTTTATTCTTCCCTGAGCCAGACAATCAAGCAATGAGAGTTTTTCTTTCTCTTTGGCCTCATCAGCACTGACTTATGGATAATTATGACTGTGCAGAGCCTCATCATTACTCAAGATCAGGTTGCTTTTGTGCCAGTGCAACACGAGAGCCCCATCTTGTGCAGAACCTGGAATAATTCCCAGGTAGTGGTATTGATGCCCAGTCTCTACAGCCCAAGTTTTCTCCCCTCAGAATCTGGGCATAATTATCAGAATGTACATAGAGTATTAATTGGTGAGACACAAACAACAGCATTATCACCAGCAGTAGAGATTTGGGAAGAGCAGATCATTACTACAATATGAAGCACGGCTGGAGATCATGTGCTGAAATAAACTGAACCTTTTTCTCTTGAACAACATTCCATTGCCATTCCTATAATCCTTTCCAGCTTTATTATTTATTTATTTATTTATTTTATTAAGTTTCCACGATCCATCAAGAAGACAATTTTGAAAGAAACGCCATAGTACAGGAAAGAAAAAATAATAATAAGGCAGATTTAAAAAACAACTCTAAGTAAATTAGAAATGTTTCCATCGTGCAATTCTAGATTTACAATTTAGGCGGCTATAGGAAATGGTTGGGGCCCCCAGAAATCACTAAAGTGTATGGGTTGAGTGGGATTAAACACCCCCCCCCCCCCCCAGAAATCATGGAGAGTGTGGGAGGGAAGGGAATTTATCCCTAAAAATCATCAGCAGTGAAGGAGGAGGCAGAATCCATCTTGCCCCCAAGAATTCAGAGGGTGCAGGCAGGGTCCCTGCCCAGGTTTGTGTCTCCCCTACAACTCTTTCTTCCCATTCCAGGTCTCGTCCTGTTGGCACTGCAGCAAGAAGTTTTGCTGAACAAATGCAGAAGCCTATGCACTGGTGCATTTACACTCCCAGCAGGCCTGGGGCACTCCACCCACTGTTAACAGCATAGGCTTCCCTTTACCAGAGCAACCCACGCTAGGGGTGGAGTGCCGCGGGGTGCAATTGCTGGTGAAAAGGCCCCATTTTTATTTAGGGGAAGTACTTGTTGCCTCAGAGAGGAGACCTGGAAGAAGAAATGGTTACAGATCTCGATGGCGGCAACATTGGTAATGCTGCAGTGCCTATCGACATTTGGCACCAGAGGCAGATTTCCACATTGCCTATGCCTAAATCTGGGCCTTTCACTATCGGGCCAATCCTGTATCGTGCGGTAGGAAGAGCTGCGTTAGTGCCTACGGCACCCGCGGTTACCGCCCGCACAGAGCAGCTCACCTACCGCGCGATCCTGAAGCCTAATTATATGTAAATGTAAGCCGCGTCCGAAAAGCCTTAGTCCCGCGCAACCCAGGATACTGGATAGAGCGCCTATACAGGATCCTGGGTGCGCGGGCCTAAGGCTTCACGCCACGCTGGTATCTGTCATTTCAAATGTCATTTGAAATGACAGATACCAGGAAGCAACGGCGGCGACAGCGCAGAAGCAACGGCGAAAGGACTTTTCAGTGTCCCCCCTCCTCTCGGAGCAGGGCGCGAAAAGCTGCCTTGCTCCGGGAGGAAGGGGGACACTGACAGCGACGAAGCTTTCCCCCAGCCCGGACACCGGCGAAGCCAGAAGACAGCGGCGGAGAAACGGCGAAACGACTGTCAGTGTCCCCCCTCCTCTCGGAGCAGGGCGCGAAAAGCTGCCTTGCTCCGGGAGGAAGGGGGACACTGACAGCGACGAAGCTTTCCCCCAGCCCGGACACCGGCGAAGCCAGAAGACAGCGGCGGAGAAACGGCGAAACGACTGTCAGTGTCCACCCTCCTCTCGGAGCAGGGCGCGAAAAGCTGCCTTGCTCCGGGAGGAAGGGGGACACTGACAGCGACGAAGCTTTCCCCCAGCCCGGACACCGGCGAAGCCAGAAGACAGCGGCGGAGAAACGGCGAAACGACTGTCAATGTCCCCCCTCCTCTCGGAGCAGGGCGGAAAAGCCGCCTTGCTCCGGGAGGAGGGGGGACACTGACAGCGGCAAAACTTTCCCCCAGCCCGGACACCGGCAAAACTTACAATTTTGCAGCCATGAGCCACGAGCAGGAACGCGAAGATCTGGCTCCGATAGCTCCTCCCGACAAGATGGCCGCCTGCACGGGGAAAGAGTACAATTGGCCGCTCAAGACGTGATGTCGTGACGTCACGTCTTCAGCGGCCAATTGCACGCTTTCCCCGTGCAGGCGGCCATCTTGTCGGGAGGAGCTAAGGCAGGCCAGATCGTGTTCGTGCTCGTGGCTGCAAAAAAGTAAGTTTTTTGCCGGTGTCCGGGCTGGGGGAAAGTTTTGCCGCTGTCAGTGTCCCCCCTCCTCCCGGAGCAAGGCGGCTTTTCCGCCCTGCTCCGAGAGGAGGGGGGACATTGACAGTCGTTTCGCCGTTTCTCCATCGCTGCTTGTGCGCTGTCAGTGTCCCCCCTCCTCCCGGAGCAAGGTGGCTTTTCGCGCCCTGCTCCGAGAGGAGGGGGGACACTGACAGTCGTTTCGCCGTTTCTCCGCCGCTATCTTCTGGCTTCGCCGGTGTCCGGGCTGGGGGAAAGCTTCGCCGCTGTCAGTGTCCCCCCTCCTCCCGGAGCAAGGCGGCTTTTCGCGCCCTGCTCCGGGAGGGGGGAGAAGAGACAAGCGGCGAAACAACTTACTTGCACGGGGGAAAGCGGTCTCCGTGGCAGCCCCAGTCCTCTCCCCTCCTCCCGAAGCCAAAAAAAAAAAAAAAGCTTTTTTTTTGGCTTCGGGAGCAGGGGAGAGGACTGGGGCTGCCACGGAGACCGGCACCCATGATCGCGGCCGGGGCAGGTGAGCGGGGGCTGGGGGAAAGCTTGCCACCTACCCTGACCCCTGCCTCTACCGCCTGGGTCAGGGTAGGCGGTAAGTTTGCAGGTTAAACGCGCGACAAAGCGGCAGGGAAAGGTAGCGTTAGTCGGGGCGCGGGTTACGGGATGCTAGGGGAATAGCTAATTCGCTCGTTTGCATGCAATATCGCGCTAATTCGCTCGTTTGCATGCAATATACATGCCGCGGGCGGAAGGGGTTACCCGGGGAATTTAGGACGCGGTAGGAGTAGGTTAAAGGGGATTCGGGATCGCAGGAAGGGCTAACGCGGCCGGAACGTGAGTTAAAAGCGGCTTAGGAGCAGGGTAAATGCAGCCGCACTTTACAGGATTGGCCCGTATGTTAATTAGGTCTCAAAGAAGGGGCCTTTAGAAGAAATTTAATCAATACAACATAAATCATAGAAGTGTTACCCTTGGGTGGGAAAAGCCCATATAATGGACACAATCTAAAAACAGACTCTATTCTCACAGTTCTCCAGGATAGCAGTTCTCATCTGCGTGGCTTGGGCTTCCTGCAGGGAGAAAGCTTAACTTCAAAGCCCTTTGGCTTTTTAAATACTAGGGATGTGAATCGTTTTTCAACTATTTAGATTATTGTCCAGATAAGGTTTAAATAGTCATTAATCAGTAAAGAGTGCGATACAATAGAAATTCCCCCGATTCATCGTGAAAAATCGTTTTTTGGTTAGTGCGCACTAACAGGAAGTGAGTGCGCACTAACAAAATGATACAATTTGACACTTTTCAGGGCAGTTAAGGTTAGTTTAGGAATGAATATGTATTCCTATTGGCTGCCCTCTTATTTATTCATGTTACCAAGGTTCCCACTGACCTGATGGTTTAATATATGGGGGATGGGAAATGGAAATGGTTGGTAGCTTGACAAAAAAAGTACTGTGATCAGTCAATGTGACTGGAACTTGTGCTCTATCCCTGATAGCGGGAGTGTTGTGATCTTCCTGCAGGCAGCGCCGTATCCCTGATACCGGGAGTGTTGTGATCTTCCTGCACGCAGTGCCCTATCCCTCATACCGGGAGTGTTGCGATCTTCCTGCACACAGTGCCCTATCCCTGATACCGGGAGTGTTGTGATCTTCCTGCATGCAGTGCCCTATCCCTGTTACTGGGGGTGTTGTGATCTTCCTGCGCGCAGTGCCCTATCCCTGTTACTGGGGGTGTTGTGATCTTCCTGCGCGCAGTGCCCTATCCCTGTTACCGGGGGTGTTGTGATCTTCCTGCATGCAGTGCCCTATCCCTGATACCGGGCATGTTGTGATCTTCCTGCACAGAGTGCCCTATCTCTGATACCGGGAGTGTTGTGATCTTCTTCTCTGCACTGCCCTGTGCAGGATCTCGAGAGCTGTGATCTTCTACCTTACAATGCCCTATCCCTGATATGGGGAGTGTTGTGATCTTCCTGCACACAGTGCCCTATCCCTGATACCGGGAGTGTTGTGATCTTCCTGCACGCAGTGCCCTATCCCTGTTACCGGGGGTGTTGTGATCTTCCTGAAAGCACTGCCCTATCCCTGATACCGGGAGTGTTGTGATCCTCCTGCATGCAGTGCACCCTATCCCTGATACCGGGAGTGTTGTGATCTTCCTGCAGGCAGTGCCGTATCCCTGATACCGGGAGTGCTGTGATCTTCCTCTCGGCACTGCTCTGTGCAGGATCTCGAGAGCTGTGATCTTCTACCTTGCAATGCCCTATCCCTGATACCGGTGGTGTTGTGATCTTCCTGCATGCAGTGCCCTATCCCTGATACCGGACATGTTGTGATCTTCCTGCACGCAGTGCCCTATCTCTGATACCGGGAATGTTGTGATCTTCCTCTCTGCACTGCCCTGTGCAGGATCTCGAGAGCTGTGATCTTCTACCTTACAATGCCCTATCCCTGATACGGGGAGTGTTGTGATCTTCCTGCACACAGTGCCCTATCCCTGATACCGGGAGTGTTGTGATCTTCCTGCACGCAGTGCCCTATCCCTGTTACCGGGGGTGTTG
This sequence comes from Rhinatrema bivittatum, assembly GCF_901001135.1. Lineage (NCBI taxonomy): Eukaryota > Metazoa > Chordata > Amphibia > Gymnophiona > Rhinatrematidae > Rhinatrema > Rhinatrema bivittatum. Next base: position 430,538,582 of record NC_042617.1, read on the forward strand.
TGATCTTCCTGAAAGCACTGCCCTATCCCTGATACCGGAAGTGTTGTGATCTTCCTGCATGCAGTGCCCTATCCCTGATACCGGGAGTGTTGTGATCTTCCTGCACACAGTGCCCTATCCCTGATACCGGGAGTGTTGTGATTTTCCTGCACCCAGTGCCCTATCCCTGATACCGGGAGTGTTGTGATTTTCCTGCACGCAGTGCCCTATCCCTGATACCGGGAGTGTTGTGATTTTCCTGCACGCAGTGCCCTATCCCTGATACCGGGAGTGTTGTGATTTTCCTGCACCCAGTGCCCTATCCCTGATACCGGGAGTATTGTGATTTTCCTGCACGCAGTGCCCTATCCCTGTTACCGGGGGTGTTGTAATCTTCCTGCACACAGTGCCCTATCCCTGATACCGGGAGTGTTGTGATCTTCCTGCACACAGTGCCCTATCCCTGATACCGGGAGTGTTGTGATCTTCCTGCACGCAGTGCCCTATCCCTGTTACCGGGGGGTGTTGTGATCTTCCTGAAAGCACTGCCCTATCCCTGATACCGGAAGTGTTGTGATCTTCCTGCATGCAGTGCCCTATCCCTGATACCGGGAGTGTTGTGATCTTCCTGCACACAGTGCCCTATCCCTGATACTGGGAGTGTTGTGATTTTCCTGCACCCAGTGCCCTATCCCTGATACCGGGAGTGTTGTGATTTTCCTGCACGCAGTGCCCTATCCCTGTTACCGGGGGTGTTGTGATCTTCCTGCATGCAGTGCTCTATCCCTGTTACCGGGGGTGTTGTGATCTTCCTGCATGCAGTGCCCTATCCCTGATACCAGGAGTGTTGTGATCTTCTTGCACTCAGTGCCATATCCCTGATACCGGGAGTGTTGTGATCTTCCTGCACACAGTACCCTATCCCTGATACCGGGAGTGTTGTGATCCTCCTGCATGCAGTGCCCTATCCCTAATACTGGGAGTGTTGTGATCTTCCTGCACGCAGTGCCCTATCCCTGATACCGGGATTGTTGTGATCTTCCTGCACGCAGTGCCCTATCCCTGATACCGGGAGTGTTGTGATTTTCCTGCACCCAGTGCCCTATCCCTGATACCGGGAGTATTGTGATTTTCCTGCACGCAGTGCCCTATCCCTGTTACCGGGGGTGTTGTGATCTTCCTGCATGCAGTGCCCTATCCCTGTTACCGGGGGTGTTGTGATCTTCCTGCATGCAGTGCCCTATCCCTGATACCAGGAGTGTTGTGATCTTCTTGCACTAGGTGCCATATCCCTGATACCGGGAGTGTTGTGATCTTCCTGCACACAGAGCCCTATCCCTGATACCGGGAGTGTTGTGATCCTCCTGCATGCAGTGCACCCTATCCCTGATACCGGGAGTGTTGTGATCTTCCTGCAGGCAGTGCCGTATCCCTGATACCGGGAGTGCTGTGATCTTCCTCTCGGCACTGCTCTGTGCAGGATCTCGAGAGCTGTGATCTTCTACCTTGCAATGCCCTATCCCTGATACCGGTGGTGTTGTGATCTTCCTGCATGCAGTGCCCTATCCCTGATACCGGACATGTTGTGATCTTCCTGCACGCAGTGCCCTATCTCTGATACCGGGAATGTTGTGATCTTCCTCTCTGCACTGCCCTGTGCAGGATCTCGAGAGCTGTGATCTTCTACCTTACAATGTCCTATCCCTGATACGGGGAGTGTTGTGATCTTCCTGCACACAGTGCCCTATCCCTGATACCGGGAGTGTTGTGATCTTCCTGCACGCAGTGCCCTATCCCTGTTACCGGGGGTGTTGTGATCTTCCTGAAAGCACTGCCCTATCCCTGATACCGGAAGTGTTGTGATCTTCCTGCATGCAGTGCCCTATCCCTGATACCGGGAGTGTTGTGATCTTCCTGCACACAGTGCCCTATCCCTGATACCGGGAGTGTTGTGATTTTCCTGCACCCAGTGCCCTATCCCTGATACCGGGAGTGTTGTGATTTTCCTGCACGCAGTGCCCTATCCCTGATACCGGGAGTGTTATGATTTTCCTGCACGCAGTGCCCTATCCCTGATACCGGGAGTGTTGTGATTTTCCTGCACCCAGTGCCCTATCCCTGATACCGGGAGTATTGTGATTTTCCTGCACGCAGTGCCCTATCCCTGTTACCGGGGGTGTTGTAATCTTCCTGCACACAGTGCCCTATCCCTGATACCGGGAGTGTTGTGATCTTCCTGCACACAGTGCCCTATCCCTGATACCGGGAGTGTTGTGATCTTCCTGCACGCAGTGCCCTATCCCTGTTACCGGGGGTGTTGTGATCTTCCTGAAAGCACTGCCCTATCCCTGATACCGGAAGTGTTGTGCTCTTCCTGCATGCAGTGCCCTATCCCTGATACCGGGAGTGTTGTGATCTTCCTGCACACAGTGCCCTATCCCTGATACCGGGAGTGTTGTGATTTTCCTGCACCCAGTGCCCTATCCCTGATACCGGGAGTGTTGTGATTTTCCTGCACGCAGTGCCCTATCCCTGTTACCGGGGGTGTTGTGATCTTCCTGCATGCAGTGCTCTATCCCTGTTACCGGGGGTGTTGTGATCTTCCTGCATGCAGTGCCCTATCCCTGATACCAGGTGTGTTGTGATCTTCTTGCACTCAGTGCCATATCCCTGATACCGGGAGTGTTGTGATCTTCCTGCACACAGTACCCTATCCCTGATACCGGGAGTGTTGTGATCCTCCTGCATGCAGTGCCCTATCCCTAATACTGGGAGTGTTGTGATCTTCCTGCACGCAGTGCCCTATCCCTGATACCGGGATTGTTGTGATCTTCCTGCACGCAGTACCCTATCCCTGATACCGGGAGTGCTGTGATCTTCCTCTCTGCACTGCCCTGTGCAGGATCTCAAGAGCTGTGATCTTCTACCTTGCAATGCCCTATCCCTGATACCGGGAGTGTTGTGATCTTTCTGAACGCAGTGCCCTATCCCTGATACCGGGCATGTTGTGATCTTTCTGCAAGCAGTGCCCTATCCCTGATATTGGAAGTGTTGTGATCTTCCTCTCTGCACTGCCCTGTGCAGAATCTCGAGAGTTGTGATCTTCTACCTTGCAATGGTATCAGGGATAGGGCACTGTGTGCAGGAAGTTCACAACATGCCCGTTATCAGGGATAGGGCACTGTGTGCAGGAAGATCACAACACCCCTTGTAACCGGGATAGGGCACTGTGTGCAGGAAGATCACAACACCCCCGGTAAGCGGGATAGGGCACTGTTTGCAGGAAGATCACAACACCCCCGGTAACCGGGATAGGGCACTGCGTGCAGGAAGATCACAACACTCCCGGTATCAGGGATAGGGCACTGCATGCAGAAGGATCACAACACTCCCGGTATCAGGGATAGGGCACTGCATGCAGGAAGATCACAACCCTCCCGGTATCAGGGATAGGGCACTGCATGCAGGAAGATCACAACACTCCCTGTATCAGGGATAGGGCATTGCAAGTTAGAAGATCACAGCTCTCGAGATCCTGCATAGGGCATTGCAGAGAGGAAGATCACAACACTCCCCGTATCAGGGATAGGGCACTGCATGCAGGAAGATCACAACACTCCCGGTATCAGGGATAGGGCACTGCATGCAGGAAGATCACAACACTCCCGGTATCAGGGATAGGGCACTGCATGCAGGAAGATCACAACACTCCCGGTATCAGGGATAGAGCACTGAGTGCAGGAAGATCACAAGATCCCCGGTATCAGGGATAGGTCACTGCATGCAGGAAGATCACAACACTCCCGGTATCAGGGATAGGGCACTGCATGCAGGAAGATCACAACACCCCCGGTAACAGGGATAGGGCACTGCGTGCAGGAAGATGACAACACTCCAGGTATCAGGGATAGGGCACTGCGTGCAGGAAGATCACTGCACTCCCGGTATCAGGGATACGGCACTGCCTGCAGGAAGATCACAACACTCCCGGTATCAGGGATAGGGCAGTGCATGCAGGAAGATCACAACACTCCCGGTATCAGGGATAGGGCACTGTGTGCAGGAAGATCACAACACTCCCGGTATCAGAGATATGGCACTGAGTGCAAGAAGATCACAACACCCCTGGTATCAGGGATAGAGCACTGCATGCAGGAAGATCACAACACCCCCGGTATCAGGGATAGGGCACTGCATGCAGGAAGATTACAACACTCCCGGTATCAGGGATATGGCACTGCATGCAGGAAGATCACAACACCCCCCGTATCAGGGATAGGGCACTGTGTGCAGGAAGATCACAACACTCCCGGTATCAGGGATAGGGCACTGTGTGCAGGAAGATCACAACACCCCTGGTATCAGGGATAGGGCACTGCGTGCAGGAAGATCACAACACCCCCGGTATCAGGGATAGGGCACAGAGTGCAGGAAGATCACAACACTCCCGGTATCAGGGATAGGGCACTGAGTGCAGGAAGATCACAACACCCCTGGTATCAGGGATAGGGAACTGCATGCAGGAAATTCACAACACTCCCAGTATCAGGGATAGGGCACTGTGTGCAGGAAGATCACAACACCCCCCCATATCAGGGATAGGGCACTGCGTGCAGGAAGATCACAACACCCCCGGTAACCGGGATAGGGCACTGTGTGCAGGAAGATCACAACACCCATGGTATCAGGGATAGGGAACTGCATGCAGGAAATTCACAACACTCCCAGTATCAGGGATATGGCACTGAGTGCAGGAAGATCACAACACCCCCGGTATCAGGGATAGGGAACTGCGTGCAGGAAGATCACAACACCCCCGGTAACTGGGATAGGGCACTGTTTGCAGGAAGATCACAACACTCCCGGTATCAGGGATAGGGCGCAAGTTCTAGTCACATTGACTGATCACATTACTTTTTTTGTCAAGCTACCAACCATTTCCATTTCCCATCCCCCATATATTGTCAGTGGGAACCTTGGTAACATGAATAAATAAGAGGGCAGCCAATAGGAATACATATTCATTCCTAAACTGACCTTAACTGCCCTGAAAAGTGTCAAATTGTATCATTTTCTGTTAGTGCTCACTAACAATGGTTAGTGCCCACTAACTCCCTTTAGTGCGCACTAATCGGAAAAACCGATTTTTTTACTAAAAAATCGTGCCAAACACGATTTTCTTCTCCTGCCAGACGATTTCAATCGTTAAGACGATCGGGCACACGATTCACATCCCTAGTGCTGAGTAGGGATGTGAATCGGGCTTCGGACGATTGAAAATATCGTCGATATTTTCAAAATCGTCAGCAATCGGGGGCTCTCCGAAAACAATAGGAAAACCCACGATATTGATCGTGGGGCTTCCCTTATCCTTTTGGGGGAGGGCGGGAAAAAACGGCACACAAAAATAACCCCTAAACCCACCCGACCCTTTAAAAGTAACCCCTTAGCTTCCCCCACCCTCACGACCCCCCAAAACCTTTTTACAGGTACCTGGTGGTCCACTGGGGATCCCGGGAGCGATCTCCCGCGATCTCCCGCTCCGGGCCGTCCTCCAGCTACCGGGCCGTCCTTTGCCCTTAACTTGTGACAGGGTATCCGTGCCATTGGCCGGATCCTGTCACATGGTAGGAGCACTGGATGGCCGGCGCCATCTTGTGCTCCTACCATGTGATAGGGGTTGACCAATGGCACCGGTAGCCCCTGTGACATAGTAAGGGCAAGGCTATCGGCGCCATTTTGGTTCCTGGCACCCGACGGCACGAGTGCAGGAGATCGCTCCCGGACCCCCGCTGGACCCTCAGGGACTTGTGGCCAGCTTGGGGGGGGGGCCTCCTGATCCCCACAAGACTTGCCAAAAGTCCAGCTGGGGTCCGGGAGCTGGGCAGCCGATAAACAAAATGCGATTGTGCCCGATGGGAAAAAACCCACATGTGAATCTGAACCGGAATCCGAACTGATTCCGGTTCCGATTCACATCTCTACTCAGCACTCCTTTTGTACAGCCTAGCCTTTTCATCAAAACTGTTTTAAACTTCAGAATAAATTTTAGAAGTTTTACAGTACATTCCAAACATATAAGCCTCTTTTCAATAAGAATTCAGAGGTTTATGACTTCCTCTGGAAATATGGGATTATTTTGGTATCACCAAATTTATGATCACATATTTAATTTCTGCAAGTATCTTGCCTACGCCTTGTATATTCCTGTAAATAGTCCGTTGCAGTTTTTATTTATTGCTTTAATTCCTCCACCTCCTGCTCTTTGTATACTCCTCCTTGTTCGCCCTCCCTGTTCATTGTAATTTCTACCTTTAAAGTTACATTGTAAACCGGTATGATGTATGCATACTAATACCGGTATATAAAAGTTTTTAAATAAATAAATAAATAAAATATTCTCACTTCTACTTTCTTTCACACCAATAACTGATAAAGCCGATGAAGGAACACTGATCAGTTATAATTTAAAGTTACCTCACTATTGCCCCTGCTTAACCTGAAAAAAGTATCTGAGCATTTAAATAATGTGCTTACACACTCATGTCAAAAATGTGTTCCCTCACTACTGTTGAATATTTTTACACTTCAATTTAGGCCTGACAGAGAGTAAAAGCATCTCAGTCCCTCTCCTAAAAATCAGTACAGCTTCTAATTGTCACTCTCAGCTAATGGTCAGGGAATCCCTGTTTACTGTGATGTCATCAGAGCAAATAGTACTAATCCCACTAATAACTTATAGTCTGTGACATAACCAACTTTAAACTCTCCTCTTCATATATGAGGATTTCACAGATATTTTTGATGTTATTAACATTTCTAAATAATTCAATTAAATAATACAAAATTTCTCTGCATTCTGGCAGGTCAATTCCCACTAGTGGGTTATGTACCTCTACCAGCAGATAGAGACAGAGCAAAAGCTGACATCATGGCTGTAAGGTCCCACCCCAACATTAGCCCGCCAGTATTTTCCGTCTCCAGCAAACGGTGGACATGCATTTCCTATACGAGGGATTACGTGTGAGTAAACGTTAAAGAAAGATAAGAAGGAAGAAGTACAAAAGGAGACATCACGAAAATGAGACGTCTATATAACACTACTTGCCTCCTGAGGTGATACCATTCGATCCCTCAATAGAGTAATTTCAGTCCGGTAGCCTTGGGTGGCGCGGACTTAAAATTCAATTAGCGGTTGCAGGCCGAGAGAGACTAGGTGGAGATGCTTTCGCCCTCCCCCCGTAGCTGGGACCCGTTTCTAGTGTCAGCTATGGAGGACTGAGCTCAAATAAAAATTTTCGCTTTATATAATAATAATTAAAAAAAAAACGCAGAAGAGAGGAGTTTTCCCACTGGGTCTGTATCCTCTGCGTTCAGCCTTCCTGCTCATGTCTCTGGAGAGTTCTGTGAGGTGTGGAGGTAGTTCAGACACAGCCAGTTGAGTAGCCATTTGGCTAGGCCTCACTCTCAGGCTTCTCCCTTTTTGGTGCATGTTAGGCCGCAAGGGTGATTTTGCGCATTTTTCACTGTGCGCCATTGGTATGCGCCTATGCATTCCTATTGTACATCCATTGTCGACTGTGCATACAAAATTGGGCATCCTGGTATATGGATGCACAACTTGGATGTCTAACTTGGGCATTCCTTGGGTGTACCTGAATACCCATTTTGGGCATCTAGTTTGGGCAAGCATTCTATACGCATATACCTGACCGCATTTTTTTGTGCGTCTAGTTGGGTGCTTTACAACCATGGTGCCTGTGGTGAAGAAGTCTAGGCGCTTATCTATTTATGCTGCATGCCACATCAGGTCAATGCAGCTGGAGCTTTCTTTAAGTTTGTGTCAGCGCTGCCTGGATGCTCGTGGGGATTAATAGCAGTTAATGGACTTCTCCTCCAAGAACTTATCCAAACCTTTTTTGAACCCAGCTACACTAACTGCACTAACCACATCCTCTGGCAACAAATTCCAGAGCTTTATTGTGCATTGAGTGAAAAAGAATTTTCTCCAATTAGTCTTAAATGTGCTACTTGCTAACTTCATGGAATGCCCCCTAGTCCTTCTATTATTCAAAAGTGTAAATAACCAATTCGCATCTACTTGTTCAAGACCTCTCATGATCTTAAAGACATCTATCATATCCCCCCTCAGCCGTCTCTTCTCCCATAATAACAGCTGAACAGCCCTAACCTCTTCAGCCTTTCCTCATAGGGGAGCTGTTCCATCCCCTTTTTCATTTTGGTTGCTCTTCTCTGTACCTTCTCCATCGCAACTATATCTTTTTTGAGATGTGGCGACCAGAATTGTACACAGAATTCAAGGTGCGGTCTCACCATGGAGCTATATAGAGGCATTATGACATTTTCCATTTTATTAACCATTCCCTTCCTAATAATTCCTAATATTCTGTTTGCCTTTTTGACTGCTGCATCACACTGAGCCGACAATTTTAAAGTATTATCCACTATGATGCCTAGATACTTTTCCTGAGTGGTAGCTCCTAATATGGAACCTAACATAACAGCAAGGGTTATTTTTCCCTATATGCAACACCTTGCACTTGTCCACATTAAATTTCATCTGCCATTTGGATACCCAATCTTCCAGTCTTGCAAGGTCCTACTGTAATGTATCACAATCCACTTGTGATTTAACTACTTTGAATAATTTTGTATCATCCGCAAATTTGATAACCACTCGTCGTATTCCTTTCCAAATCATTTATATATTTTATTAAAAAGCACACTGGTTTTCTTCCTAGGGATCTGACCTGGGGGCTAATCTCACTGGGGTTTACACTGGGACTTACCGGAGGGGCTTATCACTGCTTGCACACAGGTCTGCCTCGGGGACTTACCCAAAGTAAACACACACAATTACTGGAATTATACCAGGAGCTTATTCCCCACACAAATAGTCACACATTCAAACTTTTATTTAGTATATCATGGTTCCAGTTATTTAGGGAAGTAAGTTTATTTGAGCAATAAGAGGATAGAGCAAATAGAATCAGATCATACAGAATAATTAGTTGCAGATCATAATAATAATTGCTACATATATATAAAGCTTACAGGTTTCCAAAGGATCAGTCTATGCTATCACATCCAGAAGTACCTCTCCCTCTCTCTCTCTAGCTGCTATTTCTCCTTATACACTAAATGTTTGGGAAAAGCAGCAATGTTCCTGCCCTCTGAGTTCTTATCAGGTTCAGGCACAGCTGTGTGACCTTCAGTCTCTCAGACTTTAGTATGAATTAATTGTTTACTTTCTTACCATAGAACTACTGGCATAACTACAATAAACAGATTCTTGCCTGTTTGTAAGCATTTCACAGTGCAAAACACTGGACGGCCCGTGCCATTTTTAAAGGTTGTGCCCGCTGTCCATTGCTCCTACCATGTGACAGGGGCTGGCCAATGGCACAGATAGCCCATCACATGGTAAGGGCAAAGGGCCATCAGCGCCATTTTGTTTACTGGCAGCCGACGGCCCGAGAGCGGGAGATGGATCCTGGGACCCTCGCTGGACCACCAGGTACTTTAAAAAAGTTTGGGGGGATCAGGAGGGTGGGAGATTTGAAATAATTAAATTTAAAGGGTCGGGGGGGGGGGGGGGGTTTGGCACAAGACAGCTGATTAAAACCTGCAAGAACAGCGGGAATGAAGATTTCCCGTGGTTTTTACCCGAACCCGATACCGGAAATGAGTCCAGTACCGATTCACATCCCTACTGCATATTCTCATTCATTAGTTCTTTCGGTTTGCCACTCTGAATCATCAACCAGTTCAGGCCTTGCCGTTGGGGCTGGCCACGGCACCCAGGACCTTTTCCAAGGTCATGATGGTGGTAGCGGCAGCCCTATGCAAAGATGGATGTCTGGATGACTGATTGATTCGTCCATTCGTCCTTGTACATAGTTTTACTTTTGTTGCATTTTTTGTTACATGCTTGTTACATGCTTGTTACATTTTGCTACTTTATTATGCTCATGCCCATGGGCTCCCAATGTTACCTTAAGCAGCCCCAAGTGTTTGTTCTCTTTTACTTCATTGCTGTCCTTGTTCCTTTGTAATCCCTCCCCCATACCTGTTCATTGTAATTTCCACACTATAGTTTTGATGTAAACCGATATGATGTCCCCACTAATATCAGTATAGAAAAGCCTATAAATAAATAAATTTGGGCCAAGAGTGTGGAAGAAAGTCTTCATGCTTCTCGCAAAGTGGTTTCATTGCTACAGGACCTAGGCTGGGTGGTGAATCTGGCCAAAAGCAATTTGCAGCTGTCTCAGACTTTGGAGTATCTTGGGGTTTGCTTCTATACAAGGCAGGGCAGATTATTTCTGCAAGAGACTTGAATCCAAATATTGATGGGTTGAGTTCAAACCCTGAAGAACACTGCTCACCCAACCATGTGAGCTTATTTATTTATTTATTTATCGTGTTTTCTATACCGTCATTCGGTTTCGCCATCAGAACGGTTTACAGAATCATGGGACAGTTGTATAAACATCATCACAGCATCTTATCATGTGGTGTAAGTTGATTACATATAAAAGTTATCAATTGTGAGGCTCATATATAGTAAAGATCTTACATACAGCAAGGATATTACATATATATACTGATGTTACATATAGGCTTGGGTTAATAAGTGAGGGATAGGGGAAGGTGTATAGGCTGGGTGAGATATTATACATTTGGATCTGTAGCAGCGGGGGGTTTAACAATTCCAAGGGTCTTTCTGATGAAGTAATATATACTATATGAGGTCGGTTGTGGAATCATTGTTAAGAGTTCTTTGGTAGATCTAGGGATGTAGCATTATCTGCAAGTCCTGGGGTTGATGGCTGCCGCATTGGAAGAGATTCCCTGGGCAAGGACACATATGCAAACTCTTCAAAGTGCATTGCTTTCCTGATGGAACTCACAGTCACAGAACTATGTGGTGAGGCTGCTCCTACCATTGGAGGTGAGGTCTCAGTTGAACTGGTGGTTATAAGCGGATTATTTCAGGAAGAGAGTTTCCTTGGAGATGCCAGATTGGTTGGTACTCATGACAGATGAGAGCCTTTTGGGCTGGGGGGGGGGCTCACTTTCTGGAGTTGATGGTGCAAGGTTGCTGGAATGCAGAGGAGTGACAGTGGAACATCAATAGATTGGAAGTACAGGTGGTGCGGTTAGCGTGCTTGCAGTTTGCCGAGTATCTAGAGGCTTGAGCAGTCCGGATAATGTCTGACAATGCAACAGCGGTACTTACATCAATCATCAGGGTGGAACCAGGAGTCAGCAGGTGTCAAAGTAGATAATTGCCCTCATGGTGTGGGTGGAGCAACATTTTCTAAACATATCTGCCTCTCACATTGCCAGGATGGACAATATCGGAGCCAATTTCCTCAGCAGGAGAAACTTGGACCCAGGAGAATGGGAGCTGGTGGAAGAAGCCTTTCAGCTCCTTGGGAAATGCTGGGGCCTATCAAACCTAGACCTGTTGGCAACCTTCAACAACATGCAGGTTCCATGATTTTTCAATTGCAGACAAGACCCAAAAGCACGGGGCATTAGCACTCATTCAGGAGTGGCCATGAAGTGCCTGCTGTATGTGTTTCCGCCCTGGCCTATGATAGGTAGGATTGTCAATCCAACACCGTCCTTTTAGTGGCTCTGGATTGGGCTCGGAGACCATGGTATGCCGATCTCCAGAGACCACTGCTGGCAGTCCCCTCAGGCTACTGTCTTAGAAGTTATTGTTGCGGCAGAGGCCCATTTTACATGAGAATCTGGGTCAGTTTTGTTTTACGGTATAGCCATTAAAAGGGCTCAATTGTTGAAATGGGGTTATTCGTCTGCTATGATTTCCATCTTACTTCAGGCCAGGAAATTTTCTACTTCTCCAGCCTATAAGAATTTGGAGAGTTTTCAAGGCCTGGTGTTCTGAGTGAAGTTCTCAGCTTCTCAAAATGGGTATACCTTTGATTGTGGAATTCTTACAGGATGGCTCGCATAAGGGCTTGACCTTTAACACCTTGAAAGTTCAAGTTGCAGCTCTTCCTTGTTATAGGGGAGAGTCAATAGAGCGCTTTTTTCTTTCCATTCTGACATGTTTCATTTCTTGAAGGGAGTTAAGCAACTTTGCCCCCCTTTACGGTTTCCGGTACCTCTGTGGGATCTTAATTTGGTCCTGAAGTTCTTGGCAGGTCCAATCTTTTGGCTGCTGCATACTCTTTCCGTCCGACTGCTTACTTTGAGACAGTTTTTCTGGTAGCAATCTGTTCGGCATGTCCGGTCTATGAACTGCAGGCTCTTTCTTGCCAGGAGCCTTTTCTACATATGACTCTGGGAGCAGTACAGATTCAGACTGTGTCCTACTTTTTGCCAAACGTGGTTTCAGACTTTCATTTAAATAAGACCATTAGCTGCCCAAATTGGACAGGGACAGAGATGAAAGGGAGTACCTTCTTTAGCATTTCTTGGACATCAAGCGTCATTTGCTGCAATACTTGGAGATGACTAAATCTGTTGGAAGTTTGATCATCTGTTTGTACTCCATAATAAGGGTAAACAGGGAGAACTGGGGATGTGGGCAATGGTAATCCATTGGGTTAAGAAAGTCATTACGGCTGCTTATATGGCTGCTGAGGTTATTTTGTCGAAACATAGACCGCATTCCACGAGGGCTCAGGAAGTATTGTGGGAGAACTTCGTTTGTTGTCATCTGCCAAGATTTGCCGAGCGGTGACGTGGTCATCTTTGCACACCTTTTTCCAAGCCTTACAATGTTGATGCTCAGGCTAGGGAGGATGCCGCGTTCGCACGGGCGGTTTTGACTGGACCGCTGGCAGCCTCCCGCCCTTTCGGGATTAACTTTGAAACATCCCACTGGTGGTGATTGACCTGCCAAAATGCAGAGGAAGGAGAAATTACTGCTTATCTGATAATTTTGTTTCCTCTAATGAGGGCAATTCAATCCTGGACCCACCATAGGCTTCCAATGTTGAATTTATGATTAGCCTTTTTGGGGAAAATGTTGCAGAGTGTGATTCCTGCTCTTTGAAGGCTGGTAAGTGGCTATTCTAGCCCCTTAGTTTAGTGCATATGTTACTTCTTTTGTCTGAGCTCAGTGTTCCCATTGGGTTGGAAACTTGAGTGGTTGATTTTTAATGATAATGTTCAAGTATAATCAGTTTGTCCACAGTTTGGCTTTTCCAGAGAATACTGGCAGGCTGATGTTGGGGCGGGACTATATAGCTGTGACATCATCTTTTGCTCTGTCTCCATCTGCTGGCAGAGGTGCATAACCCACTGGTGGGGCTTGACCTGTCCTCATTAGAGGAAATTTAATTATCAGGTAAGTAATAATTTCTCCATGTGATACTTTGGCTTAATAAAAGTATAATTACCCATACAATCTCACTGCTGAGCTTGGGAAAACCATTCCAACTCCATAGTATTACCTTGGTAATGGCTTCTCTAACAACCGGTTACCCTGCCATCCATCTGGCAGACCTCATTTTTTCACTGGACTCAGCACTAAATTTAAAAGTATGTATGAATAAAACTATAAAATCTCACTCTAGCACTCCAAAATTGGTCCAAACTCATTCATTTTCACTCCCATGTCCTCTGGGGCATCCTAATATCACCAAACCCCTCTATAATCCATTAGGAATAAGCCCATTCCCAAACTTCCAAATTATAATATTTTAAACTTAATTAATGTCCAACCATGGGTCTCAGACAACTGCTTAGAAGTTTCCAACCAAAAAGCCATTGTTTCCACTGATATTGTCTGTTTTCCCAGCACAAGAAGACCTCTGCAGGGAAACAAACCTTTGCTTTAAAAATGTTTTTTCAGCTCAACAAAAGGGTTTGTTCAGGTCTAATCCTCCTTCTCACCTGACCACCACCAGCAACCATTAAAATTTTATTAATTTTAAGTAGTTTTTAGCTCTGTGGTGCTGGGTACACTGAGGTGCTTCCCGGGACTTGATATTTGGTGGGGAACTTCTCCCTGGGTTGCTCACTGAAATCGCTGGGTTTTTTACATTTTATTTTACCTATTTTGCCTTTTTTTAAGTTAAAAAAAATGCTTCCTGGTTGAGTCATGGGTGCCTGCTGACATCACTGATGATATCAGGACCTGGCCTATGCCTCTGTTGTGCCGGGGGCTTGCCTAAGTCTTGATCACTCTCAATCCTGTAGCAGCAACTTCCCCAAAGGCTGCCACTGCCTTGACTGGAAATTTGTGTGACGGCGCAGCTTTTTAAAAAAAGAAAAAAGAAAAAAAAGTCCTGGCCAGTCTCAGCAGCAGAAGCAGCAGTAGTCTTACCGGCCGCCCTCTCTGGCTCCTCACCCACATGGCTTCTCTCCTGAACAGCCCAGGTTCCCACGGCACTCCTGCATCGTGTGGCCGAGAGCCAGTTTCACTTTACCACACGGTCACATCGGCTCACAGCGGCTCCATGCTGCTCCACTGGCACACCTCATTTAAAAAACAAAACAAACAAACAAAAACCCAACCTTCGGCCATACCTACCGGACCCTCTCAGAATTAAAAAAAACAAAACAAAACTCATGCTAGTTCTTTTCTAAAATTTCTTCAGCATATCTAATGGTACAATCAGAAGTGACTTTGGAAAATTTAGCAATCAAAAATGGAACCTCCTTATATTGATTTTCTAAAAGCTCTAACTTATGAACTATATTCTTATCTTTAATCAGAGTAGCTTCACATCCCTTCATCTCCTTTTGCTGGTTTTCAAGGTGAACCAGTTTCAGTCACCTGTGCCTGAGTATTAATTTGATTATGTAATTCAATATGTGATAATAGTGCATAATCAATTTTAGCAATCAGGGCTTTCTCTATACAAACAATAGTTGTCCATAGAGTATCTAGTGTCATTACAGATGGTTTTATTGGAAGGGACTTATATCAGATCAAGATCTATAGACTTAGATAGGCAACTATGCCCCCTCCTTCAGCAGAGGCATGGGGACACTATAAGGCAAAAGCTCGTCATCTGAAACAAGGCTGTGCATAATTGAACTGTAGCCTGCAGCCGTGCACACTGACTGAACCAAAGTGCAGGCCTCAGCATTACAAAAATGGAGTCTTCAGTCACATGATAATTTTGGCAACTTAATATGAGACTGAATATGCAGTGAAGTTCCGAACAGAGAAAAGGGCTCTGAACTATACAGACTGTGGATTTTTTCCCAAGGACATTTTCTGAAGGATTTTGTTCACCAGAATTTTAATTATTGCAGTTCACTATACCTATGAATTATCAAGCTTAAGACTGAGATTTTGCTCCAGCATAGTTTGCTCTGCTAATCTTGGATTAGCTGTCTTGTCATACTCACCAGTTCTAGCCCTGCTGGAACTTGGGCAAGCTAAGTCCTTTACCCTGTTCTTGCCAATATACCTCACAGAGAACGCTGTGAGACCTCTGGGTTTTATTTTCCTTGCGACTTGGTACAATCTGTCATTTGCCTGCTGGAATTTTGCTAAATTCCCCTATACTGTGCTGTGAGACAGGTCCTGGATCTCTGCAGGAGTGTGACCCACCAGTCGCTAAGGGTGAGATAAACTGGCTTAATTAATCTTTCAGCTGGGTTAATTAATCTGGCATTGCGTATTTGTCAAGTGCAGGTTAACATGGAGGTAACTCTTGAGTTTATGCTTATTTCCATATCAGTGCTTGGCTCTGTAAAACTTAGAAATTTAAAAACAAAACTATATTTAACATATTAAATCTTATATACTTATGCTGCTAAAATAACTGATTTGACTACCCTATAAAAAGTGTAAGCTTCTGCTCCCTTAAAAACTATTGAATTCATATCAAAGGTTATCAGTTAAATCTGCTGGTCACCTGTAGCCATTATTCTCCGTACACACAATCTGGAAACTGTAGTAACTTCAAATGCCCCCTGGATGTTTGAGACCCTGAAGCAGATTACCCTCCCACTCCGTGAAGGCATGCGGCTGTTGGGACTGAGTGAAACCTCTGACAGAGGTGCTCCAATCTCAGTCTCATCCTTCCAACCTTAAGTCATGAGTTGAGCGAGTCACAAATCCTTCTAAAGTTGTCTGTGCCAGATGTTTGGATGAAACAGACTGTTACTGAAAAGTCCAGGTACATCTTCTCCACTTCTTACCCTTGGGATATTACTGGCCACTAATCGGGTAGATTTCCAGCCTACTTAGCAAAACCTCAGCACCCAAAGTATGAGATTACTGGCAGCTCAAACAGTGATCTTCGCTGCCCCCAGTGCATTCCATGAAACTCCCCAAGGAGTTCACAGGGAGCACATACCTTTTGGTGTACAGCTTTGGCAGTGTGCTGGTGGCTGCATACCACAGAATGTGGTTCTTATCAAATGCCTGGGCATAGCCTGATAATGTCAGTCCAAGGGTGTCAGAGCTTCTACTCCCCTACTACAGGAGCAAGAGTTGGGCCAAAACACAGAGCTATGTAAATTCTCCCCACAACCAATCCTTCTCTGCAGGTCCTATAAGGCCCCTGCTGCATTATTTATGAGATTACAATTCTTACTATTTTAGACAGGCCTCTTACAGTAACTTATTCATGCCAATCTTAAATTTTACTTAAGTGTATTTATTTTTAGATCTTGATTTTTTTCAAATTGTTGCAAATTGTTTTAAATTCTGTGGAGTTATAAACTACAAATACAGTAGATGGCAGCATGTCACTTCATTTCCTTTTGCACATTTATTAATTAATTTTTATTACAGTAGTTTTGTAGATAGTTACTAGAATCTCTTTTTTATGGCTTCTTGAAATGAATTGATAAATTGAAAGGGTTAGCCCACTGGTATCCCACTGATAACCCACTAACTAATGCTCTGCAGTGCTATTCAAAAGACCTAAGTTTCATTCTTGGTGTAGAGTTCACATCTGTAGTCTGTCTAGAAGATGGAGTGCTTAGGCGACAGAGCTCATAGTTCCAAAACCAGGGTGAACATATGATCGGAACTGGTCTTTTACCAGCACAGGTTAGGGAATTTTATCCCAATACCAGTAGAATGTCACCAGACAATAAAAACAGCAAATCAAAAGTACAATAACAAGTGTGTGTAGCTTTAGTCTATACTAGCCAATACCCATGAGAATTTCCTGGAAACGCCTATGAATTGTCCTCCATCCCCCTGGTACCTCCAGGAGCAGCACAGCCTGCCTCTCTCCTCCAGTCTCAGCCTCTGCCCCAGCTGCTGCATAGCCACTCATGGAAATTCCCCAGAGGCTCCTATTTATTGCCCTACCTGTTCTAGCCCCAGCTCAGCCTGCTCCTACCCCTGCAGCCCAGCCCCAGCATAGCCTTCCCTAAGCCTCAGCAGCCTCAGCACAGCCAGCCCTCCCTAGGCCAAGCCTTTCCTCTCAGCCCCAGTACAGTCTGCCCTCCCCAGGCAGAGTCCCTCCCCACAGCCATAGTGTAGTCTGCCCCCCCCCCCCCCCCTCTCCAGCTAGCCCTAGCCACTCTAGCCTTGAGATATGACTAATTCTGTGAGAGTTAGGAGCTCTTTGCACCAAGTGCACACATGCAACCTCTCACCAACTGGTAAATAATCATACATTTGGTACTCAGTGCAAAAGACTAGATAGCCCTCCTCTCACTGCTGGTCTACTGTCTGCATCTTAATTTTGTTCAGTTGCTAGTGATTTAACATTTCTAAAGGAGTAGGGGTGTTCAAAATAATCTAAAGTACTTTTAATCTATTGGTTTATTTTGTATTTATCTGTCAGTGATCCTCCCGAGACAACAATTAATCTACTTACACTTACTCACTTACATAACTTATTGACCTTCTTTTAAACTAATTCCTGTTATTGTATCAAATAAATCTGTTGTTGACATGGTGTTTTGGCATATGCCTTCTGATTCTCCGCTGCTGGAAAGAAAGGGGATTGTAGAAGCTGGGGTGTGGGGGTTGAAGTCCAGACAGCTCATGATGTCCTCTAGAGTCCTTTGCTGGAGCTACTGAGAGAAGTGTACAGATGAGCCTGCTGGCTCTCTATTGCTAGAAAGAGTGCAAGGACTGTGAAAGTTCAAACCTATATGGCTCACAGTATCCTCTACTAGTAGAAGTATGTAAATGAACCTTCTAGTTCTCTGATGCTAGAAACAGCCTTGACAACTCATAGCATCTTCTGCTTGGGCTGTTGGGAAAAGTATGCAAATAATAGTTCTACTGCTGAAAACAGTGTGTGTGTGTGTGTGGGGGGGGGGGGGGGGGGGGTGTCGAGGTGCTATGAAAACTGAAACCCTGCTGGCTCATGGTGTCCTCTGGAATTCTCTGCTAGGGCTGCTGGGAAAAGTATGCAAATGAGCCTTCAAGTCCTCTGCTGTTAGAGTACAGGGACTGTGAAAGCTCAAATTTAGATTGCTTGCAATATCCTCTGGAATTCTCTGCTGGGGGCTGCTGGGAAAAGTATGCAAATAATCCCTCTAGTTTTTTTGCTGCTAGAAACAAGTGTGGGAAGCTATAACAGCTGAAATCTAGATGGACCACAGTGTCTTCCTCTGGGGTTGCTGAGAATAATATGTAAATAAGCCTACCAGTTTACTGCTGGAAACAGTGTGGGGAGCTATGAAAGCTTCCTCTGCTGTGAAAAATATGCAAATGAGCCATCAGGTCCGCTACTGTTAGAGTGCAGGAGCTATGAAGGCTCAGACCTAGGTGGCTCACAGTGTCCTCTGGAATCCTCTGTTGGGAAAAAGATGAAAATAAGCTTTCCAGTTCTCTGCTGCTGGAAATAGTGTAAGGGGGTTATAAAAGCTGAAACTTAAATGGCTCATGGTGTCCTCTGGAGTCCTCTAATGGAGCTGCTGGGAAAAGTATGCAGATGAGCCTTCTTGTCTTCTGCTGCAGTCAGACACCACTTCCTCTTAAGCTCCTTATTTGCATAGATATTCATGAACACTAAAACCAAAATAACTTCCAGAACCCCAAAAGGAAAGGTGTATCCATTTCTCACCAAGTTCTAGGAACATAAGAAATGCCATGCTGGATCAGACCAATGTCTATTGAGCCCAGCATCCTGTCTCCTGTATATTTTGGGCCACAAGTATCTGGCAGATTCCAAAAAGTAGATCTATTTCTTGTTATCCCAGTGTTTTATAGTGTTTTATGGATGTTTCCTCTAGGAACTTGTCCAAACCTATTTTAAACCCTGTTATGCTAGTTGCCTTGACCATGTCTTCTGGCAAACAGATTTCACAGCTTGATTGTGTGAAATAATCATTTCTACTATTTCTTTTAAATCTTCTGGTTGATAGTTTCTTGGAGTTTCCCCAGCCTTTAATTATCCATTCCATTCCACCTATGATTTTATAAATTTCTATTGTGTCCATTCTGCCATCTCTTTTTTTTTCCTAAGCTGAAGAGCCCTAATCTGTGTACTCTCTCATCATAGGAGAGTGTTATGGGCATTGCCCACTGCTGAAAGAAACTCTTAATACCGACAGCCAACAAAAGAGAGAAACTTTTATTTGTACGACATCTTAAGAGAGCTGCAGATCACCATTGCATGGAAGACAAATGCAGAACTCAGAGTTCTTGAGATTTTACAATATGTTACCTTCACAAAACTTATTTAGTTACTGGTACTTCATTAACATAACATTTACCAACTGATTAGCTCTATGTGTTTGCTCCAATATATTAAAAATACTACATTTTTGTAAATTGATTGCTGAAGCAGGGATGGAATGCAGGCACTAACCTTTGATACATTTTAACATTTCACAGCCTAACCCTGGTGTCTACAGCTCTTATTATGCCGCTATTATCTTTTTGCCAATTCACCACCCCCAACAGGTTTGTCTCCACAGAAACCCCTCGAGGCACTCACACAGTAGCCATTCCAATCCTTTATCATTTTTTTGCCCTATTCTGCACCTTTTTTAGTTCCGCTATGTCTTTTTTGAAATGGGGCTAGAAGAACTGCACACAATACTCAAGGTGTGCTTGTACCTCTGATTGATACAGAGACAATATGATATTTTCAGTTTTATTCCCCCTTCCTTTTTTAGATCATTCCTAACATTCTGTTTGCTTTTCTGACTGCTGCCACCATACAGTGATCTGAGGATTTCAGTATGTTGTCCACAAGGACTCCAAGGTCATTTTCCTGAGTTGTGACTCCTGAAACCCAAGATTGTGCATCTGTAGTTGTGATTACTTTTCCCAATGTGCAAAGATTTAAAAAAGCAAAGACATATACCTCCTATCCACCAGGCAAAGACAACCGATGTCTAGATGAGTTTGGAAGAAAGATGTACCAGAATGCAATGTTAAACGCCCGCATTATGCACCATCAGTTCTATATGGTACAATATCTATGAGTGCATACAAGCCACAAAAGGTATGTTTACTTGACTGGAGACCAGGTACCACCACCTCTCCATGATATGGAAGAGTGTTCTAGACACCTTTTGAGGGCGATATATGAAGGATTTGAAACATCTTCCAGGCTGTCTGCAACAGCCATTGCAGCCCGCAGAATGGCATGGCTGCGTTCCAGTACCATACGGGAAGATCTGCATGAAAAACTAGCTAACCTCCCTTATACAGGAGACAATTTATTTGGAGAACGCTTTCAGGAAACAGTAGGCAAATTAAAAGACGAAGCTCTAGCGGTTCAGTCCTTGACATCGCAGCCTCAATACTCATCTACATGTCAATACTACGGCTCTAATCGTCGACAATCGTATGTCCGTAGACCCTACAGGTCTTACCAGTCATTTCGTACACTGTCCTACCCATCTTACCAGCGTCCTCAAATGCAACAACAGACCCCAAATCAATGGAGGGTAAGTCACGAAACCAGAGGCAGCCGACCCAACAACCAGCAGCCCCGGTAAAATCAACTCTATCTTTTTAAAACCTCAGTCACCACCACAGCATCAGCACCACCCGGCAGAATCCATTCTCGCCTAGCAGCCTGGGAGAGGATAACATCCAATCAATGGGTTTTAGAGATCGTACAACACGGTTACCAACTTCAATTTACCACAAAACCCACATTACCTCACCTTTCAATTAAAAGGCCTCAAAGGTCTCAAACACAACTCGGAGAGGAGATTGCTTTACTTCACAAACAACAAGCCATACAACTTATTTCTCTGAAAGCCAGAAACTTAGGGTTTTATTCCCCATATTTCCTCATTCCCAAGAAGTCGGGTGGCCTTCATCCCATACTGGATCTTCGAGAGTTGAACAAGTTCATGACCAAAGAAAAATTCAAGATGGTATCATTGAAATTGATCCTACCTCTGATTCAACCCAACGATTGAATGTGTTCCATTGATCTGAAGGACGCTTACACACACATTCCAATCCATCCATCCTCTTGGCATTACCTATGCTTTCGCTACAGGCATCAACATTACCAGTACAAGGTTCTCCCCTTTGGACTATCGGCTGTACCCAGGGTTTTCACCAAATGCATGGTAGTGGTGGTGGCTCATCTCAGACAACAGGGTATGACCATCTTTCCATATCTGGACGATTGGTTGATAATAGCCTCGACTCAGACCATTTTGATCGATCACCTCCGACGGGTAATAGAGTGCTTACAGGAATTGGGGCTGGTGATCAATTTTTAGAAATCACAACTGCAGCCAACACAAAAGCTACAATTCATAGGAGCATGTCTGGACACCACTCGCAACCGGGCATACCTACCAAAAGACAGGCAACACAAATGCGTCAACTCCTCCATTTGTTGAACCAAACTCAAAGACCTTCGGCGAGACAAGTTTTTTGATAGTCCTAGGTCACATGGCAGCTGTTATTTTCATGGTCCCAAACACCAGGCTACACCTGCGATGCCTGCAATGGGGCTTAAAACGTGAATGGAAACAACACTCGCAACTGTGAGTCTGCGGTTGCAGACTATCGCTAACATCCGAGATGAGAAAGGATATAGCATGGTGGCTCCTGGACTCCACCCTTTCCAAGGGAGCATTATTCAGCCCCCCTCCTCACAACACAGTGTTAACCACAGATGTGTCTCGCAAGGGATGGGGAGCACATCTCGAGATTTATGAAACACAAGGTTTATGGACGATGCCCAAGAAGACCCTTCAAATACATTTATTGGAACTCAGAGTGATTCGAAATGCACTACAAGTGTTTCAAGACTACCTGAAGGGCCGCAGGGTCATGATCTACATGGACAATCAAGTGGCGATGTTTTACATCAACAAACAAGGAGGGTCCGGTTCATGGTCCCTATGCAAGGAGACCCTGATTATCTTTGAACACACTCACCGACATTGCATACATCTACAAGCAACTTACCTACCGAGAGTAGCAAATACGAGAGTGGACAGGCTAAGTTGCATCTTTCATCCTCATGAATGGGCACTCAATTTAGAGATAGCCCACGACATCTTCAAACACTGGGGGACACCCTCGATAAATCTCTTTGCAATGGAAATCAACGCTCAAGTTACCAACTTCTGCTCAATAAGACCCAGTCCACTCAGAATCGCTCAGGATGCCTTCCTCATCCCGTGGACAAAGGACCTCCTGTATGCCTTTCCTCCCATACCACTCATTACCAGAAAAATTAAAAAGTGCATAGCCGACAAGGCTCAACTGATATTCGTAGCCCCAACTTGGCCCAGACAGCTGTGGTACAGTTTCCTTCTATGATTGTCCA